>NC_053454.1:29590736-30826736 GCF_015227805.2 Hirundo rustica
CTTTTGAGATATGAGGCAAATAGTTTTTTAGCCACCTATGGGAATGGGAAGCTATCCACTAGACTTGATAACTTACCTTTATATTTGTTAAAGGCTCCCTGAAGAATTCCAGGAACTGCTTCCACCGATATCTATCCTTTGCTATATACTCTAGATTTATAAATGTATTATCAGGTACAAAAGGCTGTATTTGGCATCTGGGATCACAGGAGCTTTGTAGATATGTCTATTTTTGCTGCCCAGAGAGAAGTAGGAATCTGGTATACAAATATCTTTACATCAAAACCTTTCTACAGAGAAGTTAAGTGAAAACAGTCCTGATGTCTGACTGGCTCCTGAAGAAGCCAGCATTGCTGGACCTATGCTGATGTTCATGGCTAAGTGAGCCAATTTCAGTCTCTCCACAACCTCCACAAAGTATGGGCTTTTATCACTGCACACAGAAGGTGTCTCAAAGCCATTTATCAGAAAAAATTAAAAGATGGCTCCTTCCTGTTAATACGTCCTAAAACATTAGTGACAGCCAAGTCAGTAAGTCATTAGCAATAAATCCCATCAGTCAAAGACTGCCTTAAATAGGGAAGAGTAGCAGTACCATCAGACAAGAAACAAGCTGAACTATTATTACACACAGAAAACTGTTACACAAGCATTATTCAGGCAGCTAGGTCTGTACTTCATGTCTAATGCCCTTTCTGAACACAATGGTACCCATCCTTTCCTAGTGCTCATCAGAATTCACTTGCTTCAAGACCACAAGTAAGCTGGTAGCATCCTCGTCTTCCCAAGAAAAAAAAGGGAACTGAAGGTCAAAGTAGTTACCACACAGCCCTTGGAGTGGCGTGGGTCAATGAGAGGCCCTCATTTTCTGGCTACTGCCTTCCATTAGAGCTGTGAGCACTCACAGCACCTTCCCCCCAACAACCATGTCTTCAGCCACCAGCCATGTAGGTTCCCTGTATCTGCTCCAGCTCTGCCAGGTTTGCCCTTCCTCACTCATGCTTCTCAGTTTTTACCCACCTTGCCCTTTCAGACCTTGTCTTCTAATCTCAGGATATTGAAATAGATTCCTTGTTCCTTTTTCTCAAACTATTACTCTCACTTTTCCTTTTCCCATGCTACAGCTAATCCTATACCTACACGGGATTTAGGGGAGATTTGCCTCTTTAATTTCTTTTCTTCAGAGGCTTTGGTAACTTCAAGAGGAAAGTTGCTCATAGTGTAAGAAAGATCACACCCCTACTCTCACCTCCAGATACTGGAGTCTATCTAATCTTTATCACCTTGAGCTGTTTGCTAGCATGGCAATCTGGACACAACCTTTTTTTAACTTCCAACCTCTTCTAGATCATTATTGAGTTTCTACACTACTCTGTAGCGTATTATTTTCTAAAGCTTTTTATCTTGGCCAGGGGTTTTTAACCATTTATAGATATGGCATCTGATGTCACTATTTATCATATTTCAGATTGTCTCTCAAAACCACAAAAGTGCAGGAGATGTTTAAAGGTCTATTCCATTCCTGTGAACTTATCTTTCCTTAGCCTTGTGCAGACATCATTAGAGTTTTCTCACTTCCAGGAGAAAAAATGCATGGAAAATTACAGTATAAGCAGGCTGCGGTTTACAGCATTACAAACAACTGTAAATATATCTTATAATGGGAATTATTTTTTTATCAGTCTCACCAGAAATATACTTACTTGATAGCTCCTTTGTGTGTGTAAACAGTTACAATTACTTTATTATTTACTTTTCTGTATCTTGGCATTTTGCTAAGAATAAGAAAAGGGAAAAGTTCAGCGTAAAGGAGAAAATTCTCTCAGAGGTCAAGGTTCCTAGTTAAGATTCCTGATAAATCTCATGTACCTGTGGAGTCACACAGGTGCAACTAAGATCAGAAGTGACTCGGTCAGTCACTTAGGTGTATCTTCCCTAATGTATTCAGCCCAGACTCAGCCTTGCTACGTGCAAGAAATTTAAGGTACTTACTTTGGGTCGAGTGTCAACAACATATATGAAATCACTTCCTGGATTGGCTTTTCTAATGGCCTGGAGCATCTGTTCATCCTCAAGGCATCGAGCACTAAAGCCAGATAAAGGCTGGCTGCTTCTACATATGGAGGCCTGCAGAAAGGCAGACAAGCAAACAAAAAACCTAACGTAACTACAAAGTAGAAATTATTTAGCATCCAGAAGCATTTACAAAACCAGATCATTAGATGTTTGCATAGATGTACAATTACATGAGAAAGGCAGAATGGTAAAATTAATTGCATATCAAAAAATCCATTATTTTAATTTATATCCTAATAAATACATTATTTTTAAAAAGGCAGGGAAGCATTAAAACAATACAATCCCATTGGCCCAAGTCTAGTCTTGAATCCAAATTTTAGACCTATTTTAAGTATTGTATTTCCCTAATGTAGAATAACTCCAGAAAGGTGATATCTTGAGGATGAGTACAGCCTTGAAATCATGAGAGCAGTGATCTAACATAAAGAACAGGTCTCTTCGCACTCACACCAGGTACAGGACTGGTTACACCCAACCTATACCAGTGCCTGCTTTACTAAACAGCCTGACAGCATGAGTCCAGGAAACAGAAATGTGTAACATGCAACCAGATCACCAATGATCATGTATTTTTAGCACTGCCCTTGGAAAAAGATCTCACTGCATAAGAAGTGGGTCAGGCAGCCTGACTCCTGGAGTACTCATATTAAGCACGGCTGTTGAAGGAGGCAAGAGAGTTTCTCCACAGACCCATCAAGATCACTTTCTTTCCAGATGAAACCAGGAAAGAAGAAACAAAATGTGAAATAAGTGGGTAAGGAGATTTTTTTTTTTTTTTTTTTTTTTTTTTTTTTTTTTTTTTTTTTTTTTTTTTTTTTTTTTTTGCTAGGCAGAGGACAGCTAGATTTATAGAAGGCAAGGGGATAATATGTGTACTTTCTAAGCACTGAACACAAGCATGAAGAGAATCTGCCTACTGAAGGTCACAACCTGTGCAGACTGTCCTACAGATTATTTATTACTCTGAGAAAGGACATGCTTTTTTCAGCCACATCTTTGAACTATCAGTAGTTAATAAAGTATGGGTCTTTAAGCGAGAAACCCAGAATTGTGTGAGACCCTGTTCATACTTTATTAATGCTTCTGCCATCAGGTTCTTGTTATTCAGAGTTTAGTCTTCTGATCAGCACGTATTCCAGTGATTTATTGCATTCTATTGCGTAAGCTGAACAGATAGTTCTAGACTTTGATCTTATCATATTCACACAGATTGTGTAAGATGCAGAGGTGTCACATCACCACTGAATTTGTCAGGACAAAGGAGCTGTGTGAAAGCTCTGTCTATGAAAGACTGAGTGAGTGGTACCTGTCTCCTCTACATGCAGCAGGCTCTCCCCAAACTGCTGTAAAATCTTACCCCTTTCCTCCCTTTATTCTATTTATTGGCAACCTCCAAACTCACAAGGAGGTATTTGCTCCAACACTGCTTTTTCTAGCTCTTTAAACTATAAAGGATCCAGAAGTAAAGACAATACTTCAGATCCTGGTATTTTGAACATTAACTTGAATTTCAACCACAGCAGGGAAAACATTCAGGCTGAAACATGAAACCCATCCAACATTAATTACTATGTATTGTAATCCACCTGACCCTGAGACCTTTTCTTTCACTGAGATTTGGAAATGTTCAAGTGTTTTGAATCCTAGGTATCTGTATTTGGACACAGTTGACCATGCAAAGTGATTAACTCTGAGAAAATTTGATCTTAACAAAATGTTAAAAATAATATGTAATTTATGCAGAGATTGTATTTACTATTTAAATCTTCCTATTCTCCACTTCATTGTAAAATTCATAGATCTTTATGGAAGTAATGCTCTGATGAAATGCAGGGTAAAAGAGTAAAAATAATGCCTCATTTCTTTCTTCTGGAATCTTAAATCTATGATAAGAGCTGCTGTAAAGGCAAGATTTCCATGGAGATTGTAGCCTATGATTTGTACTTGTGACATTCTGCAGAAATATGTCCTACCCTGTGTGGCAAGTACCACAGATGCTCTGTAACCTCAGACTAGCTCTGTCTCTTGGAAGGTCCTGACCATCCCCCAGTGCAAGGGAAGACCTCTCAATGCCACTGTGGACTGAAGCAGGAGTCACACAGATCCTTTGAGATTACAAAGGGGACCTTTGTACACCATTCTCCTAACTGGTAATGACAGCTGAGCTCAGCTGGTCCCGAAGGGGCTGGAACACAAATGTAAAACACCGAGTTTGGGGGATCCTTCAGTCCAAGGGTCTCCTTGCTCACCTCAGCTGCCAGAAACGGAAATGCAAATAGTCTAGGCACAGGAGTTTTTTCCAAACGGTTACAGATGAGTGAAGCAGTTCCGTGTTCAGCCCTGAGAATGTTTGCTATGAAGAGAGGAAGGTGGAACTCCTCACTCTTGCAGACAAGGAGAGTCTCTTCAGCAAAACCATAACATACTGCTCAGCCAAAATTTAGCAGCTCTTATATCCATCCTTTTGGTGTCCCTTGACAGATCTTTTCTTGAAAAGCTGCTCCTGATTCTCTAACTGATGCAAGTATAGTTTTTCACCTCCTCAACTTGCTCTCAAGCTACCAGATCTAAAATTGCTCTGTTCTCACAATCAGCTACTAAGCTGCCTGCTACTGGCCTTCACTCCACTGCCTGTGTCTCAGGGCCTCTTGTACTACTCCACTTCCCTGTGACATAGAGATCACATATTTTTTATGTTAGCTGGATGATGAATCTGGGTTTAAATGTCTGCATTAAATTAATGAATTATTAATGAACTAACCACACTAACCAGCCCACACTAATATCTATATCTATATCTATATCTATCTATCTATCTATCTATCTATCTATCTATCTATCTATATATATATATATATTTAATTAAATAAACACTGATTTTGTCTTACAAAACCTTATTAGAAGAATTATGAGACCAAGGCCAAAATAAGCAATCACTTTCAGGTCACAAATTCACACTTACATTGTTACCCTTGCAGTAGTAGGAAAGAGCTGGGAAACGCCTTCGGCTGCGAAATTTAGAACTCCCCACTATGATGTGTGCAGTTGCCGACTTTGGTACATAGACCTCCGTAGGATAGGAGTCACAGACCTGTGAAAGGAAACTCTGTTTGGTCTACAAAGTACAAGGAGCATTAGCCATTTCCACAGCAAAAACAAAATGCCAAGGAACTCAAACCTCAGGGAATAGTCTGTTATTATTGTATACATATCACTGGCATTGCTCAAAACACTTTTGAAGCTGGAAAGTATTACTCCTAACTTACAGATGGGAAAACTGAAGCTTAAGGGTTGAAGGGGTATATTTCCAAGTGTTAATTCATATCTTGTTGAGAACAGACAGGTTTAACACACATGCATCCCAGAAAAGGTTTATTGGTACATATAGCAAGGATGTATTTACAACTGCAGTATCCTCTGTAGCAGAATTTGGGAGTAAGGATGGGAGTGGGTGAAGTTCTCAAGCATTCTGCTGGGAGGGGACAATAATGAAAGGGAAGGGACAATAGAGCCAAATTTTTCAGAAAAAATGATAATTTTTTTAAAAAAAGGACAAAAATAGAGACAGGGAGACAAAAAATTAAGCCACATGAAATGAAGTTACCAAAAGGCAAGCAGCCCTGACAATGTCTACCACTTCTGAGAGGAACCTGATGAGCCTGCAAAAAGAAAAGCCCCAAATTCCCTCTGAAAACAAGTGAGACCACAGACAGAGTCCTGTTTTTACCCCCTTTACCTGATATTGTCTGTAGCATTCTGACTGGGGTCAAAAGGATATTCCCCTTGACTTTCTGAGATGACTAAAGCACTGAGGATGCTTGAGAAGAGATTATTTTCTGAGTCAAGAGATATGTATTGATGGAAAGGAAAGGAAAGGAAAGGAAAGGAAAGGAAAGGAAAGGAAAGGAAAGGAAAGGAAAGGAAAGGAAAGGAAAGGAAAGGAAAGGAAAGGAAGGAAAGGAAAGGAAAGGAAAGGAAAGGAAAGGAAAGGAAAGGAAAGGAAAGGAAAGGAAAGGAAAGGAAAGGAAAGGAAAGGAAAGGAAAGGCTTGTGGTTACAGTTGCTGCTGTGGTGAACATGAATTTTATTCATGATGACATTTTTCCTACACTTTATCTTAAAAGAGATCACACATTTTTTTCCACTCATTTTAACAAAAAGAAAACAAACCCTTACAGCACATTCAGTCTTCTCTGAGAATGTCACAGTCTGTCCTTAACGTGGATATGTTCCAGCAACAGAACCAATGGAGTGCATGGACAAACTTTCTTCAAAAATGTCTTGGTTATTATTTCTCACAATTAATAAACATTGTACGGTCTTAAATCATACATGACTGAATGAGGCAGGACAACAGGCAGCTAGGAAGATAAATGACCTATAAGATAATTGTAAAAAACACTAACAGTCAATCACAGATGCTTCAAAAGGAGTGTGGGAACAGCCAGCAAGGAAAAATATTTCCAAGCTCACTATCTGGTGCAATTTTTTTTTCTTCTTAAAATGACTACATTGTAATTTTACATAAATGTACACATCAGGAAAACTCTTATTCACACATATAACCTTAGGTATGACATAAACTTCTTCCCAGGCAGCTGAACTCCAATATTTAAAACACAGTGGACTTATTTGCTGCTCTTCATTTCCACATCTGTTAAATAAAGACACATCCTTTCTCTCACTTTCTGTGTGCCATTTCATGTGAAGTAGTAGAGGACCTGCACCTTACTACATGTGTGTACAGTGCTGAGCACAAAGAGATGCTGCCACCAAGCACTATGGTGGTCCTCAGCCAGGCTGCTGATTTATTGTACAGACAGCCTCTGTAACAGAAAAATCACAACAACTCACTCCGTAGTCTCTGTTTACATCACTAATCTGCCAATAGTTGTTTGGAACACCCATCCGATTATATTCTTCATTGAGGTCCACAAGCTTCCAGCCTTGTTCTCGTTCTTCTTTATCTAATTTTGGATTGAAGGAGAAGCAATACAGCTCTTCATATTTCACTGCAAAAAAAAAAAAAAAAAAAAAAAGCAAAGGAGCAGAAAGTGTAAATGACTTCAGATTTCTCGTCCTGAGATCATGCTTCAAAACCAGAACTTGACATTGATATTGATTCAGCTTCTTTTTGAAGAGTACACTTTGCTTTACAAAAGCACATATCCTGGTTTATCTTTACTGTCAAGAAAATTTTGAAAGTGCATGCTCTTTTGTTATTTTTATATGTTGCAATGTACGTGCCTTAACAGAAGTGCTACTTAAAATATACTATTCTGCTAGTCTTCGGTAGATTTTTAAAAACCTTCCCAGCACAAAGACAAAATGTCAGCAATATGCTTTCATCCAAAGAAAACTAAAGTCAGTGCCAGAGTAAGCAGTTATTCTTCAAAAGAATTTGCTATCTAGAGGTAGTTTAGAAGTCCCTTTATTTAATGTAACATCTATCCTGTGGCAAAGAAAAGAAGTTATGAACAATGGACTGTGCAGCATATTCTTCCAAAAATGAAAAATACTCAGTAGTCTTTGTCCCAAATTAGGAAAGTGTCCAATGAATCATAGTTTTGTGGACTGCAAAATTCTGTTCTTGAATTATTAACAAATGCATTTGAGATACACATGATGTACAAAAGCATAAAAGCATAAAATAATTATATGCTAATCAATCATTTTATCATGACCAGGAAGCTGTTTAAGTAGCTATGCCACCTGTCCCCCCTCAACCGCACACCATATATGAAAGTTTGGTGGGGCTGGAGTTTTAAACTTTTTTTAGGAGTATATCTGCATTTAATGAGTGTCCTAATCCTGGTGACCAGTGGCAGGCAGACACCACTGCCATTGAATCCCAGCTGTCACATGAGTATACAGCATGCAGCTTGAAATTATTGTTCTCATTGATACTTCCGATATTGCTACATCACAAGGGTTTATTTCATTCTGTTGATCAAAGTTCCTTAAAGCTTTCCGATCAACAGAACTTCAGCTTTAGAACTGAAGTAAGTCACAATCTGAGTCCTCTCTGATTTTAGTTCTCCACTGATATACTTGTTCTACAGTCAGTAAATTTAAATACTACACTCCTTTTCTAATAATATATACCTAATAAGCAGAATCTTACTACATTGCTGTGTTCTGTACTGAACAGAACTTACAGCTATAAAAATAATAAATGTAACCCACCCCCCAATAATAATTACAAGGCTCCCACCTTTTTCTATAGAAAGTTTTTACTTTTATTTCAATTATGTCATCGAAAGGTCTAATGTAACTTAAGTTTTGCCTTTTTAAATGTCGCTAAATTTACTGTACACATACACATACAAAAGTATAAAAACAGAAAGAAAAAAACTTCATATTAACTCTGTCAGGGACAAAATCAACACTCTCGAGAAGGGAGAAAAAAAGAGAATGATTTCCACATTTTCCAGCAGTTTAAACTCCTCCTGGTTCCTCTAATTTCAAACTTCTGGCATGGCATAGATTAGGAAAACAGTCTGGTTTATTTCTCACCTCTTAACCTAAAGTTTTAGTACAATCTATAAATCCAAGCTGAGCTTTTGGTAATATTCTGAGCTCCTGTTTTCACTGCTTGTTGTGGTTGTCAGAAGCACCTGGATTCTCTTTCCAATAGACCTGCTGTTCACTGGCACAAGGAAAGCCTTTAAAAATCTACCTATGTGTCCAGGTTATTTATGACAGAAGTCTGCCCCAGCAGTATAAGTATTATCACATTATGGTATCTCTATGTAGTACCAAAAATGTTCAAGTATTAATAGTCAGTGTCTTAAAGGTCAGTTTCCACATCTTTGCCAGTACTTATAGGACCTTTCCCAATCTTTCAGTAATTTTGCCATAAACACCTGAACACCTGCTATTAAACATGTCATATCTTATGGTCAGCTTGCTTTACAAAATGGCTTAATTAAGCAAAAAGGCCAAATTCAGGTTACAGCTTGACCTTATTCAAATTTTAGCAAAAATAAAATTAAGCATAACCTTCACCTTTAATGTAACTAGGACATCAGATATCATAGAACATGATAAGGCAGTATACAACATGAGCTTCTCTCAGGAATGAATGAAAAGAACAAGCAGAGAATGGAAAGTAGAGCCTGAAGAGGTCAAATTATCTGCTCATGGAGCAAAGCATACCTTCCAATGCTGAGTAACCTTATTACCTAAAGAAAATACAGCTTCATGTCCTGACAAAATGACACAGAAGAGTACAAATGACTCAGCTTGAATCAGAGCCTTCTAATTTTGAATAGGTAGGCAAGCTTTTATCCTGTTGCAAATCATGATCAGATAGTTTGCTGGAGAAGGAAAACTACTGTGCAGCTAAACTATGCAAAGAGCAAATTCTGCAGTGTTGTTACTGCATCTTCTTCACTCAGACCTTCTTGTCCACTGCAGTCAGTCACTAAACTTGTATTCAGGGTCCTCAGCTACTTGTCCTTTAATCATTCTGGTGCATAGCAGCACACACACCTCCTTCTGCCTCCAAGAAAAAGGATTACAGAATCACATGCCTTCCAGCATACATGAACATGTACTTGCAGCTGAGGTGCATGGAATGAATCCAGGTTTTCATCAGCAGAACCACTGATAGAATTTTTCCTAATTGTTTTAAATTTCTCTGAATACTTTCATCCTGCATCACCTCGCTTACCAAGTTACTTCTGCTACGGTTATATAGTACTATTGCTACTACTAGTACTTTATAAAGTTCAGTAGCTGTGCTGGTGGACTGTGCAATTTTTTTCCCCTCTACACAGTAGATAAAATTGGTACTCTCCTAACAAGAAAAAAAAGCCAGTTGTTGTCAGCTTTGTAAAGACTACAATAAACAATTTCTTTGCATACTGTTAAAATAATAATAAAGAACAAAAGTTGATGTTATATTTCTAAAGTCAAAGTTTAAAATAAACAATCCAGCAGCTTTGTCAGTTTGGTTTTAAGAGAGCAGAGTGCAGAGAGGAGCTATAACGTAGGCAATCAAATGTTGGGCTTTGGGGCAACATTTGGTTTTTCATTGAAAAGGGGAAAGATTTCAAAAGGACCTTGAACTGAATTCAGAAACACACAAGGCATATTCAAAATGTAGATAATAACTGGCCGAAACACAGGCAGCCCAGTGAAATAAAACAATTACTTGCTGCAAAACCTTTCACTGCAAAGGACAAAACCTTTAACCTGCAACGGACAAAGATGCACAGATTCCATTAAATTCTCCCTCTTAGAGATGAAGATCAATTTTTGTGCTGTTTTCTTCCCATACCTGGTCGAGCCAGACGTATCAGAGATATGTAAACGTCATGGCAGTCTCGTTCCTGAGGGATCACTAGCTGGATGACCTGGAAGTTCTTGCAGCGGATCAGTAACGGGCAACCAGTGGCAGTGGTGGCTTGCTTCTCAATAGAGGAAATTTGGCTGTGGAGAACCTGAGGGGAAATGAAGAGTTATGCTAGTCAAATCTCCAGGAAGAAAATTATTTATAATGATGTGCAAGAGCAGGCACAGTAGCTTCCACTACTCTTTTGGAAAACACTCATGCTCCTCCCTCTTGAAGTTTTGTTCCTATCTCCAGCTTCAGGCTCAAGCAGCTTAATACATCACCTGCAGACAAAGAGGCATTTCTGGAGTGTTTCAGCTGCTCAAACATCAGCCTGCCCACGTTATCCAAAGCTTTTTGTTTGCTTGCTTTATTGCAAGCTAGCGGTTGTCAAAGCTCTTTTCATCTATTTGCACAATGAAAAGATGAGCCGGCATCAGTTACATAAGGCTAAAATATTGTGCCTCCTCATGGGCAGAATGGTAACGCTGATATAACTTTGAATACTGCATCAAGTGAGAAATTGAGATGAATTGAGATGAAACATTACAATAAAAACCTGGTAAGGAATAGTGGGATCAAAGGAAGATGCAGTTAATTAGTGCAAAAATGGACAAGGGATGCATAATTAAGCTATATAGAAGACTCTCAGATCTATGACGCTGAGCAATAGCTGTGCCTGTATGTGTACATGTGCGCTGGTTTTGGCTGGGGTAGAGTTAATTTCCTTCACAGTGGCTGACATGGGGCTGTGGTTTGGATTTGCACTGGACAGGGCGCTGATAATATAGACATGGCTTTGTTATTGCTTACACAAAGCCAAGGACTTCTGCAATGCTGGCACGGAAACTGAGAGTGCGTGGGGGGCTGGGAGGAGACACAGCCAGGACAGGTGACCCCTACTTAGCAAAGGAATATTCCAGACCATATGGCATCCTGCTCAGTATATACAGTGGAAGGAAGCAGGAAGAAGGGCACATTTGGAGTGATGACATTCACCTTTCCAAGTCACCGTTATGTGTGATGGGGCCCTGCTCTCCTGGAAATGGCTGAACACCGGCCTGCCTCCCACCCACGGGAAGCAGTGAATTCATTCCTTGTTTTGCTTTGCCTGTGTGTGTGGCTTTTGCTTTCCCTAGTAAACTGTCTTTATCTTAATCTACGAATTTTCTTCCTTGTACCCTTTAGCTTCTCTCCCTGGATCTGCTGGTTGGGGGAGCGAGCGAGTGGCTGCATGGGGCTTGGTCAGCAGCTAGGGTTAAACCACAAGAAAATGCAACGTATGTTGTCAATCAGTCAAAACAGTTAATTCAAAATACTACTTTATATAAAAAATTAAAGTATTAAACTGACAAAATCACTGATTTAACACTAGCAGTAAGGGAGAAGGCCAAGAATTGACAAAGCCAAGGAAGTAGTTCCCAGTCAAGGCATTTCTCCTTAGTTCTTCCGGGATGATAGGAGCACCAGTGCCATTTACAGCAGCTGCTCCTCAGTCAATCACATCTGGTATTCATAGAGTGAAGGCCCTTCTACTCCTCTTACTATAGTGTAATATCTAGAATCCACAGAAAAGTTTTGAAAATTACTAGACTGGAACTTCACATGGCCTCATAAAAGCGTCCATATGAACTAAATAACTATTTTTAAATTGTTTTGGAAGCAATTTTTAAATTACCATCAGTAAAGTGCCATGCACTTACAACGAACTGAAATAATAAAAATTCATACCCAGGTTTCTTTGCGAGTTTCAGAACCATTCTCCACAAATATGACATGGGTAGCCGTTAAATATAAGGTTCCCACCACAGCTCTTCTTGAAGATAAACGATCAAGTAACCTAACATTTTCCACCTATACAAAAAAGTAACAGAGGAAAAATAGTAAATAATTAGGCTATTACAGAAAGCTCAGTAATGAGACGTCTATGTTCACATTTTGTCTATTACAAACTTCTTTTCAGCACAACATTAAATATCAAAGAACTATATGAGAAAATGTGATTATATTATGTGATCTATTTCCAGATCTTCCTTACTGTTCCTTTTCCCCCCCTCTCTTGTGGTACCTCTGTATCCAAAAACTTACTACTTCCAAAGACAACTTCTCACTTGAGCCCTTCCTTGTGATCTCATCTTACCAAAACCCTGTGAGAGCAAGGCAGAGCCTGTCTTTCAGCTAAACTCTAGCTCCATTCAAGCCATTCCAGATAAATTAAAATAGTAAGTAGGAGATAATAGTCGTAGAGTGTCTTTCTTCAATGGGTCTCAGGCAAATTTTCTTCCATGCAAATCTCTGCTAAGATTTGAAACAATGTTAAAAGAGTTAAAAGAGATTAAAAGTGTTAAAGAGAAGCATTTTGATGTTGGTCCCTACATTCCTGTTAGAGCTGACAGCAGAGGTCACACTGGAAGTTTTTGCCTTCAGTAGCTTTTCAATGGGACTCAAGAGCTCCATTCCCACTGCTCTCCCACCTTGGGCACAAAATGGGCATTGTCCCCTTGCTGCACTCCTGACAACAGGAGAGTCCATAACACATTATTAACTCTCAGATCACCAGCTTGTGACTCGTACACCATCGGTATTTTGTATATAGCATGTGCTATAGGCATCTAATAGGGGTAGGACCTAGATGACCCTTAAGGTCCTTTTGAACACAAACTGTTCTAGGCTTCTATCTAGGTTTCTGACTGAGAAAGTAGAATAATAAAAAAAGCAACAAGTTAGATATTCTGTGGGATAAAACTTGCCCCAGTTATAAATTTGCTACCATGGGTTTTGATGGACCTCTTACTACAAGCATTTTTAAAACTAATATTAATTGATTTTCCTGAAAAACAATGCCAACATCTGAGGATTACGTGTTTGCAATGTGTATTCCAAATACATTGCACTATTTAAAAAATAGGAATAAAGAAAACCTTAAAATGAAAAGAAGCCAGTTTAGTAGCAAAATGCTTAAAATCAAACAATTATTAAAGCAGAGTCATCTCCCTCAAGGCCAGTTATAATCTGTTTTAAACAAAAATAAAACTATTTATTTAAACAAACAAACAAAAAAACCTGCTAGAAAGCATGAACAAAGTCTTTTCCCAGGGCCATCTATTTCAGAGGTCATGTATTGGCTTGAGAAGGAATGGAAGAAATACAATATTAACCCAGCAAGCATTCAGCAACAAGCAAAAGAGGAGGGATGATACAAAAGAAAACGTAGGCAGTGACCTTCTGAAAGGAACCCACAAAACCAGTACAAATCAGCATTGTCTGGATGAAAAAAGGTCCCTACACTGCAGTCCATCCAACAAGGGCTCTGCTGCACAGGCACTGATCTTGCACAAGGCACTCACCACCCACCCCAGCCTACAAAGTGAGCCAGCATGGGCCATGAAACACAAGCAAAGCAGGCATCCACACAGCAGGGTAGGGCTGAGGGATGAGTTTACAGACCCCCTAGGTCACATCCTTTCCCACCCATCAATCACAGCCCCATGACTGAAAAATGTAACCAACAAAGCTCCTCTTTGGTTGTGGTTTGGTTTTTTTGGTTTTGGGTTGGGTTTTTTTGTGTGTGTGTGTTTTGGTTTTTTGTGGGTTTTTTTGGTTTTGTTTGTTTGTTTGTTTTGTTTTGTGTTTTTGTGGGGGTTTGTTTGGTTGGTTGGTTTTGGGGTTTTTTTTAATATACACAGAGCTACAAATAAATTTAAGGTTGGATCTGAATAAATAGGACCAGTTGCAGTAAGAGCTGTGTGGTAAGACTGATTTCATCAAAGCAAATGCAGTGGCTGCACCAGGGGAGATAAGAATTCACCTCTCCCTGCAGTTTGTCTCTAAAGAACAGACAGTTGCAGCAGCTGAGGGAAGAGTGTGAGAGGCAGGATGTACCCATAGTCCCTCAGGATCTCAGCCCAGCTCTGGGGCCTTCCTAAGATAAGGTCACACTTGTTAATAGCCATAACTGTGTTTACATTCCATTAATTTTATTAAATAGCATTTTGTATATCTGTAACGTATTGGCATCCATAACACCCTGTGAGACTGAACTTCACATTTCAGCTATACATTGTACAATAAAATCCCTTCCTCCTGCTCTTTTTGAATCTGTCACCAGTAATGTGCCATATGTGCTGTGACAGATCCTTCCCTCCATCCTCGTGTTCCAAGCATGAAGAGCCCAACTTTACATAGTTGTGACCTTTATGGAAGCTATTCCAGACAAGCTCTTCCACACTTTTGATTATTCTGCAAGAGGTCTACTTCCTGAGAAAAAGCCAAAAGCGCAAACAGAATTCAAAAGTTGGATGTACAACAGATTTTTGTAGTTTGTGTAGTGGAATAGTGATGTTTGCTGTTTTGTGTTTTATTTAGTTTTTGAAAGTTCACAAACATTGCTTGCTGTTTTGTCCTCTGCTGAACACAGTGGGGTTTGGGTTAGTTTTGGGGTTGGTTTTGGTTTTGGTTTTTTTAGAACTAGCAATTGTAACTCTTAGTCATGCTTGCATACATAAGTTAAGACCTACTGCCCATGTGTATTATCTTATATTTACTAATGATAAATTTAGTCCATCTGTATAATGAGGCATTGATCAAAGGATTCAGAGAATGAGGCTTCTTTCTTCTTCTCCACTCTTCCAATCAGGAAAAGAAAGCCATGTCAAGCAGTGTCTTTAAACCTACAGAGTCTGGAAATAGAGGGGATGGGAATATGCTCATTTCCACAAGAGGGGAATACACATTGCAACAGTGCTTTGGAAGAAGAGGAGTTTTTCCAACTGAAAAGTCACAGCATGCTGAGAAATCAGCATTAATAGCCAAAATTTATATAGAGATAATAATTTTATTTAATTTCCTAGAAACAAATGCTCCACTTTTCCACCAAAACAACTCTAGATGTTATTGGAGAATGTAGGAAATTCTGTATGTACTGACACATGTCAGGAAAAAGCATAGAGACCATGCACAGCTGTTCACCTAAAATGAACAGCTGGCGTGAGAGACCAGATCAGAAAACACAAGTCAGTAGAGCTGAGAGCTGGAAGACCTCAAGGAGTTAAAAGGAAAGCAATAGCCATGGCAGTCTAGAGAGAAGCATCTAAGTAAAACTTCAATAATTTAAATAATTAATTTGAAGCTCTTGCCTCTTTTTTTTTTTTTTCCCCACTTCTTTTTTTTTCTTTCCTGATGACTGTGGTTGTCTTGGCCTAAAGAAAGGACCACCAGGAGATTTATTTCAATGACTACAACTGCTTACGTGAAGATAAATAAAGTTACCCAGAAACTCTATTTTCAATGCAACACAGATGACAGAAAAAAAGGATGAAAAAATAGAAGTTAAAGGGAACACAGATTAAGAACAGATGGAAGGCACTTTTTACTCAGAGAATAAACATGACAAATGTCTTATGAACAAGGTTGCCGGGAGGTCATTGAAGAAAAAAATGTCACATTAAGGAAAATCATGGGCCTAAGTTTTTTTCAGGAACAACTCCCACCAGTTTCAATGGGATTCCCACCTAAGGAAGAACAGCGAGTATATGACCCTGAAAGCATTTGGAAAAGTTCTCGTGCCAAAATGTTATTCCTAAAAATATCTGTTATTAAAAATAACCCTAATTTGTTTTCATTTTTAGTTTAGATAACTTTTTTAATAAGCTTTGACTGCATGGCCTATTTTTGAATGCTTTTTGAGTAGCTACCTTCGTCTTCACTTCTTTAAGCTGTTTCAGCCTCTCCAAACACGTCAGCATCACAAAACTGTGCAGAAGTTACTGCTACTATTTCAGGCTGTTCACAGTTCCACGTGGGAAAGCTTTTTCAGATAAACACAGGATCAGTTCCAACTGTGGGCTCAGACTGAGCAGGGAAAGGAGAGAGAGAAGCAAAACTGCACGGCAGATTGGCCAGAACTGGAGCTCCCTGTCACAGCAAAGCTCATGTGTAGCACAGAGATGCTATCTGACACAAAATGGTCTCTGCGGTAGGATTTTCCAATAAAATTAATTATGAAAAAAATCTCAAAGAGCTTTTTTTCCTCAAAAAATAGGTTTTAAGTCTATGTGTTTGCTTTCTATGCATTACCTACCCTGAAGTGGAAGACACTTGAACAGGTAGTTCTGCCATGGTCATTGCTGACCTGCCCATTATTACTGAGCATCTTGAAGCTGAAAAGCCTATTTGTCAGCCAAGAACAAAAGCCATCAGCTCCCATACCCAAGTGTTCCCCGTTCCTCTAGGAGGAACACTGACTAATTCCTCTCCTCTAATTCCTTATCCCAGGAAGGAGAAAGGCCAGAAAACCCTCCGAGCCGATTAAAGCTGCCAATTAAAGGCAAGCAGGGAATGTCCTCACTCAGGCCACACCCTCAGGAGCTTCTCTATTGTTTAGGTGAAAGCAAGTTTCACGTAAAAACTGATAAAGTACCTTGAAATTTGGCTGTACAAATGAGTTTCAGTGATTCTTCAAGAACAAAGAAAGGCCACTTTCACAAACATATCTGCTGCTGAAAAAGCTGACCCAAAGCCAAGGCTAGGCCCTAGGGTCACACACTTAGCCCTACAAAGGCTTCTTCTTTTCCATCCCCTTGGGCTTCCAGACTGACCAGAGATTTCTACTGCCTCCCCTACTCTCCTCGTGTGGTGTAACCTCGTAAGGTTACACACATGAGTAAAAGCCAGAAGAAACTGCATCCTGGGAATACACGAGAGGACTCTCACTGGCCTCAGCACTGCAGGCAGACAAAAGCTAAGGGAAGAGTTTGTGAAAGCCAAAAGCCTGAGCCTAATGAGAAAAAGGGAGCACAGCTGGTATGGTTTGAGGCCAAGTGGAATATCTGAGCTTTCTTCACCCTGGTTGACCCTAGCTATCCATGTGTTTAACATAATTCCTGAGAGTGAAAAAAGACAACATGTAAAAGACCAAATGCTATTTCTCTTTTTTTCAGCACAAAGATAATAGTGTTGTACTTGTTAAACAAACCATACAATAAGTGATTTTTTGCATGATCTTGGAGCAAGACTAAAAGAAAACTGAATTGCCAGTTGATGCTGCCTTTTAAAGTGGTTTTTATTCTATTTCCTAAGAATCATAAAAACTGTACTTGATGCTTTTTTTTTTATTATTTTTCCCTCCCTGAAAAGATCTCCCAAGTGCAGTAAAATAATGCACAGTCTATGAAGTTAGATGGTTGCATATGTCAAAATACTCAAACAAAGCAAAAGTAAATCATCAAATAGAAGCAAAAACACTTAAGATATGCACTGTAAAAAGTTTCCTCAGGGCAAATCAGGCAGAATGGGGGAAAATATTCATGAAAAATCTAAACAAGTTTAATTTTCTAAAGGACTAATGTGAAATGGAGGAAAAGAGCTGAAAAAAGAGTAAGGAATGATTCGTAATAGCAAGACAGAGAACAAACTACCTAATAATTTGGCTTTAAAAAAAGGGACTGTTGTCTGCTGAGATCTATAAAAAGAGTGAGGTCAGCACCACATTATTGGGTACACCTGAGCAGCAGCTGCATAATGGGTGCAGTAAACAAGAACCCATTACAAGAGTATAGAGCATTACAGTATGGCATCACCATTGTAACACAAGGCTCACACCTAACGTTTTCTCTTTCAGCCTCTGTTAGATCTCATTTAAGGACGAAAAGAAGAGAGCAACTAAGTGTGTTCTATTAAAAATCCTATCTAAGAGCTTTAATTTAAGAAAAATAGGGCTTCCCCAGGGCAGTAAATCTTAATACATTTGACAAATTTGTTTAGATTTTGTTCTGTGAAGTTATATAGGGATAAAGAATTCTGCATGAAACCAAGGGATACTGAAAAGAAATATATCTTTAAACTCCTGTATTTGATACTGCCTTTTCTGTTACATATTTAAAACCACACCCTGTTCAGCAGCCTATTTTAGAGCAGCAGTAGCGAGCCATTTCAGCTGTGCAGGCCATGAGAGATTTGCATTAAAAATAGATTTGTAGGACTCCCTTTTCTGGTGGTTGGGGCTTGTCTTTCTCAGCAGAGTACACCTGCACACCAGGAAACGTCAGTGTGCATTTTCTATTGCAAATAAATCGTTTCTTTAGTTTACAGACAGCAATAGCTCAAATACCATCCACTTGGGCCCATTAACAACAGGCCTAGAGATTACAGCCTTGACCATCCCAAAGCCTAATTTCTCAAAAACTTTCATTCCAACTTCTCCTAGTATGCAAAAAAAAAAAAAAAAAAAAAAAAAAAAAAAAAAAAAAAAAAAAAAAAAAATCAAAGAGGACCCTGCAGACATGATTTTCAGTTCTACTTTTTAAGTGCAGTAAGTTTTAGAGTTAGTGGTTTAGACAAAAACACCAAGACAACAAATTAAAATACAGGCTTACCCATGATTTTTAGAGCTTGTTTTGTGACTTTATCCAGCTACCTCTTTATTGAGTGCCACATTATTGAAAATATGAAAGTCTGTGTGATCTTCTGGCCATTTTTGATTAAATATTTTGAGAATAATGGCTGTAATAAGACTTCGTTTAAATCAAAACTCATACTAATAAGAAGGTAGCTTGATGACTCCAATTCAAAACAAATATTTTATAGCACAATTCCAAGAAGATATTTTAAGTCCAATCCCACAATATGTGGTTATTTTCTGCAGTTTCTTTTCTCATTTTATCCACCTCCAGTCTGATGTTACCGCAGAACATTTTCTGGCATAGTATACTACAAAGATTACTGGTATTAAATTTGTATCCTTTGGGCTCAAAGTTTCATAGCACAAAGATGGAATAAATAGAACCCAAAGAAAACTAAATCACATTCTAAATAAGGAATATTTATTAATAAGAAAAAAATCCATAACTCACAAAATCAGAGTTAAATGTTTCCAGGATTAGTGTAGATGTTTTAATGCATCATTTGACTAGAGCAGTGAAGGAAAATGACATATTTGAAGCCATTACACATTATTGGACCCAGAGCAGGCTAAAGCAATTTTAACCATGATGTAAAGTGAGATAACAGTTATGAAATCAGAAAACACCAGCTGAATTGTAAGACACGATGCTCTAAGTTGTATACGTAGAGGAAAGTACAGAAACCACCTTCACACAATACTCAAAAAGCAGAAAAGCAACTTGGCACTTAAAAGATGTTACAGTAATGTGTTTGCTGTAAACTGATGACCCAAAAAACCAATAAAAGGCAAAGGCCATGTCAGCTTCACCTCCTCTATCTTTTCTAAGTAGGAAACTAAACAAAAGCTTAGCCAAACTCTAGTACTATAGTGAAGTGCCTGTGGCACTCCATTTCCCATTCCCAGTGGGGGAAACAACCAGTCCACATCCCCAGGTGTTTCCCAATATGACCTCAGGGCTGCTGCCACCTTTCTACATAACAGAAATAAACTTTTCCAGAAGGAATTGTAGCTTGGATACAGAGAACGTAACTATAATACCACATTTTATCTCAACAGAAGGCACACAGAGAGCAGAAGTGGTAGAATATGCCAACTCACCTTAAAAAAGGATGGAGATGCAGTAACCCACAACATGTAGTTGGAGAGTAAAGACTGGGTGTGCTGGGCTTAGTTTTGCTATTGATCTGGATAGGCACCTGGATAAATATTTTGCCATTTATATTGTCATATATAAAGTGGATGTAACTATATGGGTTTCCTGATGGAGACTTCATGAAAAAGGACGTGTTACAAAACTTTATAAAAAAGCAAGAATTATGGAAAGTAGATTGAAAACAAAAAGAAACACACAGTTCATTCACACATGCTGGAATTTATTCTGTGAAGCAGTACATCTGGCAAAGAGATTTGTCATTAACGTGGGAGCAGATCTTAAATTCTGCCTGAGAGAGGCATTATTGAAAGGAAATACTTCACCGTAACATCACAAAAATGAAAGCACTTGAGCAACTCAAGTCATCCCAAGTATTCTGCTAACACTGAGCCAGAAGAATTTCTCTGCTAAGTCCACTGAAGACAGCTAGTACACCAGGGATAAACAGATGTGTTTTTCATTATAAGGCCATTAAGTAGGCCTGCTGCCAATATACAAACACAAATGATACGAAGAGTTACAAATAAAATAAAGTAACTGATTAGCTACAGTGCATAAAGTTGCCCTATGAACATATCTACAGAGCTCTGTATCTATCATCCTGTCTATGGCCAGACATATCTCTACACATGCTCATAAAACATGCTTCTAACATTCTCAGAAGTACCGCTGATTTCTTTCTTTCTGAATATTACAAGCTGTTTGTCATATTTTGGGTTTGGAGAGTTATCCTAAACTATCTTGCTGCTCAATCCAAACTCATGTCAGTCATTGGTTTTACTAATTTTTAATTTTTAAAAGGGTATGGGTGTTATATATGATTCCATTCAGCAATGTGGGACGGTTTCCAACTGTTAAATTACAGCATTTGTTGGATTTTACCCTTTTTCTGACCCAGAGACAGAGCTCCTGAGAGGCGTTTTAAAGACTTTTATTCCAGATGTTAACAATTCATGCCATCACAATCAGAAGCCTTCATACATAGGATGGCATTTACCTTGTGAAAATATAGTGCCGATGCATGTTCATACAGGCATACATCACATATGCACCCTGTTTTCTACCAAGAGTATAATGATAGAACAATAATGGTCAGTACACCAAATAGTGTTTTAGCAGGTGGATACACACAGTCTGTTGGGAAAGCACCAGAATGGCTTTTGCAAGCAGGAAATCCTACTCCAGAAGAGTCTTGCAAGACAGCGTGTGGGCAAAAGAGACACACAGGAGCTTCAACACAGACAGACATAGTAGAATACCTCCAGGAAAAACAACCTAAAATATATCTACAGAACAATGGACTGGACATAGGAAAGAGATCTTGGGGTCACTGTAGACATTTATCTGAAATTGTCAGAATCTGGTCGGTTGTGATCAAGATTTAATGTGAAGGCATGGATAAGGTGAACATGGAATTTTTATTGAACAAATCCTTGAAGCTAGAAGGAAACAACACTGAAGAAAGCTACTCAGGACTTTTCAATAGACAGAAGATGGTGATTTTTTTAAAGCCATGATCTTCTGGAATTCGCTTCCATGCAAGCTATGGAGCCAGAGAGCGTCATCCTGTCTATAAGGTGTCCTGGCTAACTCACTCAGAGAGGTCCATAAATGGATACTAATGGAGCTCGGGAGAGATGGATCCTAATACAACTGTGGATGCTGAGAAGCTGCAGAATGTGGCCAGGTCTAATGCTCTCTCTCCTCTGTCACTCTGACACAGAGCAGTTACCTTAACGATCCAACTGTTACGGAATTACCCTCTGCTTTTTTAATGTCTGTTATGTTTTATCAGATTAATTTTAATATTTATGAACCAGAAATCACTATAGTCATATTTCACTTAAAATTAAAACAATTGCTGAGATCTAATGAGTGCTATGTAATACAGACCTCTCTTTGAAGGAAAAGCTTTTACTTGAGTCAAGAATTTTGTTTTCAGATATTATTAAGTATATTAACTTGCTAAGTATGGGATTTACCTTGATTTTCCATTTGGCTGGGTTTGTGAATCAAGGAAAGTGTCATTATTCTGAGATTAATACCTTTGCATAGCAGGGCAGTTGCTTCTCAAATTTCTCTTGGGAAAAGATTGCATGGAGTCAGGAAATGTGACACCAGAGGCTAACACATGATACTGTGAGCTTTCCCTTACCTATTTTTACATTACAGGCATTGGAAAGCATTGAACGTTCAGTTCCAAATTATCAAAACCAAATTCACTTAAAAAAAAAAAAAGTTCTGGTGTGGTGATTGATTTTAAGCTGAGGTGTTTAAAAAATAATCAAAGGTATCAATTCTGTTAGGTAGCTGTGGATACACTGATTTTTCAGTGTATTTAGGAGTAACGGGAGAGATGAAGTGTTTCAGAAGTGACTCATGTTGATTTTCTACAGTTATGTTGGAAATTTTAAAGGATTTTTGTACCCCTTGTACCTTTAAATCATGCCCTCTAAACTGCTCTATTATATCAGATACCTTTTAGCAAAGCTATAATGTAAGAGACTGCCAGGATCCAGGACTGCAGAATCACCTCATGCTGAGTAAGGTTTTCAGCGACCTGAGGCATTGATACAGTGCCATCTCACAGTATCACATACAGAAATGGGTTTTACATACGCAGAGTAATATTTTCAGGACCTGGTTGTAGAAAAGAAAACAGATAAGCTTCCATTGCCTGCAACAGGGACTTGCCTGGGTCTTCCATTCACAGCAAATACAACCATTTTTTTTTTTTTTTTTGATATTTTGCCACCCTTATTAATTTGTTTTCAACATCTTTCTCATTCATGCTTTCAGCATTCTTCAGCGAATTTTTTCGCCAGGAGCATTTTTTCAGACAACTTCCACTGATTGTTATCCCACCTGAAGGAGGATACAGTCATACTATTCTGAAATTCTTCCTTCCCAAAAAGGCAAATAACAGATCATGAAATGAGATGAAAGGCAGTTGTTATAAATGCCTGTCTTCTTAATAGATTTTCGGCTTAACACCTAAAGGCCAAAAGAGATAGACAAATAACAAGGCCCTAATCTCAAATTCGTTAAACATTGGTAATAAATACAAATAAATGCTTCATTTCAGGGGGTTGAGTAATTTAATCAATAAACAAACGTGAAAATATATCCCACCCCATTTCAAATTAACACATTGCTCTGCTTCACTTTTCCGTTATTACTTTTAATCTAAACCTTTTATGCGTTAAAACCGTATCCTTCCTCTAGAGCAAGGTGGCAATTTTGTTAACAAATACAGGCCTAGCGCTCAGAAAGCCGTAGAAAAAGACGGATTACGTCGGCTAAAGATCAAACATATGCGTAGAAACACCGAATCCATTCATCACCGACTCTGAAACCTTGGGGCAAACCGGAGGCGTCCGAAAAGCAGGTAACACAGCTCCCACTTGGGATCCTACTGCTCACGGCCAGTGCCCGCCCGAACACAGGGACTGAACGGCCAGCCCGACAAGCCCACGCCGCAGAGCAGCGCGCCCACCTCTCGGCGTTTTGGGCAGCTAGCATGGCAAACAGCCGGAAACCAGCCCGCAGCATCAGCTGGAAGGCCGTGGAGGCCCGCGGGGCTGCGGCGCCAGGCTCCTTTGGGCTGGAGCAGGAGGGGCCGAGGGGATGCTGCCGCGGCCGGGGCCGGGGCTCCCGGCAGGACCCACCTTGGGCATCCGGATGTGCTCCATGGCGGCAGCGCCCGGCCGAGCTCCTCAGGCACCGCCCGCCGCCGGCGGAGGCGGCCCTGCGCACCTGGCCGCTCCCCGGCTTCTACGGCCCTGCTGCTAAAAAGACTTTTGTTGGTGGTGTTTGTTTTTTTTTTTTTTTTTTTTTTTTTTTTTTTTTTTTTTTTTAATAATATATTTTCATTTTATGTTTTCCTCGCGTTTTCCGGCGCAGATGGGAAGGAAGAAGGGAGGATTTGTTGCCGGCAGATGATGCCGGCAGGTCAGGGGCTGGCTCCACCTCCCGCCGCCGTCGGCTGTTCTACCGAGCATTGCATCGCTCTGCCCTTTCTGTCAGGGGAGATGAATGAGATCGGAGGCATAAAGCGAGCTCTGGGGTCGCCTCCCCCCATTTTGTTTGTTCCCTGGACCAGCATGTACAGTAGCTCAAAGACAAAAAGCACCTACTGAAACTGAAGCACTGAATTTTGTTTATCTTAAGCTCTGTGTGTCTGTAATTCACGACTCTGCCACATCCTCAGATTTGCACAAGGGAGTATTTTCTGTGATGCACGGTTTTCAGCCTTATACCAGAATTTTTTTCCCCCATCTTTTGCCTTACCTGTTGCCAGAGATGTGTTTCATCAGGAAGCAAAAAGAAATGGCACTGAGATGGTTTTCCCAGTTTACCAGTGTGAAGATAAAGAACGGGTATCTCTAACCATCTTTGATTTTCTATCCTATTCGGAGCAAAAAGAGAAACTTCTCAGTGTTTATATCAACATGCAAATGACTAGAGGTGCTAGTATATTTTTTCAGAAACACTATAAATATAAAATTCCCAGATATTCTGTATCGATCAAGGTATTCCAGCAATTCTTCACAAGTAGGGACTAGCCCCATGGAGGCATAGAAATAAATGTGGAGACCTGACAAACAAACCCCACAAAGGCCACAGCAAGAGGACTCAAATCCAGAGCAACAGAAGCTCTCCACATTATCCTCTTCTTGTCTGCAGAGAAGAGAGCAAGGTTAATTTGTTTTGTGAAAGATAAAATATGGGTTGAAAATAACATGGGATTACCAAAAACAGAAATGCATTTTATCTCAAGGGAAAGGGAACAAGCTGCACTGGTTCCAAAGTTTCTCCAACCCTGCCACTTGCAAGTGAATGGCTAGATTAGGGTTTTTTCTCCATTTCTTACCCACAAAACCCAGGACATCAAGAGGGTTTTTGAATATCAACTCTTAGGTTAGAGGAGACAAAAGCTGTACCATCATGAGTGGAAAATAAGTCATCCCTGGATTTGACCATTCATTCTGCTTGCCACCCCCATTTTGGCACATTTCTGCCCACTGTTCCCTCATAGTTCAGCTGCTGTTTGGATAGCATCCATAAATGTGCATAAAGTGTGGACTTCACAAGACTCTTGATCAGTGGCATATTTTTATTCTCTATTTTAGGCCAGAGCAGCAGAATCAATTAAGAATTAACCAACCATGGAATATATTTCCTTTGTAGTCATGGCTGATGTGATTCACTGCATACATTATCATCTTTTGGCATTAGCACCAATGAGTAAAGTTGGAAGAAAGTACATTTATCCTTTCAGTCCCCAGAGATGCTTTTACTCTGGTACATTCTGTGATTCATCGCGGCCAAGTTCAAGTCCTACAGTTAATGTCAGGAAAACTTTCAGACATAAGTGACAACACACTTTAACTCTGCTTTACATTCATCAGTAGCTGCAAAACTAAAGCATTGCTGTTCATGTAGCAATCAGTTGCTCAATATCTTGACAGAGTTTTTGTCCTGTTTTGGGCTGATAAAATAATTGATGGGAAAATGCAGCTGTAAACAGAACTTGGGTCTAGATAAAAGTTACATCTAATGCAATTGTCATGGAAAGCTTCAGTAAGCACAGCCTTCTAAAAATTCTCTTACATTTTTCATCTGCATTTTAGGTTCATGGAGATTGCTGCCTCAACAGTCTGGGAATTAAATCCTCTGTAAAGGTATAACCAGAGATAATTCTGCAGATTACTGCTCTAACTCGACTAATATGTAGGGGCAGGAAAATTAAATTTCCATGACTACATACGTTTTGACCTATCTACCAAAACTGCCAATAAAGCTCTTAATTTATTTCCCATGAAGAAGGCTGGTCACTGAGGACTAAAATCATAACAGTGTAATTATTTTCTGTATCCATAAGTAACAGAGTCAGCTTTCAGCCCTATCTATTAAAACCTGAAAGCACATTTCACTTCCAATATGTAAATATTTCTGTTATATTCAGTGGAGTCACCCAAATACTCAGGCATTTTGCATACCACCTACCTGGCCTGGATTTGAACCATGTGTTGATGTGGAAGGCTTTTTGGATTTATTTGTATTTTCCAATTATATCTTACTTGTTTAAGGGTAGCTTCCTGTGGGCTGCATGTTAATATAATACAAAATCAAAGAATATATTTAGGTACTCCTAATACTTATTTTAAAGTCTAGTCTACAGATTTGTAGACATAAATTAAATACTGCCATGTAGGGAAGAAAATAACTGATAATTATTGTTATAACAGTTTTGTTGCTGGGACAGCTATAGACAAGGTGGCAGAATCCTCCAACTAGAGTCTGGTATGTGGGATGAAGATGTTGCAATTGGGCTCAACCCATGTTACTGTGGGCTGAAGGCAAACAGCACCAGTTTGAGTGCAGCCCCAGGTTTGGGGATAAGGAATGGAGCTTAAAAAGACCCAGCTTGACATTTCACCAAGGAAATGCTTTTGGACCCACTGGTGGCAAAAAGTGGTTTCGGGGCATCAACTCTTTCTCATGCAATTCATCATACAGGCCTTTGTACATTATTTGTTGAAAATTACACACAAACCAAATAGGACTATATCAAAGCAAAGTGACTTTCTTATCAGTTTTTCTTCTGATGAAAATGTCCACTAAGACACATGGCAAAATAGACTTTTTATAGTAAAAAAGGGAAATAGTACCACTGTTTACCATAAAATGCAGTATATTAATACATTTTCAAACATAATATATGTACACTAGTAATATGTGCGTCATGGAACTTGTAGTAAGTGTCATGGAACTTATTATAACTACTTTGTAGTTTCAAAATTATTTTCTTCCACAATTACACAGTACTTCTTTGCTGGTTTAACCTCTTCATAAGAAAAAGAAATCACCCCTATAATTTCTTAGAATTATGGAATCTTTAAGTTTGATAAAGACCTCTAGGATAATTGAGTCCAGCCATTTGTTGCATTTTATCTTCTTTTTGCCAGAGTCAGGATTAAATGCAGGAGACAGTATTTCTTGTTCAGACTCAGATGTTTATTAATTTTTATCCATATTACAGTCTCACAAACTGTGAGTTCTACAGCACTTTTAGCTAACAAACTAAAAATGGAGCCTCTCTACAAGGCCATTTAAGGATAAACTGGCTAATTGAGAAATTATGTGGAAGTGCATGTCTTTGTTTTGTTAATTTTATGAGTTTTATGTTGAAATTTGTAATGATTGTTTCCAATGTACCCCTTGGTTTTTCCCAATGGTTCCTTTCCTACCGGTTTGTTATATAATGTTCGGTTTTGTGTCAATCATTCCTATCCCTCACCTGTCCCTGTCAATCCCCTCTCTCTCCTCTTGGGCGGCCTTTTTTGTCACTCTGGGGCCCTTCCCTGGCTTCTGGAAAGCTCCAGGGAGGGCGTCGAGTGATAGGCTGGTGCCTGGGAAATCCCCCACCCGCCTTTTGTGGTTCGTTCCCTGTTAAGAAGTTGACACCCCCAGTTGCACCCTTTGCTATCCCGAATGGCTGACCCATTGTCGCCACCCGTTGATCCTCCCCCAGTTAAAAGTTCGTGCACGATCCGTGATCAGGGCTCTCTCTGGCAGCAGCGGTCAGGGGCAGACCTCCTGGTCAGTCTCCCTCCTAGTAAATACTGTTATTCCCTGCTGGAGAGAGTCGGCTCTTTGTCTGCTGCCGGCGTTGTGATCCCATCTGGTCCTACCGCTGGTGTGGGGAGCTAAGGCCCCTCAGGAGGAGGTTGCCTGCCCTGCTGGCAACCCCGACCTTACACACGTCAGCCGCAGTGCAGAGGCTGAGCTAGCTTGTGGTCAGCGCCTGCCAGGCGTGCGAGGGCACTGCGACAAAATGACACCTGTATTATTTTTACTTTTCACCCAATAACCAGCATCCATGGCCCACAATGAGGACTTTTCCGTCCAGTTACAAAATACCACCTACATCCATGAAGAAGAAGGTGAAAAAGAAGAACCAGCCTCCACCCTAAAACCTCCATCTTCCTTTATATATATATTACTATATTCTAAAACCTTAGACTCTAAGTTTTCCACCATGTGATGATACACACTTCTATTCAAACTACACACCCATAATCCCAGTTCTATCACTGAATTTTGGAAGCCTTCTCCACACCTCAGGTCAAATGCCGTGTTTTCTTGGGTGTCAGTGCCTGTTGGCACAGAAAGTCTAAAATTCTCAGTGACCAGAGTTCTAGCAGCCATTAACCTAAACATGTTACCATTAAACATAATATCTAGCCTAAACCTTCTCTGGCACATTTCCTCTCCTCCTGTCACTTGCTGCCTGAGAGAGGAGACCAGCCCTCACCTGGCTACAACTTCATTTCAGGTAGTTGTTGAGAGTGATAAGGTCTTTCCTGAGCCTCCTTTTCTCCAGGATAAACAACCCCAGCTGCCTCAGCTGCTTTGCTCCTCATAAGATTTGTTCTTGTTATTTCCTTCCATCAGGGAGTTTTGTGCCGCTTGTCAAATGATTAATTCTGCCTGGAACATGATTACACTTGAGGTAGTGAGTGCCACAGATTCAGAAACAGTGTGTCTGATTATATTTGTTTCATGACTTTTGAACTTTTTTAAGGAACATGCAACCTTCTCCTGGCAAATGAACGTGGACACACAGACTTCACCCCCAGTTAACACAGCAGGAGCTGCATGTGACAAGGTGAAGGATGCAAGGAGGAGCTTTGACTTTATTGTTTAACTTGGCTGTTACTAGGTTTGACCTTTTAACTTTTCCTTCAAGAGTGACTCAAAGTCTTTGATTTGTCCTTGTTATAAAACATTGTTACATTGTTAAAAAAGCAATTTTTTTTGCAAGGAGGGGGGGGAAATCCAGCCTCTGGAAATTGGAATGGTTTGGTGCTATTCTGCAGATAAACAAATTGATATTTATATCATATAACATCTACCACATAACATTGTGATTCATGATTTATGATACATCACACATGATATCTGTCCAGGTTTGTTATAACTGGCCAAAAATGCATAGCAGGGAAATAAAATAGACAAAACTCTAGAATTACTCAGGATAATAACTCCAGTTACTTACATGAGGATTTCACAAATTGCAGAAACAGCAATGATTATGCAAAAATTATAGCTGTTGATTAGATAAGAGCATTTCAACAAGATTAGAACACTCAACCCTGTTGTTCTGAATGCTGCATTTTTCATTACAAAGCATGTCAACACAACCAGCTGGAGATACAATGGCAGAAGGTCAGTTGTGATGTCCTGAAGCTGGTATTTTTCATACCACACACAGCACCTAAAGGAAAGCTTAGCACTTACAGGAAGGGGTCAGCCAGCTATTGCAATATGGAGAGAAGTGCTTCTCAATATAGCCACTGGACAAACAGACTTTTCCACAAGATGACTTAAAGCTCCTAAATTCTTGAAAAGGTGAAATACTGCTTAGAGATTTGCCTCCAAACTGTAGCATCTGTTATATGCTGACTACCTTTACACTAGCTTGTCCCGAATCTTAGACAGGAAATATTCCTTAAATTATATTGAAGAATAAAAAAATAACTTTTAAAAGAAGATACATATTGTTAAAAACACCTTTGTCTTAGACCATTTCCATTGAAACATTCTGTCAGAGGCTCAGCAACAACTCAAGAGAAGAAAATAAAGATATAGAGTTGAAAGCAGACCAAAACTGTGTATAGTCTGAAGCAGTATTGCTCAATGAAAAATAACATCATGATAGCAAGGCAGCTTCCAATACTTTCACAAAGAAAATTTTCTCAACTTGTGGGACCATATTAGTGGTCCGCCTAGAGGATTTTCCCCAACATGGAGAAAAAGATATGGACATGGTATATTTGGATTCAGGGAAAAAAGACCAGAGAAAGGAAAAAAAAAAAAAAAAAAGTGGATAACAAAGGAAATGTATTCTCTTGCCTTTGTACAAGAATTAGCTAAGGCTATGTTTAAAATACTGAAGAGTTTATCTTGAAGTTCCTCATTGACCTAGGATGATCAGAATTCAGTGAAGCAATTGTGGCTTTTATAGTCAGGATTATGCATGAGTGTGTGATCATTATAAATTAATTTTTATTGCTCTCCAAATTTTACAGAAGCTACAACACTGTATGATATAAAATTTAAAAATGAACAGTTGTTTCCCCAAGATATATAATAAAACCCTGACTGAAATGCTGCTTCATACTTTAAATTCACTCCGCATGAAAGTTTATTTTTGAGATAATTTGTTTCTCTCACCCTCTGTAAACAAACCTTAAGATTAGGCTTTTTTTTTTTTTTTTTTTTTTTTTTTTTAAAAGTAAGATGCTGAAGCCAAACACAGTTCTTCAAATGTCTCTGCAGAACAGCTGAAACTGATGTGATTCCTACCTGACTGACAAGCCATTGCAGCCATCACAATAAGTGGCCAGAATCAGTTTTGGCTGCCTTGTGCTTCTTGAAATCCTTCTGAATTTCAGGTGATTGCCTTGGCCCCTTATCTATCATAGGATTATGGAAATAAACTGACACTGTGGAAGCTGTCCGTGAAGTATCACTAAACCTCTGTGGTAAAGGGGTTCAGAATACATGGTAATCTTTAAGCTACTGACAAGCAATTTAGTTTTTGAGAAATAGCTGATTAAGCAAGGGTCATAGAAACCTCAGTGTTCAGACTGAAAGTGTGTTATGAATAAATTCACATGTGCTTTTACAAAACTTACCCATTTTTATACTTGAATTCACTGTTTCACCTGGTCAGTATTTTTCAGGTTCCATTACTGCTGCTTGGGTTTAGGGAAAAAGTTAAATTTTGGGATGGGTTCTGAAGAAAGTTCAAACTCTTTCTGGCATTACTGGACTGAAAACTCTGAAGCTCAGGAAATTTCTGTAACTCTTGAAATTTTCTCACCCTGTGTAGTATTAAATTTGTGTCCTTTATCTCTGTCAATTATTTTCATGTGAAGACAGTGTTTGAAGTAACTGTTCCCAGAGAGGAACGTCCAGAGTATTGCTAAAAAATACTTTTGCTCGTTGGTCACAGGGTGCATAGATTTTTATGGCTGAATGGTCCTCATCTGAGTGGAAAGGATGCAATGTCTAGGAAAAAATATCTGTGAGAGGAGATGTACCATTAACTTCAGATAGTTCTGGACATGGTTGTACAAAACTGCCCACTTTGAGTCAACAGTAATAAAAGCCAATGAGTTAAGAGTTAACTAACTTAATGGCTATAGTCAACTCATAAAGCACATGTCTACACTGTGTTTTTTGCTGCATGCCACGACATGAACCACTGAACTGGGTTGGTACTTGCCAGCTTACATCTCTAATGGTGCAGATCTACATCTGTACTAGTATCAAGGGGACCGGTCACATCCTCATGTCTCAAGCTTAGTGTCCCCACAGGGCAGACCTCTCGTGTCTTTGCTCACTAGCCACCTGCCTCGTGAACTTTATACATCTCTGGGTTAGGTAACAGCAGTGTTTCTGACTTTTGTCCTTTCTAGTCCTACGGAAGAGCCTGGGATTTGGTTGGAATCCTCTGTGGTCTCCTCAGAGGCAGAAAATATTTTGTCTCTATAAAGCCGGGAATGGGACCTTCTGTGTCCCATAGGTGTCATCTTTCCTGCTGAGAATGAACTGTACAGTAAAGGTTAGTGCCAAATCCAGAAGTGACTGCTCTCTGGCACGCAGAAATTAAGTTTTTTTGCACACTGTTTGGTGGTTCTCATAAGGATTGAGGGCATCTCAGGGCATTCCTGAGAACACAATGTTCTCAGAAAATTTTGGGATTGTTTCGGACGGAGAGAGAGAATTGTACTTGGCAGTTAATGTTTCTACACTGTCAAGGAGTGCTCAGCTACAGAAATTTCCTCCAAGCAGTAATGACTAATTCTGAGGTAGATCTAGCTCCAGTGTCTCTGACTGCATCTGGTGCTCAAAAGTAGAGAGAGGAAGAAAGAAAAAAAAATGCCAGATTGACAAGGTAGAAATACTTGTGGAACAGATTCCCTGCCTTCTTGTTTCACCAAAGCTGCACTCCAGAAGTGTCTGTCTGTAGTACTTATTACATATTGGTACATGAAAAATAAATTTCAAAGAACAATTTCACTAGATTTTCAAGTGTCTAAGCCTAGCTTCCATACTATTAACTCTATTATCTTAGAAAATTTTATATTAATTGAATTATTTGAAATATAATCTTACTGCTGTGTTTTGCAAAAGGGAAAGTTCAACATTTGTAGAATCACTCAAGGAAATACTGGGATTCAAGGTGACTTTATTTCTTTTAGGTGTTTTGGCTTTTGGTGCTATTTTTTCTTGTCAAAGTTTCTATTCTTTGTAGGAAAAGCCTTTTATTGGAATATTTCCAAAATCAAAGGAGTCAATTCATTTGTTTCATATTCCAGTGAATTTTTAAATGTTTGTCTTTAAATCTGCATTTGTTGAAAAGTTTGAGTTTTGTTTATCTTTTTTTTTATCTTCTCATTATGATGTGGAAATGGGAAAAAGAAATATGGCCTACATGAGAGAAACACAGAGACAGTAAGAAATATTTTTGGTACCTGGAACTTAGAAGAGACATGAACCTCAAAAAAATTACTTCTAAAAACAAAAACAAAACAAAACAAAACAAAACAAACCTCTCCAAATATTCTATGGTTAAACATTTATTTGAAGTGAATCTATAAAAATACCAAAGGTTTGTCTTCACAAGTGACCATTTCTAGCATGACAGTAAAAATTAGTAAAGTTAAGAAAGATAAGAGGGTCCTCCACTGATTTGCCTGAGACTCAAATGAGTTGATTAAACAATGCAGAAATGCACTCTTTTGGGGGGAAGATGTGAGGTTTTCACTAGGCTGTCACTTATTAACACCCGAGTACATTTTTTACTGTGATGGATAATATGCCACTGTGATTTTTTTTTTTGTTCAACGTGATCATCAAAACATAATTTTTGGTAACTGACAGGGAAGATAAATGGAGAATATGAAAAGCAGATGCCTAAATGAAACTACATAATCTTAATTTTTATTGCCTGAATCTCTTTCCATATTTAATATTGGGAAATATATTACAGTAGTATGTTTTGCAGTTAAATAAACAATCAGTAAAACAAAGCCCTTGAGGGCTTATTTAAATAGAAATATGTGATGTGGATTTAGTAGAGTAGAAATCCAAGGTCTGTGTAATTTAGAACCTTGTGTAATTTTCCCACTGGTATATCACACATGGTCTCCCTAACAGCAGTGACCTTAGTTAGATTTTGATATAGCAATAACTGTAGGCATAAATCATAATAAACTCCATGCTACATCATTTTTAGGAAACAAAAATGTTTTCCATCATAAACACATTTTTTCAGTATTCATTACATTAACAATTCATCAATTGATTCTATTTGCTATATGATCCAATGTATTACTATTAATATGAGAAAGTGAATTGCAATATGAATTACAGACTAGAAGGCTGGGGTTTTTCATACTTTTTGAGAAATCCTTTTGTAGGTGCTTCTCTTTGTTACAGGCTTTGTTGATACCTATTGAAGGGATTGAGAATTCCGGCTGTAATCTGGACACCTTAATGGGTACTCAGAAGCTGTGCAGTCAGATTCTTCATTTCCTAAATTATTTTTGTATTATTAACTACAAACAAATTACAGGATTAACTGGGTTTTTATCCTCTGCACTTAAAAAGTATGACAGTTCCCTCTTCACCAGGTGAATAGAGGAGCCAAGTTGCAAAAACTGATAGGCAGCAAAGCATGAGCACTGGAAGTCTTTAGGAAAAGATAAGCTGAAGTAGCACTGCCAGCAATAAAATGTCCATGTAGATATACGTAAATCATACTGCCCAGGGCCAAGCCTTGCTCCAAAAATTACTGTATGAAAGTCAACCTACTAAACCATATTTTTCCACAGGTTACAGCAAAACTGAGCAAGGAGACCAACAGATTGTCTACTCCAGGATGTGGCATGGTTATGGCAGACACTGCTCCTCATAACTTCATCCATAGTTCTCTTCTTAAAAGCACACTAAGGTTTTGCATCACCTTGGCAACTGTAGATCTTGGAGCAGATACTTTAAATACCATAAAGACAATGGCAGTATGCACTCCCGCTATGAAACTCCCATCAAGTTGACCTGGTCCAGGATTCCATTCCAGAAGATGATTTCACAACATTGAATTAAATCAAGATTTCCACTCACAGGTTTTTCAACAGATTTCAGTGTTAGGTATTTGCTGGAGCCTGGTACCTATTATGATATTTTCCCTGAGAATTTAGAGCCGTCATATTGCTCAAGGGATGGAAAATGCAGTAGTCAGACATAACCAGTTAGTATCAAAAGAAATACAAAACTATATTTTATTTCACTATTTTCTATATGAATACTCTGAGCTTTTCCTTTTGGTTTTCTTGTTATTTTGTTATTTCTTTGTTATTGTTTTTGGTTATAATTTGCATTTAACAAGGCTGTTTAAGTCAAAGGAATTGTCATGTGCTTGTTCTTACCAGCAGTAGAGTGTGAGGTAGCTGCTTTTTCTCTGTATGATTTTTCTGATCTGTACAAATCAAGACATTCCTAGTTTTAAAATGGAAAATGGTAAAAAAATAGCTATTTTTCAGAATTTTTCTGGCACTGTCTATTCTCTTGAATGTAAACTTCGACAGAACTAAACAGTGGCAAGTTTGAGGCCACTTTTTAAAAGTATCTTGCTAAAATTAGACTTATTTGGATGGTGTGAATGAGAACAGAATGAAAGTTCCTATTCAGCAGAAAGAGTCATAACAAACGTATCAGTGTATTGTGGGGAGGAAGTACACCAAAGTCTCTTTCAAGCTGAATTAAACACACACATACACACAAAACCAACCAAACAAAAAACCCCCCAACCAAACTGAACAAAAAAACCCCACACATAAGTAGAACTTAAGAATAGAAAATATGTTTCTGTTATTGTGGTGGATGTCACTTTGTATAAGATAGCTGCAAGTCTTCACTTCTCTGAACAATCCTCATCCTCCTTCACCCTGAACTACTCTTTCCCTTTTAATGGAGGAATTTTTTCTTGATTAGGAATCTAATTCTGCAATACACTGAACTCACACAAACTCAAGAGGCTTTAATTGGGAGGATTAAAGTCATTAGAGAATCTCAGAATATGCTGAGTTGGAAGGGACTGAAAGGATCAACGAATCCAATTCCTGACCCTGCTCAGGATAACCCAAAAATCTTCCCAGGGGTGTGCAACACCTTACAAAATTGAAACCTGAATAAAAGGCATTTCTTCTCTTTGAACAGGTTTCCAGTTAGTACATCTATTCAGCGAATGAGAATTTCTGGGTTGGCACCTCCAGTATTGCAATACATACAGTCTTTGTCACCTTTTTACTATCAGGTTTAACATCAATACCTCTTACAGCAAGTGCTCAGTGTCTGAACCCCATTCTATGCATGACTTGAGTTGGAATGAGAGTGAACTTCTCATTGTATCCCTGTGATGTAGGGGTGAAGGGAACAGCAAAACTCTTTTGCTTCTTTTGTCATTCCTATGCTCTCTCCTTTTCAAAAAGGAGAGGAAAACCAACTAACTTGCAGCAAATCTATCCATGACACAGTTCATTTGAATGCACTTTAGGCCCAGAACTTCAGGGGCTGATTTGGAAAACTCCACAGGTACTCAATGAGGCTGGAGGGAACCATTCAGTGCATCTACACTACACTGCTGCTGTGACTGCTGCTCTGAAAGAGACAAGAGAGGAAAACTATCTAAGTTAAAAGCCTGTAGTTCTACAGCATGAATGTTCTGTGTAGAGTAAAAGAGGAGTAACATCAGCCCATCTCTCTGACACTGCTGAATCACAGACCTGTCAAAGTATTCTGGAAACAAGCTGGACAAGACTCAGCATCAAACTCAGTGGGAAGCTGCTCGTGCAAGATGAAGTGACAATGATAGTCTGAGCCACTTTTGGATGACCTTCACCACTTTCTGATTTCTCTGAGAGAAGCTGGATCCCACATTACACTGCCAGATCCACCCCCACTCCCATATGTGATCAGCAAGTCCCTGTGGACAAGAACACTGACACAACTTGTAGAGGCTAACTATTAATGTGCAGTAACACTTCTGGCTTCTATACTGGGCATGGGAAAGTCCACACTGGATAGACTGATGTGTTGGAAATGTGCCTAGCAATACGGAAAGCCTGAATTTTTTGTTGGTTTTTTTTATTCTATTCCATTTTTCGGCATTTTTGATTTTCTGGCAAATTTCTATGTAATCTGATGCCTCATTTTTTCCCACAAAACTGGAGAGTTTAGAAAAAGTGTAATAGTCAGGAACTGTACCTTGTCTGAGTTTTAAAGGCAGTCAGTTTTCCTTACTAACTTCTCAAGGCAAGGAATATGGCAATGGGATTAAGAGCAGGGGAGTGAAGGGGAGTGAAGAGAAAGAGAGAGAGAGAGAGAGAGAGGAAGTTTCCAGAAGTTTTTGGCTGCTGCAAAGAGAAAGTAAGAGCCTCACCTAAACAACACAATGTCAGCATAACAGCTACTAGAGACCAGGGAATCTGACACAAGATGATGTGGGAGAAATCCAAGATCCCTCTTCTTGAACTCAGTTACTTTAGCAAACCAAGCAATATTAATTCTCTTTCTTTCCACTGCAGCTAGTTTCCCTTTAACTTGTGTGGTGCCAGAGCTAAAACTTAATGGTTTTGCTATGAAATCCTGTTTCTTTTTCACTTTCCTCTACTAGGGCTTTCTGTAATGTTTTCTTACTAAATGCCTGGAGTTCTGTCATATTGAAGTTTCCGTATTAGCAGTTTGACTCTGATTGTTTTAGCATGAACTCACAGTTTCTCCTTTTAAGCAAACTTGTCTGAATTATCCCCTTGTCTTAAGGTCCTCCTACTTGAATAAAAGACTTAATCGCCTTCCCTTTTTCATACTTCGATGAGCCAGCTGTTTAAAAAATATGAAAAAAAAATCTGCAAATCTGAAATTGCATGTACAAAGAATGAATCAACTTATTGAAGGTGTAGTTCAGACAAAAAAAGCCAACACAATCCTGGTTTGAATGCCATATATAAATACAGGAAGTATTAGTGTCCTGTAGCCAGTGTAGAGGACCTGGTAAGCTCCTACAAGAAAGAGTCTACAATTTTTTTTCATCCATATTCAAGAAATAAGAACAAAGTTTGACTAGATATAAGAAAAGGCAATTAGCTTGATCAGAGGTATGAAGAACCTACTACACAAGAGAAGACTGAAAGTTTTTACTTACTGAGCCTGGCAAAATGAAATCAGAGAGAGAATATGGTAACTTCCTAATAACATATTTGAGAAGGAAAGGAAGAGGGAAGGTTATTCCAACTAGAGGAGAGTACTGTCACTCTAAAAAAGAACAAAAATATAAATTGTCTATTGTGGTGGTGCAGAACTGTTTTATTAGATTTTTGTAAGAAGTTTATGTTATGGTTCGTTTCACTGTATCCCCAATTCTGTATCCCTTTTGTGTTGTCTGTATAATAAGGTGTTTTGTGTCAATCATCCCATACCTCACATGACATGTAACATCCCCTCTGCCCCAACCCCCCTCTCTGGGGCAGCTTGTCTATCACTCCCGGGGTCCCTCCCGGATTGTGAAATCTCCGTGAGAGAGCTTCAGGTGATAGGTAGCCTGGGGGAAATTCCTTTGGCTCTGGATTTTAGTGGTCTGAAGCTTGGGGGTGGGCACACCTTGTTACCCCCTGAAACCCCTGCACCCGGAGCGGGGACACAACCGGACACAGTCTATGGATTCACCTGAGGATGAAACAGTAATATCTTCTAACATCAGAGCAGTCATGCTTTGAAATTCCCTTCTAGGGAGATAACTCAGAGCTTTTGAATGTCAGTGACCAAAAAACTGCTTATATGACTCTGGTTATGATGAGTCATTCTGTTCTCGCACATAGCCTGAAGCATCTATCTTGAACACAGATTCTCGGTTTTGTGAAATTTGCATAATTCAGGATTTAGGAGAAGACTAAGTCATAAGTTACAGGAAGAGAGCTGCACCTTTTCTGACCTTTACATTCACAGACATGTGAACCATAATAGCTGCAAGACTACAAACTTCACCATAGCAGCTGCCATTAGCTTTCGCTCTAGAAATCTGCTATTTTAAGCAAACTGGATACCACAAAACTTGGGGCTGCTAGGTCTTCAACACCAGGATTAATAGGTCACACTCTGTATTACTTCTGACAGTGATCAGTGATGAACAAATTACCCTGCAAAGAACTGCTTTTACACCAGTACAGTCTGTGTCTAACAGGCACTTGCAGGGTGTCAATTTCTATGTCTTACAAAGCATTTAGAGGCAACCTGTTAACCTCATAGTTATAGTGTCATTGTAATGAGTTGAGTTCAGCTCTGTGTTGGATATCTTGCCTCTTTGGGTCATACTAACACAACCTCTTTTTCCTGGACTCTTTTTAATTGGGAAATAAATCAAACCCATGGGTGGTCATTTTTATAGAAAGCATACATAAAAAATAAAACCACAAATTGTCTTTATATCATTGTGCTTAGGCCTAATGTTTTGTGGGCAACATAACAAACATAGACAGTGTTCTCCAAAACTACTTTAGTAATTAAAATACATCCACCCTTCCAGAAAGACAAAGGGCTGAAGGGGATCTTCTGGATATCATGAAGCTATTGTGAACTACTCCCTTATATGATCTTCTTCATAAATTAGCTAGCTCAATTTTGAGACCAGTTACTTTATTTCCCCTCTCCACATATACCACTACTAGGAAAATTTAGATATTGACTCATGCATCTCGGCCAAATGTATTCATGGGCTTCTTGTGCCAACATGTCCTTTTGCCAACATCTTCTTTTGCCAACCTAAACAATTCCTCTTTCTTCCCAAACTTAGCCTTTTAAATATATGCTGCAGTCATATCTCCTACCAGTCTTATATTTGCTGTGATAAAAAAACCTTCTTTTTTGAGGGTTTTTGCTGCAGATTTCAGTGTGTGTGTGTGTATATATATATATATATATGTGTGTGTGTGTGTGTGTGTGTATATATATATACACATACACACACACACACACACACACACACACATACACATCTTGAAGCAGGATTTGATGAGGACAATTGTCTTGTGACAGCTGGCAGTTCTTCAACAAGATTTTTCTTGGCAGTTTCCATGTATTTGGTAAGCTTACTATATGGTGTCTTGTTCATCAACATTTTAACAAATGTAAAGATCAGCCAAAGAATAAGAAATTATAATGCAAACTTAGATATATACAAATGTATTACGCAAATACTCATTCACATTTAAAGTCAGGATTCACTGCTTTCTACGTGGTAGTTTGTTTACTCTTCCTGCATAAGTGGCCACAAGCAGGACTCAGGTACATATGTGGGAGGCTAGAGAGGATAAAGAATAATTATTGATGTCATGGGAAAAATAAAGTCTTCTATCACTTGTTGCTCAGTTAAGCTCAACACATTTCAGTTATCAAAAGAAGAAAATAATTATATTGCATGACTCATTATTCAAGAAAATGAATAGCAGTGTACAGAAGGGTGGTGGATACAAATCCATCATATGAATAATACCCTAGATTTAATACCATAGAATCCTCTGGTGTGTTCAAAGAATTTTGCAGCATACATTTTTAATGTTTCACATCGTCTCTTACTGATGAATAGGAGTGGAACAATACAACAATTTTGTTGGTGCCTTCTATTGCATTGTTCCAAAGAAAAAGTGAACAAAAAGGTCAAATGAAAAATCCAGTGGCAGCTGTAGGAAGTTCTCTAGGTGATATTTTTCTTTGAAGAAAAAACTTGAAGAGCAAATGTTCTAAAACATGAAGAAAAAAATCTGTGCAATAACCAAAATTTTGCATTTTTCCTTACCACTTAAAAATTTAGCTTCATCTCATCAAAAAGCTGCAAACATGTAATTTTAATCAGCTTCAGAGTACATATATGCATATTGTATACTTAGTTATAAAGTATACACATCGAAACACTGATGAGCAAAGACATATGCAATGTAACTAGTCATAGAATTTGTGGCATCTCTGTAGTCAATTACAAGCCCCAGTTGTAAACATTATTTTCCTCAGGGAATATTTCAGTAATTAATGAATGCTGTTGTTATGCAGAGATGGAGCAGGGTGTGCTGACACTATGGTTTCCCCAGTGGTATAACCAGGACTGAATGATTCAGAGAACTTTTATTCCCACCATGCTAGGCAGAGCTGAACTTAAAAATGTGTCAGTATATATTTATACTCCTCCATTTCCAAGGGCAGAAGGGCTGTTTAAGTCTTTCACATCTGGATGCTCTCTCCCACCCTTTTCCTCTGGGAAGTTCTTATATCTCCAGCCATAGAGAAGGGGAAGAATAGCTGTTTGAGGGACTACACAGCAACCCAAAGGTCAGTGAAATCTTCCTGGGAAAGCTGATTAAAAGTATTACTTTTTTCCCAAAAGCAATTTTTAAAAAATTTTGGAGAGTGTTCTGAGTGGCAGAGACATGCTGAACCACAGAAACTGATTTAGGAGAGCTGAAGGTCATGATAAGCAGGAGCTCAAGGATACAGTGTAAAACTGCTGGACTGAAACTAAAATGTATGGTGAACATTAAAGTAGTAGACTGTTAATTGATTAAAGACCAGTGCCATTGATGTAGAATTGCCTTTGGCATTAAAATTAACTGACTGAAACATGTAGCGCAGCTCATGTTTCTCATGATGTGTCTACAGTGTACAATTGACATGGACTGTTAAAGTGCCTCCAGACTTTTGGAGAGCCAAGTTCACATGTCAGGAAAAACGTAATAGCAGAGAGGCAAAGCTCTATATAAATAGTTACCAGAATCCAGAATAAAAAAAAACTTGTTAAAAGATAACCTTTGCATCCTTTACACAGAAACATACAAACATTAACACAGACATTTGTACTCGAGTGCAAACATTTTCTCAGGAATCCCAGAAGCTCAGTGAGACTGCATTGGTATCTGGTTATTCAAGCTTTCTTTATAAATCACAGGCAAGATACTTTCTTCCCTCTGAACTGAAAGTTTCTACTCTTCAAGACAGCTGAGTGTCTGAGGACATTTAAGTCATACAGTCTATGGGTTCTGTAGATGTTGGGAAAGAAGAAAATTTATGGTTCAGAAGTTATTCTGAGCTTGCAGAACTGATGACAGTAACAGTGCCCAACAGCACAACTTTTACAGCACCATATTTAGCTCCAGTTTAAGTCTTACCATTTCAATTCTGCTGCAGCACGTTGCAGTTCTCTTTCTGCTGCTCCCCATATCAGACAAGCCTGCATTGGCAGATGCTAATTTTGTGCAGACCTCCACTGAGTAATGCATGTGATGCATAAATGTATAAGTAGTGCATACCATTTCTGAATTTAACTAGCAGCTCTACATAGATCAGATCAAAAATCTTGCAGCTATTTCATGTCTTAGAAAAAGTCAAAAACCAAAATCACTACCCCAACTTAATTTAAGAGATTACCTCCTTAACTTCTCTCAGATAAATTAAGGTGTCAATTAGATGCACAGGTCATGTGGAAAAGTAGAAAAGATGAAAATAATCCAACCCTCACAATCCCATAAGGCACATTTCTGTCTCTAAATGGGCCCAAACTCATGCTGCCGGTTCAGCTTCAGCAGGTCACCTAATACTATCTTACTGAGGCCACTCATGTGATTCATTATGGGTAATCAGACCTAAGTACTTAAGCAAATTCTGATCCCAGAAGATACTATGTTGAGCCTGTGAACAGAGACTGCTTAACATGTAAGCAACCTACAGAAAACTGAAACTAAAAGTACGTTTTCTTTCCTGATGAGGCTGGGCAAGTTCTTTTCATGTGTGCCTTCTACTTTTAAAAGTTTCGTTGACATGTCCTCAGTTGCACAATGCCCAAGACTTGCCATAGGTTGCTGGAGGTATTTATTAGTTACCTCAGTGTTGTTCACTGGAAAACAGGAGATGATTGCAGCTCTCCTGCCACTCCCCCTTACACTCCCCTTGGTACACCCCCTTAAAGTCTCAAATGGCAAGCCTGCTTTAGGCACCTGAGGATCAAGTCCTGCTAGAACTTTTTTCCTGCTGGGGAAAAGCAATAATTTTTAACTCTACACAGCCAAGTTCTCTAAAGAAAATAAATCCCCAGCTGTTAAAAACGGTTATCCAGTGTTCATGTAAATATGCTTTAAAACCTTCATACTTTTTTCCCCCCTGAAAATGGGTAATTAATTACTTATAGAGATATAATTCTTTTCCATGATTTATTTAAATGCCCTTTTGTTGTTGTTCAGTCTAACAAAACGTGGTTAATGCAGATTAAAAATAATTCTTGGCTTTTTCTTCCATTACAAACTTTTTCCCCTCTGTGTTTGTATTTTAAAAGTTTAAAGGACAATATATCCTGCATAATAAAAGCCCTTAGTTATCTAATGGCTAAATGTAGTCCAGGCAGCCAAAACATGAACCTTCTGCTCTGCTACATAATTCTATCACGGTCATATCAGCATCAACCTGTTTGCAAGGAAGAATGCCTTTATTTTTACAGCATTTACATTCCTCCAAGAACCACTGTCTATGAATAACTTTGCCATGAGCTATGTGAGGAGGAGTGAGGAGGCTAGAGCTTAGCCTACTCCCCCCAGGTCACCAGCCAGCGCAGCTCACAAGTACATGTTCAAACATCAAGATATGAAGTTTACTATATATTCATTAAGTATATTAATACTGTCTCTTCAACATTTCCTCCTGTCAATAGGACACGAAGGACAATAAATACTCAGAACAAAAACAATTGCATAGAAAAACAGCGAAAAACAGGAAGGTGAAAGGAACACATTAACAGAAGATAAAACTAGAATTTTCAAAATGAGAACACAGTCTTAGGTTTCAATTGCTTCACTCAGGCAGAAGATGAAGAGTGAGGGAAAGAAAGAGGATGAGTAGCTTTTTTGCTTTGTTTTGTACACATTATAAAAAGTTCCTTACATTTATCAGCTAAAGAATGTGGAGATTGGTCATTTCATATTCATGCAAGAAAAGCACATACAGTACAGCAAGAATATGCTGGGTAACTGGAAATTTCACAAAAGTAATTTTGTATCACAGATTTGGTGAGACTAATTTATTCTGTTGTGCCTAATTATTTTAGCATCTGACTTCTGCCATGTAATGTATAGAGCATTTAATGAAACATTTGTGTTTACAATTCTAGTTACTCAAAAATTACCCTTTAGTAGTATTCAGAAGATTTTATACATCACATACATAATTTCCTGATATGGATTGGAATATTTAGTCAGAACTGTTGCTCTGCACACATGGCAAGGGCATAGGCAAATAACTTTCTGATTGACAATATTTTGGTTAAATAGGCTTCCCCTTAGTCATATGATTTCTCCAAATAACCAATGTGTATTCTGAAAAAAATCTTCACTATATTGCTTACCTTACTGATGTAGCTATTTCTTAGGAGGCTAATGACACTGTACCTGAAATATTCAGAAATTGAAAGATGGAAAATTCTAATGAGAATTTAAAAGGAGTCTAACCACGAGGGAACACAACATGACTGTTTAACATAATTATTTTATTATTAAAATAATGTCCATGATTATTTTTCTGCAAACAAATAGAGAATAATTTAATTTATGGCCATAAATTCACTTATGAAGTGCTAAGTCACGCCCCCAAATATGTTTGTGCTCTTCTCATCTTGTCATATTTGCCTTCCATATAATCTTCTTCTGTGAGAAGAAAGAGACTCACAGAATGAGGACTCAGTCAGAGTTATATATGTCAGTCTCCTTTCAGATTTACAGTTCTGAAAGAGTTTCCCTGTCAAAAGAGAAAGACAAAACATTGCCAGGTTAAAGGTTGAATTTAAGTTACTTTTGAAAGGAAGCTCCTGAAAGTAGGGACGCATGTGTGTGGGTATATGGATATATAATGTACATATTTACACATATACGTACACACACACAGAATACATGTGGTGACAGATTATCATAAAAAACAGTTGAGCAGATCCATAGCCAAAATTTTTAAAGGTATGCTGTCTTGGACTATGTAACCTAAAAACATGTATTCTGTTTCATCTGTTGAAAGCTGTTTTTTGGGAGATGTTTTTTCCTTCTCTTGTAACTCCAGGGGGTAGGGGGGTGGATGCCTTCCGATAATGACCCAGCCATTAAAACCAGGTGGGGCAGTGTTTCTTGTCTCTTTCACCACCCCTCCATCCTCCAGGGGGACATCTTCTGATAATGGGCCATTAGGGCCCACCAATGACATGACACATTCCATCATCCCATTGTGAGATGCTCCACCCAGTGGGGGAGGAGCCAACTGTTCCTAGCTAGATAAAAACTTGAGACTGAAGGATACAAGGGATCCTGTTTTTCCACTGGATTCCTGGAGGAAGACTGGACTCATCTCACCACCACTGGACTTTCTACAGGACCATCTTTACTCCATAGAACAACATCTGTTACTCCAGGAGGATTTATTTAGACTGCTTCCAACATCCTGACCACCAGGGTGCCAGGTTGTATCCCTAACTCTGTCAGGTTTTTTTTTTTTTTTTCCCCAGGAGTTTTGTTTGCTTCCTTGCTTGTTTTTTTTGTTTGTGGGTTTTGGGTTTATTTTGTTTTGGTTGGATGTTTTTTTTGGTGTTGTTGTTTGTTTTGTTTTATTTTTGGTTTTTGAGTGGTTGTGTGTTGTTGTGGGGTTTTTGTAGGACTATTTTTTTTTTTTTTTAATATTCCTAGTAAAGAACTGTTACTCCTACTCCCATGTCTTTGCCTGAAAGCCCCTAATTGCAAAATTATAATAATTTGGAAGGAAGGGGGGTTACATTCTCCATTCCAAGGGAGGCTCTAGCTTTCCCTGGCAAACAACTGTCTTTCAAAGGATGCTCAAGGATTTTATGTATTCATAGAATCACGGAGAGTATTCTGAGTTGAAAGGGCCCCACTAGAATCATCACAGTCTGATTCCTGGTTCTGCACAAAACTGTCACAAAAGTCACACCATGTGCCTAAGAACATTGTGCAACTGCATCTTGAACTCAGACAGTTTTGTGCTGTGAGCGCTTCCCTGGGGAGCCTGTTCTAGTGCCCAACCACCCTATGAGAGATTTTTTTTTTTTTCCAAATATCTAACCTAAAGCTACCTTGCTGCAACTTCAGACCATTCCATCAGGTCCTGTTGGGTCACCAGAAAGAATAGGTCAGTACCTGCCCCTCTGCTATCCCTCATAAGGATGTTGAAGATTGTGATGACATCTCCCCTCAGCCTCCTCCAGGCTGAACAGACCAAGTGACATCAGCCTCTCCTCATACGTCTTCTCCTCTTGACCCCTCACCATCTTTGTTGGTGTCCTTTGGACACTGTAAAAGCCTAATATTCTTCTTATATTCTGGTGCCCAAAATTGCACACAATATTCTATGTGAGGCTGCAGCAGCACAGAGGAGGGTGGGATAATCACCTCCCTGAACCAGCTGGGTGATTCAGATTTCACTGTTAAAAGGAAAGGACCCATATAAGTAGAATATATGCAGAGAGAAAAGGCTGATGACTGCAAGAATTATTTGGCTATTCTCAATGTTAATCTTAGCAGTAGCTATTCTTAGTCTAAGGCTATTTTTAGCCTTAAAATGAGATTTTAAACTCATTTATCTGGCTGAGGGAAATTTTTTGAATTATTTAGGCTGAAGCAGAGGGAGGCACTAAAACTCTTCAACCTGTGGACACATAGAGCTGCCAAGTTCCAGATACCTCAAATATGACAAGGCTTGTAGGAAAAGGGAGCGTGTGACAACACTAGAATGAAAAGAAGCTGCATTGTGCTTGTACCCATCCTGTGGCACTTTCTACTGCTCTCAGACAAATGTTGCCTATGATGCCTCCCAAAACAAACATGGGAAGTGTTATCTGCTGGGACAGACAGGGTGGCTCTTCTACCTTTGTTCCCATCACTGCCTGGAACTTCCTCACAAAATCCCACCAGATCCTTCTAAGAGGTGCCTCAGAAAATAGATCCAGCAAACGGCAAAGGGCCTTTGGGAGGCGGCCGGCTCGGGACCAGCCGCTCCTCCCGCCTCCAGCGTAGTCAGGACAGGCACTCACCCACAGGCTCACCCATATGAAGCTGCGGGGAAAACTGTTTCTGAGGGCGGATCGTTCGCGAACCCCCCGCCAGGGCTATTCGCGTGCAGAACATCAAAGCACTCAGGGCAAAGCAAGGTTAGAGAAGCCTGTGGTTGCTCGGAATGAGGAGTGAGAGGAATGACAAGATTTGTCTTTACAAACAAGCCCTGCGTCTGCTGGTAGATAAAACTAGCACTGAGAGATAAGAGAAACAATGGGAAGGATTCTACTGATTGATGAATGGAAAAGATTGAATATTGAAAGATGAAAGCAGCAATGGAGAAAACCCCATAAATCCCATAAAAATTTAAATAATTTGGTGTGTTATACATTAAAAGGGGAATTTTAGGCATTTCGGGAAGTCTGTACCTCTCAAGTAACTCAGCCAATGGGGAAAAAGAAAGGGAAATGCAGCCGGGAAATTAGGATAAAAAGGAGGCTGCGTCCTCTGAAAAACTGAGAGACCCCAGGGGAAATGCCCCATGGCCTCTCCCTTTATTCTAATAAAGTAAAAGGACTCCTCTGTCTCCTTTTTGGACATAAACCTCTGGTGTTCGTGGATTAATTAAGTCCCATTGTTTCTCTTATCTCTCAGTGCCAGTTTTATCTACCAGGAGACCCAGGGCTTGCTTGCAAAGACAGATCTTGTCATTCCTCTCATCCCTGAGGGGAGGAGCGCCCCGGCTTTGGCTGCCGAGAGAGCCCCGCCGCTGCCAGCGCGGCTCCGCGCAGCCCCAGCCGCCGCAGGGAGCCGTGCCTGGGCCGCGTAAGTGGCTCCCCAAGCCGCCTTCGCTTCCTCGGGACCGGGTGGGCGAGGGGTTGGAGAAAGCGCCGCTGTCGGGGCTCTCGGCCGGCTCGGACGTGGTGGGGAGGGGTGCTAAGCCCCAGGTCCGGAGAGGCTTGTGCGGCCGGAGGGGCTCTGATCCCCGCCTCGCTCCGGGAGTTATTCCTGGCGTCGGGCGGCTGGCGCGGGCGGAGGAGCAAAGCGGCTGGCTCTCTGCTGCCTTTTAAGTCCGCCGTCGGAAAAACGGCGCTGGCGTTCTCCTGCCGAGAGCCTGGTGGCTTCTGCTGCCGGGGAGCGCGGGGGTGGATGTGGCACAAGGGGAAAGGCTCCTGAGGGCTCCTGGGTGGCACCTGTGGGACCTTGTGTGCTGGTCCTGGGATAGCATTTGCTGCTACCGTAAAGCTTTGGAGGCGTCGATGGGTGAAACGTCCCTCCTGGGGTTTCTGACAAGCTCGCTCAAGGCACTGACTTTACCTGGGGGTGCTGTCCGTGCAGGTGTTACCCGTGCAGGGGTTGGCTGACCCAAAGCACGCAGTCGCAGTGCAGCCCCAGTTCTCCAGTGCGTTTTAGGAAGTTGAGGAAATCACACTTCAGTGGAGAGCCTGAAGTAGGTGCAGGTCCCTAGCTGTGGTAAAACAAGTTTAGGAAATGTAAGATTGTTCCTTTCTGCCAACTTTGCATGTTTAAATCTAGAAAGGTGTTTGAAGTATATATGACCCTACATATGATGCTACTGGCAGCTGGAGAAAACTAGTCCAGTAAAATAAGTTTAAAATTTAAGGTATCAGAAGCAGCAGAACAAAATCCTTCAATTTTAAAATATTTGGTATCAGTTGAGATTTGTAATACTGTTTGGATGGTAGAACATTATCAATCTGATGCAGGGTCTGGGTGAACTCCATTAACTCGTCTGAATTGCATTAGTTTTGGGGAAGAGGGTGTTTCACACCACTTCAGTTCTGGCAACACATGTAGTTTCTGCTGATTTTTATGCTGGTGCTTAACACATCATTCCAGCAACTTACCTCTGAAAGGAATAGAATTTTCCTAAAATTTGGCCTAAGGTATGAAAGAACTTTCTTCAAGCCTACCCTCTGCTTCTAGTATATCAATAGCCAATATTATTTTAGAAGCTTTCAAAATTTTTTCTTTATATTCTTCCGATTAAAATCTATCGTGAGGCATTTGGGTATTTCAGAGATGGAGGAGGTAAGACAATGGATCATGGTATATAGAACTTGTATATATTGAAACAAGCTGATGGTAGTTTGTTTATGCTAGAAAGACAAAACACATTCTGTAAAAGTTCCTGTAGACATTGTCCAGACTCAGTACAAAGTGAGTCTTGGATTTGAATTTGGATTACACACTGTGGAAAATGTTTTGAGTTCTGGTTTGTGTTACCTAACGGCATGAAAACATCGACAGTAAAAATAGGCATCATGCCTATACAAAAACTAAGTTTGTTTTCATTGACATCTGTGATGTACTACATGCTCAGACAGAAAAAAGACATGGTGCCTGCCTGCCCTGCTCCTGTAAGCAGATCTCCATGGCTGCAATTGATTTCATTTGACTCTGCCCCTGTCCACACAATTTTTCTTATCCCCAGCCCACTGGCTTCTGATACAAACTGGCAGAGAAATAACCCCACAGGGACATAAGTAGCCATATTGGTATCTTATGAAAAGTGCAGTGATGTTTTATATGAGTGTCATGCATTTTTACTCTTTTGCCACACGTTGTGATGAAGATTATTCATGCATGGAACAAGCTTCTGTCTAAGTGATGTTACTAAAATTCAACTTTGATTCTTCAGATGTGAATCAAAACTGTCACTTTGTGAAGATTTGATGCAATGAAGTTTTGATCCTGAAGCTCAGTATGTTGGGTACTGTGTGCATGCATAAATGGTCTGACCAAGGTTCCTGACCTCAGTAAAAGTGTACTTGATAAGATGAATTACAAGGTAGCCTTTTCTAGCTTTGTACACACAGATTAAATCAAAATGAGTTTCAATTTTCTTAGTAATCACAGAATCACAGAATATCCTGAGTTAGGAGGAAGCCACTAGGATCATCGAAGTCTAATACCTGGCCCTGCACAGGACAGCCCCCAAAATCACACTATATGCCTGAGAACATTGTGCTGATAAATTAATGTACTGTCCTGGGGTGACGTAACATATTTTAGTTATCAATGCCATATAAACAAGGGCGTAGAAAGCTAGCAATGCCATTTCAATGCATACTTGTGCCTTTAAAGCAGAACTTCATGCATTCATGCCAGCTTTTTCCATACTAAGATATTAAAAATAATTTTATAAGTTGATGAAATTATTAAAAATTATACAGTATAGTAAAAAGTATTTGGAGCCACGCTTCTGTGTCTGTAAATTTTCATGTGTCTGAAAGCATCCATCTTCACAATACCTTTGCCATTTAGCACATTGACCTCGATCTTCCAGTATTGTGATACAATTCTGATCTTCAGGCTTCTCAATTCTTCACCTCCTTTTGTTTGTTCTCCAGTTGGAGAGAATTTCATCTCACTGGTTGAGTAGCTGAGAAATTTAGTATTGGTAAGTCGACTGACAGGGCTCTTGGAAGCAAACAGTTGAGCTTTCAGAAAAAGACAAATGCGTCCTCCTTTCTGCTGGGAAAAGCATTTGTATAAGCGATCTGCCACTACAACCCCAGTGAGAGTTATAAAGGTTACTAGTAAAAGTGGCTTCTGGGACTCCTAAGCTTACTCATTGCTGAAAATCATCCAAGGTCACAGTATTATCATGCCTGATCTAAAAATTCCTATTTATCCAAGTGGACATACTCCAAGGAAAAGATAATTTAGAAAGGCACTGAATGTTGCCCTTGTCTTCATGAGTTCCTGCATTGGATTGCATATGTGTGGAATGAGATATATTTCTGAATGGATATACAATACTGATGGGAAACATGACTGTCCGCAGGATGATTTCAGGACATCTTGTTCTGCACACAACTGGAGAAGAAATTACCTCAAATAAAGCATTCTGGTTGCAAGATGATTGTTGCAGGTCTCTTAATCCCAATATATGATCTACAGCAGTTACATACGTGAATATCCCTCTTTCTCACCTGACCATGAACATAACCCCTGTAGCAATGAGGATGGGAAGGCTGTGACAGTCTAAAAAATTGATAGTTTAATGGCTGGTGTTGAGCCTGTGTTTATTGAGCATGGAGAGGTGCTACTGGAATAGCATACATAGATAATTGTCCTATCTATTCTTTCTTTGCTGCGCCTGTAAAGATTCTGTCCTAGCCTACTTGGACTCCCAGGTATATGTGTGATGGTTGTGAATATATATAAGCAGCCCCCCAGCATGTGTTATGAAGAACTAAGCAACAAACCAGAGTAGAATATTTCATTAGTAATGGAGGTCATCACAGAAAAAGTCTATCTCCATTCACATATTGTAAAGTTAATGGAACCTCTAAGGCAGATGGAGCCTCTCAAAATTTTGCCTGAACAGTCAACTTCTGAATGGTATGGAATGGTAATTGCAGAGCTCTGATGACAGCTATCTACTCTAGTGTGGGGTATGGCTTCTAGAAACAGTATCTAAAACTAATTTACATAAAAATCCAGGCCATAGGGTGACTTCCACAACACTTTAGAAGAGTTTAGTCTCTCATTAGTGTCTGGATGGCTGCATGTGTCTGACAAGTAATAGTAAACTTGGGGAAAAAAAATGAATGAAACAATCATTTATAAACTAACATTATCATCATGGTTATTCACTGGCTCTGGTTCTTCCCTTTCACTTTTGTAGTTACCTTTTCCTACCACACCCAGTAGTTAATGTAGGCGACCCAAAAGACCTCCATGCAGTTGCTAGAGAAAGGTGGATTTTTGTGCTCTCAGTTCTCTGTGACAACTCATCAGAAATGCAGTGGAGTGCACACGACATCTGCTGTTTCTGATAAGTGATCAAAACAGGCAGAGTCAGTGTTCGTGATTCAGTTGTTCCTCTTTGTGGTAGTAACATCAATTTTCAGAGTCTTTCTGCATGGTTGGTTTCACTAAATGACCTCATTTCTGAAAATTACATTGTCAGATGTAAAACTAGAAAGGGATGATTGCATTAATCCAATTAACTGGTTACTAGACTTTTTGTGAATTTATCTGTTGTAGCAAGGTAACAAAACATAGAAAGGTGTCAACTGGCAAAATGCAAATAAATAAACTTCTGCAGGGAGCTTAACCAGGGAACATTTGTCAGTTGAGATTGGACTAAAGGAAAAGACCCAACTGTACCAAGTGAGTTTGCCAGATTTTTCTTCCATCATCTGTATTTAATATACGAATTTACTCCACCTGTGCTTTTTGCTATCCAGAATATTTTTCTTTGAGAAACATACGGAATAAATGTATTATTGCTTTAAAGAACATTATGCTTTAAGTGACTCTTTTAGGGGGAGGGAGTTGGATTCATGCAATCTAATCTTCCTTTAGTGTAGTGACAGTGAATGATGTAGATAAACTGTGCTATAGCTCTGTAAATTCATGTAGCTGATCTCTGCTGCTTGCCCACTTTGTTTGAGGTTAGTTATTCTTTGCCTGGAGTTGTATTGCAAGCTGCTTGACAACATGGGAAAGCGATTGTGCTTGTTTTATTTTGTTTGTGCAGTACCATGCACATTGTGGTAACAGAATAAATAATAATTTAAACAGAATTTGGAAGGGATTATTATTGTACTTTTTAATGTTTCCTTAGACTGAGAAACATCTCCATATTATTTAAGGAAATTGAAACATTTGGATATTGTGCAGATATCTGATTACTCCTGTGAGGGCCTAAATTAATTCCTTTGAATGCACTGTTTATGAGTGATTTGGTCTGATATTGATTTTATTTTGCCCTCAAATGTTTTTGGACTATCATGCAGTTGGGAGAAAATGATGGGATGTGACTTGCCAGGAAATATTTTCAGCACTGTGAATTGGATGAAAGTCTTGTGGACGTGTAGAATTAGCATGCATGTGTGATTCTTTTCATAGGTACAGTGCTTCAGTGTGCTTTTTGGAGACAGTGGTTTAGATGAGTAGGCAGTATTTTTGATCCTTGTAATGACAGTCTAACTTTAAAGCGGTGGTAAGTCTTTGAGTTTCAGAATTTATTTACTCTGTTCTTGCTGCAAGGATTTGAAGAGGGGGAACTTTTTAGGGTAGTATGGAAGAAGAATCATGAAATATCAGGTTTGTCATGTGCAATAATATGTACATAGTAATTTCCATGTTCTGTCGTTATAGTTCTTCCTCACCAATATGTTTTTAGAAAATCTTGATTCCTTATCTCTAGACACTGTTTACCAACCTGTGCCCACCCTCTTTCTTTACAAAGACTCAAGGAGGAGCCCTGGGTACTTTTTGATAAAGAGGGGCTGTTCTACAGGCATAACAAGGCCTCATTCTGAGTGAAGAGGGAAGTCCTGAGCTGGAGGCTTCCTTCAGGCCTGGTTGTAAAAGGTGCCTTCTACATCCCTGAATTTGGCTTTTTTTTTAAAAAAAATATTTTTCAAGAAGCCATGAGTATGCACTAGGTAAATTGCTCTTACTGGCTAACTAGTAAGAGAAAAATTACACTTATCTCAAACTAGATTGGTAAAATGATTCGATATTAAAAATTCAAATATATGAATTACCAGGAAGTACATGTTGGTTGGTTAGAAATACTATGAAATTTGCAATTATAGTAATTGCTGTCAGATGGAGAAGTTCAGAGAAACAGAAATCAGTGTTTCTTAAAACACAGTCTATGGTAAGACTTCCTATTGCATATAATAGACCTGCTTTGAGGTTTTTTATTATTTTAAGGTAGCCTGTGTACCTGTCCTTGCCGTAAGTATCTTATAATTTCTGTTAGTTTTATTCAGTGCCCCAAACCCAAATTGACCACAATAGTTGCTATCAAAAAGATTAAAATGTCTCCCAAGGAAGCCTCAAAGGTGAGTTGCTGTTCCTCATATTCTCAGAGTGCTGTTTTTGCTGTTTCTCAGCTTCTTTTTTTCAGTGCAAACTGCTGTACTTCCATTTACATCAGTTTGTACGGAATAACTTCAGGGTTTCCTGCTCAGGGAAATACATGGTTGGTGCAACAGAACATCTAGGAAAATGATGAGAGAGAGCATTGTGTTTGAAAGACATCTTGGAGTGTGTGGATGTGGGGCAGTGGCAAATTTGTGTTATGCCAGTTAAATGAGAAAAAAGAATACCAAGAGGTTCCCTGTGGTAGTTTGTAGCTGAAGATGAGATGATGCATAGAGGAACAATGGTGATTCACACGGTTTGCTCTTGAGAGTTTGAACAGGTTTTTTAAGACATGTGGTAGATCCAGATCACCTGAGAGCTCTAGGTTTTCAGTCACATTCTGCACAAATTTTTGTACTGCATAGAATGTATGTTATGAATCATATCAGGTCTTTGTAAAATTGCAGAAAAATAAAATGTATTGTAAGTAGAGCATTCAGTGAACAGTAGAACATTGCTTGCAGAACACTAGGAAGAAGAACTTACTTTGTGGTATTTGGTGTTACTCCTGCTGACCTGACAATAATATAAATAGGTTAGAACAATTCCATAATGAACACCAAAATTATTTAACTGTGTACTTTGGACACCAAAACTATTTAAATACATACTTCTGCAGGAATGACATGTTGATAAGTACATTTTGTATGGAAAGTGTTCTGATTTCACAATTGATGTGTTCCCTGTTTCTTTCTTTATTAAGTATATTTTATTATCAAAAAACAATACAGAGTTAAAAATTGCTTGCCTAATTAGCAACAATAATTACTTTATTTTGCTGAAGTGCATGACACACCAGAATTTGAGTTCATGAATGGTCTAGGCCAAGATTACCATGCAGACTAATCAGTAATCTTCCACTGCCCTCCCCAAACACATGTACTCCCAAAAATCACACATTCAGATTTTACAGCTTCTTTTTATTGTAGGTTTGCCAATTACAATATGATATTAATGATATGACTTTCCTACTAGTCTTGCTTTTTGTTTGTTTCTCCACATTTGCTTAATTTTTCCCATTCTCTTTCGAATGCCCAACCTCTGATACTGTATAATCTTTTTCTGGGAATTATGTCAACCAGCTGTTGCTGAAACACCTTTAGATTTTTAAGGCAATTACTATATGTTTTCGGAAGCTAAAAAATAGATGTTCATGAATCATTTGGAGAAATCCCATTTGTCCCCTGAAAATGCAACTTTCATCATCCTGGTAGAGCCTGAGACTGAAAAATACCATGTGGTAGCAATTTACCATTTGCTATGAGGTGTTCTGGTAGAATGAATGTCTCAGAGCAATGAGGGATTCATTGTGTGGATTTTGCATGGTAGAGAGAAGAATCTGAGAGGGGAAAATGAGCTGTGTAATGTACTTTCTCTAAGTGAAAGAAATCTGTTCTAATTGTCTCAACATTGATTCCTTAGTGGAACAGTGCTTCTGAGTGTCTGGTCCAGAATGTTTTCTAGTCTCCCATGCAATGTCCAGATCTTAGAAATAATTTATTAGATTGTTTTAACTTATTTTTAAATTTATGCTTGTGTCTTATTCTGAAGCAATTATTGTCAACATCAGACTTAATAACCCTATTTTGTATTTCTAAATGTTGCAGTCACAAACATTTATAAACCTTCATTCATTTTTTTCAGTTTTACAGTACTCCGAAAAGTCTTCTATGGTGTTTAATTGCCTATATGCTCCACTTCATTAGTTGTCTAAGCAAATAATTTCAGAGTTGTATTTAATAAGAGGGCTTTTTTCTCCTATTCGACAGCTTTCCTGTCCTATATGGTAACAGATGGGTTGCACTTAGTTCAATGAACCAGACGCAAAATGAGCAGAATTTGCAGTTAAATACTGTTTATGTTGCATTTTTATTCACACACAATAAATTAAGTCAGATTCCTGATTATGTAAAGGGAATGTTTACACTCTTTCATTGAAATTAATTAAAATGTATCCACTATGCTCTGTGAAACAGGTAGCTTTCAGGGCCTGGCTGGGCTTATAGGTACAAGTTGTACCTTTCTCACTGAAGCTGTGTCAGCATAAGGAACTCTTATGTTGTGCTCCAGGTTGCTATTTCTTGTTCCTACTCCTGTAACCATCCCTCTGTGCCTGCACAGCTGCTTGTGGTTCTGTGCAATGAACTGGAGTAAGAAACATTAATCTTTTTTCCTGGGATACTTTTGATTGGGGATCAGTTCCCCAATGGTTCCAGATGGAATGGCCACACACATGGCCGTGCAGCAACAACTAAGGAACAGACACAGAGGAGAGAACAGACTTGAGTAGTGTGAGCTGCTTCAATTGTACCACCATTGGAAGAAACTATTTAACATGCTCCACGTAGCTGTAAAACATACCATAATTTCTCTTACACCCTCTGATTTTTGTCTTGACTTCCTTTTAGACCATCTTTGTCACTGAAGAAAGCATTAGTTGAAAAACTTTGACCATGACTGTGGCATCCCTCAAACTTTTGAAGCAAGTTTTGGCATTTAGAATTATTCTTTTCCTGCATCCTGTAGAGTCCAGTTCCATAGTTTTGTTCCTTTGGACTGGAACTAAAGAAAGTAATAACTTTTCAAACAGAAGAAGATATCACTCACTAAGTGCATTTTTAGTGATACTCTTCTAGATTGGCTTGGTGAATGACTTGTATTTGAAATGGTTCTGAATGAAGGATTTTGGATAGTTCTTACTTTTAATCTGTTACATCTTTACTATAACTGTAGCTCTTCTATTGCCTATTCGACTTGATTCTGATTTCTCTTTGGCATTGTAAATAGAGAATAGTTTCATAGGAACCAGTGAAATTACCAAAGTGACAAAAATCTTTCTTCTTCCCATCCCCACCCCAAACATTATCTCAATTCTCATTTGCACTTGTTAATAGACTATTATAAGCTATCAGAATTTATTTTTAAATTTTTTCTTCAAAATTATTTTCTTGTGCTTTTCCATGAAAATAGGCAATATTACAGTATATTTGTCCAAACAGCTATGTGATGACTGGCACAAATTACTCCTGTAGAGGATGGTGAGTGTGATAAGTATCTTCCTTTAATCTTCATAAAAGAACAGTGAAATACAGTATTTTAGCTTGGCTGAAACCTAGCTAATAGAAGTGTGGGTTTCAGTGTTCCTTATGCTTTCTAAGGATTGGATAACAGGCATTACTGATAGCACACAGACAGTGAGTTGGCTTAATTGCAGCTGTTTGCAAATGGCAGAAAGGCAGCAGAAAAACAATTATGTGAATGTTGCTCATAGTGTTCCCTGTAGGGGCAGCTTGGGGTGACTGGAAAAGAAACCTGGAACTATAAGAGAAGCTCTCCTGGTACTTTGATTCCTTCTATGTTCAGGGAAACAGGACTCTGGAAACACATAGCAAGGCATGTGACTTATGTGACTTTGAATTTCATCACCTCGTTGGAGGAGACTTCAGACTCTGGAAAACATCATCTGTGTTGAAGGGGAAAGTTGGAGCAGTTGGAGACATACTTCCAAGTGCTATATGTAGAATCTGCTTTGATAGTAAATACCCCCTTGAAAGCACATTCAAAGGCTGAAGGAAGACCTAAAAATATGGTATAAAGCAACTTTATTCACAATGCTACTTCTGTGGTGTTCTCCAGAACAGCTAGCATGGATGATGGCTTGAGTGTGGAGAACTTTCGCATTTCTCTTAGCAAACTTAGAAAGCAGGGTTTCAGGAACCACAACAAATAAGTCTCCCCAAAATTAACCTGGGAATAAATCTGTGAATTGGATAGGCTATAGAAGTTGTTTCCCTCAATATGAAACTGAGTCAGACAGGGAACTTGGATGAGGCTGAATATTTTACCATGGATTTCTACTCTGGAGGCCCAGGAAGGGAATGTTTGGATTGCCCCATCAGAAATACTGCAGTCCTTGACTTTAGTATTTTTCGTGACTCATACAGTTCTGCTGAAATGTATTTGACTTGGTTTAGTATTGCTGATAAATTGGGTAAATTACTGGGCAGAAGAGAAAGATAAGGTTCTGAGAACAGACTCTGAGGTAGGAGCCATTACAAGAAATACGTTTTCTTGCCTGAAGAAACAAAACTTGATATTGTAATAGCATTCAAGAAATTGAGAAGTGGGACATGCTTCAGACCAAGAAGAGAGAAACTACTGAGTTAAAATCCTGCTCCTAAGGTTGCAAAATGTGAAACAGTATGTAGCATGTGTTCAAACTGGTGTTTCAGACTATGGTCCCACACCAGGCTGCACTGTCAGGAGTGGCTGTGTGTGTGTCTTCAGGCTTTTACAGTGTACCCCCTTGCTTTTGGATGGTAGGAAGAGTGTACTGCCTGTACTGCCTGCCACAGCCCTTTTGCTATACTGAGGAATACACTGTGTATTAAAAAAGTCCTGTGAACCAGGTGGACAGTTACCAACAAGAAATTTGTGACTGAAAGGAAGGGGAAGAAGTCTGCTTTGTATGGATTTAGATAGATGAGCAGCACTTCCTACTTGAATTCCAAGTTCATGTACTAAGACCATCTCAGCATGTGGTGGGGATGATCTTTCATAATGGTCTTCTCCAGAAACTGTGGAAACAGAAGACTGAAATAAGAAAGTAAATAAACCCCTCCTATAAAAATGCAGCCTCTGTAGGTTGCTGTCCTTGTCTTTCTTAGCTTCCTTTTCCTATGGTTCGCACTGAAATAAGAGTACGCACGCTGAAAATAATGCATGCTGAAATAGAACTTAGGCTGTTTTTTCTAATAAATAAAGCAGAACTAATAATTCTGTATTATTTCTGTAGTATCCTTAATATGCTTTTTGTATTTCAGATCAAGTAACTTGTAGTCAGAGATTCATTTGGCCTTTCCATCAGTGAATGCCACATCAGGGTGCAGGATGTGGTGTCAGTATTTAATTAATTTCACGGAACTTGGAATGGAATAAGACTTAAAGTAACTTTTGTAACCGTTTTGTTCTAAATATCTCTATTCCCTTAAGATGTACCAGTAATACTGTGCATTGAACAGCTGAATTGTCCAAGTTTACTTAAAATGGGTTTGTATTTTGCATATGTTTCTACCAGTGATGGGGTCAGATTTTACACACTGTTATGAGTCATTCATTATCAACACTGCTGGAGTGTTACATTCTAGACTTTGATCTTGCCATTCAGAATGTTGTGGCCTTTCTTGAAAATAATCTTGTCTTTATGTGGAGTTATGGTTGCATCAAAAAGAGTAGAAATATTTTAAATCTTGCCTAGAGTAGTTAATCCTTCTCCATATGTACCCTGCAGTAGTGCTGGTACAAGAACTTGTGCAGCAGCTCTGCAGTAAATTGTATCAGGAAACCAAACAGGTTCAAAATTTACTTAGTACCTACCTACCCAGTGTTACTGTGTCTCTGTTTCCCAGTTTAATTCACTTTTTGCAGCCACAGAAATGTTTATGTTGACCCAAGGGAAAAATGTAGGAGTGAGCATCCAGTTAAGGTATACCACTTATTTTGGTGGAAATGCTGGCTAGAGGTTTTTAGTTCCAGCTGTGCTATAGCTGCTGATGAAGCAAAGGCAGCACAGAGCTTAACTGTCTGATGTGATAAGCATCTTTATATTCAGGTGGGTTGCACACCAGCTTTCAACTTTTGCACCTGAGCAATCAGTATTATTTGTGTACAGTGGCAGTGTCTATTTCAGCTACTGGTACAGCTCTGCAGGAATAAAGCTGTAGAGGAAAACTTCTGATGCTGTGGATTCACTGACCACACAACTTAGATTTTGCTTCTTGTGGGACAGTTGGTAGGATTTCAGGTTAGTTTTTGTCTGGTCCCACAGGCTCAATTTCCATTACCACTTGGAGTGTACTTGGTTGCTGTTCTGGAATACATATCCAAATTTCCATTCATATGAAAGGATGTCTCAGGATTGTTCCATGGAGTGAACCAATGCACAGTGAATTGTCTGGATGAGAGGGAAAATATCTTTGAAAATATGCATCTGAGCAAAAATGCTAGTGTAAACATACCAAGGATTATTTGGCTCTGCCTGTAGATGCTGAAGTCAGACAGTCGCTCTGTGGTATCAGTGGGGTTTCTGTTGTTGTACATGACTCTCCCATTCTTTCTGATTCCAATCCAAAGCTTGTTTTGGTGACAGCTCAGCAGCTAGTCTCGCTTTGATCTCCAAGCTCTGACACAGATGCATTCATTCACTTTTTGTTGGTGGCAGAAAAAGAGAGATTTTCCACATTTTATCACCCATCTCTATCTACCTTGGCAGTATTCTATGCAAATTGAGCTAAGGATGACATGAAGTTTCAATCAAATAAAGGGTTTTGATTAGACTGTTCTTGGTGTGCACATGTGTTCTCATAAAATTTAGTAACCAAAGAAGAGAGTTTCTTATTCCAGACTGACTGTGGATCATCCACTGATGGAAACATAGAATCACGGAATACCAGCTTGTAAGGGACAACAAAGATCATCTGGTTCAACCTTTCTCAACAAAAGCTCGGTCTAGACAAGATGGCCCAGAACCCCATCCAGATGAATCTTAATAGTATTCAACACTGGAGAATGCATCACTTCCCTGAGGAAGTTATTCCAATAGCTGAATGTTCCTGTGAAAAATTTTCCTTCTGTGTCCAACTGAAATCTCCCCAGGAACAAACTGTATCCCTTAGCCCTTGTCTTTGCCATGTGACTCCACATAGAAAGGGAGTATCCATCTCCATGAAGCTTTTCCAAAAAGAGTGAATTTTAAAGACAGTACTTCAAAGTGTTTCATTTGCTGTGTAAAGGAAAATGTTGAATCTGAATAACCTAAAGAGCACCAATGAAAGAAGCCTGGACATGTGTTTGGCAGATGAACCTAAAATTATAGCTATAGTGGGAGAGAGTGATGTGCCACTCAAAAAAAAAGTATTTGGCTCTTCCCTTTCTTCCTTTTTTCTTCTTTCTCCAATTAGTCAAGGTGTGCTAGAAACAGTACTGAAACTTCTAATGTATCCTACATTTCTTCTGCCTGAGCCTCAAACAGTATAGACAGGAAATAACATAGTTAAGTAGTTCTTTGAAAAGTAGCTTATTTTTCATATCATCATGTCATATCACATCACATCATCATATCATATCATCATATCATATCATATCATATCATATCATATCATATCATATCATATCATATCTATCATATCATATCTATCATACCATATATCATATCATATCATACATATCATATCAATATTAGGAAAAATTTCACAGGCCTTAAAAATTGTGTGCAGTCTATAGCACTGCAGATAACTGATCTTTTTCTTTGCTACATCATTTCTTGCAAAATAGTTGAAGCAAAGGCTGTTTCCATTTCCCTTGATACTTCCAGTGAAAGTCCATACTTTCAAATGCTTTAGTTTATCTGCTGTTGACTATAGAAGTACAATCTGTAATATGACTGGGTGACTGCAGGATATTGCTTGTAACATTTGTATAAAATGGATTGTGCATCTTTTTTCCCACAGTGAAAATGTCTAGACTCTTCAGAACCTTAGTAAAGCTATTATCCAGACAAATTAGTTCTGTGAATTTGAGTCACATCAACCTCAAGAATTATCCAAATAGAGTAATTTTACTGTTAGTTATAATACAAAACTCTGCTTAAAATCTGTAAAGCTGACAGAAAATTGTTTATCAGATACAGTCCAATCTTTTTTCTTCTTCCTCAGGTTTTTTGGGTTTTTTTTAAGAAGATTTTCTGTTAATCTAAGTGTTAAAAATATTCCCCATCAGAGTGGGTGTTCTGCTGTGTAATAATTTTGGCTGTCTCTGGGCATTGCTAAATTGTATTAAGCATAGATGTCATAAGGAGTAATTTACGGCTAACATTTGACGGCCAGCCTATGGGTAGAAGTCCATGTAATACCCAGTGGTATTCTTAGGGAGATGTTCAATTAATTTTGGGGAAGTAGGGATGTCATAATCTTTGTGGTATCTTCTTTTTGATCTTTTATACTGTTCCAAAATTCATACCAATGCCAAAAATTAACTCTTCCAGATCCATGACTTCTCATCTGGTTTTGATTGCACTTTTCAAATAGCCTTTGATCCAGCATGTGCTTGTTACTGGTGCTTTCTTTGTGTGCCATATACTCAGTTTGATAATTTTTTAACAAAGAAATCCTCTGAACAAAACTTACATTCACTTCGAGTCCATCTCCTCACTTTTACACAAGCTCTAACAAATGTGCTTTGTTTTACTTCCAAGCAGTTAAAACTGTGAACATTAAATTGTTTGGTCTTTTGTCTTTTGTGGAAGAACATGGAGAAGAAAAGAAGCAATGTGAATAAATTGAGTTAAGCTAAGTTTAGAAAGAGCCAGAGTCATAGTTTTAACAATATCCCCAGCTGAATTGTATTTTCATGCTCTGTTTATGTGTTGTCTTTGAAGAGAATCTGTTGGCAGAACATAACTTTAATCATATGAGTAGAATGAAAGGAAAAATGAAATTACTTTAATTCTTGAAGAAATCATGGCATGTAATCACATAATTTATCCCAGTGTATATTTTATAGTGATAGGCATGAAATGGTAAAGTATCTACTTTTTCAGATGCATTTTCTGCTCTTTTGGATGATTTATGCATAGGTAATGACAAAATTTCTAATGTCACACACTCACACAACTATCAGCAGAGAGAAAAGTTATAAATAAAAAAAAAAAAGTATTTTTTTTCTGAAGGAGGAGCTATCTTTGATCTGTTTGATCTCTGGGCTCAGTAGCTCTACTGCCTTTTTCTCGTTTTCTCATGTTTTGGCCTAATAGCTGTCACCAGTGTCATAAGAATTATTGCAGTTCAGTGCAAAGTCCACCAGTATCTTTCAAGGGTAAACTTATTTTTTCTCCTCTGAACGATTCATCCATTTGCTATTGGCCTGCTCTGAACACCCTTTCAGAAGCATGCCTGGCATACAGGCATACACACAGTTGTCTGCTGTTTGTGGTGGGTTTTGCAATTCCCATCAGAAAAAAACCCTTTTAAGTCTTTTAAGGCCTCTTTTGAAGATAATTGATCAGACTCTAATGATTTAGAGTTTGTTTTGGTTATTTGTCTCATTTCTCTTTGCAACTGTTGGGAATTGCAGAGTAAGTGAAATGTGTCCATCTGTACCTTTGTGAAGTCTTAGCCTTCCTGCTCAGGACATTACCTAGCTAAGCTAACATGTAGAATAAGTTGTCTTGAAAATTTCAGAAGAAATACCTGTCTATGGTGCATGGCAGAAGAACAACATTTTTCTTTTTCAGACTTGTACTCTCAATTTTCAAAAACTTTTCTCAACATTACGTCAGCAAGAGCCTGTAGAGTGTCAACATCCAGTTATCTTTAGGGACAATCAGGGTGAGGTTGGATGACTGCTTGTGCTACTGGAGAGTTACACACAAGGAGATAGAACATCTACCATCATTTAGGGGTAATGTAATTGCAGATGTTTTGAACACAACAGGCAGGCTGCTATGGCAGTTTCCTAAAGTATCTGCAGTGCTGGTGCAGAGTATCAGATTTCATTGATTTTTGTCTTATTTTTTAAAGTTTTGTGCCTGCAGAGTTTGGAAACACAGAGGAAATTAGACGTCAGGGAATAAATCCCTGCCTTAATCAGAAGATGACAATTAATTCCAGGTGAGTCACCTGGATTATCTTCAAGGTTGATTTTTACCTTTTGTTCAAGCCAGAAATTCTGCTGTGTATATAATGATAGATTTCTAAAACTATATTTGGTTAGCGCCAAAAAGCATGTCCAATTTGTGCACCACTGAGCCTTAGCAGCACAGTTGCTCTAAATGCAGAAAATTTCAAGGAACTTTTTGTCCTTCATATCCTTTTATCAAGACCCAGACTTCCTGCCTTGGATTTCCAAATTTCCATCCTATTTTGTTACTTCAGTTCAAGCTTGTTATGTCTTTTAGGTATACCAGATTGATAGCATTTAGCAAGGGCATTTTTTTAGAAATTGTTTCTTCTCCAAACCAAATAAGCTGAAAGAATCATGTTGTTACTAATGGATGAAGCACGGACTAGTAATTGCTTCATAGTTCTTCTTTGTTCCCCCTCTTTACCAAAAAATTGATAGATAATGTTTTAGGTAGTTCAATAACAGATGTTAAACTCTGGGATGGTTTGTTTGAGAAAGCTACATAAAGTTTGTGAAACTGGAGGTATTTTGGTCTTTTGACTTATTATTTTTAGATTTCAGTGGAGAAATGCTGAAGAACAGCAGTGATTTTCCTTCTGTTATCATCGAAGTATTTCTAAATTGTTTTTCTTGTGAACATTAGAATTATGTTAGAGGTTCTCTTTGAGCCAAAACAAACAATTCTTACTATATAACTAGAAACAATTTAAAATATTTTAAAGAATATTTTCATAGTGGAGCAATTACTGAATCTTAGTATTTTCCTGTCTGGTGAATCATGATTAAAGTAGGCAGAAAACAATGAAAATTTGAACCTAGTATGTATGTGAAGTGTGGGAAAGGGTCAAAATTAAAGGGAAATAAAAGAAAGTAGCTGGAAGCTTGGAGTCTGATCACAGGGAACATTTGGTTCTTAAGCCTCTTCAGCTGTTGGAAATTGAGATGCATGAGATATGCATGTGCATTGCTGGGTAAGTTTCTAGGGACAGTAATAAAGAGCAGTAGTTTGACAAATGCATGCTAAAGCGGCATTTTCTGAAGGCAAATAAAGCAATGAATAGGTGACAAAAGATCTTAGCCAAGGTATTCTTGCTGACTTGTTATCATTTAAACTAGCTAAGAATTGTTTTTAGATTAGGCATGAAGGATTTGACACTGATTATAATAATTTTATGTAACAAAATTATTTTCTGAGTGTCTCTTGCTGGTGTAGAACAATTAAAGCTTCATGTTTTTATAGTATTTCCATGGGGAATGTGTATTTACTCTTCATACCAAAGTTTTTTGCACTATGAACACGTGTATCATCTATAGGTGGTACTAACCAACGATCAGGTTCAATAAAAACCACTAGTTTGGTGAAATATTCCATCTAGTACTAGTAAGGGAAGTGGTGGCATTTTGAAATTAGGAGTAATTTCTATAACATTTTCCATTCAATATTTTTCCCCAGAGGGGTTGTGTGTGTTCTAGTTACTCTATGAAACCGGATACCTGATGTCAGAAGCTTTCTGCAAGTAGCTGCTAAAATGGGATGTCTGATCTCTCCTGCCTGTTATTTCCTCGACCATTGCACTTCAGCTAGCAGCTTGTTCTCTGGGTTTGGCCCTTGAGACAGAAACTCTGTCCTGGCCTCCTTTTGCTCCTGGGGCAAGTAAGGAATGGGTTGTGGCCAGACCCTGCCTCTGCTCACACAGGGAGCTGGAACTCAATTTGCTGTTGCTGCCTACAGAGCTCATGAGAAGAAAGTGAGCAAGCAAAACACTTTTACTCCAAAATTGCAATCCAGCCATAATAACAGTATCTTTTTGAATAGCAGGAACTGAGAAATAATGTTGTTTGCACTCATGAATACACACAAAGCCACATACACACAATATATGTGGAAGGATATTTCCTTGGTGACAGCTACTCTACTTATTGCCGTGTCTGGACTTTTGAGGGCCTGACTTGTGCATTTGGAGTAGGTTTTTTAAGCAAATATACCTATCTTTATTAAGATCTAGCGTTCTATAGGATTTTCCCCCAACTTACTCACAGCATGGCTGGGGATGAGGCTAATTTTTTGTATTGATTTAGAAAAAGTGGTTGATTTAGAAATAAACAAGGGGAGAAATATCTTGTTTCACTTGAATAAGTAAAAGATTAAAAAAGAAAGAAATATATGAACATAGAATTAAAGCAAATATGAAACAAGCTGGTAACTAAATGGCCTAGACGTTCTGTATTGCTTGTGTTCAGTACATCTTAGTTAGAAGAGGATGTTTGAGGGAATGATCTCTGTGATATCCCCCGACCTTTTCAGTCAGAAGTTGGTCATGCCATTCAGGATCATTGTATGTGGAAAAGGAAGAAAGTTATTGAGAGGAGGAGGAGGTATAGAATGTTAATTGAGATGCTTTGTGTTAGCTGAAGATAGAATAAAAAGTAATAAATTTATGGGGCCTTCTGTTCTCAAAACAAAATAAAATTGGAAAATTGTATTTTGCCCAGTCTTCATGTAGGAGAAGAAATGGCTGTCCCAAAAATTTATCGTCCTATTTGCTATGTGACACAAATTCTCCTGAAAACACATTTGCTAGTATTTAACTGGTGCATCATCAGTTAGTACTGCAAATACATTACTGCAGGCAATATTCATGTGGTTTGTTCCTCTGGGCTATTTGATAGTCAGTGAAGTAACTTCATAGTTACAGTAAATGCAATTTAATGCTAAAATTACTTTTAATTTTTATAAGCAGAACTGCCTCCTGGAAAAACTATGGAACTGCTAAACTGTTTGCTTTTTCAATACCTCCAGACGATTTATATTGAAGATAAAGTTGCAAGTGAAGAACTATGCCGTGCTGGCCGGCTGGGAGAAACACACATGCAAGCCTGAGTTGGATTTTCTTCTCTCAAATGCTTGTGTTATTCTGTATGTTATTTATTATTTGCGGAATACTCATTGCTTTATGAACCAGCGCTTGTGCTTCTTCAGTGCTCTGCTGAAATGACACTCCTGTTATTGCTGAACTTGGATTTATTCCAAGAGAAGGTCTGGTTTCTTCATGCAGACTTGCCAATGTTTCAGTCTTTACATGTAACATGGATCTGAAATGTATATCTCCATCACGGTTATGCAATTGTCATGCATAGCTGTGATTTGATTAAAATACAAACAAATACTTCTTTCTTAAGAGAAGTGCACAGAGGGCTTTTGATGTACCCTCAGAAGATGTTGAACAGGGCCTTGCTGACTGCAGTACTCAATGTTATGTTACATCATGGAGCTCTGCAGCCTGTTCAGGCTCTCTGGAAAGCATGGTTAGGGTCACTTGCTGTACCTATTGCTAACTCCCCTGGAAATCTGTGAGCAAGATCTCAGTGGGCAACTATAGAGGTAAGTACTAGTTTTTGCTGTATTTTGAAGTCTTGGTCATGTTCTACTTGTGAGATGTCATATGCAGTCAAGCTCTTTGTTGACTTGCTTAAAAAATACTGAGAAATTTGAAAGACTTTCCAAAAAATTACCCAGTTGAAGGTTGTAATGTTCTTCAGATTCTGTTCCTGAAGCATTAAATGTAATGGTGCTATTTAAAGCCAAGAATGATAAGGGAATGCTCTGGCATTAGTTATCTCACTTATAAATCATTTTAGATGTTTGGATTTATATGAGCTTGATATATACATGTATATATTGAGAATGTCTGTCTAGAGCATCCACATTTAATGTCAGAGGGTAGTGCTCTGTAACAGGGTTGCTGTAGTGACTTTGCAGGTAGTTATTATTCTGGGGATTTCATATTTGAAAGAAGTGGTGTTTGATTTTCAGGATGCAGGAAGTACCTGCAAGGAATCCGGAGTGGTCTTAACAGAAGTAACTTCAGATCACGGAATGCTGTTTAATGCTTCTGGGATTAAGTATTGCATGTGCATTTTATTTATAACATGTGAAATAACCTTTCCTGTTTATGTTGTTTGGTATTGTTCTGATGTATATACCTAAAATGAATCACAGCAGTGCACTTAGCAGACATGTTGTGTCTGGTGTGAGATACATGTGGCAGTGGTGCTGGGCACGACACAGCTCCAATTTCACACATTAATGGAAGCAAAATACTTCTCTGATTTAATATTTAAAGTCCATACAGATCCAGTGAAGAATCTTAATTTAAATACTTTGCCATTATTTCCTAGTAATATTTGGTTGCAAAGGAGATTTTTTCAAAATATTTATGCAAGAATCTCTTAAATTATTTCTTACTGCCTTTGACCTAAGATAAAAGAAATATGGAATATAAATAATGTGTATCTAATGCCTTGATTTCTAGAAGCAAATGAAAGCAAACAACATTAAAACTCTTATAACGGGCAGATAATTAAAACATGCTTCATTTTAGATGCTCCATTATGAGAAAGTTGTGACATCTTGATTAGACCTAGTTTTTCGCTGGGTATTTGTAATTTGTTTGAGATAGCATTTTTTCCATGTGCCTTAAAATCTCCAGTAAGTAAGATCTGTAATAGGAATTCCCCTCCTTCCTCTGCTCCATGATATTTTGGCAAGTTAGGCTGTTTCTGGGATCATCTGTGATTTCTTTTAGTCTTAAGTTAGATATATTCCTCTTTCTTCCTTTCTTGGCCCCAACAGAAAATAGGGGAAAAGGCCACTTTTTAATATATAAAAAATTGAGTTACTTTAAACAGTTTTCAGTGACTCAGCTCAGAATATTAATTGCATAGTTTTTTGAAACAAAAAGACCCACTGGAGCCCAGTAGTGTATGGTGCACTGATCAGATGGGCTGAGAGGGATGGGACTGGACAACTCCAGAAGAGTAGGAACCCCTGGAGCTGGTGCTTCCTGAGCCATCAAACCATCCAGCTGAGGTAGGGAAGGGAGGAAAGAGAAATGAGGTGAATTATTATTAGCTCTTTGCTTAATTTCCATTCTTGCACCATGAAATTAGGTGACATTTTGGGCCTTTCAACTCCCTTGTGGAAGCACATAGGAGCACACCGGCAAAACCATTTTAAAAATACAGATTTTATAGACATTTTAGAAGCCACCTCAGGAGTTTATGCAAGTGAAAAGATTCTTACTATTTCTACTTTAAAACCACTGTCTAAGTCCCTTTTAGAGAATCACCAGCTTTTGTACTTATCAGTACAATTTTCAGCAGGGGAGTGTTTGGGACTTAATTTTGATCTTCCAGTCATTACATACCTTTTCTATTATCACTGAAAAAAATATTCCAGGACTGTATTTGTAAATACATCTCTACTAGTTTTTCAGAATTTTATTTTTTGATTCTGTCAAGTTTTCAACAGAACAGAATACATGGAATTGATCTGATGTTACTTTCTGAGAGGCTTTTGACTGTGCCTTACACAAGAGGCTGTTACTGAAAACTTGGTAACCATGGGGTGAAAGGTAAAGCCCTGTTACTGATTAAAAAGAGTAAGTAAAAAAAAGCAACCTTCATACCATTATCTGGAAAGAAAAATGATTGTCAGGTAGAAATTGACTTAATAGAAATTTTCTGGACAAAATTGTTTTTTATAGGAAAAAGTGTTCACTAAAGATAGTAACTGGAAAGATTTCCCTTTTTGATTCAGGGAAGAAGATAATTTTTAGCCTTTCTAGTTGAAAACATTTTAAAGAAAAATAAAAACAAAACCAGAATAAAGAACCAAACCAAGAGAAAACAAAAATGCCCCAACCCCTCACAGATATTCCAGCAACAAAAAAATCTGAGGAAACTGAGGTGAAAAAAAGTAAGTTGAAGGAAGTCCTATATTATAGAAGGATTGTGAAATAAACTTTCAGTTGGTTAATTCAGGTAGTGAAGAAAGTAATAAATAGAACAGGGTGATCTCGAAAAGCTATAAATGAATCACATTCAAAACAACTAGAAAAGTAGTATCTCTGTACATGATAATACAACTTTAATAATTATTAAGCCAGAGCCTCATTATTTGGGTAAAAAATCTTGATGTTTTGGTTTTTTTGACAGTAAGTACTACTTTTACATGTCGGTTGAATTTACATAGGCTGGGATGATTTCTATGAAATGTGCCTAATTACCCACCTAAGTGGCCTTTAGATGTGCAATCACACATTTGGCATTTGGCTCAAAGATGGACTGTTGTCAGAAAATGAATACCTTTTTTTTTTTTTTTTTTTTTTTTTTTTTTTTTTAATGTTTGCTTCAGTCCAGTATGTTGTAAGTTCAAACAGGCTTATAAAAAAAAGCAGAATAAGATGTTACCCAATAGCTTACACCACAAAAAGTCCACCATGCCTTAATACCTTGTTTTCTGGTAGATCTGTCTCCTTGCTCTTACTGGAAGCCCATTTGTAACATCCTGCCTCTGAGGGAAAAGTGTACTCCCGCTTCAGCTGGCTGGTGGTGCCTTCTCCTGCTCCTTCCCAAGCTGCAGTGTGGAGCTGCATCTGACACACCTTTCCCAGGTGTCCAGGGAAGTGCAAAACAGAATCATTTCAGTTTTGGCAAGACATAGCATCATAGTTTATACATAGCATCATAGTTTATTTTCAATTACAGATCAAGTCTTAGCTTTAACTTTGATTTTCTTGGTTCTTCTTTGTATGTATGACAAACTTTTAAATCTAATTTTCCTATCTATATTTATCCTGTATTCAAGGTCAAAAAAGCATGTGTGGATTTTTTTATCCATAATATGGCTTTAAATAGTTACTTTCCTTCTCAAAAAATCTGATTTTAGATTTAGGGACAGTGCTGTAAGTCAGCAGTACAAAAATTTCCTTTAGGCCCCTGGGAATATTTGGAATTCACCAAATGGTAGCTAGTAGCTGTTTGGGACATGCTTAATACTAGGTTAAACTACCCATTCCTGGATCAAAATAACTAATAGGAATTTGTGCTAACATAGCCCTTCATGCTGCCTATGAAAAGATGCAGGATTTCAGGTTTATTCTCCCTGCCTGGATTAGTCAAGTAGTATGTGATTATTTTTTATAAGTTGTATTAAATTTCTTTTAGAGAAGTTCAGGATTTGAGGTATTTTCCTGAGCAAAAACTGAAAAAAAGAATTATTAAAGAAAAGTCAAGGGACTTGGTAAGTGATAATTTTATTTTAATCTGTACAATATTTTGTAGGAACTAGTTTCGGTAATCTATTTAAAGCATGAGAAGCAATCTAAAATAAATATATTTTTATTTTAACAAATAGGAAGCCCTTTTAAAAGTGTTGAATTGGAATTTATTCTCTTCAGAAATGATCCTGTCATAACATTATAGAGACAGCCTGCACTACTTTTGAGCTTTATAAAGATTGATTCTCTCTTGAATGTTTATGATCATCTTGTGTAGATTAGCACACAGATTGCACTGGATTTTTATTCTCAGAACCACAAGTCAGAAGCACTAAAATGAAGTTACTTTATCTGGAAAAGATTCTTGCTGGCTACTTGATGAACCCTCTTATGAATACCAGTATATCTTCTCATAACCCATCAGAGCTGCACAAAGTGTACAAAACATGTTGTTTCTTTTTCATTGTGTATGTCAAAAGTTGAGTTTGTTACAGTTGGTTGCAAAGTGGAGGAAAGCACTTTTGTTCATGTTTAACTTTGGTGAGTTATATGGCCAAGCACATGGATATGCATGTGCACAGTTAACACCTCTAGTTATATAAAACTCCACAGATTTTTGGCCCATAGCTGTGAAGCTGTGTCTGTGAGAGAAGTCAGACTCAACAACAGACCAGCTTTTAATTTTGTCACTTGGGCATCAGAACTCTGTTTCAGTTTGTTCAAGAGTTTCAAAATTACTAGTTTGGATTTCTTTCTGTAAAATTAAAATGCCCTGAGCATGAATTTCTGCATAACTGTATAAAAATACGTTCATACTCTTTTGATACTCTAAGGGAAATTCTTAAAAGGAGCCTTCCATAGGAAAATAAAATAATTTTGTCCTTCAGTTTATTCCCTCTAATGTGGACAACTGCTTCCTGTCAAGAAGAGAATTTCTAATCAACTTTTTAATGGAAAAAATGTGTTACAAAAGTCCTTGAGGCATGTAAATCAGAGAACACTTGGATGAGGCTCTTTAGACTAATCCAAGTGATACATTTGCTAAGGAGCAGAAGTCTCTAATGTCAGAACTTAATGTTGTTGGTCCAAACACTGCTGGATTTGTAAATGGAAACAAAGTGGGAGCCACAGCTTGGATCTACCACAGCTCTTTCCTGGAGAGAAACAAGAATCTCCTCCAAGAGAGAAGCTGGGTAAGATATAAAGGTAGCTGCCACCAGGCAGCACTCTGCTCAGTCTTGTCCAAAAAGCACATCTGGCATCCTTCACTGATCCCCCACTAGATCTGGCCCTTTATGAACATCTCTCTCATGCTGCTTTGTCCCACACCTTCAGCCACACAAATACATCCTTCAGCTGAATCTACAAAAATTACCTTTGGTGCGTGGCAACGGGGTCTTCTTGTAGTTTCAAGCATGTGTTACTGAAAACACCCCCCAAAACTGTCTGAGCATAAGACCTTTGATCCAAACACTACATAATGGCGATACACGGATCTACCCCACAATGCGCTAGATGGAGGTGGGACGGATGTAAGCCATTTTATTTCACCAGCCAGCGTGCTCCCTGCCTCTTGACTGGGAGCCAGGAGGGTTCAAGGTTGGAAGGCCTTTAGCAGTGTAGCTTCTGTGTGATACCGTTCTCAGGATTAAGTTTTATAAAGTCAGACAAACCAAAGCAGCCTAGCCCTGTCATTGTAATGATCCATAAGTGCACTAGCGCTACCAGGGATGAATCAATATCACATCAAGCAACAAGACAAGAGGCAATGGGCAGAAAATGATGCACAGTAAGTTCTAGCCAGATATGAGGAAGAACTTCTTTACTGTGCAAGTGACAAGAGCTCTGTCACAGATTGCTCAGAGAGGTTTGGAGTCTTCTTCACTGGAGACATTCAAGATATTCAAGAACCATCTGAGTAATTCTTGAGTCATTCATGGACTTGTTAGAGAGTGCTAGTTTGGTAAAAAAATGTTCAGATGTTGCCACAGGTCAGAATGATATTCCTTAAAAGCGGTTGTCATGCATTTCTGCACAAGAAACCTAACCTGTAGCATAACTTGTTGTTTCTATCTTCTGACTGTGTATTAACTATGAAAGAGATAAAGTTCATCTTTACAAGGATGAGGTTCAACGTGAGGAGAAGTATTAGCATTGTCATCAGCAAACCCTTAGCAAAAAAGACCTTTTCTTTTAATATGTTTTTGCCCGTAAGAAGATAGTTGACTTGGATGATGTCAAACTGGACTCCTGGTCTTGAAACACTGCCCATCCTTGTGGAGCACACTTTCTTGGATGCATTTCTCCTTGGATCTTGGAGAGCTGAGGAAAGCTTGTATTCTTCCCTTTCGTGTGGCTGCAGGTAGTATTCATGAAGCAAAAAGGAGGAACCTTCTCTGCTTCTGGAGCACTGGCAGACTTTACACCATGGGAAAAGTAAAATCTGAGAGAAGGTTGCAGTGGGCTGCCAACACAATGTGTTTTTCTACATATTTTCCTAGGAAAGACCTTTTAATGATGAGAAGCATAGCACTTTTCTCTACAAGGTTTATCTTACATTAGCTGAACAAAAATAAAGTGATTGAAGCATGAGTGTTTAGAAGGAAACAATATGCTGTGAATAATACTGGCTGGAAATATTACTACATGTTTGGAGTGGGTTGTCCACCATTGGAAGTAAAAATAGAGCTGTAAATCATACATTGGGGTTTGGTTTATTCTGGAAGCTAATTTTTAAGAAACTGAGGTTTATTTATTGGTTGTGTTACAGGAATGTTTGGCTTGTTCTAAGCCCAGTCTTCAGCATATTTCATTTCAAGCCATATAAAGGAGAAGATCATCTCTGGTACATCTACCCCAGTTCAAGAGAATGGACTATAACCCATCTCTGTAAATATACTGCCTTCTGTGTTACTTCTAGCCACAACAATACTTTTAAAATTACTTATATTCTTCTAAAATTTACTCAGGTCTCAAAACATTGCAAAGCATCCTTCAGTATGCTCCAAAACCAATTTGTTTCTCACAATGGAAATGGAAAGGCTTGGTTCAGTATCACACTGGGATCTCCCCATACATTTCCTTCCGGATTTGTTAATAATTTCCCTGACTTAGGTGTGTTTAAATGCAGGAAATGGCATTCCAGTTGGCTTTTGTGTCTTGAAGACCATTATCTGAACACCGGCAAAACTTTTTCTCCCTCCCTCGTTCTCCCTCTCCTGTTTGAACCAAAACCACCTCTTTGACAACGCTGTCCATGGCTTGCCGTATGCATCAAAGCAAACACGGCAAGATCATGAGAAGAATTACAAGTCCTACTAAAATGCATATAAATGTTCTTAAAAATCCCTTCCACAATGGTGAAGGGTCAAACAAATTGAACACACCATCCATCCACAACCCAGTTACCTCTCCAAGTTTGTTTACACTCTCCTGCAATTGCTTGATATTCTCACGAATGGATTTGGAATGATCTGACAAATTCATGCAGCACATTCCCTCAAATTCCTCACACCCATGCTCCTGTGTCAGCAACAGATAATCTATTGCCACTATGTTTTGGAGACTCACTCGTCTTACACTGTCAACGTCTAATAACATGTCACTCAGTGCAAGAGGGGTGGCTCAGGCATGTTTGCTCAGCCAACAACCCACGTGATCCAATTGTGTCAAGGCTACTCCTGATGCTGCTTGTGGTAAAAAAAGTGCAACTGCAATTCTCTGAGCCTTGTCCCATGTGTGAACATTGTCATCACAATTTGGATCGTACAGTTTGATTGATCTTTTCCCTCTATATTTTTGTTCTCTCAGCAATGTCATGTTGGGTGTTAGCAATGAAAGCATTCCAATGCTGCATGGATCACCTGTGGCATTTGCGGGGATTGCGGGCCAAATTCTGTCCCCACTGATGAAAAAGGTTCCTCTCAGCAATTGCGCTGGAACATGGTTGGATGGTTTGTCCAGCATCTTAGTGTAATTACACCAAGATGATGAATTTCTGTAAAAATTGAGGATTGGAGTGACGTCTGTCATTTTGGTTTTTGCCACTCCAGAAAGGCCGAATTTCACACAAAATTGCATTCAGAACGATCCAAGAATTTTCAGTTCCTGAGGTTCAAAAGGAGCCACAGGAAGGAACTTCGTCCAAACATCCCATCTGTCCACTGGGTTTACAATGGACTTTAAAATTGCTGGAGAGATGTTCTCTGGAATCAGCCATTCGCTCACTGGCAACCCCATTAAAAATGTTGAAAAGGGTTTCCCTGGCCTTGAATGTGTCAAGCAGATGGTATCCAACCCTGATGCATTGGCTAGAGTTTCCCATTCTCTTTTGCTTGGGTCACAGGCAAAACTGCTGCATTGCTCAAGGCAACCAAGGAGAGAATGAAGCACAAGTATAGTTCTTTCATGTTCAATGGCCCTTTTTCCCATGGGAATCCCTAAAAATGCAACACCACCCAAGTTCCAAAGAAAACCCAAACCCCAAAGAAAACTCAAGTCCCAGAGTCTCTTTTGCATGTAGAATGAAGGGATGTCTGCTGTCTTGACACCAGCTCACGTCTGCATGCCCACTTCTCTTTCTCCAGTCTTGGGGTCTGCGTCTGCTTGCGTCTGCACTCGGTACGGTTTCATGTGCCTTGCCATCACTCACTTCAATTCCCTGTGGAAACACAAGCATATCCCTTGCCCCAAGTTATTAATTTGAATGATTCCTTCAATGATTGCTTGACCCGTTGGAGAGTGTGGGATACCAAAAGTATGATGGACACCCCACCTCTTTAAAAATTTTTCAAGTACTTTTTCTGTGTAAGTTGGTCCGTTATCTGTTTTGATTTCTTGCGGCACGCCCAGCGATGCAAATGCCTGCAAGAAATGTTGACAAGCGTGTTGTGCTGTCTCACCTGTGTGCAATGATGCGAAGACTGCACCTGAAAATGTGTCAACTGAAACATGAACATTTTTGAGTTTCCCAAAGGATGGATATTTTGTGACATCAGTTTGCCATAACTGCAAACTGTGCAATCCTCTTGGATTGACTGCTCCCATGGAAGAAGGAGGCTGTACAAGCTGACAATGTGGGCAAGCACTAATGGTTTCCTTTGCCTGGCTTTTGAAAATGTGAAAAGTTTCCATTAGTGCTTGAGTATTCTGATGGAAGAATGCGTGACTCAATTTTGCCTCTGCAAAAATGTTCAGTAAAATCCTTGAAATTGGGATGGTCAATTTTTCTGCATGTGCATTACCTTCTACTAAAAATCCTGGAAGAGATGAATGTTGTAATGCATTAATTGGGTTTATATTTCATCGGATTTGTAATGTTTTTTCTATATATCTGTCCCTGCCCAGCAGTGCCCATTCCCCACACTGAAATGTAACCCAGCCCTGTTCCCTCCCACATATCCCTAATTGGGTGGTGCCTCTGGGCCCTGCCTCTGAGCCCTGCCCCCTGGGGGAAAAAGCCACAGCAGGGGAGGGGCCAGGGCTCTCGGGCATCAGCGAGTCATCGGGAAAGGTCTCCAGCAAAGCAGGGCAGGACTTGAGAATAAAAGTTGCAAAATCCCACCCAAAGCCAGAGAGCAGACTCTTTTACTTTTGCCATTGGCGGTCATCTTTTCTTGTGGGGAAATACTACAGATGAATGTGCCTTGATTCAGAAACAAAGTACTTACATTTTCTGTGTTACAAGGATTTCTCATGCACAGCAAGTATGACTACCCTGCCTTGGACAAACATCCAGTGAGCTTGTGATCTTTGCAAGTTTTGGACAGTTTTTTTTGAAGTGCCCTTGTTTGCTGCACTTGTAGCATTGTCTTTGTTGAAAATTTGCAAATGCATCTTTGATGGCCTTTTTCACTTGATCTCCCAAAACAGTTGTGATGTGCTGCGGTGTTCCCACCTTGCTGCATGCCTCTATCACTTCTGCCATAGAGGGCTGGCCAGGCATGGCACTGATGACACGTTTGCATTCTGGGTTGGCATTCGCAAATGCAAGACACCAAAGCAAATATGGTTTAACCCCACCATCACTGACCTGCCTGTCCACTGCTTGTGTGAGACGATCGATGAATGAAGTGAAAGATTCTGAAGGACCTTGCTTTATGTCTGTATAAATATTTTCTGTAACTCCTGTTGATGGAATTTGCACCATTGCCTTTTGTGCTGCATTCTTGATGTCTGTCAACACTTCCTGAGGAAAAAGTCTGGCTTGACGAGCTGGATTGTCCAGTGGTGGATCACTGGCCAGTTGTGCAACAGTGAAGCCTGCATTTGCTCCTCCCTGATATTTGTCCCTGAGCTAATTAAGAGCTCTCCATTTTGCCTCCCAGATGATGAACTGTGAGTCGGTGAGGATCATTGAAGCAAGGGATTTGAGGTCAAATGGTGTTAAATCATATATATTAAATGTCCCTTTTAAAAGCTGTTTGAAGTATGGGGACCCTAATCAATTATCACAAATGGCTTTCATCACATCTTTGACAACTTCATGATCCAATCACTCCCATCTTGGGTTTGCATCCTGTGCATCATAAGTCACTGGCATTTGAGGTGTTTCTTTATGAGACCAGATGACCGCCAATGGCAAAAGGAAAGAGCCTGCTCTCTCACCGGGGGAATATTGGCTTTATTCTGGAGTCCTGCCCTGCCTGGCTGGAGCTCTTTCCTGGTGGTTCACTGGTGCCAGGGAGAGCCAGCTGCCTCCTCCCGGGGCTTTTCCCCGGGGGGTCGGGCGCAGAGGCAGGGACAAGCCACTGCCCAATCAGGGACAAGGTGGGAGTGGAACAGAGTTGGGTTACATTCCAGTGTGAGGGATGGGCGCAGCCGAGCAGGGACAGACCACGCGATACAGTTAAAGGGGAACAGGGAAAAAAACATTACAAATCCAATGAAACACAATATAAACCAAATTAATGCATTAAAACAGGTATTGCCACACTTCTCGAGCCCATCATCTTAAGGGTTTTCCCTTTCAATGCTTTCTTTCTTATTTCAGTCCAATTTGTTGCACTAAATACCCATGCACCAGATACCTGTGTCTTATCAGACACCAGAATCGATTGCTATGTTTGCAGCTTTAATGCTGCTTCATCCTTTCCAAGATCTTCCTGTTTTTGTGGCTTTACATCATCCTGTTTTGTTTCCTTTTCCTTTGCTTGAGGAACAGAAACCAGGGACTGCTGGGCATCACACAATTTCTCTGCAACATCTTGAAAAGAAAGAGTGGGCCCCCCAGGCAATTGTAGAACATATGAAGGAAGAAAGGATTCCCAAAGAACCTGGGTACCTTTTTCCAGAGGAAAAAGTCGAGAGAAAGAAGACAATGAGTCCTGTTGGAATTCTGAAGCTGCTTCGCTAAATTGCCAGAAAAACTGCTTCATAAAGTCCTTAGATAACAAAAATGATGATGCTTGATGTGAAAAATCAAATGCTTTTGTTGTCTGGACAGGAATGTCCTCCGAAGCGGTGATGCGGATAATGTCATCATCAGTGATTGACATGTCTTGTTGCTCTTCTTGAGCAGCTCCACTGTCCCTCACCATCGACAAAGGCTCACTCGGCTTTTGTTTGAATTGCTGCTCCAAAGGAGAAGTTGATTTTTTGTATGAAACTGGAAAAAAGCGGTGCAATGTGGTTGTCTCGCTGCTGGAAGGTGCTCCACTTGGTGTGCCTGACGCTTGTTGTGATTGTTGTGGTTTCACAGTCCCGCCCCTACGTGACGAAGACATGTTGGCAGCTAGCATCTGCTGGCTCATAGTACTACATGGATATGATATTTCTTTCACTGCCCCCGACAAAGTATGTCGAGTGTGCAAAAAGCCTTTAATTTCTGGGTGCATTTGTAAAACCTGGTATGATTTTGGATGTGCGCCCATTTGCAGAAACGCAGCAGCTGTGTTTGAATTACTGCACACAGGCAGTACTGCAACCAGTGTGCAGCTAGTGGGCAGAGTCGAGCTCCGTGACATTTGCTGTGTGAGGGTGGTGCCCTGGAGAAGCTCTCCACCTTGGCCATGCCCCATCCCTGCCTGCTCCGCCTCCGCCTGCCCAGCCCCTGCCTGTCCCAGCCCGGCGGCACCTGGTGAAGTGTCCCCTCCCTGCTCACGCCCAGAAGCCGCCCTCTCTTGCTTGCCATCAGAATTTGCCCTGCCCAGAGCAAGACCGCATTTTGAGCCCTGTCCTGCCCCTTCCGCACCTGCGCCTGGACCCGCCGCTGATGTTTCTGGGGTTTGCAGTACCCTGCTTGGCGCTGCCCATCCCGACCTCCTGCCCCCACCTTCCGACCGCCTTCGGCCACATTATACGCCCCGGCGAGATTGGTCAGGATCGTCCCCGCGCGCGCCGCAGTGCCGCCCTCCACTACCAACTCGATCAGGACTTGCTGTTCTCCCGGCGCCCCCCCCGCTCCCTCCTCCCCCCGCCCGAACTGTTCCTGCACAGAAAGGAAAAGGAGCGGTGGGGTGCTGCTGTGCAGTGACTGTGGGGGGCTGAAGGGACTCCGAGGTGAACTTTGTGTCGGACCTGTCTCCCCCTACTCTTGGAGTAAAGGTGTTGTGTCCGCAGGAGCTGCTTCAAAATAAAGCATGTCCAGCTCCTCCTGGTCACTGGGATGGATTAAAAATTTCATCTTTCCTGGGACTGGCGTTTGATTGGCTTTTGGGGCTTCTGACGAACTTTTTTGTGGCAAACCCTGGGAGAGCTGAGGGCTCTCCCCTCCCCCTTCTCCCAGAGAAGGTATTAAACTTGGGGAAAGTAACTGTCTGTCCCCTCCCTCTGACTGGTCGACAGATGAAGTGCTGCTTTCTCCCTCCCTACTACTTTGCAACTGCCCAATTTTGGGATTTCCATCGGCATTTTTTGGAATGGCTTCTAACATAATTCTAGCTGCGGACAAGAGCTTTGCAGCTATCTTGTCCTTTGTGGCTCTAGCATATAACTCCCTATTTGCTTCCTGCCAAAACCCTGGCTCAAATAGGACATGGGTCTCACAATGAGAATAATTACAACGGACCCAGAGCATCAATGCCGGAAGCTCTTTTTCCTTGAGAGCCATACCGTGTGTTGAAACCACCCCCCATAGGGCAGATAAAATAGAGATTTGTTCCTGGGAAATGGCTCCCCCCATGATCTAGATCCAACTGTTCTTACCAAAGCACAAAGGCTTGGGTGCAGCTGTTCTCGAATTGGCCTCAGAGGTCTCCTGATCGCTGACCAGCAGGTTTCAGTGTGATGGATTCCAGGGCCCTTGGAGATCTGTTGGTCTGGGATGAATGTGAGATTAGCGGCTCTGGCCAGAAATGTTCCTCTCATCTTCTCAGGAGCTGACCGTCTGGCTTTTTGTCTTCTGAGGGCTTGCGATGTTCACTGCAGAAGGTTCGCTGTGACCCTTTCGGTGCCCCTTTCCAGGGGCCCACCCAGGGACACCAGTTCTCAGTTTTTTTGTCTCGAGATTCAGGTGGTTTTAGAGTCTTTTTGCCTTCTGCAAAGTCCTGAGCCGAATGCAAGAAAGAGACGGAGTCTTCAGGTTCTGATTTTCAAGGTTGCGCACTTTATTTATTGTTTCTTATCTTACAATTTTCTCAGTGCCCAACTAAGATCTGTGCTGCTGCTCGGGCATCTGATGACTCCTCCCACACTGGGCTGTCTCTGTCTTTTATACTAATTGTTACGCGTACTTTATTTATCTTACTTGCCAATGTCTATCACTTATACTAAACAGGTCATCCCTACTTTGACCCAATCTCTTGAAACTACTTTGTGCCACCGTCACTGCAGAAAATGGAGTGAGGGAAGAAGAAAGAAGAAGCAGGAGACAACGCCCCAAATCCTCCATCTTGCTCCCATTCACTTCCATACTAAAAACCCAAACCTACTGTTTTTCATCTTGTGATAAGCTAAACTACTATCTTTCACACTCTTGTGGCTTGCAATCCATCCTGGAGTGCAGGAAGTCTTTCCCATGGACTGGGATCAAAGCCGGTGTCTTCCTGGGCTCTGTGCCAGGGTCCCAGACCTCCCTGTCCAGGTCCCAGACCCCCCTGCCCAGGTCTCTGACCTTCCAGGGCAACCAAAGGAATGCCCTGGACTCCAACACCTCCCTGCCAGCTTGGCTGGGCAAATAGCTGACCGGCTCTCAACCCTCCAATCACCTGAGTTTCCAAGCCTCCACCCCCAGCCCTAAAGGTTCCCACACCATCTGCAGCTAGCTTTTTAAGCAAGTCTTTTAATAAAATCACTTTAACTGATTACTCATCCATTTATGACAGCAGGAGTTTGGGACTAAGAGGAGCAGAAATTTGCCCAGCAGAAGTTTCTCTGAATCAGGTTAGTAATGAAGTTTACTGTTGAAAGCAGTAATCTGAAAGCAGCCTAGGTTATCGTAGGAAATCTTGCCTTTAACATGTATACTGTTTGAGTAGCAAGAGCTGTGGTGTGCAGTTTGTTTATATTACAGCATTACTCTGTCTTTGGTGAAGTAGAAATTCAGTGTTAATGTATATTAGATGCAGATACAATTTCCTTCCCAGACTGACTAGAAGATGTTTCTGCTTTTAAACTATAAAACTTTGCTTTTCCCTTCTATGCATCTTATACTTCTGTTACAGGTGCTGTTTTCCCATTTTACAGCTTATTATTGAAATACACCACTTTAAATATTTCAAGCCGTTAGGAGTTTTGTGAAAGTTTTGGGCACCACACGAACTTTTAGGACACTTGCAGTAAAATAATATATTGGCCATGCATGTGTGTACACACATGCAAACCACAGACTATACCTAGTTTTTCTTAATTTTGGAATTCTTTCATTATTTCACAAGATCTTGATTTCATATATTATTGCACAAGATCTAATAAATGTAATACTGCAATTTTGAATAAGGCTACCTGTACTTAATAGAAAAAAAAATCATAAACTTTTAAAGGTTTTTGGGAAAAATATGAGGCTGAAAAAAAGATGCTAATTAATCTGTATTAACCACTATATATTTACATTTTCCTATTTTCAATATGTTACAAACTCTTTGGAGTATTTTATCCTTAATTGGTATGCTGTTTAAAATGTTTAACTACTGCATCTAAAATTAATAGCATATTACATAATACTAGCTCAACGGAACAGTTTTGAGCAAAATATCTTTATTTTATTTTGCCTTCAAAAATCATTAAACATAAATCTCATTAACAGTAGTAAAACTTTCAGAGGTTTCATATTGCTTTATAATTTGCTTTCCATGTGAGATTTTTGAGGTTTTTTATTAGAATTTTTAGTGGAAAATTTCATGAGAAAAGTTGAATGGCAACTGCAGCAAAATTTTGGATTTTCCCATGTGTAGCTTGGGTTTAATGTGTACTAACCTAAACCATGTATTAAAAATTTATTTTAATGGAAATAAAGTTATTGACACATGATGTAAGTTGCCTTTTTTGCTCCAATACCCACATATTTTTTTTAAATTTTGTGTAGGATAGGAAGCTGGGTTAGATTTTTTTACATGAAAAATACTTTGCAGAAAGGGTAGATTTTATATGACTGTGAAGCAGTCAAAGCAGGTTTAAATACAATCTTTGCAGATAGAGACTTTGTCCCTTGCATTGTGTTTTTAGTTACAAATTTTTTTGACACCAAAGATTTCCTGACTAGGAAATTGTTAGCAGAGGGCTGACAATAGGTGACGATTAAATGTTCCTGATCATCCGATACCTGAACTAAGAGCTGGTATGAATTGTAATGCTGAACTCATCTTCTTGGACTGGCATTCAGATGTGTAGTGGACAAGCCATAAATGATCTGGTTTACAATGGGCCAGGAGAGGATGAAATTAAGATTACTTTTTTCAGCAGATACTGTAGAGAAAACAATTAACCAAGACAATAAAGAACAAAAGGGATTGGAGAAAAAACCCTACTTATTCAGGTACTTTGTCAGGCACTGCTTTGTCAGGTACTCTGACAAATACTGTGAAAGCCTATCAGACATAAGAATTTTTTGTTTTTTCCTCCCTCTGTTAGATAAATCTGTCAAGTTCCTTTCCTGTCTAAATTATTACCTACTCTCCAGTTTGTATCTTTGTTGAAAGTGGTTAAAGGGGTAAAACTAAACTGTAGTGTGGATGGCTTAGCAGTTCTCTCTAGGAATTTGTTCAAGGAAGGAGGAGGCTTCCGTAAGGGCTGGTCCTTGGTCCTCAAGTCTAAGGCAGTTGAACTGAGACCTGTCTGTTTTGGAGAACTGTTGGAGGTATATTTCATGTTTATAGCGTAACCTGTAGCTAAATTAAAACTTGGTCCAAAGAGCCTTCAGAAGTGCGGTGACCCAGCACACGCGGAGCCAAAGGACTGCCACGTCAGTTGTATGCAGCAGAAGGAATGTCCCAACGTCAGTAACAAACAGACTTCACAGGTGTTTGCTTGTGAGAAAGTGAAACTTGCTTTGCTTGTGACACAGCGCTCTCTGTAAAGCAGACTTCAAAGTGGAACCTACCACAGGTTGGAATGTATAAGAGATTCACCAGGTTGTCTGCTCCACACTGTAATTAGAAATAACTGGAAATTGTTGGTGAGTTCAAGGGCATTTTCCTTAATGGTTTCTAATCACTGCCTATGTTTAAATCCCCTGTAAGATCAGGATTCAAACTTTTCTCTTTTTAAACTGCATGAACAATACAGCCCACCCTGACTGGTGTTCCTTGCAGGCTACATGCCTAACATTGCAGTTCAAAGGCAGGCAGGTATCCAACTCTGCTCCAAGAAATGTAGGATGGGTGCACCAGAGAGGCTTCAAAAGCACTCACTTCCTTCTTGATTGATTACCCAGTGTCATTACCAAAAATCCCCTTTCCCAAGCTGTCAAGTGTGCCTTCCCAGGAAGGCTTAGAGCAGTGCTCCTCAGCTGAGAAGGACGTTCAGCAGAGACCCAGGCCAGCACTGACAGAGCTCATGGCAGTAGAGGCCAAGATGAAGCAGAGCCCACAGTCGTGTGCTAGGATGTGGCAGGGTTAGGCTGCAGCAGGGAAGAGGAAGAATAATAGAGCAGTTAGGAAAATACTGAAACCTGCTAGTGGAAAAGTAGGAGAGATCTTTTTTTAATGTGTTCATTTACCATACTTCATGTTCCTCTCTGTCATAAAGATCAGCAGAAAACTGATATTTGTTCCAAAGTCGGGAATAAGATCTGTGAGTCTGCAGGAATAAGACCCTTTATAAGACTGCATGGTGGCAGGCAGCGTAAGCTTGCCCAGGACAATGCTGCCACCAGCTGTTACCTTCTTTACTTCTGTAGGTTTGCATCTTAGCATGAGGTGTGCTCTGCCTCAGTGTTCTGATAAACTACTTGTGAGTTAGTATATGTCAGCAGAGAGTCATTGCTCAGGCTGTTCTCTTGCAGGGGTGCATTAAAAGATCTGCTTTACAAGGGACACCGCAGGAAAACATTACACTTGCCACACCATACTTATGTCATTTGGTCCTGCGTGAAGCCAAGTATCTTTGTAAGCTCATCAGTTCTTCCTGCTGCACTGTCTTATCAAGTATGAAGTCTTGGAATGTCTCAGCCAAATCTGAAAGGGAGCTATGCTTGAGGTACAGCACTGCACTTGGCACGCAGCAACAGAAGTTGTGGACCAGAGTTCAGGCATTTTTTGCTATGAGTTTAGGCATACTAAGTATAGGAAACTGTGGAAGATGTGCTGGATTCCAGTGGTTGTTGTAAAGGGGCATGTGCTTGTCAAGTCCACGTTAGGATGGATATACTTACAAAGAGAAGTTTGCCATGCACATGAAGGGGCAGGGGGGGGCGGGGGGAGGTTCCCTCTACAGACACAAATTTGTATATTGAACTTTGTCTTTGGTTGTGCTCCAGTTTCTAAAGGCTAAAGAAGAAAGGTTGGGTTTCTGTCAAAAGAGATGTCTTTTACTGGCTTGTGGCTAGCAAGAACTAGCCTCCTTCCTCTTCCCAGAAAACAGAAATGAGAAGCAGAAAAAATCCTATTTTTCCATAAGGATTCCTTCTCAGCAGAGAAAACCATAATATCACTTACTGGCCAGTGCAGTAAATGGCTGCACAATTTCCAGGACTTCTTGTCCCAAATGGCAGAGAACCAAAGCAATCTGAGATGTCGTTTGAGTAACAAGGGTCTTGGAAATTCCTAAGTGGTCTGAGAACAAGATCTGCCAGAGTATTTTTTTTCTGTTAATGAACTACCAAATGAAATATTATCTTGGGGGAGGGAGAAATAATTCCTTAAAAAATGCCATTTCTGCAACATTGAAATTGCTAAGGTGAAGGGCATGGAGTCACAAGAGCTGCCTGTCACATGGGCTGCAGACTAATAAGCATACTAATATAACATCCTAAGTGGTTGTTACAGCTTCAGAACTGTCATTAGGGGGAAAAAAGTGGCCTCAGAAAATTTGTCTAAGTACAGCCGAGGAAAAATAAACCTGGCTATGTGAGAGTGGAGTGCCTCAGCCTCAGGCACAAAGAAAGGCTGCTGCTCCTGAAGAGCTCAGGAGACACAGCAGGGGATTTCGCCTGAACAGTTCAGTGCTAATTCCCTTAGAAGAAATTGTGGATCTCCGCTGCCACGAATATCATCTGAGTTCTGTAGGTGGTGAAATCTTCATAGTGGGTGAGTCTACGTACCACGGGAATATTCCTGCCTCTGGGAGCCTGGTGTGCTGAAAGGACTGCCTAATTGCAGCAGAGCTTTGGAAACCTGCCTTTCTGCCTCCTCCCACTGTCCTGGGCCACCTGTCACCTTTCTAAGGAGATTAAACATCACTGTCCACAGCTATTCAATTCCATTTACTACCCTTTGTCAAATTCTCTTTACTTAAAAGGGAATGGAGACCTTTTTTCTTAAGGGTGCTTCTTGAAGGCAGAAGTGGCATGTTTGAGTGTACTTTGGGAGATATTACAGGAATAGGGTGAAAATGTTCTTTCACTACTCTGGCGATTTTTTTTCCCCCAAGCAATCTGGTATAGGGATGACAGAGGTCCTGATACTCTCTGCTTCTGACTCTCTGTTTTAGGATCAAACACTGTTAATTGAGCTATCCATATTCATAAGAAGTCATCACTGTTAGTGGATTGAACTAGTGTGAGTAGAAATGTCCTTTAGTCTTCTAGGAAACTGACACAGACCAGGAAAGAATAAACGAGCAGAAAATCTTCAACAAAACTGAATAGATTTTCAGTTCCCAGGAGGGTTCCACTTAACAAATCATAGAGTATAGATATTTATGGCATAAGTTGCAAAGACAAACATCAGCTTGGGAAGATGATAGATGATATGGCTTTATTCTTACCAAACTCTTTGCCACCAACAATACAATTCAAACAAATACATAAAGACAGAACTTGGACATTAATTTTGCCTCTTTAAAATATTATTTTCTATGGGATGCCCATGTCCTCCCTCCCAAGAAAATGTTTTGGATCCTCAGTGACCATTTGTTTTAGTTGGGAAGCTGGATGACTGCTATTCCTAGCAGGCACCCATATCACAGGCCAGAGAAGTGCTGCCCGTCTGCTGGCCTCCAGGACCAGATTGGTCACAGAATCTGAGCTCATGTGCTAGAGCTGATCACATCCCACACTGTGCTGGACACTCAGAATATTGAAGAACTGCAGCTGGCATGGGATGAGCAGTTAGCCCATCAGGATTTGTTAGATGATTGCTAGGCAGAGGAGTGCAAGATTTCTTGTAAGGATAATTAGATATGGGAAACTTCACTGGTGTGTGAGAGAGTAGAAACACTATTTTAATCTGCTTTCAAGTAGTTCTTACTTGTGGTATGTGTTTTGAGATAAATTCATGTTTTATATGTTATAAACTATAAACTATATTACAAGCAGAGGGTTTCCACAAAACTGTAGAAACTCTACTGCCTGCTGAGACTGATTTGCAATCATAGAGATTCCAGACAATAGCAGGGCGAAGCCCAAATTAACAACCAAAAGGGATGGCCAAACAAGAGATGTTCCATCGATCAAGGAAGAGCCATCTGCCTCCTCCGGATTAACACATGATACCAGTCTAGAAGAAGAAGACCCAGAGATGTCGCTATCAGCATCCCAATGCCGACTTCTCGGAGCCCCGTTCAAGTGCCTGATTCTGCCAGGAAGAAGCATTCAGAGCCAAGTGGCCAGAGAAAGAAAACACATGAATATGCGCAGCAGATACAAACGAACTATAAAACTGCCTCAGGGAAGAAAAACCGTCTAAAAACCTGCCCACTGAATCCAAGCGATTGTGAATGGGGAAGACTGGTTCAGTTGTGACCGTCTATACGTCCACCCAACTTCAATAACCCAGGATCGAGGTTGTCTCTTTTATTGTGGCTATTTCAGATTGTTATTTTTTAAATGGCAAAATAAAATTACTTTATATTAAATTGGCTATTGATTGTCCGTAACAGTTGGTGCCGTGACTCGGATACAATTTCAGTGCTACGGGACCCCATCTATTCAGGGGGCGCCCCGCTGATTTCAGCGGCCTGATTGAGTGGGAAACCCTGTAGAACCACTTTAGGCCAGAGCCACAATAAAAGAGCGGGGAGTCAGATTCAAGAGCTCTCAGAGAACTCAGGGAAGACTAGGAAGGTCTTCAGGAGCCACGGCAGTCATTTTTACTTGTAAAATTCTACGTGCACAAAGAGCCCATGCAAGAAAATGAACTGTAAGTATTGCTGGTTGAGTAGGTGTGATTGAGTGTGTGAGTGAGACGTGATATTATCACAGAGCGAGTGTGGACCCCATGGTCGCGGTTCCACTCTCCCGCGAGGGATCTGGTCGGCCAAGGGGGCAATGGGATAAAACTCATCTCACATGTCAAGCCCGAAACTTGGGGAGTTGGGGGGATCGATCACGGGAAGCCAAAAGGGAAGGTACATTCTTTGGAGTTCAGGAACTGGTAAACCTTTTGGCTTAGGACTTAGTAAAGTCCAGAATGAGGAGGAGGAGAGAGGGAGAGCTCATTAGCGGCCGAAAAACTGCAGTCCAGGTCACTGAAGGGGTAAGTAGTCCGGTAATTTAGACCCCACTTAGTTAAAAGATTCAGGTAGAGAACTTAACTTTGTTCAGGCAGCCGAGAAGAACACAACACAGGATCTCTAAAAAGTAAGTGAATTTCGAAATCTAAGAAAAAGATGGGACAGAAAAAGAGCAAACCCCAGAAAAAGACATAGGAAAAACATCTGCTAGAAGAAGAGAGTGGCTCTCTCAAAATTCCACGAGATAGTCCATTAGAATAAATGTTAGAACAATGGGAGGATTGTCCTGAAAGGAGAAAAAGGTCCAAGGAAAAAAAAAATTACACATTATTGTGTAGAAATATAGGGAGTTAAGGAGATTAGAAATCATTTAATTTGGCACGGGTTTCGCACTTTTAAAAGAGGGACCTGTCAAGCCCAAAAGAATTATGTAGACAGCAAAAAGCTGCAAGATCATGAGGAAAAGGACTAGATCCTTTAAAAGTATGTTTCTAGTACCCTGTAAAAGGCCTGGAAACTAAAAAAAAAGAGGTGACTGGGAATCAGACTGAAACATCCAGTAAGATAAAGCCAAGAAAAAGTAAAGTTCAGAGAAAATGCTAAGAAAAGTCTTTAAAAGAAAAGTGGGGGGAAATCCCAGAAATTCCATCAGATAACCCACTGGGATTTATATTAGAAAATTGGGGAAATTGGCCCTCAAAAGAAGAGAAATCTAAAGAAAGGGTGATTCACTAGTGTATAAAAGTGTATGGGGGGAAAGATTAGAAGCCATTTAGTCTAGCCCATGTTTAGGTCTTTTAAGAATTAAGTGTGCCAAGCTCTAAATACTTATATAAGTAGTAAGGAACCATCAAATCAAGGAGAAAAGTACTATTCAAGAATATGAACAGGATGAGCAATTAGATTATTTGCTATTAAGACTAAAACCCCAACCCAGACCAAGAATGAGGTTTGGGACCCCCTTGACCACCTACCCCCCCCCATAACAAGTCCCGCAGCTCCAGCCCAGCCAGCCTTCACAATTGCCACCCCCACCCCCTACCTAGCCAGTGCAGATCACAAAACCAACCACACTCCCTGCAAGAACTTGCTCTCCCCCTTCAAAGAGGACAGGGAGAAAAATAAAAGAAATAATTAGTAGTAAAAATAGCGAGAGTGACAAAGATAAAGAGAGGCAAAACCTTCTCCCTTTAAGGGAAATACCGACAGCACCGAGAGTAATCAGATATGTTAATGTCCCCCTTAACACTAGAGATGTCCAAGCTTTTAAAAAGACATGGATAAGCTGATAGATGATCCCCAGATGTGTCAGACAGTTTAGACCATATTTTTTTTAAAGATGCGGTATGTACCCATAGAATAATATGCAAGCTAAGGACATTGTTGTCTACTAAAGAGAGAGAAATAATAAAACAAGCAGGAATAAGAGGATGAGAACCCCAAAATCCACAAGGGGTACCTAAGACTAGAAGTGACTGAATCAAAGACCTGGGTAAGATGCCCAGACAGAAGGGGGTCATCAAAATATGACAGACCTAAGGGAAGTAATAATACAAGGGGTTCAGGAAGCTATTCCCCAAGGACAGAACATTAGCAAAGTATTCAGAAAATGTCAGAGGAAAGACAAATCTCCTACAATTTCGCTCAAGAGATTACAAAAAAACCCCCCTGGAAATGTATTCAGGAGTGGATCTGAATTCACCAATAAAAGAGGCATTGTTAAAAACACAATTTGTAGCAAAATCATAGGAAGATGTACGAACGAAAATTAAAAAGTTAGAAGATTAGCAAGAGAGAGGTTTACAAGAGTTATTAAGAGAAGCTTAGAAAGTTTATGTAACGAAAGATAAAGAAAAACAAAAGTTTCAAACTAAAGTATTAGTTACAGCTGTCAAAAGTATCAAAATTAAAGCTACAGTTTCCTGAACCAGAGGTAAAGTACCTAGGCCATTAAAACGCAAAAAAGAAAAATAAGTTAAACCCTAAAAAAAGTAGCAGTGAATAAGTAAAAATCTACATGATATAAAGTACAAATTTTAAAGTTTAACCTTGTTTTCCTAGAAAAAAAAATAGATTTAATTTAAGTTGTAAAGATAGAAAAGAGAGACAAAGTGTAATCCCAATACAGCTACATCAAGAGAAAGAATAAAGAGTTATTTTCCAAGAAATGAATATCATGTAACACCTTTAGTAGCTTTAAAAATTAGCCTTCAAGGAAAAGTGTTGCAATTTATAGTTGATCTTGATGTAAAAACATGTATAACAGAAATACCAAAAGGATATAAAATATAGAAAGACCCTACTGATATGGAAGGGGGAAGAAAAGAAAGATTTAAAATTCCTATCATTCAAAATGTTGTAGTTGAGAGAGACACCAAAATATGGATAAGAAATATCTTATTAATTTCTAAAACTAAGTTTCAATGTGTTAAGAAAAGATCTAAAAGTAGTAGTAAAGAGAAATAGCAAAATTTCTTTCCTAGGAAAAAAAGGAATATAAGTTAATAGTTTATTCAAAAAAGTTTTACCAAGAAAAATGTTAGGATATGCCTTTATTAATAGAAAGAGTATGAAACATATGTATTATGGGCATACTTCTAAAAATAATACAAAATCTAGAAAAAGAGCTGCTTAACAAATAAATAAAAGATTACTTTTTAGAAGTGTTTTTTTTTACGTTTAATAAGGTATACTTATACACAGATATGGCTTCAGAAATATATGTTGAGATGACTTAGTGGGTTGAAATAGTATAATTTTAATAAAATTGAAAAAAAAATCTAGAAATGTTAATAGAAGTTGTAAAATAGTAAAAAGAATCTTGCAAAGAAAGTGATGTTAAAGTGTGACTTTTAATTATGTGCATAGATAATGTGCAGTTTTGAAAGAAGTTTTTTTTGAGAAAGAGACTGTTAAGAAAGATTAATGCAATTTTGCAGATTAAGGGTGTTGATTTCTGAGACATTTTGGAAATTCTTTTAAGTTTTTAAGAGCCTTTTTATTTTTGTTGTTTTTTAGAGATCTTAAGAAGGTAAAAAAAAAAAAAGTTTTAGAAGTTTTTGAGAGCATTAAAAGTGATTATGAAATGCCAAGGAAGAATTATTTAATTCTAGCATTTAACAAAAAAGAATTAAATGTTAAAAAAAAAAAAAAGTAGTAAAAGCAAGAAGGAACTTTTTAAAATCATTGTAATTAAAGATGTAAAAATAAAAGTAGAAACTAAATTGTGTGAGAAATATGTTGTTTAAGGGAAAATCTAAAGTACAAAAAAAAAGTAATTGTAAATTATTGTGTCACTACCTCCACAAACAAAGAAGCTAGACTAATAAAATATTCAAAGTATTGTAAAATCAGGACCCTTTAAGTGTCTGCTCAGGTCTATGAATTATATGCAGTTTTAAAAGTTTAAACAAACTTTAATCAAGCTAGAGGCTCTAAAGTGAATTAGCCAAATTTGTGTGTTTAAAGTCCAGATGTATGTTGTAGCTTATAACTGATGTATGCATATCTGTTTAACCAGTCTCTGTTTGTCTTTGTTAAATTTGTGCTGTAGTTGTTATGATTAAATAATTTTAAAGTAAACTAGTAGTATATTAGTAAAAAAGTATTTGCACTTAAACAAAAGAGAAAAAGATTTAAAACATCATATTCAGTATGTAAAGTTAAAAAACCCTACATTGTAAGTAAGTCTTAAAAGTTTAAATGTACTTTAAGAAAATCTACATGAAGTATTTATAAGTCTGAGAACTGTAATATGTTCTGAAATAATATTGTCACGAGATCTAGGTCACACACTGCAAAAAGAAGGTGTAAGCCTTGAAGTTTGTGTACCAAGTGTCTAGAGGAAGAACAGGAGGAGACAATCTGTCTCTTAGTGCTTGCTACTCATGTGGGTTTGCTGGTCCAGAGTGGTACCTGATAAAAAAAAAGGTATAAAGGGAAAATTAGATGCAAAGGCCAAGGTCCTTGCAATCAAGTGCCGAAGGACTAATAAGGTACCCCGCAGGGCTGACACTGTCAAGTTATCAAGTTGGGGCATTTTTAAGAGGAAGTTTGCGGATCAGACCAGCACTGGAACCCCTGAATACTCCTGCTGCTGTGAAGATAGTTTACCTCGCGTCTGGCTCCTACCCCACGGGCGAGGGCAAAGGCAGAGGAGTACACCAGTGGGGAATCCTGATAGTCCTGAGCCTAGCCATGTGCCAGGTGGGCGGGTTGTATCCCGAGGATCTGTTGAGGCAGAACCCCATGAATAAATGTGAGCAATGCCTGAAAGGGCAATTTGCCACTAAAGTTATAACATACCAAGCCCAGTATAACTGTCAACTGGGTAAGGAGAATGGGTAATTGTACTTTCAATGGCATTCGATACAATTTATGTAAATTGGAAGAGGGGGTGATATGCCACAACCCGAAAGCAATACCTAAGGGACGGACAGTCTAAGCCTATATTCAAGAGGAGGAAAGCATCCATCCATGCAATATACAAACAGGAGACTGGATGGATGCTGACCATTCCCACATGTAGCCAGTGTAACCAAACGGTGTAGATAGGAGGAAAAATGAAATCTACTTTTGTAGCGTATTACCAAGTTAATAAGTTATGTTATGATAAAAGTCAATTAGAAATGTGTAGTATAGGTAGAAAGATGTATTAAGTAAGAAAGAACTTGAAACATGAAAGAAAGACATCACTAGGTAATGAACCTATCATACTTGATCTCCTCAGGAACAATGATGATAGAATATGCCTACAATTCATAAGACTTTCTGGTTTTCAAAGAATGAGGAAGGGTTAGATCCAAAAAGTAAAATGAAATTGATAACTCAAGAACTAAAAAGGCATGAATCAGAAGTAAGAAAGAAAAGGGTGGAACAAGGAAAGTTAAAAACTCTAAGTGAACATTATGAACAATTAGAAAAACAATACCGTGATTAAGGACTACCCACCCCCAATCAGAATCTATTTATAGATTTAATGCAAGAAATTTCCACGGAATTTGGTCTATCCAATTGCTGGATTTGTGGAGGGCTCCAATCAGCAGAGAAGTGGCCATGGAAACGTGAGAGTTTAGCTCCAGAACAACTTTTAAAATGGGATAATGCCCACATTTCAAAAACTATACAAAGACCTAAAAGGTGGATATTAGATGAAAGAATAATTGAAACTATTTGTATAAGCAGGGAAGGCAAAGAATATAATGAGTTAGTAGGATATACCCCCTGTATATCCACTTTAGCTGTAAACTCAAGTGACAAAACCAAGATTTGGCAACCAGAACCTCCAACTAGGTACTAAAGCCAAGGGAAAAAGGAAACCTGTGAATGGCTTGACTATATTGGATTATGTTGGCACAAGGTTTCTGGAGCTAACCCTTACCAATCCCTGGAAGGTCTGCGAGAATATTAGAAAGAACCAGAGAAGGTAAATATGAGATGTAAGGCACCTGATGGTATATATTGGATATGTGGAAAGAAGGCCTATAGTGAATTACCCAGAAAGTGGAAAGGGTCTTGTACACTAGAAATGATTCTTCTTCTTCCCATTACCCAGGACAGAGAGCAATTTATTGGGCACCCCTCTGTATGAAACACTAAATAGACAGAAAAGAGAATTAAAGAAAGAACTTCCTATGGCAGGTGCAGACCAGAGATGGGGAGAGGAGGAATAGCCAGCAGAAGAAATTATAGAATACTATGGTCCTGCAACCTAGGCCAATGATGGAAGTTGGGGTTATAGAACTCCTATCTATTTATTGAATAGACTGATAAGACTCCAAGCTGTAGTAGAGATTGTTTCAAATCATACCTCAGATGCCCAAGAGCTGCTGGCTAGACAACACTCCCAGATGAGAGCTTTTGTATATCAGAATCAAATAGCCTTAGATTACCTATTAGCAGAAGAAGGGGGAGTTTGTAGTAAATTCAATAAATCTGAATGCTATATAGAAATAGATGACTATGGGGAGACCATCAGGGGCCTGGCAGCTATGGGGAGATTAAAAAGGTAGACCATGTACCTGTGCAGAAATAGAATTCTATCCTCCAGGCCTCTTGGTGGGACCAGTTGTTTGGACAAGGAGCCTGGTGGAAAAAAGTAGCATTTTTTGTATTATGTTCCATTACTAATAATATTTCTGCCTTGCTTGATACCTTGTCTCACTCGACTGACACACTCTGTGGTAGAAGGCATGCAGATTGTAGCCCTGCCCACAGACCCTGAACTTGCTGTTGAAAAAACTGGCCAGATCCCTAAAATGTCCAGAATAATGAAATTAGAGGGAAAAAAAAAGAGGCTAATAAAGCAGCAGAAGCTTTAGAAAAAATTGAGAAAAAAATAAAGACAGAAAATGTTGTCCACCAGAAATACTGTGAGATATCACAAAAAGACTGGGATGGATATAGCAAATTTGAGGATAATTTATCATCACTCTAAAGTATAAAAAGTACTGTTAGTAATGTAGTAGAATATAGAAATTAGAAGAGTTTTTTAAGAATATGAAAAGAAACATGAATTTAATATGTTTATGAAAAGAGGTGGGGGACTGTGGTATGTGTTTTGAGATAAATTTGTGTTTTATATGTTATAAACTATAAACTATATTACAAGCAGAGGGTTTCCACAAAACTGTGGAAACTCTCCTGCCTGCTGAGACTGATTTGCAATCATAGAGATTCCAGACAATGGCAGGGTGAAGCCCAAATTAACAGCCAAAAGGAATGGCCAAACAAGAGATGTTCCATCGATCAAGGAAGAGCCATCTGCCTCCTCCGGATTAACACATGATACCAGTCTAGAAGAGGAAGATCCAGAGGTGTCGCTATCAGCATCCCAATGCCGACTTCTCGGAGCCCCATTCAAGTGCCTGATTCTGCCCTTTGGAGCCAAGTGGCCAGAGAAAGAAAACACATGAATATGCGCAGCAGATACAAACGAACTATAAAACTGCCTCAGGGAAGAAAAACTGTCTAAAAACCTGCCCACTGAATCCAAGCGATTGTGAATGGGGAAGACTGGTTCAGTTGTGACCGTCTATACGTCCACCCAACTTCAATAACCCAGGATGGAGGTTGTCTCTTTTATTGTGGCTATTTCAGATTGTTATTTTTAAAATGGCAAAATAAAATTACTTTATATTAAATTGGCTATTGATTGTCCATAACATTACTGAAGCAAATTTGAAAGGCAAAAGCTATCTATTTCAAGACAAAAGGATATTGATTGGTGCTGTCAGAGTAATGTATTTTAAACTTTTACTGTTTATAGTCTTAGTTTTACATCCCCAAACCCCTTATTTATGTTGGTGTTGATCCTTATCTTAAAAGGCTCTATGATATACGATAATAGACTGTTTCTGTTTTAGAAGCGGTTAAGAAGCAGCCATTAGCAGATAATTAGAAACAGTTTCTTCTTTTTTATGGCAATATAATAAACAAGGATAATGGATCCCTTTTCCTGGGGACAGAAGTGCTGCATGTAAAATTAGGAACAGTGTATCCCTAATTTGTTTCCTGGGGAAAAAAGCACATGCCATCTTATTTAATGTCACAAAACAGTATGAATATGATTAAAGTAAATGTTATTGAAGTTCTTCATGCCAATACTTTTTCCCATTCTTTTTCACCAGAGTTGACACTATCTTTTGCATAATGGAGTAATTTCCTTTATTTCAGAGCTCTACATCCACCATGTTGCCCTGTGGACCAGCTCTGTCCTTTATTCGGTGTCTGGTGAGGAAGAAGAACATCGGTGGTGAAAGTCTTGAGGACACCAAGTTGTGCCGATGCCTATCGACAGTGGACCTTATAGCCCTGGGAGTGGGAAGTACCCTTGGTGCTGGTGTTTATGTCCTTGCTGGAGAAGTAGCCAAGTCCGATTCTGGACCCAGCATTGTTGTTTCTTTCCTCATTGCTGCCCTTGCATCTGTGATGGCAGGTCTCTGCTACGCCGAGTTTGGTGCTCGTGTTCCCAAGACTGGTTCTGCATATTTGTACACTTACGTTACAGTAGGTGAACTGTGGGCTTTTATCACTGGCTGGAATCTTATTTTATCCTATATTATAGGTAAGATTAAGAACAAACACCAGTCCCAGGGGTTTCTGAGGCAGCAGATAAAAGATAAAGACTTAGGGCTGTTTGTCTTTTCCGTCTCTACACTTAGCTTCTGCTTCTTTTTAATCTTGCTGAGATGAAATAACCAAAATAATTTGATTAGGTTATTTCCTCCTGTGCATCACCATTGCAAACAGGGTTTTTGTAACAGTGTGACGTATGAACCACATACCTTGTAAGAAGATTGTGTCAGACAATTCAATGATGATGCAGAAAAATAAATTTCTTTTATTTTATTTAAAGAAATTTATTTTAAAGATTTTATTTGCCATCTTTGGTCAGCAAAAATAATTTCAATAAAATCAATAAGTGGTTTTCTTCTGAATATACACAGCAAGGACGTTTACAGGGACTCTACTATAGTATCTTACACGAAAGTCATGGTGTTTAAGTACTAACTTGCTACTATATCCTTGTGCTAATTAAGTGCTGTCCTATCAGGTAATCCCACTAAATATAAAAGCAACCAGATCTGAATAAAATCAATGTGGCAGATAGTCAAATAGCTATTTCACTGCTTCAGCAGATGTAACATTTTTGGATTTAAAAATGATTTCTCCCAGGGGAATGTGTTCCAAACTTAAATTGTATTGTGTATGAGCATGCCTAGCTTTAGATGTGTACCTACAGGACAGCTACTCAAATCATTAGAAAACTGATGTCCCCAGTATTGTATTAAAATGTATTTTATGAGAGGAAAGTTACACAAGTAAGATTGTATTGGCCACATACTCTTTACCACAGGACTCTAGTAACATACATTTTGCTAGTGATTTTTTTTTTTTTTCCTTTACTTACAGGTGGCAAACTTTCCTTCATGTTCTGTCTTAAAGTGCTTTCTTATGTTACTTTTTATTGATGAACATATGTCATATCGTAGTTCTAGAAAAAAACTTCTTCCAGGATCAGGCATAAATGACACAGAAATAATCTCTGCAATATTTTGGGAATAAAGGAGACAAAAATGTGTATATTTTGGTTCTAGAAAAACTTGTTACCATTTAACAAGCAAAATCCTTAAACAGTAAAATTCTTCAGCAAAACAAACATCACAGGCTCTGCTATTTTAAATACAAGTAGCAACAGGCTTAGTTTTGTTTCTTTTTCAGTAGAAGTAGCTGTATCCCTCTGAATGGATGTAAAACCCTAAATGTGTGTGTGTTTTATAAAGGTACATCAAGTGTAGCAAGAGCCTGGAGTGGCACCTTTGATGAACTTCTTGGAAAACGGATTGGTCATTTTTTCAGTGCCTACTTCAGTATGAATTTCTCTGGGCTAGCAGAGTATCCCGACTTCTTTGCTGTATTCCTTATATTACTTTTATCGGGTAAGACAATATATGGCTTACTTATGGTGGTTGTGATACTTAACAGTTTAAAGTGCTAAACTGCAGGGGTTTGAACCAGTAATACCTTAAGGAAGTTCAGAGGCACATTTTGTACTGGCACAATGGTTCTGTGAATTAAATGTATACAATGAAATTTTCACATGCACCCTCTTCTCTTGAAACTGAGACATGAACTAGTCACTTGTCAGTACTTTTTTATAAAATCCATAAGACAGATGGATGGTAACAGGAAAATTACACAGTTCTCTGTGTTTTCACAGCTTTATCACCAATAAATGCTTTCAGAGTGGCCTGGAGGTTGAGCTCTGTAGTTTGGTGATATGGTGTCCTTAAATTGTACATTGTCCATGTAGTGGGCATTTGTAAGGGGGTTTTTCCATCAAAATTGTTCATTTATTTGGTATATAGTAACATTCCCCTTTTCAGGTGTCTATCCTAGAGTTTGTTTGACCTAAAGGGCACCCCAAAGTACTTATACGGACCAACAGACCAGTTTGAAACCTGAGTAAACCTTCCCTGTCTACTCTTCCAAGTCCTGTTTTTGTCTTTACTCATGCATCATGCTTTTAAATTGCAAACACTGAACCTAACTGCATGCTATTTGAGGGATCAGAAAACTCAAAAATACTGCAACTTATTTCCATGTTGGTGATTAATAATTATTTATTACATCAAAGTTCCTACTGCCACTGGGAGTGAAGGAAGCAGGAAGTGTATTCTGAAGTGTGCAGTCTGTTTTCAGGCAATACTAGAAGCATTTCAGTATTCAGTAGAGGTCATACCCATATCTTACATACTTGTCATGTTCAGTCTCTCTTTGGATTAGCAGGAGCTTTCTTTGCCAGAAAGTGAAACTAAGTTACATGTATAAAACCTGTCCTCTGGTTCTCTTGTTCTGAGTAGGGTGTTGGTTTTTTGTTGTTGTTGTTTGTTTTTTGTTTTGTTTTGGGTTTTTTTGACACAGGAAAACATTTCTGTTCTACCTACTGCTAGAATGGGTGACCAGTGAATCTGAAGATTTATTAGGTCTCTGTACATAAAAGAATGGCTTCCTATACTTAGGAAGATCTGGGAGTTGACTAAGTTTAGTCCAGCATCCTGCCATGTTTGTGGCTCAGAGTTGCCTATAGGACCAGTTCAGACCCTTACATCCTAGGAGGGTTGGGGATGAATGTAGAATACAACTCGAGCAGACCTTTCAGTTTCACCTCTTCCAAATAAAGGAGGAAAAAATAACACTCTGAAAAACAGAGCACTGAAACTCCCCAAACCAAACCATACAGTCCTAGTTTAGTTGTTGACATCTTTTGTTTTCTCCATTGCCATTGCTGCTTCAGAACATAAGAATAAGAGGTTCTTGAAAAAAGAGGAAATGTTTCCCCTGTGCTCCTGAGTTTTCATTTGTGTTCTGTCTTTTCATCCTTACCATCATTCCTTCACTCCTTTCATATCTGTGCTGCAAATTGCCTCTCTGGGTGTCTGTGATAGGAAGCCAAACCCCCAGTGACTGAACGGGGTGGAATTCCCCACTGCTGAAAGGCGGGGCAGTGGGGATGGCTCAGGACTGTGTAAGCTGAGCATGATACAGTAATAGGATTGTGAGCTGTGTAAAGCTGAATCATAGGAGTAGCAGGTGATGTTTTACAGAAAATGTTATTGGCTAAGCACAAGGGAAAGTACACAGGAATCTGGGGTTTGGGGTTTTTTATTTTGTTTGGTGGGTTTTTGTTTGTTTTTGATTGATTTGTGGGGTTTGGGGGTTTTTTTGTGGGGTTTGGGTTTTTTTTCTATTTTGTTCTTTTTGGACAATGAAAGGACTTTAAAAATGCACATACTATGATTCACATGGCATTAGGCTGATTGAGACACTGCCTTTTTTGGGAAAAACTGAGCTGAAGAAAACATACATCTAATTCAATTAAAATGTCATTGGTGAAGAAAACCCAAGCAGCTTGTAAGATAATTTCTGTGTTCTGATAAGAGAGCAAATATCTCATTAGCAGAGTCAGAAACTTTTTAGACATTGATTTGAGAGGCTTAAAATTTTCAGACTTAATCTGTAAATAATGAGGGAAAATATGTATGTAATATTAGTGGAAATGCTTAGAGCACAAACGACCTGTGAAAACTTTCCAGTTGTATTTAATTTTTCCTAATCTGCTCATTGCCTGTTCCATTAAACTGCTAATACTTTATCACTTAAAATTGTTAAAAATCTAATGATAAAGTAGAATCCCGATGGAATAACTTTCAGATTGTTGAAATGCCCTACTCTGTAATATAAAGCCATGTGTATTTTGTATCTGACTGTTTTCTAGAATCTCTGTGCATCAGTGTTACAAACAGGAGGCGAGCTTTTCTTTTAAAGCTTTTATTACAGATAATTCTCCTGTAAGGAATATATTCTAACAAGCTCTTTTTACAAAGCATAGAATTCTTGTAGCTACTTTTACTCCACAGCATAAAACAGAGATATGGACTGGCATCTCAGAGAAGTAAAAAGTACCCATTGTAAACAATACTTCTAAATACTCTAAAGAAGAAGCTTTCTCTTTTGTGGTTTCCAATATATTTGCCTGTTGTCAGAAAGTTAAAAAGTTTAGCAAGTTTGTGATAATGTTTTTTTAAAAATCTGGTGATGCTTTTTCAGTATTATTCACAGTGCCTGCATATATATATATATATATATATATATATATATACACACACACACACACACACACACACACACACACATACACCCCCCGCTCCTTTATGTGTATCCCTTCTTTAAAATGCCATTTTATCAGTATAATGGGCCATTCACATCTATAAAATATTTTTATTTTACAGGTCTTTTATCTTTTGGAGTAAAAGAGTCTGCATGGGTGAATAAAATTTTCACTGCTATTAACATCTTGGTCCTATTCTTCGTTATGATTTCTGGTTTTGTGAAAGGTGAAGTTGACAACTGGAAGATAAGTGAAGAATATCTCAGAAACTTTACTGCAGTAACAGAGTAATTTTTAAAAATCTATTTACTTGCTTATATTCCAAGGAGTTTTCTCTTACATATGCTTTATTATAATAAACACTATTAGCGTTCTAGTATGTTTTGTCACAAACTTCCAATCAAATAAGATGATAGTTACTTGGTTCAGATATTCTTCGTTTTGCTGGGTTTTTTTCTCTTTCTTCTGATCTTGGACATAAAAATGTCATCTCATGCAGTTTGGTAAAGCAGACCTCTGTCATGATGAGAACACAAACATTTTTTTTTAGAGTTCTAGGGTAGGAAGGTGCATGTATTTATCCTACCAATAATGGGGGAAAAAAAAATCTTTCTGCTGTATTTTTCTTCTTTATAGGAACCGCTCATCCTATGAAAATGTGACAAGTATGTATGGCAGCGGTGGCTTTATGCCATATGGTTTCACAGGAACCTTGGCTGGTGCTGCAACCTGTTTTTATGCTTTTGTTGGATTTGACTGCATTGCAACAACTGGTATAGTACTTATATGTGTGTGTATATATGTTTAACATGGGCAGAGTTTTGCAAAAAAAACCCCAAAGAACCACAAACAATATAACAATCTGTCTAAGAGTCTTCTTACTTTGTTTTCTTCCAAACCTCTTTCAGTCAACACAGAATGAGTCTAAGTTCATTCCTGAACATGGCTATCTTTCTAGAAAGGTGGAGGAGGCTCTGTTTATTTCATTCCTGCACTAAAGAAATGATTGTCACTTTCTAAGTCTTGAAAGTGTTTAGTATAAAATTTTTGTGCTCTAATAATGTTAATCACCTGCTCACTTTTACAGTTCTCTGAGATAAAGTGTCTTCCCTAATGGCTGATAGGGAATGAGTACATTGAAAGTATAGGTAAATAACTAAAAATTATGGGCTTGGAGTACTCTGAATATACAATGTATTTTATGACCTTTACCACTATTTTAACGCTATTTCTGACAACAAAATACTGAGTTCTGTTCCAAGTATCTCAGTTTATTTTACTCAGGTTTTTAAAACTTCTATTACAGATATGATTCCCATGACTTAGATTAACAAATGATTCGTCTTTGATGTTATCTCTTAAAGCTGAACAGGAAAACTAATACAAATTTTTGGTGGGGCATTTTCTTTTCCTTTTTTAAGGAGAAGAGGTCAAGAATCCTCAGAAAGCCATACCCATAGGAATTGTGATGTCACTACTTGTCTGCTTCATGGCCTATTGTGGGGTTTCAGCTGCACTGACACTTATGATGCCATACTATCTGCTAGATGAGAAAAGTCCTCTGCCAGTAGCATTTCAATATGTTGGATGGGGTCCTGCTAAATACCTTGTAGCAGTGGGGTCCCTCTGTGCTTTGTCTACAAGGTAAAGACATTGAAATACTAATTCTATTAGGAAAAGCTGATGAATAATATATTACATTTATATGTATGTATGTTTGTGTGTTCATTTTGTTAATTTTGAAGGCTCAGTCCATGCAAAGAATTAGCAATAATTATTATAAGCAAGTCTTAAACTTAAGCAGACAGTAGCTGTGTTAATTTAGGTTCCTGTTATTTTAAACTGTACTGTTATTGAAATCAACCTCTTTGGTAGAAGCTTATTACACTATTTTTTTCTATAGAAATATTTTCAAACATATGACCTGCAAGTTATCTTTATTAGCTGACAAAGCAGACCTCAGCCATTTGTCCTTTTTTGCCATTTATTCCCAGTGACTCAGCAGCTTTATGGGTTCCATGTATTTGCAGGCAAAATTGAAGACATGATTAACTAGCTCCACTCCTCATCTTCACTGCCTGTCTTTGTTTTCCTCCAGCAGCCAGTCTGTCTTCTGACATCATCCCTTCCTGTGGTTTCTGTGTGGATATTTGAGATACAGATTATAGCTGTGAAAATATTGTAATTTATTCTGCTTTGTGAAACTGTGGATGTAACCTTAATGTATTATTTTGATTAAAAAGATCAGGGAGGACACAATATATGCTAGTATGTGTTCACCCCAATTGTAATATGATACAAACACTTTAATAAAATAGGAAATTGCTTGATACTTGAATTCAGGGATAGAAAAATGCTGATGCCAATCTTTTACCTGAGCTTATGTAGGTAAGGAGTAATTTCCATGAGCTTCCGTGGCAAGAACACTGGCTGCCTTTCCACAAAGGAAACAAGTTGCCTGTGGAAGCACTAATACTAACAGCACTCCAACATAACCCTGTAGGCATTAGCCTGAATATGAGTTTGTTGACTGTGGGCAGGGGTTTAAAGGAAATTAACATTTAGATGCAGGAGGGGATAGAAACACGAAGTAGTTCCAGAAAGCCACTAAAAGAAATGTAGGACTGGCTGAAGAATGTCACAGTTCATTCTGGAATTATAGTTATTTTCTATATAGTTGTCATAGTCCCTTCAGGTAGGAGAGTTTAATTGATTTTTTTCCTTTACATTGATAAATAGTAGAAGTTACATATAAGAAACTAGAATAAAGAAATTAATACTGGAAAACAAAGTGAACTGAGATGGTAAGAATGCCTTTTTAGAAATTTGAACTGTTGATCTTTTTCCAGTGTGTTCTGAAGAATTATATTTACTCCTGTGGAGAGATTAATCTTTCAATCTGTTGACTGATGTTAATTTAGAACAAAACAAAGGAAACAGTATTTCATACTCCTCACTTTAGAGGTACAATTAAGAAAAAACATTGGGATAAATTGCTTTTCATCTTTAGAGTTTCCTGTTACTGTGCTATGTCATGAACTTGTCTTGCCAGGGTAAAGATGTTTGTTAATATTGCCATTATGTATGTAAATGTACTCAAAGAAGGGTAAGATGCATGAACTTTACAAAGCTAAACAAAAAAACCCACTTTCTGGAGTTTTTTGGGATGTACCTTCTTTGCAGAAGGTACACTCATAGATCAAAATCCGTTCATTTGCAATAAAACTTCTCTCCTGTCTACCCTTAATACTCATGTCCCACAAGCATTACTAGATGTACATAGCACCTGTGGTATGTAAGAGCTGTGCCTTCTTTAAGTGATACAGTTGTATCTCTAAAGTAAGAAAGGAAACCCTTCACCTGGTTAAAAACTTGTGTGCTTGCTGCAGAAGTTATACTGGCTATGATTTCATCTTTTGTTTTCTTAATTAAAAGTATTTCTCTTTGAGGGAAAGAAACCATCTAATTTAAGAAGTATGTTTAAGAGCTTCAGACGATCAATGGTTTAAAAGCTTTATGTGTTCTAATAACAAATCTAAATTAATTAGCTTTACTTTAAAAAAAAAGTCTTAATGCAGCTTGCCTAGAGGCGCTTTAATCAAAAGCATTAATCTGCCCAAGTACATTTAAATGGTGCTTACTTTGAATTACTGTTAATCAGCAGAATTACATGGAAATGTAGAGTGTAAGGGATGCTGCTTATGCTTATTTGCTGCTGTTGACTGACAGACTTTCTCCAGGAATACTAAAGCTTAATTGCATAGTTAGTATGATCTGGAACATGTTCCTGGTACATTAACACCCAAGAACTATGGTGATGGCAAGAGAGTTATATTGCTAATCTGGATTCTGTGTGATGAAGTAATATCATTACCCAAATTAATATAATAATAATAATAATAATAATAATAATAATAATAATAAATAGTAAATCTTTGCAGTTGAAATCTTTTCAACTTTGCAGTTGAAAAAAAATCTGTTTGTGTCTGATCTGTAGTATCTTGGGCTGTGGGGCTTTCTGGTTTTGTCTTACAACCATACTTTTTGTTTCTATACATGCCATTAATTAACATTTTTTATCTTGTCCATGAATACAACTCTGCATGAATTGTGTTTGCCATATTGCATGTGTTTGCTTTTTACTCAGTCTTCTTGGATCCATTTTCCCAATACCACGTGTAATCTATGCTATGGCGAAGGACGGGTTGCTTTTCAAATGTCTAGCCCAAATCAATTCCAAAACGAAGACCCCACTAGTTGCTACTTTTTCGTCTGGTACAGTAGCAGGTGAGACTAAGAGCTGATCCTTGTAAAGAAAGGTGCACTGCTAAACACATTGCATATATGGAAATAAACCACTGTTGTGCAGCTTTGATTTGCTTTGGACTGAAATGATCAAATCTGCTTGTTGCTAGGTAAAGTAGTCAACCAGTAAAGCTTTTCTCTATCTCTACCAAGATTTTTACTTGATGGTTTATCTCAAGTGCTTTCAAAGCCTAGGGTCAAAATAAACAGTAACCCCAAACTAAGAACATCAGTTGACCAAACAAAATCCCAAGAGCAACAACACAGAGCCTAAGCAAAACTATACCTAAACCCATTAACTCCTCCAAGCTTTCTTTTTGTGTAGTTGGGTTTACCAGTAAAGCATTGTGCTTTGAATAACCTGTACTTGAACTATACATTTTTCTGTTCTAGTCTTCTCGGCTCTATGTTCCCTTTGCCCCGAATTCTGTTTGCCATGGCACGTGATGGTTTACTCTTTAGTTTTCTTGCCAAAGTGAATAAGAGGCAGGCACCAGTTTCTGCCACCTTGACAGCAGGGGTCATCTCTGGTAAGCTCTCAAAGCCCGTGTTACTTAAAACTGAGATTTAAACACTCTATGCACGTGCATGGTACTTTATATTTTTGAAAAGGGCGGCTTGTTAACTTCCCTTGCATGTACAATGGGAATAAAATTACTGAGTAATTAACGGGTGTAACAACTCCAGATCAAGCCAATCATGGTGGTGGTGATGGCCCTAATGCCACAGAATTCAATTTTTATATATATATTTTTTAATATTAACCCCCAGTATGGTGAATAAGCTTGTTACTTAATCTGAATCCCTCAGGCTGATGCTCTACTGATGGCGCTTCCTTGTCTGATGTAGGCATAACATATTTATCCCATATATAATGGGGGGAAAAAACCTCACATTATTTATTATGAGATATAAGAAAAAAAATGCATTTGCAGCAGGATCAACTTTTGTGTAAATGACAAAGATTTTTAAATTGTCTTCCAAAGAAAATGACTGTTGTTGTATAGGCTTACCAAGTTGTGGTTGAGGGGCATGTGTATGTTGAAGGCTTACATGTCTGTAAATATTTATATACACATACATGCCTATGTATATTTTACCAAAACAGTATTTTGGGAGCTGTTGCCAACTCTTCATATAAATTCTTAACATACAACTCTTTCGCTTTTGTTCATACTTCTTGCAGAGGTACATATAACTGTGCCCAAATTTCATCGTCATTTTAGTGGGATGTTTAATCACCCAGGAAAACTGGAAGCTTTAAAGCATTTACCTCAAAGGCAAATAACTTTTTAAGTAATTTAAATATCAAAGACATGCCTTAGAACTTTTAGCAACCTTGGCTAAAATTAATCTCAAATAAAAGTTTCAGGAATGAGACTAAAATATTTTTATTTATAGTCAGGGTCATCCTCAGATGCTGCAAGACTGGAACTGCTCACACTGCGTACTTGACAATAATGCAGAAAGGCACAGTCGTCCAGATAGTTACCACATGAAGCATTATTATCAATTCCCTTTTTTTTTTTTGGTCAGAGTACAAATAGATTGCTTTTATTATTTCAACTTTATTTTATTTGAATTTATCTCATTGACACATTCTCCTATAAGAATTTCTAAGTGCAGTTTTGTGGGATGAAATCAAGATCTTTATGTGAAATCACAGTAATGATGAGAAGAAAAAATAGTGTATTACTATATTAGGTAAAGGGATTGATACAGTTATACAGCCCTGCCTGTAGCTCTGCAGCAGCTGACATTGCACTGCTTTTAGACAATCTGGGGAATTTGGTGCATCGAAAGCTCACTGGAAAACAGCTTAATCTACTGCTGGAGAAAGAGTAATTTCTTTTTTTTTTTTTTTTTTAAAGTCCATATTTGGTAATTTCCGGTGGTAGTTTAGACAGAATAGTTATGGATGTATGTGACAGTTTATATTACCTGACTTTACTATGCATTTGTAGAATGAATAGTTTTACAGCCGTAAGAAATGTTAAGGAGATGAGATGTTTAATTAAGGTTATCAAATCAAGACTACAGCTGAGGCAACCTTCAGGTGCTATTATGACTGACCTTTTCACAGGCAGTAACCACAATGGCAGACCTCTGCACATGGCAAAATGTTTTGGTGTCAGTCCAGTTTCATCATAAATGGATATATCGTTGTCTCTTAGAGTAGAATTAAGAGAGGTGGAAAAAATTATTCTGCCTTTTTTTTTCTCTCAGTAGATAAGAACTGCTAAGAAGAAACTTGAAGACATTTTTCATTTTGTTTCTAAAGTAAAAGAATATCCAGGCTACAGAGTAGCTTTTTGAAGCTGGGATTAAAATTTAAATATAGCTGCTGTACATGAGGTTTTAGTAGGTTCTGTTCTTTCTCAACTTTGCACTTTAGAGCATGAAAAGCAGAGAGGTATTCAAAAATCTATAATGCAATTTGCTTTTTGGACTTGGGAACTCCACTCTCATTAAAGAAAACGGGATCATCTTTCTTAACTGGAAAAAGAAACTCAGAGATTATATAAAAATTCTGTAAGCCAGCAGTCTGTCTTTCAGAAAATCACATTTTGCTTCCTCCTTTAGGATCAAATACCAGTGGAGTATGTGCCCATGTGTTTGTGCAGTTATGCAAATTTCTACAAATACATTAACAATTGCATATCATAAATATTAAATATAAAAATTTTTAATATAGAATAATTTGGGTGTGTATATACATACAGTGCATAAAGACTACATTAAATAGTTTCTTTTGATGTTGAGATTACTGGTGATTCAAAAAATCTACATCTCAAAAACATTAATAAAATACAAATATTTTAAGAGGCTCTTTGAGCACATGTATTTCAAATCAGTTGGAATTAACCTTTCATTTACTGATAGCTTCTCACAATTTCTTTATAAATAATGTGCTTCTGTGCACAAACAGCATAGACAAAAAAAGATATTCCAGAATCTCCAAATGAACATGGCATTAGCTTTTATAAACACGAGATTTCTATAATCACTTCCACTGTCATGGAAGTTTCTGCCTCTGAGTTCAGTGATCGTAAGAATATTAATTCTTGAGAGACATTAGTGGTCATCCCTGAAGGTGAATTGAAAACTATTTTTAGTGAGATAACCACTAAAAAAAACGCTCACAAAACTATTTTATTTGAGACAAATTGATCCTGAAAATCCTCTTCACATAGAGCTCTTTCACAGAAAGATTTCAGCAGAAATTTTACATCACAATAACTTTTTCTCAGTTTGGCAGTGAGATCCATCCTTTCAGCTTTGGTAAGATTCTGCTGCAGGATCTGAACTTCATTCTATAAAAAATGTACTTTTAATACAGCCCAAATTCAACAATATGTATGCAGGTACTTATATCTGAGTAAGTCCAATATAAGCTTGATTATGCAGCATGACTGTGTGACTCATCAGTGCCTATCTATCTGAATGAGATTCCCAACTGTAGGGAGTTGGGTTAGGAATGATACCAGTAGCCTAAAATTCGTGGGTTTAAGGATTATCATGATTTCAGTCATATTGCTCTCAGTAAAATAATAAGTTATGCTGTGGACAGATTTTAAAATTTCTGCTTAATATACCTTTAATATTAATATTGGCACTTATGGTTAGACTTGATGATCTTAATTTTCTTTCCCAGTGTGAATGATTCTACAATTCTATGACAGTCTCATGGAATTTTTTGCATTTCTTTTCTTTTTTAGCTGTAATGGCATTTCTGTTTGACCTAAAGGCTTTAGTGGACATGATGTCTATTGGCACACTTCTTGCTTATTCACTTGTGGCAACCTGTGTCCTCATCCTCAGGTGAGCCAAAAACATCCTTTGTATTCCACTGTGGGGTTTTTTGAGTTGGTCAGTAAATAAAAAGAAGTCATATTTACAAGACATGTTTTTTGCTAAATAGTCAGTAGCTGTAAGCTTATAAATGGTTTCTAAGAAGCAGTGATTCCCCAAAGAAAACAATGGTATATTGTTACATAAGTACAGCAGTGAGTCAGGTTAAAGCTTCTAGTGAAATCTTTTATCTTCCAGAAGAAGTATTGGTCCAAGCATTAGTCCCAAAGGTCCTAAATATAAGCTCGAGTGTAGAATTCAGTGAGTGATACTTGTATATGAATACAATCTATGCTATACATAAGGCCTTTTGCATTTTGGGGACTGTATGTGAAACAGGAAGATGTTCTAGGTGGTTCACAGGATGAGCAAGTTCAAATAGTTGCTTTATATTATCCTAGTCAGAAAAGTGTTTTAAGATGTGGTAGCCCTAGATGAGAGTGCAAATATTATCTCTCAGTGAGTTTTACTTCTCAGTAAAACTCTAGTATCGGTCATGTTTATAAAGCTATGAAATTATATATTGCTAGCTACAGCTCACTTTATTTTGTATTGCTCTTTTTTATTTTAAAAAGTCAGCCTTATTACTTAAGGCTAAGTAATTAACTTTGAAAAGTGTAACAGCTTAAATTCAGCTCAAATTCATTGTTGCAATAATTTACACTTTAAAAGAAAAGCCTATTCTATTTAAAAAGGACTCACCATACGTATCTTTAAAAATATACTTAAAAGCTAACAAAGCAGATGTCAATTTTTGGTTAATGCCAGTTAGAAGCCTCTTATAGTACGGTAAACAAGTCAGAAACAAGATCCCTTACTCTTTCCTTGCTGTTGACTACCAGATCCTGTCCTTTCTGTGCTGGACCAGTCATTTATCTGAGCTATTGGTGCACTCAGGTAGCTTAAAAAAACTGCAAAAAGTCTCCAAACAAACCAATCCAAAAAGAGTTGCCATAGTATTTTTACATATGATAGTGACTAATAATGCTGTTGTAGTGCAGTTATAACTTGGGATTCTAATGCCCTACTGAAATCTAGTACTTCAGTACATTCCTAGAGCCATATTGCTTCAAATCCGGAAGAATGCTTAATGTTTTTTATTACACTGTTTTTTGCATAGGTACCAACCCACCTATGAGGAACCAAAATACTCTCCAGAAAAAGCATGTTTGGCTGCAGCTGAAAGGGAATGTGCAGTAAGTGAGTCCCAGATAAACATGATAGAAGAGAATCGCTTCCGTCTTCAGGCCTTGATTAGTCCATCCAGTTTACCAACTGAGCAGACTGCAAATATAGTTAACTTTTTAGTGGGTCTCTTAGGTGAGTATTTGGCTATCCAAACTCATGTATGCCTTAACATTTATAGTGGAATTTTATTAAAGACAGAATGAAAAATCCACTGATAATATGCCTTCTTTCAGTCATACATGTGTTGTTCTGTGTTTTTATCCTTCTTGATGAATCAGTCTAATCTGTAGTCGTTTTCATTTAATTAAACTAAACATGTTCATAACTAAAGTACATGTTGAAGCTTGATAGCACTCTTCTTAAAAGTCTCTTCACTTAATCTAATAGGTTAATCTCTTCAACACAGAGATTAAGTGACCTATTTCTGTAATTCTGTTTTTCATACAGCTTGCTTGATTTGTGGCTTGAGTGTCCTCATTACATATGGAATTCATTTCATTGCTAACTTGGAACCCTGGAGTATTGGCCTTCTTGCTTTGCTGGTGATATCCTTCATAGTTACCATTCTCCTCATCCAAAGGCAGCCTCAGAACCAGCAGAAAGTAGCCTTTATGGTGAATAACTTATTCTCTATGTTATTCTCTGATGAGAGCTTTGGATGGATTCTAACGAGTGGGAGAGAGAACTTAAAAGCTGGAAACAAGTCAGAAACTGATGAGTGTACAATCACTTGTCTGTGTAATCTGCAATCCTTTGGACATAATACAGAGTATAAATCCTTTCATTTTGCAATTTCAATTATGTTCTAAGATCAGTTATTTAATGGAAATAATTAAGTATAGTGATGAAGGTCAAGCAATATGGTGGAGCTGGGGGAGTATTTCAGAATAAGAGAGATAGATATATTATTTTTCAGCTGTGAATACAGGAATTCATTAGTATATGTCCCACAAAAACTGGAGGTTTTCTATAGTGTTAGAGAATATATATTAAACATAATGTATTTTAAAAGTTTAAGATCTACCGAAACTATTGTTTAAACCCAGTGAAAATTTCACTTCATTACAACAGCAAAGAAAAAAAAAAATCTCTATTAGTGATTACACATTACCTCTGGTTTCTGTTACATACCTGAAGTGTGACATGCAAAAAAGATGATGTTTAATAGAAACATATTAAATATTTCCTTTTAGGTTCCACTGTTGCCATTTTTGCCATCATTCAGTATACTGGTAAATATTTACTTGATGGTACAATTAAGCGGAGAGACTTGGATGAGATTTAGCTTCTGGATGTTACTTGGTATGTACTCCTGTTCATTTCAGTCTCTTCATACACTAGAACTCATGATTCCCATCTTAGAACATCTTTTCCTTCAAATATTTGAAAAAAATCTCTGCAATTTAATAAAAATCAGCTAATAATTCTGAACAAAAGGAAGAGCATGCTTCACCAGAACTATTTATATGCATTCAAAATTACAAACATAGCTTTTAGGTACTAGGAAGAATTCCAATAAGCCATGATTTTTTTTTCCCCGTAAGTATAGCCAAAATTATGTAGAAACCTGCTTTTAGTAAGTTTCTTCCCAGTATATCAGTCTATCCTCTTTTAGACCTAGGAAATGGTATTAATTCCATCTAGACATAAATTAGAGATAATAGTTTCCATAAATTATTAGAGCATTTAATTATGCAAAAATTATGCACTGGGATGTCCTGCAGAAACAGGGAAGACCTGAAGCATGAGCTCTGATTCAGATACCTGAAGAAGAAAATTCTTTTGAATTTTGAATTGTTGGGAAAAATCTGTTCAGCCAGAGAGAAATATCTGCTTTTTAATGCACTACTTGCCTGAAAACCCTTTGAAATTTTTTTCCCTTTTGGAAGGCTTCCTCATTTACTTTGCTTACGGCATGAGACACAGTGTTGAAGGCCATCGTGGCAAAGGAGATGATGATTCTTGTTCAGAAAATAGTGGGATGCAAGAAAAGAATCCAGTGGATGACCCTGAAAATGCAAATGAAAGGGATCAATTTCTTCCACATGAAAGGACAAGTGAATGTTAAATTCTGCAAACAGACAAATCTTTTAAAACTTCAATTGGCATTTTACTTGCAGACTGAAATTTCAGCAGCTTTCTGCCTATATGTGCCTCTTGAAAGTTTACTTCAAGGACTACAAGGACTAACTGACATTTTGGACAAGCTGCTAATCCATCTTCACCATTTCAGGACTGACAGCAGGGAGATTAATATATTTTTTTTTTAAAAAAAGTACCCTTTGGCAAGCAAAAATTTGGAGACATTGAAGTGTTGTCCAAAATCACTGGCAATCATCAGATATGAAGAATTTTAAAACTGTCTGCAAGAAGTTCTGAGTATTTGACAATGCACTGTGAACATAAGTGTCTTTCATACCTTCTCCTTATCTTTGTTATGTGTTTTGGTAACAATCTAAATTCTCTTCTTTCTGTTGAAGTAACTCATGGAAGACAAAGTTCATTCATATAGCCCTGTGTGAATGAAAATGTATTTGCAAAATGAATGGTAATTGTATGGATACTTTATAAAAATTAGAGAAGCATTTATTTATGTAAAAAGTAGTAATTGCTTATCTTTACTAATCATGACTATTAATCTGCAGTCATGGAGAACTCAAGCAGTGAAGACACTTCAAAGGTTTTTAATACCTCCAAACAGCATTCAAGACTTCTACTTAAGTGCATGCCTTTTCTTTGAAGGATGCTGTGCGTATAGAATAATATTCACAAGAGAAGCTCTTTTGTTTTCTGCAAAATCATCTGGGAAATAATCTGTTGGTTACAGTATTGACAGTGGCAATCAGATGTGATTTAGCAAATTTTGTGCTTTTTGACCTCGGAAGGGCCAGAATTTCATATGACTAAGTAATTTGGTACTTACCTAGGGCAGTCATCTGATTTTCCTTCTTACTACTCATTTTTCCCCCTATATTTTCTCCTTTATGTTCCAGAACTGATATTGCTGAGATTAGCGTTACACATTTCTTCTCCTAAGAAAAATTAATGCACAAAATCCCAGCTTTCTTTTCAGATGGTGGGGAGGTTAAAAAAAACAGAGGTCTGGGCTTTGGAAAAAAGTCTTGTCAAAAGAATGTTTCAGTGCTTCATTAAGTCTTAAATGTATGTTAGTGTAGCACTTTTTTGTCAGCCAAGCCTACATCCACAAATCCATTCATATGGGTAAGATGTCTAAATGCTAATTTATGTAAAGAACCAAACTGGTGTGGTGGTGCCGGGTAAACAATTGTTAATACTGGTAAAAACAGAAAATGTTCTTCTTTCAACATAAATCATTATTATCTGTCAAAGGCACAGAGATACTTTCACACTTTTTCTTAGCAAGGAGTAGGTTCAAGTCCCACAATATGAAATCATTTTGCAAGAATATATTTACAAAAAATCCTTCCCTAGAGTAAGAACTGTCTTTGACTTTGTCATGGAGAGTTGCAATCTGAGGCTGGTACAAACCATTGGTATTAATCTCTATTGTTAGGCATAAGAACTTTAGGTGCCACAAGAGCTATGTTGGTTAGCACCTTACTTATAATAATTGCTGGACTTTTATGGGGGGGAAAAAAAAAAAAACACCAAAAAACAAACAAACAACCAGAAACTAGTTTGGCTGCTTCTGTCTCCCTCCTTTTTCAAAGCAGTAAGTCACTCTTTTTAATCTTAAAATGGCTTCTTTCTCAGTAGTTTGAAATCCTCAGCTTCAAAAACACCATTGCTGTGGGAGCAAGTCAGCTGTGACTATGTGAAACTTCTGCATGATGTCTTTATAGAGAAACACAACTCTTAAAATTCCTTCCACATCTCAGCATATGGGAAGTGCAGACTTACTTTTTGCTACAGTTGTTGATGCCACAGAGCAGGCCAGCCAGGCTCCCAAGACACAAACTCCTGTCATGTGCAAGGAAGACTCCATTCCCTCCCAAGGCCATCACAGAGAATGTATGTGTGCACACCTATCTATGCATTTGCACCTGTAGGAAATTAGCCCACAGTGAATTTGATGTACTGGTTAAAATTCTATATTGCACTGGACATTTCCTTTGAAGTGATACTGCCAATATAATTAGCTTCTGACTAAAGCAAGTGCTCTAGCTAAGGCCTCTGATGAGAACTAAAGGAAGTAGATATTTTAGCTTATTTACCTGATGGATGTGTCAGCACTTTGTGTATTGACAGATTCCCCTTTCATATGTATATTTCTCCGCCCTTGTTAGCAAAATTAATTATTTTAAAAAAATAGGATGTGCCTGTACAAGTGTTGCTAAGACAGATGGGAGAAGCTGCAGCACCAGAACTATCCACTAAGAAGATGTAAAATGAAATTAAAAGAAAGTAATTGGGTAGTCTTAGTTGCTTCAACTGCACAAAGCTTATTTATATGTGTGCACAATCTTTATTAGTCAGTGTCTTGAGTAAAAACAGACAAGCCAGCAGTAAGATATTTATGGTAAATTTGATGTACATTTCTATATGCAGTCTTAAAATTCCAGATGCTTCAGCAGGAGTCTGCAGAAGCAAGGACATGTCATGCTCGTCCTTACACAGGAGTGATAGATGAAAGAAATCCTGATTTTGTTCTCACATTTGCTCTATCTCTGTACTTGCTGGAAGATCAGCTGAAAGCACAAGTCCATTGGAATTAAACCATTGTTATTTTTTAACACAGTTCTTGATACTGTACATTGTTCTGTGCAAATAATAATGGTATTCATTAATACAAAATATCTACTTTTGAAGGTAGCTTATTGGGTTTTTATTTCCTTTGTAGAAAAAAAATCTCATAAACTTAATTTATGTTTCTGAATAATTAATGTTAACTGATATGATATTCCTGTGGTATTCTACTCCGAATTCTGCAGCAGGAAGTTTTGTGAGGTAACTTAGATTTCATTGTCTGTTATCATGGATAAAACTGTTCTGTTAGTAGCAGTATGCTTTTTCCTGCACAACAAATGCTGGTCAGATTCCTGAAATCTGTCATATTGTGCTTATGTTGCCAAGTGTTAAAGCCATTTATATGACTTACTGTTAGAGAACTAGCAGCAATGAATGTCAATAGTAGTGATACAGTGTTACTCATGTACTTAAGTAGGTCTTGACCTGTGTCATCCAGAAACTTCAAATGATAAAATGAATTTAGAGGCAAAACTTAGTAAAGCTTAAATATATATTCTGTATTTTATTACATGGTACATGTACAAGTCTATTCACTTTTCTCCTAAAATTTATGCAAAATACCCCCAAATTCTATATTTAAGAAGTATAAGGTATAGTGTTTTCATAGAACTTTTAAAAAGTGGCAATATCAATGTGCCCTAAGCATCCAGAGGCGGTAACAGTGCAGGAAACCTGTGTGAGACGGTGCAATTGGGTATGAGGCCTTTGACACTGAGGCACATTCTTTTACAGTAGAAATTTAATTCACAAGAAGGCTGGCAAGCCTTACTTGAGTGCATAAAAAGGAAAATGAAAGCACCTTTCTAATGCTGTTGGGTGCTAATTCTTCCTGGACTTGCTGGGAAGTCTGTATGAATTGCAGTATGTTCACTGAAGGCACTGAGGTTACTCAGTGTTAAGTAAATATAAATTTTACAGAAAGAGGGGGTGGTATTTCATATAGTACAGGATCTTTGTGTTTGTTTTTAATTTCCTGTACCTTTAGTATTTCTTTCTGGCATACATTTTGAGGACCTCTGCACTTTTAATACTTGGACCTTTTCAAAGCTAAATATAATGCCTTTACCAGGTGCTGATCTATTTTCCATTTGATCTTAGAAAACATACTCCTTAACATGAGCTGAGGTGAATGATTTCTGTTCATAGACATGCAGACATGCATTATAAAGAACTGTATGTGTGTATATACATTTTTTTTTTATTGTCACTTAGACAAATTCTGTTGTTTTTGTACAATTTCATGAGCCTTGTGCGAGGTCAACTCCAGCTTCACTAAGTTTAGTCGGAGTCATAATATGAGGATTTGAATATTTAGGAGAGCTTTTTTCTTTTGTGGTACCAGAAAGTAAAGCATGAAATATGTGTTCCATATCTTTAAAAACAATAATGTGTGCATCATTTTAGAAAACATTAACACGCATATCCATCTTTTCTTTTTGTCTGTATGTACATTTTAGTGATTATTTGTGTATTGTATGCTGCTGAGCATTCAAAGTGTAGACAGGATGATTGTGATGCAATTTAAACTACAAATTTGTATTTCTTTGAAGTGCTCTACCAAAATGAAAAGTCTTGAATTTTATGAATGTAAAAATGCTTGTATTTAGGAATATGGTGCTTTTTCCCCCACTTTACAACAGAATTGTTATCAGTGACATTTTTAGTTACCTTAGTTCCAAATTTTAATGGAAATTACATTGTTCCTCATTTACTGTAAAATGTGCTTTGTGGGTTAACAATAGTGCATTTGTTCCGTATTTTTTAAATAAAGTTGAATATCACTTGTATGTCCTTCATACAGCAGCCGTAACTTTAATCACAACTATAGTTTTGGCTAACACTAAAACAGTATAAATATATATTTAGCTAACACTAAAATCGTGAGTATACCAGATATCTAATATCATGACATTGCACAAATCATAGCACATTTAAAATATAACATGATATGTATGCGCCGTACAGAGGGAATAGAGAATAACAGCCTTTGATTTGGGTATTTTGTGCTACACTGCCAAACCAGAGATTATGTTAGGTTTGATTTCCAGAGGGAGCGACTAGCCCTCAGTGCTCATGCTGAACTTTCTGAAGCACCAAGCCCTGTCCTGGTATTCACCCAACCTCAGAGTTGGATGAATAAACTCATTGTTGTCTCCTTGTTCCCTTTTTGTGAAAAAAACCCAAACCAAATCAGCTAACCACAACACTAACGAGAACCACTCCCCAATCCTACAAAAAAACCCCTCCAAACCCCCCACAGACCCTGAACAAACCAACTCAAAAACCCTCCCCAATTTTGAATAGTACTGTGAGTATAGCAAGAGAATAAAAGCATGTGTCTGGGCAATGGATAACAATAGTCAGGACCCAGAACCCTACTGACAGGGCAAGATTATCATCTGGCACTGTTTTCAAAGGCTTTTGAGTAGTCATCTCTGTTCATAGACTTAAAAGTAGCTATGACAGAATTTTTTTCTGAGGTACATTATTGTAAGGAATTATATAATTGTATTCAAATTATTAATAATTACCTTACTGTACATACAGATGTACTAACACTGATCTTGAAAATCCTGGTCCCATGAAGCAATGGAACAGGGCCCCTGATTTAAATGAGGATGAGTCATTCTGCAAGCATCTCATCATATTTAAAATATTACTTGAAGAGACGTATTTAATCTATCGGCTTGCTCATGTGGAGGACTGGGGTCATCACATGAAGGTTTAAATTAGTTTTTCTGATGGCTATAAATGAAAATGTTTTTCATGCATACCCATTGTAAAGTAGCACACGTAAAATTCATAAAATAATTTTTTTTCCTCGTTGTATACATTTTCATAGGAAAAAGGACTATGCCAGTCTTAACATTAATGCAGTCTGACTGTTATTTCCATGTGCTATTACCATCTTTTCCATAATACACTAATACTTGAAGCTCAGTCACCATTAGATCATTGACCTACTCTGTGAAAGCAAAAGGGAAATTTCACCTAGGAAGGCACATAAGGATTGCAACAAGCAGTTTTGCAGATGACAAGGAAAAAAACTTCACTCTTCATCATAAGCAGGAGCTGTGAATATTTCCACTGAAAATTTGCAGTTTATACTGCACAACTCTTCTGAGTTCTCTCTGAGATTCATTTACCTTAAAACAAAGACTGATAACCTTTTCAGATATAATACTAGGCATTCTAATAATTTCAAGGGGGAAACACTTTTAAAATATCCTATAGCAACAAAAATATTATTTTTCTTTATTTGTTACTGGGAATGGATGACATGTTTAGGACACACTGATAACAGAATGAAAACGAGATCATGAAATTTCATCATCTTACTCCACTAATGCGCCCTACTGGCTTCTTTATACCAACCAGCTGCCCCAGGGTGAAATCTCAAAGCAGGGTCAGGCAAGCAAGTCTCCAAACTCTGCATGTATGTGTAGGCTAGGAGAGCATTCTAACTTTTTTTTTTTTTTTTTGTGGATGCAGATGAAGCCTAGGCTTGCTTTAAGTAATCTGTAAGTACGCTGCTCTTACATCTGCTGTGGCCCTGGAGCTGTGGTCAGGGACACAATTCTTATTTATTTTTTTTCACACTCAACTGTAGTTGTGTCTAGAACAAGGTCTGCCTGTGATCTCTGACAGCCATTATTTTTCTCCCCGTTATATCTACCTTTGTGGCCCCTCCAGCCAGATTTTCCTCTCCCTTCTCCTCCAAAGAAACCCTCAAATTTCAAGGAATGGCTTTTTACAGCTCATTGTGGGCAGAAACATAAACGCGGCAAACATCAAGTTTACCACTTTCATCTCTCTGCTAGCAGCAAAGAGAGACGTGCGCCTTCTCAAAGTGCGTCACACAGGCATCCACGGAAACGGTGTCATGGCCTATGGAGCCCCAGGATGGACCAGAGAGACACCTCCCGTTTTCCACAGTGAGGTAGCTTTTCCTGAGCTATCGGGAATCTCTTCGGTGTGCCAGACTGGTACGAGTGCAACAGTTTGACGTAAAAATGTAATTTTGCTGTCTTAGGCCAGCAGTGTTCAGTGCCCTACCCGCACCCCTGGAGTCACCCGTGGTACAGCCCGCGCGGCTCTGGCTGCTCCGCTCTGCCCACACGGCTGCGGGCCCCAGGGCAGCCAACAAACACCCGCACCTGTGCAGAGCCTCGCAGGGCGAGGGGCGGCTGCCGCCGACCAACACCCGCCCCCCGGTGTCCACGAAGGTTCGCGGCCATCTCTCCGCTCCCCACACGGCGTTTCCAGCGAGAAAGGGCGGGAGGGCGGCGGCGGGCGCGGCCCGGCCCCGGCCCCGGCCCCGGCCCCGGCCCTGGTCCCGGTCCCGGTCCCTCCCCGCCGAGGCGCCCCGGGGCCGCCCCGAGCCGCGCCCGCGCCGCCGCCGCCGCGCCTGGGCTGCTCCCGCCATGCGGCTCTGGGTGCTCCTCAGCCTGCTGCTGCTGCAGGAAGCGCTGCCACACGGTGAGCCGCCGCCCCGACGGGTCCCTCCGCTTTGCGAGGCTCCGCGGGCTTCCCTTTTCCCAGTTGCGTCCCCGGGACAGGAGCGGGAGCCATCACGGGAGGGGGCGGCGGGGCTCCCGTCCCGCTGCGCAGAGGCGGAGGGGAGGCGGGTTGCTCGCATCGTGTGCGGCCATCGTGAAGCCCTCCGGCGAAAATGCGGGTTTGGGTTTTGGGGAGAGGCGTTCGCGGCAGCCCCTGCTGCCCCTGCCGTCTTCTCTCTTTGGGGTAAAACCTTAAAGTCCGCGTCCAGTCCCGTGTGGCGCCCGAGGAGGGGACGGTGCTGGACGTGGGACAGCGCTGGACGCGGTTCTCGGATTTAGAAAACAACCAAAAAAAGTTTGGGCTTTTTGCATCGTTGTTCGATTGAGAGCATCGAACTTTACTCATAACCCTGCTTCAGGCTGTGAGAGAATCTTGGTGGGGAAAGGCAAGTTTTTGGGAAGGGACATTGATAACTAATTCTTGATTTACGTAGGCTTTAACTAGCAAAAGAGAGGCTCTTCCCCTCTTGCAAAATGTGGATGAACTTATTAATACTTATGCGGAAGATTCAACAGCAACAAAAATTCCATTGTTTTACACTGTGGAAGGGCTTGGAGATCAAGGCCTGCGTAGCCCATGGAAGGGAGAAATAGGAGGCAGACTCTTAGGTGAGTGGTGAAAGGCAGAAGCAGTTACCGCAGGTACTTCAGGAGGTCGTAAGGAAAACATTCTTGTAAGAACATAAAAAAATCGTCCACCCTGAGAGCTGTTAAGCATAGAAAGAATTTGTCAGAGGAGGCTGTAAAGTCTCCAGCCTTTGGAAAAGTCAGAGCTCAGCTGAACAAAGCTCAGAGCAGCTAAATAAAGATGGGAAGGGACTTCCAGAAGTCTTTTCCAGCCTAATTTCTCACAACTACATGCAGAGGAGTTGCACTGTAGATCAGAGTGGTGTGGGAGAGGATTTCTGCTGAAAGATCTGGTCTGTGAGTATACCACATCAAAAAAAGTGTTTTCTATTTGGGAAGTAGACAGTAAAAACACAGAATGAATTGTAACTTGGGCAAAAGATTTCCCAAGTCTATGTTTTGGTCAGTTTATCATGTTTATACTGAGGTGTGACTGGGTGCTTCTCGCTCTGCCGTCCAAAAGCTTAGCAATGGGAGAAAGTAACCTGGCATATTTAATAAGAATTTCTTGTCGAAAGCTAAATGTAGAAATCTTAATGTCGGAGTTGTAATTTCAAAATAGTCTTCCTAATTTATCTTGTATTAATTTATGTCCTAATGAAATATGCCCCTCCAGATTGGCTCTGTGTTTGGATGATTTAACTTTTTGTTTGAAGTATCACAAATAATGAGATGTGTCCAGCCTGTTCTGTTACATTACTTGTAATCACAAACAGTAATTCCTCACATAGTAATCCCGCAGGTTAATTATACTTTTTGGTAACCTCACATAAACCTAAATTATTTTTTTCTCAAGGAAGAATTGATCAGTATAAATTGAGAGAGTTTTCAGTCTGTGATGGTGCCAAGATGTAGCGTGGGGCCTGCCTTGTGGAATGGTGAACAGTGGACATGATTCCGCTGTACTTTTGGGAAACCATGCTCACACGCTTCTTCTCAAGTTCTCTATGTTGACACTTGAAGATCAGGGGCCGTCTCCAGTTATGACCTGTGCAGCTGTGAGACCAGTGGAATATGCATGTGGATTTAGGTGATGTCTCAAATAAAAAAACTAATGCTTTTTGGAATTATATAACTAACACCCATTTTGAAATTGTTGCGTGTGTGACATTTGTGAGAACAAGGGGTAGGCAAACATTAAAGGGTAGGGTGAGATAAATACTGTGAACCAGGAGCAGAAGTCGTGCATGATACATTTCTGTGACATCTGGATGCATTGTCTCCTAGCTTGGCATGATGAGTTAGTAGGGACCTCGAATGTACTGTTGCAGCTGAAATTAGTACAGTGCCACATAGAACTTTAGGAGCTGATCAGAGGTAGAAATGAGGCATTTTCTCAATATTTTTATAACTCTTAATTTTATTATATTTTTATATATAATAAGTGCTGTTGCACTAAAGCAGTGCAACATTAGGCAGTGCAATGTTATTAAAGCAGTGAGAGCTCAGTGCATACCTCTAGTGAGACAGTGAAATATCCCAAACGTGGCATATTCATGTGCTTGCATAAATGGACTAGTTGACCTTGTTCCCTTTCTTGGGAAAGTCTTGCAAATTGAGTAAGGAAATGCAAGATTCTTGGTGAGGGTTTCTGTGTTCTTGGAGGGATTTGTTCATGTCCTCTTTACCTTAGGTGATACTGTAGCAGTTAATTTAGTTGTCTTGCATAGAAACACTTAATTCAGCTGTGACAGAAGACAGGATTGTGAGGTGCAGAAGTGGTGGTGTCAGTCGGTATCTGGGCAGACTTACAAGGGAGTGTTGGGAGGGAGCAAGGCCACAGCTTGCTTGGGAGCTCACCTCTCCCAAAGGTACAACAGAGGCAGGACCACGTTTTCTGTGTTGGAAGATAAAAGCTTGTCTGATGGGCTTCCTGAAACGCCCCTACTGTCACCTGCAGGGAAATACAAGGTCTGGCGGACAAAGCTCTCTCTGAGCAGCTGGGAGTGTGGTGTAGGAGGACAGTGTTCAGACTTGCTGAACTGCAGGAACACGGAACAGAGGGAGCTTGTGTGGAGAGAAAAAACTTCATCTTGAGAAAATCAAAACCAGGCTTCTGGCACTTAAAATTGAAAAGCTTGCATAGGAGAGTCTTTAACAGTTTCTTAAAGGCAGAGTCTAGGTGTGGCAGAGTACACAGTATGGGATGAAGCATTTCCTAGGAGTGAGGTTGCAGAATCCATGTGCCTTTGAAATAGTGTCAGGATAAAGGTTGGCAGAAAGTAGTGGGAATGTCAGAGTAGTTTGAATAAATTTCAGTAGGGTTTGATGGGGGGGAAAAAAAAATGAAGGATGGCTGAACCAAAGCTTGTATGCTGCTACAGAGTAATCTGGAATGTTCAACTAAGAACTGGAATGGCCAATTTGAAATGGGAATGCTTATTCAAAAGGCTTATCAGGCCTGTCAGTGGAACCTTCCAGTCCTAGGGCACAGTAGTGTGATGGAATTCCACTAAGATGGAGCAGCTTACCTGAGGGGGAAGTGGCAATATGTGTTGAAGAAAACTTCAGTGTTAAATCTGTTTCCTGGTGGGTTTTGATGGTAAAAGTCATCAGGGCTGAAATACCAGCCCTGTGGGGAGGAACCAACCTGGTAACTGACCACCCAATGTGTAATTGACTGGATTGCTCTGCTCTGCTAAGGAAAATCAGAGGGCCAGCAAAGACTGGATAGAAAAGCCAAAGGAAGAATAACTTCCCCTCACATGGGCTGTGTCACACACATCGAGGTGTGATGCAGAATGCAATTGTTTGGATGCCACAAATAATCACTTAGAGCTGCTATTCAGAGAGCCCCTCAGAAGAGCAGCAGTTCTTGATCTGGAGCAGAACTCAGGTAATTGGATTCAGATGTTGCTGTGGAACAGCCAGACTGTAGTTCTAATATTCTTGCAGGAACAATAAAACAATAAAAGACAAAAAAAACACCACTTATGTGTTTAATTTTGAAGGTGGGGATTACATAAGAGGAGGAGGCTCCTTAACTCATGTGTGGGTTAAATATAAAACCAGAATAAAGCAGACGAAAAGAGTTTAAGAAACAGCTTAAAAAAGGATAAAATCAGCCTTTTTCTTCTTCTGATGTACCATGGTGGGGCAGGGATCATGGCTGCAGAATTTTTATGGCTTGTAGGAATGGGGAATAAGAAAGAGCATGTATAGAAAGTAAAATTTAAAAATTTATCTGTGTGCACCCATGTTCACTGTGGAGGTGCTTAGAGAGGTTTTACTGGAAAATGGTGACATAATAAGCATAGAAGAAACTCAAGAGTCCAGTATCCTACGAAGCACTGTAAGAGCAGACTCTGAAATAGAATTTTTCTCTCTGGGGAGGGTCATTAGAGGACATCTCAGTAATATGTCAAAAGAATTTGTGAGAGAGAAAATTAGTAACGGAAACTGTTTAAGTGTCGTGATTTTATGATATACACCTGAGGTGTAAAAGAAATTGGAATCTGAATTTAGTGAAGCCTTAACCCAGGAGCGGTTTGTCATAACTTACCGTCTTTTTCCAGAGAAGGGCAATGAAGCTGGTGACGGGTCTAGAGGAGTAAGTCCTATGAGGAGTGGCTGAGGGAGCTGGGCTTGCTTAGCCTGGAGAAAAGGAGGCTCAGTGGTGACTTTATCACTCTCTACAACCACCTGAAAGAAGGTGCTAGCAAGGTGGGGTTTGGCCTCTTCTCCCAGGCAGCGAGTGACAGGACAAGAGGACAGAGCCTCAGCCTGGGCCACCGGAGATTCAGGTTGAAATTAGGAGGAATTTCTTCACAGCAGGTGTGATCAGACATTGGAATGAACTGCCAGTGGAGGTGGTGGAATCACCGTCCCTGAAGGCCTTTAAGGAAAGAGTGGATGGCAATTGTTGCCATGGCCTAATTGACATTGTGGGTTTTGGTCAAAGGCTGGGGGGTCTATGATCTCAGAGGTTTTTTTCCAACTGGATTGATTGTGATATCCACTATATCATATCATATAAGTATACCTTTCCAGGGAAATGGAATATCCCAGTATTTTACAATATTTGCGGGAGGCAGAGGCACAAAGCCAGATGTCTGTATTCTGTAAACTGAACTCCTGAATTGCTGAAAAGTCAGTATGGCTTTGGCATACTGCCCTACAGGCCCCCCTCCTTTTTTTTTTTTTTTTTTTTTTTTTTCCTCCTTGGGAAGTTTTGTTTTTCAGATCCCTCAGGTTCTCTGAGGACTTTTTGTAAGAGTGTGGCCATGGATGAATTGGTTGAGATATTTGAGATTCCCAAAGGCTTTCATTAAGCCTAATTCCTTGGGAACCAATGTGCTGTGAGATGAGGGAAGACCTCTCATGGAACAATAACTAATAGGAAATAATGAGCAGGAATTAGTCTTTTTGCAATAAGGATAGAATTGCTTTTATCCAGTTTAATTTAAGAAGGATCTTGTAAGGCACATGCTTTTCAGCATGTTTAAGTATCTGTTAAAAGAAAATAAAACTGTCTGTAAAGAGTTATAGAAATATCCCTCAATTTTAAAAGACTGGGCAGGGAAAATAGGACTTCAAATTTCATGTTGGTAGACATTGAATAACACAAACTGTTCTAACTTCATGTATGCCTTGATGGTTTTCTGCTTATGAATTTTTAACCAATAGTTCCTGTTTAGGAAAGTGATCTTGGAATTACACTTGATTATTTTAAAAAAAGTCAACTTCTAATATAGCTATCTTGAAAAGTAATGAGCTGTTTAAACAGGAAAGAAGACACCATTAATATGTACAGCTAGACCTGAGCATTCCTTGAACCTGGTGTACAGTCTGCTTTTGTGTTCTTGCCACCACCCAGATGTGGTGTAGCTGAACTGTTTTAAGATGCATATTCTTAACAGGAACAATTAGACAGAGTAGAACTTGTCAGTCTACTCTACTTGGAAAGAATCTGAGTCAAAAATGCTCAAGTTTTGTAAAAGTATATGTGTTGGAGAGCATGCTGGAAAAACATGGATATTTATTTATTTAATACAAAAACTAGAAGACATCTAGTATTTATGTGCAATTTTCAAAACTGATCAGACGAATCAATGAAGGAAAACATCCAAGGGCAATTTAGTTTAAAAAACCCAACAACAATAACAGAAAACAACAACAACAACAACAACCAAACAAAAAATGATAAAAAACCCCAAACAAACAAAAAAACTACCCCAAACCAAACAAAACCAAAAACAGCCAAGCACAATAAAATGATGACAACTGTGGTTCACAGACTCCATGAGCTAAAGGTTCCTGGAAGCTTAGGAGTGTAGTATCAAAGGAGCAGAGATGATTGCCATGTTCCCTTATTGGCATCTGACACTAGGTGGTGTTCAGTGCAAATAATTTTGGCCTGACCCACTGTAGCCTTTCTATTGTAAGGCAAGGAAAAAAATGCTAGAACTTCCTGGTTTTAAAATTGGTGCTCACAAGGCACTGTGTTGTTTAAAAACAATGTGTTCTACATCAGCCTGGACTTGGAGAAGTGCAAGGTGTCCAGCTGGGGTTTGAGGAGTGTCACAGGAGCTGTCAGTGCCAGGAATCTGGAAGTCCTGCTGTTCATACTTGCAGCCCGTACCAGTTTTAACTGTGCTGAGTGTATGAGTATGCTGAGTTTTTCATCCCAGAGGGAGCTTGTTGATTGATTTGTACAATGAAGTACGTCAGCATTTTCATGTGAAAAACAAGAATTAGCTGTCAGGCACAGTTAGTGGTGTTTCTGGTGTCTGGCAAAAGTAGTTTTAGGCTCACAAAAGGACTGTGCTTCCTGATGTCAGTTGAAGTTGGATTTTTTTGTTTGTTTTTATTTTTAAATATTTGAGACACCTCACTTTTTCTTTTACTTCCTTTGTTAAGGCAAGTGGGCATCCCTGTTCCCTTTAGGATGTAATTAAATCTCTTATTGTTTGTCTCTAAATAAGATTCTGTCTTAATCTGGACTGTCAAAACAAATGGCTCTTATGGAGAAGTGACAACTTAAGTCACCTTCAAGTGACTGAAGTATCACTTGCATTTCAGTAATTACTGTAAATGAAGAAAACTGTATCACTATCAGTATTTTTATATATCAGTTCTACACTTGTGAGTTCTTCATGTTTCCCTTATGGAAGTGCAGTGCATGAAGGGGTCGTGCAGAAGTGATGGGGACGTGACATGACACGAATGTGGGGAGCTTGTGTGTCATTGAGTGCCACATGGCAACACCAGGAGGTGGAAATGACAAAAGTGGCTGCAGGTAGAAGTGTTGGTTTTCTTTGCCTTACCATTTGTAGTTTTCATACCTTGCATATTTCTCTGTTTATGTAAGTATAGTTTTTCCACATGTTCTTGAAAGCTCTCTTTATTTTTTCCTTTTTCCCCAGGAAAATGGGTCATGGCAAACTTCAAAAACTTAAGGAAAATAACTCTTACTAAATTTTATGCATCTTTTCTAGGAAGAACAAAACTTCCATTATTCTCTGGGATAATAAGGAAGGGTTTTTTTTCCCCAAAAGGCTATATAAACATTTTCTAATCAGTAACATCCCTTATTTTCTTTATTTTACCAGTTATTGGACAGCCTGCAAAGAGTAAGCGTCCCAAAGAACCTGGAGAAAACAAAATTAAGCCTGTTAACAAGAAAGTAAAACCAAAGACCCCCAAAACAAAGGAGAGAGAATCTGTGGACTCCTCTTTGAAGTCCCAGTCCATACTGACACAGGTGATGGATAAAGGTAATTTCCAGAAACTAGCTGCCACCTTAAGTCTGGCTGCAGGACAAAGCGTAGAACTACGATGCAAGGGGAGTAATGTTACTTGGAACTATCCTACTTATTTAGACACCTTTAAAGACTCCAGACTCAGGTAAGCGATTTTTCATTTTTTGCAGGAAAAATCCAGAACTTTTTTTTTTTTCCTTACTGTGTTCAACACCGCTGGTGTTTTTGTTTGTTTGTTTGTTTACATTTTTACAATCATGATGTTCTGATAGTTTTTAGTGTCAGCAAAAAGGATGAGCAACTTTTAGTCATCACCAGTTACTGCCTTGTGATGTGCATTGTGGGATATTCTTACAGCATGTGAACTCTGTTTCCTTCAGATGAACCTAAAATGAAGATGATGTTCACCATTATGCTCCAACCACGAACAAGGAACCACGTTAGGGTTGGTCCAAAGTAAAACTCTCAGGATGTGTGAGTGAGGATGTCAGGTGCTCACTACCAACTCCGTTACTTTGCAGAGAACTGCTCGTGTTGGGTTGTACTCGTTGCTTGTGTGGCTACCACATGAGTTAGTAAGGTTAATTTCCTGAAGAGACTCAAACCCACATCCCCTAACTAGCAAAAAATACACCAGCCTTCATGCTAAGGAGCAAGTGGTTCAGTCAGAGTTGCCTTTGCATGCAAAACGAAATTGCAGGGCTTGTGTTGTATCAGAGTTTAGTGCTGAGGATTGTCACTTTAAATTGAGGAAAGCTTTCTGTCATCTTGTGACATCTTAATGAAAACCATATAAAGATTTGTTAAGAGCAGGAGGGGGAACTGACTGCCCCACCATGTGAATGTCCTGTTGCTCTGAACATCTTTTCTGAGACTCTCCGTACATTGCCCTCCTGATTTTTGAGGGTAGTACATGTAGCTAACTGTAGATTAAATGTAGTGATTTAGTTCTGTATTGGAAAGAGGAGGGGCATATAAGGAGTTTAAGGATGTCTTCCACAGCATTTTATTGCTCTGAGAAGTGTTTGTTTTCACTGGCTGTTTTATGAAGGCAGTGAAGCACTGTGATTGATACCCAAAGAAAGAACTGTTAGGAGCTTTTCTTGGATTGTTAAGTGAGAGAGGCACAGAGGTATGAGTCAAGGTATCAGCTGCTCTTGTCCTGTTGTTCCTAAGTACAAGTGTGTCTGCTCTCTCTAAGTAACTCAGGTTATCTGAATCTCAGTGATCTATTCACTTATTTACAGGTGTGATGTTACCTTAAAATCGCTCCCAGTTAATTAGTTTTTCAGATTCTTTTTCTTTCCACTTCTCTTTCCCAAGAGGAGTGTTGCTGAATGGCAGTTACACACTGTGATCTCTAGCACATCCTTCTGTAATTCACGAGGCAGTTCTCCATGCAGTTACTTGCCTGTCCCTTGTTGGCTGAGGCATTCAAGAGCTGCCCTGGCTGAGTGCAAGGCTTCTGCCACAGTAAGTTACAGCAGCAAGCCAGTTCCTGCTGTGGGCTTATCACAGCAAGATCTGTCAGAAGATCCTGTGGCTGCTTTAAACTGCTACTGCTTATTTTGCAAGGAATACTGTTCTATCCAGGTTTCTTTCAGCAGGTGGCGCTTATTAGCTGCACTACAGACCTGGCCTCCCAGCAAGCCAGAGCTGGATGTGCAAATCAACAGGGAGTGTGTGTGTATGTGGTGGTCATTGTCATTCTCAAGTCTGTCTTAATGTTTTGTGCAGTTGCAAATAGGTTTCTGGTGTGATTTGGTCTGTAGACCTCGAGGCCACGCTATCTGAGTGTCAGAATCTAGCATTGAAGACGGCAGGGCAGGTATTCAGGGTTTTTGGAGAGGAATCTGGGTGCTTCTTAATTGGTTATTTGACTGTCTATTCCTCTCATGCAAAATTAAGTGTTCTCTGTTGATGCATGTGGAACAAAATACAAGAAATTGAGATAGTTTTGGAAAACAAAATGGAAAAATGAATGTAATGATTGTGTATTTTTCTGTTTTCCAGTTTGAAGTAGCTTGGGATCCTGTTGCCTCAGCAATTTACATTTCTGTACTCAGTCAAGTTAACAGTGATTTAACTATACAGCAAAAGTTAGTTACGCTGCACAAAATAAGTGCTATAAAACATTCTGACTGGGTGGATGTAACTTGCCTAAGTATGTATTTTCTTTTAGAACAAGGTAAGGCATATACTTAAGGATCTGTATTGAAATATAACGGTCATTGCTTTTGAAATAAGTTGTTAAAGCAGTAAGGCTATGTTTGACTAAATAGGCAGTTTTGAATGCAAGCAGAAGATCCTAAGATGAACTAGAGAAATTGAAAATATAGATTAGAAGCAGATTTCAGAGTCACTGAATAGTAATAATTTACAGAGACATTGACCACAGGATCCTGTGCAGTGACATTTTCATCACATTTTTAGCACGGCTTTGGTAATTATCTCAAGGTCTTTGCCATAGTGCTAATAGGTGCCTATGGAACAAAGTCTGCTGTATAGAATGTGAAATTTGAAATTTGTGTTCTGTGGTTTCAGAAAGGTTTGATGGAGTTTAACTGGAAGTACCATAAGGGTACCCTGTTACTTAGCTCAGTTGGCAACGTTTGTAAGTGAGCTGGCACTAGAAAAGGTCAGCAAAGCTATGGTCTTGCAAGATAAGCTTAGATCTTCCTCATGGCATATGCAAGACTGTGCACCAAGCATCAACTGCAATAGGCAATTAAAAAAAAAATTACTAATATATTACCGTAATTCTTTTAAAACAAAACGCTGAATCTAGGGCAGAGGGGGGAAAATCAGAAAAATTATTAGCAAATAATAACCTACAGCAGAAATTGTTTAATTGTCTAGGTAGATATATGTCCAGTATCTTCTAACATTTTTTGAGTACTTAAAGACCAAGAATAAGATACTCCCTTCATTACCAATTAGTGAGGTGTGGGGCAAAACCCAAGCTAATTAACTGGGCTGGGCCTTTTATACCTTAGATTTCCATGCGGGTCTTGCTGGAGTTGGGGCACTGGTGCAAACCAGAATTGATGGCAGCGGCAGCAGAGAGATGTGATGGGGCCAAGAGGAGGTAATGGAAAATGAAGGAGTGGGTTGGTGTGCCAGAGGAAAAGTGAAAAGGAGGAGAGACACTGGTGATGAGATCCTTGCAGTTGCTGGGGACAAATGACTACAATTCTTCTGTTCATTTTAATGTCCCTATAGCAACAGATGCTCAGGTATCCAATTCTTACTTTTCCCTTAAATAATAGAAGGGGTGTGCAGATTCAACTACTCTGGCATTTTGGCTTGCAGCTAGTTAAATTTAGCATCAATGTAATGTATTTTTTATGGGTGGTTGCAAAAAGAAGTAGGGATAAAAATCAGATGTTTTGCCTCCATGCTATGCTTAACCTCATTTTTAACTCACCCTTATGTTAAGGAGACTTCAGCAACCTGGGGGACAATATGCTTTTTCTAAGGAGGAAGATTTTAATTAGAAAGCCATTTCTGTAGTATTAGTGGCTATGCTTCCATTGAATTTATCCTTGTAGCCATACTCGCCAAGCTGGTAAATAAAATATTTTCCTTGCTGTACTAGAGAGTCTCGGTTTTTAATAGGTCTGGAGCTGTTACGTGCGCTTAAATTACCATATCTGAGGGAGTGAGAGATGCTGGTGAAAGGAGGAGGAGGAGGATTCTCTGGAGCAGAAATTCTGCCTTTCCATTGCTCTAACTGGAGTACACAACAGTACACACTGAAATAATTTACTTAGCTTTAGAGATTGTAGCATGAAATACAGTTCTGGGGAGACAGCTTAAATCATGCAAACATGGTTCGCAGCTTAAGGGCACACTTCAGAACTAGACTATTATCTGTAATGCTCTCTTCCTTGTCCAGCACATAAATACTTGTCTGAAAATTTTGTGTGCTGGCTGAACTGGCCAAAAACATTTGATGGTGTTAACTACTAATCAGAGGTTACTCTTGCACCCCAGTATGGAAGGGTTTGAATACTGTTTTGTAAGACTATGAATAACAAATTAATGACTGGAGGCTTGCCCAGAAACTGGATCTACAACATATGAGAGGGATGAAAATAAAAATAAGGGCAGGTGCATTTTCCTTTTAGTAAAGCTTTATAGCAGAAAGCTGCTCTGACTTCATACAGTCTCTGTGCTGCCTGGAGCATGGGTCTCTCCCCTGCTGAAGACCAGCTGCATTTAACTCCATCTGATAAGGAAACTCCTATGAAATGGAGCTGCTCTGATGGAAGAAGCAGGACAAACAGCTGGATGTACGTCACATGTACGTTCATGTGAGAGGAGGGTGTCTGGACAGGAGCACTCTCAAAAATATTGAGGGAACTGGGTGTGGTGGGGGCCAAAATTAAACTGAAATTAGACTGCTTTCACTGAATGCAGCCTCCCACAGGCGTAATGGGATGTCAGTTGTGCTCATGCGTATGACTGAATTTGATTTTGCTGCTTGAGCTTTGAAGTTTGAAAGCTAAGGATTTTTTCCTTATGTAAAACAGCGAGATGTTATGTTCCTGTCCTAGTGAGCATGTATTTGAGATAAGCTCTCTTTTGTCAGTATGAATGCAGCTGCTTGAGAGGAGTGGATGCTCTTTGAGTACTGCTTTGTATGCTGCCTTTATATATATTTTCTATATAAATATATATTTTGGCTTCTAAATGTGGCATAGTTTTCTGGCTAAAATCTTCTGAACTTTAAATAAAATTTAATAAGATGAATGTATGGAATAATATTTTGGGCTATTTTTCTAGTTTCTTTAAACAGTCTGGTAATGTTAGTATACACAATGTTTTTAATTTGTGACATCTACAATACAGCAAAGTTTTGGTTTCTGGGTCAGATTTCCCAGCATCTGAAATGGAATAGTAATACTAATGAAATACTAATGAAAGACTAACAAAATAATAAATTAATCTGGAAATATTGGTCAGTTGCAGAATTTACCATTCATACTTTATTTTCTAGGACCTGTTTTGTGTGCTTTATATGGTCATGTCTCAAGTTTCAACACTTGCACTCTCAGATGCCAGGTTTTGTTATTGCATGTTTGTGGATGACTACCTTGCTAGGTTATTTCCATTGATTACTGGATAGCGTGTTCTCAGTTAAGAACACACTGTATAATAATTAATTAACTCTGACCTTATTTTGCTATCTGTTCGGATTTCAAGCTATAGCTCAGTGTGTGCATTAATGATTGGAGACAAAGGTGTAATGGCATAATGATTTCTGTCTTGTTGATATTTAGTACTTGATACTTGGAAAACACTTTATTCTGAGGTAGTCATAGAGCCTGTGAAGTGTGCACTGGGAAATTAAATAGTAATAATACAGACTAGGACATGCTTTGGATTTTTCTCTTCTTCCTTTTGGGAATGATACACAGCATGTTCTCTTGCACAGATAGGAATCTCTCAAATGTTATCCAAAAACTGAAGATAGTTTATAATGTAAGGTAGTGTATATATTAAACATGGAAAGGCTACTGCATCATATTACACAATTCTAAAAAAAATGGAATCAGACAAGGTTGTGTAGGACAAATGTGGATAGGAAATGGGATTTGCCTGTTTATTGAGTCAGGCCTCAAAACTGCCCTGTGTGGATCCATGTACTAATGGTGTCTAAGGGCTTACTGGAAAATGCAATTCTCAGTTATCTCTGTTTGAGGTGTGTATTTGGTGTGCTTTCAATCTTTAAGCTGCTGGTCTGACTGAAGGCTGAATGTTGGGTTATATGAACTGCTGTTTGTGATTGCTGGTGGTTGTGCAAACTGCTAGCAGAACACCTGAGGAGTCAGAACCTCTGGGAAGCACATGCAGCTGAAGTTGTGGCCTTCTGTTTAGACAGTTATTCTGCCTACAATGGAGAGTTAAGCAAAACAGAGCACTTAGCTAACACAGTACACTCAGGCATGTTTGTAGTACTGCTGTTACTCACTCATGAGGTGTTTTAGAGGATAAAAATTTCTTCAAAGGTGCTAATCCCAGAAATAAATGATTCAGTTGGGTATCTGCCTTACAGAATAACTGCCACATTAGTAAGAATTAGGAGGGTAATAAATATTCAAAAAAACCCACAGCTGAATGAGTATGAGAGCTGTTCAGACTTTATGCAAGCTGTATATTTGTCCAACCCCCTTTTAAAACAGTAAAAAGGAGTTCATTATCAAATATCTAATTGGAGAGTCATTCCTGACTTGGTTAGAAAAGAAATTACCTTGTAACTCATTGTCTTGCAAAGGAAACAGGAAACCCTTGATGACCTAGAACCACTACCTTGAAAGGCAGCTGGTTGAAAAGAAGATTTTTAAGGATTGCAGCAGAGTGCATCAGCACTGCCACATGGCTGTGCTAACAGTGCTCCCTGAGAACTGGTACTCTTAGGCCATTGCTTTTGCAATCCATCAAAAGTCAACACAGCAGACTGCCAATCACACCACCATCTGTCTGCCAGGAAGAGCCCGGAAAGTAAACCTTAAAATATATACAGAAAAAGAACAAGATGAGGCTGTAGCTGCTATATTTCATAAGACAGGACCTTTGCCCCTTAGAAAAATTGTCAGGATTGTCTGTGTATATGTCTACACAGTTATAAATATTTGCACATTTACAAATGTCAATCCACGGAGAGATGTGCCTGGGAAATACAGGAGAAGGGGAAAAAAGGCAAATCAAGTCTGTAATAATCAGACAGGCTGAATTTTGTGTAGTTATGTGATGGCACTGCCAGTACACTTCCAGCAGTTCTCAGGGTCATGCTCTAAAATAGCCAAGGAGTGTGAAGGAAACTCCAGTGAGTTGACTTAGACCACAGAAGCAGGTGATGCAGAATGACTTAACATGCAGGATAAATCCAAGCTGAGGTAGCAGCTCTTTGCAAGTGGTATTGCAAGTATGCTCAAGATTGGTAAAGCATTCGCACTGAAAGCAGGTAGAAATTATTAAAAAAACTCTCAGTTGAGTACCTGCTACTAAGTACTAGTGAATTATCTTTGTTAGATACTGTTGAAGCAGTGCTACAGTATTTAAAAAGGACTGAGATGCATGTGGGTTGATTTGTAGAATGAAGGAAAGGGTTGTACGTGGACAAATTAGGACAAAACATAGATGAACATACGGCCTAAACCAGTCACAGCCCAGTTTCAAAATGGAGACTTGAAGGAATCCAGAAATTAACTATACAAGACAAGAGCTTGCAAGCTCTTATGTGTTGTTAAAATCAGTAAAACTACTCAGGTAAACAGTCTCTGTTGGAGCAAAAGTAGAAATTGCAACAGAACTTTGAAAGTGAAGGGGGTGAGTTGCAGAGAAGGAATAAAAAAATCAAAAGTGGAAATGAGCTGACAGAAATATACAAGGAAATACATCTGTACTTGTCTTTGCCTCTTGTTTTTATTTTTCCACAGCATAAAGCAGCTTGACAGGTATAGTCAGCTGATCCTTGCAAACTCCACTGCGGCAGACACAGGTGAATACAGCTGCTGGCTTCAGCTGTGCGATGGTAACAAATGCAGGAAGGATGAGACTAAAACAGGGTCAACATACATCTTTTTCACAGGTAATTAGCTCACTGGGGGATTATTAATGGAAATATATTTGCTGGTAAGACAGAAATAAAGCTGCATCAGTGATTTCACTGTCCAGATTTTACTGCTACAGTTTTCATCAATTTTTAGTGGATGTTAAGGAAGACTGTGCTGGTAGGCAGAAAATTACTTGCTTAGTGTGATTTTTTTGAGTCCATTTTCGCTACAGATTATGCAAAATACCCAAAGTAACTGATAATGCAATGAAAAGCACATACCTTAGAAATTAGTAATATACTTTCTGAGGATTTTCTACAAAACTAATAAAAAATGTTTTAATTCTTGAGAATGTGTCTTGATAAAGAAAATAAATCTATGCAGAAGATTCATTTTGTCATGGCATTCAGATGACCCCATGGACTCTCCCTCACTGCCACTTTATTCCAGTTACTTGCACCGCCTTAAAAAACTTGATCTTGCTGACCTTGGTAAGGCCACAATTTCTCTGAGGAGTCATTATGGCATGTGGAGAGGCAAAACACTCTTCAAGTGCATGTGATATCCATCAGAGCCTGTGCACAGTTTACTGCTGCTTGGTACAACAGAGCTGAAATCAAGTGGTTCATTTTTTCTTCTGGAAACAGTTCTGAATAGCAAAACAACCTTTGATGCCTCATGAGAGCTAAAGTATTTGTGGTTAGAAAACCTTTTTACTACAAAATGTTAAGATAGATAGGATTGTTTTCAATACGTTTTGGAGTTAAATTGGACTTTGAGACAGAAGTGCTTAATGTTTTTGGGATACATTCCTTAGAAAGGCTGGAATAAACTTTTCAGTCAAATTATTATGTAAATGCTCATGCTAGAAAGAGGAATTTCAGATTTATATTTCCATTTTCCATGCCAATTATGGAAATACTCCTCAACTGTGATTCTGAGAGCACTAATATTTCATCTACTTAGGACAGTAAATCAAACATTTTGCCTAAAAGCAAAGGTATAAAAGTCTGTAGCTTCAAAAAGTGTATTTTTTTCTGGATGTAGTCCTCATCTTACCAGTGGTGATGGGATCCAGATAAGTATTTGGAAGCTTACTAAAAGACATTCCAAAGATTTTTCTTAAGATTAAAAAAATACTTTGTTTTTAGGTTCAATTTAATGTTTTCTGATGCAAGCAATGTTCTTTTTTCTTTTGTGTGTGCATATTAAAATTAAGCCAAAGCTTTTTGTTCTTTTTGTTTTAAATGTTGCTCACAGCTATTTTCTCTTGTCAAATGTACTTTTCTTTCTGTTAAATCAAGATGTAAATATTTCTGTAATTATGTCAACTCTTCTGCACAGACAAAGAGGAACTTTTTGTACCTACTCCCAGTTATTTTGAGATTGTCTACTTGAACCCAGATAAACCCGCAGTCATCCCATGCCGTGTCACTACTCCTTCAGCAAAAGTGACTCTTCACAGGGAATTTCCAGCAGAAGAAATTGAAACAGATGGAACTGATATAATTTATGATGCAAAGAAGGGTTTTGTCTTCCAGCACCCTACTTCTGATCATAAAGGTATTGTCTACTGCAAAGCAGAGTCACGGGGAGCACCTCAGATTTCCATCAGATATCACCTACTGTACGTGGAAGGTAAAGTGCCGTTTTCTTGGTGCTTAAATTGACTCTTCTGCTGACGTTAAGAAAATAATTTTAGAAAGTAAGATAAGTAATGTGAGTTCTAAAATCTTGATCAAAAGTCTGTGTGATAAAACGTTTATCTGGTTTAAATTCCAGTGTTTCCCAGTTTAGAGGGGAAACCTGCAGGTGTAAAACACCTGTTGCATTAAGCAAACGGAGTCAAAAATTGACTGTCAATTTTATCAGTGTATTTAACTTTAGCAGCTAGTTTTCTGTTTCTAAACACTGTCTTTGTCTCAGTTCCCAAGGGCCCGCCCTCAACCTCAATTGCGGTGTCATCCAGTAGGGCTGGGCTCAGTGACAGGGTTCATGTGGTCTGCACAGTCCTCGGGGAGCCAGATGTGGATGTGAACTTCAGGTGGCAGTATCCAGGGCAAGAGGTAAGAGGTGTATGCCCTGCCTGAAATGGTTTGTTCTTCACAGAGGCAGCGTTTTGAATGCTCTTGCCAGTTCAGGCATGCTGGCAGGAGGAGGCAGCATATCCCCTTTCAAATTCAGCCTATCTTTCCCTGAGAATCTTCCTGAGAAGTAGCACCAGAGATGGAGCTGGAGAGCCCTGTTAGTGAAAATCAAATTAAGCAAAGCTCCCTCCTCCCTCAGATTTCCATTCCAGAGATACTTGGCCTCTGGCAGCATTTCCAAAGAAAGCCTCAGACAGGATTCAAAGCCAACCAGCATCAGGAGGCTGTTCTAGGGCAAGCCACAAGGCAGATGTCCCTGCACTTGATATCCCTTCTTTCTCTATGGCTTGGGTGCATAAATTATCTAAGCACAGAATTTTTAACCTTGTCTATATCCAGAAGCAGAATCTGCTTCTGCCCAGCCTCATCTGAAAGAATCCACAGGAAACACAGTGTGAATCCGTGGTCTCTTTTCTTGCACGCATCACTGAAGGTCCCCTCTCTTTTCCCTCTAACCACCCTCACCTGTTGCAACAGGAGCTCATTTCTTAATCAGCCTCATTCTAGGCCCAGCTTTGCCTTCCAAAACTCTATCTCATTAGTGTCCACCCTCGTTTTGCATCTTTCCCAGGCTGCCCCCAGCCTGGTTTGCTGGCTGTTACTGGCCCAGCTGCTCCCGGTGGTTTTACAGCACCTGATGCATGCTGGCACGTGTGTGTTTACACCTCTCTAGCAGTGATTGAATACAAACAGCTAAAGCATGCAAGTTATCTCCCTTGTTTGCTATGGATACTAGAGCTGCAGTGCAGGGCACACACACTATCAGCAGAGGACTACACCCTCTCACTGCACCCACCTACGGGGGTGAGAGAGGCTTGGCCTGTGGCCTGCATCTGCCCTGGAAAGGGTTGATGTGCTTATCCACTAGGGTAAACTATCTCAGCTCCAGCTGTGCCTGGGGATAGGGAGGGGAGAGTTGTGTTTGGGTTTCTGCCCCAACAAAAGGATCAAGTAAATGTCAGAGTGCAAGCACTGTATGCTTGTTGGAAACTTAACATTTACTGAGAGCGTTCACATACTGCAAAAGAAAAACGGTGGGATGGAAGGAGAAAAGACAGGACCATCGGTGTTCCTGGTCATACAGACCTTTTATGCAAGAAAAAGGAGTGATGTTGTTCTGAGATTGACTGGATGTTTCCATTCATGCTGCTGCTTTCAGTACTGGCAGCTGTGTGGTAGTTTTGTCCCAGCCCACACCACCCAGCAGCTGGGCTCTCACCCACTGAAAGATTCTTGAGCAGAAGCAGCACATTAATCCCTGCTTGTCCCTGGGTATGGTGCATTGTGGAGACCCTCATTTTATCTCTGTAGTCACTAACCTCTTCCTCTGCTTTTTTTCCACTCAGTTGTTTTTTTTCCTCATTTCCCCTTGCCACTCCCTGACAATTGCATTCGCTCATTCACCTTCTGTGAATGCTCTCAGATCCACCCATAATCTGATTCCATGCAACAGCCTTCAAAGCAGAAGGCAGTTAGTTTGAGGAAAAAGAGACTAGCAAGAGCCCAACTGGGCAAGCAGGGTCCACCTTGCACAGCCTTTACCTTCACTTTCAGTAGGGTGAAGGAAGTTCCACTTACTGTATTTAAGAAGTAACTTAAACTTGAATTAAATGTGCGGTATTACTTGATTGTAGGTAGCGCCTAAATTCCAGGTTTGGAACAGGAGGTAGTGCTTTGCTAAGTGTCTTAATTACTTTTAAAAGTTTAAGAATTTCTATTACATTTACAACTGCCAAGAATTTATTATTTTTTTTTTTCTAAAGCTGGTAATGCCTGCCACTTCCTAGGCATTCCCTGACTACATTGTGACTCATCCCTAAGTTTCAGGAAGGCTGGGAGCTGCCTTTGTACTGGTCATTTTGCAAATGTGAGATTGTAGCTTTGATTCTGCCTAAGTGTCTTACTTACCCTATTGCTACATTTACCTTAAGTCTTGTAGCATTCATATTCAAATGTTTAATCCATCTATGCCATGAAGCAAGGAAAGATGGTTTCCACACAGAAACCTCTCTCTTGCATTTTTATCCCAGTTATTAGTATAGCAGAAGCCAGTGTGCTTAAAGCTGCTGACTGGCAGCTGCTGGATTTTGGAAGAAAAGAGAGTGTCATTGGGCCAATTTCTCTTACCCAGTATTTTTTACCTTCTGAGGTGCCAGGCAGTGTGACCTCATAACCAGCCCATTGGAGAACTCCCTTATGGGAGTTTAAAAAAAAAAAAAAGGCGCCTTTTGTTTAATAACAAACCCCCCAACAACAAAAGCAAAAAAAACAACCAACCAACAAAAAACCCGCAAAACAACAAAACCCCAAACCAATCAACCAACCAACCCAACCAAAACCCCATTTTTTTTATATAAACACTGAGGGGTTGTATTTTTGGCTTTGAAGTTACATACATATTTTGGAATGTGAGGATTAACTCAGAAGTATTTGAGAATTGTTGCTGTTTGTTTATATGTTATCTAATGTAGCATTTTCTAAAACTAGAGGAGGAATTAGTTTTCATCATGTGACTTACAACTATTTGCTGCGCTAAAAGAGAATGAAAGCTCAGTCAGTTAACTCATGCCTCTGCTGCCTTTTTTTTGAGACAGCTTGAAGTCTGAAAATGAGCTCACACATCTATCCTGACACCTTCCCCAGGATACCTCACCTATTTGATCAGGTACCCAAATGCAGGCTTAGTAAGTGGCCTAAAACTGAGCTCATGAGCAGGCTCCAGGCAGAGCTTAGGCAAGCCCAGCACCTGTGCTTGGAGTGGAAGAGCCATTGTATTATCCTTATTTGGCACAGCCTGTTGGTACAATATTTAATGCAGGAATGTTGCTGCCACTGCCAGACACCTTCAGTTCCCTCACTTAGGGCTGACTTCTGGATATAGGCTCCTACTCTCCAACCTCTTGCTGCAGGGTGATGGGGTGGTGTCACTAAATCTACTTTGTGGAATCACCTCTTTTATGTGGGTGGGTTTGTTTTTGTTTTGTTTTTTTTTTTAACAGTCCGGAAGGCCTGTGATTATTCAAAACTTCTGGAGATTGATAAACAGAGGAATTGGACATACTACAAGAATCTCAAAGAGTGTTCTTCTTGTGGAGGATTTTGAAGACATAGATGTGGGAAACTATGTTTGTATAGCTCAGAACCTACAAGGAGAAACAACAGTAGCTACCAAAGTTGAACTAAAGTGATAGGAAAGACTAATGGACATGGACTGACCTGTATGTTATTTGACATTATAGCCATTAATTTTATTAATGTTTAAATTTAGCTTCTCTCTCACTGTTTCTTTTATATGTCAATGCATTCCATGTTGAGTAGCCTGACAAGCCACAACAGAGTTCACTCTGTCCAGCAGCAGTCGGTTGTGAGTTAATGAAACTACTATGAAGCATTAAAGTTTACGTCTCAACATGCATAGGGTGTGTGCATATTTAGAAACAGGTGCTCTTTGGGCTTTTCTTTGCATATGGTCTTTCTCTCAGACTCTTGCATGAGGTCAACCTGCTGTGTGGAACGTGCAGTTTTAACATTAAGAGTACTGTACGTGTTTAAAACAACAGCAACAACAAAACAAACTAAAAAATCCTTGTAACAAAGTTAGCCAATAGCAGTTGTTTATTTTGCAAGAATAATTAAATTTCTGAACATTATGAAACCATAAATATGTGTGTGCTCATTTTCATATATGTGTAAAGACAAACACAAAATTTTCTCTCCTGGTGAAGATTATTACCGTCTAGCACCTTAATATATATATTTGATATTTCCAGAGACATGTAAGCAAGTTGGGTATGGTGGATTTTCCTTATGTTGTTGCATTCTTACAACCTTTGTAGTTTACTCAGTAAGTCACTGCTCTGTAGATGGCTGGTGTTATGTTTAGGAAAATACGTAGCAAATAATGGTTGCTAAAGGTAAAACTTGCATTTATTTATATATTAACATTTACAGAAAAAAAGAAAGAGAAAAAAAAAGCAAACATTAGAATAATGTTCAGTTTTACAACAGACTTTCCTCTTAGGTTAATAACAAGTTCAACTTCATTGTATTAATTTACTTAGGAGAAAAGGAAAGATATTTTCATTTACACAGAGCTATACCTGGATAAATAAGCCACTGCTTCTCTCAGCCTGGGTTCAGTTAACCAGTACAAGGAAAGAACTTGCCAGAGGAGAAGGTAAGAACTCGATAACAGCATTGTTGGAAATTTTGGCAATTTTTTTTTTTTAAGTCTCAAGCACCAACTTTATGTGGGCTAGAACTTTCAGTACAAATCTACTCCTTAGTAGTGAAATGAAAAAAATTTAATGTAAGCCATTTTATTTACAAGGCAAGTGAAAACCAGCTTATTCTGATCATACAAGGAAGCAAAGCAGGAGCTGGTCCCTTGTTTGCACACTTCCCTCTGTCTCAGCCTGCATTTGACTAGAATTCCTGAAGCTTTCTTCTTCTGAGGGTCTGAGGTAACCTTGTGCTCCAGATAATTCAGACCTCTGAGCAGATGTGTACAGCGCTGTTTGGAATAATGACAGCTCTCAGTGCTAATGTAAAAATGGCAGCTTCCCAATGAAGTCAGTGATCTGATCAGTAGTGTAACTAATGGAAACATTAAACAAGCATGCTGAATGCTTTTTCTTCAGCGTGCAGGAACCTAAACCAATTTAACTGATAAGAGAAATACCTATGGTAATGGCTGAAATGGTTCCATGCAGGTCTCATGTAATAGGCTACATGCCTATTACAGGCATGTAATAGGAGAGCATTCCCCAAGAGTTTTTTTTCATCTCTGGCCTCTGAAAATAAGATAGCTAAAAAGAAAAAAAATTAAAACAGCATGCTCTAGAACTAACTTTGAAGGTGTAAGAGGCAAGGTTAATCTGTTAAAGAATTATGGAGATTATACAATTTCATAGTAATACCTAAAAAAGGTCTTTGTATCATTTTTTTAATGGAAAACAATGTCCTTGTAGCATGCAGGCTTGTTTAAATTCTGACCAAATTAACTTGAACAGTCCTTGAGATTCTAGATGAGGCTGTGCAATGTGTTAATTCTTTTTAGCATTTTCGTTTCTCAGAACAATGTCTTTCGCTTTGAACTAAAGGAGTTGTGTCAGCTTTTTGAATTTCAAAGTGGATTTGAGCCTGTAATTCAGTAATTGATTTCCTTCAAAGTATCTGCCCACACTTGTTCAACAGCACAGTGGAAGCATCATTTCCTTGATGGCACTTTGTCAGGAGAGGAAAAGATGGTGTAAATCCATTGTTTGAGTATTCTCCTGAGGTGTAATGGTTATGTGTAACTGTCACTTGCAGGTCTCAAGACTGATACAGAAGCAGTGCCTCTAAGGAAGAATTTTGCTGGGTGTCATGTCCTGTCCATCCTTTCTGTCCTTGTCCTCCCACCAAGATCAAAATAATTCTTGTAATTGAAAGCTATGAGAATTCTTTTACTATGTATTTTACATAGTTTTTATTTTACCAAAAGCCTCCTGGGCAGAGCTGATGTTACATTGCCACAGTTAATTGCACATTTCTACCTAAAGGAATGGTGACAGGGTAAGAGAATGAAGCCCTGGCAATGAAATGTAAGTGACTTGTCAAAGTTACATGCCTAAAGCTGCCAGTGCTATTATTTCCATTTCCATACCTGTGTCACTGCTCTTCTAAGGCCAAGGCAGCAGCAATGGTCAGAAGGTAATTTTTTCTTAAGGGTTCAGTGGTTATCCCAACTTTATGATGACCTTTTTAGCTGCAGCTCAGCCCTAAATGATTTCCTGGCTGTTGGACAAGATCAGTGGATGGTTACTGTCTAGAAGGAATTTCCTGCATGAATCGCATGATACCAGTTTACATGGAAGTGTCTTTGGTGTTAGTAATGAGAAACATCAAGGCTTTAGTTAGCTCAAGGAAATGATTCACCTCAAATTTTATAGAAAATACAGTGCAATCCATACAATGATCTTTTGAGAAAAGTATTGAAGGTGAACCATAGTATGGTTTGCAACAAACTGTACGGTACAGCTGTTAAATGTCACTGTAGCTTCCTCTGAAACTTAGCATGAGTTGGAACTGAGAGTAAAGGTGCATATCTGAAGAAAATCACTTGTTCAATTGCTTGACCTTTAGCTTAAGATGATGGTAAGCAGGTTTCTAGATTTTCCTGAAGGAAACCTTATGCTAAAGAAAAAAATCTCAAAATATGTAAAAGTTACTGGATTGAACAAAGCCTTTACTAATACACGGTACTTAAAGCTCAGAGAAACTCAGAGAAAAACATTGAAACAGTAATTACAGATCAGCAGAATTATTTAATTTGTTGAGACCAACAGGACGAACACTAAACAGGTATTTCTGTAATCTGATTTCTACATACAAGCAGTCTTCATTTCTTCATAAAAGCCTTAAAGACTCTACTTGCAAGCAGTTTAGCCATGAAGAGTCTCCTGCATTGTAGAGATAAATTATGAACAGATTAACAGTCTCTGTATTATCCACTCTACCATACTTACTTTTCTGTATGGTAGCCTAGAAGAGCTTTCCTTGCTTTTGCTACAGGAAGGGCTATAAAATATTTGACCTTCAAACATTTTTGTGCACTCTGCTTTGCATGTTTCATTCAGGACATTACACTGCAACTAAAGTAATAAAGTTCTTACTGGTGGCTAGGTAAGTGTCCTTGTGACAGGACCCATTACACTGCTAGCTTCTATCTGTGGCTTTTCTCACACGCAGAATGTTCTGAAGAATCACAAGCGAGCTCCATATATCTTTTTCTCCAGATATACAAGTGGATTAACAAAGTGAAAATTTTCTAAGGATTAGCTGAACATGAATAACTTGTGCTGTGAAGCTTCACCATTGCTGTTTTGCTGTGCTGAGCAGATACTAAGAGTTTTTAGTAGTTGGAAAAATGTTCTTCCTTAGATTAAAGATCCTTTGACTAACACAAGCAGAAGAAAAATCCTTCAGTCGGTACAAAAAATTTATTGTAAAGCATTCAGCTCAAATACATGCAATCAAATCACTTTGACCACAGAAAGTAAGAATGCTGCAAGACATACTTAAAGCCAAGTTGTAGCCAACATAGGATTTTCATAATTAAATTTGAACTTCCTAGTAAACATTTTAAGTAGTGACACCACTAGCAAGTGGTATATACAGTGCCCTAAAAAAGATTAAAAGAAAGCATAATGTTCCCTAGAAATTGTACCCTTAACTTTTACATTATGAGAAGTTTAAGTAAATTTAACGATGAAACAGTCAATCACAAGTTTAAATACATTACGAAATTACTTACTGTAAGAGCACTGTTAACAGTCTTGTTTCTATGTCTGTGTTCATTACTAGCCAAGATTTTGCAAATCTTAGGTAGAACAGTTTGAAGTGGTTCTCCCGTTGAGTTCCCTAAATGCTTTCCCATGCCCTTGATTCCTGTCCCCAAATTACTGAAAAGGAGAGGGAAACTCAGCCAGCTACCAGCATTAGCTCACCAGCAGTGTAACAATGTCCTGGCCCTACTGTGGAGCCCAAGCTACTGTAAGCATCAGTAGTATTTTCTAAGACTAGTCTGAAGCTGAACCTGGTTTAGTAGGTACAGAGCAGTCATCTTAGGTCTGATCAAGGGTGGAGCAAGGCTATCCAATTACCCTGTTGGAGCCAAAATTCAGCAGGTGATATTTCCAGAAACACTGACACCCTCATCCTTCCAGTTCCAGCAGCCAGGACTTTTTCCCCTACTCTAACAGAATCTCTTGTATAGGATTTTTCCCCTGATGAACCCTCAAAACACCAATGTCCTGCAATCTAAGAGGAAGTATGTCAGAATTAGTAAGATAAAATACACAGATACCACCTCATCCTCAGATGAATTTAGCCAACTCTGAGGAAAGTTAATACAAATGCTAATGCTTAAAAAGGCCAAGTGTGTCTCCACCTATATTGGAATTCTCAAATTACTTAAATCTTCTTGAGAACTGAATTAAGAATGCACCTAGTTACAATTATTGCATTTTTCTCTTTGGTTTTCAAATCTAAATCTTGCTTATCCTCAGGAACAGACTTGCTATTTTGGGGAAATTAGTGCTTCCTTTTCAGCAGGTAAGATGCTAGATCTAGGCTTCTAAACCTGCAAGTCAGTTAAGAACTTCTGACCTTGAGGGCTACTGTGGTTCTGACTACAACCCTATTGACTTGAAATTCAAAATCCATTGCACCCTGAAAAAATATGGCTGCAATTTAATTAGTTTTTAAAATTAATTCAAAGTTGCATACTCAGGTTGGCCAAGACACTAATCAGTCCATTGACAAAGGTCTTCGTGCCATTTTTTTTACCAGCCAGAATGATGAAGGAAACTATCCCACAGTACCAGTGGCAGTTCCTCCTCATTCCTGGGCAAGGGTACTGTGTTAAGCATGCATACTGAGAGCAGTATCAAGGAAGTACATGTCAATGTGTAGTCTTCAGCTTTTATCCTTTATTACGTACACAGCAAAGAAGGCAGCATTAGACACACGCACAGTGTGTTACACTCATTCCATCCACAGCACACGCACACACGCACACACACGGCCTTAAAAAGTGTCGGTGATAAGGAACATAATATAAAGGTTGTGATCTTTATCTCTAAGCCCCTGAGCTTCTTATGGTTAGGTGAAAAGGCAACAAACAAGTCTTTTCTTGCTCTGTAAGTGCTTTGTGCAACGATGTCCATAGAGGTCCTAAGTTTTTTTGGGAGGAGTGAATGTCTTACTCCTGTATTCACAGTCTCCTATCGCTGTTTTTGCACCAAATGGTTTCCAGTTATGTTTAGTTGTCATAGGCGGCTAATATAGCTCTTGCTCCTGTGATTCAAGTTAGGAAAGGTTCTGCAGATCAGAAATGAAATGCAAGCCCCTCTTTCTCTGAAGAGATGTCATCTCGGTGATACTGCAGGACTAGAGAAGTTACCGGAATTTCGTGGGGACTGAAGAGGCACAGATGAAGAACTGGGAGACAGTTTTCTTGGGCTGCATAGGTCACCATTGTGCAACTTCCACAAAAGTTCTTCGTTTTCCATTGACAGGCGCTTATTTACTTTTGATTCTTTCTCTAATGACTCCTGTAAAACAGCTTGCTCTGTAGAAAGTTGCCTGCAAATGGAAGATTTACATCAGAACTCATAACCAAACTGGGAGGCTGCAGCATTGAAACTTAAAGAAAGGTTTGGAAGTGCATAAACCTTTTCTTGGCTCACAACTGAATTCCAGCTTTAATAGGAGGACCTAGCTATATTTAAACTGGTAGCTTGCAGAAAGCAGGAGAAAGTCCCAGTGAGGAGCATCCCTAAGGGCCAGAAAAAGCATCTGAAAAGTGAGGCTTGTTCTGCTTAAAATGACACATGCTTTTAAATGGCTATGCTGGAGCCTTTGGGTCTTGTTGCAGGCTGATCTCAACATAGAAGCTAGATTCCTTCACACTGGAAGAGTCTGGCCATCCATTTAAGCAACCATTAGGAGCACCTCAGACCTGTTTTATTCATGTTAAATATTACTGCTATTGCTAAATAAACCACACTGATCTAACTGAGGACAAATCACTCACTGAAGTGGTTCTAAGTATGATCCAGGTCTAGCTTCCAAGCCAGTAGTACTTAAAAAGAGACAATCTTTGTATGATGGTATTTCTGAGTTGCTTTTTCTTCCCTAAAATATTGGAGTACTAAAGAACATAAACCTTTACCCCCTTTCAAAATGTTCCTGCTTTTTACTCTACAAAGGAATGCACATTTGTAGACAAACAAGTGGGGAAGAAATGGATGTGTTCTTTCACAGAGTAATACAAATTGCATTCACCAACACTTCAGCAGAATTTTCTTTCTTGTCACAGGAACCCCTTCCCCTGGATTAAGGGCATCTAAATGTCCACAGAAATTTTTCACCTTGAAAGCTCCATGTGTTTGTCCATCCGAGCTTTTAATTCTTCATTTTCTTGCTGAACCTTCTTTAATTTATCCATTAAGATTGTGTTGTTCTCCACCTTGGAAAAAAGGTCACAATTTGAAATAAAACCCATAGGTGCACTCATCAAGATTCTGACTGAGCTATCACAGACCTTGGCAATCTGGAGTTTGCAGAGCTTGTTACAATACATACAAAAACAGTCTACGTACCTTAACCTTGCATAACACTGGCACTTGGCCACTTGTGCTGATTAGATGCCAACGAGAGTGGATAAGGGATCTACTGTTAACCTGCACATTCCAGTAACTTCTGCCAGTGATGGGCAGCAGTTTTAGACACTGTAGTGCCTTTCTAGACAGAAGACTTTCTGGAAATAACACAGCAAATTCTAGAGTTCCCCTGAGTAAACGGCTTTCCCTATTTCTCCTCTGATTCCACGTCGTTGTTGGAGAACGTTATCAAAAATAAAAGAAAAAACTGATTTAGTGGTTGGCTAGTCCAAGGCCTTCTACATTGTGGTCAATGTCTGTTGGAAAAGATGAAGGTTTGCTAGTAATTTGCTAGTAATTGTAGACTAGGGTAACACACACTGCTGCACAATACTGAACAACTGACATGAATGTGTTCCTTTGTATCCAAACCTTTCTGTACTTCCTCATTAAATTCTTGCTTAAGTAAGTATTACAACGTGTTTAAAGGCCCCACCCGGGAGAAGGACCCGGTCCTGTCACAAACAAGAGCATGCTAAGTGATTACAAGTCCTGCCTCCAAAACTGACTTTTCATGTGGAATTACACACAGGTCAGGAAGACAGCCACACAGATGAACAAGCAGCTTAACAGCTAAAATGATTGGCCTAAGCTAATCAAGACTTACACCATTTCATATTTGATCCTTTCTTGTTAAATTAGGATAATTTCCTTGTTAATGTTTTCCTGACACTGCAATCTATCTTCCATACCACTTGAGCAATGGAACAGGTAAGGATTTTGTTCTTTGGGGGAAGAGACTCCCAGATAATCTGTACTAACATAGCAATAGTTTATGCAAATCAGGAGTTGTCTTAGGATGTAAAAAGGTCATTTAGAGCATTGGGTCATTCTTTTTCCCTCTTGACATATATCCCGAAGCTGTACCTGCAATGTGAGCACGTCCTACCGTGAATTCCTGCTTCCTTTTAAACAAAAAAAGATTAATTCTTACATGTAAGTCTGTCTGGCTGAAGTTCATTGTAGGACGACAAGTCAGAGAGACAGCCCCAGCCTGCCAGACCCCAAGGAACACTCACCAGCTTTTCCATCTTCATTAGCTTTATATCCTGCTGATGGAGTTTCTCATTCTTGATCTCCAGCACTGCTTTCAAACTTTCCAGCTCCTGCTCCAGGTACATAATCTGTGGGTTTTTCTGAAAGATTGCCAGAGTTTGCTTAGTACCCTGAATTTCAGGAATAATCTAGAAGTTTCTCTGCTATTTAGAAAAAAACAAGAAAATGATTATGATAACAAGTTACTTGTTCTAAGTGAAATCAAGTCAAACGCTGGAATAAGTAAGATCTGATACCACTTTCTCCTCAGTTTTTGTTTGTCCTTCAGGGTAGGTGGACAGTTGCAGTTGCTTCATTAGAAGATGTTCAGAAAACTCTTAATGCACAGACATGAAAAACCCTTGTGAATCAAAGGAAGGCATGAATGCTGTCACAGCAAAACTTGTTTCGCAGGAGTGCCCAAAGGCCTTAAGGCTAGGAGTTCCAAAATTTATTTCATATTACTCATAACCCATCCCAAGAGTTAATTAGAGTAAACATTTGAAGAGTTTTCAGGCACTGGAATAGTTCAAAAAAGCATCAGAAGTTTACGTTCTCTACTTGACTATAGCTTATCTTTCCTAGTTTGAGTCTTAAGGTAGCTGGCGCATAAAAGTTTACATTCTTCTAAAGCCTGAAAATGCAATTATACATACAGTTCTTGCACTGGTGCACATCCATGACTTATCTACAATATATCAAGTTAGGACTTTTTTATTTTTCCTTTTTCTGTTGTTTTCTGGGAAGTGGAAGGGAGAGCAGGAGGAGGCCAGAGAAGGGTAAGATGTGGTTTCCTCAAAGACCTGTTTTCCAGAGAAAGAAACCATTTAAACACTGCAGAGTAAAACACATTCTCTGCATTTTGAGGCAGTCACAGCCAAAAAAAAAGGAAAAATAAAGCAAGTCTTAGTCCATTTCCAGGTAGTGAAAATGAAACATGAGCTGAAATCAATCAATGATTAAGCATGTTGTGTAACTAAGTTTATCTTCAAAATCAAACAAAACTTGTTTTAGTGCATTTGGGTAAGAACACAGGTGCACCGCACTGAGTAACAGCTTCACTGCCACACCAGAAACCTCGGACAGGAGGGCAGTGCCTGCAGTTTTGTGGGGTGTGGCCCCAGAAGGACAGGGCCAGGACATGTCACCGGTAATAGGAACTCCATCACCTGCTCAGTTCATTCTGCTGCTTGTTTTTAAGGCCTGTTGCATTAGTGGTTCTTGTTTAACTTCTTTTGAGAAGTCTGTGTGAGGGTGAAGTATGCTGTGCTGCTTCAGTGAAGGCAGCAGACAATTTGGTCCTGTTTTGTGACTTTAACATGGAATCTAGGAGCTAACAAGAAAACAAATCCTGAAAAGTTTAAATGTAGCTTACAGTATGTTCAATATTCAACTTATTTTCTTTCCCTCTTCAAGTCCCATGTTCTTAAAATAATGTTTTTAAAGTTAACGCTGAGCCCCCACATTAGCTACTCAGAGGAGAACCCACGGCCAAATAAAAGACTGAAAGGCCTACATAAATTTTTAGCAAAAAACCTGGGACTATCAAGTGACACTATCTAAATGGTACCAGAGAGGTGGAAATACATCTCTGTCTTCAAAGGGCTATTGAGAATTCCAATACTGCAGGAAATTGTGTTTAGTACAGAAGAGTATGCTGAGTCAAACTGGTGCTTTTCCAAAGAGAAGCCTCAAGCTTATCATGCATCTTATGCTGTCAGGAAAGCACAAAGCACATTTGCAGCTACGTAAAGGGACTTGACTGTTACTCCTTTAATTTAAGCAACATCTGCGCGTGCCTGTGGAATTACAGTTCAAACTCCCACTGCCACAGCAAAATATTGTGGTTGCAGATTCTTCCTGTGACAGCACTGTCCTGCCACTATAATAAGCAATAAGAGAAAACAAATTCCAGTGAAGACTAGGACAACTTCCACTAGAGGCATCCTAAGTGAGTGTTTAAGCGTGGAATTTCTCTTTGTGGAATAAGCAATACTACTGGTACTCTGCTTAGTTCTGGGTTACCAGAAATATAAGCATGTTTGTGTCTAACCCCGCCCCCCCCGTGCATAAAAAGCCCTCTCATAAACACATTTCTATCCCTGGAGCATCAGAGGCAACAACAGCCTTAGGAGGAAAGGCAGGACAATATAAAAGTTTATTTGAAGGATAAATCAGCAAAAAGACTCAACGTTTGAATAAAAGCAATAGAAATGAGCTTTGCAGTAGTGATGCAAGCCCACACTGATCACAGTACCTGTACAACAGTTACCAGCTGTCCAGAAAAATGCTATGGTACAACTCCTGTACACACATGGGTCTTCAATTCAGCTTAGGCTATTATTTACACCCCTGACTTAGATACTCAACAGCTTTATAGAATTATAATGGTGAGGTTAATATACAGCATCACAGTGCTTGCTAGAAACTTCTGGCAGGTGAGCCATTTACAAAAAATATTACTAAGTATGGGAGCCCTGTCAGGCTTCATTGCAAATTTTTTGCATTATGCAGTAAAATAAACCCAGGCAGGATCTGTTCATCCACATTACTTTGGAAGATCAAGACTTACAAGGTTGGCTTTTTCTTTGGCGATTTGTTTTTGTTCTTCTAATTTCAGCTTCTCACTCAGAGAGTTGTTTTCACTTTTTAGTTCATCAATTTTTTTCTGAAATGCAAATATATTGTATCATTAGGCCAAGAATTCAGTGCACATCTCTGAAGTGCTTTTCAAGTTTTAAACTGTTGCAATGAACCCAGCCCTTAACAAACCTCCAGCAAGTCCTGCTTCTCTTTAAAGGAATCTTCAAGCAACTTCCTTTCAGATTCATGGGTACTCTTGAGCTCTAAAACAAATTATTTTTGCATATTTTTAATACCACATAAGATATGAAAATTCTTTTTGAAAAGAAACAGCCCCAAGAGCCAGCCTACATATATATGCACAGATACAGTTGATGGCAACACAGAAAGAACATTTATTATTAACTGATGTAAAGCATGTATGAAGTATCAGATTTATTCCCACTTCAGATTTGCTGATTGTCCCCTCGCATATCCATTTCTTTAGTGTACATGCTGTCAGGGTTGAGAGCATTCATCTGAGTGCAACAAATGGACTTACTAAGCACAGGCCACATCTGAAAAAAATGAGTTTATGGAACAAAACACAACAAAAATTGAAATTGTGTCTTCCACAAACTTCTAGAAAAAATTTCCTACTTCAGATGCCATGCAGAGCTGTTTGCTCTTTGAACGCAATGGAAGCATGACCAGTCTTCAAGACAAAGAAGTATCACTAGAAACTTAGCTATCAAGTGGAGTTGGAAGGAGGATGAAAATCATCACTTAAATCAATGAGATGCAATGGGCATGTCACCACCCCCTCCTTGAAAAACACCTCTGCCACAGTGTACTGTACAATTTCTTAACATTTCCATGTCATTGTGGAAAGCACACAACCATACTTATTGTCATTTTGAGGTGCTCCTTACAGAACTAGGGGGTGAGAGGAATTAATTCAGACACTTGAGATTTTGAGGGCAATTCAGGTATCTTTTACTGCAAGAAAAAGTCAGTTCCACTCCAACAGTTTTTAGTTTCATTCAGCTACAATGGGATCTTGGTTTTTCCTGTATGTAAAATAAGACTTGTCAGTTTCAAAGGAAGGAATTCAGCCAATGTTTTTAAAGATTGCTAGCCACAAAGAGCAGTGAAGTAGACATAATGATCAAAAAGCCTGATTATTTTTGTTTGTGACTAGCACTACTATAGCATATGTACTTAAATACAAAATACTTGCCTGAAAAAGAGGCATCGTACTCCTTTTTCAGCTCCTCTACTTTTTCTGAGTGTCTGTTTTCGAGTTCCAGCTTAAAGCTTTCATGTGTGGTATTTAAATTGTCCACCTGTAATATGACAACATCATTTTTCTCCCCTTGCATGTATCAACCTTTGCTTAAGCATTGTTTCAATCGCTTCATGCACTATGTCAAGTACATTTTCAATGGTCTAGCAGGATTCAAAAGTAGAAGCACAAGACTTAATAAATGAGAGTGATGCCTTACAGTTTACCACTACCAACAGGATAATGTGTGCATCTGTCACACGCATGGAGTTGCAAAGCAAAGTCAGAGGGCAGACGTGTTTCTATAAATCTTTAAACTCAAGGTGACTCAAATATCCAATGGAGCTCTAGAAATTACTTAAGTTGGCAACCAGTCTCCACCACATTTAAACATAAGCTTAAGATCTGTACAGCTTAGTGTGGTAGTATTTTTATTGCTGCAGTGAAGTGGAATTTCACATTAAATAAAGTAACTGTTACTAGCAAAACCCAGGATTCTCTGAAGGCTCATTTGTAGCAGAAAGCAGTTGTTAGAGAACTTTTCTACAAACCTGCTCTTGGAGTTGGGCTTTGTACTTTTCAGCTTCCTCAATGCAGATAGTTTGGAGTTTCTCACATTCTGCAGTGTAAAACTGTTTAAGCCTCTCCTCCAGCTCAGCTAAGTCATCATGATGTTGCTGGTTTAACTTCTGCAAAAACCCTTCATAAGCAACTTGCAGTTCATTCCTGTCTCTTTCCAATTTCTCACAAGCTGCAGAAGTGGTTACTGAAGATGTCAAAAGAAAAAAAAAAAAAAGGAAAAAAAGGAACTGGATCAAGTTCAATAATAAAGTCACATCTTCACTTACAGGTATTAAAAACAATGAACATGCTGCACAGCAACATTGTTATATACAAAGACAAGTATGATTTATCCATTAAGTGTATGCCTCCAAGTGCACATGAAAAGTTCTTCACAAAAATAGCAAATTCCATATCTCTTAGGCTGAGAATTAATTGAATCCAGTTAAGCCAGGAGCTCACATAAAAAGCACAAGTGTGACTGACATGACATGGAAGAAAGAATGTCTCATGAGAGACACTGAAGAGCTCCAAAAAAAAAAAATTAATTGCATTCGCTACTTTGCCTTATTTGATCCCATTTCAATAGGATATTTGTCAGAGTACCTGACTTTCTGACATATAAACCACTTAGCTAAATTTGAAAGTCTTAATATCCTTAAAACCTGTATGTTTAATGACACCCACACTCAGATATACAGCAAAGAAGCAATTTTAGCCTGACATGGAGATACAGATCTGCCAATCTGAAAGGTACTGCTCATGTGTTTATGCATTTATAAATATTTAAATATGCAAAACAGAGAATGGTTTTAGGGAAAAAAGTGTGGAGTATTAAGAAAAGAGAAATGCTGTGCAATTTTCTTTACATCTGCATTAACACAGGTCTGCTAAGAACGCTGCCTAGATTTGTCTCCCCATATTTGCAGCTGGTTGAAAGGCAAAACAGAAGTTAGCAACTTGCATTTTTGAGTTTGAAATTTAGCATTCCCAAGTTCAGCCAGCCAGGCCTGAATAGGAGTCACCCTCCTACTGTTAATATGACTGCAGCAAACACCTTACACAGTTCTAGCTGCACCCAAAGCCTGGAAGCAAGGTGAAACAGCGTCTCTAACACAAGTGTGTGGTCACTGACCTTGAGCAAAACTGGTTCTATACAGACTCTAGTACTATGGTTTAAAATAAATTAGTCAGATGAGTGGCTGCTTAAGAGGAAAATCAACTAAAATGTTAACTTGATCTTCAAAGGCAGGAGAAGTCATGCATGCATGCACTTCACAGCAGATTGGCACACTGCCCAAACAGTGTAAATACAAACTCTTATGTAAAAGCATGGGAAGAGACAAGGATTTTTATACAGGCAGTACAGGAAATTCTCATCACCACTGTGTTTGAGCCTTAAGATAAATCAATTACAGTATCTTCAAGGACTGATTCCCAAAGCAGTAATGGGTCAGGCTCAAGGGAAAGCAGCCTGTCCTGGCAGAGTGCCTCAAGTTACACGTGTCTTACTCTTCTTTGCTATAGCTCATTAAAAGCATGTGAGTAACTTGATGGATGATACTTGCACTCTCTTTAAGAGAACTGTAGAGTCTTAGCCCTGCTACCATCACTTGGAACCTGCAGTGGAACTAGGAAGTGTTAAAAGAGTGATCTGTACTGCATGGAGATCAATCTGGATGTGCGTCTACCTGAATTAGGCTTAGCAGCAAGCTTAGCTATGCTGGGTCTGTGTGAAAGATCTGCTGATCTGGACAGATTTAGGCCAAGATTTTCATTCTCTGACTGGCAGAAATGCAACAGAGGCTCAACTAAAACCCACCACAACATTCTCTACAACTCAAGCAGATTTCACAGTTTTTGCTACTTTCAGCACCAGCACCAAAACTACTCCCCTATCTTTATGCCTTCCACAAACTACTCTTACGACTGCTCCCTTAGGGGAAAAAAAAAAAACAAAAAAAAAAAAAAAAGAAAAAAAAAAATTTGCTTTCATACTTGTACCACATTGCAGTGGCATGAAGTTATTGAATATATATACTCTGCATTGCCACATTTTTTGAGAAGAGGTACCATCATTGTTAGGGGACATTATTTTACAATGCCAAGATCTAGGCAGCGAGCCAAATGGAGGTATTACACAGCCAACCACATGCAGATGGAGCTGACCTTCTATAGCGGAGTAAGGACAGGCGACTTGTATGGCTCAGTTGAGGCAACTGCAGCAAAATGCTTCAAATGATCCACTTCATTTAAAACCAACAGAGGAAGAAGCATCAAATTCCTTATTTGCAAGGCCAGAGCTATTCGTTTGCCTCCAGTTAGCCAGAAGAATGTTGCTGCCTATCATTGCCTTATCTTTAAATGTCAGCACGCAGAACTTTGGATGATGCAAAGCACTTCAGAAAAAAAGCAAATAGCAAACCACGCCTTTGTCAAAGAAAACAGACGCATCAGTTCCCCTTCAGGCAGTTTGCAATTCAGATTTATGAGAAGACTAATGTTACAAAGGCAAACAAAAAGCTTTTAAAACTTGCACTGGCTGCCGTAAAGGTAACTCTGGCCTCCACAGAGCTGGAGGCTGCAACGCTTCCTTGCAGATCACAAGCCTGACTTAAATCCCTGCCATCCACAAACAAGAAGCAGGACTACTACACAACCAGTGAGCTTCCAGTATCAGGGTGGTGCAAGAAACTGACCATGTAAGGCTTCAGGAAAACCACCAACTAAAGAATTGTTAATCTGAAATTATGGTATAAAATACATAAATCAAAACTTGTCTAAATACTTGAGATTGAAATATCTTCAGCAAGTGTTTTGCACAGCCCTATCCATCTGCAGACTGAATCATGTATTTTATGACTGCTCTGCTTTTTTAAGAAACGTGCCTTTTTCATTATTTGTCCCAAATTCCTTAATTTGGCCACTTAGTTACTGACTTAACCAAACTCGATTGCTACTCAACCGAAGAGTATTCTTACTGAACTCATCCTAAACTTTGAAGAAAAATTTGTAACTGAAACATGTGCTCTTCCAGTAGCGAACACAAATCTATTTCAACTTCTCATTCACTTCAGAGATACCTGAAGTGCATACTTCTGAGTTTTTGTCCACTACTACTGTGTTTCCTTTCCCTTCTTGAAGTGCTTTCCTCCAAAATTCTGCTTCTTCTTTAGACCACAAACCTTGAGTAAAAAAACCCAACCAACCAAACAAGAAACACCAAAAAACCCAACAGGAAACAAATGGTCCAACAGCATTTCAGGGAAAAATCAAGCTGTAGAAATGAAAAGACTCACTGTTCGTTTGTCTGTGAAGTTTGCTCAATTTTACCTGTAACACTGAACAGTTTTAAGGATAGCGTATAGAGAATGCTACACTTGGCAGCCAGAAGCAATTTTTAGTTCTTTATTCATATAGCAGAGCCATTAATATATTTTTCCTCCAAATATTAATGTTTTTCCTCCACTTTGTTGTCCCAGCTTTTCTTCCCAACCATACAACTGTCTCTCCCTGTATTAGGACAACACAGAGCAAGATTAATCTGTGGTTTTAGGCTTCTTAACACCTTTAATTTTAAATGTAGAGCCCAGCTCTTTTGGGCGTGATCATGACCTTTAGAAATCATGGAAAATTTCTGAGATTTAGTAACAGCAAATCTTCAGAGCACAAATGCTGGTTTTGACATGTAAAATTACCCTTTATTTGTAGTAGTTAATATCAACCACTTGAATCTTGGGTATTTCACTACAAAGGTTTTTAAGTGCCAAAATCATAAAACAAATGCAGCATGGAGGACCAGGGACATGGCAACTTCCTGCAATGGTGCAAACAGCAGCACATCCAAAACAGCAACAGTTTCTGCAGCTGAAGGAATGGACTACAAAAGTTGCCTTTATACCTCCAAGAAAGTTATTTTGTATTTTTACTAAAACTAGCCAAGAGATAAGACTCTGGGACTGTGCAGCATCTACTTTCATTTTTTTTTTTTTCTCTTGTTCTCATTATAAAACCATCATCCAATTCAGCCCTTATGGCTAAACTGCTTAGACAAAATATTTTTCAACTTACATTGCCCTAAAAGCTACCATAACCACAGCTCTAAGCTAAAATACAATGGATTTTTTTGAACCCTGAATTAAATTGTTTTCAAACAGTAGTTATCTTCATAAAATTGTCCAAATCACTCACTGGCCTGGTTATGATTTATGAAAAGTCATTAGACTGTCTGAAATTCTAAACCAGAGTTCACTAGGACAGTAAACTGGCGGCATTTTAATAGATGTGGGGGATGTGAAATGGTGATAATTACCACAAAAAAGCCTGAGTATTTAGTACTACGTGATATTACACTGCACTAATACTTAATTGCTCAAACATTGTATTTCACACTGCAAGCTGTATGTTCATTTGACCATTAAGTCTGCTACAGACAGGCTCATTTCCTTCTCTATACAATATATATTTTTATATGTATATAGTAATTAATTAATGGTATTTGGCAGATTGTCAATATTGAAAATTCTTCTACCCAAACATGCTTCTAAGTTTACGACCAGGTTTCTCTTGGTGTTACTTCCATAATGAGACTAATTATATGGGATATTAAACCACATTGCATATTTTTGTTCTTGGGCAAGTTAGACAAGGCAGGTAGCCAAAAAGCCTGCTTTAAGCAACATTTAAGCAGGTATGACTGAATAAATAACGTGAAGCACTCAATTCTCTGTCGGGAAGTAAATTCACATCTCCTGTGCTGCAAACACTACAAATAACAGTGTTCAAGCAGGCAAACAGGCAAGTCTATGAAGTGTGGCAAGTCAGGCCCTGTCTCAAATAAGTGAGAGAAACATCTCCCTATTATTAAGTATTTTTAAGGGTCACCTTAACCTGAAAACCAAACCACATTCACTGTAAAACACAACAGTGTCTTCTATCTGAACTTCCAAAGCATCTTGAAGATAATTTAGTGATAAAAAAACACATGAAGGTATTCTGGAAAAAAATACAATTTATCGATTGCCATGCAGGAACTGGAGGTAAGAGAGAGGGGTTTGCCATTTGGCTGCCTGTCCAGGGTACACACAGGGCTCTCCAGGACACAGAAAAAGGCTCATGAACAGCAACGTTCAAAGGGCCATGGTGGGCGCAGGCCGAGTCAACTTTGCACCTGCTGTTTTGTAGCAGGACTGAGCTGAATCACATCCAGCATAGTTGCGAGGAGGCTCTGAAACAACTTGGAGTGCATTAATTTGGAGAAATAGTTTCATACCTGTCAAGAAATATGCAGCCCTTGCAATTTCTACTTACATAATTAAACAAGTAACTAGAAGTTCACGCACTAGCTTGCATCTTAAGAAAAGAGTTGACAAGCAGGACATCCCTAATTGCTCCAGGCTCCTTCAAACCTGGAGATTTTAAGGAAGCCCAAGTTCAGAACACAACTGTTACTGAATTTGAACTCCCTTTGGAAAAGCCCATCCCCAAACAGCTATCACTGCTAATACCTGCACACGTTTCCAGCTACTGAGAGCAGAAAGCATTGTCTAATAACCATCAGCCCCAGTGGCTGCCAAAGACACATTCTGGGACAGGAACTCATATTTAAGCCATTCAACAAAAAAGGTATTTTGGTAGAAATGGTCATACACAATAATCCAGCAAAACAGACCATCTGACAGCAAGTCAATTTGGTCTTACAAGGTAAATCAAAGAGCTTGGGAATGTGCGCAGTTAAACTTCAAAGTAAGAAACTGAGAAGCTGCAGGAGACTCTCAAACTCAGCAGCGTGCAGGGAACAAGCTACACTGGGCTGGGCACACCCGGTTCCTCTTCTCAGACTGCCTGTCCCCAAACTGCAAACCAACAGTCATTAAAAAGATGGCAATTGGGACTCCACAAAATGTCTACGTGGCCAAAGTAAGACTGAAACTGCATTTAACTTTCCCAGCAAACGTATGCTTAGATCATACTGTGAATGACAATCTACTGTATTTACATCAAAAGTCAATGGAAATCTTACATGCAGCTGTATCCATTTAACAGTGTCAATAGAAAGCTGATTAGCAGGTATGTATTTAAGCAGATTATTTTCAGCTAAAGCTACTGTTATAAAGAATGCCTTTCTCAAGCCTTGTCAACAAATTATTAATTTAACTTCAAACAAAAACCGAACTAAACCAGTTCTTTTTAAAGCTAGATAGAATTGTTAGATCTGGATTGGTTTTCATTTCTGTAATTAAATCCACTCCCTTTACATGCTGAAGACAGCAGTACAGGCAGCCTAGACATGTGACGTGGTTAAGACAAAGGAGCTGCATGAATATAGATAAATGCTTCATGAAACCATGGTCTGGAAGCCTACAAAGGAGGTGAGCCCCAGGCTGCCATTCAGATGCTTCTGCAGAACTGACCATGAAGGTCAGCTCTGTGAGGGCAATAGCTGATGATGTCATCCAGCAGCACACCAGCCAGCATCTGTGCGCTCAGGTGTCACAGATCCATCAGGCACAGTTGCATTTAAAGTTTTTTCTAGTTATCAACTACTGAATGGCATAAGCTTGCAATGGGAGTCTCATTTATGAGCTCAGCAGGCTGCTAATCAAAGCAGGAAGATAACAAGTTTATGGAAAGCTCATTTAAGCATGAGGCATCCTTACATAGAACTAAGCTTTCAAAAAAACCCCAAACTTCACCAAACCCCTCCAATTTGGTAATGGGCAAAAGTGTTGGCTAGCTTTTGGTCTACCCATCTAAGCATAATTTTCCCTTTCTAGGTAAGTGATAAACATAGTACTTAGGTTGATAAAGGAAAAAGAATATTGAAGATGCAAGCTTAGAGAAGGAAAGAGACATGCTCAGACAGCAATCCTTCTGAAATAATTTTCTTGAGGTAAATGAATGGAATTGCTCAGAGAATCACATCAAATACATAAATAAAAAGAAATCTGATTTATAAAGTTTATAACACAAGTTTTTAGTGATGCAAGAAGGCCATATCCACATTAAAACTCTAGTCCTGTTGTCACTTCAGGGTAATAGAAACATAAGCTGCAGCTGATGGGGGACACGACCCTGCACCCTGCTACTCCTTCCCCTTTCTCTGCTCCGGTCCCAGTGCTCCTTCAGTCACATACTGAAGTCAGGCCAGGCAGCTTTGGCAAAACAGCACTACCAGTCAATAGTTTCAGCTGGCTTAGGTTCCCAGGCAGCTCACTGCATCCATGGGGGCATGGCTGCCTCAGCAGCAATGCTGGCACAAGGAGAACAGAGGGATGCAAAGGCAGGGGAAGGCCAGGCTCTTTCAAGGCCAGCCCTTACTGAGACCTGCCTGGAAAAACTGCTAAGTTCAAACACGTTACATGAAGTTACCACTAAATGCAGTTGAATCAGGCTTTGAAGTTGGCAAAACCAGCCCCTGCACATTGTAGCTCAATTTCATGTTATAGCTGTCCACCAGGATGAGTTGAAAGGTTTAATCTCACCAGCCTGAAAGCATTTCCTTCTGTTAATTTTACACTCATTCATCTACAGGTCACTAAGGCAAAAATGCTGATTGTGCACAGTATGTTTTACAGATTTATGATTTTTTTGCCAGCAAACCTCTAGAAGACAGCATACAAGTAAGTTAAGGATCAAACAAAAGCATATATGCTGTCAGCCATCCTCCCGTTTTTCAGAAGTGTGTGCTTTGGTCATCAGACATGTTTTGAAAGGAGGCCCCACAAGGTGCAGTCAGATCAGTTCCAGGAATTTGGTGAACCTGGGGTCGTGTTGTCAGGGCTCCTCAGCACTTAAAGCATCTGAGCGGAATTCAGTCAGGGAATTAAGTGACTGCCATTACAATACCAGGGCATCTGTCTTCTGCAGATCTGTTTTGCTGCATTTCTGTTCTCATGATGAATACAAAAATAAATTCTTACCTAGTTCTCCCCGAAGGTTAACTAGTTCTTGAGATAACTCTTTCCGCTGCTTCAGTGCTTCCTCCCTCTGCAGAGAAAAGAACAAAAAACCCCAAACATTTGGTTACTAGCGGTCTGAGCAGGGCACCTTCCAATAATTAACTTACATGTGTTCTGTAGGAAAAACAAGAGGCAGGAGCAAGAAGCCAAGATATGACTCATTTAGGATAACAGTTCAGCTGTTATAATATACACAGATGTTCCTCTGTTGTTAAGGAAGTTATACTTTTAAAACAAAGAGCAGCTTTTTGCAGACAGCTCTGCAATTAAAATCCTACTTTGCAGCAATTAATTATATATTTTATGGTGGGTGTAGCACCGTAAGCCTCCAGAACAAATCAAGTGGTAGCTGTCAAGGGCACAGAAGTATAGCGCATATGTGAAAGAGGCATGCATTAAATATTTATTTTAAGCTTACTCAAACACAAAACCAAGAACTTCGCTAAATGCTCGGTCTTCCATGAAGAAAAGGCACAGCCCTGTTCAAAGTTGAATACAACCCACCCTGCTGCTCGCAGTTCTTAATGTTAAGCTAGATGGTGTTTCTCATACCGAGAGAATCACAAGGAATGTGTGAACAGATCACAAAGCAGAAGCACCCGTCTCCCTGCTTCTCCCAGGAGCCGTGCCCTGGCCAGGAGGAGGCTGCCGGCCAGGCCGCTGTGCCCCGAGCGCCCCGCGGGCACAGCCGCGGCAGAGCCGCTGGGGCCCGGCGGTCACCGCCTCCCGCCACGCGCGGAGCTGACAAGGGCCACGCGCCCGGCCGCGGGGTGCTTCACCGTGCTCCCGGCCGGCTCCCTGCGAAACGAACACTCATTACCCTTGCCGCAGCACACTGAGAATAGAGGCACAGCTTGCTGCTAGAGCAGCCCATCTTCCAGCGCCGGCAGCCCCCCGCTCGGCCCCCCGGCCCTCATCGGCGACGCGCGGGTGGCGGCGGCACCACCGAGCCGGGCAGGTCCGGCCAGGGCCGAGCGTCAAGGCCGGACCTTGCCTCCGCAGGTTATCCCGCTTCCGCGCCCAGCGCTCCCGACAGCGGCAGAGACTGCAGCTTCTGCAATTGGCACAAGCAGCCAGCGATTACTTAAAGCCACAGCCCTTCTTTTATGAAAGGCGAGCCCAGACATTAGATCGATCGATCTCCGCTCGCTCCGACGGCAGCCGGGATCGCTGAGGGTGGAACACTGCCCTTCTCTGCAGATAACCGAGCTTATTTTTAGCCGTCTCGATCTTGCTGTACGCTGCTTTCACGCTTAATTGGTTGATGCGAAAAACAGCCATAGGAGGCCTAAACTGAATGGGAGAGCCACAGATACAGCACCTTTGCTGCTGTCAATGCCCACGCTTATGTTCAATAGTCCCGGTGCACGCAAACAGCTTGAAAATCACTTTCCATGCTTTTCCTTTAGCGAGGATACATTGGGGGGGGGGGGGACCAACAACAAAAAAACCCCATAAACAAACAAACAAACAAAACCCACAAAAACCAACCAAACAACAACAACAACAAAACACTGGCCCAAAAATCACAGACTTGTCCACAATTGAACACAGCAAATGAATTTGCAGACTGGTCCAGTGACACCTAAGTTGGTTCTTCCCAGGGAAAACCTCACCTCTACAGCAAATTCCCCCTTTGCCCTTGGTCACTCTCGATGCAGCCTGACCACAGGCTTACATCTTAAGAGCACCCCATCCTGGAGGCAGGGAATACTCACTGCATGCCTGCAGAACAAATAAAGCAGTAAAATACACCTTTCTTAAGAAAAATTACAAAGAATGAGCACCAAAAACCCAGTCATGTATTAAGGTCTGACACAAGACTAATCCAAATGAGTAATTTTTATGCTACACACTCATTTTCAAGTTTTAGGAAATTATTATGCAGTTGTATAGGCTGGTTAGAAGAAAATGCCAGCCCTTTACTAGAAATACTTTTATTTTTGACCTTGTATGAGAAAGATTCCCTTTTAATCACTCAATTTAAGCAGGTGTAAGAATTCTTTGGATACTTTACACTTTGGTAGGGCTATTAAGCAGCAGTGTTGCAGTTCTAAATTAAGCACTTAGAGGCTTTTTACAGTGCTAGTGGGCTAAGATTGAAAACCACACCTCACCCTCCACGGTAAATTCTCAGAAGAGCAGAGGTCAGTTATTGAAAGGACAAGCCCTGCTCTTCCCCGCTTCTCCGCTCAGAAGGGAGAGACAAACCATCTCACTCCGGTACAACGCCAGTGTTCTCACTATGGACACAGCATCTGATGATGAAAATGGGAATGTTGCAGTGAGTTTATTTGAGTTGCATCCCTGCACACTGGGACACAACCTGCTTTCTTCTAGCCCACTCTGTCAGCAAAACATCTCAAATTCTCCCTAGCAGCTGTACCATGCTGCAGATCCTTTGGACATGCTAATATTTTTTAGTGTTTCGAAATGGGCTTCTTCATGGTCTACACATTTTATATTTGCTTTTTTGTATTTATTCCCCCTAAATTAGTCAGACTGACTAGCAGTTAACTTAGTACACTTTTATCTAAGTTCTAAGAGAATTGAAGCTGCAAGTATGGATGGTTTCCCCAGGAAAACTTGAAAGTTTCCAAAATCTGAAATCGAAACGCAGTAAAATACCAAAAGCACTTGAATAATTCAGTACGGGCCTATCTTCAGTATTTAATTTAAAGACAGGTATGCATTTGCTTTGTGCTGGAATATCCAGCAACCTTCTAGTTAATGCTTAACAAGATTCTAGTTGAAAAATCAATACCAGAAATTGGAAGAGCAGAACCAAGTTGGAGCGCACAGGATCGAGCAATTTTGGCATTATTATCCAGATAAATCCCGCAATAAGGATCATCCTCATTTAGTTGTCAGAGACTCATGAAGGATCTTTCATACCCCTTTACTTTTTTTTTCTGGTACAATTTATGAATTTATATGAAGATCAAGTACATTATTTGGTACCTATTTTTTCTCATTTACAAAGAATCTATTGTAGGTTGTACTTTAACCAAAACATCCCCCCTGCCATAAACGTGGAAGCTACAGGAAAGAACAAAATCAGAGTTTAGGGATAAAAGGTCTGCCATAGGTGATATTAGAGCAGTGCACCTCTGCCACTGAATGCTACAAAAGAGTTCTCAGTATAACAAGGGAGACTTGGACATTTCTTGTTCTGAGAAAGACTAGCCAGTTAAAAAATCCTTCACATTTTGAAAATTTGACAAGTGCAGGTAGACATATGCCCCATAGCAAAGACACTTGGGAAGGTGTGGCCAGAGGTAGAAGGTTAAAGAATACAACAGCTTCAAGCTGACAAAAAACTACCAAGTCAGGAATGGAATAAATGACAAACTTTGCAATTCATGTTTGTTTTGTTGGCAGTTATGCAGCCCAATTACAGGCTTAAGAGTATTTTTCCTGGCAACTAGCTGTTTCTGCTACAGCTTGAGATTCAAAGAGACCAGCCTAGGGTCATTTTAGATACAAACAAGGGCGAGGACATATCACTGTCTGAACAGTTTCCATTGCTCTGCTTTGAAAGCAGGAAAGCTCTACAAAAGTCCAGATTCTAAAATGAGCAAGAGGGATATTTGTACGAAGCACACAAACAAACAGCCTTCCTGGCTACATACCTATACCAAATCTTCACATAAGATAGATCCAGGTTACCTCCAAGACATCAGGTTCTGAGCAGTTCTCAAGCTGCAATAGGTGGGCATTCCTCAAGTTTGCCACAGGAACTTTGCAGACCACAAATACAAGAGTATGAAGTTTTACAGCCAGCTAGCAACTCTGTGTTTCCTTGAGAGGATATGCAACCAGACTAACACGCCTGCTCCTGGCCAGGTAGGGTGATGTTGGTATGGGAGCCCTATGTTCTGCCTACCAATCAAGGCTTTGAGAGCCACAGATAGGCTGTGCCTGGTCAAAAAGTCCTAATCACCCTTTCTAAGTTTTTCCTCCATGTTAAGAGCTACAAGTCCTTCAACATTTACTCAATATAAAAAAGCAAATCACAGCAGAAAACAGGTTTCAAGTACGTGTGTCCAAATAAGCTAACACTGCCCAATCTGGTAGTAATTACCCAAACATCACGGTTCACATTTTAAACAAGCACACTCCTTTGGGAAACAAAATATGTACTCTTTTGAAGCTGTACTAAAGAAAGAAAACTTCACAAGAACCAATAATGAAAAGTTCACATTTGCGTACCAAAATACAGTAACTGCTTGCTTTTTCAATTTCAAGCAGCCATATCACACTGATATCTATGTGATAAGCCACCTGCCACAGCTGCACAGCCTACCCTAGTAACAGATTCAGAAGAAGCATTGTAGACCACTGCAACCAAAAACCGCAAAGCACTGGTGTATTGCAAAGGAAGAGACAACTCAATTTGAGGCCGTGAAATACCCTAGGGAATCAGGCCATGTTGTGGGAATTTTCCCATGACACAAATGGAGCAGCCATACTGGAATGTTCATCTCAGTGCTGAGATACAACGTGGTCCCTGCCCAGGGAAGGTGGAGAAGGGCTCTGACAGTGCCAGCACCAAGCTCTCTGCAGCGTGCAGCCAGGACGGGCAGCTCTAAGCCTCAGGCAAAGCGCAGCAACTGAACCTCTCACGGGCATAACTGGGAGGTGGGAATGTCTCTGACTGGGAAGGCTGTCATCAGCCTTCTTGTTTTCATCAGCAATACACTTTGCAAACAAGTAATTTCAAGACTCGGAACATAAAGGAGTAGAAAATCTAGCGTTAAATATAAAAGTATTGCGATGCTTTTTTACAAAAAGCATTTTATTATAACAGACTAAATAAAATTTGTTCAGAGTGCATAAATTAAATTTATCTATGCAAAGAACGGAAGCACTTAAAAGTGTTTTACTATCATATACAGGGCCAAATTAATTTTATTCTTGGAAAGAAGAGTCTGGTTTTTGTAAGCCATTTACTGTCAAACCAAACCACAAGCACTTACTCCTAAAATTAAACTTAGAGAGAAATGCTGAGCATCTAAAAAACATAATAAAGTGGTCTTAATAAATTTAGTCTTAATAAATTTGCAAGCACTTCTGTAACATGTATGTTTCCACCCTACTGGAGATTTGCTGAGGTTTTATGAAAAAAAAAGATCATAATTTAAGTATTTTTTAATATTGGTACAGTCTCAGTTGTCAACAGGATGTCTTTCTCATCCAAGGAGATATTCCTCTTGGGTACGAAGCATTAGAAATTTATGTCTACTCTGTCCTTGTGCTGCTCCAGTCATAAAAACATGATCATCGTCATTGGCTGCAGTGTAGAAACTGAGTCACATCTTTGCATAAACTCCAGTCACTCGTGTCACCAGCTGCAGTCTGCAGTAATTATGAAGGGACAACAAAAGGGCCATTCATATCCGCTTTGCACTATGACATTTAACTTGATGATTAGAAATACCACAGTATTTCTAGCTGTCCCTTTTCCTTCTTTCCTAGCAAAATCTAATCCTCTAAGTAAGTCTTCTCATTAAATATTAGCAATTTTAGAAATTGATTTCTTATAAACTCACCTACTCCATGCCTAATTTAAAACCCCCTTGCAATGTCAGTTCCTCTGCATCACTCGATGCAAAAACAAGCTAAAGAAACAAGCCAAGGAAGCAGTACAACAAATAGAATTTACATTCTCTGCTCCATGCATATTTTTGAAAGGACCAGCAGACTATTACTGTGATAAAATAAAAATGCCCTTAACCATCTCCAATCAATAAATATACAGTGAAATGAATACTTCTAATTTACTCTAGGCCTCATTTGTGCTATACACTCCTTGCCAAGTCAAATACGCTCTCAGTTTTCACCTTGGCATACTTCAAGCAGAGTTGACTCAGAATACAGCATTTACATGATAAACTGATAGGGATTCACTGAGATTTTTAATATTTTATTTTTTTATCTACTAGGTACATCTATGGAGAATCAGATGTTTTTTTCCCTGATGTTTCGTGTATGAAACACTAAAGCAGAAAACACTAAAGCAGAGAACCAGCCAAACAGGATTCCTATGAGTCACTATGTATTTAACACATTTCCTTGCAGGCTCTTTATGCTTTTGCAAGCTTTACATAGGATCTTAAGCTTGCAGGGATCTTTGATTTCCCATTTAGAAATCATGTCCACCTTCATGCAATAGCCTTGAAAGATAGGTTCAGATATAATAATATAGGCTATTTAATTTTACTTTTCTATAACAGCTTGTTTGCTACTTCACAGTGTTTCTGAATGTTAATATTAGTTCATCTGAAAGAGAATGACTCCTTCCTTCCCTGTAGAAACTCCAGTCTCATAAAAACTAAGTTTACCTCATCTAGGCAATTACTTATTTCCCAGTATTTTCTAAAGTTTTCTGTCTCAATCCAGCTCATCTGAATATGACACAGTAGCCACCACATACCATGCAACTTTGACAACTTATACCATCACTATTTTTCCCACGTCTATAAAACTGTTATTACCATTATATAGTTATTCAGAATGTTGTAATAAGAGCCTGTGCTTGAGCATAGTATTACATGAATAATTCAATTTTTAAGACTGTTCAGAATCTCACCTGAAAAAAGGTAGTACAAATCAAGAAGGAAACAAGATTGAAACATGTTACTTTTTTCTACTAACTGCTCCCTTAAATTTTGCAATAGATACCACTATTTGACTCCTGTCATTAATTCTGCAGCTTTTTGAAAAAAAAAAAAATAAAATACAAGAAATAACAAAGTAGTCATGAAAATCAGGTTCTTTGTGGAAAGCAGCAACAGTTGCCTGAAACATCAAGTTTGTTTCAGTCAAAGGCGTCTTTTTCCAAGACACCTTTTGCAAGGACTCCCAATTGTCTTCAGCTGCAACCCATTCTGAATACCCAGGTGTACCAAATAAATTGCTTAACTGACGCATCTTCTAAAAGGTTATTTCCATTCCAGCCCAGTTTCATAGTAATTAATGGATTAAAATGTTTTTTCTGGATGTTAGAGCTTACAAATCTTCAATCTCTTGCCAAAAACATTCTTGTTCATTCATACCACGTTTTATAGAGACCTTGAGAATCATCTGAAACTTCCTTGCTTTCTATCTGCTACCTGTCAGACACAGGCTTGCAGAACCTAGGTTTTCTCTACAGGGGGAAGCTACTGTGGTATTACTCAAATACTCTCTGTTACAAAACAGAATATATTTGCATTCCTTAAAATCAGGATATTACATTTTGGGTTCTAAATGATTTTTTTTTTTTTAAAGTAAAGAAGCACAAAAATTATGTCAATTACATATCCTTATTATCTCTCATAAAAAGTTACGTCCATATTTTGGGAAGCCAGATACACCTTGTATGAAAATTCTAATGAAAACTGGCCAAATTTGATTTTAAGTTAAAGAAAATCAAAAGTAAAACTTTTACTCAAAGACAGCTGCTCTAAATAACAGGACTCATAGGTCAAAAGATAGAACTGTTCCAAAACTCTTGGGGGTTTAGTGATGCAATGTGTACTTCTGCCCCTTAACCTAGATATGCATTTCTCATTTGACAAATATAAACATTTTTTGCTGAACTTCCACAAAGGCCAGGACAAACATAGATGTTTTCATGTATTCCAAAATGGAAAAAACCCAAAATGTTTTAAACTGCTAAGTTCCCAAGGAAACTAGTATCTTGACTCTTACAGTCATGCACATGTCAGGAAATGCCAGTTACAACAGGTCATATACTAATGGTTAATTTCTATTTCCACCTAGAAATGCTGAAGCCTGCTCAGTCACACAGTTCCAGCACACTCCTCATGGTGTTTCCTGTGTCACATCCACAATTGGTGTTTTCCACACATTACTGTCAAGGCTCTATACCCTTCTCAAATGGCCTTTTCCTATACTAAGGAAACTTCTTAAAGACAGCACCACAACATTCCCAGGTTAAGTCTGACCTGTTAATAGCAGTCTTCCCATGAGCATACCAAGAAAAGCACAACAGTGAAACTGAGTTTCTTTTCATTTCTATAGTACCCTGTTTCACAGATACAAATTTGAAGCCCATTTTTATAGCAGAATCTGTACAGAATTACTGAGGTCCTTAACTGGGTTTATTTATTAAACTAGAAAAATAAAAATGGATATTCACAATAACCAAACACTTTACCAATCTAATTTTTTTTAAAACAGCTTAGGTAGTAGTTCTGAATTTTAGTGCAGTTTATGCACTAAAATGAGAAGATGAAATATTTGTCAGTTCACACTCTGAACAGTTACAAAGCCATTCTAACGACACATTACCCTTTCCTTGGACAGTTAAATCTGCCTTAGACAAATTTAAAACTAGATTTAAAACCAAGCTAGTACCACACTGCTAACACAATCACCCTCCACTCCCAAAGATGTAAGAGTTTATACACAGCAGTGAGTTGGAGGTTAGACCAGCCCAGCTGCAGGGCTCATGCAACCTTGGAGGGCAGCCCTGAAGCAGGGGAAGGGGCTGGACACCTCTCAGGAGGCAAGAAGAGGCTCAGGCAGGAGCTGCCATAGCCTCAGCCTCATCAGCTGGTGATGTACTGGGGTTTTTTGCTTCCCAAGGGAGCATCTGGCTCGTACCCACAGCTGCAGACCTCTCAAGCACACATTCCCACCCTACCCCAGCACTGGTGGTTCTTCACTTACACTCCTTCCCACAGGAAGCCCCCACAAGGGGACATACCCAAAACGCTTTCGACATGGACAGACCTGTAAAACTAGATCCAAAATAATTTTTTCATTGGCTTCCCAAAGAAGCCGAAGCATACACAAGGCTAGGGAAGAGAGGGGAGAGCTGCAAGAGTGGCAACCCCAATCTGACTTATCACAGACATGCTAACCACATATTTAAAGCATCTGTGAACATATCTCTTACTGAAGGGACAACAAATTCAAAATTAATACTAGTGGCAGTTAGAAGATCAACTCAAATGCAGTAGTGCTAATGTCAGAGCTCTTTGCAGTTGAAGGTTAATGGAAAACAGCTTTCCTTGGCATTTCATGCACTTATTGTAAATGGTCAATTTCACCATTTCCTCTGTACTACCACTTTTCATTTCTTGTTTGAACTTAAAAACAGGAAAGTAGTCATGAAGTAACAGGAATTACCAAGGGATCAGGGGAAGCGCAGTGCTCTAGAAAGACTCAACTTGCTTTTGTGATTAGTGTGCAGTTTAATATGTGTTCTTATCACTGCCAGCACGCACACAGCTGTCCAACAATGGAAAAACTCCATGTTCTCATCAGCCACACTGTTCGTTGCCATCAAATATTCTGGATGCCAAGCAGTTTTCCATCTAGCATTAACCCAGGACAACAACAGCCCCTGTGAGGTAGAAATCAGGCTTTTAGGATTTTTCAACTCGGAAGAGTCTTGGTAAAGGTAGCTAAACATAGACAACTCCTCCCCCCCGCAAAAAAAAAACCAAAAAACACCGACAGATCAAATGGGAAGGCTTTATCAGAAGCAGCTGTTACTATTGACAGCTCCAAGGTAACTCTTGCAACAAACAGGTTTGAGCGCAGGGCTTTTTGAGAGATTCCTGCTCAGCTAGAAACAGCACAGCAGCATTGCTCAATCCCATTTAACCCTTTGACAGCAGCCTCTCAACCTCACTCCAGAAGGGCTAGTTGCAGTTTTGACAGAAGTCATTGCCAGCAAGTCCTGATTCTGTTTGCAGAATTCCAGTTCAAATGAGCTCGTAAGAAACAACTTTAATCTGTGCAGAAATACATTGGGAGCTCTTGGGGAAAATAAGTAAAAACAACATAACAGTAAAATCAAACAAATCTAACAGCCAAATCATATTCCAGTCACTTCAGCTTTGCTTTGGAGCGAAAGCAGGAGAAGCTGCAGCAGATTTTTGCCAGTAGGCTCAGGCTGGGCTGCCCAGCCTTGAAGTGACCCAAGTGCTCACTCCAGTACTTTACTCCATTTGGCCAGGCAGCCTGTCCTTCACCCCATCTCACCCTCACATTGGCTCTGACCAAACGTTAGGACAATCCATGTCACTTGGCACAGAAATGCTCTTTGGCTGGCTTGGCTTTCTGTAGGGACGGAGCAGCACCAGAGGAGTCCAGAGCAAGCTGTTTCTTAGGCTGCATCATGTCACTTCACACTTGCTCTAATGAGAAGAATGGAAGCACAGCTTTGTTCCTCATGTAATCAGCTCAGCGTGATTTTTAATTTTTTTTTTTTTTTTTTTTAAAGACAGAGAAGCTTAAGCTACCTTCAGTTGGCTCTGCAGTAGTTAACCTATGAGACCCTATCTCATGAGTAAAAGCCTAACTTGAAGTTTCCTCCCAAGTTTATCCAGAGTTTGAAAACTACATCGAAAGTGTCCCCAAGGGATACTTCAGACAATTAACTCTATAGGCAGCAAAGACTGTTAGCCATACCAGACTCCACCCCTCACCCTAAAGGAAAAAAACCCAAACAAATGAACAAAACTAAAACTACTCTTCACAGTGCTCCCTATAACAGTCAAACCCTCCAGGATGTCTCCCACAGCTAAGTAACAGATTTTAAGTATTCCTTATAGCACGACAGCAGAAGAGTCCTTCTATCCCTATAGAACTCCCACAAGAGCAAGGCAGTGAGTCTCCAGCAAGTATTGCCTTATCCCAGGAAAGGAGAGAGCAAACTCAAAAATCAATAAATGAGATGAAAATACATCAATGTGGCATATTTATCTCAATTTCAAATGTTCAAACTTAACTGTCCATGATTACTAGTTTTATATAATTTGACAGAGGTATTTTTTTCTTTCAATCTGCAAAAGACTAGCAAAGAGGAATAAGGAGCAAAATCACTAGTTTCTTCCATGCAGTTCTCTCTTGCCTCCTTCAAAATCACTTTTTCCTTAATTAAACCCCTCACTATTCTTAAAGAGAACTCATATTTAGGTTAGAGCAACCTGTAAAATAGCCTAGAAAAAGCAAATTAGTATGATGAGCTTCTTCTTACTAAACATGACATTTATAAAGTATTTTCAAGTTTTAAAATGTTGCAATAAAAATATTTGAGAGAAAAAACTGTGTCAAGACATTTAATTGTAAGAGTTACTGAAAAAAAAGTGCGCTTATTCTACAGTAATTAGAAGGTTGCACAGAAGTTTAGCAGTGAGAATTTAACTTAAAATTTCACAATATCATGTTAGATGACAGGCATCCAAAAATCCTGTATCAGGTTGCTTTGAAGATCTCAAACTAGTTCCATAGGCAGAGAAAGGTGTTTCAACCAAGAGTTCAAAAATAAAAAAAACCTACCAAACCAATCCCAGAAACCTGGCTAAGAGCCACTGCTCTTAGAGTTGAACCAGACTAGGAGATAAATGCAGTATTTTTAGATTAAATGAAAGCAAGCAGATATTATCCCATGAGAATGGTACATCTGCCAGAATATGAAGACAATTTAGTGCTTTTTTGTATACAAGACTGTAAAATCACCATGTAGCAGAAGAGTTGAGATGAAATTGATACCAATATTAGAACATGAGTTATAAATGCAAGAGAAACAGCTATTAAAGCATGCATCAGTTGTGCTGTATAAACTCATAACTGTTATGATTTCCTTGACTTCAGATTTTTCTTTTCTCAAAAGTTTCCAAAGCAGACCAATGGTTTCTAGTGTAGTATCAAAGTGATTAAGTCATTACATATTTCAAACAGATTAGAAAAATTAGGATTAGGCCACAGAAGATTAATTCTACTCTATAATTCCAGACGCATTTCTGTATTTTTATTAATAATTTTAAGACACCATCAACAATGCAGGATTCAATAAATAAAACTGTAACAACTCAGACTTTGTTCTGAGTAGCTCAAAAACATATCCACCCATTAAATACTCTTCCATCCAATGTCCGATAACAATGCAAGGCCATGTAGATTATCTGTTGAAACTAATCTTTCCTACAAGGGCAGAACTTGAAGTATACACTTGGAAATCTACTCAGTCCTGAAGGATTCTCTGACTACAAACATTTAAAAACGCTTTTAAAGGGCATGTGAAGCATGCAGAGGTCACAAAGCCCAGTGTCGTGGATTTGATTTTTTTTCTAGCCAGCTGATACTAAAGGTCTAGAAGTATAACCTCCACAAGAAAACAGAAACCACTGGAATGGAAACATAAAATTTATTATCAGTATATTAATATTTTCTGAAGCCATTGCTGAGACACGTTCAAACAATTAAAGCCAAAACTGATAAGCTGTGAGCTTTTACCTCAGACTGCAGGTGCTGGATGACAACTGTTAACGCTTCAAACTTCTGGTTACTGGACGTCAGGAATTTTTTCAGCTGCAGGATGATTCCACTTTGGGTCTCACATTTTGTTTTGTACTGTGTCAACTCAGCTGCTTTTGTGCCAGGTGAACGTGCATCTGTGGAGGCTTGAGTCCGTATGTATGAGCTCCTGGGACTCCGCTGCTTGCCCTTGTCAACTATGACAACAACAAAGACGAATTAATACGCATTTCATGCTGAAATCTCACCAAAACATAAAGTACAGGTGCAAAAGAAAGTAGTTATAAATTCCTACAACCACTTGCTGAAATACTAACTAGGAAAAAGGGTTATTTCAGTAGCACTGCAGAGCAGGCATTATCAATCTGTTAATTCGTAACACCATAAACTTGGGTACAGTGTTTTGCACTTCATTCTTCATGTATTTATTCTGTGGCATACTTCTCAGCATAGTCTTCACACTGGGCTTTCAAAAAATACTTTTATAACATGCAAGATCTCTGTCATCCTATCTATTCAGTAACTTATTTCTAACATAAGAGTTGTCCACTTTTGTGTGCAATATGGATTTCGTATTTCTTGCACTATAAAGTACTGCTAAATACAAAACCATTTTCTCTGCACTTCCTTTGTTATTTTTCTTCCTTTTAAAATTTTAAATGTAAAAACTCCCCTCTCTGCAGCTGAGGCCTGAGATTTGTTAACTAGAGGTCTTGCAGTTTCTTAGTGCTAGCAATTTTCAGTCACAAGGATAAGACTTAAAAAAAAAATTCCCTAAAATGTATTTTATTTCAATATATATTCACAGTCCTGAAATTACATTATTGATTTAATGTTCTCAGTTTTCTGGCAACCTCAATGCTTTCACAGTACAAAGTCATCTCATGTCAGAGGAAACCAGATTACATAAATCAGCATTTGACTCATAAACACTGTATTTTCAGGTTTCTCTGCTGCCTTCAGACTGGAAAAAGTACAGTACTGCTGTGCAGATAGGGCTAGTCTTCCCCCCTTGATCACAAAGGGAACGAGCAAACAATTTTGCAATAAAAGGCTGATGCAATAGATAAATATCCCTTAGCAATTTAATGAAGACATCTAAGCAGATTACTTTGTACAGTTTCAACTTAACAAGATTTCTTCACGATAGAGTGAAAAAACCTGAGAGGTGAGATCTGCAGAAAAGAAAGATAGGAACATGCATCTTGAAGGTCTCTTCCAACCTAGTGATTCTGTGAAAACAGGACAAACTAACCAACAAGACTCAATCCTTCCTGAATCCCAAGCACCTGGTTTGAAGGTTGTCAAATAACCCTAGAATCATCCCAGCACTGTAAACTTCAAACTCACTGTCTCTCAACTGGAGACAGTATTAAGAAAAAAAGCTTTGATCCTTAGTTAATGTTAGTCTGACTGGGATATCAGCTATTGCATTAATACATAAGTCTTCCACAGGCTGTATTTGCTTTTAAAGTCTTTGAAAAAAGTTTTCCTGTGCAAAATACTAACATCCTCTGTGCCTTCCTTACTGAGCGTGGTATAAATTGCCTCCCAAGCCTATTAATTTTCCAGATAAAACCTCTCTGGGCAAGATTTTCTGCTAGTTAGAGAACTGTCAGCATATCATGCTTTATAATGTTCAAATGCCCTTGTATTCTTGGAGATTTCTCTACACTTCTGCACAGAGATGCAGACTGTTAAAGAGTGTATTTTCAGTTAGAAACACACCATTGTACAGCTGAATATTAGAGCTATTAAAAGGTATTTCAACTCAAATCAAAATACAAATTTGTAGGACAAAAGGATCGAGCTTGGCTGCCAATTCTAGTTATTTTTACCACCATTTAACTAACATGACCACTTCTTTTCTTGCTGTGAAGATATAACATCTTTTGAGTAGACATTTTTACACAAATGCCAGTTCACATCTGAGAACAACCAGGTCAAATTTCCAGCAATCTTATGGACAAAATACTATGTGGAGGAAACTACTGGTTACCTTCTGAGGCTCCTTCAAAAATCACAAGAGATAATAATCAAGAAGAAAGGGAGAAAAAAAAAAAAAAAAAAAAAAAAAAAAAGAGCAGGGACTAGAGAATAAACACGTAGAGTCAGTTCTTCCCTTCCCTACTGGCTTACATACTCCTACTCTCTCATATATTCCGCCTCCCTTCCCAAATGCTCCACTTATGACAAACAGAGAACGAGAGCATTATTCTTGATGTAAGAGTATTGGGTAAATTCACTAACACAGATGCTAGTGTCATAATTTAATCAAACATTTGAAATTAGTTTTACAACCATTTCTAGGACCCTGACACAGCTCTGCTAAACCTGAACAATTTCAGATAATTTTTACTCTGGGAAAAATTACCTCACATAGTTAGTTACCTAATGAAGAATTTTCATTTAAATACAGCAATAGAACAGCCAACCACAAATGACAAAAGGCTCCAAATAGCCATTGTTTTTGAAGTTCAGCCAGCCCTTATCACTTTGTCAGTTTCGTACACTGCTTTTATCCTGCTGCCCAGACCACCAAGTATTTTCCAAGAAGCTTATTCAAGCATCCAAGCAAGCCAGCCCTTGATACTATGCTAAAAAAAGCTGAACAAAAAACATGCATGAAGTGAAATTCAGTGACATTCCTGTTGGCAATTTTATCATAGACATGTGCTATACACAGCCACTCCAAATGCTGAAAAGCATGAACCCTCTGTAGCATGAACTGCCTCTACAGATTAACGCCACTGACACTATGATGTTTATTTATGGCCTACGTACCTCTGGGCAATGACAGATCGTTTCCAGATTTGTATAGAAGGCATACTGTGGTGTCAAAACAAAAGCCATGCTTTCATTAAGACAAAAGCATCATGAGTCTGATTACTGATACCACCACATCAATGACAGAGCGTAATTTAAAGATGGTATTGGTTAACAGCCCAAGTCCTTCTCACTTGGGCCTGTTCACCTGCCACCTCTATACAGTCAGACTTGCAATGCAGAACAATTTCCACCTTTAAATCAGGTTCTGGATTCCTCTCCAGCAGGCTCAAAACCACTTTACCCAATGTAGTTGAAAAGCCTGGTTTTGGAAGACTGAAAATCAGATTTTCAAGTACTACAGATTTTCAGTAACTGGACAGAATCACCATCTAAAGTCCTATCCTTCTTCATACTAGTAAAGCAAAAAAAAAAAAAAATAGCAATGATCTTGCAAAGACTAAGCCTCTTGATCATTGAATCATTCACAGAAGATTTGATCTGGATTTTGCAAAAGGTCCCCAAATCCTCTCACTCCCTCTGCAGCCACTATACAGATGGCACAGCAGCTGACTTTAGTTCACTGGGGAGAGCATTAAACCCATTCCATGCTTCTGCATGAAGCAAACTGTTTCTCATGCACAGCTTCTCTAGTTAATAGCTATTCAGAAGCAAGAAATACACAACTGTCAGTACATTGGGTGTGTTCCATAAAGTTACATTTAGGTGCTGGGGTTCTGCCCATTCCTTGACACAGTATTTGTCTGGCTGGCTACCTCAGAGCTTGAGTTGTGTTACTGGTTTCCTCAGCCTCCCTATCTTGTGCATTGTTGCTGGATTACCAGAAAAATCTCTAACACACTTTTTTGGTTTGCAGAGCCAAATCAAAGTCTTCCTTTGCAAATCATGTACTAGGAAGGTAAATGTAGTAGTATCTACACTAAATTATTTTAAGCAAGAGATTCAATTTCTAAAAACAATTAAATTTCTTAAAAGCATTCAAAATAGACTAAACAAATTTCTTGACAAGCAAAAATAGAAATAACCTCACTTCTCTCCCCACACTTCCAATTGTCACTATTGTCTTACCCCCAAGCACCTTCTTTTCACATTCCTCATCCAAACTGTTAGCTTCCACGGGTCTTTCAAAACCCATGTGCGTCTGGTGTAAGCATTTTTCAAAGAAAAATCCTTGCTCAGCATTTTCTCTCGTGGGAAGATGCAGGCTGGTAAAAACTTTCTGCCTCTCCTCCATTTTCTGGAAAGCCTTGTCTACACATGTTAAATTGGTGCTCACTTCTTTGATCAGTAAGACCAGATCAGCCTGAGTATTTAGTCGAGCTTCCATTTCTTCTCTTACTCGCTGGATTTCCTCAAGCACAGTTCTTATATCCAAGTGACTGGACTTCACCTCTGCTTTGAGATCTTCTTTCACCTGTTGCTGGCTCCTCTGCAATGCTAACACAGTTCTGATTTCCTTCTGAGATGTTTCCACATCATGCTTTAGTGCCTTCTGCCCAGCCTGCATTGCCTCCTGGCTAGCTTTCACTTCTGCCAACAGAGCAGCGATGCACTCCATCCCGATCCCACAGGAGTCGCAGGTCCTCTTCCAGTGTCACAGCTTCCAAGCAGTCAAGGACATTTGTGAGCCAGTATCAGACTTCCCCTGATGGCAAGTGAGCTAGCACACAGCCCTTGGTAGGGTATCCTACCACAATTTACAGCACTCTGCAGTGAAGGTACTTGGTAAAAGTCTCGTACGAGGTGAGCCAAAGGCACTACATGAAAGCCTTCAACAGGCACGGCTGTAGTCAGAGCTCCTTCTCAGGACTCAGACAGAGCACTAATCAGTTTAATTGGCAGATTATGCCACACCTGAATTTTTTAAAATCTTTTGCTGACATCATTGTACGTGGGACGTCACCCCCGAAGCCACTCCCAACAGTCATTTGATCTGTGCATCAATCAAAATATGCCTGGGCATCAGTAACCAAGTTTGTTGCAATGCAGCCAAACACTCTGTGAGAACGCAGTGGCCCTTCCTTTACAACACAAAGGCTCAAAGGAAGCCTGAATCACCTGCAGGAGCTGAAAGCCAAACAGTTCAACAGTGTGTAGTTATTTCAATTGTATATTCAACAAGGTGATTATGCACCTGTCTTTCTGCTAATGTGAGATTCAGGTGTACATCTGTGGACACATTCGATACTGCCCCACTCTCACTGAGTGCTGTCCTTATCCACACAGCAAGCAATACTCTTCTGGTAATCGCTGGAAGAACACAGTTCCTGAGGAAACCCTCTAATCCACAAACAATAAAGACTTATCACAGCAATATGGTAAAAATTACTCATGAGATATTTTTGCCAAGTTAAGGATGCCAAGCCTTTTAGCTACCAGGTCTGAGGGTTAACTTTTCTCTGGAAAAGCTATGGCTTCTTACTTTTAGCACAAAGCTCTTAATAGGTCTAGGCTCCATGTGAAAACAGGTAGATTAATGGCACCAGGCTGCTAGTTGTGTTATACAGCAGTTTAATTACGCAGTCACTGGATTCAATTTGGAAAAAAATGACCAATACCATGTGATCTTGGTCTACAGAAGGTGTCAGTCTCTGCTTTCAAGGAGGTGAGCAAGTACTCAGCACAATACCCAGCAGAACAGGACTCAGACCACACAAGCTGGAGCTCAGGAAAACTTATACACCACTCCTTTGGCCGTGTCATGACTCCAGGATGCTTTCAGGAGCAGTGATGATCCCAGAGCAGAAACCCATTCTATCTATCAAAAACTGCAATAACCCCCATCAGCATTGTTTTGGGAAGCATTGTTTTGGGCTGGGAAGCAACACTAGGAATGCCAATAGCCCATGCATGCAGAGAGCCAGGATTTCCAGATCAGCACAGTGCTGCTGGCTAAAAGGCCTGTCTGGGGACTCCTGCCCTCAATGCAAGTTTACTACTGATTTGCCAGTTCTCCTCTACACTAGTCCAGACACACTAATGTGTGGTATCAGAGAAGATACCAGAGATGTACCCTCCATATAGAGCACGTCATGGCTTGCAGATATTCCCTGACTATTTTGCTATCACAGCCCCTGGTGAACATGAAGTAGATGCTGGATTTTTTTTCCAAGTCTCTGTATCACCTGCCAGAAGGCCAGACATGGACTTTCTGATGTGATTTCCCAGCACAGCTACAGGCCACAGGTTTCTTCCCCTTTTGGCTCCTTGCCCCATTCCTAGCTGAATAATTATCTCAAGAGCTCCTAAGCATTATTATTCACACAGTCACCACAAGAGACTAGTACACAGGTTGCAGAAGCCCAATCTGAAGTCTGAATCCAGGTAACATCTTTGACAAAAGATGTAAGTGAAGAGAGCCAGGTTAAGAGCAGTCGCAATACCTCTACATCCCTTGGCCATCGGCTGCAGTAATTCAGCTGAGCACTGTAAGTTTTCATTCCACTCTTCACTGTGTCTTAAGAGCTCCTAAAAATCTCTCTTAGTGAACCATTTGCAGAGACCTTGTCAGACAGTAAAATCCATCTGGTCCTGTTGTGATACAGCTGAAAAACAGGTGAAAGGGAGGATATTCCCAGACTCACAGATGTAACCTCCAAAATCTAAATCTTCCTAGAAATTTTAGGCATGAATCCTGTGTTTATATACTAAGATAAATAGCTCAAGTGTCATCCTGCCTAAGTTTCACTTTCTGATGATTTTAAAGGTATAGTTCCACAAAGAGTGATTCCATGAAGCAGTGATTTCAGCTGAGTTAACAAAAAAACAAAGCCAAAAAACCAAAACACCCTCAACTCTAAAAAAAAAAAAAAAAAAAAAAAAAGTTTGGGGGTAAAAAAAAAGTCTCCAACTGATACCCCTTGGTCTCTCTGTAGCAGAACAGGTTCCTGCAGACACTGACCCAAGAGCAGAATCCTAACTACAACATCCATGACTGCTTGAGGGAAGCCTTTCTCTATAAGCTACACTGAAAGCCTGGCTGACAAAGCTGGAGTAACTAAATCAGGTGCTGAAATTGTCATTCCTGTCCAACATCACCAAATCCAAAAGCTGCAGTCTCCTTTCTACAAGCACGTGCACCCACCCTAATTGCCAAGTGTTCTCTGCTATAATGTAATACACTGAAGAAAATCAGTCCTTGGAAGCTGGTCTTCTGCTCTATATGAATACATTCTTTCTATCCAGAATGCAGTCAATCCCAATGTTCGGTATCTTCCTCACTTAAACTAAGACAGGATGATTGACCATAAGGAATCTTTGTCAATTCATAAAGACCACCCTCTTGACATAGATTTCAGGCAGATTTCCTTTACTTTTTTCTACTCTGGAGGACACTCTTTAAAAAACAACCTAAAATTAAATTTATAGGCTAGTACTACAAAGCAAATTTTAAGTCCACAAAAGTTGCTGCTACTCTAAATTTACAACCTGTCTCTCAACAGGAATACTTGATAACTAATGACAGATGGAGAACATTTTATCAATGCACAAGTTTCTGAACCTAGAATTCACTGCCTCAGAATTACCCATTTCACCTGCCATCCCCCAGCTTCTGCTCCAGCTAAGATGTCTCTATCCTCAATGCATCTCAGGTGCCCTAACATTTTTTCATTTAACATTTAACATTAACATTTTAACAGTTTAGGAAAAAGAACTCCAGATTTCATAGACTAACATGAAACAACCACTGTCGAGGATTTCCTCTCAAAAGTACATTAATGATTAGGGCAGAACAAAAAATTACTTAATTTACTTAAATAAAATCTGGTCAATTTTGTGTGAGATATGTTTGAGGGTTTGGGGGGGGGGGGTGTGTCTTTTGTTGTGTTTTTAAGGTATTTCTTTCACATTACAGAAACACAGAAATCTTTTAGACAATTGCCAACCAGCAAACACAAAACACCCCTATTTCTACAGCTCTAATTATGCCTTCCCCTCATCACAATGTGTAAAAGTCATTTGAGCAATGCAATAGATCAGCCATTTAATCTCATGGCTGTAATTTTAAAGTTTGCTTTGTGACAAGCTATTGCCATTAGGAGAGGACAATTTAAGAACATCCATGCAAATAAAGAAGCTGCTGGGTTTATTCTGCAGCAGTACATACATTATGTTTGGGAAGACCTGGAAACTCAGATTGCTGTAAACTACCACCTTAAATTCTTCCAAAACTCCTGCTCTGGGTTATAATATAACCCATGGCAGACAAATACACAGGGAAAGCAGTCACAAAACTAAATTAACGGTGTCTGCAGCGGGCCTGGCAAGGACTTGGATGAAGTCTTCAAACTCCCCCAGGCCCTCCACAGTTTGGTCAACTGTAATTTTTGCCTACATATGTCTTGGCAAGGGGTGAACACACATCTTCCTCCTGTGCTTCTCACAGTCCAGGCTGGTGATTGTACAAACACAGACTCCTGAAGAAGAGATGTTTGTTTCTAAGCTCTGCCTCAGGCCTGTCTGTATAAGCTGGTGCAGACAGTCCCAACTTGCTCTGTTCATACGTCAAGCATGCTAGTCAGGAGCCAGTTCTAGTTCACAGCAAAGAGACTTCATTTTTCAGAGTTGTACCTGGATAATCTGCTCAACTGAAATGCTTAAGAAGCTGTACCTCAGAAGCTTCTTTATCTGTGGTCTTGTGTCAAAGCAAATGGGTAAAGAGAAACAGCACTTCTAGTCTTTCATCTCCCGCTGCATCACCACGATGTGAAGCACAAGACGACAACTAAATGCTTCCTAAAGCGGTTCAGCAGCTCTCTCTTTTCACTACTGTAACCTCTTGAGTTTCCCTTCTTTCATGTCTAATACTAGCCCTTGTCCAGGAACACCAGCTTATTTCAGCTATCATCAAATTCATTTTAAGTTGTGCTGAAGAAACCAATCAACCAGCCACAGAGACTTTTAAGAAAGGTGAAAGAACTGAACAAAACTTAACTGCAAGCAGGTGAAACTTGACCTAGATGCTTAACCTGACTCAGCAGGAGTAAAACACACAGCAGAAATCTCTCTGCCTTTTTTTTTCAGGGGTACAAAGGTTCTTAAGCATGTATTTTAAAATCCCGTACAGCCTGGAGGGGGAGTGCAGAGTCATCACATATTATTCCAGGCATTTGGTTTGAAGTACTATTCCTGCAGTCTCTGTCTATCCTCATCCACTGACTTCATTACAGCACTGACTTGTAGCCTCAGTGTAACATTTTAAATCCATTCCTTCTCATTCCCCATTTCCAGTCAGAACTGGATAGTATCTTTATACACACAGTAATGAAAAGGAAAGGGAAATCTCAGAAGTATTTATATGCTTCTAAAACCTCTCTATGGTTCCCATAACATTTTTTACTTTATGGCCCACAGGTGTGTTTTACAGAAACACTAGTTGGGCTTTGAACATCTACTATACAAAGTGATTTTGCCTCTGCAATTGACTGTCAAGTTTACAGGAACTTGTATGTAGAATATGTAGAACTGAAATAAGTTTTCATAGCTCAGTTGGTTAGAGCATGGTCCTAATGATACCAAGGTTGTGGGTTCAATCCCTCTAGGGCCATTGACTTGGGAGCTTCACTCAATGACCCTTGTGGGTCCTTTCCACCTCAGAACATTCTGCATGATTCTGTGTGATCGAGTTAGTAAGCATCAAGCATGAATATGAGTCACATGTCTACTACAAAGATAAAAATATTAATAAGCCCACCATACAGAGATGACCACAAATAAAACAAACATTTAGAATGCAATGCAGTTCACAGAAAACAACTCTAACATTCACCAGGAAGACTACCAGTGCATCAGGGTTGTCCTGGCTATTTTCCAAATAACCAGTGGTGATATTGATGGTTGATTCTATTTATTTATTTATTTATTTGTTTATTTACTTTTAGCTTGTTCTGAGCTAGGACAAAGCCTACCATATTAGTTACCCATACAGTGCTACATAACACTGGGGGAAAAGAAAAGGAAGATGGCAAAACTAGTTTATTATATTAGAAAGTCTGGAGCATGGGCATTTTGATATGAGAGGGAATGACAATATCTACATTAATGAAACTACTTAAAAAAACCCCACTGTCATCCATTTTTAATGACAAAGATGACAACAAGATGGAAAATAATTGCATGAGGATATTACAGTGCGCTGATGCTTTGGCCAATAAGGACTGAATTAGATTGAAATACATCTCAATGTATAATCCTCAGTTCAGGTATCTGAACTCATCAGTTCATCACATACATTACAGGCAATGTTAAATCTTTGATTTCCCTAACTTTAAAATATACAATATACTGGCAGCTATACTTATTTTACATAAGGGGTTTTTGTTTCAGTAAGTTTCTAGTCCAGGTATTTCTCTGATTAGGCAAAGAAACATGTGAAGGAGTTCTACTTTTTCTTATAGTTGCAGCTGTGCCACAACGTACACAACTTCCCAAAAAACCAAGCATGGAGTGATGTTGAAGACTGGTGTCTCCCCTTTCTGCTCCTATTCCCTCCAAGTTTGTTCTCTCCCTAACTCCTGTACAAGAAGTTGCTCCTTACTGTCTGGTGCCCTCTACTGCTTCATCACAAGTACAGGATATCACCACATTTTTGCCCTTCATTCTGCAGCCTCTGTCCACAAAATATAGGACCCAGAATGATTGGGGACAGGGGTCTCACTGTGATTAGTTCATACTATTGCAAACCCTTCTCAGATCCAATGACTTACCTCTCCAGTACAAATCCTGATGCCTTTGTTTCTCCATATCCCCCCAGATACACTCAGAGTGTGTGTGTAATGTTGCAGGAAGAAGACCAGCACCAAACCCTCACACAAGACCCGAGAGCAGAATGATGCCAATACAGGGTCTCTTCCTGTCCGAGCCTTTGCGAAGATCCCAGCCCTCATAGTTACCACGGGTGAAATGGCTGAAACACAGCCAGAAAGGAAGAAGCCACTTAAGCTGCAACTTTTGAATGCATTCCTTCTTTAATACTGCAGTCCACCCCACCTTGCTCAACATCAAGAATATGAGGCTGGAAGAACCCTCCTGAAACCATTTACAACACTCCTTGTTGAAGCAAGGTAAACACTACCTAGACACAAAAGGCACTTCACCAGACTGCTCAATTGTTTTAAGTCCCACCACAAAACACCTTGCTGCATTTTTGTCATTGTATGTTTTCTTTCACATGAAACCCAACCTGATTTCATATAGATGAAATCACTGACTTCAGCTTCTCTTCATACCACATTTCACACAGATACTAAAAGGCTAGCTGAGTTTTCTCTTCTGCTGTCAGGCATGCAGAACAGTCTCTTGCGTTCTGGAAAGTCAGATGTGAGAACAGCTTAACTGTTTTTCAACTACTTGTTAACATTCTTCATTCCAAAAGAGCTGGCATGCATTACAAGTTATGCTAGGGATAAACATAAAGCAACTGGGAGAGACACTGTTACCTACAAATCCAGGAGAATTTCACCGATTAAATTTTTTGCATCATAAATCTATATCTACACACTAAACCAATTATCTACACACAAAGCTTGGCTTCAACAACCTAAGAAAGGACTAGGAAGAACTCCAAACGACTCTTACAGCAAATACAATTAAGATTTTAAATTTGCAAACTACTTTCTGCTGATGTACTATAGAGGTCTACCTTGTTGCAGTAAAGGCAAAGAAAACCAACAAACCAATCAACCCAGAACGAATTTGGAATTTTGACTGAATCACTTAATTTTGTCAACTTTGCCTGCTTCTAATTCAACATGGTAATGCTTTCTTCACAACCAACATATTAATTAATGGTCAGAACATATATTAGCTCAGATTAATGCTAGAGTCAAGAACTTGGTTATTTTTTTCCTCAGCTACTCAAAGTCCTTCAGAGAAGAGTATATGTAAGGATTATTAATTTGCAATGAACCATAATCTTCCCTTGAAAACAACTGCACAAAGACTTGAAAAATACATTTTTGACCACAAGACCAGCACATTAATGTGCAACATTTTTTCTTGTGCAGTATCTGCAGCTATCTTGATAGAGAGGACAGAATGGCTTTTAGCTTGAACTCAGAAGCTGTTTATCTAATCACACTAGTGTGAGCTGATGTTATATGACTCTAACAAATGTCACTGACTTAACTATGGCACTGAAATCCTGCCTAAAGGATATTATGGAAGAAAAATAGGGCAGACAGTAGGAATTTAAAGAGCCTCCAGAGCCTTGCCAGCATTATTGCCTTTGTGCCAGAAATGTTTCTGAAGCTGAAACACATCTTCCTGTGTTTTGAAACTTAAAAGCCATTTAAAAGCAAATTCAGACTATGATCAAATTGACTGATAATGTTCTTTAAAAAGCAAGGTGAGACCACTTCTAAGCATGTAGGAAGCACTATAATCAGTGCTAAGTTATCCAATATAATCACACTTTATCTACCAAAAGATCACTAAGAAGTTCAATTCTAACATTCTCCTCATAAAATTGATGGCCGCAGTTTGCAATATCAAGTTACAAAACTAATAGTTAGCATGCAAATTCTCTTTTTTGGTACATACAGATTCACTTTGTAAGTGAAGTCACAAATTTCTGAGTATAGAGTATAAACCAATTCAGAGACAAAGCCAGTACATGATTTTTTCCCATGGATTTTAAAAAAACATCAGTGATGATACAGGCATGACTAAGCTTACAGGCTGGAAATTAAGGGAAGGTAAGTAAAGTTTACAGTAGCTGATCAACTTCCCAAATCCCCTCAAGAATCAGTCCTAGCACTCTTAGGGGCTATGCAAAAAATACTGAGGCAGTGGTTTCAGCATTGTTGACTATGGTATCACTCAATGACTTTGCTCCAATCATTATCTTGATTGATTTTAATCACAGCCCAAAATGGCAACTAAGCAGGCTGCTCCTCCCCAGCTGCACTGACTTCATTTGATGAGTTCAGGATCAGTCCCAGACTGTTTTCCCATGACTAAAAAATAACCAAGCAATTACTTTACAAGAAGTGTTAATCTGTACCATCACTTCCACACAACAGGGCAGAGACATACCATTACCCTCTTGGCAGATGACCACCTTGGCGTGACAAGATCACATAAGGGAAGGTGCAATAAATTTTTCTGTGTCTAAGTAAAGGATTATCTATTTCTACATTGTTTCACAGCTCAGTTAAGATTCTGAGTTACTCTAGATTGGTACTGATTTTCTAAAGCACTAAAAAAGTTTTTTTTGCACATAATCACCCCCACTGGGCTGGTGCACACAAGTGAAAGCCATTTTTCTAATTTAAAGTTTAAGCACTTGTGCTTTTCATCCTTTTGATTACACATATCAGCACAATTAACATTAAGTCCCTGAAGAATGAAAGAAAATTTGAGCTATCAAAATCAAACTCACAACTTTAGGAACATGTATTTAAGGAGACATCAGAATAGCATGTTTTAAGGAATACCAACATAGATGAAAACTTGTCTAAAGCTAAACTTAAATGGTACTTTAAAGCCACCCTAGCATGAGAAACCATTTCCATGTTTTTCTGGTCAACAGATTAGAACAGCATCTTAACAGAAGCACTGCAGTTGCTGCTGGTTAAAATCATCCATGTGAATTTGATTTTCCATGCTTCACTGCAAGTTCAAGACAGAAAACAGCACATCTCAAGTGCCTCATACCAGCCCTAAGTGCTGCTGGAACTTCACATTTTCAAAAGACACACAAAATGTACTTATATAGCTTGGCAGTCACCACATCAAGGACCTATTTGTGTCTTTCCTGTCATGTTAAGCAGTTTTCCTGCTATTCAACAGCAAAGATATGTCCTCAGGGATGTGCTGAGGACATTGCACACCATTGTTTCAGGAACGGCCTAAGTGAAACACATCGGAGCCTATCTGAAAACATCTTTGCCAAGCTGAAAACAAAATAGAGAACAGGGTAGCATCCAGCACTTTCATTAGCTAAAAATATGCCTCCACCCTTTAAGAGGCACAAAGTCCTTCTGCCGCTTGCTGAGCAGTTCAGGGACTTCTCTTTCCAGCCACTCCTAACCAAGCTGCACAACTGAAGTCCATTTAGGCAAACGCTGCCCGACAGCTACCAGTGCTCCCCTTGAGGAGGGACTGCTCAACATGCCTGCTGTGGAGACCAAGCAGTTCCTGTGGAGAAGGTTTAAAACATTCAGCATATAATTCCTTGCACTTCACGTGCCTCTGAGTCTCTTCTATTCAAGCTAGCAAACTACAAAGGTGGCAGACGGATTTTTGCTTAACTGGGTGGTGGGCTGTGAGGAAGGGAGGGAAAGAAGACAACAGAAATCTTCTTGAGGAGCTGATACCTCAGGTGAGTATTGTGTTCACTAGGGTATACCCATAACCTACCACAAGGACGAAAACTCATATGTGAGGTCAATCCTCAAGAAAAATCCCAAATAATGAGCACCTTTACTTGTGCCACTAACAAAGGCAGCAAGAAAAATATTCACTGCACATTGCACACACATCTTGCTTTCCTTGACCTTAAATCCTAACTGAGATCCCTCCTGAAATAAAGAAATACAGGTTTAATAGGATTATGCTACTCATTTCATATCAGGACCTTTTATCTTTTTAATTGGCAAAATTTCTTAACTTGATAAGCGAGTTAAGTAGGTGGCAGATTGTACAGTAATATTTGTGGAAACAAGCAAGCCGTATTATATTTGTTACACAACAAAGCCATGATATGGCTAAGAGAAACAAAATTTTTCTAGTCTTCTGTTTTATTTGGAGTATAATAAATTACAACCGGCTTTATAAGAAAGTTCATTTATTCTTTTGCAGAAGACATTTCCAATAATCCTGTTTTATGACTTAAAATACCTGAAAAGGTTTAGCACAAAGTCTATTCTTGCAATAAATACAAACATAATATATTTACTAATTTAGATGCTTCTGATATAAGCAGTATCTGAGAGTCTCAAATTATTATTATGGAAGTTAAGCAATTAATGGGTACTATTTGTAATACTGTGACTTTTCTACTGAAGGACTGCTAGTTCTCTTTGAGAAAAGGATGAGCTTTCATTAAAAGAATTTTGCCACAGATGTTCCCAGCCGCTCTATTTCCTGCCTAACTAGAAGTATTTCCATAACATCACATACAAACTGTTTGCACAAGGATCCTGAGGAAGATCTTTTACTTGCTATAAATGTACAAGCAGCACACTATCATGACAAGAAGTAGCAAATATAAATTTAACCAAGAGCTGAACACAGGACCCCAGGTTATTTAATGCCCTTGCTACAATTACTACTCATCAGTAAAGATGATACCAATGAAAGGTTTGTAAATAGCAACTGTAAAGCAACATCATGTCCAGATACAACTCAGGTTATTTAAGGTGAGTTATTTCCACATTTGAGTATCTGGGCAGCTAAATTAAATGGGACGTTGGATTTTTTTACACCATTTAAAGATACAAGTTACACTGGCAAGACATTAATTTTTCAGCAGATCAAACACTATTTTCTTGTCCCTCTAAGAGACAGAACAGAAACAATACTCTGTTACAAAAGGAACTCTAACAATACATGGTTAGATAGGTGCTGGTGATAGTGCTTTTTTAGTTTTTAACAGTAACCACTTTTAACTTGTTACTGTTTAACTGTAACAACACTATTCCAGCTAGACAGTTTGACCAGTGCAGCCTTCACAGAACTTTTTTCTAGACAACAAACCAGGAGAGATAGGGTCTGCTTGCAAATAATTTTCAAAATAATTTAGGTTTTCGCATAATATTGGGTGAAACAGTCAAGAGCTCTTTGGAACACCACAACTTCCCTAAAGACATCAAATCCATCACCTTTGGACCCAGGTTATTCCTCTGCACTGCAATTCTGAGAGATTGCAATTTTTTAAAATAATAAAAACAGTAGAAATGCTGCTTCACTATGTAGCAAATCTCTATAAACAGAAATTGCCACTTCTTGCCATTCATGGCAGTGAGAGTGGTAACTGTGGTCCCAATCTACACACTACTTAACATAAAATTAAATTAACTAGAAATGGAAGAAACTCTATTCTCTTTCGCATATCCAAGTTTTCTGTGCCAGCGAAGAAAGAAGGGTAACACAAGATAATGAGACAACTGGCTGAAAACACTCAAAATGTTGCATTCTACCACTGAAATTTCACGGTAACTTTAAAAAAAAAGAAAGAAAAAGCTATTGCTGTATGTTTTAGAAAGTTTAGATTAGAAGGGCTGAATACGTAGCAATACTTCATTTGTCTGAATGCTGCAAGCTTTCTACTGTGGTAACAGATTCATTTGTACAAACTGGAAGAGGCAGATTTTAGAAGTACAAGCCTCATTTTACCACACTGGAAATCCCCTGAAGTAATTTAAAAGCTACTCAAGCTTTTAAGTCTAAGTGTAGCTGCCTGTCATTTTCAAACTCTAACCTACTTCACAGCAATAGAATTTGCAGCCAGACTCTTTACACCTATTAGATATGTCCAGTGGGAAAAAAATGCACACTTAGAATATGCAGCGGTATGAGTAAAGATTATTTGTTATGTCTTTTATATTTGCTCTCCAATTAACTTTTCTTCTATGAGGTTGAGCTTGAAGCAACAATTGTATTTATTTCATACGAACAAATACTTGGGGCATCCTTCACATATGATTAATCCCTTTAAGTGAAGGAGTAACAAAATCCAACATCACTTACTACAGTGGAGTAGAACACAAGTTGCTATGCATCTGCTTTTCAGCAGGATACCAGTTGTTCTTTCTCCAGATTTTTTGGGACAAAGCTCCCCATTTCAATTCATTTTCATACTTTATTAAATATATGCATATATAAGCTACTCTGGTTTGACTCTGGCATATTTTTTCTTGGGTTAAGGGATTTGTTGTTTGTGGGTGGTTTTGGGTGGATTTGGCAGATACTTCTGCTACCGAGGCTTCCTTTGAAATTACTAGTGCTATCTTAATTTTACAGCTACTGTAAACACATCCATTGGATGAGAGTTGTATAGAATACAAACTGTACTTACAAACCCTGAAACACAGAGCCGTGACACCTGCAAATAAGAATCTCCATTTAGTTATCAAGTACATGCTTACTGAAGCTATGACCTATTAAGACTAAAATCAGGCACATCAGGCAGGTCATTTAGTATCCAGTCTTGAATAGATTAAATCAGGAGCAGAATCTCATTGACTTAAACAGGAACATGATTAAATTCAAAATCCCCCATGACGAATGATTTCCAGCTATTCAACTTCTTTTGCTCAAAACAGATAAGCTGGCTTTACTTCTGAACTATTTTTTCCCTTAGTGGGTGACACAAACATTTAACATATTTGTCCTGTATAAAATTTCTCCAGCAGACTTCTAGATTTAGAATACTTAATAGGATTCAGTGTGCTAGGTATCTTTCTATAGTGCTGCATTACACTGTAGTGTCAGACATTCAACTAGTACTTAACTTATTCTTCAGGGGATGGAAAAAACGTGCTATGAACGGTTAAGCAACTCATGACACTTCATGCTTTCAGAATCCTTTAAGAGCCCTGCTTTGCAAGACACAAGTAATTTTACAGTTCCCAATGTAATGAAAGATCAACTTTGGGAAGAAGTCATTGAAAAAGGATGTCAGGTGCTCAAATAAACACATCTATGATGTTTGCTTGTTATTAGCAAAGAAGTTTTTAAAACTGGTATTGCTGAAAATATGTTTAATCAGCAATGGAAGTCACCAGCAAGACAAAAGCACCAAGTACTGTTTGCTTAAGGGAAGGAAAGAAAGAGGAAAAGCAGCAAGAAGAGCTGGAAGAAAACATTTTGAGACAAAACAGTATACAAACCTTGACAAAGCCTCAACAAAAAGCACAGGAGCTTTGACTTCCATTTGCAAAGCTGGTTTCTTGCCTGGACTTTTATCTTTATACAAGAGAAAACATAAGCAACTCAAAACTACTATTTTCAATCATTCATAAGACAATGTCTTTCTCTCACAGTTTATACAGAACTGATGATCTACACAGAGATGATGATTTACTCTGTCACACCACTGAAGCATGAACAACGCAAGAGCGCTTTAGTCACTCTGGTAAAAATCCTAAATGGTTCAATAAAGGAAGCAAATATAATATTTCATCACTGAAAAACAGTGGTTCCCACTCTCCTCTGCCATGTTTATGCAATTCTGAAGTGTTTAGATTTTTGCAGTTACTTGCTACAATCAAGTTTTATACATCATAGAATGGGAAAATAAATTATTTTCTGAAGGTTTCAGGATTTTGTTTTGCCTTCGAGGGCATTCATTATATACAGTAACAATGCAGGTGTAGTATACTTCCAGTTGCTGAGAAAAATTATACTTTGATGTTTGCCTGCATTGAAGGAGAGAGAAGAAGCTTCTGGATATCTTGACCTTGAAGTAGTGTAGAGCACAGTCATGGAAGTTAGACACAAGGCAACAAGCTGAAAGACCTTAAAAAGCACTTTAAATATTACAGCAAATTTCACCTGGATTTATTCCCTTCCTAGGAGAAAAACATCTGATTTTATCTGGCTTCCCCTGAACAGACTGCATGATTACGCTGTAAGATACCTGAATTACTCCAGGTACTTTGACACCTCACATGGATGACAATGGAAGTAGTGCAAAGACATCCAGCCCAAGGATCCATTTAACACTAAGTGCCATGACTAACCTAGAGCAACATGACACCTGTGTAAACAACTGTGTGTCCCCCCCATGTGAAGAAACTGTATCAGGCTGCTGTGAACTACCCTTGAGTCAGACTGAAATCCCAAGCTCCATCCTCTTCCTCCCAACAGTGCTTTCTAACTTCACCAAATTAGTGCACTGCAATTGTCAGGCACAATATGACAACAGAAGAATCCAACCTGACCTCTGCTCCAGGTGACTTTAAAATTCTAAATTTCAACAATCGCTGTAAGTATCTCAAGGATGGTCTACAGTCATAAAGGCAGTCAATCTATGCTATGATCAAAGGGAGCAAAGAATGAAATCCATGATAATGCTTATTAGAAGTGCAATCTGGATCTCAGCATTGTTTATACAACACTCCTACATATTCATGTTCCTAGATGGACCCTGAAATTCTTTCTGGCAGTTACCCCGTCCCTCATTTATTGACACACTCTCTACTGCTTATTGTGCCTATTGCCCATGAGATCTTGGAAAGAAGCCATGTTATTTTAATCAAATTAAACCACTACAAGAAAAGACGGTCATATTGGTGCCGCAAAACTAAATTTGGCTCCTCCTGGCATTTAAAAACAACAGAAAATAACATTTTACGCTTTTGACACAGACAGTCATTGCCTCATGTACTGTTGCTGAGCTTTATGAACCTGAAATAATCACTAACAAGCTTCGATGCATTCTGCTGTTTCAAAAACCGCAGTATTATCTATACATACTTGCATTCTCCACTACAGACTATGACCTGGTTTTCATATGCCCTACTTTTTTGGTATATCCAGCTCTAGCTAACCGCTGGTCAGCTTTCTGCTAGCATACTGACTTCCTACAAGACACAAGGACAGCAAAACAGATGGGGGAAAGCAGGCAAAAACCCCTCTAAGCTTCAGTGCTGTACTATTACTCTGTATATACTGTACATAGAGAAAGTACACAGAAGATCTAGTCAGCACTTCTTATTTAATGAAGTGCTGCTTAACTTGAACACAGGTCTTGCAATCTATTTTACGTGTTGTATTTCACGGAGACCTTCAGGCAGGCTTTGTTTTCACATCCACTCAAATGAAATTAAACTAAAAACTGATTCTTATAATTGCAAAATTCTCTTGATACATGCACTGACATTTATTTTTCAAAATTACACAAATTTCAGTAGCATTTAATGAATATTTTGAAGACTGAACATTATCTCCCCTCACTTTCTCCTTTAAGATTTTTGATCCTGGAGTATGTGTTATGTAGAAATTTTACGTTATTTATATAGTTATATGCACTAAGACACCCTTTACATAAGAATTTTTGGCATCAAGGTATCCAAATCCTAGTTTAAACCCAATGCAAGCAACCTGCAAACAGAAGCCTATACTGTATAGTTGGCCTGTATTATGTTCATAAATGCATTTATCATCCCAGAAGATTTTTGAAGCTGGATTTACTTTGGCAAGGATAAGAAACGACAAGACAAATGATTTAAGCTGCCATGTTAAAAGACAGGACAGTAAGGAAAGCTGACTGGTAGCACTCAACTCCAAGAAAATAAAAGCAGAAAGGGTGGTATTCAAGTGAGAGAGGAAATTCCTGAGTGAAGAGCTTCTGCAAAACTAGCTTATGTAGCTGCTTGCTCCCCTCTAAGTAAAATACAAGAAAACTGTAAATAGTACAGCAGAGAAAAATACTTATGCAAGATGCTCTCAGTACTCTAGATGTCACATAGCTCAGCCCAAACTAAAAAACAGCTTCCACACCTCACCCCCAAAATAACACATTTATGTCCTGGAATAAAGCTCACCTTCCATAAACTTGCTTTATTTGCTTAGCCTGACACTGAAGGTAAGAATCAGGTCAGATGCAGCTGAGAATTCTGCAGGTTTTTTTTGTTTGTTGTGTTCCCTTTGTGCATGCATGTATTAATTAAACACATACACACACTTGTCCTCAGGGTCTCAAAACTTTGTACCTTTTAGGTTTGTCTCGAAACAAGAGACACAAAAGTTTGCTTGTTCCACTTGCAAACAAGATGTATTTAGCACAACATCTGTGATAACATATCTACAGGTAAGTATTCAAACATTTCCCACAGACAGAAAGCCACACAATGACAGCCTGTATTCATTCCACTTCCCTCCCTGCTTCCCCCCTTGCACCCAATCAAGACACAGAAAAGACACTGCTCCCAGTAGATAACCACTAAAATGATTAGATAAGTATTTAATATTTAATAGCATAGACTTCCTGATACTATTTTTGGATATGTGCAAGGAAAGAGCAAATCCCAATTTGCATTTCATAAACAGAATATCTTCCAAAGAAGCAGCTCAGCACACATGCAGAGGCTTAGAATATGAAACTACTTTGCTTAGAAGTCAGACTTCTGTCTGAAATTCAAAAACTTTCATGCCCAGTACAGTTCTTATTTGCTAAAAATAGATATAATAAAATAAATAATGCTGTTGAAGTAAATAAGATATTAATTCAATGCATGCTCTAATCATCATATTAAAAACACACAAACCTGTATGAAATATAACAGTGCTTTTCTTGTAGCCAGAAGGCAGACGAATGTTTCGAAGCAATCCCTTTGCTGTCAGCCTTATGCGCATGTTGGATAAGGAAAATTTCGGGGACCATAACATGTCTTCAGTGCAATCGGAAGACAAACAAGCAAGAAACAGCCTCCATGTACTGTCACATACTATGTTTCTAAATTGCTACTGCCAGAAGCGAGCAATTCTTGCTAAAGAAAACAGGCTTGAAGAAATAATCAGGTCTCCATTCCTTTGCCTTATTCACAAACAAGCAAAAAATCGGTAAAAGCAGATATCCACAACGTAAATGCTGCTGGCAGCTTCTCCTCACCAGATGTTCTGAAAAAAAAGCTTGTCCTCAGAATAAAACCGACTTAGTGATTTCAAAAACCAACAGCCTCTGAATTGCATCACAGTACCGAAGCTCAATCTGCTATGGGACTCTGTGGGCTGGGAACTGGAAAAGGAGAAATGGGAGGAGGAGGATGAGGAGGGAGGAGGAGGAGGAAGTGGGTGGTCTCACCAGCTGAATATAGCATCCGCCAATGTCACAGTCCATGCAATTTTTCTTTGGAGACTGTAAGGAACATTATTTGAATATTCCTGGAGGCATATTTCAGTTCTGCTCTCCAAAAATCTTTTGTGGGTGCACTTTTAAAAATTGTTTCTTTCAACTATCACGTCAACATTTACTAGTGTTAACAAATCCAGAGACATGTCTATTCTCTAAGAACAACTCAGTATTTGAGAGCTGCTTAAGGGAAATTCTGCTTAGCTTGGCATCTCAAAACTGCAGATGCTTCCATTTATCATCAGAGGAGAAGGACTCAGGAATTAATTCATATTAAAACAGCTCTCTGCCAGCTGGGTTTTGAGGTCACCCAAACACTGAGGCAAGTAAGCAGTGTTGGAGGAATTATTACAAAATAGATGTTCTTCTCACATTTGAAATGAGATATCAAATAAAAAATATAAAAAGTTTTGTAAAAATCATATTAAAAGTTTCCTCTTACTATTTAATGAGATGGAAAGTTTTGCATATACTTTGTTGAAGTCCACTGCCATTAGCAAGAATTAAATTAAAAATAAATTTAGAAAATAAAGGAGTAACTGTTTTACAGATCAGAAAATGTCACATTTTTTATCCACGACCATGACTAGACATACATGCGCTGGCCACCTTCCTGTGCAGAAAGAAACATTTCACCACTTTTCCTGAGGTCATCAGCGGTCTTACCAGGCAGCCATTGCAGCAGGGACCACCCAAGTAGTCTCAGCCATTGCTGGAGACAAGATAGTGGCAGCTCATACTTCTCTGGGGTTGTTTGAAGAGCTGGCCTCCACAGACTTTGTAATTTTTTAGAGACAAAAAAATTAGGTACTTTTTCATTGAGTCTGCATTTCTATCACTTCAGCAAACCCCAGCCAATGTTCTCTAATACCAATACTTTTGAACAGTTTTTCTATTTCCAGAAACAATTAACTCAGCTTAGTCTGAAGCAGGTATAAGCTGAATGAAATATCACAGTGTCAGGTCTCATTTCAGCAGTGCCTTACCTGTCCTCTCTTTACCTCCACAAATCTAAACTTTATATTTCAATAGCATGTCTTACTTCCTCAAGATGCATAATACTTTAAACTCATAGAGCCTATTTTCCACATCAGCTAGAACTAAAAATAGCATGTTGTTGCTGTATCCGGGTATCTCTAACGTCACACAGAGCCCGGTGCAGTGACAGTGAAGCAGATGCTCACTGTATGTAGAGCAGAAGAGCTGCAGCGCAGCACCGAGACAGACCCACCAAGGCAACCTCCACAGCAGACTGTGTGAGAATACCCCAGCATGTTTGCAAAGCAGGTACCAAAATATTTATTTCCCAGCACACTGATGAAACACCAACTCTGAAGTACTATAATACATCTTCAGTCCACACAAAACCATTCAAAATAAGGACAAAGACAGTAAATTAGGGGTTTTTGTTTGGTTCCCAGGGCAGCCTCTGTGCACAGCAGGGCATGCATGTCATTACTGCTACAAAACCTCATCTATTCCTTCTAGTCTGAAGAGCTTTGACACAAGCAATGTGTGTGCATCTAACTTTCCAAGAGCCTGGGGTTCCAGACTCTTTTCTAATCCAATACTATTATCAAAGATATTGCCCCTTTCTGGAATGCATTATTATGATGCTTGAAAACGACACCGAGCAGTAACTCAGAAGGCTTGTTTACAGCACAGTACAATCGCTACTAATTGTAGACTTGTGTATTCACACATGCACAGTTCATTAGCACATCCCATCAAATATTAGATTATTATTGTCAAATCCTTTCTTAATTAAGGCATTTTGAGATTTTTACTGGGCTTAAAGCCAGTCTTCAAACATAATTTAGCACCCAGCCACATCAGGTTTTACACTTTTGCCAGGACATCCGTAAGAGCTCCCTTTTATTTTCCTCCTGTTCCCACATTTCTCCAAGGGAACTGCCCTAATGTAGGAAATATTCTCTCACCTTCCCAATCTGATGCTCTCAAAAAGGTGGAAACAGCCCAATCAGGATAAAGAAAAACCCTTAAACCACTACAAGCCAACAAAACACATCAAAAAACCAACTCACCACTTCTCCTCATCCTTGCAATAGTGCTTAGGAGAATGGTAAAGAACTCCTCATTAGCTGAAAAACCAGCCAAGATGGAAGACCCTGCTGAAACCTCCTAGGGATAGGAGCTAGAACAAATAATCTCTACAGGGCAAACATGATGTAATGAACCAGTTTGAAAACTGCAGAAGGAATAAATCATCAATACTAAATATGAGCAGACAAAAGCTCTCTATCGACCTCAAAATCCTTGTAGCAAAGACCAAAACTCCTCTTACAGAGAAACACAAATAATACTTTTACTGCCTCTTCTTTCCTGCTCTTTCTTTGGGTGAAAATAGGCCATGAAGAAATAGATATATTATTTGTAAAAAACCTTCTGATTTGACAAAAATGCCTTTCTAGCCCCTAGAGCTTTAATTCTGTTAAACCCCAGAAACAAGTCTCTGTTATCCAGAAGCAGACCTGACTGCACTAATAAAAAGCAAAGGATGCATGTCTCATCTAGTGTCATCTAGCACCCAACGCTCAGAGCGCTCTGACAGTAGCCACCAAGGGGACTGCCCATGCCAGTCTTAAGAGCTCCCAGGTGAGACTTAACTTGCAGAGAGGTTCCTCCAGTATAATCTTTCCAGAGCTCACACCACAGTATACCTCACTGTGGTGGCTGTGCATGTGCTAGCATGGTTTGCTTGGCTCAGGAAAACAGCACCTTCCACTCCCGTCTGCACTCCCATGATAGTCATCCAGGGCCTTGTGCTGGCAGACTATAAAGCCAGGGCATAATCCATGGGACTTTAACAGAGCATGCCGGGAACATACACTGTCTACATTTCATGCATAACATGAGGATCACAGATAGGTCTTTTTCCTTCTTGACATTAGAGAAGGGTGACAGAAAACAGCAACAGAAAAGAGCAGAATAAAATAGGAAGCAATATACAAAGGACAAAAGGACAAGACAGATTTTATTTTCTAGCATCTTACTGCTGGCTTCCCTGTGACTCCAAGGGCAGAACTTGTGACCAACACGGACAAAGGGGCTCAATCCTGTTATGATCACGTAATTCAGTCTGGGTTGCTAAATGCATCGGTACCTGATGACACCATCAGATTGATGGAGGGGCCAGACCTATTTTAACCCCAGCAGATTTAGTATATCTGCCACTCCCTGGGAACATTAGGAACGTAAAAAAGGAGCAAAATGGACTGGTATCTCATTTCAGCCTCACAAGGCCAAATCCACAGTGTCTGTGTTTCTGCTGTCCCTTTCCTTCTCTCCTCATCTAACAATCACTAAGAATGCCATTGGAACACAGGTAAGTATCTCACTATAAAAATCTAAACCAGGAGCTAGATATTTAGAGAATATCTAAGCCCATGTAAAGGACACTTGGCTCCATGTCACAAGACAGCAAGAGCAGCACAGAGCAGATGGATTTTACTGGCATGCTTTACTCCAGGAAGAACTGAAGGGTGATTGCTTATGCAAAGAGAGATGGAAGAAGCTGGAACCTACTAAGAGCCAAAGGGTCATCTGTGTCCTGATTTTTATTTCTGGAAAATGACTGCTCCCACTCCACTTTCCTGTGATCACCTTGCTACAGCCAGTGTGCCAGTTTGAAAAGTGAATCATCCTGTAGGCAACAGTACCTGCTGCCACAATGAATGCAAACTGCAGCTTCAAGACTAATTTTAAGCTCAAATCCTCTCCTGAAGAAAAAAGGAAACATCTTCCTTCCCCAGAGCAGGAACTAAAATCCTAAATAATTTACATTTCTTCTTTCTGTACACAGAAGCTTTTAATCATTATAAATTCAGCAGCCTGTCAAACTGAAGGTGATGCTGCAATGGATTCCCAGGCAAACTGATACAGGAATCAGGCTGATGTGTGTCTCCCTCATGCAACAGTGGTATTCACATTATCTACACTCTTTTAGAATTGAGAACACTGCAAGAATGATTTTATTAACTTCTGATTTAAGGGACTGCATTTGCAGGATGTCCTTTTCAAAATGGCATTTTGGGTAGACTTCCTCAGCCAAAATCCTACAGAACTACTACTCTACAACACTGTACAACATCACCATCATTAGGGTAACATACCCTAAAATTTGAAACTTCAATAATCTGGCCAGATGTGAAAAAAACCTCACAACCACCTCTTTGCAGTGATTCCGAAATAGGGTAGGTGTATGCATAAGTTCTTGTGAGTTCAAACCTCAAGCAACAGAGGAAAAATAAATGCTTGAACTAGACCCACAGCCTACAGACCTATTAATTATTTATTTATACAATACTTATTTATATTCACTGTGCACATGTATTTCATCCATGGCCTCACAACAATACCCAGAGAGCCTCTAATAATGAGAAATATTGCAAATTAGGTCAATTTAGGCAAGTATGTCCTAAGACATGCTAGTGCTTTATCTGGAGAGCACAAAGCACTTTCAAGATAACTCACTGTCTTTTGCCTACTTGTGTGGGCTTTGTATGCTCTCCATTACCCCAGACTAGCAGACAGAAAAGGCACATGTACAAGTTGTTTAACCATCCTTGACATAAGGACACAAGACCATGAGTTTCACATTTCCGTGACAGCTAAATTATCTTTCAAGTATTGTGTCCACTTAAGCCCTTAACCAGGTCCAATGAACTCCAGCTCCCAACATGGGAGTTTTCTCTGTGTATCACTTGGATTGAACTGATGCAATCTGTAGATATTCCTTTCAGCTGCTCTCTCTACTCACACAGCAGCTGGCCTATCCAATACTTAGACAAATGAGAGAAAACCAAAGCTCTGTGTTGTTCTCCTGCGTGGCTTGTTATTGTGAAACATCAAAATAAATACCAGGAAAGAGAACCACTGATGTTCCTCCCCACAACAGACTAAAAACTATAGAAATAAACTACAAACATTCCTGCTGTAGAAAGCCGGCATACTTCTGCATCATCACTTGTTTGGAATATGGATGTACAGAGCTGGAGAGTAAGGTTCTCACAGAAGTTTGGAACGAAATAATAACAAAGAAGTCTGAAATACCTAACTTGTAATCCAGAAAACAGGTCCTTACTTAAAAATCACTAACAGAAGAAACAGACTTTGTAAGGTGAAAACTATTTCAGTTGGGCTACAAAAGGCCTTAATGAATGACTGTCATGATAGCAAAACAGATAAAACCCCTACCAAGTCCTCATTGCTGGGATTTTAAATATAATCCCAACATTTCCAGTCCATCAACTTGAGAAACTGCACACAGAATACCACTATCACTTGAATGAGATGGCTCATATGGTACTCCATAGCAAGCCTTGAGATTTTGAAATTCCTTTGTTTTTTGTAAAAGTATCTGTTGAAGGCATAGAGAACAGTGCTGATTGTTAGCACGGAACAACAGATAACTTTCCCAAATTGTTAACTTTCAGAAGATTGAGAAGAACACAAGGAACACAAAAACAAATACACTGATAGACTTAGCTGAAGGAACCAGTTCTGGAATACATTAAGACTGTGTCGTCACGTACTTCTAGTTTTTTGCATCCTACTGCCTATACTAACAAACAGATTACATTAGGAAAACACCATTTGTTTAAATAAAAACAATCCAAAAACCCCACTCAAAACAGATGACTTCAGAGTTTATAGTGGCATTCTCTGAATATCAGCACCAGCCATCTCACTTTGAAGACTTCTGAAGCATTCTAGTTCTCACCCAAGAAAAGAAATCCTTAGATCCAGTTGTTGTACTACACTTTATTTAGTAACTGTGGAAAAATCTGGCCAAGAAGGCAATAGCTATTGTGTTTCAAAGATTATTTCAGGTTTATAGATATTCCATTGACTCTTCAAAATAAATATCATTATATGATATGAATGATATGAGAGTCCTCAAGGAACATTAAGAAACTGCAATTCATACATTTAGATTATATGCATTTATTTATATAGAAATGGCAAAACAAATGCCAGCTTTCATAGTTCACATGCAGTAGCTACTCAGGAGCTTTGCTGTCTGTTTATAAGAGCATTAGCCTCAAGGTATTCTAAGGTTAGATCATGAGACAATTGAGTCATTCGGATAGTCCTCATAGTTCACATGAATGAAAGAAACATCTAAAAAAAGAATATAGCCAGCTTTTTATTGCAGCTAGGAAGGCAAGAAAATAGTCCAGCCACAGTAAAATATCTGCAAAAAGAGGTTTAAGCCTGATGTCTGCTGCCTTTCAAGGGATGAAGGGAAAATATTAATTTACATTGTTCAACTCCCAGAATTTCCACTGTGTAAAACATTAACTACATTAAATGAATACGGAATCTAATCTTGTACTAATCTGCGTCACCCCAGAGCATGCAAAACTGTTCCAAGTTCTACTGCAGGATTTCCTGGCTTTTCTTATTGAGGTAAGGACAGACAGAAAAACTGATGAATCCAATTTATTTACAAATGCTGAAGCTCTTAACACCAGAGTCTGAGAATCCAGTCTATCCAATACATCTGTATTGAAATTCCCACTTAGAGCTAGTCAGAAGTCCCACTTTTGCTATGTGGAAGACCTGGACTTCTTGGCTGCCAGGGCATGTATGTTCACGTACCTATCAGGGCCTTTCAAGTCTCCAACACCATTGCCTGCAGTTTCTTCCACACTTGCAAAAACTCTTACAAGCAAATACACACCACTCCCCAATCAATAATAAATCCCAAAACATCTTCTAATCAGACACAAATGGAGAAACAGAGCCCTAACGAGTTACTTGACTAGATATCCCTCATCAGTTGGGGTAATTTGCCATACATTGCTGAATACCGCACACAGTCAACTGAAAACCTAAGTATTTGGCATTCATAACAATGTGCATCAAACCTCAGAGTAGTCTTCTCAATTTTTAAAAAAAAACACACATTGTGACACATTACTTATTATAATTTTAAAACATTAAGTCTTTTTTGTTGCTGTCAAGGCATAATCACAGTGTGATAAACATTAATCCTTGTTTTTCAGATGTAGAAAGTGCAAGTATTTTGAGAGTAACCTATCGTATCAAAGAATCTACAACGTAAGAACTGTTTCCTCTCATGTTTCAACAGGAGTGACTAAGTGTGTGAAAGCAAGGGGTGTAAACTGAACCTTAAAGTATGCCTCCATCTTTTGTCTGAACCAGAGTATTTTGTTAGCAAAAGCATCTTATCCCAGTATAAGGGATTGGGTGGAGAGCAAGACCCCACCTTTAACAACCTGTTCCAAGGGACAACTTCATGGACTGCTATATTTACACCTCAGTTTTCCATTTGAGCTTGATCAGCACTATTGCTCACTTTTGCAAAAAGCCCCCTGACTGAATTTCTTCCTTCTCCAGTGCTATATTTTGTCACAAACAGCTTAACTAAAACAAACATCCTTTCTTTAAAAGAGTAAGAAAACAGAATACCGTGATTGAGCATGTACCATTTTTTGATAAAGCTTCTTTGGTATTCAGGGCTTCTACAGCCTTTAGTAACCAATCCTATGCTGCATACTCCATCACAGTGCTAAAAGATACAACATAAATCAGACTGTTCACATTTACTAACACTTTATAGGTGTATCCATCAGTTGCCCTTGCTGTGGTCCTGCCAAGGGTCTTATGCCGCACCTGTAACTTGTTATCCCTAATACACCACAGATCCCTTTCAGGGTCATGGAACAACAGGATAAGCCAAATATTCACATGCTTTATCCCAAAACAATTGCTTTATCTTTGGAACTGCCAAACAGGATATTTGCTTCGCTTGGCTTGTGTAGGTTTAAAGATTACTATGTTGTAACTTAATGTTTGATCAATAAGAGGGACCTGAGATGTGAATACCCACTGCATCCTCATGCACTGCACTGTAACATACTACAGAGGGATTAGACACAGCTAGCTTTTTCTACAGGGAGGGCTGAAGGAAAAAGGAAATAGCACTAACTTTATGCATTTTTAGAGGCACTTTTACAACTAATTCAAAATTCCATCTCATAAGATGCAACATTTTTATTCATATTTACATTAAGACATTACAGTAAGTGCTCATGAACATCTTTACTTGAAGTTAGCAAGTTAAGAACTATAAAATACATTATTCCCAAGATGTTAATTCTGGCCTAGCTTTAAAGCCAGTGCTGAAGAAATATACTACAGAACTTGTAGAATTTATTTGATGCACTGAACATCATCCCTGAAAAAGACAGAATTCAGAAAAAGAAGCCTTGTGAATGTGTTAACACAAACAAGAAACGAACAGCTGCAAATGGGAAAGTCTGTCCAGCTTTACAGGCACACTAACAGTATGTTGTGGCTTGCTTCGTCAAGCAGATTCTGGCTGTGCATCATTGCCGTAAATTAATGGAAAACGGAGAAACAGCAACAACATTAAGGGAACAGACAGCATATCAAGAAAAGCCTGCTATTTCTTCATTCTTGAAGAAATGTGAAAGGCAGCATGAACAACTGAGATAGACACCTAGTTAATACCTTAATATTGTAATCCATTATCAGAGTCCCACTGTAACAAATTAGTTACAAATTAGATCCTGGGCACATGGACAGGAAATAGAAGGGAGCTTGGAACTTCTGACTGGATAAGGCTAAAAACTGTAGACTTAACTATGGCACTGAAATAAAAGAACACAAGCTTTATACTAGCTGCAGTCATCAGAACAAAGCTTCACTATAATATCAAAGCCAAAAGAAAAAAAAAAAAAGAAGATAGTGGGCCTCATTCTACATGGTACTGGCTGGCATCACTTCAGTTCACTTCAAAAAAAGATCATTTGTCTTTTCTTAAAATGTAAGACATTGTACTAAAGAATATCCAAGCGGTCACACAGTATTTTTATTCTGTAAGAACTATCTGCAAGTGTAAGGATGGAAAAAAACTTCTTAAAAATGCAAAATACTCCACCAGAGAGCTCTGCATTCATAAATGGGAAATTATACTAATTCTCTGTACAAATTAGAAATGTATTAAGTTGAATGTCTAACATCTCCAGTTTTGGAAACTGACTCAGTACAGTAAGCAGTTCAACTGAAGCACAGATATTTTACTGGCAAAAGTATGAGTAAAGAGCATTTAATAAAATATTGCTAAATATTACAGCCAACTTGGAGTTTATGGCTGTGTTTTTAAGGCATCAAATCCCACACTTCAATGTTATGTAGCTACATGCTTTATTAGGTCAGAAAAGATGAATCATAAGCAAACTTCTAAACCAGTAAAAAGGGGAGGGTACACTACTTTTCTGGAAAGTAGAGAGAATGTGCACACTAAATTTAGGGGGAAATAAAGCTAAATTTTGAGACTAACGTAAGCAAGCCTAAGAGGAATTTACTTTTTTAGTTTCTAGTCCAGAAATGGATTTTATTGCTTTAGGAGTTACCTCAATGGAGCTGATGTAGACATTATGTTGCTAGCGGAATCATCCCCTACATGCTTATACAATAGACTAGGTCTGAGCTCTTGAAACTCAGCATGAGGCTTTACCTAAACTAACATTAGTTCAGCCGAGTATCAATAAAAGCAACAAACAGAACAAGCACTTTGGGCAAAGTCTGACAGAAGCCCTGACGCTTAACAGAAAATATCGAAGTACTCTGCCACAATTAATATGTAGACACTTGACACCCAAGAGAGTAAAAGACAAAAGCATTAGTGTTATGTCTACAGGAAATTTAAAAAAATAATGCCACCATACCAGAGTAACAGGTCAGAACTGATTTGCCCAGTAATTTCAGACTCGAATTTACAACATCTGCTTGGTTACAGCATGTCTCTCAGAAAGACATCTGCTGTTCACTCAGGGGACACAGGACCCAGGACCTTCCGATGATCTTCAGTATCTTTCAAAAAGGGCTTTTCAATGAGTAATTAATTACAAGTAGTTTTTAATTCAACAAATACACACTGATTCTCAGGAAACCAATTTAGACTGCCAACTCTCTTGAAAAGACCTGGAAACTGCTGCAAGTAGAAGCATCATCTGAAGACTTTTCAGTCTCTTGGCAGACAGAAATTAGCAGCAGGTGTCCTGACTGGCGCAAACACCAAAAACAAACCCAATATGAAGTCCTTAAAACTCTGCCAGATTTTGAAACGCCATCTGCCACTTAATCAGCTGCGATTTCTCCCTCTGCCATATGAACAGACCCATACATCAACATGCTCTGATAATTTCAACTTCTTATACAAACATAGAATATGGTGATACATAAAGACAGCTCACACCAACAGGTTATCTACAATGAACGTTCCAGAAAAGGAAGGGATTCTTCTGTTTGTTTTTCTTTGTTTTTCTTTTTTTTTAAAGCTGCAACACATGAATTCATTCATTACTTACTTTGGTTAAAAAGTAAAAATTACACCCAAGTTTCATTTCCATACTGGTTTTTTGCATACAGTTTAAACCTCTTTAGGTTCCACTAGAAACAGGAACAGAACAGACTGCATAGTCTAAAGACTTGGGTAGCCAGAAGACAGGAAATAGACAAAACCCAGGAAAATAGGCTTTTTTCCATATTCCTTGAAACTAGAGTCAGTGATAGTTTACAGAATTATCCACTGTGCATCTCTTCTTCCCAGAAAAGAACCAATATACTAATATAATGTACAAACTTAATTTGAGTTGCACCATAGAAAATATAAAATGCACTCAGAAAACTCACCAGGACCCAAACAAGATAGGCTTTGGTGTACATTTCTTCCAGGAGTACCTTCAGAAAGGAAACAAACAATTATACTTCAACCTAGTATGGAGCAGAAGGGATGCCTGTTTTTAAATTCAAGGGTTTTTTTCCACATAAGCTCCTCAAATGCAGCAATTTCAGTTTCCTTCTTGTGATGGAAGGAAATGCTGACGGCATGATCTACAGCAAGATTTAGCATTATAAGAAACTGGAAAACGCAGGACACATTCCAAATTACAATTATCCCATTAAAATTATTATATTTAAGTCAGGTAGCACTGTTTCACTTCACCCATTCAAAGAGCACCACAGGCAATGAAAAACTATCATCTATACCGGGATTACAGCAATTTTTTTCTCTCTGTATGCTACAGTTATTTTATTTGTATAGAGGAGCAATAAATTAACAACATTCTCCAATGTGCTAACAGTTATATATAAATGAAAGCACTGAGAAAGTTAACCCACCCTTACTGTGTTATTTAACAGTTATGTGAAAATTGACCTACGAACTTTATTATTTTGAAGGAATGAAAGCAATCTTTTAGACTGCTGAGTGTAAGTGCAAAAGTCATGTGCAGAAGTTCATAAAAGGTCTTCTGACAACACCCTTCCACAGGCTTTAGGAATAGTGTGGATCCTCTGGCACAGGTTTCATCAGGAAACAAGCTGCTTTGTACTACCACTGTACTTGTTTCCCCCGCCTCAGCCTTGCAAATAGAGCTTTGCTCCCAGTGTGAAAATTTTGTTTTAAAAAGCTTGTCCAAAGGTTTGTGTCTGTTCTTTTGATTCACTCTGGCAAAAAGGATTAATTTTAATTTGAAGTTAAAGATAAAACAAACATCTGATACAGAAACATAAAGTGGAGTAAATATCCTCAACAGCCAGAGCTGATCAGCATGCTCTCAACAAGACTCCTGCTTAAAGTAAACACAAACTTGGCAAAATCTAGTCTACACTGTGTCTTGCGAGCATACAACCTTATAAGCAGGTGACAGAACATCATTTAACAGACAGATTAATTATCATGTATTTTTAGTTCTTATGGGATACAAGTTTCAAGCAGACAGTAGAGAATGAATGTTCCTAAAGCAAATTGGTAAGGAACAGAACTTTGCAGAGCCAGTGTCCAATATGGTGAAACTGCAAAGAAAATGAGCCAATTATCTCAATTATTCTGAAATCATAAAGCATAGATGCTCCTTCTCAGAGTAACAGAGAGATACAAGAAAAATAAAAAAAAAATGACTACCCAACAGCTGATTACCTCTAGTCTCACCAACTTTCCTTGCTAAGTGTAGAGGCCCAGACAATTTTGGTGTGCACTGGTTCAGTGAAGCAGACCTGGTCTTGGCTCCTAAAAATAAAAGCTTAGATGAACTTTAAAGTAGAACTATGTCAGCAATTTAAGACTTAGTTTACATTTTTACAGTTAAGTACAAGATCCAAAAATCTATTCAAACACAAAAAGAAAAACTTTCAAGAATGTTTAAGCTGTATTTAAACTTAGCTCTGCTTTGCCAGCGCTCACCTTGAAGGAAATAAAAAGATAGTTTTAAAATCCTTCTAAGCAGAAGAAAACATTAGTAAAGATTTCATTTTAGCACTAAGACCAAGTTACTTAAATCTCAAAACAGCAGCAAATACAATGCAGCTAAGGAAACACTGGCTGAAAGAGACCACTAGAGGCCAGAGATCCACACTCCCGCTCAGAGACAGGTCACCATTAAGACAAGAACAGCTTGACCATGCTTTTGTCCAGATGAGCCCTGCAAACCTCCAGGAAGGGCAGTTCTATGGCACCACTGGGCAAGGATGCATCTCCCCCTCTACAGTTTGCAAGCATTTCTGATTGCTACATGATCTGGTGCTGCTGAGAAGAGTTTGGCACCATGACCTTTATAGGAGTCCTTTTCAAGTAATTGACTGCACAGGCTCAACTCCCTCAACCTCTTCTCACTGGACAGAGACCCCAACCATTTTCCTAAGTCTCCACTGGATCTTTCCAGTTTCAAAATAACCCTCTTTGTCTGGGACAACACCACACAACACCACAGTCTGGGTCACACTGATCTGAAGGGGAATACCACCTTCTTTTGGCCACACGGCTCCTGCAGGTGCTGAAGGCACACTGCCAGGTCACTGAAGACAATGTGTTGGACCCCAACAAAAAGCATGAGATTGTCAGAAAGCCATATGATTTGTGTTTGTTTCGAAGTGACTTATAATCTGTGCCCAATTCTGTTTCTTTCCACTGTTTACTCTTTTAAAGCATGTCATTACAGCAAGACATTTGGCAGGCATCTCTTATTTATTGTCGACTATGTCAGATACCAGCTTAAAATTTAAGTCTAATGCAGGAGTACAGCTTTTAATTAGGTTTATCCAATTACAATAACCAGTTCACCACCAAGATGGTCAGAAGCAAGCTGATTACAGCTAGGGCTTAGGAAAGAGACACAGCAAGCTTATTTATCTACTCCCATTATGTCTTTAATTTTGGTCAGAGAATGACTTGTCAGATGGTGTTTGTGACTTGAGTGGAAGACACACTGGTGGCCAATTAAGAGTTTCTAGCTCAAACTGAAATAGGAACCCGAACCTTTGTTTAATACAAAGTCAGGAAGTACATTTACTATTTCTTTTAGCACAGGATGATAAAACACAATTAATTGTCTCCATTAAAGCTTCTAATACAGCCCGTAAGAAGAATATCAAGAAAAAGCAACATGAAAAGCTAAGTTTCTGTGACTTTTGCCTTCAAAAGATGGGACAATGTCATTGATCTACAGAAGAAGATACATTCTAATAACAACTTATTCAAAAATATATCCCCATCCCCCAAAGCCCTTTTGGTCCCGAATGGGGGTGAACATAATACAAAGTCTGCATAAAGACAAGAACAACCATACACTCAGGATAAAATCAGGGTATGTCTATTCTGCAGATTACCAGCAGTGACAGAGCCTGTGCCCCGACTTTTCTGAAAGAAACGAACTCTTTTTAAAACAAAGCAAGCCCATGCAATGATACCTACATTGTAGCGAGGTGCATTTAGTCTCTGTACCATGCAAACCTGAGCCATACCATAGCCCAGATCTCTTAATTTCCCTGAAATACCTCTATCAATTACAGCAATACAAAGAATAGATTAGCCTTCTGATCAAGTCTCACAGCACTTGAGGCACCACTGATGAGATTTTACCTCCTCTGTGTATGAACAGACTGATATACCTTTTGGAGTTGACCTCAATGAGTGCAATCTAGATTTTGGTAATGGTTTCAAAGGGATAGGCCCTGAAGTGCCATTCTGGCAGGCTGGTTTTGAAGGCCATTCTCCATTCCTGATGACTGTGGCACTTGCAGCTGCAAAACAATAACAAAGAATTTGCTCTAGGTATATATAGTTTAGAGAAAATTAAATTGTAAGACAAGTCAGTTTTATCAGAGACTAAAGTACCTTGAAAGAGGTTTGAGTTTATGGCCACAATTGAAAATTTTCCTTGAAAAACAAAAAACTGCAATTTTGGGAAAACATTGTTTCAGTTGTCCAGAAAAAAAAAGTAAATATTTCTAAAGTAAGTACAGAATGAGTAGACACCGGTTTGGGCACTAAAAAAAATTATATATACTAACACATTAAAGACTAAGAATTCACATGGCATTTACCAGAGACAAGCAAAAATTAAGTCACTGTGTAATTGCCTGTCACAATGCTGCTCTTCTCTCTAGTCATTGAAAAACAACAACAAAAAAAACACATGGGGGAAGGGGGAGAAGGGAGAAGCTTTTGTCATATATTACCATGTTTGCCTCAGATAAGTGTTCTATTGAGACCTGGTTTTTTTAAAGGCAATGTCAACTGCATGCCTACATGTCTAATATTGTTCACCAAAAGATGGAACATACAGTCTTGAGATTATTTTATTGTCTTTAAATAGACTAGCATAAACCATGTAAGTTAACTACTTCAAAAAAATGCTTTTTGGCCACTAAATACTTTCTACCACAGAAAGAGGATTTCCCTTTAAGAAACGCACACAACTGGAGACATCATCTTTTTTTTAAAAAAAGGAAGTTGGAGCCTCTCTAAACTCACAAAAGCTGAATATTTGCAGAAAAAAATCTATACACAAGGAGCAATTTACATAACACATCAGTAACACAGTTATTTTGTGGGAATCTGACCCTGATCAACATTAGATAATTAAGACCAATTTGTTTTAGTAATGCACAAGGTGTGAAGCAGTCTTTAATTTTTTTTTTTAAATCACTAAATTAAGGATGTTTGCTCAGAATCCACTTCAAGCAGTTAAGCCTGCAAACTAGTGTGCTACTTCCTCTTCTAAATGAGCAGCACACCATGGAAGTAGTGCTTTGGGTGTGCAAGCAGCCTTTTGGTGCAGGACTAGTTACGGCACAATCGGTCCTATTAAAAACTCTGGAGTCAGCTAAGCAGGCTGTGTGCAGGAAGAAAAAAAAAAACAAACCAAAATGACCCCACCAAAACTTCACAGGTATACAGAGTTTGATCACTTTCGGATTGAAAGCTGTTTATTCACAGATTTCAGAGCAGCTACTGCAATCCTGAATAAAGATGGACAGGAATGAAGTTATCTCAGACCAGTAAAGATGTGAAAATGCAACTCATTAGAAGAATTTTAATGAAGTATTGATTATATGAAAAAGCAGATGCAGGTCAACTGCTAGGGTCAGCTTTTTAACTTCTGAAATACTATTCACTATATATGCAATTATTCCAATGCAATTAAAATCGGGATTCTTTTTCTTAACCTCAGAGTTAAACATTTTGATATTTTCAGCTCAGCACTAAAACTGATATTACTGTTAAAAAAAATCTGGTTTTCAATGGTCAAAGTGACTGCATACAAAATATATTTTTAGTAACAACAGCATTTCAAATGTCATGATTTTTTAACTTCTCAAATAAGAAGTTATTTTAGAGAAAAGAATTATAAAGTTCAAGTGCTCATTACACACACACAAAAAAACCCTAAAAAACAAAAACAAGCCCTAATGCTGCCACATGGAATTACCAACCCAAGGACATCCCATAACAAAGGCTGAGCTGACAAAGCAGGAGAAATGCTCTCTTGTCATTTTTTTTTCTCTGCTAACACAAGACAAAGTCCAAGCAAGCCAAGTGCCTTTTTGATTTAATATTGTTGACAGGATCGCAATAGTTTGTCATACATTTCATGACACACAAAGCATTAAGCCTCCCATTCTGATCTCTGTGTGTCCCACCAATTTCATAAAAACACTTCAGCTTTACAAATTTTTTTTCTGACATTACTGCATAGTAGACTCAATAAAGAATAAAAAACAAGAACAGCACTGTACTTAGCATTAGAATAAAAAGTAAATTCCTTAGTTCTTTCCAATTTGATTCAAAGTCATAAAAATTTCACTAAAGATTACATGTAATTAATATGTAAGTCATTATACTCACAAAACCTGACTATTAGATATAAATAATTCTCAAGTGTAAAAAATTCTCTAAAGAAAAATAATCTCACAGAAAATTACCAGATCAAAACATTCCATATATTTACCAACCTCTACAAAACAAAATACATGCTTTAGAATAGAAGTAAAAAGAATACAACCTACTTCTCTTCCCAGTAAACGTGGCTAACAAAGGAACAATACAAAAGCTGTAAGACCCCACTACCAGCAGTGTCAGTAAGGTAATATCATAGTGGCTTCTTGAGTCAGTCGGTGGTGTTAGTGTAGAATTGAAGAAAATAACAGGAGAAAAATTAGTTTCTGTGCAACTGCGGAGTCCTCCTGGTATAGTCATTTAAAAAAGATCTAAGCAAGCTTAAAGTCTACGAGACTGCAGCCATGTTCAACCTCTCATATTGCTCTTGCTTGGTCTTCGTGAATCGGAGTGGAAAAAATTGTAAGCTTGAAGGCAGTGGACAAAACAGATGACAGCAGCTAGCAAATCAGGCTAAATAAAGAGTCATCTGTTTGGATACTTAATCTGAATACACTCCTTTGTTATGAGGCGATGACCCCTTCCTTTGTTACATGAGGGAGCAAAATGAAGAGAGGACAAAGCTGCTTAGCAATTCCAGATACAGTCCTAAACCTGAACAGCAAAAGTCAACATGGCTGTCACGGTATCAGAACCGATCTCCTTACAGAGCAAGAGGCACATGCATATTTTATTACATATACTCTTACTCATTTGAGGAATATGTTAGCTTTTAGTTTAATGAAGGCAGCACGGGGGGGGGGGGGGGGGGGGGGGGGGTGTGGAGAAGAATATGGGAAAATGTAGTTATGTTTGCATGCATATGCGCATATATAAACCACGGTATGTTAAATCACAGATCTCATTCTCAGTCCATTGAAGACAGATTTAAGTGACATCTGGCGCAAATAAAAGGCCTTTGCCCAGTCTTCAAGATATAACAGGTGATACGATAGTAGCAGAATATTTGAATGTACTTATTTGAATATGCATAGCTAGGAATACTAATATGTCTGATAGTCAGCTGTGTTATTTCCTTCATATTTTTTCCCCCAGAACTCCTAAGAACTGCTGTAGAACTTCAAGAAAAAGCAAGTCCTGGTATTTTTCTCACTAATTTTAATCAAGATTGACTTGGTTAGGTCATACACCAATGTTTACAGCTACCTTAGAAATTACAGAAGTCTACCCATGCAAAGATTATCTCCTAAAACAAGTTTAACTTGCATGCCTGTAATTTCATCTACGTATTTTGTCCTAAAACTCTGAAAGCAGATATAAACCGGTCCAAGAAAACATTTAGCATCAAAAAATCTGCAACACACTGTTCCAAATATTATGACAAATAAACATTCTGTTCAGACACTTTACACTACATGTAAACTCTAGGAAAGTCTTGTTTAAGTAGACAAGCTGGTTATGTAATGTTTCAGGATGGAAGAGAAGTTGCCAAAATCCAGGGCTCAAAGCTGCTTCAGGCAGTACGTCTCAAAAAGGAAAGTTGTAAGAGGCGAAAAGAGTGAGACCTAGAACTAATTAAGTGGTACAATCAGAATTAACAGAGTACCTGTCAGTACCTATAAGCCATAACCCTCACATATACTTACAATTAGTGCTGAAAAGACTTTGCTCACTCTGAGCACTGCTGACTGATGAGAGGCTAGGTGTTCTTTCAAGCACTGATCTTTTGACAGGCACTTTGGATTTGGCAAGGGATTTACCAAAGCCAGTCCATGAGGCTGGAGAATTTTTCACGGAGGCATGTTTCTCTCCTGGCAAAGATCCTACACCTGTCAATTAGCGAGGAAAGAGGAGGGAGAAATAAGAACAGAAAGAGTAGGAAAGAAGCTTAAAGGATTGCTTCTTTTACATGTATGCCTACAAATACAAATATTTACACAGTAAAAATCCATATAAAATGGCTTAATCTACTTCCTACTGACATGGTAAAAAAGTGCTGTAAATGCAGAAAAACAGTTCTAAGGACTTAAAACCTTAGAAACAAGTCAAAAGCTTAAAAGACTTTCCTTCAGCGCAGACACCTGCACATATAGAAAAAGTCTTCTTGTGCATTTTTCTACCTCAAATTATGGTTCGCTGTACTGGCAATCCCACAAAAATATAACCTCCATTTCAAAGACAATCTAAGAAAGGATTCTTCTGTTTATTCCTCCCCAAAACAGATTCACAACCCCAATCCTCTTTGACAGAACACTCTAAAAGCTAATATCCTTTCAAAGAATAAGACAACATGAGAGCATCAAATAGCTTTGTACTCATATAATATCCTGAAAACTGAGTAGTTCTACAGAACTAGTTTAACAGCACTTCCAAAACCAAGTTCTTAATGGCCAGCTGGTGCAGAAACACTTTTGTATTTTGTCCAGTTTTCATTTGAACTTGTTGAATACAAACACCCAACAGCTAAGCTGAAATAGGAAAAGCACCTATACAGGAGGTAGGTGTAGGAGCTCCTCTTGCACTACTAACAAAGAATATACACTTCCCACAAGAAAACCTGAGTTTAGACAAATTAAACTTTTCGTTTATTTCCTGAAAAGTGTGTACCTAGATTAAAATTTAAATGGCCCAGAGAAGTTATACACACAAAGACTTCTCTTGCCAGCTCTGAGTTGACTCCTGTCAGCTCCAGTATCAAGATCTTAATAGAGCCTTCTGAATATGGATAAGAGAAATTTTTGTACAAAAAACAGGGATATGGAAGACAAATGCCCTTTTTTTTTAGAAAATACTTTATTATTTATTGTAAGAAAAACTGTCTAAAATATGTTAACTTCTTATGTCACTGCCATTTTCAAGGCTGACAGTTTATATTAAAGGAAAAGAAGCAACTACACTGTTTCAGATTTGACTTAGAACAATCAAATTTCTACTGAAAGGGAATACCCTTCCCTTTATTCTTTCCACTGTAAACAACATTCAACCTTGTTTAAGCTAGAAAACTGCCAAAATATGACAAGATTATCTAATAATTTCACCTTAAGCAATACTAGTTTTACTACAGGATTTCTACTTTTAAATACTAACAACCAAGAAACCATCAACTCGTACCAAATCCAGGAAATCATGACATTAAGGGCTTAAACAAGAAAAACATGCTCAATGTCTGCCTTTCAACAGTAGGTGGTGTGACAGGATTAACTTGTCTCAAAACATCCTGTATGAAGTACGCAAAACCAGGAACAGGATTGGTTAAGGAAGGTATGACCAAGGTACTTCCCTCAGTTAGATCAATTCAGAAACAAAAGAGAAACCTCACTTACAATATATACTAAACCTGTATTAGCATATTACGTATTACTGGTCACAGAATATAACATGCAAGCTTCATTAAGCAATTAAACAAGCTTTGCATCAGACCTCTCGTCACAGGTGCACTCAGTACTTGCCATTACTATGCCAAACTCTGATTCTGTATATAGCTTTACTGTAGCCTGGTATTAAACGTCTGAGACAAAATTCTCAGCCATATTTTAGAATTTTTTGAAAGTTACTGAAAGGGGCAATTGAATACATGGAACATGCTAAAAAGCAAACAAGCTTTGTTGTGCTATGAGAACACCACAAATCACAAATTCATACTTTTTTAAAAACACCTCTGAAACAGCTCGATGTAACAGAAATAATTTCATGTGTTTAGCCAAAAAAGTTTCTGTCACATTTGCTTGTTATAGAACAAACCAGAAAGCTTTATAAAACTTTCCACAGTGTTTTCTAAAGTCTTATTTCATTAACGGGTCAACATACCAGGAAAAATAACTAATCCAAACCAGTCAGGAATTCCTTTTCTAAATAGCCTCCCAGCAAAACAAGGTACAAACCCAAACAACTCCCCCCCAAAAAAAAACAGAAAAAAGTGTCACTGTACAAACACTGTGTGTTAAGTTTGTATGACTTAGTGAGTTAAAGTTCTACACTACAAAAGGCAGAGAGAGGAACAAATGCATTTTATCAGCTGCATTTGACTCAAGATGAAGGTAACATTCTTGATTGCTATTGTGCTGGACTCATTCATCCAGTCCAAAACACACAGGAACAAAATCCTGTTTTCTTCACAATGATTTTCACTCAAGAGAGGTCCAAGTAATCATGTGAAAATCTCAGTCTTGTCTAGTACAGCATGTTCTCTATACATGATCTGCAGCAAGACCAACTTCTCTGCAGAGGCTAGAGTGTGGGAGGGCTCTGAACTCAAACCCATCCAGTGAGCACAGCAATCTCTAGGATGTCCAGTTTCAAAAGCAGATCAAACAGATGACCTTTTCTCTTGATTTTTCTGCTGGTTGGTACTTTCCTATGATGCTTCTATTGAAGTAATTACTCAAGCACTCAAATACATTTTTCAAAAGCCCAGCTTGAGGGTGAATGGAAGTCACAACACAAGATCATTAAGCAACTACTCTAGGTATTACTTCAACTAATGGTTTTAAATGTTTTTTCGTAACTACCATTCCCTAAGAAAGGAGTTACACAGAACTAAATGCAAAGGTTTGGAAGACAGAAGCAGGAAGATATGGAATACAAACAAAAGCATTGGAAGTGAGCATAAAGGCAGGATATAAGACAACAAGCAGTAGCATCAGAGTAACAGGCTTTCATCAGTTATTTAATCTAGTCACTGAAGTGGGATACCAGAAATACCACATTCCTCTACAGTGAACTAATGTGTTGGCAGTTTTTTAGAAAAAAGTCTCCATGCAACAACCACGTTACTTGAACTATGTTAAAGTCTCTCTTGTATTGGAATGGAAATAAGCAAAGAACAAAGCTCATTCTTCAAGAAGCTCTTAAGTCAGCTTTCATATCCTTATTCAAATAATCATCCTTTCATATCAATCCATCATAGGTGGTTATTGTCAAAAAAAAGTTAAGGTTTCCTTTAAACAGCACTGGAGCCTAAAAAACCCACACATTGACATAATGTTCACATGAAGCAGACTCTAAAGCCAAATACGTATTCACAAATTCTAAAATTTCACGTCCATCATTTCAAAACATATCAACACGTTTTACATCTAGAGCTGAACACTGAGCAGCTGACATCCACAGAGCTACACGATACCTGGCAATCAGTAGTTGGAAGCCTTTTCCAAACACAAACTTTGGGCACACTAAGTACAAAAGGAGCTTTTTGAAGGATACCGTTTGTTGTTGCTGCTTTTGTTTAAACCTAAGGCTAACACCACCATTTTGTTTAAACACCAGCTAACACCACCTTCAATGCCTAATCTCTTGGAAATGTTGAATTTTGGATTTTTTCTTTATGCATTTCTGATTTCCCCAGTGAGTTTAAAAATCTAAAGGGCCCTGTTTTAAAAATGCTAAACTTCTTAGCTGGTGAAAAAGCCCTGTCTAAGCCTATGGTAGAATGTCTTGATAAAGCACAGGGAGTAAGCCTTGAAGAAAACATGCTATTTTTTAGCATCTATTGAAAAGAGCAACTAAATAATGGAAAGACAAACTGGACTTTAGTATTGTTTCCAGTGGACTGAACTTAACATACGCGTAAGAGTGCTTATGGTTGCCATTTTAAACAGTGTAAAGGAGTAGCAATAGTAAGAGTTTTCTGATGGCTGCAAGCTCGCCAGTTTGCCTGATTAGCCATTCAGCATTACTGACTATACTATCTGTTATGTTATACATGTATCAGTGTTCCTTCAAGGAAGGGTGGTTATAATATGTTTCATAATTCTAAGGTAATGTCTTTCGAATTATCTCCCCCTTTTAAAGTCTCAAATTACTACCAAAATTACCAAAAAGGCAGGACACAGTTACATTATGCTGCTATCTATGAATGGTCAAATGTTCAACATAAACATGGACAAAAACAGGGAATATCAAGTTATTTCTGGGTTTTGAAATATTTATAGGAGAGAAATTTAGTTGTTTAGAGCATAACAGCTGGTCAGAGAACAGTTTGTATACTAAGGCAAGATTCAATTCTCAGTTGATACAGACTTCCACAGCATTCTTCACATTCCCCTACAATCCTTAAGAGAGGTAGCAAGGAACCTGCAATAAGCTAGCGCCTAAAATATAACTAGGGTGTAAGTATTAATGCAAGTAGTGTTCACATGTTCTTCCCCTTGCAGCTAAGCATTCTTGGACTAAAACTGGAGAACAGATCACCTACTACAGAGCATTTATCAGCAGTTAGCAACAACCAAAAGAACCCTTTTTCCCCTCAAATGATTCTACCATCAGAAGAGTGACTGGGGTGTTTTCAGTCAGTGGAAGGGAGAGGAAGAGTATTGTCTCATGTATGCCTTCTGTTCAATTTCACTTTTGCCCCTCCATATCTGGTCCAGTTTTGAAATATGGCAGATTTCCTCCCAGTTAAACCCTTCCACAATCAGAGACTTCTTCCTTTCTCAACTTCCTCTCAACCCCCTTGCACTATGACCTCTCTAGCACCTAGAAACAGCCCTTCTCTTCCCTCAAGTTTGAGCTCACACCTGCTCTCTCACCTCCTGTCTGCCCATAATGATGCCTGCTGAATTTAGTTACTTTTAAGTTTTTCCTTTTGTAGACTGAACTAGAGCAGCCCATGAGAGACCATCTCTGCACAGTCATGCACCTCTTATAACCTCCAGGCAAAGCCTGTCTCTGGACAGCAGAGAGTTTTACACCAGCTTCCCAGGCACAGCAGTGGCAAAGCTTGCCCACTCCAGTTTTGCCAGGAGACTGTTGCAGGCTGCATGCTGACTTAAACAATCCAAAGCAAACCACTAGCTTAACACAGCTATGGTAAAGTTTTGTTTGTTTAGCAGTACTGCAGTGTAATGTACTGCAAGGTAAACTGAGGCAAAAGAAAACCACCAACCCCATCCAATCATGCTTTTCATTATTGTTCGGCTTTCCATACCACACACCCTTTGGCTATGTTAGGCACTGAATTCTGCTTGACTTAGATTGCAGCTTTAAAACCCATGTTATCTACAAACCTTTTAAGTTTTCTGTTGTGGGACTTGATGTGTTCCTTGAATGAAAGAGGAAAGCTCACTGCAGCAAAACAAATACAAATTTTTTCTGGAAGACAATTCTGCATATTTCCCTCCTCCTTTACCCTACCCTGAGAGAATTCAGAATCAAGCAGTACCAGTAAAGAGTTATTTGAAGACACACCAGCATGTCCTTGCAAGTAAATGACTAGGCACCAAGAAATTCCCCTGCAGGGAAGTAGTGCACACCTACTAATTCTATTCTCCTAAAGGAGAATATTCTTACAGATACATCCACATTTCTGACAGTGTCAATATGCTGACTGTTAGAATCAGTCTCTGCAAGTACGATCACGCTTCTTGGTACTGGTAAGACATACTAAAACTTCAGTGGGGCTAGTCACAAAATTGCCTGTAAAAAGTCTGGGTACATATGTGAAAGATTTATTTCCCTAACTACGGTCACTGACGGCACCTTAAACAAAGCTGACAGGACGAAATGTCCCCTTTTGAAAGCCAGTAGACTATCTGAATTACCTATCAACTCAAATATTTCCAACTCCCTCTGCCTCTTTCCCCCATCCCCTCAAAACTCAGAGAGCAATATCCAAACTATCCAGAGATAAATAAACCAGCTTGCTCTGAAATCATTCATAGCAATAGATCCCATACTACCTCATAAACAAAAACCCTTTCACTTTTAATTGTTTCTCATGTTCAACTTGACTTCCAAAGTCAAGTATTTTATTCCAAAATACATATTTATGACGGACCCTATGAAAGGCTTGCAAAAACACAAACGGAATCTATCCCACAGGAAGAGTTCCTTTTAAATGAAAAGTAACAAAAGAGAATAGGTGTCAAAGTTATGGTAAGCTTTTCTGATAGTGTATGTAGTCAAGGCTAAAAGCAAATCCACAAAGCTACGTGCAGATTACATAACTTTATGGCTTTTTTCTGGCTTCAAATTGTGAATTGACCATTTTGTAGCCGAATTATCAACACCTGGGGCAGGAGTTTAGTGGCCAATACTCAGCACAAGTAAATATATTGCTCCAGGCAGCTTCCAGCAAACCATTCCTGTTGAGGATGTCCAGGAAGTGAGGGCAAAGGAAACATTATCAGGCAAGCCCAACTTGAGTGACTAGAGAAACAACAAAAAGCAAGGCTCCCAGGTCATCACAATTAACACTGTTTTCTGAACTTTCACAAACATCAACTGGACAAAAGACCTTTTGGATACACTGAGTAAGTTTTTCTCCAGTTTAGAGAACTTGTTATGAGATATAGAGTCACTATGCTGTGGAGATGGATTAAGATGACCAAAGAAGGATTATAGACAAGCTTTGTGTCATGCTATGGACTACAGATCTTATATTCTATGGAGACCCATGTATTAGTTTCCTCCTTCCTATACCTCTTGAAGGGGAACATGCAAGTCTTAAGTTCACTTTTAACACAAGCTTTAATTAGTACAGCTATAAAGGAGACTGAAAAAGAGACTGAAACCCAATAATCTGGACTAAGAAGGGCAAATAATAATCTTGCGTAATTCTGTGTATGAGGAACCTGCTTTTAGGATCCATAAAAGAAGCTGGCTACTCTATAAAAGAAAAGCATAAAAAAGACTGGCTGAAACTAAATTTTATGCCTTTTTTGTAGTCCCTGGTGCATTCCAGACTTGCTTATAAGAAAGTATATGAACACCTTCACAAGTGCCTGTCTATTCTAGCATTTTGAGTAAAGTCATGACTGTTTCAACCGAGAGAACCTGGAAGTTATGTTTGTCTTTTTAAATATTTTGTTTCCTCTTGGCAGTATGTCAATCCAGCTTTAAAGAGTCACATGGTAGATAACAGACATGATACAAGCTGAAAGTTTTTTTTTTCAGTAACTATATTTGGGTTGGCTCCTAGTTCAGTGTTAGAACAAAGACTCAAGGACTGTGGGAATGCTTAGTGGAACTAAATTGTTTTGGTCCTGCTTCACTAGTATTGTGAAAGGCTATACCAAGAAGTCCTGAATTGCCAAGTTTATATATGTCTCCAGCTGCATGAAAACTGACTGAAACCATTTGGTTTGAATTTTCCAACTGAGAAGCCTTTCTTTGTGTAATAAACAGCAATAACACTCAATAACAAACTGAGTCTATCTGTCACTGCCTGTTCTGGTTTTAACTTTGGAAGCTTCCCTCAATCACACATTTCATGTATGATCAAGCCAAAATTCAACTGCAGGAATTCAGCAATTATGAACTTAAAAGAAAATCAATATTTCAAAGTATCATTAAAACTGCACACACATATTTTCTATAGCATTTGGGGAATTATTTTTCCCATGCTTCTGGTAGCTGCATAACACAGGAAAAGTCCTTCAGTATGATCAACCTGTCATAAGGGAAAAAGTCTCCCTTGTTCAAAAACATCTTTAAGAAAGCACGGAATTCATATTTTCAAGCTTCTCTGTACCCAAGCTTTCACTGGTCTTGTTAAATGCTATGAAAATACCCTCAAAAGAAACAGAGAGTGACCACTAGATTAGTTTCATGGAAATTACAATAAAGCACTGGGCTGCTATATTGCTGAAGGGGTATCAGTGACTTAAATCAGAGACAAAAGGGTACCCAAAATGTCCAAAAACACCCCAAGAGATAGCAAGAGACATTTTTTGTTACAGAGATTATTTACATGGTTTCCATTGATTTCTGCAAGTCTTTACCAGTAAGCAGAGGAATAGTATTACTGATACTTTCAGATTCCCAAAGAGTTTCAATTACACATAAGGCTTGACCAGGCTCTCATCTTGACAGAGCTAAGACATCAACAACAATGTGAAGTTTCTTACAGTGAGAGATAATATAAAGTAATGGTGTAATTTTAAGGCAGAAGTGGAGGTGAAGTTATAGCATATCAGAAGTCTTGCTTGCAGGTAGAGATCCTTCCTTTACATAATTTCAGGTTGGTTGTAGCCAGCAAAAGAAGGTAAGAAAGGCATTGGTGGGCATATACATTTTTAGATTTACTGTAAATCATTTCCTATTTGATACTGTTCAAATAATTTCCTGTGGCTCAAACTGTCACAGCACTTTTATTCAACTGCACAGGTGGTAATATACAGTTGCTGGGGCAGGTATGATAGCAGAAAATCTTGGGGTGATGTTCCATGGGAACACCAAAGCTCCTTGGCCTCTCCAATCCCCTTCAACTCCTCCCTTCAAGTGAGGCAAACACATGACTCTTCACAAACCATAACACCTCAACTGTTATCAGGCTATTACTCCTCCACACTGCCTATGGTACATCCAAATTAGAAGGCTCTGTGTGTTTCACGGGAATAAAAACAACAGTTGCTTTGATTCCGAAACTAGTTCAAAGTCGTCTACCAGGGCTCTAAAATGATATATACTTCCCAGTAAAAACAGGTAAGTCAAACATGTTATTCTGTGTCTTGAATTCTAATAAATGTTTTCATTGACAGAAAACAAACAGAGCAAAAGACATACAGCCTGCCATCCAGTACTACAGAAACCCGCACACACCACCATGGAAAAGCTACCTGTAGAGAATTCAGATTTTTGTCTTAGAATGGGTGTGTCATCCCCTCTTATGAAGAAAGAGATAAAAAGTTACAGAAATAATTTTCAGGCATCTAGCTTACAGCAAATCTGCTCACAGTTGCAGAAATGGGGCTCCACCGTTTCACAAATCACTTTGGTACAGTCGATCAAGGTGCGCTTGTTTTTTAGAGAACCTATTACTAATTCAGCAAAAAACTTCAAATTGCAGCTAAGATACACCAGTATTGGTGAACAATGCTCAGCAGCCACTTTGAAATAAACAAACACAGTTATTTCTAACCTAATATGCTCTGCAAATAACCTTACAAAAATACAGTTCTGCTCTCCTTCTGCTGTCTTCTGTTCAGGTGAGAATCAGGAAATTTCCTGAGAGGAAAAGCTTTCTATTGGGATAGTATGCTACCCTTGAGTACTTAAGTTTTACAAGTGGAAAAAAAAAATTATCAAAATCTCAACTCCTGACAAGTTTCAAGGATCTTATGACTGGTGTTTTATACATGGCTCTTTCTTTTTTTTTTTTTTTTTTTTTTTTTTTTCATTTCTTGAACAGCCATTGTGTGAACACAATCCTCACAGCTCTTGATTATTTCAATAATAATACACACACTAATACATTTTGGACAGATGTACCACTTCTGCCCCTCACCATACACACGTGAGAGTTGACATAGAGCTATACTATCGTTTCTCTTGTTCAGAGTATTTAATGGATTCAACAACAAATTTCTCGTTGCCCAATGATCCAAATACTTTCAGTAACTGTTTAAGAAATAGCCGCATATATGTTAGTACCTCAGGAAGAAACAAATTCATTAGGATTTGGACACTTTTAAAACTCAACTTGACAAATGACTGAACATCCTAGTCTGAATTCAATACTGACCCAGTTACAGGCAGCAGGGGCTGGACTAGGCAACCTTCACAAGTCCTTTCCTTTCTGGATTTAACTAGTCTGTCTGTAGTCTGACAAAATCCTGAAAGCAAACCAACTGTACAGCTATTGAATCATTTATCTGGGGGCTGAAGTTTAATACCAAACTGTTCAAGTGATTCCACTACAAAAAATAGTCATTTCCTTCAGGAATGCTTTAGCCTAAACAGGTAACTGGGTTTGGTTTACAAAATGCCACTTCATCACAAAAAGCGTATGTACAGTTTTACTTCAAAAATGATAAAAACAGAAGGGGTAAGCAGCAGTAGATATGGTTTTACCTGAAAGGTGTGGTCACATAATACTGTGGGGGTTTAGCAGCAACCCCAAATAACTCCTACTTTGCCCCATATCCCACCCCATCCAAACCTCTGATTTGCATCAGTACAAGGCTTACCGGGGAGCAAGGAGACATGTTTAAAAACCCCCTGTGTAAGGGATTGAGAAGTTAACCTGATACAGTTGAATGCATCAAATCATAACTGATGCACCAAAACACTGCATAAGCAAGATATGTGCTAAGGAACAGTGAGATAGGAACAGGGGCCTAGGAAAAGGGATGGAGAAAACAAATTTCTACTCATGTGCAGCATTAAAGCTCCAGTCTTATCAGATCACACCACAAGTTTGAAATGTTAAAGAGCTGCTTCATGCTTTTAGTTTAAGCAGCCATTTTTCAGTAGGAAAAATCTGGAAAATATTCCACTCACTACCATAATTTCAACATACATCAATTACTTAAGGAGTGACAGGTTTATCTTCAAAAAACACAAAAAAACACCCACAACAAAAAACAACCCCACCCCCCCCCAAAAAAAACCCCCAAACAAACAAAAAACCCAAACCCACACCACCAAAAAAAACAAAAAACAAAACAAAAAACCCCAAAACCCCTGGGAGTAAATGTTTTTATTTTCAACAGCAAATGACTCCTGTTTCTTCTGAGAATAAATCTAATTTCTTTTTTTCAGAAGAGAAGAAGGTAGTCCTATAACCACCCATGCTTACATTTATTTCTAGTGACAACATCATAAATCTTATCTGGATTAATAACCTAAAGGAAAACTCTGTATCTATATCCATCTCTCTTTTGTAAGGCCATAATTACAGACAGGAAAGCTCTGGGTTGGTTATTTAGAAGGGTGATGTGTTCTCCAAGAAACTGGCAGCCTACAGGTTGGTGCCTGGTTCATTGAGCAAGTGCCTCACATGAGCAAGCCTCAAGTGGGAGAATAGCCTATACCCCCTTTCTTTGAGGGACTCATTTCATAAAGGAGTACATATACAGATTTTATCACACTTCCCCACCTGTATATAATTAAGAGAAGGATTTTTTACTGTTTTATAATCTTAGATTGAGTGGGTTAAAAAAGAAAAAAAAGGAACAGGTTTTCCTGGGTACAACTGGGTGTGTACGTTCCAAATTACAGTGCATTGTAGTGTAGTCATTCACAGACAGGCTACCTTCGCAACTAGTTAGATTGCCACACTTAGTTAAAAAAAGCCAGCACATAACCTACCAGAGCACTTCTGAATCCCTATAATACAGTTACAGAATGTAGTTCCTAGTCATGAGATTTGAACAGCAGCCTACAGACTCGATTGAGGGATTCATCCCTGCCCTTGCGATTAATCAGACTGAGTTAAATTAGCAGCTCAAGCAGTAGTCTCACCTTCAATTATGTTCTCCCCTTTCTAGAAACTACAGAGCTGTACTAAAATTAGGTTGAACAAAATATGTTATATCCTGAAATAAGGACTCATTCCCGTTGGGATAGCATGCAGTTGCTTATCACTAGAGCATTGTACCTGAGCGCTCTATTTTCTCCTCTTCCAAATAATTTTAGTCATAATTTCACAAAATACTGTAACATAACCAAATATAAATAATATTTAGTACTGATTTTTCTAATAGCACCACACCCTCCTAAACACACTCCTTATAAGATTTTACAATTATGAGTTGTAACCTGCCTTTTTTTTTTTTCCCCCCCTTGTATTAGTAATTTACAATTTAGACAGTATTGCATTTAACACTGACATATAGCTGTGTACCACCCTAAAAGTTGTGTCAGAAATTACATTAAGTATGATACCTTAATTTTAAGAAACCGGTTAAGTGGTAATATTCCAGTGAAAAATTCTCTTACCAGAACTTGATGACAGAAGAGCTTCTTTGTGAGAAGGGGTTTTAATAACGCTGATAGCTTTATTTTCACATCCTCTCTTCAAGGTCAACAGAGATGGCACCATTTTAACCTTGGGAGTTAATACACTTCGTAGTGTGATTTGGTCTTTCTTTAGTATGTGTTTCCCTTGTGTTGTCCCATCTTTCACAGAAGGCACCTGTTATAAGAAAAAAACAGAAACCAAAAAGCCAACAACTCAACTCACACACCACCACTGCGAGAAACTAAAGATCTCCCTCTGCAGCATCTGTAATGAAATACTGACCATCCAAGTAGGAAACATGCTTAGTCTTTATCCCTTTGTCCACATCTGCAGTACAGAACCTCAAGAACAATCTCCTGAATGGCCTTCAGCAATGCAAACCTATTAGTTTGACGCTAATCACTAGTAATGACCACTACACTAAAAAGAGGTTACAGAGGTCATTTTACATCAGAATTTCTTCCTCTTCCTCCTCAAACTCTAATTAAGCCACTCAATTACATGACTACACCTAATCTCAAGATCTTAACCAACAAACTACACATGTTAATGCCCTGAGAAGTTATTTGTCGTGTACTACCTGAAATGTCAAAGCCCTTTAATAGTTTCCTGGTTCAGGTCTTATTTCACAACAGCTGAAAATCCTTCACATTGAGATGCCACAGATAAAACATAAGCACAGGAGTAGACCCAGGACAGGTTTAAAATAACTGGTTCATATGTGTGAAACATCTAAATTTCACACAGAACTCTTGCTCCAGTTTATACAGCCTTTAGTCTTGGCCACTGCTGTCAAGCCTATGAAGCCACACTTTACAGTTCAGGTCTTCATGTGCTTTTGTGTGACTCAAGCTGATTTCATCAATTCAGTCAGAGTACTGAACTTTCCATTTTTGACTACAATCCTCATCTTCATTTTCAGATGTTAATCTGTACTTTCCCACTTGAGAAGACCACTTCTTAAGTTTAATCCAGCTGATTTGCCTACTGCACATTTTATAGAAATTTCTCTTTTGCTTTTCCAGGTACAAGCAGAACAATTAAAATCACTAAATTTTCCTTTTTGTCAATGGAATTAATTAAAAGCATTCTCTCCAACTTTTCATAGCAAAAGTAAGGACTGATAAAGAATGCAAACTCTTAAAGACAGTAGAATTAAAACAGACCATCCTCACTTTCATGCTTACTTCAGTTTTCAAGTTAAATTATTACTCTAATAAATAACAGTACTTAATAATTTCTTGTACAATGTTTCAAACCTGTTCTAAGTAGCCTCCCCTGTGTATTGAGCTTCACTGGAATTTTTCTGGCAAATTAGTAATGTCAAAAATTCAGACAATGACAGTTTTACCAGTAACAGCTGCTGCCTCCATTTCATCAATTTAATATCAGCTGTTGAACTCACATGCCAGCAACAGGAGAGACTCCTAAAAGGACCACGACTCCAATTCTGTGTCCCTACTGCACCTCCTGAAATCCTGGTTAACCCAACCCCAACACACTTCCTTTCTTTCCCCCATTCCTTTTAACCTTTTTCAGTGCATTTGAAAGCAGCATGTTTCTCCTGACAGGCAGATGAGTCATCCCAAAATATTTCCCAACCAACCAGCACATGCATACCTCCCGGCCAGGAAGTTTACACCTTCCAGCTGGCTTACTGCCTAAAACCAGGTATATGCCCTCTGCATGAGAAATATTTCCTGACTACTCCCAACTATTCTAATGAGTCCCAGCTCTACTTCAAACAAATAAACTCCCAAATTATTCAAGAGAGACAGTGAAATTAAGATGTTAAAAATAAAATGTTTCACCAACCTATTGGTCTCTGGGTTTTGTTAATATATGCACAAAATTTACATAACTAATTGTAAAAAGTCTACTTTAGTTCTAAAGCACATTTTAAAAGAAAAGAAAATACCAAAACCAGCAATTTATCTCTAATGTCTATTTAAAGTTACAGCATTGCTGGAATCATCTTGAAAAAAAATGTATGTTAAAAGCTGTATTTAGAAAACCTACCAAGTTCGCTAAGGCAATTTTATAAGGTTGACTAAATTATGACTTGTTTGCTTTTATTAGACATCTTACAAACTGTAACATCTTAAAAGGACTTCACTAAAAAAAAAAAAGTGTTATGAAATAAGGTGAAGGTGGAGACACTAAATTGCAGTTGAGGCCAACTGCAATCAATCTGTAAAACGATACTTCTTCACTGTCTTTACTAGGGGGAGACCCCACACAGAAATCAACACTACAGTTACACTCATAGACACCGAACCCATTCCATAATTTCCACACTGTGCAATACTAAATTTCCTTTTTTGCAAATGTACAAAACATACATAAAAGTAAGAAAGCAAAAAAACTTACCAAAGGAACAGACTGTACATCAAATGTTTCATTTGCCTTATCTTTTACCAATGCTGCTTCCAGAAGTACTCCCATGTTGTTGCTTTGCTCTTTTTCACCTTTGGTCAGGTCAATATTTTGAGTACAAGGTGTCATTATGGAGTTTGAACTTTCCATTTTACCGTTTAGCATCTCTTTTGAGTTCTCTCCAGATGCTGGAAGCACAGCAGAAGCCAAGGAGCACGCTGGATGGGTAGCGCTTGCTTTGTCAATGTCTTGCGGACTTTGCTTTAACGGAGGTGTTTTTGAAACCTTGTGGGAAGTGTTTCTAGGATGTGTTGTGGCATGTCCAACTTGGGCAGTGAAGAGGTGTTTGTTAACATGTAGCTTATGGGACTTATTTACAGGCAATTCCACCTTAGTATCTTTAGCTAGATCTACTGGTTTTTTCAGCACTTTTATAGAGGAAGGCAATTGCCTTGGGGAACCACCCCTTAAAGGTGAGGAGACAGATGATCGTTGAGAGGACTGAGGAGACTGCTTTAATGCTGCACTGTCTCTTGGCTGTAGCACAGGTCTAGACACAACCTTTGGCTTAACATTTTTGAAATTAGGTTTGGGAAAACTAACTATCTCTGATTTCTTTGCTTTGGTTATTGTGGATGCAATAGGAGACCTGCACATTGGTTTTCTTGCAGTTTGATCTGAACTAGCTTTAAGTCCAGACCTTCTGTTATGCCCTCCTACAAATGCTTCACTTGGTCTCCATCTAGAAGGCTTGTCTGCAATTTCTTCCAAAGCTGAAACAGAAAAAGTCCTATTTTTTGATCGTTCTTTAGGAGTTGAAGTACATAGAGATAAACTGCTTTCATCAGCTGTTGGACTGAAGACCACAAAAGTTGCTTCGCATTTCAGCTCAGGCAAATCTATCTTCTTTAATTTTGGAACACTGCAAGATACAGAAACAATGTTGTGCTTATTCTGAAGAGCAGCATTTGCAGAGATACTTTGTTCTTTGGTTAAAGGCTCACTGCTTTCATTTGATACTTGTTCTCCATCCATTTGATGTACTGGGAGAAGGTGCACACTATTTACATGACTATCCATGCATGCTTCAGCATTCTGAGTTTCATTACAGTAAGGAATAATCTGCAAGGATTTCACTTGGTCATCCTCATTAATATTAATGCATGGTGATAATGCATCTTGTTTATAAGTATCTATACATCCAGCAGGTAGCTCTACCACCTGTGCTCCTGTTTCAGGTGATTCTTTGTCAGTCTTGTTAGTGTTCTTTTGATAGTGCTCAACACTCACAGAGATGAAATTAGGTGTTCTTTCTGAGCTGCTTCTATCAAATTTCTCTCCAATACATACTTCAGAAGAGATAAATGTTTCCCCCAGATGTGTATCATCACTTTGATCAATTCTCAGATTTTCATCTGTAACATTAGTAACATCCAATGTGGTCAGCTGGGAGCATGCCCTGCCATTTTTCAGGGACTGCATGTTCTGCTCTGAAGCAGGAAGAGTTAGTACAGACTTAGAATCAGTCTGACTGTAAGGCACTGAGTGTTTGATACTCTGATTTTGCATTTTTTCCATAGCAAAATCACCTTTCACTAAGTTTGTCGTTGCTTCCAAGCCACAGTTGAAAGGACACATACAAGGCTGTTCAGTCAGAGAAGACCTGCATGCAGCATCTGTATCTCCCAATGGAGCTCCCGTGCATCTGTATTTACCAGGTGTCTTCTGCAGATCAAGTACTTGAATACACGGCTGTTTTAAAAGACTTCTGAAGTCACCCTTATTTTCAAAAATGGTATCACCTTCATGCTCAGCCACTGTATTTTGGTCAGTTGAATTACCATGTATCTTGGCAGCACAGTTCTCTGAGGAAGGTGCACCTCTGCCACATGCATAGCTATTTCCATTTTCATCCCTTAGAAGTAAGGAAGACTTCAAGCCATTCTTTGCTTTGTCATCGGACTTCCCAACATTCATTTTGAAGGCTAAATTTTAAACTGTTTTCATTTTATAATTTAAAATCCCAGAGAATGCAGAATCTTCTGAACTGTGCAGAAAAAAACCCTAACTTCCTTTCCCTGGAATGCATCAATTGTCCTGAAAGATATTTAAAAAGTAGCTCTTTGCTTTCATGCTTCCCAAGAAGATTCAAATATTCTGGAATTAAAAAGAAATTTTAAAAAGTTAGCCAAACCAGGATTTTAAGCCAGTAAGCATTCCTAAGTTCCTAGTCTTCAGACATCAGAGCAGCAACATAGAAGCAACACTCAGAATCCCAGGGAAGTAAAACTTCAGTCCTCATCCCTTGATGCAGAGCAGTAACAACCCCAGAGACTTTTTTCTCTGCACTAAAGGTCTTTTTCCTGCCCTTTGAGGCAGCAAGGCATAGCAGAGGCAGCTGAAGGTTTTCAAAGGGCTGTTTAAGACATCTGAGTTGAAACTAAGAGAGGAGAGGGAGGTTTGTGATCAGCTCTGGGGTACAGCAGTACACTGCTCCCATGCTGCTGGGGCAGCCAACTGTAGATGCACATGGGACCCTTCAGAGTCACGGGAAAGCAATTCCATACCAGCGAACTGCCATCATCTTCTATAAAGATGACACAAGATTAGCCAAATGACAAAACAATCCCAGTGTCTTCTCCAGCACAGCAGAGCCATATATCCTCACCTAAAACCCTACGGAAAGGTGAAGGGGCAGGATTGACATGGACAGACAATGGAGGACAACTGACCACACCATGACTACCATGGGGTAGAGATGCACAAAAAAAACTAGCACAGAGCCCTTGCAACGTACAGTGACAAGCTCCTAACAAGCACTAAGACTGCACCCAAGTACCAAACCCACAAAAATGTGAATGAGGGAGAAGATCAAACTCCATATGAAAGGCTCTTAGTATGAGACCAGAGGTAGGAAGAACTTCAGATTTATAACAAATGGTTGCAGTGAGTGGCAAATCTGCCAGAAGAAGGCTCACTTTCAGAGCAGTAAAACCTGAATAGGTGGGAAGAAGTTCACTGGATCTGACAAGGCAATATGGCAGAAGATGCGTTCATGGACAAAGGTCAGCTTCCCAACTGAAGAAAACGAACAGCTGTTGAACACCTTCACCTGCCTGGAATGACAGATTATACTCTCCAATCAAAGAGCACAAAGGAAGACACTTGTCATCAAAAACAATGAGCAAACAGGTCTGTGGTGTTTAAACGAAAACGCAGACATCAGAGTGTGGTGTCCTCAAACAAGAATTCTGATATAATGGCATATTTGAAATTTGTTGTAGCAGGACATGTCCATCAGGATTAAGTATGGATGGTGGGTGGAATAACTCATAATTCACATAAGAATTATATTAAAGTCTGAAATTATTTCACTGTTTCAACTACGGTGACAATACTGGATGCAATACAAGATAGTTGTAACATCAGAAAAGATGATAATATTAATAATACTAATAAGAGATTTCTGGTATAGCAATGTTGATTAGGCATATTGAAGAATAATTCTATAATCATATTTTTGTGGAAAGAAAACAAACTCTTATGCACAAATACTTCAGAAAGTGTGAAACAAAGCCAGCACACTAAGTAGTGAAAGGTAAGTTACTTCTTGCATTTTTCAAAATTCATTTTTTTCCTTAAACCTTACTTTTCCTTATTTTCTTCATCTGGAAACACAGCTTGACTAACTACATGCAAAATAAAGCCTTTACTATACTAATCAAAAGTATAAAGCTGCAGGGCCCATAAACAGTTTTGAGTACAAAAAAGTAGCACCCAAAGTAAGACTACTGTAGAACTGCAAGAATTTGTCTGCTCTCTATGAACCAAACACAGAGTGGCCTCTAGAGCACAACCCTGTCTTTACACAGTACTTGGAACATCTGACAGACTGAAGGTAAAAAGACCATGAAACAAGGAAAACAAAAACTGCCGAGATCAGACAGCACACCTTCCTCTGCCCGCCTCCCACCCCCAAGATGAAATGACTTGTCTAGCTAAAACATCTCCTGGTTCCTCAAGACTGATCTAGATCTTCTGCTTACCCACTATTACTCAATCCCTAGAGAAGCATAAACAACTGTACTACCTTCACTTTCACCTTCAATTAGGAAACTTAAAGCATATTGAAGAGTTCTTCAAAAAAAAGTCTTCCCTGAAGGCAGGGCAAGAATCTGCTCTGAATAATCTCCCATTTGTTTAAGTCAGTCACAGTCAACTGCTGAGAAATATTTGCAAAGTTTGCTTTCACTGTTGTTTTGACATATTAAAACTTGTTTCTACTTGTCTGGGTACTAGTCCTTAACACAGCTTGCTCACCTAGTCATGAAACAGAAGTTAAGATTCCATTTTGATTCAGCAGTAGCTCAAATCAAGCCAGAAGTCTTATCTCTTTCAAGAGCTTTCTTTCTGTAGAAAATAGGCAACTTCAGTGTATCAAGATTTAGCAAGAATAAAATCCCAAGAATTTAAAGAATGGTGCATTACCTTACAGTATGTGTAGCTAATAATGCCAAAATTTGAAACAACGAAGGTAGCTAAGTCAAATTTGATTCAACTGATACTTAAGAAGCTCCAAAAAAATAAAAGTAGTTTTGATACTGAGTAGAGAACTGAGGAAGCACATTAAAGTTGCACATACCAAGGTATACATATACATATAAGAGTCTGGTTACTCAGTGCTCTGGACTTTCACATAGCCAGAGAACATGTAGAAATAAATTACTCATTCAACTATTTTTAATCCAAATCTTCATTATAGTAATCAATATTTTCATGAACAAGTATACCAGCTTCAAATACAGCTTCACATCCACATTTAGATTCCTGAAAGCATCCTGCATAAAAAGAGAGGTATTCCTACAGATCAGCTATGGTATTTAAAAATCTGTAACCTAGATGAACATTATTCCTTAAAGAATTGACATTCTACAACTCTCCATATAACAATATGTTCATTAAGCTTATGAAAATGCATCCTGGTGATGAGAAATTCATTAGTTTTAGATTTGTGATAGGAGGCTGAATGAAAAATTAACCTCAGCCCAGCATCTCCTCCATGGGGGGTGTCAGTAGCAGACACACAGACACAAGTTACCCTTGCTGGGAACACAGTGTTCCTGGCAACTAGTGACTTGAGGAATTCTCTAAACTAAATACTAATAAATTTGCTTTGACTTGGTCTTACATTAAGCATTGTGAATGCCTGGCCTCCACAACACACTATAGTGCAGTGCAAAACAGTTCAGCTATTTTTGTCTTCAGTAAAGCTCAGCTTACCAAATTTCAGTTGCGTACCTCAAATGCTTACACACAGCTGAAAAAGTCTTCGTTACCTGAGCTCTAAGTTTTCTCTTTCCTCAACTGAAATTTAGAGCTTGGTGTAACAGTAGCACCACTTGGAAAAACAAAAAAACCTCACCCCCCCAAAAAAACCCCCACCAAACAAAATCCCCAAAAACTTGGCAAGTAGATTATTCTAAAAAGAGGAGGGATTGGCTGCCAACAGCCTCAGATCCAGGAGAAATACATTACAACATAAAGAAGTGGGCTCAGAGCAAGATTCTGTCATTTCTACTAACAACAAGCGGTGTACAGGCATGCACTGTTGAAGGGCAGGGAGACAGTCATTTGTTCACTGCAAGGTAAACAGGAATCAAAACCAGGTGATTACAATAGATAATTCAACCCACAGGCTGACAAAGTACTACAAGAACTCAAGTCAGTTTGTGTTAGTGTCACAACGTAGACAGTAATAATTTATGCTTTTCCTGGTACTCCATCTGGAATTTGATTCTTTCAAGCATTTACTCAAACCCATCAGGTATGTTTGTGAAGCTTGTACGAAGGGGAACATGGGGTGGGGAATAAACCTGAAAGGAGAGGGTATGCCCAAACATGCAGGGAGGCAGTCCAGAAGTGCTCTAATTAACTGAATATGCTTTGATACCAGACAAAATGCAGCATCAGCGTTCCAGCAGAAAACCTTATTACTCGGTCATGATTACTACAGTCCCTGAAATTAACAACCATACAAAGCATTTCATATGTTAATGCATTGCACTACAACCAATTTACTTGACTGTGTCCTGTAACACAACACAATCACAGAACTATGACTGTTTCAGCATATACACTTGAAGGCAGAGGTGGCATCATCCACAGCAACCAGGCATCCCTCCCAACATGCTGTTCAGTGTTGCTTGAATATGCCCCATAAGAAAGCACTAGGAAAACACAAAATGGTTCAGATAATGCTGCATTTACACAGAATTGCACATTTCAGAGCTCTCTGTACTGCCTCAGTAATATCACATTCTAATGTAAACTAGCCTATTGCCAAGCTAATTCAAACGATTCTAGAGAGGATAAGTTAAGCTCCTATAATAACTTCACACAAACATTTACAACATTATAAGGACTGTCTACTCCTAGAAGTGCATTACATTAAGTTCTCATATGCTCATGGCATTGCTTGCTTCAGAATACACAGCATCACCAGTGAGTGTACTGTGAAGGTCTTTATAAAAGAACAAAAAACCCCAACAAACCATCAAACCAAAAACAAACCCACCCACAGGGTAGCTAAGCAGTATCAGTATGCCTTAGTCAAAGACGTTTTAAAAGTCAGAAATCATGTTAGACACTTAATACAGTAAAGCAGAAATAATGTGCAAGTTATGTTTGCAAGCAATCTTGCAGGCATTTTTGACTCAGGGAGTATTATAATTTCCAAAAGCACAAACCATCAGGTTTTGCCTTCTACTGGGCTATTTGCTAGCCTGTTTCAAGACTGAAGCAGCATCATAACAGAAAAGTTACAGTAATCAAGGAGCATTGATTTGAATCAGTTACATCTTGGCTCTAAGATATGGAAGAAATGGAAAGTCGAACAGCAGTTCCACGGCAGAAATCAGGCATCCTGAAATTGTGTAAGCGGTTTTGACTTCCCATAAGATATTCAAACCATGACACTACCATCAGACTACCCCAAAACTTGATAACTGATCCTAACAAGTACACTGACCCTTGTAGTTCATCCTACTAGTGAATAAATGGTTGTTTGAGACAGCAATGCTAGCTCTTTCCCTAAACTCTCAGCCTCCAGTGTTGGAGGCTCACTCCTCTGAGTGCTGGTTCAATGGAAAGTTTTAAAGGCATTCAAAACCTTCTTTGCACTGCTCATAGTCATTGCTTTGCTGAGATGAAAAGTCCTTATCTATTTAATTACTTGTAAACTCTGGTCATCCTTGTTGTCCTGTCTTTAAGGATATTATGCTGGTTCTCTCCATCTTCAATTTCAGACTATTTGTAAGCCCATAACACACAGAGATACTCCAACAGATTTATACAGTGTCTCGATTACACAGTTCTTCCTGTAATAATTGACAACTTTTGAGTTTTATTGTTAGGTAAGTTTTAGGAGAACTCTGTATTCAAGAGTGGAACACTGGTCCTTTTTTTTTTTTTTTTTTTTTTTTTTTTTTTTAAATAAGTAAATAAAGGCCATCTTTTACTTAGATAACCAAGATACATGATAACATTGTCTAGAAGTGTCATCCAGTATTTTAAGGATTTGGAAGTACATGCAACCTCCTAGACCAGTGTTCCTCAAGTGCATATGTCTTTCCCCCCACTCTGTTTTACAGCAACTGCCAGGATGAAACTCATGTAAGTAAGAGCTAAGCAAACACCAGACAGTGACAAACACCAGCTATTAACACACTGCAAGCAAGGAAGTGTACGGAGATTAATCAAACAAAACCAAAGCTACCTATTTGAATGTGCAGATGAGAATAACAATAAGCCCCTCGCTTGAATAGTCCAGCACACTCTCATAACTTAATCGGACTCTCATTTGTAGCTTCATTAAGACAGCATTCATGGCTAAAAGTGTCAGACTACTCAAAAAGTTTTCAACTGCACACATGGTCACTTAAATACATAGTTAAAATTTATCTATTGCCATCATGAACAAAGTCTGTGCATGGTTTTCTAGGAGATCAATACTCAGTCTGTTCCACTCTAGGAACTTGCAAAAAGTTATTTCTTAATGATAAATTAGACATTACCTTTTTTGCTGTGTTTGGTTTGGTGGGGGTTTTTTTGTTTGTTTTTGTTTGTTTGGGTTTTTTTGCTATTCTGTCACAACTAAATTATTTAGCAAAAGCATATGTTATTTTAGAAGGAAGGATAAGCTTTCAGGTCAAAATGAAAGTAAGGAGCTGAAACCTGAAAAAACAAACAGTGTATTTATTATAGCACTTCCTTGCAAGGTCAAGGTTCAGGTACTTCTTTTTGAAAGACTTGATTGAATAGGTAAGCACAAACAAGCCTGAGACTGTCAGAGCTCTGTATTCAACAATCCTCATCAGTGTTCAAGTTATTTCACTAGATAGGGATTACCAATCAGATCACCTTCTCTGCTTCCTGGAATTCTACTAAACTGGTTTTGTCCACTGCTACCATTTAAAGGGTACATTCATATATTTTGGTATCTTGAAGTTATGAAACAGTGAGCCAGGATTATTCACAGAAGTTTTCCCACTGATTGAAATATTATCAGTATAGGAAGAAAGGCAGTAATGTATTATGAAGAACAAAAATACTTTGTGAACTCCTGCTAAGTCTCTCTATCTGCTCATATAGACCAAATTAGGTCTGTGCTCTTCAAGAGCATCCTCGAGTTTCAAGCTAGTCTTCAGATATCCAGGAAATTCCCTGATGCCTCTCATCATACATTCTTGACCATAACTTCTCATTCTCTGACAGAATTCCATCCATCAGCACCCCTGCTGCCCATTTTCCTTTAAACCAACTTCAAACAGTCAAAATAGAAGCTGTTCCAAAATAACAGGTCATTCCTCTCCCCCAGCCATTCTATTCTGCACTAATGTTTCTCTTCTTATACAGACCTGCCAATCTTCTTAATTTGCCCCATGTTCTTCTCATCCCAGCTAAGTCAAATACAGTAGGGAAGCAGGTACACAGGGTAGCAATGCAGAGTAATCATTGTATCTTGGATTCTCAAGATAAATGGCAGTGGTTTTGCTGGTGGCTTTATGGTAGCATAATTTTTTAGTGTTTTTGTTGTTGTTTAGTTTTTTTGGGGTTTTTTGTGTATGAGATTTTTAAAATTTGGGTTTAAAATATTCAGATTATTTAATAAATAATATTTAAGTGAAGACTGTCTGCTGCTAATCTCTTCTTGTCTGACAAGTACAAAGCTTTCACAAAACAGCAAGTACAACAGAAAGAAATACTCTGCAGAAGCAGCACAACATTGCAAGTGTAGTGGCTAAAATACCAGTTGCAACCTTTGGGGTTAAAAAAACAAAAAAAAACAACAAAAAAAAAGGTTGTTTCCTAAGAATGAGCTGCAATTTGGCCGGTCAGAGTCGAAATCTTTAATCATTACCACAATGTGCCAGGCAGCATAGACTGAGAGTTCTTAAAGTTATGTGCTAACTTAAAACTTTGCATGTTCCTGAACTTTTTATGAAGCATCTGTGCCCACAGCCCTAGTGTGAATACTATACAACTTGGAGCTGACGTTAGCAGTACTCTTAGTATGGACTGTACCAATGGACAGTTAAAGATACAGAAAGCCTCACCTGCTCCCCTGCATTGCATGTTCTTCAGATCTTCACCTACAACTGAGAAGCTTTTCAGCATCTGGCTACATTTAACACAGATGTACAATATGAACTAATTTACACAGCATTTGGAGTACTCTCAACCTGTAGTGAAGCAAGATACTGTAAGTACAGCAGCATTACTTAGTTCTAGTGGAATATTCTGTCCAATGCATATAACGATTAATTTCTGCAAAGAAGCAGACCAAAATGGTAACTAATGACTGAAAGAGCAGCATCTTTGCCATGATATTGATTTGCAGTAGAAATTGAAGAATTAATCAATATGCCTAGGATTTCTCACATTAACTAAGTTAGAAATTTAACTAGCTTGCAGTTTTTGCAGACTCTAAAGTTGTTTTCTGTGCAAAAGTGGTCAGTTATTCAGTAAAGACTACAGTCAGTCACAAACAGTTTCCACTGACACATCAAGAAGTTCTACCACTGTGTTAGGACTGCACTTTTGCACATCATCACAGCAGAATTTAATTCTGAAGATGCTGCATTTGCCAATTAAAAACCAGTGCTTTTAGACTTAAAAAAATACTTAGGTTATGGATTCTATAAAGTGAAAAAAAATCTAACAAAATTGCAATAAACTGGTTACATGAAATAATATTTTGGTAGCCAAATGGGAAGCAGCACCAACCCAATTATCAGAAGTCCTAAAAGCATAATGGTCATTGAGGATTTTCAGCAAGTATTGCTGGATAGTAGTTTAAATCCTGACAGTTTTGCCAGTATTTCACCTGCAATGTTGTACAACTGGGATCTGGAGCAAGGGGGCAATTCACAACTATTGTTTCAAGTGTTGCAGTCTCAGGCAAAAATAACCCAAATAAAACACATTTGGTTTACATTCAAAATAAAATCTCGTTATTTTTCCTACAAAGGAAACTGTTTCTCACAGTGAGATCAGTCCTGACACAAGAGTTGTATTCTTTCTACATTTTTTGGTTGCTTTCCTTTGGACCCAAAAGACAAAAGCCTCTGAATCCAAGAGGGACCAGCTCTGCAAAGCTAAACACAGCACTGCACCTCTGCAACAGACAAATGGCAAGAAATATGCTGTGGCAGTTTTGCAGAGGTGGTTAAAAAAAAAAGAAAGCAACAGCTTAATTTATGCAACGCTATCGGGTAGCAGGCTGCAGTTGATGATCTCTAGAAAGCATGAGCTCACAGTGCTGCTGGGCACATGCTGCTTGAAAGGCAGCCAGGGCAGGGTGATCCAAGGGACCCCCTGACAGGGATGCAGACATACAACTTGCCAGCTGTGCCCTGCAGTTTCTCTTTGGCTCTTGGGATGGGACTCCATTTGAGCCCTGAGCAGCAGCAGCAGCACTCCCAGAAAGGGGGGCTCTGCATTTGCAGGGCAACAGCAGGACTCAGAGCTCCTGTACAGAAATCCTGTCAGTCCATCTGAGACTCCACGAGAACGCTGCAGGCTACCAAAGAATTATAAATTTCTTCCTTAAAACTCAAGTGGTACAAATTCATTTTTAAACTAGTTTTCCTTTAATCAATTTGCTTAAAGTCAAGCATAAAATCCAAATGGTGCTTGTTATAGACTACATGTTGTTTTACCGGATAGCCAAGCCTCTTCCAAAACTAATTCAGAGAGCTGAAGGATGTTATAACTTCAAATGTAAACTCCTCAAAAACCTCTCCCCATTAAAATAATAGCTGACTTGACAACTTCCCACAAGAATAAAGTGTATATACATCATCACATCATTGCAGACACCCTGGAACTACAGTTATATGTTATATGGGAACATTAGCTTTGATTTCAACTAAAGACTGATTAAAATAAATTCCACAGGCAGTGACAGAAGTCACAGAAAAAATTACAGCAACTTCTATAGATTCTGCAAAGAGACAGGCAAAGATTCTATTTAAATGATCCTTTATAGTCTTACATTCAAAACTCAAAGGTTCCCTGGTTCAAAACTCTAGGGAGCACCAAGGTGTAAAGCATCACTGTGCCCAAGTTCCTCCAAAGCTGCGCATCAAGGACATAATACATACGTGTCATTAACTGAGACAGAATATTACTTCTAGGATTCACGTTGGTCACAGACCTTCACTATTTCGTTCTGCTAAGAACCAGCACCATATGGCAGCTTCTGGGTCAAAGAGTCACTTAACAGTACAGAAATTTATGGAACTGCCATCCATATCAAAGGCAAGTCAGAAACACTTTGATAAGTATTTCACCACTCTGTAGTGCAGGTGGAAAGCTCCTACACAGGGCTAACACAAAGAAGCATATTTGAGTAACTTCATACAGCTGACATTAGTTTGGAACACAGATAAGGAACTCCTGCACTTCAGCTGAAAGAAGTTAAGAAAACAATGCTCACACATGGCCATGTATTTGGGCAGCACACTGCAGGGGGCAGGGGGGTAAGGGAATGAGGAAGAAACACCATTGGAAAAAAATAAACAAAAAACTGACGTTCAGGTACCTAGTAAAACCAAATAATGTCCTGTGAAGGGTAACCAACTTCCTTTTGAAAGCAATCTCAGTTTGTTTAAGTTTGCATGATAGAATTACTTCCTCTACCAGCAGCAAGTTCAACAAAGCTTGTCAACAATGCTGCAGTTTCTCAATTTCCATCCAGAAATCCATCAATTCACAGTGCACAAACCAGGGTCCTCATGTCCTGCTCAATCAGGACTCTGCATACACAGCTTGTTGATCAACTCTGGTAAATGAAATCCCAGAATACTGGAGCAGGCTGAATACAGAAGAGTTGCCTATGCAGGCCAGGGAGGGGGGAAAAGCCCAACAAAATAAACCCAAACCACAACACACACCCAGTGCTGAGTAATCTTAGAAAATACATAGGGGAAAAGTCATTAAGCTTCTCCTGCTAGGAAAATACATAGCCATAACTGCCAAAAGCTGGGAGAAGAAAAAAAAAAAGTTGAGCTGAGCAAAATATCCAAGGGAATCCACAAGATCCACTGGACATTTCATTTCTATTTCTCTAATTTTGGAGGCTATTTAAGAGCATATTCCTGGAAGAGGAGGTTGTTTCTACCTTGATGTTTTTCCTTCAAACCCACCACTGGGGTTCTGCTCTCTCTGAGCGAAATTAAACATAGCAGAGGTGTTTTCACAAGCCCTTTGGGTAGTATACTGCTCACAAATGTGAACTACAAGCCATTAATGCTGCATTAGAAACTTTCTCCAGAGGAAACTGCCTCACAAGAATTAGGGGTGGAAGGGATTGGCACCTTGAAACCACTTGATTCCGTCATCTGAAAAGTTCAGCTACAGCAAAGCCTTCAGGATTGAAAAGCAGTATGTGGTGGTTAGACTTAAAACTGTTCAAAAGTTTGCTGAAAGAAGTAATAAGAATGGTAGTCTGCAAAATAGTTTTATGAATAGGGTGGTGACAATAAACTTCCTTGGGCTGAATTTCTTCCATCTACAAGGAAGTTCCTAGTCAAAACTTCCAAAACCTGGTATGCCAGAAGTCAGAAGGAAGGACAGTACCCAGGAGCTGGAACAACGGTCATGCAGGAGGCCAAGGTTAAACCTGTGGGCAAGGTACCAAGTGCTCAAATTAGTCCTGCTCTTCTGATCTTGCACATGACAGACTGACTGGTGCTGAGTACTTTGTTCCTGACCACTGAGAAGAGTTTGTAGGAAAAATAAGACTTCTTTTTTTAATTAGAAAGAAGAAGATTGTGTATTCTTAAATGCTCCCATGGCAAGTAAACAACCTCTACTGAGGCATACATATTGGTCTCAAAATCAAGCTGTGTGTCAGACAATCAAGCCTTCCACAGCAAGTTGTTAGACTGAGTCCTTTGACTGTTTTCTCCACAAATCGTTGCAATGTAGAGAATGGAAGGTATGAAAGGTAGCAAAAGCAACTGTTTTTATAATAGTAAACTGTACCAGTCTTCTGAACTGTTTCACAAAATCTTCCTCTCCCCACCCAAGGCAGAAACAAGAGCAACTGCCTGCTTAAACTTCCAGTTTTAAGTCCTACCAGTTTATCACCCACCTCTGTCCTAGTAGTTGCACCAAAACTGGCATGTTTCTCCCCGTTGTGTCCCTGAATTCCACATCTGCATAACAAGACTGAAAATTTGGGGTTTTCAATTATTGTTATCCACACTTCAAATTAAAAGTTATCTAGTAACAAATTTAAGGGCTGTGGACAAGCTACATTCATTTCTAAAAATGATTTAGGTGTACAAACCTGTGCTCCCATGTACTATAAAGAAACCACAATTTCACATAGCAGGTGGTAATACAAACTAAATCCAAGCCAATCACATGCTGTAGAAGAGAGGCTGGAAACTCTACGAGAATGCTTTCTATATCCAATACACTTGAGAGATTCCCACAGACTCCAGTGAAAGAGCAAAGAGCCTTACACACAGAGAACACACTGACATTCGCATACCAACAAGCCAGAGAGCATGTTTTGGTTTAAGCAGAGTAATCTTAACAAACACAAGAATACAGCTGTCATCAGTGCTTTCTCCAGTCCTCTGCACCAGCTTAGCAGCTAATTTTTAGATCTTCACCTATCACAAGCTTCAGTTATTTTGCACAGAATGTAGCACAAGAAACACTACTCTTACACTGTGCTTACTTAAACAAGCCTACTCAGCATTACATTCCACATGCAGAAATAAAACAAAATAAACCTCAGTGTTCAGGTTTCTTTATATGTCAGTACTTGTATCTTTGCTTATATCACCAGACAATGGAAAAATACATTTTAAAAGCTGTTTGACAAAACAAACACAATTCTTATCACAACCACTGATTCAGTGCAATAATAAACTTGAGCTTGCAGTTAGGTTAACTTGATTAATCAGATGCCTATCTCTACCTTAGAGATAAAGAGTAACTCATTTATAGTGTAGAAAGACAAAATACAATTCTAGGATTTAACTATAAAATACTTACCCTTTAAATAACACAAAATACATTTACTAAGATCCCTGTTAAGTTTGCAACATCAAATATATATGTAAATCAACAATTAGATCAGTGAATAATTTGGATTCCAAACCAACCACTGGTGAACTGATTCTCTTCTGAATCAAACTATGTAATAACAAAGTCAAAGTCAAGCTCTGCTAACTGAAATTACAGCACCAGAACCTTGAGCAGAAGTCTGCATTTGCAGAGATTCACCCCATGGGCTAGGCAGATCCATCTCACACGTACCTAGAAGACCAATACTTCAAAATGTTAACTATGGAAGGGGAAACCAAATATCAACTCAGAGATCATTCCTGTGGTCCCACCACCAGACTTCTTTCAAACTGAGGATGCCAAGTTTCATGTCTCTCAGATTACATGAACTACAAGAGTTTGACAACCCTGGCATGACATCCCACCTCTTTGCCAAGATGCACAGAGCCAGCTCAGATCCAGAAAAGCTGACAGCTTCTCCAACACAAGGAGAATCACCTTAATAACCAAGCAGATTTAACAACCAAACAGTAATCACAACTGCACTCTCACTTGAACGACTACAAAGTGTATCATTAGTAAAATGGGACACCCCAATACCAGACTCTCCTGACTGCAGGCTGCTATATCTTCCCCACAATTAAAATAAACCCCAACAAGTTCACACACTCTAGGTGCTTGAGAAAAAACCAAAAGTTCTAGTCAATGTAGGAAGAAAAATAAAGGCCTCCTTTTTGGATAATGGCGTCAGAGTAAAAGTCCCCACTCAGAGCAGAATGGCAAAGCTGGCTTTTAGACTACTGACTGGTGAGGAGGAGAGAGAGTTAGAGGCAAGAGAGAGTCACAAGAACACATTTTGCTTAATAACCTAACCATATTCAGAAAGAAACAAGATGCCAGTACTGTCACACTCACTTTAGACATTTTATTAAGAAAAATCCTAAGCTCTTTGGAAAAAACATTGCTACCAGTCCTACTCAACAACACAAAGCCACAGGTGAAGACGTGAGGTATAGGAATGCAGGCACAAAACTAATTCCTCCTCTACCATTTCAGGGGAATGGGAGAATGCTGAAAATGGATACTATTCTTAAAAGATTGTTAAATAACCTAAAAAAAAAAAATTCATAAATTTAAGATGCTGTCACTGCACTGCAATCCTTCAAAAGCTACATCCAGGATTTCTTTAGAAATAATTGTTACTTTTATCTAACATATAATGCAGATTGTGCAGACTGCTGCATCCAGCAATTCCTCCTGCAGAGTTTGGGGTTTTTTATCTTTCTTCCTGAAATGATCACAGTGAAGCTAAAAGTTAAGGTGAAGCTGTGGCTACTGGCTTGCTTGGAAGAACCCCTGAATCACCAAAAGATTGAGGCAGCAAGAGGCAGCCAGCCCACTATCACTCAAACTGAATTTTTACACAATCACTGATTTGCTTGTCCTTGAAGTTGAACTCTGTGTTTGAACATGGAATTGTGCTTCTTTGTAGGTCAAGTTAGTCCTGCCTACAAACAGAATATTTATTACAATTCAATAATACATTCCATTCAAGTCAGTAACTGTGCTGGCTTGAATACATTTTGCAATAGTAATTTCCTCTTTTTTTCCCATTCTAGTTTTAGGCCTTCCCTCCTTTCATAAAGGGAAACAAATTACATTTCCTTTATCACCTTTAAAGGTTTGATTGATATTTCCTTTTAATTTAGAAATCAGATACTGGCAGATCTTGTTTCAATATTTTAGCTTAGCTAAAGATAGCAGGATCAGAAAAGATCAGAGACAGAAAAGCAATACCTTAGCATGCAAAGATGATGACCAAAGATCACTTAAAATACTGAGAATAGCAAACTATCCACTAAGTAGAGGACCTGTATCATCCCCAGCTCTCCATTTTAAGAGCTGAAACGTGACGGTTCTTTCTAAACTTCTAATAAAAAAAATTACATACTAGTTTTGCCAACACATCAACCAGCTTTCCAAGGAACAGTGTGTCAGCAACATATGGAAACTTGAGGTTTTTGGCATTTGTCTCTCAGCCTGGCATGTTTTTAGCCTTAATTGTGGAAGCCACTAACACTTCTGTTTTAACTGTAAAATTTAAAACACCAGGGAACATGAAATCAATGACAGTACATGCTTATCATTGAATACCAGCCAACAAACCTCACTCACAAATACCACCACCTTCTATGTAATTTTTATAACTAAAAGATTCACTTTGAACCACTTTTAAGCAAACAGCTTAAAAAATGCTAATAATCTTCTCAACCTCTAAGCAGTAAAGAATAAACTGTAAGTCCACATATAAAAGCATGTTTGTATGTTTATGGAACAGACAACTTCAAGTAATAAATCTGGGAAGTTATTTGGTGTATAACAGCAACTTACACTAGGGCACAGTAGAAAGAAACATCCCCCACAAACTACTTACAATAGTCAAAGCACGAGCCTTTCAAAAGAGACAAGTCGAGGCTGAGTTAGATTAGTCATCAAAAGCTCTCCTCAGAGGCACACAGCAGAGTACAAGGGAAGAAAAACCAAACCAAAACAAAGCCGTAGAAGCCAGATTGGAGAGTCCTCTCATGAGATTTCAACTTTCAAAGATCAGTTCAGCCACGCAGCAATAAAAGACTCAGGCTGAGGAATTTTCCTTAGACGCTCTGCCAGCACTGCATCAAAAACTCCCTGCATGCTACCAACACATCCAGAGAGCAAGTTTGACAGGGACGTCACAAATTTGACAAATGCTATTTTGCAGAGAGCTGTTTTCGGTAACACTTCAGATCATGTTCACACTGAGGGACAAAACCTCTAATGAACAAAATAAGCACACCTTTGCCTGGCCAGGTCTGAACTATGAGGAGGGTGGACTTAACTCACTTTTTTGCAACTGAGGAACTCAGAAGACTTTAAAACCACAAACCACTGTTTTCATAAAGCTGTGGGCTACCACTTTAGCCCACAGCTAAAGCCAAGCTACAAAGTTACATCAGAGCAACTCCTGCGCCCAGGGGTTCCCGCAGCCCAGTGCCATTAGTGCTGCCTGCACAAGGCTCCACGAGGTGCCGGGTGCTGAGAGCATACAGGTGCTGCCATGGCAAAACATTGACCCTGTGCTCCAGGTCACAGAGAAATTCACACCCACACAAGCAGGTGTTTCCCCCACTATCACTGACCTTCCCCCATATATCACAAATTACAACATACAGTTCCCTGGAAGAGAATTTTATACTGAAAAGTCTGCAGAGCAGCTTGGATAAATGTAATCTCAGCCTACCTTCAGACAGCCTGAGAAAAGAACAGTTGTTTGGAAAAGTCATATTGTAACACTTCAAACAATTATTCACTTTTGTCTTACGGAACAAACAGCTCTCCCTCACCTTTTTTAAGTGACATAAACTGCACTCTCTTAACTCCCGACTGCTACAGGCAAGTAAAGGCAAAAACAGTGCTTGCAAAAAACTGAAGACTTTCCTTTACTAAATTAATTTAACCACATCATAGAATTAACCTGGAAGTGTGTAACTTGCTGCTAAACCTGGGCTTCTAAATTAATTCTTCATTGCAGGAAAAGTGGGAAGAGAAAAAAAAGGAAAACTAGAATACATTAGTTATGTGAAACAGTGTTGAAATTATTTTCACCCTCTGAAAATATTTCTTTCCTTAGGATATAAAAGAGTTGTAATAGATACAAACAACTTCATTTTAACAAAGTCAATTTAAATTTGAAATTATGATAGTTATATTAAACTTCACTGTAACATATTCATAATTTAAATTAAGCCATTTGAGTGCTGTGTGTTCACTGACACTATTTAAAACAAAGACAAACCACTACCTTTATGTATGCAAATTTAGAGTTGAAGAGTTAAACATTTCAGAATAATTTCTCTTTTTGAGTGAGAACATTCTCTGCATTTATTTAATTTATTAAGTTCAGTGTCTGGGTTTTCAAGGTATAAGGAATGAATCCAATTGAAATTTCTTAAAGGATCACAAAATTAAACATCTGTTTTTTTAAAAAAAATCCTCCAATATTTAAAAAAAAGAGCTATGAATCTAAAGTATCCAGTGGAAATGTGCATCTATGTGATATAGAAGTATTACAAGAAATTATGCAGTTATCTTTATAAGTGAGAATTGATAATGCATCACTATAGAAGAAGGCATAGAGCATCAGCTCACTCTTTTGCCTACAGAGAAATATGTGACAACTGTTACACTACTAAGACATCCTTTTAGCAATAGAGGCTAAATGAATAAAATGATTGTTTTCTGAAGAGGAAACTACTCTTTCAGCTATCCCAAGTTCTTGGATGACAACCTCTCTATAACAATGAGCTTTGTAGCATTTAAGATATTCAAGGTGTCAAATTTGGCAAATCCAAGTTTCTTTTTGCAAAACTTAAGTGGATGGCAATGGGCTTCAAACTCCATCTAACACATAGCATATTACAGCTCCATACAGTTACCAAGGGAAGAATATGGGACTGGAAGAACTAAGACTTTAGCACTACATAGTTTATCATTGTCATCTCACGGCCTCAAATACTGACTACCAGTTCATTGCACTTACTATCAGAAAAACACTACATCAGAAATTTAATACAGAAGTAGAGAGCTGACCACCTGCAGAATAGGAATAGCTATCTGCAGACTGCAATCATCAAGGCTAAGAGAATTGGGGTTATTCAGCCTGGAAAAGAGAAGGCTTCAGGGTGACCTAACTGCAGCCTTCCATTACCTCAAAGGAGCCTATTAGAAATATGGAAACTATTTACAAGAGCGTGTAGTGGCAGGACAAGGGGTAATGGTTACAAACTGAATGACGGTAGGTTTAGATAAAACATTAGGAAGAAGTTACTCTGAGGGTGGTGATGCACTGAAACAGGTTGAATACACATGTTGTGTATGCCCCATCCCTGGAAATGTTTAAGGTCAGGTTGAGGTGAGCAACTTGGTCTAATGGAACATACCCCTGCTCATGCTAGGGGGGTTGGAACTGGATGACCTTTAAGGCCCCTTCCAACCCAGGCCATTCCATGATTCTGTGATCATTCAGAGAAAAACAAAAACAACACACAAACACGCAGAAATCAGAAGGAACTAAAGCAATAAATGTATCTATTGCCTGGAGGCTGAAGAATGAGTGAGGCTGAAGAATGAATTAATGAGGCTAAAGATCCTCACCCTCAGCACAGAAGCACTGGGTGGTTGCTGCTCAGCTGGCACAAAGGATGAGGCAGTGTCCGTTAACAGCCATCTAAAAGCCATGTGCTAACACCACCCCAAAATAAAAGCAGCACTAGAAGAAGCTTGCACACACAATCTCCTCCTCCCCTGCTGTACCAAGCCTGCCTCATCTCATCATGACCTGACTTTCCTTGGTACCTAGCTCAACTCATTGTGGCTTGATTATGACTTTAAGGATTTCTTAAAAGTTTCTCTTTAAGGTTAGTCAATACTGAGCTCTGATGTTTCTACTTCATTACTCCCCATTTTGCCCGTAAGAGTCTCTCTCAGGGAGATTAACATACTTTCACTCTATTTAAATACAGCACAAATATTTCCCCAGAAAAAAGTGATCACAAACCAACTGCCCTCCTTCTCCTCTCCACTTCAGAACAGATCCAAATTTATCTTCTGTTTGACCTATCAATTCATATTTTGCAAACTGATTAAATCTGCAATCTGCATGCTCTCATGAACAGGTTTTTCAAATTTCTTGCCTACCACTTTTGACTGCTAGGGTCTTTTCCCTAAGAAAGTTTTCCTAGACTAAGGATGCTAAAGAGTGCTGCAGAAACAAGCTGACTACAAATGCCAGCACCAGGCACAGATCGCTGTAATCTTCTCAGAGTTAAGCTGACAGTTTGAACACATTGTTCTCCTTCATCTAATTTAACACGCAAGGGGTAAAAAAGAGCCTTTTTCTTCAGAAGTAAGATTTCAAAATTTCATCTTAAAAGCTCCTACTGAAAGTTTTCTAGCTGAGGTATTTAATATGTTATTTCTTGAATGAAACACAGATTGTCCTTTTATTACCCATCTAAAAAGCACAGAAAAGTAACTTTTCTTTGTCTTGATCTTCCCTTTATCTCTGAACCACCAGCAGGAAGAGGCTGGTCCACAAAATGCAGTCTGTCTATCCTCTCTTCTTGAAATGGCCTGTGAAACAGTTATTCAAGTAGAAATTTCTTTTTCATTTATAAGGAAATCACCAAATACATTCAACTGTGATAAAATTGTCTCAAACTACTGAAACATATGATGTAGAAGAGTAAGTAGTTCATACCACTTTTAGAGTTGTAGCACTCATGTTGAGGATGCTTTTTGGGACTGCAGATTTCTTAACCATTTATGAGGGGACCTCCCTTTGGATCACATAAATCACATCATAGTATGTGATGTATGAATTCTGTGCAGGATATTTGCAGTGTCATTTCTTTCTCTAGGATGCAAACATGAGCTCAAGCAAATACCTAACACTGGTGCAGACAATTTCACTTCTGTGCTGTAGTACAAATACCATATAGTCAGAGTTAAGCAAAATACTAGTTTGTCTGGGAAGTTGTTGCAACTTCAAATACTTCTTTCATAGGCTTGGAATTACGGGATTTATAATTATTTTCATTAAAAGTTCTAAAGTGTGAGGTTTCACATCTATACATGTTGAAAAATTCACATAGTTGTTTAACTTGAACTTGACATTTGTATAAGAAAGCACAGTGAAGAAAGAAAATTGTCTCCCCTGTTCAGCCCTGCTTACCTTAGCATGCCTTGAACACTACATCATTCCCCCAGCTACAGAGAGCATGTAATCACCAGTGTAGAATGTGAAGAAAATGAGAAAATCCTTGGGATCCTTGGCAGAAAACCTGGGTTTGCATCATTTGGCACGAGAGAGGTAACGCCCCTAAGTGGGATGCTTTCAGCAAAGTTCTTGGTAAACTTAAGGTCATAATCTGACTGGATTAGGAATGCAGTCTCAAGATAAAAGCTTCCACCTCTCTTCCAGGCACACAGTCCTCTGGATTAAGGTAGAAAACCCTAGAGATGTGAAGAATGCCAGGTGTACTTGCTCCTGCCTTTCTTCTTTAACTTCTTCCATTTCAAATCATAAATACCAAGACTCCCAAACTAAGCTTGAGCTTTACATGTATCAAACCTTTGGTTAACCCTTACATTTCAACCCAAAGAAAGAGAACTAAAAAACATCCAAATTTAGCAAGCTACCCAGTTTTCAACAGGTTTAAAGTTCCTTCATGCAGATCAGTGTCCCTTAGGATTATTTTTACTACCCTACACTAGAACTTGTTTATACTGGACTTTGACCCACAGATGGGTGCTACCATTTAGCCAAAGAACTTTTGTGAAAAAATTCCGATACCATCTCTAAAAATTCCCCTCAACTAAATAGAAAAAATTATACAGATATTCCTTCTTTGGATATTAATCCTTATTCAGGATTAGCATTAAACTATAATCTTTCAATTTACCAGATCACTGCACTATTGAGTAACTTATTTGTTTTTTTGGCTACCCAGGGAACTGTTTGAGTTTCAGGTTAAGCACATTCTGTTCCATTTAAATGGCAACATGCCAAATCCATTTAAATATTTAAACATTAACCTCAAAGTCACTGGTTTGTAGAGAGGCAGCCGTTAGTCCAGAGATTAAATTTTTCTCCAGGCAGTATCATTGAGTACAAAGGCCATTCCTCCCCCTTCTAAAAGCAATTTCTGGCAGAGCTGAAGGGCATGGCAAAGATACTACAGCACTCATAACCACTTGAGTGACAGACTTCTTCGCAAGAGTGGACAGACTCATATTATTTGATGTTCTCCCTTTTCAACTCTACAGACTCGTCTTCTGTATTTAAAAATGCTACTCCTTTGCTGAATGAAAAAACACAGGGTTACTACAGTTACTCTTAATAGTTTTAGGTTGTATGATTATCCAGTTATTCAATGTTATTTTGAGGCACAAAGTAAGATGAATTTGCCAGCTAAGATTTCTCTACAACAAAACCAGAAAACAAAATATACACACTGAAAACTATTAACAGTTAAGAAATTTTTACACTGTTGCAAGTTTTCACTCATAAGTAAATAGAAATGGGATGGACATGAATACTGACTTTTTGTTTGTTTGTTTGTTTTTGGTGTTTTTTTTTGTTTCCTGCGGGGAGGGGCAGGCAGAACATCATCCCAGTAAATTCAGGGAAAGATCCAGCCCACTACTTTGCAACTGTGTTGTAAGCCACCTTACTACCTGCAGACCATGATTAGTCCTCGAGATTGAGAACTTAATTCTCCATAGCATCTAAGTGTATTTACATTTGACAACCACAAACATACTTTTATATGAAGCCATTGGTTGGCAAAACAAAACCACCATCAGCCTGCCACCAAGAACACACTGCAACTGTTTTTTTTTCCCTAGTTGCCTCTTCCCCTACAGTTGTTTTAAGAAAAAATTCTACGCTGCCACTCTACAGGAAGCTTGCATTCTCTGTGTTTATAAATAAGTAAGCAGTTTGTAACGGTGGTTTTATTCTGACACCAATCAGATAAAAGCATGCACTAAATATAACTTACATAGATACTACGGAATGACCTCTACAGAACCAGACATCTTTTGTCAATGATATTCACCCCACTACAGATTAGAGAACAGAAATATTGATCTCAAGGTTTGCCACAGTTTCTACATGGCCTTTTTAAGAAAGCTAAACAACTGGAAATACCTGAAAGCCTGTGATGGAGTGACCTTGTAGAAGACAAAGCTTTCCTGCTTATTTTACACTGGAAATAGCCTATTGCAGGGAAAAAAAACACTCCCACCACACAGGCTTACTATATTTAGGTGACACCTTACCAACAGGGTAGCCCCTAGGAGAGCTAAGGCTGGAGGCATGCCCACATGCCAAGCTACGCCACTGAAGTGTCAAATGTTCCGCTGGGAAGGCTGCTCTAAACTACTGCAATTTCTTACCTTCACTCTTCTCAGTTTTGAGTACATTACAGTCGTTCTTTTCAAGGCTCCACAGTGCTTATTTTGTCTAAAAAAATCATTTTTTACTAATGTGTATCTGGGACTACATGCTGCAAGGCTTGCACATCAGCACAACTGTGCTCTGACCTTGGTGAGGCCGGCAGTTCAGCTTACAGGATACATTGCAATAGATAGCTGTGCACCAAGGGGAAGAATTACAGTCCTGACTGCCGCTAGGCTGGGACAGGTGGAAAAAGCTGAATGCTGAAAAACGTTCAGAGACCCCAACTAACACGGCATGCACCACCAACTCCATGCATGAAACACCTGGCCAACAGTCATCTGGGCAAGCAGGGAAGCTACTAGTCTAATATAACAACAACCAAAAACATGCTCAATCCTTTTCTTGTTAAAGTAATAGCTAAAGCTGCAATACATCTTTCAGTAGAGGCAGCATTTAGTAAGACTTCAGAAGGTCTAATGATACAGCCTCTGCATGTAGGAAACTGAAGACAACTCCTATTCAATTATCACCTTGCAATTATGGTATTAAATGAACCAGCTCAAGCTGGCTGAAATTTGGAACGAGACCTACTAACTTCTTAAGTGTTGAGATGCAGCTTGATTAAAGCAGAGAAGCACGAATAAATACTAGTTACGTCCAATACAGCTACTATGAAACCTATGAGAAATCTATAATGCAGAAGACTTGACTTTGGAGCCCACTTGCTGAGCAGTAGGACATTTTATTACACAAATTCTATGGCACACAAACAAGTTCCTGGCAAGGAAAGAAAGGTAAAGATGAGTCCTAACCACGTACAGAAACTGCTCAGATATCTTGATCTGTGTGCTTGTGCAATAAGGTAGAAGCAAACTTGTACCACAAGCAGTATACATAATGAAGTGGATGTCCTAAAGGATGTCCAGTCTCCTGAGAAAACTGCCAAGCTCACAAGGTTTGTATTAGCTGCTACAAGAGTATCAAGGATCTACAGAGCACAAATAACCCTTAGGTTAGCAGTGCTCTGTACAACTCCAAATCTGAAGTTACTCATTACACGAGAACAGAGCAAGAACTTTCATTCTTACTACAGATTCAAGCACACTAAAGCAGGTGACCTTCCCAGCTGCTTGGCAAGCCTCTGCTGTTCTTCCAGGCAGATACTGAGTGCAAACACCTCAAGGCATCCAACTGCCCAAGGCCATCAACCTATGCTGATTGCAGAACCAGCCATTATTATCTCCTGGCATCAAGGCTCCGGCTGATTATAATAATGTGTCAGGAGACAACACCCAGACAGTTCAGCTTCATAATACTCAACTATAACAATTCCTCAACAGGTCCTATGAATTGTTTATGACAATGAAACAAAGCAGAGGAAACACAGATGCACTACAGGGAACATCTGTAGTTTGGAGATGCTTCTATACTGAGACACAAGTAAGAATGCAAACAGAGCAAAGTATCTGAGGAACTCCTTTCATTTAGGGAAAGCCTGCAAAGAAACAACTCCAGCAACCCACCTGTCAATATAAAAATTTCATTACCTGAAACTCAGCAACACATAAAATGACTCTTACAGCATCAAAAATGTACATGGTAAGTAATCTACTATGTGAAATAGAAATAATTCTCAGACAATTCTGGCAACAAATTCATTAAATTGGGTCACGTGCTGTAACACATATGAACTATGAATCATACCAACAGATTTTATTTCAGCACCTTCAGGCTGCTGATGGCAGCTGCTGCCAACAGAGACCTGAAAAGGATGAGATTTCACAGACAATAAAAACAGTTCATGTTCCTTCCACACTTCTTGAAAGATAAAGGAGTAAGAATAAAGTTCTGTAACTCTGGCTTGTAACGCTAAATGAAGAGCAAATAAAGCATACAAAATAACATTCTCCTTGGAAATCCGCAATAGAATTCAACTCCTGCAAACTTACACCTGAAGTATTACTGAGATGGTACAGCACCATATAGGCTGCCCACTTAAAAGTATCTGGTAGAGAGCACAGGAAATTGTTCAGTTAGTACTAACACAGAGAAACACCAAATTTCTGCAAATTTTTGTAGATACCTTCTGTATATCTACAATGTAATAAATTGTCAAGTCAGCACTGAAGGTGTCTTGCAGAGGTGAAACTGGCAGACAAGCCATGCAATTAGGTAAGATTGCAACAGTGGAACAGCAATCAATAGGCTTCCCAAGATTAGATAAGTCAGCCACGGAGTAATGGCTTCAAGATCCTTGACGACTGATGGGAGAAAGGCAATAACCAGTGCACCCACCAGGTGAGAGAGCCTGCTTACGCTGCCAAGAACTGCTAGGCCAGAACCTCCAGAAATGGTCTGCACCACACAGCCATCAACCAGAGCATCAAAGGTGACCTGTCCTGCAACTCGACACAGACACAGCGGAGGCAGCATCAGTGCTTCACGTGCTTAGACAGCATCAACAAAGAAGCCACAGGACTATTAAGAGCTTCAGCCAAGAGTCAAAAATAATCATGTACATGTAGAACTGAAAGACTAATGTCCAAAAGGTGGAAAGGACCAACACAAGCATCCCTTTTCTCCTTTTCTTTCTTCTCAAAAGAATAACCAGAAATAAGGGGGGAGTCAAAAAGAGCCATACAATAATTCAGTAACTGTTAGAACACCAGCACATTTGCAAAATTAAAAGCTGCCAATCTTCTTAGAGGAAATCACAAAATCCACATGCAATGATGGGCAAAGAGCCATCTAGTTTCAACTAATGCTTTTACAGAAAAAAACCCAAACCGAAACAACAAAAAAGCAGGACAGGATCACCTGTAGCCAACAGCACTGAGCCTTACATGGAAAACCTGTACCTGGCATCAAAGATAACAGAGGAGGCTTTCTCAAGCATACTAAGTACAATTGTCCAATCTCCACAGACAATTTTCTCAGGAGACACTTTAGAGGTCTGTGCTGAAAAACAGTATGAAAAGACAGTTTCAGAGCTAATTTCACAGACAAACTAAACAAGCTAACTCTTTCAGTCCAAAATGCTGAGCATAATGCATACACCCAGGAATTAAGACAGATGATCACTAACAGAAGTTAGTTTTTACATTTCACAAGGTGACAACCCTAATACTGCATACACCTTGCTGCAAGAATTAATTCTTCAAACAACCCATCCTTTCACTCTAGTGGGTTTTGGGTTTATTTGAGCTTTAATGTGTTTAGTTGTCAACTCCTTCGTCAACAAACATCAACTTCCAGCTAAACGTGGGCAGAAAATCAAGATGCAACAGTTCACTTTTTATAATATTTTGTTCTCCAGTTTCTGGGAAAGTTATACACTGATTTAATGATGGGACTCAATGAAAGTTGCATTTTTTTGAAAACTGTGACATTTAGGTTCGCTAACCCCAAAGAGCAAAATTTAAGTATGAACAAAACCAATGCAAATCAGCAGAAGGTTTAACAAACGTTTAAATAAAGCCTAATAATAAAGATATCAGGGAAGTTCATGCTTTGCAACAGGTAAAACTCCATCAATAGAATACCAGAGGAGTTTAATCTCAAAGTGACATCATTGCAGATGACATGACAGTCCAAAAAGCATTGCCTGTGGCAGAGAGGAGTGTTAAAAGCCTTTCAAACCAAATTTCAAGTTATTCTTCAGTTTTTCCCCAAAGAACATCACAAAGATTCAAGAGGACAGCATCCTGAGACTATTAAAGTTTTAGGTTGCTTCTTAAGTTAGATGGTGAATTAATACCAATATAAATAATCCTAATATTGGGATGCATGCTGCATATTTGTTTTCTGTATCAATCAGCATCTCCCAAAATGAACACCTACCCCAGTTATTTCCAAATGTTCATGGTGAATGAGCTTGCCATAAGCTGTCTTTTTAATTGAGCAACTTAAAGGCCAAGATAGACACAAGAAAACTACTGGTATGAAATACTGCCGCTACAGAGAAATGACATTAACACAGAATTCAAGACATCATAAATTAAGCAGGAGAAGAAAATAAAAAAAGCAACTCAAAGTGAAAAATATATCCAATTTTGACAATTTCTAATCAAACAATCCTTTATGCATCTCTAAAACTGGTCACCCAGTTTAAAGGTAACAACAGCTGTGTATTGTTGCTTTTGCTCCACAGAATGGAAGTTGTACTGACCACTACATAGCACAGGTTACCAGAACTCCTAAATTTTAAAATAAAGTTTGCAAAGACAAGACTTCCAGTTTAACACACTGTATAAATGCCACTTTTCTACAAATAACTTTTATCCAGCTATTACTTATATCCACTAAGCAGTCTTCCAGTTATTCACCATTTACAAATAAACCACTAAAAGTAGACAAGTTTCAAGCTAATTTTGCCCAGAAAACTTGGAGATTACCTCTCCCCCCCTGCTCCCCCTGCCAAACTAAAAGCAATGCTAAGGACATCCAACACATCAAAACTTTATTCGACTGGATGAAAGGACAGGCTTACAGGGGACCATATGAGAATTTCTTACAGAAGGACACAGCATTCAGAAAACTGCAGAACTGCAATCTTCTTGCAACTCGGAGCTGGAATAAAGAGTTCTGGTCCTGCTCAGGGACAGAATCACCTGATCAGTGTCATTTCAGAGGCAAGGGCCACCAAGAGTTTACTTTAGATCAACTTCCTTGAAGGTCTCTGTGTTTCATCTGAAAGAGTTCAGTACCAAAAACCACGTACAATTTCCAACTAACTTCTATAACAACACTTGCCTATAACCCTGTAAATGGCTCACCAACCATCCTACTTCATGTTATTTCTTTCCTTAAATTATTTGCTAGATTATCCAAAAGAGGTTACAGAACCTCCAACTACAGATTTGCAAGATTCAGCTGCACCCTGCCATGTCTGACCTGATCTAGCACAAGCTGTAATCCTACTTCAGAGTTTGGAGGTTGGAAAAAGGTACTTCCCATGCCAATTTTAATTCTGCAAATTAAAGCATTTTTAAAAGAAAAATACAAACCTGAGGAAAATATTATGAAAGCACTTCCTGACTTCCCTTTTAAAGTCACATCAATGGCATTTCAAATACCCCTAATGATCACAATAAAATAATGTTTCGTTGCCACTAAAACATTTCAATCAGATATTAAGAGCAAGCAATGCAGACTCTGTCCAAGAACTGATGGTTCTTATAGACTGCGCATTAACAGGATGTATGCTGTGCATAAGCCAGCATGGCAGCGTCTTCCATTTATATCTCAAATTTAAAAACGGTCTCACACCATTGTCTTGAAATAGCCCATCTTACCTTCAGTGTCCTCAGAGTAATCACATTTGATTCACTAGAAGCATACAGGTAAGGCACCAAGTAAAATAAGAAAGGCAGATCATGCCAATTGTGAGAATGAGCTCACAAACCATAGCTAATGGACAAGTCATAGTCTTTCTTGTTCAACAGCAGTTTATTCATCAGTCTTCACCATAGTCTTCACCACAATGCTCTCAGACTGTGCAATGACATACAGATCCTTAGTTCCCAAACCTTCCTGCAACGATGGTGCAGCAAAATCTCCTATTTTTTATGCTCTTCACTCAAGATTATTCAGTCTGCTGCAATTCAACACTAGAGACATGACAAGGCAGTGGCCTCAGCTACAACTCCAACAGGGGATGAACAGATGCAAAATGCAGTCTTCTAACATTTGTGGTACCAACCACTCATACTTATCCAAGAGTAAAATCACACTCTTTTAGGAACCCAGTGATGTAAATAATTTCTTTTTTGGCCAGTCACATAGGTTTACAGCTGATCTCAGAAAGAAAAAAGGAGCACAATTTCACAGATCACTCCATCCAGACCTCACTAGTGTCAGCTAATGCCATAATGCAGCTAATGCCAGCTAAACTAAACTAACATGTCCAGGACACACTATACAGACCTCATACATTGACAGGAGATCAGGGGGAAAAAAAGCCCACAGAATGTATCTACAACCATATTTTTCAGAGTAATGACATTTTCTCCTTCCATACTCTTGTTTTGCTTGAAGAAGGCTTGTCCATTTCTTTGCTGACATGAACTGAGCAAACACAGCAGGGAAACTGACTCCATAAGAAAGCTTGTCCTATTTCTTCCTGTTAGATACAGTATAGAGAGGACAGAGTAAAAGATATTAGAGATACCAGGAATACTAGCAACTAGGATGAAGTGCTACACCACACACATTCCAACGGTTTTACCCCACCTCAGGGATTCTGCTGTACAGCTGATGACCACTGTCACTCTCAGCACACTGACAACCACTGTATGCACCTTTACAGGGGTGTGCACCAGAACTAGTTCATCAAAACTCAATGTGGGTTACAATATACAACTCCCAGTGTCTTGAGTGCACTAGTTTCATTTCCCTGCACAATTACCATTTTGCAATAATTAAATCCACATTTATATTAAATGCAAAAAATGAGCTAATTTGCACTTCTTAAAAACAGTTATCTAGAGACTGCAAAAGAAAAATAATCTTGAAATGTTTAATTATTTGAAGATTGCTGAGAGCACACTGGCAACTTAGCCAAGTTGGAAGGGCTCAAATAAATTCTATGACAAAGCCAAACAAAATGACAAACGTAAGGGAATAATCTAAAGAGGAATGACAACAGGGACTTGAGAGTCAATACAAGTGGGCAATTCACAGATCACATCAAAGTCATCCACTAAAAGCAGCTTCAGTTTTTCCTGATGCAAAAACTAAAGCAGTTTGAGTTAACTTAGTGTGAAAGGATTAATGCAATTCATTCAAGAGAAGGAGAAGTCCATGAAATAAAACTGAAGTTAATATAGGTGCTAGGGAGGGAAAAAGGAAATTTCCCACTGAACAGTATGATTTAACTCCTGACATAACTTTCTGGTACTGAAAAAACCCACTCATGTAGAAAACTAAGATTCATAATTTTTTTTTTTTTTTTACTTAGAGGACACAAAATTATCAAATAGCACTGACTATTTTGTCAGATAATAAAGCATACCTGTGCATAGCATACTCTGTGGCATCATCTTCGCAACAACAGAGAAAATAGGAAAGCAGAAAACAATTCTTCCCATGCCTCCATCAGAGCAACTATTGAGTCTAAAAACATCTTCGTACATAAATCAGGAAAAGCAAAAAACTCCACAGTGCAAGCACTCCCTTAAAAAGCAGTAGGCTGTTACCATTCTCACTTTAATGTTTGCATAGAGAAACTGTACAACAGCCAGTTCCACAGCACAAACACTGAAGAAGCACTAAATCTTGCAATCAAGTAAAGCAGAATAAAGAGCATTAACTTTTCCAGCTTTAACTCCAAACTACTCCATAGAATGAGCATTTCACACACTCGCCAGGTAATCCTCTAAATTAATGGGATAAAGGCAAATAAAAATGCTTGATTTTCCCAATTAAACAGTAAATCAGGATACATCATGAAACTGAATGAATAGAACAAAATTACTTGAACAGAAATAGGGACTTGGGGCAGGCAATCACTTCAGCAGCTTCTGTGGAATCATACATACCACACGTAGCACTTCTGATCACATCATCATCTCTCATCATCAAACAATCAAAATACAGCAGGGGTACATTTTAGCATCTTATATGAATATGTAATACAACACATTCCTATATACAAACCATATACACTTATGCACGTACGTGGCACATATACATGTATAAAAACGTAAGTGCGTTTTTGTTTCTGTAGATAAAAAAATTAGTCCCACACTATCAGCTGGCTAATCTGCATTCCACAGTTCCTATTATAAATCTTAGCAATTATTTTCCTAGATTGTTGAGACCATTAGCTACCCGACATGTTAAATCTCAGCTCAGTAGTAAATCCTGCAAGATTTTTTTTTTAAAAAAAGCCTCCTTAGAGTTGGCATTTTTGTACAAGAATCTTGGCTCTGCATATAAAAGAAACCGACTTCTTACATACGTGGTTGTAGACAAAAGTTTGAAACCACAAAATGAAAGAGTTAGAAGCTCTAAATGCATTTAAATTGTCATTACTCTGGCAAATCTTGACTTTTTCAAGTCCTTTTTCAAGACACTGAACTTTTGCAGTTAGTCAGTTCTCAGATATTGATTTCAGCTGTAAGTAAAACACACGAGAATAAGGAACAATTATGCATCCAGCAGTAAGGCCTCTTATTTACTGAATCACAACTGCTCAAAAAATATCACGAAACCCATTTAAAGGGCTAGCTACTAAAAATTTAACATTTGTTCAAATATTTTCAACCTATGAAATCTTTACATACAGAATCATGCTTACTCTGAAAGGAAAATCATATTAGGTAAAGTTTTAGCATCAGATTTCCCAGATTATGATCACTGTTTCAGCCACAGTTCTGAAGCAGACTGATCTCAGCCAGAAATCAAAGCTCTGCAGTATTTTAGATATGACTTTATGACAGTCTTGTTACTACACTTCCAATTAATCCATAAAAACAGAGCTCAAATGCAATCTACTGCTCACCCACGATAATGAGCACTAGGAGAACTAAGTTAACCCCAGTGGCTGGTCTGCAGTCATGCGAGCCAGCCGCTACAACGCTGCTCTGCAGTTCCACCAGAGCACGGTGCATGTCACGAGGAATAAACAATTTTGTTATACCAATCTTTTTTAGCAATCCAGAGAGGGAGATCCATTGTATTAGTTATCACCATCCACTCTGAAAATCTTAGTGATATAAGTGATGAAGGTTAAAGCTTTTCTATTCCTGAAATGTAAGTTTCACTATACGAAAAGCTTATCTCTTCTCACTTTAGAGAGAGGTGCTACTGTGTATCAAATTAATTCATAAAAAGAAGAAAGAAACTGATTACTCATGAATATATATTCAACAGCACAGGTATCATCCAATCTGTTAGACTGAGTGTTAACTATTTTACATTATAGCTACTCTAAGACCTTACAATGCATAGGCAGTGACCAGCAATGGCTTATTTTACCTAAGTGGAAGTCAAGCATGCGCCACACTGTGAGACTTCGTCTTTCAGATAATGCCCCGATGTGGGGTTTCACCAGCTGTACTGCCCCTCACATCACAAGCATGAAGCAAACAAATAATAAAACCAAAGCACAGGCTTAGACTCCATAACAGAACATCACCTACATACCCCAACCAGAAGGCGATGCTCAGCTCTCTGCTTCGATCATGCAGTAAAAAAACAGAGGTAGGGTGTTTTTATGGGATTGTTTTCTGGGCATTTCTTTGTTTTATTTTAAATATCTGCACTCTCTCACCTTGGCCTTGGAACAATGGTATCAAGTTAAAGCTCAATGTCCTTTTCAAACTCTGGCTCTCCTCTCCTTGCCAACCTTGCACGGTATAAATAGCAGCAAGCATTAAAAATACTCCTTTAAAAATCTCAGGAGCGTTCGTGCTTGCAGTGCAGGACCAAAGCCCTCCGGGTGCTCCAGAGAAGCTGTAGCACATTTTACACATATCAAACACGGTGTCAAGTGTTCATCAATATTAAAACAAACAAACAAACAAACAAAACAACAACAACAAACCCCCAACCTGCGAGGGCAATATACAATTTCCGTATCCCTCAATAACGAAAACTCCAAACACACAACTTGGGCCGGCCGAAGTTGTGACCCCTCAGTCCAGGGGAAAGGCCCCTCGGGGCGGGCCCCGCTGCAGCCGCACCTGCGCTGCGCCCCGAGGCCGCGGCTCAGCCTCACCTCGCCGGGGCCGCGGAAGCGCGGCGGGCGGTAGTCGCCAAAGAGAAAAGAAGGAAAATAAGCTGGAGCAGGACGGCAGTCACCCGCTTCCCCCGCCGGCACCTCGGCGCCCGGGCAGCCCCAGCCGCGCTCCGCTCCCGTGCCCCGTTATCCGGCCAGTCCGGGAGCCCTCGCCGAGAGAGCGAGGAGAGAAAGAAAAGAAAGGGTAGAAAGACGAGCGCGGGGAGCACTCGCACTTCTGTAAAAGACACTAAGTCAGCACTTACGGCGGCACGCACGCACTCCCCCTCACTTGTAGATCGGCGCCGCTGCAGAAAACTGCGCCGCGGCCGCTCTCGCCGCCGGCACCGCCCCCCCCCTCCGCCCCCGCGGAGGCCCCGGCAGCGCCGCGCCCGCACCAGCCCGCCCGCTCCGAGCCAGCGCCGCGGGGCTGGCGTTCGCGGCTCTCCCGCCCCGGGCTGCGCCCGTCCGGCAGCCCGCGCCCTCTCCGGGCCGTCCTGTGCCAGGCGCCGCCGCCGCGCTCCGGCCGCACCTGCCCCGCAGCACCCCCCTCACCTGGCGCTGGCCGGGCGGCTGGCCGGCCCCGGGCGGTGCGTTTGTCGGTGGGGGGGACCGGCCGGGCGCTGAGAGAGGCGCAGGTAGCCGAGCGGGGGAACTAGGTCAGCGGCTAAAAATACCGCACGGGATGGAGGAGGATCCGGCCGCGGCAACGGGGGAGCGGGCCGCTCCTCCTGAGGGCTGTCGACGGGACCGGGGGGGCGCGGGGCTCGGCGGACGATGGACCCCGGCCGAGTCGGGGCAGGCAGTGACCTTGCTTCAGCCGGGCAAAGTGCGCTGGTTCAAACTCACAACCGACGGCGACAAAACCTGCCCGGTCTCGTTCCGGTTCCTAAACCGCGTGTGGCTTCACGGCCGGCGCGCGGGCTGAGAAGCCGTGGGATGCTCCGGTGCTGGAGAGCCGGGCTAAATCACCCGCCCGGGGCAGCGCCTGGGCCGGCCGGGCCGCATTCCGCCGGCAGGGCCCTGCCCCCGCCGTGCCGGGCTGCCATCCTCCCGCCCCGGGCTGCTGCGGGAGGCGGCTGGCTCGCTCGCGTGCCCACTGCTGCCTTCCCGAATGAAGGAGCGGGGAAAAGAAGTTTGTTCCTGCAATCTATTGCCATGCTCAGGGAGGTGGTAGAGTCGCCGCTCCTGGAGGTGCTTTAGAGCCGTCTGGATCCGGTGCCTGGTGACAGGGTTTAGCGGTTACAGCGGCAGTGCTGGGTTGACAGTTGGACCTGATGATCTTAAAGGTCTCCTCCGACCTCGAGGATTGTGTGAAGTCAGCTGCGAGCTGCCGTGGGCCTGAGGTTAGCGAAACAGTGTGTAGCAACACTAAAGCAGTGTCCAGGTTACAGCAAAAATCTCAGGGAAGTTCAGGCAAAATTTTCTTGATAGCCTAAACTGTGCAGTGACAGTCTTGTGCTAAGTTTGTGTTTATGCAGAGTGGTTTATAAATGCAAAGCAGTTTTACTTGCGGTAATTACTTGCTGCCAGTTCTGTGGGCTCGATAGCCTGGATTTCAGCGGTAGTAGAGCCAGCACTTCCCTCCAGGATCTGTCCACTCAGATTTCAGTGGAGAAAGTTCATGTTGTGCTAGTCTCCCTGACCCAGTGAAGTAGCTGCTGGGGATTCAGCATTAAAGTTGTGTCTTCACAGTGGTGGCACTGAGGCACAGAGGAAAAATCTTTAAATCTTTTGCCCATCGTTACAAAGGTCCAAGAAGTAAATTATACCTATGTGATTTCTGGGGAGGACAAGCTTCCAAATGCCAGCAAGGCTGGAGACGCTTACCTGGCATGTCTGGTGCATGAGGGCACAGCAGCCTTCAGGCTCCCTGTATGCCAATGCAGGAGTCTGTATCCAGGGCAGATTTGGTGACTCCACAGGAAATGCTTTCTTGACATCAAGCTAATTCCCTGACCTTCCTCTCTGCCCTCCTCTACTATATACAGTTGCTGGCTATTTATATATGTGATGAATATGATTCAGAATTAAACATGCCAGGAAGAGACTGCTGCTTTCAACCTAATAATTAAAAAAGGAATACAGCATGATTGCTTTTTTTCATCACCACATGAAAGAGAACTATTTATTGTGGTTGGCTTAGGAGTAACAAACAAAATATTTTATTCCCATCCATGAAAAGCCATCTTTATGGGCTTCATCCAAAGCATGCTGGAGTCAGTACAATTACGTATGAGTTTTCAGTTAGCACGTGACTGCAAATCTAGTAAGCTGGATCAGAGCAAGAGTGCTTTTGGGCTACAATGCTGAGCATTGTACAAAACTTGGGCACCACAGGAGAGTCTATATGGTGCTCCAGACCTTGGGAGCACAAACACTTCAGTAGCACAGCTGATGCACCCTGGCTTGAGTCCGCTGCTGTGGCTGAACGTGTGGAGCAAGGGACATAGTGAGATTTTTGTGGTGTCATTAGGTTACTGCTCATGTGAAACTGAGTGATAGATAGTTTACATAGCCAGCCTTTTAGCAAAGTTCACAGGCATGGCTCCAACTGTATGTATCAAGGCTAATCTCAATTACAACTTAAAAATGCTTCTGTCTTTGTCACCCTAGGGATGGTCTGGAAAGTATCGACTGATCGCTGCAGCTGAAAGCTTGTGGTGTTGATCTTTATCCTGCCAAAGATCACAGTTCATTCAGCGTTTGCTGCAACCATTCCACTCTGATGGCTCTTTAATTTCTCCTGGTTTTGTTGTTTGTCTAGGCCTTTCATGCAGCAGTAATCAAGGAAAAAAAATCAAACTGAAAACCAGAGGCTAGATTTTTTTTTTAAAGATATAAGAATGAGAAAATGACTTTTGCTTCTCTGCCTTTTATTTTCTTCCTTGCCTCTTCTGGTCCGTGCATTTTTGAGTTTTATAAATGTAGAAGGAATACTGCAGGATCATGTCACTGAATGTTGAAGTTGAAGGGAAGGAAATGAGGAAAAAAAGAGGGAAGAAAGACAAAATCCACTTAAATAAGGAAGAAAAATGAAAGACAAAGGATGATGAGGGAGAAAAGTAGCCTGGACCCTGAAGTAGAATAAAGCATGGGAGAGAATTGGAGACACCAAAGCCAGGAGCAGGCTCTACAAATGGCTCTGAAAGATACTTTCAGATGCATTCATACTCCAAGATGTATGTCTGTCTTTAATAATAGATATGATTGCAGCAGGTATAAATAATTTGAAATGGTACCAGGTTACTTGAGTATCAATAACAGTAAAAATGCAGCAGCACAGGATGGCCAAGTCTGTGTCCTGCTGGTATCCAGGGTAATGGATGGTTTTGAATAGGTTATTAGGGAACTCAGTTTCTGTTCCTGACTCTTAAAGGTTGCTTGTGTACTTTAATATTATATGGTAATTGCCTAGAAAAGCAGTGTTGTAATAGGGATTTAAATTTAAATTTCCCTACTGCCAGCTAGGGACCTTAATTGCTGCATTGCAAAGTGATGCCTTGCTTCCCTGGTCCAATGAATGTGGATTAGTTTGTTCAGAATAACAGACTTTCAGCAGACACAATGAAACATTTCTCTCAGCTAGCCTCTGGCCTGGTGGTGAAGGGAATTTCCTGGGAATTGTCAGATAGGACTTCAGTGTTGTCCTCATGACCCTCCAGGTCTTACATCTGCCTATTTAGCTGCTGAGAGAACCTCTCCTTCCTCCTTTCATGTTTTTGAAATATGCTGAAATCCACGTGCAGACCCCACTGAAGCCTAACTCAAGAATTAAATGCTTTAGATGCCATGAAGGCTGTTGCTGAAGTGTCAGTAATTGACAACTCAAGTGCTTCTCACACTGCTTATTGGAAATTGTGGTCCAAGAAGCTGCTGCTTCTGGTGTAGGGGGGAGTTGGGGGCACATGGCCCAGAGCTGTGAGCTCCTGGATAGCAAACTGGCGCAAGAACTTGGGAGCTGCTGCTCTGAACACTCAAACCAGCTTGGCTGTGGTGGGTTTATAGTCTGTGATAAGTCTTACCCTGGCTGTATTTGGGAAAACACCATGTTGTGGATTTGTTTATGTTACACAGCAGTGTGTTCATGGGTGATCCTCTGGCATCAGGAGGCTGACTTCTGTCAGATGAAAATTCCTGCAGGCTGGAGGTCAAAGCAGTCCGTTGTGATGGTTTTTTTGATTCAGTTGGGGTTTTTTGTTGGGATTTTTTTTTCTTTTGAGGTGCAGAGAGGGCCAGTAATGACTGCTGATAACTGCATTCAAATTCTTTGGCAAGTGATGAGTACTGTTCCCCTTTGCTTATGCAGACTACATTTAAAGTACTGCACTAATACAAAACAAACCTTTCTGCCAGCCAGTGCCAATTTTGGTTTAACAAAAGTATAGGACCACAGTTGAAAGTCTTCATTATGTTCTGAGGCTCAATTACTAATGAATATTCTTAATTTATTTTTTTTACCACAAACTTCACATTAATATGACTTATTTGAATGAAACTGTATACTTACTGCCTTGACAACATATTGGTGAGGTATGCCAGAGAAAATCATTGAGTAGTGCTGCTGAAAATGTTGCAGATGTCTTTGGATAGTAATTTAGGTTTGATCTTATAATTTTGCTGATGATTTTCCCTGTAATAGCTAAAACTAACATCATTCTAAGAATCTTCGGTATTTTTCCTCCATAGTTTAGAAAACAATCAGACAGACTGTGTATATCCTCACAAAAAGTACTGGTGAACAGATCACTGATCTCTCAGCTAAATTATTTACATGTGTAATTTTTCGTCCATATGCATTTTCAGTAAAGCAAAGTTCAGACATCCTTACAGGCAGCTCTGGTGAAGAACTAGAAAATACTCTCAATGCTTTAACAATTAGACCAATTGTAGTTTACTTGGTTCCCTAATGTAATAAACTCTTTCCTTCACAGGCCATTATTTGTGGGATAAACTTCTACATTGTACATGTTATTAATTATTTATTCCTTCCATTATTCTTAAATGGACATTTAAGAATTGGCTCATGGTTTTAGCACAGTTCATAAGAACAAATTTATTCAATAATTTTAGGAAGCTTTTTCTTAAGGCAAATAACAAAAGTTTCATCTTCTGTGGAATTAAAATTCCTCTTTAACTGCTTTATTCCTATTAATATGTCAAGAAATCAATATAGTTGTTTTTTTCTTTCTGATATTGGTGATTGAAAATATGTGTGATATTCTTCTAGAGGATTTTAATGAATTTTTTGTAGTTAAATAAAAAATGGGCTAATTTCCCCCCCTTCTTTAGTGTCATTTCAATGAGCTTACATACCCATATGCAGAATGAGAACTGTACTGTTCTGTACTGACGGTTACACCTTGGCATTTTCCACATACACTGTTTCCTAAGCAAACACACTTTCGCAGAAGCAGATTTATGCAACAAACAAACAAACAAAAAACCCCACCCCAAAATGGCTATTTGTTATTCTGAGAGGAAAGGAGGGGGAAGGGTATAGTCAACATGATGAACCAGCAGAGTTACCCTTAACGCAATAGCTTCAGTCCATGTGAGTCCAGTTGAGAATATAATTGCCTTTGTCAAGTCCACGGGGAAGGGACATTACAGGAAGGAAGATGGATAAACCCTGCAGAAGGATACTGGCTGGGAGGATGGCTGCTAGGAAAGGTTAAATCACAGATCATGGGAAGATGTTTGAGAGAGTCATATATTGCCACAGTGTCAATATTTCCAGTCAAACCTGCCCACTTCCTAAGAGAGTAGTGGTGTTCTTTGTAGATGTCAATAAATGACTGAACAGAAAGAACATTTAGAATCCTGGCTTTCAGTCATGCCAGACTGGAGCTGATACTTAAATAACCAAAAGAACACTAATGTGATGAGTGATTTGGTCAAAGGAGAGAGAGGAAGAGACTTGTAAAAAAGTGCCAAGAGATGCTAGCTGATGGGATTATTTGATGTGATAAAAAGGCGATGTTTGACAAGAAATTTCTGTGGCACCTGATAACAAATAAGAGGCGACAGTGGAGGGTTTCTCCAAGCAAGATGCTGGCAGTTGAATCAGAAAAGCTGGAGAAATGGGAGATAATCTAGCTGCTAGAGACAGCACAACAAATTCTTACCTTTTTTTCCCAGGGTTGAGTGGATTTTTTGGTTTTGTTTTATTTTGTTTATTTAAAGGAAAACTTTTTTTCTAAAAGCTGTTCTTAAGATCTATTAAAGGAACGATCTGTGGCAGAAATGAAGGTGAAGATATAATTCCAAGTGACTATTTGCACAGACCTATCTGAAAGTATGTCTTGCCAGATAACAAGTGGTTCTGAGCCTTAAGGAGCTGTGTCTGTGCAACAGCTCCAAGCCTTCAGCTATATAACAGTGGTTAACAGGGGGCTGCAGAAGAATGATTAGCACTAAGATTTATCTAAGGGAAATTAATAGAAGGAAAAAATCATGTTGGCAGTTTCTTTCCCTATTTTTTCAGTGGTTTCATCAATAGCTCACTCTACACCTAATGTCTTAAAAAAACAAAATTTTGATGAAGTCAAAGTAATTTCATTCTTATCTCTAGCAGGTCAGCTGCTTAAATGGTGCTGAATATTACTTGCTTCTGTCACTTTCCTATGATTACAGAACACGTAAATAATATTGCTATTGCAGCATCTTCCTGGTGTGAAGCTTGGATGGAAGATTAAGCTAGAGAGGTTTAGCAGGTATCATTTACACCGTGGTAAATGTGGACATGGGGATGAATAGGCTCTTAGCCAGCAGCAAATACGTGGTGACGTGACTAGTTCTGACAGGAGAGGAGGCTGAGCGAACTTGCACAGGGTTTTCCCAAATGCAAAGTAATACATGCTGACAATTTCTGCAGACCAGCTGATGCACAGGAAGTTTTTAATAGGTGCTAACTTGATGGGGCTTCTGAGCTCAAGACGATGTAATGTGTACCACACTACTTTTGCTTAGATCCTGTTCTAATGGCTTCTATGGGTTTCAGATCTCTAAGTATGTGAATGTGTATCTCATTAGATACACAGCATCTTAATATTGCAAGTTATGCCACTGTTCACACTGGCTGGAGTAGTCCTGATTAGAAGTATGGTAAATGTACCAGGAGAGAAAACCACAGAAAAATGGGAGTAATTGTTATAAAAGTAGTGTGTACTAAACAGTAGCTTCCACCAAGAAAATGGAGAGGAAAAGCTTGAAACCAGTTCTGCGTGGCAATAAGATGTCCCCTCCTGAGCCTTACTGAGACAGGATAGAACCAAACGCTGTGGGGGAGCTATGCTGCAGCAGCCTATGACAGGATTTGGCACTGATTGATCAAAGTCAGATAACTGGAGAATTAAACCCTTTCCTCTTCTCTTTTCCATCCCCTCTAACACAGAAAGATGAATTCAAACATTAATGCCTGGATAACATGAGCTTTTGAGTTGGTGATTGAAATTGAATTATATTCTCTATGCATGAGAGGTTACTGAACGGACAGTAAGAGGTCAGGGAAAACAAGAAAACAAAAGTCTTTTCTGCCTGTCATTTTAAAGAAATGTTATTAATCCACTGGGAGCAAGAATATGGAAATGAATGCAGTATTATTTTTTTTTTCCTCCTGGGTGGTAAACCAAGCCACAAAGAAGAAGGTAAAGAAATACAGATGGAGTTTAAAGTAAAAATAATCCCATGGGAGGGGAAAAAAACACGTTTATTTGCACTTGATGTGTTTTAGCCCATATTTTCTATGGCAGCCTAGATCACTTAGAGATCTTAACATGGACTCATTTCTGACCCAGTCCTTATTTTCCTTAGAACAGGCCTGATGTATTTATTTTCTTTCCCCCAATACTTGTAACTGATCAAGGAAGCTTTGCTAGGGAAAAACCCTAAGTCTGTTATTCTTGGCATAATAGTAATGGTTGGACCGACCTTACACAGGAAAATTTAGCCCTGTCTAGGGTCCAAGCCACTCACATTTACAAACTGGACAAGATTACTGTTGAATCAGGTGTATCTGAAATAAGCATTATTTTATTGGAAAATTGCAGGCGAATGAGACAGGCATGTATTACATGTCTACAGCACTTTTCACCTGAGATTCAGTATGATTTATCTGTGAAATTATGTGTTGTTGGTATTTCATATGTATTGACAATGTAAATATAGTTAATGTAAATATAGTTATTAATAAAAGATATAAATGTTGAATTAATATTTTAGGTGTGTTATTTTGGCTATTGTGCAGACTTAAATGTTAACTTGAGGTATAATGAATTTTAAGAAAAAAGGAAAAGCCAAGCATACATAGTTACAAAATTATTAGCATTAACAGTGTCTGGGCAATCTATTTCTTTTGTTAATTCAACTTCAGTTCCTTTTTCTGATAGGTCACTAGTCCTGGACTGTAGGAAGAAAAGTTAAATTGGTATAGGAACATACATACTCGTTTCTTTGTGACAAGCTACTTGCTTTCTTATAGCTGAATTTTAGACTAGCACAGATAAGCAACCAAGATGCAATGTTGGAGTGTTTTGAAGGCAGATGTCAGTTAATTTGTACAAGGAATTATGAAAAAACATGTCTTCTGTTGTGATGAGTTTCTGAGTCAGAGCTGGAATGCGCAGCGGAAGAATACTCATCTGTTCTGTCCCACATGGCGCCCTCCTTAACCACAATTTCTTGCTGAACCTCCTATTCATGGGCATTTGTCAGTTTTTATAATTTTCCATGGTCTGAAATGGAAACTGTGGTAACAGATAGCATTTTCTAAACCTAGAATGCTAGAATTCCCCATGGAATCCCTGTATGCTTGGGTTTTTTTCCCCTATTTTGTGTGTATCATAGAAAATTGACTGAAATATCATCCTATGCACACTAACTTGTACTTCTGGATTTCATTTGCCATTTACAATGAGCAGCTTGCAGTGTTTAAAATGGGTATATCAGGCAGTGCTCATATTAAGAGTTACTGGTCCTGTCTCTGGGAATATTGATATAATGGATAGTGGTGCCAACTAGAGCTGATTACTCCTTCCTCTTCAGTGCTGCCGTCTCCATGGAAGTCGAAACTGCAGAATTCCTTAATTAATCCTGCCAGTCCAGAAAGTGAAGACAATAAAGGCTAAGTATAGTGGAGCCTTTTGGTATAGTCAGCACTTCTTTCTTTTACATACACAGTTTGGATGCAAGCTAGCAAAAATAATCTTTCAGGTAGCATGGTGGGCATTTAAAATGTACCCTGGAACACTTTTGCAGTACATCCCTCCCAGGGAGTGAATTAATCATTGTGTAAAATGCTTCTGAAAAGGAACCATTCTCCTACCGTAAACCTGTATGAGAAGAGTACACAAAAGGCTTAACTTCTCTTATCTTGGTGTCGTTTAGGAACTGCTGTTAATAAGGTTTTATTCTAGTGAAAAACCTGAAGATTTCTACTTATAGATGAGGATCAGACAGAACTATCAGCCTAGGTTAGTAATAGAATAAAATATAATTCTTGAATTGTATGTGCCCTAAAGAGGTTTCAGTGTGCTCTGTAAAATGTTTAAAACATATTTCCCATACACGAGGATAAGTATGAAAAAATTCAATGACTTGCTACATGATTCAGAGAATATAAGAAGTCATAGGGAAAAAATGACAATGTTCACTTTTTACATCTTCAAATTCTAGGTTTCAGTTCTTAAATGCAAAATATATATATATTTGTGGCTTATTCTTCATATTTAAAAAATGAAATCCATGAGTCAGAAAGTTCCAGATATACCTTGCTTTCAAAATCCCTCTGTCCCAAAGAAGGGATTTGTTTTTTTTACCACAACGATTGGATGGTAAAATAGGCATTGAAATAAACACAACTGCAGAACGTTTTTTCTTTCAGAGAATAATACAGGCTTTGCTTGAAATAATGTAAGAACCACATTTGTATCTGAGGCTGTATATCACAGCATTTCCAAGAAGCAGTCTGCTGAAACTTACTTATTTTTAATGAGTAAGCATAAGTACACTTCAATTAAGGCTTTCTCTGATATCACATCAGGCTGGCTTTCATTTACATTAGTGGGTCAGCAAGACAAGACAGTGGAACCTTTTATTAGCAGCTGACTTCTCCCAAGTCTCATTTTACGTTTTTGCTTCCAACACTGTTCAACTGAAAGGAGATCCTGTTAAAAAAATGGAGGTGAGTAACAGAGACAACAGAGACAAGGCAGCTGCCAGACATCAGCTTCCACTATGTACTTCAAAAATATCAGTATCCTTACTGATATTATACAGAACCATAACGTGGCATCTGTCCTTGTGAAACAGGCAGTCTTTTGTATTTTCTGGTAAGAGCTTTTCATGAGAGAAGTCTAGGATACAGAGTTGACTATTTTCTTTAAAGCTGTCTTACATGAAGAGGCTGCCCATCATGTAATAACCAAAAGTAAATATTTATTTACATTATATTTCACCTGCTGAAATCATTATGGTGGTGCTGTTCTCTAAGGAAGTCTGTACTATTTCGCTACAGTCATTGTTTGGTGTACCAGAATATCTCAACAGTGAATTTCATTACACTCTTGTTACTGTCAGGAATTCTTCCTGTGTTGGACAGCCGTTTGCTCATTCCTCATCTTTACTGATGGTGTTCTTTGAAAAGCTGCAGGATATCTTAATTTCACTTGAATTTTGGAGTTGAGGGTTAATTAGTGTACAAATGACGAAGACACCATGTGATATCTCTAGAGAATATGTAGCCTATTATCACATGCATCAGCAAGTACATCTGAGATGTTTTGGGCCATTTTTCTCCCTTGCCTTCTTGACTGTAGCTCTTCCCAGCTCTTGCTGGACATAGATATTTTTGTTGTTCTGGTAACATGAGAGAAGGTGGTTGATCATTAGTATAAGATGAATTACAGAGCACATACAGACTAACAGGGCTATACTGACTATGGAATACTGAATAATGAATGTGGTTGATATCTTTTTAATGAGAAAGTAGAATAACAGAAAAGGTCTGCTGTTAAGGCTGTGTTTTCTTTAAGATACAATATAAATGAGCTGTTTGAGAAGCAGTTGACATACCTAATTAATCCTCAGTGTAACTTTACTGGACTCCATTGATTTGCATGAGATTAATTTTCTTAATTCTTTCAGGGAGAGGAAAAAAAAATTGAGAATTACATAGCAGAAAGGGTGTCCAGTTATTGTCTTACATATAAAACTTTTATGTCATATTTAGTAGCTCAAGTGCTTTAATTTAATGTTGGGAAGTTAAAGGGAAATAGAAAGTAGAATGTAAAGTTATTATCATGGATTGCAAATATTTAATGAGTATTTTTTCCAAGTTGTATTATTAACTACTTGTTTTATTCAGATTGTGCAAACATTAAGAAGGAAGCCCTTCCCTTCCTTCAGTATCCTAGAGCTTTTTGCTTAGAAATTTTAGCTTGAGAGGCTTGTATTCTTCCAGATGGTATGATTTTTCTGTCTTCTTTTCTCCTATATTGAGTCAGAGGGTTAGTGAAGCCAATTCATAAAGTGTTAAACTCCTTGTCAGGAAAGGTCACTCAGAAATAGATGAGAACTGTGCAGAGATCTTTCATTAGGCATGCTGTGTAACAGAGGTAGGATTCAGTAACAGAGGACTGGAACCTTTTGAAATAGCCTTATATCAAAAACTTCAATGATACATTTAAAATTAAACACTCAGAATTATTAGATTTTTTTTAAAGAGATACATTGCAATCATTAAAAATCTTTTTATCACAAGGCAAATTGACTGCAGATCTTGCAAGCGTTAGCAATTCAAGCTTAGATACTACCCTACAGAGTAAGACCTGCAAGACATCTAGCAGTGACTTGCAGCATGAATTTTATATTTGCTGAGTACCACATGAATAACCCACTGATTTCTGTAAGGGAGTTTTTCCCAGATGGGTGTATGGCATTTTGGCAGGAAATGGATTTCCTGTTCTCCCTGAAGTGAATTCAGTATGGCCGAAGCACTTTATCCTGCTTGTGCCACAAGTATTCATATAATCTCAGTTTCATGATCACAAGAAGCATTCAAATGCTGTATTATTTATGTTATGATATAAAGATGGGTCTCACTACAGTGAAGTTCCCTTGAATTTCTGGGCAGTTGAAATGTGAAAAATAGAAGATATCCCAGCAGGGAAAAACAGTAGAGGAATCACAGCAGGAATGCAGTAGTGCACATCAGTTAATTCAAGTAGTGTTTGGAACTTGCACGATTTTGTTTCTGCTTCCTAATCATCAGAAGACACAAACAACTGTTGTAATGTGAGACTTTTTTTTTTTTTTTTTTTAAAGACACTTTTTAACTACCTAAATGAGCTGTACCTCAAGTGAATTAGATGCTATGGATTTCTACCATTTAGGTAACCTCAGGAACTTGTGTATTATTTCAAAAATTAGTTAAGGATGTAGTTCACCTAAATATTTTTGACTTATTTTCTGTAATTTAATAATTAACTTAATCAGGAGAAATATTGTACTAGTTTACAAATGTTGTATTGCCTAAGAAAACCCACATACAGAGCACAGTCTTGTGTGAGATATCACTATCATAAAAGCATTTTGGCTCATATGGCACTTGCTGGTGTTCAACTAATTTAATATGAATTATCATGTTTCATAAAGTGCCAGACCAGGGGCTCCCATGGCAATATAATTTTGAAATTACAGACAGACCATGGATTGAAAATTGTGACCTTTTGCAAGGCCAACAAAACTGAGTGCACTGAAATTCAGGTAATCATTTGTGAGAACCATTTACCTATAAGACAAATCTGTTTATCTTCCTGCCCATAGTGTTGGGTGATATATTTATTAAATAATCTAATCCAGTCTGTTCTCACAGCTGCCATTTTAGGTGCCTTAAGAGCATCCTTTAGCTGCTCAGAGCCTTTGCTCAGCTTCTGCAGAACCTCAGAGCTACCCAGGTTCCTTAAGCCGGACAGTCACATGTATGCAAAGCACAACTAACCGATCTTTAATCTGGCTGCTATTAAGACAGGAAGGGGGGAAAAAAAGCAGCTTAATTCTGTACAAGAGACAGGTAAAAGGAACTTACACAGGTATTTATGGCTTGCTGAGGAAGGACAGGAAAGTGAGCTGCAAGATGGTTTACTTGCGGTTTTTATGCAAAGGCTATATTTTGCTGCTTCTGCAAGAAAACAAGCATGAATTTGACCCCAAGGTTGTTTATTCAGTGTTTGTGCATCAGCGTTATGTTTCTGATGCAATCTATTTAGCATTAGGGTAACATTTAGAAGAACTGTCTTAGTCAACTGAAGATGTAGCAATGACAATCTGGATTTCGTCCTGCACTAAACAAAGATTAAGATGGCCCTCAAGTACTTGGAAAAGAAGAATTTTTGATGAACACTATATATTCAACAAAAAAAGCTTAATTAAGCATCAAAAAAGTCACTATCACTATAAGGTTTTATACCCTCTCTGAAGAAGTACTTTAACAAAAAATTGAACCTCCCTCTGAGCATATGGATTTTAGGTGAATGTTTGAAGCCTTACCAAATTCCCAGTTCTCAGACCTGCTCTGAGGAAACAGCAAGCATACTCATACTCATTTCCTGGTTTTGAAGGCTCCATTTTTGCTTTCCAAGTTGGCCACTTAATAAACAATTTAAAAAACCATAATAGAAATAAGTGCAAATTTTTCAAAATTTAGATGCAGAATACTTCCCTGGATACTTCTGCTCTTTCTAACCTCTGCTACAACTGCCAAAGAGAACCTACTGCTGAAGGAAAATGAGCAAAAACATAGCTCATTCTTTTGAGATAATGAGGAGTGAACTAAAGGAACATGATGGGAATATTCACAGACCTGGCAACCAGTGGTTCGAATCTGGGTGTACCATTTCAAGAGCAAGAATTAGCTCTGACAGAACAAAATGTTATACTTACGAGAGGCATTCAGGAATTGGTGTGAGGAGTAATAATTTTGGGAATGGTGAGGAGAGACTGGCAAGACACTAGAGCTGAAGAGAAGAATCTCCAATGGAAAGCAGTAGGGCATACTACTGTGCCTCAGCTCCATCAATGCATTCTAGATATTCTAGGGAAAACAAATGCTGTAACGTAAAAGGCTCTGTTACTGCTCATTTAATTCACCTGGGATTGTGGTTTCCATTCTTGTACTCTTCAATATGTTGAGCAAATGCAAGAACACAGACATAGAAATATAAGGGTGTTTTTCTTGAGCAGGTATTACTAAAAGATATATTTTTGATTCCACATTGCTGGTAGATATCATTATGTTTGTTATTAACATGACCAACAAAACATTTTCATTGTTATTTCCTCAAGTCTTATTCTTCTTTTGGATTATATGATTTCTATGAAACAGTATGTACTCATTTTCAGCTATTTAGGAACAATGCTCTGTCTAACACCACAACAAATAAACTGGCCTGTTTTCTGCTATCTTGTAATAATAAAGACTATTTATAACATGTTTGTACCTGTTAAGGAAATAAATTAATGTGAACAGGCAAGCCTGGCAGAGGAAAGAATTCTCTTCCAACCTCGTGTCTTGTCTGGTAGCTATTAAAACTTCCCTTTTGAAAATAAATGGTTTGTTTATTTAAGAACAATTCTATGACCATTTTGAATTACGAGACTCTCACATGCTTTTCATGTGGCCAGAAAGATTTATTGCACAAAGAAAGGCCATGGAAAAGTGGTGGAACTGAAATACAATATTTGCATATTGCTGACAGTATGCTAGATGCTTCCTTGTTCAGAAGAGCATTCAGTCCAAATAAACATATAAGATGTAGAAAGACAGGTTTGATTCTTCATAATTTTATAATTTACATTATAGAAAAGGAGTAAAATTTTATATCAGAATATGTCAAAAGCATCCTAACTCAGCCAAAAGATTTCATTAGGGTTCTTATAAATAAAGAGGATGGATTTATGCTGCAGTACATTAAAAAAATATCTATCATAGATTGTATGAGCACAATCTGTACATTTTGAAAGTATTTTTTTTGTGTGTGTGTGCTAAAGATCTAACTTTCCTATACAAAAATCCTCCTTGTCTTTTGTTTAGGTGAAATATGATCTGCCTTGATATTCTCCAAATTCATGAATTAACCTTTCCATTTTCCTGTGAAAAATTAAAGATGTTTTTACAAATTCTACATAATGGCATTCTGTTGGGGTTTTTTTCCAAATAATTAAAGCTTTCTCCTCTTAGGGTGGAAGAAGAATTTGAAAATCATTATGGAAAATACTGTTTAAATACTGTTAAAAAATGCTTACAACATTTTTTAAAATTACTCCAAAACTTCCATCACATTATTAATAACCCATACCTACAGACATATGCATAGTTACATAGCAATCAATTTTAAGTTCTGTAATAAAATTGAATAAAAATACTTTATAAGATTTTCTGTTCTAATGTTGAATTTCTCTCTCACTCTCTCTCTCTCTCTCTTTCCTTCCCTTTCCTTTCCCTTACCCTCCTTACACACACACACATAGAGTGATAGGCCTTCCTCTCAGATACCAAATGTAATTGGTGTATTTAATTAAACAAAGTTCAAAATAAGCAGTTGCAGAGCTGTTCATTGGTCCTCTCATGCATGGGTACAGGGATGTGCTAAAGGCCAGAAATCTCTAGCACAGTATCAATTGATACATCAAGAAAAAGACTGGATTATCTAGAATACCTGCTAATACCACAAAAAAAGAGACATGAAAACATCTATACTGCAGTTTTCATTGGCACAATTTTTACACTATGACATGGTTTTAGCTGCCTGAACCCTGTTTGTTTTCCACTTTTTTGGTTTTGGTGTAACATGATTTATCTTATTTTGTGAGATTGTTTCATAGGAACTCTTTCCTCCCTGCAGTTGTTCCAAACATCCTCCCTCCCTTATTCCCTGCAATTCTTTCAAGGAGTCTTTACAAACTTTTGTTTCAGGAGGATGAAAATGGAAGGAAAAATTGCCATGCAGAGAGTTACCATTCAGCTGACCTGTATTCATAGCAATGTGGTTATAAACTGACCTTTACCAAAACTTAGTTTCAATTATGTTAAGTGTGATTGAAAGTGGCTGCCATGTTCAAAATTATATTTGGACAGGGGGAGAGAGAGTGGCAGTTCAACCACAGAAGCAAAATTTTTTAAGGAAAGCAAGTTTAGGACCATATTTTCTTTTAAGTCTTCATTTGTATCTGCCCAGCAGAAACTGAGTACATTTCATTGGATAGGTTTCTAGAGAGTATTCCTATCTTCTCCATGGCAGCAAGCACTAATCAGCAACTCTTACTATTACTGGCTATTTAGTCTATTGCAGTGCCAGGCACAAAAGCCAGGGGTAGGCAACATTTCTCTTACCGTTATTCTTGTAAAAGGAAAATATGGGTATGCAGCTTGAGATAGAAAAAAGCCTAGAGAGCCTAGACAAGTACATAGGAAAAGGAGAGGAAGTGACTGAAAAGGACATTCAAATTTAGAGAGTTGTAAAGTCTAATAGAAACAAAAAGAAAGTAGAGATTTATAGTGTCAAGCACTAAGAACCTCTAAAATGACAGGTTTTTGTTGCACATAAAATACACTTCCCTCTACACATGCCTTCTGTTCAAAGCCTAACTCACAAATTAGTTGCAGCTTTTGTTAAAACTCCAAATGTCAATATATTAAAGTCATTTTAAACAAAAGAAAGAAAAAGAAAAAAGAAAAAGCAAAAAAGAGAAAGAAAAAGAAAAAAGAAAAAGAAAAAAAGAAAAAGAAAAAGAAAAAGAAAAAGAAAAAGAAAAAGAAAAAGAAAAAGAAAAAGAAAAAGAAAAAGAAAAAGAAAAAGAAAAAGAAAAAGAAAAAGAAAAAGAAAAAGAAAAAGAAATCAAGTGATCAAGGAGAAAAGCATAATTGCCAGCCATCTAAAATTGTTAGTTTGAAATGTTGTGACCAGCCGTAGAAATGCTTCAGCAAACAACAATCCTATGCTGGATTCAATTGTTTGTACCCTGGTAGCACCCCTTCTCTTTCTTCAGTTCCCTGCCTCATTCTTTAAACCTTTTATGCTATGTACACAACACATGCAACCATTACATCAGAAGGATCGACAGGAAAGTAATTTCTGAAGTCTTGAACCTTTCCTATGTAGATATGTTCCATCCGCTGAGTAAACCTTATGCATCTATTTGAGTGGGGTTTTTTAAATAGTGTAAGTACAATTAATTTTCATTTTTGAGAGAGCACAGTGACAATACTTTTGGTTTTAAGGGCGAAAGTATTTGGAGTTACTCTAAAACCAAAAATTCTCTATCTTAATGAAGATGTCCTTATTCCTAGGTGTATACTTGCCTTTTTAAAAAGAAAGTGGACCCATTAGCATTAATATTTGTATCTAAAGATTCACAGACTAGCTTATCTTTACACTTATATCTCATAAAAGGTTGCATACAACTACTGGTTGCATACAGCTACTGGTTGCAGAGGAATTATTCCAAATTTATACATGCATAGATTGAGAAATAAAAATCTGCCCATTTTAATTTGGAATGAATTTCCTAAAAGATTAATCGGGCGAATCGTGAATATTTAAACAATATTATGTTCAAAGTCTGCAGGTCTGACTTTCATGACAACAGATTTTAGGGAATACCACCACCCATGCCAGGTGTACCAAACAATCCCGTTGTCTGTCTTGGCAGTGTAGGCACCTCTGTAGTACACACCATTCAGGTTGGCAGAGTGACACCTGGTGGGAAAGTAAAGGGAAACAGCAATAAGGCCTCCCTGCTGAAAAGTTTCAAGCATTTATTTTTTTCTCTGCAAGTCAAAAAATTTGCCATGGTGATGCCAGCCTAGTTTGACAGCTGCATAAATTTGCATTTTTGGAATCTATGCACATAAACAACAGTGGTTTAATTAGGGAAGAACTGCAAATGGTTTTTGCTTTTTTTTAACCAAACGTGCTGCTTGTTCTTTCCATGTTTTCTGACATTACTAGCTCTTGGATTTTTTCCTGCTAATTTGTTTCAGTGGAAGATTCTTCCAGAGCTGTTCAGCATGGATGACAGGCAGGGCATACAGCATACTCTGGGAAAGAAATACTGTTGTGTTTTTCTGTAGTTCCAGAGTAACCCCCTTGAAGCTTTCCAGTTACACCACATGGTATTTTATATGACAAAACCTGAATACCACCATCAGTTTTCCTCTGCACCTGTGGACTTCTATTTACAAATAGATGAGTTCTGGCAGCTAATTACACACATGTACCAATTCACTGGATCACCGGAGCTGGGATTTTATTTGACTATGCAAAGTTGAGGGGGTTTTGTTGTTTTTTAACAGACCGAGGCAGAAATGCAGTTGTAGTTTATTAAATACAGTGGTTAAAACAAACAAAAAATCCCTAACAAAACCCAAAAGGCTTGAAAAGGAAAGAGCACAACCTTGATAGTTGGCTGGTGTCTGAGAGAAACAAGTTTAGATCTTTATGTGACCACATGGGGAGCAAACTGGCTGTTCCTTTTGCAGCACATGTGATGAATCAGCTTGGTTTATCTGCCAATTCAGTATCTCATTATAAATACTGTTAATATATAGCTGTTGAACTCCCTGATGGATTCCAAAAGCAGACTTCAGAAAATATGCAAACAGAAAACATTCCAAATAAACCTTATGAGTTTTGTTACTGGCAAATCTTAGTCTTTTTGGCTTTGCTTGCACTTCATTAATGAAGTTTTTGAGAACTGAGATAAAAACTATGATAAAAACTTCATAGGAAAATTATCATCTATATATCTTTACTTATTGCTTACAACTTTTAAAGTCAGTTTTGATAATATGTTAATTGAAAGCTTATAAATTGTGGACATCGAAAGTGAGTTTGTTTTTGAAAATGACAAACTTGTATCAGAGCTGACATAATCTTTCTAATCATACAAATTCTGCAATGACCAGGCACTCTGCCTACTTTGAATCAAAACACAGATTTCATTAAAAGAATCATAAGAAGGCACACAGTAATTTTGCCAACAACAATATGAGCCAGTAAAAAGTCTTAATTACTGCTGGGAAGCATGAATAGTGAAAATTACAGTATTCAGTATCCTACTAGATGCTGTCTGAAGTAACTGTACATACTAAATTAACAACTGGAATGTGATTATTGATATGAGATTGCGAAAAAATGTTCATTATTCACGAGTCAATAAATACCTTAAAGTTAGCCTGTGTTCCTCCTATCTTTCCAATAGGCTATTAGAAAGTTAAAAACTACACTGCAATAGTTTCAAAAGTACAGCCAACTTTCAACTGTCCATGGATATTTTATCTGAATAATGTACTAACTGTGTGACAGATGTGGAGAGATGGGAGTTGGTTCCCTGAAGAACCCTTCAAATTCTGTCTGGATTTAGTGGCTCCACTGACCCCACATGAACGTAGTTATGCAGTCTCTGGGATGACTGGTGAGGCAGGAAGCTTGAGTTAGTGCTATCTGGCCCCATGCTGCTGCCTAACAGATCCCTGTTACCATCCATACATGGTATAACTAAAAATGAGAGTGCTGGGAGAGAATAAGCTGATGTCCAACTGGAATTGTTCAGTCTCACTGCTTATGAACCTACTGAGCTTTGCAATGCCCTGAGTGCTGGAAAGCTTATGATCTGCAGGCAGTACCAGAGTGAACCCAGCTCTGGATTTGCATTCAAGATAAAAATCTCTGCTGGAGCTTTGCTTACAAAAGGGGCCATTTTTCTGCAGTAGTCCAGGACAACAAATGCTGAGCTGGAGCAAGACTTTGGCTTTAAACTAGTACTGAGCTACTTCCATGTGGCCTCGCTTGTGTCACATCTCTTGGTTTTCATATTATCTGGGCTTTTCTGTATTTCATTAGTCCTGATAGCATAGAGCGGGCTATAAACAAGTCCTTCATAGCTGGAATCTCTTGTGCAAGCCAGCCGAGAGCACTAATTCCTTCTATATTTGCTAATCTGTGCATGACAAATATGTGTTTCTGAGTGCTTTCCTTTCTCTGCCAGTACCGTTCTTTTGAGTAGGACTTAATGATACTGACATTTTCTAGTATTTTATAATTTTCAGTTTTCTGTTAGGCTTAACATTAAAATGTCAATAACAAAGCAGTGAAATAACACTATTAGTAACTCATTTTTATTATCAAGCTCGACTGTCTCTTTAAGACCATGAGCTACACAACCAAAATAAGAGCTAGCCTAGTAGGAGTCAGCTATCTTTAGAAGTTATGTAGCACCAACTACAAGGTATAAATAACTGTCAAGTTCTGCTGTGCAGCTACTTTTGCAAAATGGTCATTCTTTTGTCTAGATCAATACAATATTTTAAAAAAGGCAAAAATGTGTTCAGTGGTCTAAAAGTGATTAGTAATTCAATCAATGAAATCCATTGCACAATATTAGCTTTATGTGATTTGAGGTCCAGTTGCTCCTTTAAATCTACAAAAGTTTTGATTGCATGGGAAAAGAAGCTCCAACATAGTTGCCTTTCCCTTTTATATCTTAGCTTTCCTGAGAAATGCAAAGAAACTTTGTCTACATGTGAGTTTTTCCAAGTCTCAAACATCCTGCTGACTGGCTATCCATGCAAATACATCAAAATGTATTAAAAGAAGTAGTTAATTGTGAAATGCTGAGTTAATAGATGCATAATTTCAGCTAAGGTGGTCACAGACTAGTTATGAAAACAGAAATTGGCAAATGAGGAGTTAAAAAGAGAAACAAAGGATGACACAACAGAAACAATGGAGTTGATCCAGCCTGGCACCTCTTGCCAAGTGAACTGAGATCACAGTGAGAGAGTAGTAAGCCTCTCTGAGCTGTATTTTAAACCTCTCTATTACACAGCTAGGTTGCAGAGTTTCTCTTCATGGCTATATTTATCTAATTAATTACAGGAAAGAACACAGCTGATCTGTACAGGCTAAGTACAAGTTTTATCCTTTCTTTTTGATTTGGTTTATTGCATGTAAGTAGAAGTTTTAAATTCTTTTATTGAATCCTATTTAAAAAAATCTTTCACTTGGTCCAGAGATGCACACTGACAAAAACTGAGTGGACATGTTACCATCTCCATTTGGAAAGAATAAGAAGAGTGAGATTCTGTGAAGTGAGGTGAAAAAAATGAGTCTTGATAACCTGGCACTAGTTTAGCTTGTCAGATATTTGCAGTGCTGCCACATTTGGTCTAGTACAACACAAGAAAAATGCAAGAGTGAAGTACAGCAGGGATATATCTGCAAACTCTACATGACCTACTTGTGTAAAAACTGGTTATCTCGGAGGGGCAGAATTATCTCCTCCTCACTGCCTGATAACAAAGACAACCTGTGGCAAATGCCATTATCACAGACCAGCCTGAGCTGCCCAGTAGGTGCTGTCCCTTCCAAGGTGAGCTTCAGTCTTACCAGCACTGAGATCTCTGCTAGGAGACAAGGGCACATTGCAAATAAATGAACAATCCCAATCTATCTTCTACCATATGTTATTATTTTATGAATACACAAGGAGCAGAATAGTTGACAGTACCCATATCAAATCAAAGTACCTGTTAAACCACCAGCCAGCCTTTTCCTCTTCAGCACAGTTCCCTTCATAGTTGTCATTATCCCTGTCTCTAGTACTGAACTTCATTCCTCGATGATCAGCCCACCATTTTACTTCAGGATGAAATCCACCAGTAAGGGAATCACCAGCTGTACCAGAATATTCACCACAACTCATCTCATAAGAACGCTAATAAAAACGTGAAAAAAGGAAAAAAAAAAAAAATTCCAATATGTCTTTAGCTCTTAGCATGTCAGAGAGTGAAACCACAAAGATGAACCTAATCTGTTCCATTTGCTGCCATTTTTATATTAAGAAATGTCATGCCACTTAAACACTATGTATTTAATACTGACAGGCTGTAGAGATGCTTAACAGGGATAAAACTTATCATTACCCTTATGTATAAATGATGTAAAAAAACACCATTAGGGCTAGTTTGCAGTGTACATTAGCAAATCAGAACTTCTTGTACCATCATTGTTGATAATATCAACAAAAATAGAAAAAATCCTTTTATCCAGGTCTGCTAAACCAAATTAGTCATATCTCTTACAGAAAGTGTGAAATTAATCTATCAGAGTAAACAAGTTTTATTAGGTATTTCAAAATTATAAGCATATGTAAGAAAGAAGTATGGTATTAGGGTTCTACACAAATCTTTATGGAAATTAGGGAACTGTATGTTTATTGTTTGTCTACAGAATCGACATTTCAATTAAAACCTTTAGTCATTTAATATTTTATTACCTCTTCTCCTGCAACTCTGAAGCTTGCATACTGTGCAAAACGCCGTTCTCCTTCAAAATCAGTTAGATCAATCCTTAAAGTATAATTTCCTTAAAAAAAATTACAAATTATTTTAGTTAAACTAGCCTATCTCACTGCTTTTCAGAACTGGGCATTACAGTAGAAGATGAAGAGAAAATGTTTTTATCATGAATCTCTATCACCTCAGCATATTTTATGGGGTTTATCTTCTTTCTTTATGCATACTAAAGCATATATTGCTATTCTTTGCCTTTATTCACCTGAGTCTTAGAAAATTTTAGAATTATTCCAATACAAATTTTCAAATGTAGGAAAAAAAAATAAAAAAAGATGGCCTTACAGGTTTTACATTTTGGTATGATATTTGAAGTGATATCATAGTGAAAATTGATCAATAAATGTTCACCCATAAAAATAAGATTTTTATACTCTGAAAGTAAAAGTTATACTAGGATCACATCCTGGTGGCACTGATTTCCATATGATTTAGCTGGCTAAGCCAGTGGATAAGTTTTGCGTCTGCAGCATTCTACAACAAAGCAGAAGTTAGTTTACATTGAGTGACTGTTAGAAAGACGGAAATAACTTTCTACTACTGGCCTAATCAACAGGACTGGATTAGAATTCCTTCCATGTAATAGCCCACACAGCTAAAAAGCCCTGACTAAGTGTCTTGGTACAGCATACATCTGTCTCTGGATTGCTAGTGATGCTTATGGAAAACGGATAGAGACAATTCATTTAAGGTAGACTCCTGTCTCCTGTTCCCTGTTTCACAGGGGCTCTCAATATGCCAGGGGGCTAAAGACAGTTTTGAACCTTTTGTTAGAAAACATATTCAAATGTGGTTTTTTTCTGACACTTAGAGAAGTCCATGCAGACTAAGAACTGAGCCCAGGATTTATGGTAACAAAAAGGGAAAATGAAAAAATTATCTGGAAAGAGTAAAGAAACAGAAACAATAAGACTACTGTTGCAATACAAATCTTACCTTGATTAGTCAAATAATGAAGATTTTTGTTTCCAAGCCAAAATTCACCATTTTTCAAAACAAAATTTCCAAAGCCTTCTTCATAGTCAGCCCAGACTCTGAAAAGGGTATAAATTACTAATTTCTCAAAAAAGCAAGTTTGTTCAGATGTTTTATAATACAGTTTTAGATCACAGAATAACTCAAACTAGAGGAACCTCAAAAGGCAAGCTAGTCCAGTGTCAGTCTCAAGCCAGAATCAGCCATGAGATCAGACCAGGTTGTTCAGGGCTGCTCTGTTCAGATCTTGCAATCTTCCAAGAATGGAGACGGCACATTCTTTTTGGGCAACCTGCTGACTTTTCCTGGTGAAAAAGTTTCTTCTTATATCCAGTCTGAACCTCTCTTGTTTCAACTTAGGTACTTTGTTTGTCATCCTCCCACTAGATACCTCTGTGAAGAACATTTTTGCTCAAAGAGCTCTCAGATTGCTTACATTTTTTTATTATTTTTTAGATTTTTATTAATTGCAGAAGAGAATCTAGTCTTTTCCTCATCATTAAGAGTCCTTGCTCCAACAGTTGTTAATGCATTTGACATTGAAGCATCTTCATGTCAAATGCACAAGTTGTCAGAAAAAGATTAGAATGGATGTCTCACAGAAGACAGCCAGAGCCAGAAGTGGTATCTCATCTGGAGGCTGTGCCACAGAATAACCATTCTTTCCTTTTATCTGGGATAACAACTTACTTATGTACTTCTAAAGTTCAGATTTAACTTAGCTCCATCTGGTTTAATGTTTCTTCACTTTGTTTCCAGTTTTAATTATCAAGTCTAGTACCTACCTATCAAAATTCTGGCTGCCATCAGAACGTCTCTGAAACACAGTCCAGCCACCTCCTTCAGACATGTCACAGAACGCAAGGAACTCTCTAGGACTCTGGATTGGTTTTATTTTATAAAATCCATTTTGCTTATGGCCTTCATTGTAGATTTCTGCACAATCTGTTCACACAATGTTAATTGGACACAACATTTTTAGTTCTGTACTTAACTGGCAAAATCAAAAATCAAGTCAATAACAGAAATCAAGTCATGTTATGTAGAAGTCACATATGAACCACACTAATAAAATTAAATGTCTCTGCAAACACACTTCTTTGACTTTTGGGTACTTTTTTGTGCTTGTGTTGCTTTAAAGCTTTGCTGGGCTGTAATTATTTTGATATATCTTTGAAATAATATCTTTCCACCATGAAATATAATTTTTGTTTCTACTTGACTAGCAAAATAATTCCTGTGTTTTAAGTGCTGTCACTTTTAATTTACAGTGGTACCATCCACATTAGAATCCTGTCACAACCATAAAATTACGTGTAAGACACACAGTAACCTTTAAAAACAAACATGTACTTCTATGTCCAGAAAGTCTGCAGAAGGGCCAAAAAAAAAAAGTATGGAATCTCCAGTGTTGAAAATGGAAACAATTGCGAGGCCTGATTCTCCTGTCCCTTCTACCAAATAGATGCAAAAGTATACAGAAGACTATATCCAAAAAGTGCAGTGTATGTGTAAAATGATACCACTTTGACTTGGGACCATTCACAGTCTGCTTTGTATTGCTGTTGATGTACATAATTTACAACAGTAACAAAATTCAGAGCTCATGGAAATATTACAGCAATGTAATTGTATAATCTTGTATTTTTTCCTCTAGAAATTAAGAAATGAAAAGAGTTCTTTCTTTATATGTAATCTACCATCAAGCAGTCATACAGAAAAGTCATACATATAATTTTCAGCATTTCTGTTTTTCCTGGCTAAGGTAGAGCTGGTTAACTTTAAGGAATTCTCTGAGCTGGCTGAACTTCCAGGCCTGGTTGGAACTTTATGGACTATTATATTTCTTTTCAGTCAAAGTGTCAGTGAAGATTAGACATAGAAAGTAAATACTTTATACTGAAAACAAATAGCTATGCCAGAATTTGGATAAACTCTAATAGAAAACATGATTTAAATAACAGCTAAGTTGTCTTTATAGAGAAAGTGTGATTGGCTGAGAGAAAATAGCTTTTCTTGTCCATTAATTTATTAGCAGGTTAGCAAAACAAAAGCATATCTTAATTTTTAGCAGGTGTATATAGTATGGAATTTCGCCCTCACTAACTCAAATTATCCAGCTCTGTTGATATTAAAATGCTACAGCAGTTTGGGAAAATAATGCAGTATGAACAGGGAAAGGCATTTTCCAAGCTGTAAAGAAAGTGAAAAAATAATGGGGGGAAAAAAAATCAGAAAAGGGAACAAGTTAGATCTGTTTTTTAGAATAACATTGTAAAAGAATAAATTGAGGCATATGCAAAGAAAGGACAAATACCTTTCAGAGAAATGTGGCTTTAATAATCTCTTCCAGTAACAAATGAGTCAGCCCTGATACTAAAGTGATCCAGGATGCTGAGTACATAAATACACAGATAAAATTTAAGATTTACAACTGCTTTTAATTTTATTTTAATAGTCTTTTATTGTATTTGATGCCTTGGGATCAAATGTTATATATATTGTTATTTCTTCCAGCAGCCTAAGCACTACAAGCATATTCAAACCAGGCTATTAAAAATAGTAATAGTTAAGACTTTCCAGCACAGCTAGAAACAAGCACCATCAAGAAGTCAGACTCCTAAATTGTATTTTCAATCCAACTATTGTTTTGGATGGTGTTTTATTATATCAAGAGTTTGGGCCTCACTGCAAGCCTTCCACTGCAGAAGGAGTGAATCACCACCAGAATGCTGGTGAAATTAGAAAAACAACTATAAACCAGTATTTTAAAAGCTGTGATGTCATACGCTGAATGCAACTCAGTGAAAATGGCATTAAAGTGAGATGCAGATGTCATTATGCCAGGCTAATGTGTGTAAATATGGATGTCTCAGGGACTTTACAGATTGGAACAAAGTCAGTTGCTTGTAACCCAGGCAACCATTTGAATGTATGAATGTGAACTAACCCTGTTAGTTCTTTTTGAAATTGTTAGAACTTCTGACATTAGCCAAAGAATAGTGTTTAGAAATCTGTAACTCCTGATTAACATTTTGTAAATGTCTATTGACTTTTCTCCATTTTGCTGTTATTTGCTGTATTGCTGATATTTAGGCTTCATTTGTTGTCCACTGATTGTTTTTTAATTATGCACTATCAATGAATCAGTAAACTTCTTAAATCCTGATTCGATTTCTACCATCAGACATTAACATTTTTTTTCCCTGCACAGCAGGTCCAGGTAAAAGCTGAGCACTGTGTTTTAAACAAACATTCTGCAATGAGTTTTTAAAACAATAACTCAATAGGGCCAATTGTGCTAAAGCTTCTGGGTACCATGACAATGAATGGAAATGAAAAGAATAGCATTTCTAACCTGAATACTGTCTTTTTCCTCCCAAGTCAATTACACTGTTTTCATCTTCTTTGTCACTGTACTGAATCTCTTTCTTCTCTAAGAGCTGTATGATTTTTAACTGCTGCTGTTTCACACGATGTTCCAGAAGCCTCACCTGGCCCTGAAGTCGAATCTGCTCTTGAAAACATTTCTGTAAATCCTAAAGAGGAAAGCATATCTTATTGTAAAATCAACATTTTTTTTTGGTGATATTTAACATGTGACACAAAGAGCCAACCAACCAAACCATAAATAATATCAAACTTGAATAAAACATTTTGGTCACAATTTCCCATAGACGCTCTGTTGACTTCCATCTCTCTTGCTATATTGTTTAAAATTATTTCATATGTTACTGCATGTAATATATAAAACATACATATTATGAACACTTTGCAAAGAGACTTTCTCTTTAGTGCTACCATCTCTAACTGCAAACATGCAGCAAGGACTTTGGGGGAAAAACTCTATAGTACAGGACCTATCATAAGGAGGCCCTATCTCTGTTATCTTCCATGCACAGAGATTTTCTGTCCAGTGAAGCCTGCTACTAACATTGTGAAGGTTCTAAAGAGTTTTAAAGAAATGCAATCCACATGGATATGTTTTCAACTTCATAGTGCATTTTTGAATGCTTTTAAATTACATATTTCTTATATAAGAATCCTACATTGCCAAGATAAATATTGTTAAGTTTTAAGCTCTTTTTTGGCATGCTAAAATAGTCCCTAAGAAGCCGTGAATACACATGAAAAATAAAAGTTAAAACAAAAGTTAAAGTCAATGTTGTGCTGTGACTTGTGTACTTAATTGTGCCTTCCAGAGTGGGTGAGAAATGTGGCAATTCTGATACAGTGTTACCCAGCATTCACTTGACCCTCAAGAGATGGAATAGCTGTGCCAAATTCTGACATGCTGAATGCATGCTGAAAAATAAATAATTGGTTTTAGACTAAAGACTGTGGTAAAATAACCAAAGTGAACCGAATTTGATCTGGAGAACTTAAATTAAAACAGTCTGTATGGTTTAAAGTACGTATTAAATAAATTTGATTTCAGTGTAAGGGAGAAAAGCCTTTGGAAACATGATGCATGTTTTATATCAGTAACACTGAAATTTTATATGAGTAGAGTTCGGTAGCTTGTAAAAGAGTGCAATTAGCACTGTAAAGGCAAAATCAAAAGGTAACTTTCTCGAAATCTGACATGTAAGAACAAATTTGCAGTAGTTCTAAACTGGCGCTACCTTATTCATAGGGAACATTATTTACAAGTAGACCTGCAATATTTGCCATCCATATGGAAGACTTGATATCTCAGAACGTTGCCCTGTCACCAAACTGTAGAAATGTCTGCAATAGTATACTGCTGTGCATAGTGAGGTGCACCTCAGTGGTATCTGCATACTTTCGTTTGCATCGAGCCCGGGCTTCACCCATTGTCCATGAACACTTCCAACGAATTGCTCCATTTGTCTGCAATATTTAGTTACACTGACAATTTTGATCATAAGACTGTGCAGAACAATCCTTCTGCCTTAAGTGTTGCTGAAAAGTATCAGAGACTTGCTTTAATTCATACTTAACTGCAATATAAAATGCACGGTGAAATAAAAGAATGGGAAATTATATATACCCATATGTGGCATAACTCGGCGGCTGGTCAGCGACGTGTTGGAGAGGGAAAGGCTCGGCAGCCTGCGTTCGGGCTGCCCTCGTCGGGGGCTCGGCCCGCTCTGCCTTGCGCCGGCCGAGGAGCTGCCGGGGCACCGTGGCGATGCTTGGCCACAAGGGGACGCTGTAAGGCCAGAGGCACATTGCCCGAACGCCTCCTTCAGAGGTACGCAGCCGCCAATGACCCAGTATTATCCCGAAAGCCCTATCTTATTCAAGAACCCTCGCTTGAAAGTCTTTTCTCGGTTGTTGATAGCTGTACGAGATGCCTAGCATATCATCCTTTTCTTCTAGCACCAAACAAGAGAAGAAAATAGTTAAAATATATGGACATACTGAGACAAAGTTGCTACAGTGGCTTACGTTATTTGACTGTATGCAGTGGTTAATGTGGGACGTGTTGCATATTACAAAGAAAAGATGCACTATTTATTGTGCAGCCTTTCCGGGGTGGTTATCTCAACTGTATCTGCAGCTTCATACAAACCCTTCACAAAAGCTGAATTTTCTATTCAGTGGGAACTAATTCAATGGGAGATTCAGAAGAGGCTTCCTTGACAGGTGTCTGCAAATTGTCAGTCTAGTCCTGTGTGAATAAAGAAAATTTCATAGGACTGCAGAGCTTTAGAGACAAAGAGATTCACAGGTGGATTGAAAAGAGTGAATAAATTTTAAAAGTATTGAAAAAATATTTCCATCCTCACCCTGATGAGCTAATGCTAACTATAAAAGAAAAGCTGTCCAAAAAATCCCATGTTCCCAGTCAGAACAAATATTTATTCTGATCATACTAAGTCAAGAGAGATAAAGAAGTCACCATGGCACAGTTGCCAGTTTTACTGAGAAGGTCAGCCTGTATCAGTCTTAACTCAGTCCTCACAATCTTGGAGAACATGGCAAAATGCAATAGGAGGGACCTGGAAATGGTGGCCCCCATTCCCAGGCCTTTGCAATTTCATAGACAAGACTTCAGGTGGGTAACCTCTCTGACACGTGGCAAGATCTGAGCCACAAAGGACTACCTTCCATTCTGGAAAGAGCAAGGGACAGTGCATTCGAGGAGAGGCAGCTACAGGCAGCCACATGTGTTTCTTTCAGGTGAAATAAATGCCTCTGTCAGTTCTCCTTTCGTACTGCTAAAAGCCATTCTCCTGCTGTGATAAAATTATATAGTACAAGTATAGAACTTCTGAAAAAAATATTATCTTACCTTAGAAAAACTTGGTATCTAAATTCAGTATGACACTACTTCATATACCACAATAAAAGGTCTTTTCTTTTGAACCAAATTAAACACAACTCTGCAGCAGGATGTGCCTCAAAATATTACTCTTAAACTTGCACTTAAAATCCATCTTTTGTTACTTTGCTTTAAAAATATGAAAGAATGAATAGAAATTTATTTTAAAAATCAGTAAAAAATTTAAAACTAACTATGAGCTAATTCTCATCTGCTTTACAGAGAATATACTCACGATGGGGTGAACAGTGATATATCTATACTACACATAGCAATTTCCTGATTTAAAAGGTTTTAAGCTCATAACACTTAGGAAGTGACAGTAAATTAGAAGTGACAATCAAGACATGACTAGCCATACTGAATAATTAAAGCATAAGTTAAAAAAAAAAAAAAAAAAAAAAAGGCTCGAGCAGAAATAAAGTTTAAAAGTAACCTACATATGAAAAGTACTGGTATCTGATACTTTCTCTTCTCTCCCTGACTTCAGCCATTGATGTCTCTCTCTGTCAACTCCAGAAAAATCCCATTAGACTTTGCTGCTGAACAGCAAAACCACAGTTCTCATATTTGGAATTCCATGGGACAATCACAAGGTAACTGTAACTTCAATTGTATCAATGTGGCTTTTAGATCTTCAGTTTACCAGACTATTCTTTCAATGTGCTGCTACACTTTTTTTCCACAGGATAATCCTTTAAAAACCATTAGAGTTAAACCAATGCACAGCTGGAGTAGTAAAGAAGCAAAAGGTAAATTAGGGTTCTAAGTCAGGAGCTACAACATATTTGTTAGATATGGACCAAAGTTAAACCATTACAATGTTGAAATACTCAACAGAATGTGGATTTTATTGTGACTGTCTTCAGTGGACAGTGGTGCCCACCAACTGAAACCAGACTGAACACAATTCTGTTCTGTCTGTTTTTGATGCAACTATTTGCACTACACATTGAAAAGCAATTATCTAACAACTGCTGACAGCTCTGCTCTTGGGCACACAGTCCCACATTTAACCACCTGCTGCAATTAATGTGCATTCATTTTCATTATTGTGTGAGTTGTTTAGGAGCCAGTGACCTTCCATTAAAATTAATGCTACAAATTAGACTCAGAATACTTCATGAAAACTATAAAAATACAAAGTTTTTACCTGTGATGCTCTTTTCTATACTTTTTATAATATAAATTAACTCCAAAATATCTCTATATTGAGATTAGTATTTTAATGAGATTAAAAGGAGAAACTTTGAGATGAAGTTCTGAATATTCACAGTTTTTACTCAGAAGGTCAGCTAAAGTCCACAATATTCTAAATGGAAAAAAAAAGAAAATATATATATATAAATGCATTTAACTGTGATGCCTGTTTTTCTCGTAGGCCTCTGCAGAAATTAGTAATACTTTTCTCCACTAAGCAGAAGTGATTAGTCAGGTGCTTCCCATTCTGCCTCTATAAAGCTACTTACCTGAACAAAAGTTTTCCATAAAGTAATGTAAGCCCCAAACAGTAGTTGTAAACTCAGCAACCACTTCCACCTAGGCAATTATGAATCAAGAATTCAATCCCTTTAGGTCTCTGATATTTAGGAGCTGAATATAAAACTAGTAAGGGCAGCCATGACACGCAGTGCAGGATTGGTGAGGCTAGAGGTATTGTAAACTCTGGAGTAACTGTGATTTTATTAGGGTTCTTGTTGGAGAAGCAGAATATATAGGAGAGGTTTGGGGAAGCTTCAAGTGAAGGAGCTTTGATCATCGTTTCTGAGTGTGAACTATAATGTAGTAACACGGAAACAAGGGAGAATATGAAGCTATGGATCTCGTTTGAGAAAAAGTTGCATGGCAAGTGGATAAGGTGGGAAAGGATGGAAACAATCTGCACACCAGGTGTCAGTGACCAGAAATACCATTGCTGCAGCCACTGCTTTAGGATTTCCTGCGCTTTGCCTTTCTCTAAGTATGCTGCTCAAAACGACAGTGTTTTCAGTGTTATTCTGAGTTAGCACCACCCCTGAATGGTAGTATAACCATCTTGTGTGCCTTCTGTACAATGTGCCTCCATGCACCATATGGTATCTGTTTTAGGAAACAAATTGTCTTCTCTTTCATATCAGATCCAGTCACAAGCTGACTGGGTTTCTTTCTTTGGTGCCATTGCCTAGTGATTTATCTTCCACTGTAAATTACTGCATTTGTTTCCTCTTTCTTTATTGGACACTTGTCCCCATTCTTTAATGTTTCCTCATTCTTTCATTTTTTAATAAATTCTAATCTTTTCCATCAAAGGTTCTGCCATTGTGTGTAGAGATTGTGAGCACTATGGAGGGAATGGGCATTGTGAGCACTACGGAGGATAAGGTGTGCAGTACTTAGAAGAAACTCTATATAAAAATTTCATTATTAGAACTTACAGAGCTGCCAATGGCATCCATCAAGCTAGCTGCAAGGACAAAATCAATCATTATCAAAATCTTCATTTTGGAAGCTGTGAAGCAGAGGAACAAAGGAAACACTAGTTAACTTAAACATAACTAAAATTTTCACTTGACATCTTAACTCTTACTCAAAAGAGTCTATTTAACCTATAATTCTTTTCTTGCAAATTGTAAATATAATGTACATGCAGGATTCATTACAAATGTCTAAACAGTCTGATAAAATACAACTCCAGAAACCAGTGGAATAAGAACTTATCCTTTTAGGCCACTTCATATTAGAGCTCTCCATGTATTTTAGGACAGCTATTCAAGATTCAAACTCACACATTTTATTTTCAAGACAAAAGCGAAAACATATTAAACAAGCTGAAAACCAGGAAAATATTCCTTGTTGGTCCTTTAAATTTGTGAGAAACCTCTCTGTCATAGACAAGTAATTAAAATCTGAATTGGGATAGCTGTCCTTGCTCTAAAGATTTGTGCAAATTTTGTGCACCAGGAGAGGGTCAAGATAATTTTACTGTCACAAAGTAATTTGGGGTAAAAATCCAAAATAGTTATCAGCTTTTATATTAATGCTAACAAGGACGACATCTTTAAACTGATAACTATGGATACTTTGTACTGTATGACCCATAGCATTTTAAACCCCATTTTTTCATATGAAAATTATTTTATAGGCCAAACCAATCACCACTTGTAACAGTGTGTCTTGCCTTGCAAATGTTAGCTGATAGAACTTCAAAATTTTTTTTTTAAGACACACCTGTGCTTTTCACAGAGAAGAAACCAAGGCCTCCAATCAGTAAAATATTGACATAGATTACACATAAACTATTCTGAATTAATTACTTAAACTTCTGCAAACTATCACCTGAGGAATCTTTTGTTTCCTTTTGTAACTACAAAATATTCTAACACCTAATTAAACATGGATATGTGTCTACTCTGCTTTTCCTACCATAGAGTTATTAAGGAAAAGATCTCTAGGATCATCAAGTTGAACCATTAACTTAATACTGACAGGTCCACCACTAAAGCATGTCCCTAAACACCACATACACATTTTTTGAATGCTTCCAGGGATGGTGACACGTTAAAGCATTTGCGGTTAGACAAAATATAAGACTTATAATTGGGATTAATGATTCAATACCAGCATGTGTTTACTGAAACACCAACTTTACGAAAATTTCCACTCATGTCTCTACAGGAATTCATATAAAACATGAGTGGAACTTTGGCAGACTCTGCTTTCTACAGTACAAAGATAAGCAAGATGCTTATGAGAAGTATGTTGTTAGGTTAGTACAAAATTGGACAAGTCCAACTGTATTTTCATCAGTTTCTGAAAACTTCATACAAGACCAGAAATTACAGCCTAGACAAATCTCAGATTTCATCTCTTACCTATAAAATACTTATGATGCTTTTTAAAATTACAGTTATTTAAGTAAGTAACATTGATTTGGTGTTAGGTTTTTTTTACCTCTGAGGTTTGCTGTTTTGAAAGCATCATATCTGAAAGCATGGAGCTTTGAGGCCTAAGTGTATCTGTATAAAGCTCATCCCATCTCTTGCACAGGATTGACGCAGACACAAGGCGTTGAGGGTCCTCTGTACCCACTGACCCATGTTACAGAGCTCAGAAGTCTTTTTAAGCATTTTGGATATACATCTATCATTCAGCTGCAAAGCACTATGCTAAGCTGTTGTCTATCTCTGAAGAGTCCAAAGGAATCCATTAAAAATGTTTATTAAGTAAAAGTGTGAAGTTAAAAACTTAAGCTATTTACAATGCCATAAACTTTCTGAATTTAAAACTGTAAGTTGTTCTTCATGCCAACCAAATAAATGTTTTACTATTTGAATTACAAACCTTACTAGAATTCAGAACAAGTTCTGATTTTGTTTGAAGAGATAAATCCTATGAACTACAGGCTTAAAAAATGGGTGTGGTGGTATGTGAGGAATCTGCAAGAACTGCCTGGCAATGAATTGGTTATTTAAAAGTCAGAGGTTTCTGTCATGATAAAACATGGTAAAACAAGATAAAAACACTTTTGCCTGACAACATTGGTAATTACAGATATTACAGTAATTTCTGTTTTGAAAGCAGCTGTTGCCATCTGTTGGGATGACACTGTCTGTGACAGTAGTGACCAAAAAGTACATTAGCTATCTGGACAGCCTGCAAATGATCTCTCTCTGCTAACTGCTGTCCTGACTCCTTGCATACTTTAAACACATTTTCTAAGAGAGAAGGGACTCTGTTTTCCTCACTGGAAGATTCATATTTCGTATACTCTACTTCATCCCTGTTATTTTAATTATGAAACCACAGAATCCTCTCGCACATTAGTCTCATTATTCAAACTGTTCTATCATGATTTCACTGTGAATGTCTGTATATCACAATCAATCTTTAAAAAACCCCAATCTTAAATTGATTGCACAACCTCACAACTACACTATTTTTTTTTAAAAAGGACTATCAATTAAATCTTGCATACTGTTCAGAGAAATTTATGTTAGCAAAAAAACAAACAATAGAAGACTATGAGGCACAATCAAGGCAGGTAAGTGCCTCACAGCATGTATGAGCTGCTACAAGCAAGCTGCACAAAAAGAATGAATAGTTGAGGAGTGCAGAGTGTGTGCAGTTGGTTTAGTTTATCATCTTTAGATGGTCACCTTTCTATTTAAGGATGCCTCTTTCTATAGAATGTTCCTTCTGTGGGAAACTTCATAAGGGCTGCACTTGAGAGACAACTTAGCATGTCAGCTTTAGTGCTGAACTAAAACATGCTCAAAAGACATAGAGTAAAATATAATAATAATATAATAATGTCATAAATTTCTAAATTTGATGATTTAAATAAATCGATGAAGATATTTGAATCCCGGAGCTTCATTTTTAGGAAAGCAAGTAAACAAGTAAACAAGATGGAGTACTCATCCTTTAGCCATTTGCAATATAAGCTCACTATGGATGTAAGAGGCTTATAAAGAGGGAGAATCTGAGAGCTCCATTTGGCAGATCTACCAGTCAGAAACAGGGAAGACTGAAACAGAGGGGACACAGGTAAAAAAATCATAGAGGGACCTCTAGTAGGGTAGCGGGAACCAAAATATTTGTGCTGCTGTCCTCCAAAAAAAAAGGGAGAAGGTCAAAAAGACTAGGAAGAGACCTAAACTCAAGCTCTGAAAGGAAATGGGTGACTTAAAGGCATTTCTCTGCTTCTGCCACTGCCCAGCAGGTAGACCCAAATGAGGCAGAGGACAATCAGCAGTGCTGGTCCTGGACCTTGCACCTTTAAGCCAGTCTCTCCACAGTCATAAACTCCTGCAGTTTGTCTATCTCACAGTTGCAGTGACATGAGATTCACTGAATGGTCAACCTTCCAGTGACAAGAAAAGTAGTAAATAAGCTCAAGCCCCTTCCATGTTCAAAGCACTTTTACACACTACCTAAATCATCAGGTTCAGATGTGGAATTAATGGCAGTAACTTTTTATTTAGTTACGCACATTTCTAAAAAAAGTTTCAGTAGAGGTTGTATTAATAAGAGTTCTCTGAAGGTGCACATCCATGGTCTACAGGAACATGGAAACCTAAATTTCTGTTCAAGGGAAGCTTAACATCTTGCTCTAGGAAGACTCCTTTGAAAGCCATTTTCTTAATTTCTAGTCCTTTACATATTTATCCTTGTTATATAGCTCTTTTCTGACAATACACAATTGAATAAAATCCTTCACTCAAAAAACCTGTAAAAAAATTACAAATTTTAATCTGTCTCAGAGGAACCCAGAGAATTAATGTGTTGAGACACTTCCAAGAACTTTTCTATAACACCTGAGTTGATTTAACAAAAACCAAAACACCACTACCACCACCAAAAAAATCCCCAAACCAAACCAAACCAAACCAACAAACAAACAAACAAAAACCCACCAAACATACAAACACCCCCCACGCCCCCCAACAAACAAACAAATAAAAGATGCACCACAAATCTGTACAGGGGCTATCCGTTTCCAGGAAAATCTTAGTATCAGACAGTAGACTAGTGGATTAATTATCACGCTTCATGCTAGAGTGAGAAACACTTGGTGTTGTATTTTCAAGTTGAAACACAAGCCCTTAATATCAGCTGGGAAAAAAAACCACAACTTCTGTTTTAAAGAGATGAAGTTTAAGTGCAATTCTTATGAAACCTTGAAACGTTATCCCAGGGGTTACTCATTTACTATTCCAAGATTACACCTGGAAAATGCATTGTATAGTTGGGTAGAATTTTTTTTCCAAAGTTATGGAATCAAAATTCTAGAAAGACATCTTTTTTCTTCTCTGTGCCTAGGCTTTCTTTAAAGGATACACACACAGTCACTCCTATATTCAAATTTCCCCTGAATCTGATGGTTTTTTCCCAGTCTTTAAATAACAAATTACTAAATAAATTTGATGACCTTAAAGAAGCTCTGTGCTATGAAAAGTTTGAACCATTAGAATGTTCTTATGTTTTTTTGAATTTAAGAGACAGCAAACTAGATGGAATACCGATGCCTGTTTCTGTTGGCACAGTATCAGTAAGACTTTGCACTGCTAATAAATACAATAATAGTAAGAATCTGCCAAAAGGATAGAAAATTACTGAAAAGTTTTTTGTTTGCTTTCTTAAAATTCATATTATTAAACTCATGAATAGATTCTGTTTTGTTTAAATTTGGTGGTGTTACAAAAATTGCCATTTTTCTCATCTAAAAAATAATTCATCATTTGATTTACTTTTAGGTTCTAAAAGCAGCCTTGTTCATTTTAGCCTGTAGTAATACAAATTTAGAAACTGCAGATTCAAATACTGGGTTTATCAACTACCTAGAAATACAGGAGAATAGCTAGATCCTGGTAAAACATTTATACATCATTATCAACAACCAGTTATATGGCCTTCAAAACCAAACTGCTTTTAAATCATAACTATAGAAATTAGCCAAATGTCCTCCTTCTTCCCTCATAGGTACCTTAAATGTTTACCTTTAACTTCTGGACAGAACTCAAAGTTGTTAAATCTTCTTAAGCTGATGCAAATAATTCCAGGGCCCTTCCCAAGCTGTGACTGTTTTTGCTATTAAATTCTACAGAGTTGAGGCTTACATCTGCTGTGAGTCACCAGGCTGGAATGCTGCTGAGAAGCTGCAGTTATCAAGACTAAATTGCAACATAAGAAGGAGATGACGGTAATTCTGTGCCTAACACAACACTTCTGAAACAAAAATAAACCAAAAAAATAACAAAGGATCATCTATTCCCTTTCACTGATGTGATACAGGAAATTGCTTTCTCTATCATACTCAGCTTTATACTCCAGTCCTTTCCATAGTCACAGCCTAAATCTCTTAGGCTTCAGAGATGCATAGAGAGCATAACAGACTCAACGGATTTGAGAAAAAAGCCAGTAATCACTCAGACTAGACGTTACATTTCAGAAGTGTAACGAGAAAAGAAATATTCTAAATAAAGCCTAACCCAAAGTAACAAACATAGTACAGATAAAGGCTGAAGGGAAGAAGAAAAAAGTACCAAAAAAATCTTGTCTGATGTGATTTTTAGTCAAGGCACTCAGAAGCACAGCATCTCGGTGATTTCATCAGACAAAATATTTTCTAGACAAGCTTTTTAGAGCCAAATGAATATAACAAAGAATGTTTTAAAATACAATCTGCTTTGAGTGTTTGCCCTTCTATGCTGACTCTTCCCAAAGAGTTCAATAAGTAAGTATGCTTAAAGGAATGTGCTGGAAGAAGTCTTAAGGAAATACTGAACAATAGCAATAAAATGAGCTTTACATTCCACAATATAAATACAGAATCATAGAAAGCCCTGGGTTGGAAGGGACCTTAAAGGTTACCTAGTTCCAAACCCCCTGCTGTGGGCAGGGACACCCTCCACCAGACCAGGTTGCTCAAAGCCACATCCAGCCTGGCCTCAAACATTCCCAGGGATGGGGCATCGATAATTTTTCTGTTCCACCAGCCTCACAGAAAAGAATTTCTTTTAAATATCTGATCTAAACCTACTCTCTCCCAGTTTAAAGTCCTTCCCCCTTGTCCTGTCACTACATGCTCTTGTAAGTGGTCTCTCTCCTTTTTTTTCAGAATCACAGAATGTTCTGAGTTGGAAGGGACCCACAAGGATCATCGAGTCCAGCTCTTAAGTGAATGGCCCATACAGGCATCAACCTGCAACCATGGCATTATTAGCACCCACACTCAGACAAACTGAGATAATCTCAGGGTCTTTTATTGCTCTTCATTTACCTCCTATTGAAGATTAGTACCTGTTGCCAACTTCCTCAGAATAATTTCTCGTGTACTATTTTGAATCTGGTTACCTGGCAGTAATTCTCTTTACACATTACATCTACTAATTAAATTCATGTTCTGAGTTTCAAATCTTTAGTAATTACAGTAAATTACTCCTGAGGAACCTACAGTAAGAATAATTCAAAAATTCAAAATCATTCAGCAAATAATTTTTATTGAGAATTTTACTATGAGTAATGACTATTTCAAGGAGGGACATATCTATTCATAGTATGATTCCTAAAAAATAGTTTCTCAGTGGGTAGGCTCTGAACTTAGAAAGTGGAAAAAAGGCACGGCATTTTAAAGTTGGATTTATTAACAATAAATAAACTAAAGAAGGAAAGTAAAGTAAACTATTTATTAAGGGTTATAAGTAGATTGCTCATCACTTGAGGGCTTTAAACAAAGACTAGATGGCTAAAAACCATGATTATGGTATAGTTAAACAAGAATATAGTGTCAAGTCAGTACACAGTGTCAAGTCAGAGACTTGTAATATTCAAGAAGTCTATATACTACCCATAATCAGAATGGTTTTGTAAAAATTACCATGCTAAATACAAGACTTTCAAAGAATATACAAATGCAAGTCATGTAAGCACAAAATTAAGAGATAAATGTCTTTTTAAAGCTGTTGAATACATCCAACACTGAAAACTTGCAAATATTTGTGAGAGACTGGAGGAGATGGCTGCCTCGAAATATTTCAGACTAATGTGTGGGGAAAGGGGCAGACCAAGTCTTTCCCTGGCAAGGCAACACTCTGCTCCACACACCCCATCCCTGGGGCTGTATCCAAGCCCCCACAAGGGCTGCCAGTCCCTGGCACACCAGAGGCCATGCTGCACACCCTGCCCCTGGAGCCCCTAACCCAGCTTCTGAGTGGCAACCAGTTCAGAAGTCCCACCTGGGGAAAGGGCTCGGGAAAGACAAAGTGTTCTTAAGCCAGAGCACAAGGCACACATATTGCCTTGACCCTACCTCCCTTGGGTTTTGATCAGCTGAAACACTGCTTGAACCAGCAGCAGTAGCTATTTTTGTTCTTTTCTGTATCTCTTCTCCCTTTTGATTTCTTCTTCCCCTAATTCCCTCTTCTCAAAGTTTCAGTTACATAAAATCAGGTGGGCTGGAGTGCTTGGTTGAATGGGCTTAGAGTTTGCTAAGTTACTGCTTTATGAAATGTTTTATGTTGATTGAATGTTGTTTTCAACTTTTGCCAAAGTTCCCTGGTTTTCTGAAGTTTGACAGTAAAGTTTCTGTTGTTTTGACCTCTTGAAGAATATCTTCCTCATACTTTCTGCAACACATCTGACTCAGGGTACATAAAAGAATCTTTGCCCCTTTTAGGAAATTCACCGAGGGAGATCTGAGGCTCTACAATGTCTGAGATCTTAATGTGGACAGTAAATAATGGATGTTCACACAAATATTCATATTTGCTGTTCTTTGAAGAGTTTTCATAGAAGTGAAGGAAACATTGCAAGGATCATTAATAACCCTTCTATAATTTTTTTCATAGAGTATATATAAAGGATAAAATGCTGTTTTTCACTTCTACTAAATCAAGATGTTTAGACTTCCTCCAAGAAAGGTAAAAACATTCAGTTGTATTATATCCACTGTATACCTTGCTTTGGATGTTTAAAAGAAGTAGCTAGCATAAGAAATCAGTGATCTTTTTTTTCCATTAGCACTTGCAGTTGAGTACCTCTCCAGGTATTTCACTCTGGCAGAAGTTTAACAACTTAGGGCAATCCCAGATATGGATACCAGCTGGTGATGGGTGGATCGAGAGCAGATCTTAAGATACGGGCTTAGTGGATGAAAAACTAAACATGAGCCAGTAACATGTCCTTGCAGCCTAGAAAACAAATTGAATCCCAAGCAGCATCAAGAGACGCATAGCTGGAAGGTCAAGGGAGGTGATTCTGCCCCTCTACTCCAATTCTCTGCATTGTTTTCATTTGTGTAATGCTAAGGACAAAATAGAGAATATGTAATGTGTTTCATTCTAGGATTGGCTGAGATAATATATTTGAAAATGTGCATCCAACACTGTGCATCCACCATAATGAAATGGTATTTCACATATGCTAAATGGTTACAATAATAAATTGAAAATACTTTAAAATGGAATACTAAGTTTGGTTTCATAACTTTGATGCTAGGCTGCTTTTTTTTTTTTTTTTTTTTTTTCCTGGGGGGTAAAAGCAAGTAAACAAACAAACAAAAAAAAACAACCCCAAAACCCATCCTGACCAGTTCTATCAAAACCATGATGTCTGAGTAAATTTAACTTTGCAGGGTTTTTTATATGAAATAGTAACGATGTGGGTACTCCCACAGCAATATTTTGTTTCTGAAACAGAACAAAGCTGAAAGAAAAGATAAGCCAAACTCAGTGTTATGACTAAAAACCACTGCATGTTAATTTTTTAAAGGCATCCTTCTTTCCAAAAGTGTATATTTTTTAATAGACTGACTTAAGAATTGCATGTTGTTTTGCAAGGAAATCCAGGTAACTAGTTTTAATAATTTACAATGTGCCCATTTACCAGATGCTATTATATCTTCCCTTTTTATGTGTATTCTACAAATAAAAGCATTGTGTATGAGATTCTCACACATAATGCTGTGGAGGTTTGCACAGCTGATGGATGTTAAGCGCCTTTAAACAGCAGGCTACTGATGAAAGTGAGTACAATTCTATCTGCTTAAGTGGAGTTACTTTAAATTGTTCAACAGTTCACTTCAACTCTATTTACATAAGAGATGATCCACATATCCAAGATAATAAAATGATAAAAAGCTACAAAGGATTTAATCACCAGTTTGGACTGCTGGGGAAAAAAAAAAAAAATCCACTAAGCTTTTAAAAGTTAAATATAGTTATTAACAGTTAATATTTTATGTTTCTTTGGAGACACCTAACAAAAACTAGACCCTATCATACTTCTGCCCAAATAGATTCTTTGGATTTCTTCTTACTAAAGCAATTTGGAATTTCACTATTCCTTTGCAATAATCCATATCAGTTTAGTGGAGTCCTACTGAGTCAAATGACAGCAATCTTCTGTTGTGTACTGTCTCATTTATCTACAAGAATCTTGTACCAGAGCATTAGAACAGCTACGAAACAAGATCAAATTTAGAATGACATGCTCTTGGCAGTACAAATCCATAAAGTTCATGAGATGTTCTATTCCAGTTCTCCACTTAGTTATTACCATTTGCTGAGGGTTACTGAATTTTTGTCTCGGTCTGCGACATTGTTGCCTTCTTCCTGTATTTCATCTTCTGCTTCTTTCATTGTGTTGATTATTAGTAATATTTTACTTTTTCAATGTCAGATGACTCAGAGTACTACAAGCCACTGCTTACTTTTGGACAAATAAAGAAGCTTCACAAAATTTATGTGAATTTCTTCATTTCTTAGCATGCTGTCTTCAAAATGTCACAATCCTAATGAAAGCAGTAGTAGAAATACAGCAATCTATCTATAAACTTATGAAAATTTTGCCATATTTATAGATATTCACCAAACATACTGCACACAGTGACCAGGGCCTATTACCACAACATGTGCATGTGTTCTCTAAAGTATGTGATCTCTAGAAGTTACATAATCACATGATCAATTTGAAATGTTACATCAATAAATGCAATTCCCTAATGAGAACAAGAGATAAGCAGAAAAAAAGCTTATCTCTTTTAGAGATAGCTTACCTATTCTGGAGAAACAGAATGAAGGCACCTTATTTTCTGATGTATGGATAAAATATACCAAAAAAAAATCCCAAATTTTAAATAATTTACCTAATTTTTGTGCAGCGTTCTAAGAAATAGGTGCATAATTTAGTAATTTAATAATCTGTCATTTTTGATATGTAATACAGAAACCATCAACATATCACTATCATGGTTAATAAGACCACCCACACATATTCAACATATTTGAATTATTTTATCACGGACCAAATATGGGAAAAAGATCACCAATTCTTATTAGAAATACAAAATAAGCAATCCCCTCCATCTTTTTCAATAGGCAGTAGCAAGACAGTGTAACTAGCATAGATGGAATACACAGAGGTGAAAACCTAACAAACATCTAGGTCTGTACATATCTTTGAAGAAAACAGAGAAACAGTGGACTCAGAGGTGGCCCCGAGTAATTCTAAAAAAACCAAAATTATCACAGTAAGTTCCTTTGCTTGTGTTTGTCTTCTATTCATCACCCTCAAAATAATAACAAATACAAATTAAACTATGTTGTGAGGAAATCTGGCAAAGTGACCTGCTCAAGATCTTAGTGTGAGTGCCAAGAAAAGAACATGACCCATAATCTTCTGCCTTATTTAGAAGAACAGCTTACATATCCTGCCTTCTCCTGCCTTCTTTACGCAGGAACCTTCCTGCTGGCCTCAGTTCTCCTTTTGCCCTCTTCAAAGACATCTTTCTCCTATATTCTATTTTTTGAAAAGTATGGAATGTCTTTGGAAAGGTGCACCGATTAATCCCTCTGCCTTGGTATTGATCAATGTAGTGCTGCTGTCCATCTGTACCAGCCCCAATCAACAGTATAATTGGAACCACATAGCACCAAATCTCTACCACCAGAAAAAGAAAGGAACAAGGAAAGTAATTTAATTAGGAATGTCACAGAAATATTTACATTAAAAATTTATTTAAAACCTTTCAAAATTACTCTGATTCAAATCCTTGCATATATATAAGTATGTGTGTATATAGTCATTGGACATGCAAGACCATCATACTTGGTTACTTCTATACTTGCAAAACCAGCATCACAAAAGCAAGTATGTATTTCAAAAGCATAATTGCCAGAGGATAAAATGCAGAACATCATAAAATTAATCAACTCTGTATAGCTACAGTGGAACTCCTTATAACTTTTTTTATTAGAAGTCAGCACAATTGATTATGAACAAAAGGCCACATAATTATTTGGAATTTTTTCTTTTTGTGGGTTGGATGTTCACTAACAAACTGCTTAGTGGCTGTAAAATGACCCACAACTTCAGCAGATTTCTTCCCATTTAAAGAAATATAAATATATATAAAAAAAAATATTAGGTGGCTTTGAAGAATTCACTGCAGCATTTATATGCTAACTATTTTAATGCTGGTTACTCTTCAATATAACTGAAGATATACAGTGCAGAGAAAGCACTTAGTTATGAATATACAGGAGTGACTGATATCAAATAAATTGCAGATTGCCAGCTACGAAGCAAAAAAAAAGGAAGAACCTTTTCCCCTTAGAATTTTAATTTGCAAATGAGAATTCTTGATTCTGATAATTTCTCTGTGTGTGGAGGGGTTGCTTATTTCTTTCATATTCTTGTTCTTTGAATCAATTCAGCGATAAAAATGTGGCCTTTTTAAGCTGTATCATAGTTTTCTCTTTTTCCTGTTAACTGTTTAATTTACTTATTTGTTCAATGTAACACATATTTATGTTGTGACTCCAGAAATCTAAATAATGTGGAAGTGGCTAGACAACATCTTCATATAAAGCAACCACCAAAGATATTGTGAATTAAAGGTTCTTCCTACTCACTTTTCTGAAGAATCTGCAGATACACCTGATTAAGTCAAATCTGTCATTTCAGAACAACTGAAGTATTTTGTTCCTTCTTGGATTATCTTTGTTGGCCAAGGAATAAACTGAAGATGCTAATGGCTACAAATAGGGGGAAAAAAAAGAAAAAAAAAAAGGAGATTAGACTATGTAATTAGTGTATCAAATATAATGTTGAATTAAAAAACATGGAGGTACATCCAGATTAAACCCCATATTTGCATGATGTTTGTGAAATTTTATTTCTAAAGAATGAAATAATAATCATAACCTTGCCAACTTCTGTGCTATATAGACCTCTTTTAAAAGTTTTAAAAATAGGTTTTAATGGAGTCTGACTTCAAAGAGGGCAATGAGAAAAAATGCGGTCTTAGAGCTTCTAGGTAGGGCAGCATTGGTGATCCTGATGTGCTCTAGTTGTGTGAAATAAGTGTATTTAATAAAACAAAATTGGTTATGTCTTGTGGGTCCTTCCATCACTTTATCACTTGGTCTGACTCCAGTCACTAATATTTTACTAGAATGTAATACCTGGAGTGCATGTAACAGCAAATGTTACAGATTGGTGAGATAATAGCAGCATCAAGAGGATTACTTTCTGCACCCTTAAGGATGTGGAAAAGGTTTACAATGGGGATCCCATCCATTCTTCATCTGAGATTTTTTCTGGGATCTGATTAAGTTAGCTAATACCAGTCATTCCAATAATTCCTCTTTCCTTTATTGTTTCTGATTGCTGTTTTGCTTGAGTGGATCATCAAAAATGTTTTCCCTTTTTGTCCTAGTTTCTTCACTAATATGAAATTGGTGAATCTTGACCAGCCTAAACCTGTGCCTCTCCCCTTACACCTGTTTAACTTGTTATCAGATCTCATAGGGACAAGTGGACACTTCATCTTCCTATATAAATCAATTTGAAACTCTTTGTTAATGCCTTAAAAGATATTTCCAATCTAAATCTATGCAAAGAAAGAAAAAATACCTTTAAGTATAATAGCTTGGCAGTCAGTGTGTAACCATATTATGGTGGAATGATAATTTTTAGCTAAATTTTGGAGCAAAAACCTCTTTGTCATAAAATCAGGAAAAAAATGGACAACTACTGCTTGAACCAGATGTTCAATTAATTAGTATATTTGTTTTGGCCTTTCAAAATCGCTCTCCCAGATGCTTCTCACATCTCCTCTGTCTCAGTAAAACATTAATCTTTCACTTCTTCTTGTCTCCAGTCCTTACATACCTGTATTTTGTTTGCTTTCTTTCACTTTGGAATGATAAAGTAAAATTAGCAAGATACAGCCATCAGTTGTGTAAGGAAAATAGAATTACTTTTCTGACATGGCTTTCAATCCTAATTAAACTGGGCTATCTCAAAGGTAATCCATTCAGTTTCTGTGAGGATGCACTCATTAGCATGTCTGCTGAGGGAAGTGCTTAAAACAGAGATCTTTGTAGAGGGGTTTATTTTCTGTCTGTCCAGAACCTCATTAGCACTGATATAGGACTTCCCCCCCAAATATTTATTTTATTTAATTAACAAGACATTCTTAAAGCCATAAGAGTTTTGCCTCATAATCATTCCCAAGTACTGAGATGTTATTTTACAACAGTGGTGGAGAACCACCTACTGGAAATAATGCTTCTTGCAGTGCAATCCACGATTCTTTTGTGCCTGTTGTATCTTTTCAAATTCTCCATCCCAAATGAAAAATGGTTCTGAGGAATAATTTCTAAAATGAACAAACAAAAGGAAAAAAACCCACACAAACAAGTTTGCAGCCAATTCAAGAACAGAGGCAGAAAATAAGAGAAAAATCATCCTCCAAATGTCAAGAAGGAACAAAGCATTACTTTTTTATGTAAGGGGGTTTTTTTTGTTGTTGGTTTTTTTGTTTGTTGGTTTGGTTTTTTGTTTGTTTGTTTGTTTGTTTTTTTCCCCTGGAAGATGAAACAGGAAGGAGGGAGCTGTATTTCAAGAATAAGGCACAGCAAAAAAAAAAAAAAAAAAAAAAAAACCAAAACAAAAAAAAAACAACACAACAACAACACAACAGTAATTATAGTAAGGGCAGTATTTTCTTTAAGTTCTGCCTCCACCTGCCATGCTACGGGAGATTTGGCACTGCGACAATAGAAAGCATCTTGTCAACAGCAACACTGCCAGTGCTGAGATGAATATCCAGGCATGATACCAGAGTTCACAAAAATAGGACATTACCTAAAAATATAATAAAAATGCTGATAAACTAATTTCTTTATTAGCTGCAGAACTGCAGTAGAAATTGATAATATATATTCATCACAGAGAGCTTCCATCAAACTGTTGTAGATTGTTTTCAAAGTGATTTAATTTGTGGCTATGCAGTCAAGTAGCTCGTGGTAGAAATGAGAGAAAGATTCTGCCCTAACAGGCATTCTTACACTCACTTCTTCCACTCACTCGAGTATTGCCAGAACTATTTCTTCAATAGGGGGGAATAACGAAATTACTTTTATTGAAACATCTTTATTTTGACTCTTCTAATTATTTAGCTCCTTTTCTAGATTACAGATAGATTAATGGGTCATTGAAAAGAATTAATGTATCCTTTCTTTTTCTTTCTTTCTTTAGCAAAATACATTAGTATAAGTCCTAATATGGGAGAGATGGGGACTAGCTACATTTCCATGTTGTTCCGGTAGAATGTTTCTCTAGCAGGATCAATTATGACGCCTATGTGAATGCTAAATGCTTTTGCTTCAGAAACTCAGTGTCATGTAAATGCTGAAAATGCTGGGTTTTTTCATTTTGACAAGGGACCATCCTCCCCAAATGAAAGTCATAGAAACGATACCAGCTTCATTGAAACAGATATCCTGAGTGCGTTATCCAAGCCCAGTCCCCTGAAGGAGCAACAGCCTCCTCATGAGGGGAAGAGGAGGGGCACCCTGTGGTGACCAGTGACAGCACCAGACGCAATGGCCTGAAGTTGCGTCAGGGGAGTTTTAGGTCGGATATTAGGAAAAGTTTTTTATCCAGAGGGTGGTTGGCCACTGGAACAGGGTCCCCAGGGAAGTGGTCACAGCACCAGCCTGACAGAGCTCAAGAAGCGTTTGGACAATGTTCTCAGGTCCATGGTGTGGCTCTTGGAGCGTCCTGTGCAGGGCCGGTGTTGGATCTTAAAGGCTCGCTTCCTATTCAGGATATTCTGTGATTCCAAAAACAACTTTGGTTAAATACCAAGCACAGCATACAAGTTTTTACGCACAACTATTGTTTTTTTACCCTCTACTTATACTTTCTTTTTCCCCAAAGGAATGTATAAAGAACCTAGATGCGTACACTCCATGCCACAAATCAAGGAGCAAAACAAGCCGAAGGGTGTCAGGAACAGTGTTCGATGCTGCTCCAAACGAGGGCAAGAGCTCTTGTTCATGATTAAGATTTCGACGTGATTTTACTAGTCTTCCAGTCAGGCAAAAGCTTTTACAGAATTCACAGCCATGTTAGCTAATAATTTTCGTATTTTATTTTGTAAGAAAAACACACTCAGCGATTCTCTGCCGGCGGCACAACTGCGATGGATGCGCACCAGTCCCGTCATGGGGCGGGACGGTGCCCTGAGTGGAAAACTACCACTCCCAGGAGGCATCGCCACCGGCTCTGGGGGGGGCACCGCGCCCCCGCACAATGCACGTTGGGAGTTGGAGTTTCTTCGCCCACCGCTCTTCTCCCCACGGCCCGGCGGTTGCGCCGGGGATCCTCGGGCGCCCCTCAGGCGTCCGGGTCGGGCGGGGCGCGCGCAGTGCGCAAGGGCCGGGGCGGGTGGAGGTTACCACGTAACGGTGAGTGTCTGTGTGTCTGTGTGTCTGTCTGTCTGTGTCTGTATCCCTCCGCCAGGGACCGCCCCCACGCCCCCCGGCGGAGTGGCGGTCAAGATGGCGGCGGTGGCTGAGGAAGGAGCGCCGTGAGCGCCTCCGCCAGCCCGGTCCCGCCGCGTCGGGCGAAGCGAGGCCGCGCCGCTCCTCCGCTGCCCGAAAGCGAAACATTCGTCCGGGCAGCCCGGGCCCCGCGAGTGGCGGCCGGCGCCGGAGGAGGAGCAAGGCTGGGTGACCTCCCCTCCGGCGCGGGGTGAGCCGCGTTCTCCTGCCCCTCGCGCGGCGCGTTGTCTCTTCCCCGTCCCTTTCCCCTGGTGGCGGCGGGGCCGCGCTGGTGCGGTGAGGGAGGGCGGCGGCCCGTCGGGGTGGGGGCGAGCAGCAGGCAGTGGGCTCGGAGGCCGGTCCGAGGCGGCGGGGAAGCCGTGCGGTGGCAGCGGGCTGTGCGGGCCGCACCCCTCGCACTGGGCAGGGCGCGTTACCCGCTCTCCAAGGAGACGCCGTCGCCGCATTCGCGGCAGTGGAGGCGCCTTGAGCAGAACCCGCCTACCCACGCAGCCCGCGGCGCCCGGGGTTTGGCGCCGAGAAGGAGCGGGATCTCCGCCCCCGGGCCGGGAGCGCCTCGCCCGCCTCAGGCAGCGAGCGGTGCGGCCGGCAGAGCCGCCGGGCCGTCGCTCTTTCCGCCGGCCCTGTTGGCGGCGACGGGACCCGCCGAGCTTGGGCCCGCCGTGGGATCGGAGCAGGTCGGGACGGCAGAGCCTGCGGGCTCTGGGAAGGCCCCGGCCCTGGAAGCTGGAAGCGCCGGGCACACCGCCCCTAGCCAGGGTGTGTGAGTGTGAGCGCTGCCCGGTGCGGCAGGAGAGGATTTGCTCTGTTCGCTGCTCTTGCGTGCTGATACTGTATGGTTTGCTTTTAAGGAGTTAATGCCCAGTGAGGAGCGCGTGTCTTAAAAAGCTAAACTTTAAAAGAAATGTTTGGCCCCCTTTTCAGCGTTTATGGTTTTGTGATGGCTTTTTGCGACTTTCTGTTTTCCGTTTAATTTTTTTTTTAATTGTCAGAAGTTTTCTCTTAGCAGTATTAGGTGCTCTAGACAGCTCTTGGATTCGCATGAATGCTATAGGACGAATTCTCAAGAGCATCTTTACTGTAGGAAAAAAGCCTTTTGAACTACATACCTCTGTTTTGGTTGCATGTTAAATAGTGTTTCTGTGTGATCTACGTATGTATTGCTGTTACATGTGCAGAATATGTTTTGACTCTAATCTTACATGTTTTGCCTATAATCCTGCATGTTACCTGAGGTTAGTATTTCTGTAGAAAGTATACTTGAAAGTCTTCTTTTTTTTCCCTCAGATCCCTGGTAAATGTCATAAGGCAGTAGGCACATACACAAAAGCTTTTGTACAGATCCTATGACTTGCAGGAACCTGAAATTGGCAATGGGTTGCTGTACATAGATAGACAAGTGGATAGTGAGAAGGTAGCAAAGCTTTTAGAAGAGGATTTTTAATAGAAATAGCTGATAAAATGAAAACAAAGAAAAATGCCTATTGTTGAAATGTATATGTGGAGGTGGAAAGCACAAGTTTATGTGAAAGAAAAAAAAACCTAGCTGAACCTCTTTGTGTTTTTCAACTGAGTTAAAGACGTAAAATACCATCAGAGCTTTCTGATTTTGAACTTGCTTGATTGCAATTCATTTGCAGCCATCAAAGGCTATAATAGGAATGTTTAGAAACTTTCTTTTTGGAAAAGACACAGTTCTGTTAGAACACTTCAAAACCCGCTTGCTGGAAATAATGAAGGTACTGTTATTTTTGGGCTCTATTTATCAGGGCATTGTTGGTGTATGCTCAGTCTCCTTGTTTAAGCATCCTGTTATTCAGAATATTCCATCTTGGGCAGTGAATTTACTTCAGAGGTAATGAGAGTCTCCTACAGCAAAGATAGCTGAGAGCAGGTTTTGTGAAAGTTTTAAAAGAAATAAGTGTGATTAGTTACTTGTGTATGTAAAGATGAATACTGCCACTTGTTTTTACAGTGGAAGGTAGGGAAAACGACTTTTGCTATGGTTTTAGTACAATTATATAACATGATGAGGAAACGGCTTACAGAATTGGACTGTAAACCCAGATGGCCTCTAATCTTCATCGTTATGCTCAGTGAGACAGGTCAGGATACAGTGCCTGTTGAAATGTTGGGTCTTGCACATCTACAAAGCTGAACAGTTTAACTAAAGAAAGTTCTTTAGAATCATGGCTGGTTTTAAACTGATAACTATGCATTTGTTTTGAACACTTTAGCATGAGCTTCCCTGTGAACTTTTTATAGGATGCTTGTGTTTTTACATTAAAATAAACAAAAGGTGAAAGGACATTGTGTTCTAATTTTTTAACTGAATAAGTCAGATTACCTGAAAGCTGCACAGAAGGAACATATGAGTTTTGTATAGTCATAAAGTTAGGCACGTCAGGAAGTTATCCGGTTCTAAACGTGTCTGGGGTTTTTAAATAATTTTTTATTATTATTTCTGTTATTTTTTGTTGGCCATCTGGTTCACAGTTGGTTCCCTCTGGCTGCATGTACCAGTGGGCAGTTCTGTTGGGATGAAGAAGGGAGTATGAGTTCCTGTGTAGGGACAGTAGGGCAAAGTTCCCAAAGCAGCAGGCACTTCCACCTGTTCTGCTTGTGTTTTGATGGTGGTTGTGAGAGGCAGGAGCGGAATGACTCCTGACTGTGTTACCATGACCAAGGCGGGCACACTGCCCAGTGGAGATGTGGTTATGGTGTAAGCAGCATGCCTGGTACATCCCATTTCCTTTATGCTTTAGTAATAGCCTGTTTTTGCGTAGGAATACTGCTTTGTGCAAGTGTGTCCACTGAGAGGGCTCTACTGTGGGATTTTGATTGAATCCTATACCTAAGCAAGATAGGTGTACTAGGATGGCTTTTAAACTTAGGTCAAGATTAATCTGTTTTCTTTTCTGGAACCGCTGTTAATAAAAGCCCAACAAACTCCTAAATACTTCCTAATCTTTAGTTTTGGGTGATTTTTTCACCTGCATTCTCTGAAAATTAGAGGTAGATAGTTGCAGTAAAATGTTGAAGAAGTGGTTCCTATCACTTTCAATATTTTTATTTTTTCAATTAAGCTTAGGATTATGTCCTAACATAGCAGTGGAAATGAGCTAGAAAAAGTAAATCTCTGCAAGACTGCTTTTCTTCTGCATCTGTGACAGTTCTTACGGAAAGTTTGTGCCTTTCTGCAGTAGATTCATGCCAGCAGCACTTAGCAAATATAGTTATGTATTTCTTCACCTTTTGGAACAGGCTAATCTAATTTTACTCTCACAAAGGAATACTTTTAACTTTTTTTTTTTTCCTAATGTCAAAATATGAAGTGAAAGTGAAAACTTCAAACATTTAAGTTGCTTTATACTGCACAGAGTGACACTGATGGAGAGCAGCAGAGCTCTGTGGAAACCCACATTATTTTATTTGGTTTTGGTAGAAACTGTAAGGTAAGTGGCAGGTCATTCACTGCTTAAATAGCTTAACATGTGGTATGAAAGTAAAAATCCTCTTACTTATGTCTATTTTCCCTGTATTTTTTCAAGAGTGTCATTCAGTACTCTGTTGTCAGCATCTCAGTATTAAAATGAATGTGAAATTTTGACATACTTGGTCTACAAAGTCACTTACTGTATTGAATAGACATCACCCTGGTCTTGAAAGTGTAGGCTGTATGAATTACAAAGCAGCCTTTCTGAGCATTGTACAGTTTGTTTTAAAGTGAGGATAATTGAAAGCCTCAAAAAAATAAAAACTTTCTTTCATAGATCAGAAATTAAAAGACCCAAACTCACAACTACTATTTCTTTATTTTTTAATGCCAGTTTCCGTGTTCTTCTCACTGATACTTTTCTAGGAACATAAGATAGTAAATGGGGAGTTTAGTTTCCTAAACAGCTTTGTGTTTACATATTATAATGAATATGTAGTTGTCATCTCAGATCATGAATCTTTAAAATATTCTATGTAAACTGCTTCTAATACAGTGCAATTCCTTCAACTCCTTCTTCTAGATTGCTTTTACTGATCGCTTGTCATGGCAGCAGGAGGTGGGCCCTTTGAAGAAGGCATGAATGATCAGGACTTGCCCAGCTGGAGCAATGAGAGCCTTGATGACCGGCTGAACAACACGGTAAAATTACTCTTTTCTTTCTGTTACCATTTGGTGCTGTACCTTAGAATTACCAGTTGGATTCTGTTTGTGGCAGGTAACAATGCAAACCCCTAAGCCTCATCATGCAGGGCTTTGCATCCAGTACAGCTTTACTTGGAAAACCTGAGGCAGATGTAAGCAAGCAGTGGATATAATTCTGAGATTGTGAGGTCTATAGAGGTATTTCTGGCAAGCGTTTTGGGTAAATAAAGTAGCTAGACGCAAAAGCATTGTAGGCGACATGAAAGTGAAAGCTATAATTTAAAAAGTTCTGAACTCCTGAAAGTGAGAGTTCCCAGCAAAGAAGAAAAATACATCTTGAGCTTCATTTGAGATTAATTTAATGCATTTTGGATGAAATGCATTTAGGATTTCCTGACAAGCTAGTTTTAATTATGCAGTGGAGAAAATTTTATCTTGTGAAGTGTCGTGTGCTGTAGAAAACTTACTGCATATTTCAATGTGGCTAGCTGTCTTTGCTTCTAAAATGGAAATAAACTCTCTCACAGAACGCAAACATTTGGTTTTTGTCTGTGTGGGTAACAAATACGATTTTTTATTCTCTCTCCTTCCCCTTAAGGACTGGGGAGGTCAACAGAAGAAAGCAAACAGATCTTCAGAAAAGAACAAGAAAAAGCTTAGTGGGGAAGGTGAAACAAGACTTACTAATGACATATCTCCAGAATCTTCACCTGGAATGGAGCGACGGAAGACCAGAACTTCTCATAGTTTTCCTCATGCTCGATACATGACTCAGATGTCTGTTCCAGAGCAGGCTGAACTAGAAAGGCTTAAACAAAGAATAAACTTCAGTGATCTGGATCAGGTTTGTGCGAATACTAGCTCCCACTAGAAATGTGACTCCCAAATGTATTCAGTTATCTCTTAATGAACTGACAGACGAGTAAAGAATACTTTCATAAGTGATCAAGGTTAAAAAACACCCTTACAGGCACCATGACAACTAAATCAAAATGCTAGTTTTGACCTTCGGAAAATAAGGGAAAGTTTAGGACCATGGCGTTTCTCTCTGTGCTAGCTGTCTTCACTTTCTTGCTCTCAACCATTAACAAATTCCTGTATCCTCGGAGCAGTATTTCTTACTCATTGAACTTGCGTGCTTCTTGAAAATAGCTGTTACCTTATTTTGAAAGTCTGTTCTTGAACTGCCAGTTCGTGATCCTGAACATTGTTACCCTTGTGGATTAAGCAGAGGAGTATCATTAAAAACTGCTCATCAGTAGAGAATTTTATGGCACAAATTCTTGAGCTGTAACTACTCTTTTGGAAATACAAGCACATTCATCCTTCCTGTGTCCAAAACTAAGGAAAAGTATGAGGGATTCATTCTTTTGGAACAAGGCATAAATTTGTGTTAACAGTTTCAGAACAGAGGCTAGTTCATCTTTACCAAAGGTTGTTGCTAACTTCTTCACTTGTGAGGAGTCTTTCCAGTGTGATTCATTGTGCTGACTTACATATTGTGTTAAGGGCTGGGCATAACTTCCTCCTCAAATGTATATTAGGGCAACAAATTGCTATTCGCAAGGTTTTAAAGAGAAGTTGAAGTTCTGAGGTATTATATTCTGCACAGGAATATGTTGCACTTTTATTACTGTTCTTTTCTCAAATGTACCTGGAGAAGTAGAATGCCTTTTGCTACAGTAAAGGTTGACGTCGCTGCAAAAATGAGGAGCTAAATTCTGAGAAACTACAGAACGTTTTTGCTTCTCATTGTTCTGGGAGGATGGATTTGCTTTCTGAAAACTTCATGGCAAAAAATCATTGACGCTGTATTCAGCTAACTTTTGGCCAGTTGGTGATTAATTAGATAACTTCAAAATCAGTCTAATAATACTGTAGAAATAGTAATATGAGCAGGGAAACAAAGCTGTGTTGAGAACATATTGGATGAAAAAATAAAGCAATTGTTCTTTCTTTTGTTTGTATATAGAGAAGCATTGGAAGTGATTCTCAAGGCAGGGCAACGGCTGCTAATAACAAACGTCAACTTAATGAAAACAAAAAACCATTCAACTTCCTGTCACTGCAGATTAACACTAACAAAAGCAAAGATCCTGCCTCAGGTTCCCAAAAAAAGGAGAGTGGGGTATCAGCACAGTGTAAAGAGTTGTTTGGAGCTGCTGTAAGCAAGGATTTCCTGCAAAACTGTCAAGTGTCTGCTCAAGAAGATGGAAGGGGAGAACAAACAATGGATAGTAGCCAGGTATTTACCCAGCCTATAAAGTCTGCAGAATATTGACTCTTAATCTTGAGTGCTGCTTTCTAAATTTCTTCAAAGTATAGATCTTTACTGGAAATATTTAACTTCCTCCTCTTCTGAAACTTGAAAATGTGAAACTGAACTTAATCATCTACTATTCTTTAGAAATCTACTTGTTGGTAACAGAAGTAATAATAATTTTCGTTTTAGAGGTTGGTTGCCTTTCACATGGTTCCAGAAAGTGCTCTCGCAAGTTGACTTTTTTCCTATGTTGATGAGCTCAGTTGTGTTTTAGCCTGTGTTGACCAGAAGCCCTGTGCTTCAGCCTTGCAATTTCCCGCATGCATAAATCTATCTTTACAAAGGTTGCTGACTTTTAACCACTTGTGGAAGAGTGCTCATAGGAGTGAACATACTAACATGTCCCCCTTTCATTACTCCTTTGCTGCTGCTATCACTGTGTCTTGTGCGTTGAATACATTGCAGTCGGAGCTGAATGCATTCAGTAACTTCAGTGTCTTTGCAGATTGTGAGCAGACTAGTTCAGATTCGCGACTATATTGCTAAGGCCAGCTCCATGCGGGATGATCTTGTAGAGAAAAATGAAAGATCGGCCAATGTTGAGCGTTTATCACACCTTATAGATGACCTTAAAGAGCAGGAGAAATCCTATCTGAAATTTTTGCAAAAGATGCTTGTAAGTTTGAGAACATAATATGTTTGTTTCTGCACTGTAAGCTTTCTTTAGGAGTTGACCTTTTATGTTTTGATGGTGATACTGAGGGTGTTGATTTCGGTATGTAGTACCTTCCATAATTCATTTTTACTGCCCCCTTATATAGCTTTTGATTTGTGCCAATGAAATATTTCAGGCTAGAGAAAATGAGGAGGATGATGTTCGGACTATAGATTCAGCTGTGGGATCTGGTTCTGTAGGTGAGAGCACATCGCTAAACATTGATGTGCAGTCTGAGGCTTCAGATACCACGGTAAGCTGCCTTTTAGTAATTAAGTTAGAAATGAGGGCTTTATTTTGTTTTGTTTTTTTTTTTTAATGAGTCTTATGCTAGTGTAATAATCTGCAGTTCAGTTAAAAAATAGTAAATTCCCAGGCACTCCATTCAGGAGGTGTCCATGCATGTGTGGGTTTATTTTTTTTAATACAAGAAAAAAAGTAACAATTCTGTCATAACAGCAGAATCTTTTAAATTTTCATTCTTTTCTTTGAAGTACAGTGAAGACTTAAATGTGTACTTTGGCAGAGAATTCACTGACTTGATGTAGGAAGAAATACCTTTCTATACCATTTTTCATCTCTAGGTTTGTTTCTGTTAGTGGGGAAAATTTTGGGATGTTGGATGAGGGAAGGGTTAGAAATCTGTCATTAGTGGGCCGTTGTCCGAGCATCTTAGTGATACAATAGACATATTGACCTAATACATAAGTTTCTCTCCTTTCTTGGAAAGATGGGCATGTCTTTAGAAATTGTGTTCTGAATTTAGTGCTGAGATAAACAGTCCAATCTTCCTTTTTATTTATAAAAACTTTTTTTTTTTTTTTTTAACATGGTAAACATATCTTGTAGTAGATACAAAAGCATTTTAATAACTTCAGTGTCTTCTGTTCTATTACGCTGAAGAAAGTACCAGAGAGCAGGTACTCTTTCTGGCCAGGTTGCACACTGAATGTCCTATGGATGAGGCGAATTTACCTGCTTGGAAATAAAACGGTTAAAACATTAAGAAGCTTTTGTAATTATTATTAGCTTTATAAGAACTCTATCCCTGTAAAGAAATAAAATGATAGACATGGAAGATGCACTTTTACCTTAAAAAATTTAAGTTTGGAAAATGCAGAAAACGGCAGGTTTGTTTTTTAAGAAGTATCGATGTAAACTTGCATTTGTCTTAATATTTGCAAAATTTGCACTTAAGTTTTTTTGTTTGGCTCTTAATTTTGCATCTAAGCTCTCTTTACATGCAGCTTGAATATTTTACGTGCAGAGCGCATACTTCTGGTCATATAATGTTGATTGCTATATGGAGCTTTATTGTTACACAAATTCTAAGAATGACTAAAAATGTCTTCATCTTTAGTAAATGTTTTTAGATATTAGTTTTCATTATTTGACAGGATGAAGTGGGTAGGTTTGTAACTTAAAAATGCATGCTAAGTTGGAGCACATTTTCAAAATCTAACTTACTAAACTATTCAATATAGGAGGTATCTTTTAGTTTGAGTTGTCGGCCCCGCATTGAGGACAAACTAGGGAATTCAGCTTCACGAGAACAGGTTACAGACATTGATGTTACACCAAGCCCTAAAGGGAAAAGTGAAAGAGCTGCTCTGAATGACAGGGAAATCTGGCCTTGTGGGATTAATAGCCAGGATCATGGATTGCTTTCAAAGGTACACTTCAAAATGTTACTTTAGCCTCAAATAGGGTTTATACAGGCTAGTCTTCCCCATCCCCCCATCTCCCTTATTAATTGCTTCAAATGTACTTGTTACTTACAGTGAATGTTCCCGCTGGATTGCTTATCTGTATCCAGTTGTCTTTTCACTGAATTAATCTTCTTTGTCTAGAATATTTTTTCTTTGAATAGAAATGTTTCACAGCCTTTTCTTCTGAATTGTTAGCATTGATATAACTGTACAGCAGGTGTTGTGATTTTATGTAAAATATCCTTCTAAGTTTTGTTGTACCCTTCTTGGGAAAACATGCTGTAAATGTGACTTTCAGACACTTGTCATGGTTACATTAATAGTCTGCCAATGCACATTTAAACTAATACCAAATACAGGAAATTAATTAGAAATTAGTAGCCTTAACTTGTTCCACAAGTGTTTTTGTATAGCTGTTGGTAGGAATATTTGGTTGGAAGGGGGGAAGACTTTGAAGGGGCACAGTGTCTAAAACGTCTTTTTTTATCCATTATGAGCCTTTCTATATCATTGTCATTCCTGTGATTGAATTTTTAACAAGTCTTAAATTCAATCATTTTTCCCCTAAAATAAGACTTAATAGAAGAATTTAATGTTTTGTCAAGCTTAGTAGTCTAAATGCAGAACTAAGTTTGAAAAATTTGTTAATGCAACTTTCATGAACTCAAGCAAATATGGTACTTAAGATAATGTTTGGATTATTTCATAGGTGGGTGGGTTGAAACATACACCCTTGATTCCTTTCTTCCCCTTGTTCCTCCCTGTGCTGATTTCAGTGTGTGATCTATTTTGACTCTACTGTGCTGTTTATATGAGAGGTGAGAGTTTAACAGCAATCATCAGTGTGAGTTGCAGTGCATCTTTTAGTGACACTTCCAGGAGTTTAGAATTCTGGATGTTTTCAGCTTTCTCTGCTGGAAAGCTGAACATTCCTTAGTAACCAGAACTAGTTAATATGATACTGGCTTATATTCTGACATTTGATGCAGAGCATTTGGACGGAATTTTCTACTTTAGTAGCTTAATACTACGTGGATAGAAGATTATGCTTTCAAGTTAGTAGTGTTCTTCTTAAATGCTTGTTATTTTCTGTGATTTCATCTGCAAAGTGCAGTAATGCAGCTTCAGACAGGATCAGGATCTTAACTGTGGATGTCTTACTAAAATACTTAATTTGAATAAAAGTTTTGATGCACCTCTCCAAGTCCTGATTAGCATAGGATGAGGAAAATAACTTGAGTTTTAATATATTTTAACTGCTCAGCATGCTTTCATTCTTTCAGAACTATCTCAAAATATTGTTTGAAAACAATGTAGAGAGGATTCTGTGTGTGTTTTTGTTATGAAATTGGTTGACCCAAACCTGGCATATTCTAGTATTAATGCCATAAATACAGCACACAGAACACATATATTTGAAGAGTTACTGCCTAAAGCATTCTGCTGAAAACTTAAGAGATTTTAGGGCCGTAAATCAATTCAGATCTTGTGTTTTGTATAGTTCATGATACAATGCCTTATCTCGCTTACCTTTAGCAGTCTTAAAGCTTAATATCCACTGTTATAGTTTAGAAGACAGAGGGAGGCTTGGGCTAGTCTTTGGGTCATGGTAGAAAACTTAAACCCTCAGGAGCTATAAGCATGTCTGGGTGGTACAAGCTTCTTCCTATGGGATGTCTGAATTTTTATTTTAAGTAAAGGACTATCAGAAAGGTGAAGCTGTTTCATTTTTACTTTTTTCTGTTAACCGGACTGTTCATTTATAGGCAAGTTATGCTTTTTTTGATGCTAATTTTACTCTTTCTCAACAGATAAATGGTTGTAGTTATGGTAATGTTGCTCCATCTCTTGCAGGCCAGAGATCCTCAACAGGAAGCTAAAGAGGAGTTGGAGAACTTGAAGAAACAGCATGATTTATTGAAAAGGATGCTACAACAGCAGGAGCAATTAAAGGCTCTTCAAGGAAGACAGGCAGCTCTTCTTGCTTTGCAACATAAAGCAGAGCAAGCCATTGCTGTCCTGGATGATTCTGGTATGTGGAATGGTGGTGTCTCTTACATCATGTTGGCATGCTGACTGAATGATTAAAGCTGGAATTGTGAGATACACATTGAAAAGGCTTTTATTACTGCAAAGCCTCTGCTTCTGAAGAGTGGACAATGTAACATTATAAAATGATATGTCAGTTAAAAACCCAGAGCTGATTACTGTGGTTTACCTCTAAAATCCTAAAAGAGTGGGGTTTTCTCCTAAGAATTGGTCTACCCAATGTTAAGATTCAAATTCAACTTGCGGCAAAGTAAATGCTTTCAAAATTTGAAAACAGTGAAACTTTACTATGTGGGTAATAAAGTCATAATCTTTGGTGAAAATTAATAATATTTGTGCTTGATTTTTCTTATGAACTGTTGGTTTGTATTTGGGGAGAAATAAGAATTATTTGTGTTTTTCAACTGCATATTTAGTACTGTTTGTATATGAACTTTGAGGTAGGGGAAAAAAGCTTTCTTGCAAATTTATTTCTCTCATAAAGCTTTTTGACCATCAAACCACCAAGATTCCATTTGCAGATGTAAATATTGCAACTTACACTACCATGAAAGCTTGGTGTCCTGTTAATGTATTCTTTTGAGAAAGTGAAATTACATGCACAGTTTTTAGTTTAGCTATATTAAATAATTGCAGTTTTATTTCTAATAAGTTTCTACAGCCTTAGACAAAGTGGTTGCGTTCATTTTGCTCTGACCTTTTTAGCAAAACACAGAACAAGCCTAAAGTTCTTTTGTATGGTTCTTTACAAAGCAGTTCTGAGTTGTCTTGTTAGTATTTTTGTAGCAGAAGTTATCTTTCAAGAGTAAAGCTGGTGGAAAGGACACAAAATTAAAAATACATGATGTATTTTTAGAGGGTCAGTATATTGATAGTGTTGTTAAACGACACATTTTTATTTAAATAGCTTTTATTTCATTGCTGTGGAAAAATACTTAATTTTCCCCTTTTTCTGTATGCCCAGTTGTAACAGAAACTACAGGTAGTGTTTCAGGAGTGAGTCTTACATCAGAATTGAATGAAGAATTGAATGACTTAATTCAACGCTTTCACAACCAACTTCATGATTCTCAGGTCAGTCCTGAGATTGTACTGTATAGATTTTGCCATTATCAGTTTTTATACTGTTTAACAATGTAGTTAAATGTTTGTCTTGCTCATCTGTGTGCATTTGCTAGTGAAACTAGCAGCATTCCGCCCACGCTTGAAAACTCAGCGAACTTGAAAATTCTTAAGGTTATTAGCTGACTGATCTATGCTTTGTTTCTGTCTCATGGGTTTCCATGAAAGTCTAGAGGAGTAGTTTCTTTATTGCAATTTTATTATTAACTCAGTTCATAATTGGGATGTCATTAGAGTGTTTTCAGTATATTTCCCTTTATAATATTCTTGGTTTTGGTATTGATTTTGGTGTTGCATATGGAAGGCCCATAAGAAAACTTTTTGTTTCTCACAGTTCATTTTCCTTTTTTGGTAGTACTTTGAATAAAATGGAATTACTCTTTTTAGACGCAGTCTGTGCCTGACAACAGAAGGCAAGCAGAAAGCCTTTCACTTACCAGAGAGATTTCACAAAGCAGAAACTCTTCCATGTCTGAACACCAGTCAGATGAGAAGGCACAGCTTTTTAATAAGATGCGAATGTTGCAGGGTAAAAAGCAAAAAATGGACAAACTATTAGGAGAACTTCATACACTTCGTGACCAACATCTAAATAACTCTTCCTGTAAGTCAATCTAGGCAGAATTGCATTTTTTTCATTAATACAATGGTTTTAATGTGCATGTCAGTAACATTTTCTTTCAGATTGTAATTGGTCAATAAAATGCTGGTGGTAAGAGCTGTGCTGGGCCAGTATTAATGTAAATGGGTTTTAATGCTGTATAAGTTTCTGTCTTAATGAAGAACTCTACAAGTGATGATAATTGTCTATTAGCACTTTGTTTTATAACATTGAAATTGACTAATGTGAGAATGTGATGGATTTTTTTCTTCAAGGCTTGTTTGTGACACATCTGGCTTGTGAAAAAAAGCGCCATATGAACTTGAGCTTTGTGTGTTTTTATCACAGTACATCTGCATTTGTGTACTTGGCACTTCATGCATTTGTAGCTTTATGGCAATAGGGCTTTGCTCCCTCTCTGTCAAAAGGCTTTCATGTGCACTTGTGGCAGGGACTTCAATCACAGGCTATTCTAGAGAGCCTTACCTGTCTGACTGGACTAGAGCTTTGGCCTTTTCTTCTAATGGCTTTGTGCTCTCTTTATTGATGCAGGCCTATCCACTTGCTGCCCTTGCTCTTTGTTTCTAGCAATGCATTTGTACTGGTGAATTTTGTCCTGTAGCTGGGAACTTGTGAGGGGTGATCATAGCATATTCTGTGAGAAATGAGGTCTTGAGGCATGCACTTGGAGAAGGACATGCTGATTTAATAGTTACGTTACTATACCCCAATTTTTCTATATGTTTTTAATGCATACAATATGAACATATTTGGATATGATTTCACATAGCTGGAAGAAGCAAACATCCAGGAAATGGACAAAAGAGTTCAGCGGAGGTGAAAAATTTGCTCGGGATTTTCTTTTAATCAAAATTCTAAAATATTACATTTTTATAAAGAAGCAATGCAGCCTTAAGTAAACCCTTAAAAAAACTATGGGCAGAATTACAGCATGAAAGCTTCTACTTCTAACATTCGATAAATCTAAAAGGGAATAACAGAAATCTTTTTTACAAAAGCTACCTTATTACTCACTGCCTGTTGACATTGGTTGCAACAAAACTTAAGAAAAAACTTTTGTTTTGCTAAGGAAAGAAGTTATTAACCACTCTTTTGCCTGTTGGTAATATTTTCTGTCGTTATTTTAATATAATTCAGTTAAACAGATTCCTTATGACAAATTGTTCACATAAGCTGTATTTCTTTTCTGTAGTTTTTTCTGCTTCAGGTTCTCCTCAAAGGAGTATTGACCAAAGAAGTACAACTTCAGCTGCTTCTGGTCCTGTAGGCATAATAACTGTTGTCAACGGTGAATCAAATACTCTAGCATCTGCTCCCTATCCTCCTGATTCCCTGGTTTCTCAAAATGAGAGTGAAGAGGATGAAAATCTAAATCCAACAGAAAAGCTTCAGTAAAAGTTCTTTTATTTTCACCATTTGATTTAGTAATTTGGAGTGTTACTTTTTTAATAAGTTTTGTGCTAAGTAACTATTTCCATTTTTTGATCTACCTAATTTAGTATTACAGACTACTTAGTAAACAATCTAATACAGTTAACTGAATTCAGAGCTTTAAGTGGAAAGTTCTTATAGTTTAAAAACTGGCAGTAAACTCTTAAGAACTTTATATATATTCTTTTTAACTCTACATAGACTTGGTTAATATGCCAAAACAGATTAAATACTCTTTTTTTCCTCCTCAGGAAGCTAAATGAGGTTCGTAAGAGGCTGAATGAGTTACGTGAATTGGTTCACTACTATGAGCAGACATCTGATATGATGACAGATGCTGTGAATGAAAACACTAAGGAGGAGGAAGAAACAGAAGAATCAGAAAGTGATTCTGAACATGAGGATCCACAGCCTGTTACAAATATTAGGTTGTTGTATTTTTTGTTATCCAAAGTCTTTGTAGCTGAGTTGTTGCTTCAAGAAACCTGCAATACATTATTGAGTCAACCAGAAGTTACTAAAAAATCTATGCTTATTACATTAACAAAATTGCATTTTTTAATTTGAGGTAGCTGTTACACAGATATTTAGTAATTATCTAATCCTTAGTGTCTTCTTTATTTAGATTAGCATGAACATTTAGAAAATCGCTATAAGACTTCAAAAATCTGTAATTCTTTTGGTTTAAGTACTGAATTATGTATATGGAATTTCACTGGATGATTAGTCTTAGACTAAAGAATTGGAGTAAAAAAACCTTTCCGTTTACAGAGGCATTTACAGCTACAGTCTGGCACCTTTGTGTATAAGCTTTTATAACGTAGACTTATACCTGTAAGGCCTAATGTATTGTTGCAGATCTAGCAGGGGATAATTTAAAGCTTCTTTGATTGTTTAAAAAAAAAATCTGTTGGAGAATGTGGAAAAACTCCCAATGTCTGGACTGATTTTATATGGAGTTGTAGTTTGTTTGTTTTTTTTGTTTCGGGTGGTTTGTTGGTTTCTTTAGGGGGAGGGGTCAGAACACCCATTCCTAAAAAGGATAAAGTAAAATTGTATCCCTGTCAGTTTTTAAAAAGTTAATATGAGTAATTTATTTTACCCTAGAAACCCTCAGGGAATCAGTAGTTGGAGTGAAATAAATAGCAACTCAAATGTACAGTGTGGAACTAATAACAGAGATGGAAGACATCTTAATACAGACTGTGAAATAAACAACCGATCTGCTGCTAATATAAGGACTCTAAAAATGTCTTCTACTTTAGGTATGTTCTAAATTCTTCCAGTAATTTTACTTCTTAGCTCAAATAACACTGATAGCTGCACAGAGTTTGGGAGATTCTTGTTTGATGAGCAGAATATTCAAGAGCCTGATCATTTAAGTTAAAATATTTCTAATGTCCAGTAATTACAGTGGACTTCAGAAGTTCAATAATGTGTCTTTGGTGTTGTTTTGTTTCCGCCTCTCCCTGTTTCTAGACTGTCATAATAGGGAAAATGACAAACACCTGGATCTACCCCAAGGTGAAGATGATGAAGTGGAAGAAGATAGAGTTAGTGAAGATTCCTTGTCTACTCACAGAAGTAGCCTGGGTGATGTTGCTGGAGATGCTGAGTTTGAGCAGAAGATCAATAGACTTATAGCTGCAAAACAGAAGCTTAGACAGTTACAAAACCTTGCTGCTATGGTGCAGGTATGATATAAATATAAACTTGTGCACAAAAATTTAGCATTCATTATTTCATGTAATGTGTAACTTTTGATAGGGAAAGACTGCTTAATGCAACATTTAAAATGCTTTTTTTTAGGCTAGGGAAAAAGGGATACTGTTTGATTTTTCTGAATTCAAGGGTGCTACTTCTAGAATTCAATTCAGGGATTTTTCTTGGAGGGTGCTAGCCTAAGAGAACAGTGGTCTTAATATTTAACCTTAGCACTGGACATACAATATAAAATATAAAATAAAAACCAAGAAGTAGATCAGTATTATTTTTAAAAATATTAGACATTTTTAAGATTATAGTGAACATTCAGCACATTTAGGTTTTTGAACTATAGTTTTTATGATGTCATTCAATCAGTGAAGACCGTTTTTCATCAAAATCTTTGGATATTGTAACATGTTGGACTTGCAGCATTTTGGTTTGAAGGCAGTGCTTTTATTTATTTCAAGAGTTTTGAGGGCCAGCTATAAATTGGAAGTGTTTTTAATTTAACATGTCTCACTAATTTAGTGAGAATATTCAATATCTCGCTAATTTAGTGATGTTAGTAGCACAATGTCATGGATCTGATGTCCCTTCAAAAGGTCACATTTGAGCACCACCTCTGCATACTGGATACACACAGGTGTGTCAGAAATGAAAAGGCTCTGTGTGAGAACTTTAAAATCAAGCTCAGTTGGAACCCGTGTTTTACAATATTAACAGTATAAACACAATATTGTTATTTCAAGATAATATTTCTATCAGAAATTTCTCAGCATCTATATCAGTGTTGTTTTTTATCATCACTATAGAGATGCTTACTGTGCAGTGGTATAAATTGGAATTAGAGATGATTCAGCAGCTTCCTTAATAAATAACCTAATTAATGGCATATCTTCAATTGGGTTTCCAAGGCTTGTTATGTGTATGTACTCAGAAAAGATACAGTAGTTCTGTGAACTATGTCATTCTTGGTCACCAGTGATCTCTTCAGCAGAGTCTTTATGAACAATGATCACATTGGAAAATGAAAGGAGCAGTGGCTACAGCTTTCTTATTTTCAATTTGAGAACTGAAAATACAGAAATTATAAAAAAAATAGAAGACCAGTAGGACTTTCTCCAAAATATTTTGATCTAGTTTTCAAGAGTAGTTTTGTCACTAAGTTGTTAATAATAATAATAATAATATTAATAATATAATTATATTAATATTATTAATATTAATTATTAATAAAATAATAATATTTAACTTCACTGACTGCAGTAAAGAAGCAGTCTTGTTCACCTCAGTCTCCTGTTCCCTCTTCCACACATGCTTGCATGGTCCTGTCCACTGAGTCACAGGCAAGTGGTTTATGCTTCCAGAATGAGACAAATCATTTACATTTATAGTGGAAGTTTCAGTAGTTGAGGTTGAGCTAAATAACTTTAAATTCTCTCATTAACTCAATGTATCTTAAAGTCATGATGCCATGGTGATAATGACTTCTCAATTCTTGATTTGTACTAAAGATAAAGCTATTCAGACTGATCAGTTTTGAAAAAAATCAAACTAGACAAACTTGACAAACTAGATTTGTTACCTTTTTTTTTGTATTAACTTGAAAATAGTCTAACTGCCTTTCTGACATCTTTTTAGGATGATGATCCTGAACCTCAAGGAACAATTGCAAGTGCTTCTAATATTGGTGACTTGTTGGGTGAGATGGGAGAGACAAAGCAACAACCAAACAATGTCCGAGCAAGTTCCAACAAGTTAAAAAAAGATGTGCGACTAAATGAAAAAGCAAGGTAAACCTTTGTCAAAAGATGGTAGAGCTGTGCTTCAGGCAACTTCTTGCCAACTGACATGTGGATAACTTACTTACACAGAGAGAAGTTCTATGAAGCTAAACTTCAGCAGCAGCAACGGGAGCTTAAGCAGTTACAAGAAGAAAGAAGAAAACTGCTTGAAATCCAGGAAAAAATTCAAGTGTTACAGAAAGCTTGTCCTGACCTTCAAGTAGGTAGAATGTATTTGTTTGCTGTCTTTAAGGTGTTGAGCAAAGAAACATAAAATATCTTGCTCACCATTTTTTCCCTATGAAAATTGGAAAATACTTAAAACTTGTAATACTCTAAGCAGGTGGACTTTTAAACCTAGAGTTCTGCTTATGTTATTCTATGGTTCTTGTTCACTGGTTGGTATATCTTAATTTCACTGTAGTTTGCCTTCAAAAGCCTTGATAGAGGCTAGACAGAACCTTCTGTCTTTCTTCTAGTCTGAAATTGGTCTATCCATCCCGGTCACTCACTGCTTCTTTACTTCTCTTAGTAGTCATTTGCTGGTATTTTTGGAGCAATGCTGTGTCTTGTAAGCACAATCAACGCTTCATTGCACTTAACTGTACAGGGCTTTACTGTTTTTTGTGCTCTTCGAAGATTAACTTCTTTTTGTGAAGTGAGCAATAAATTATCAATACTGTGCATTTAGAACATTATATAATAATATGCAATATAAGTTTTGTTGATTTCTAGGTAAGTTTTGAAATAAATGTTTAGCCTTGATTCAAAAATCCTTTTCCCAAGATACTGACTTTCTAGCCTCATAAAGCCTTAACTGTGTTGAGTTTTAACTGCAGGTAAGTTTTAGAAAGCTATTACACTCTATTTTGCCATTTTGCTTTCTCTTTCAGTTGTCAGCTGGCCTGGGTAACTGCCCAGCAAACAGACAGACTTCACAAGCAACATCAACTCCAGCCGCAAATGAGTGTAACACAGCAAGCAAGCCTTTATTTGAGTGTGATGAATCTGTACCAGTAGGCAATGAGGTATTTCATACTTTATATACAGTGACTTTAAACGGGTTTAGAAAGGAGAAGATTCAGGTGGCTTGGACACATTTTAAGATGCTGGCCTGGGGACTGGAGTGGTAGCTATTTTAACAAAGCGTGTTTAAAGGCTTCCTTATTTCATTTCTGGAAAGAAGGAAATAGTGACTTGAACTGACAAAACATTTTCCCGCAAATACAGCACTTGTTACCAAATATTAATGTGAAAGTTGAATTAATTTTGAATTTTTGCCATGAACCAAGATAATGTATACTATAGGCAGGTCATCCTTGGAGAAAATGATGAAAGTATTTGTTGTAGCCTGATTTATTTTTGCGTCTTCCTTCACCTTTTCCCCTGAAATTGTCTTTAATAATGATCTGGATATTACTTACTCTTTCTGGAGATTACGCTAGTGTTATATTCTGATTATTCCATTTTACTACAAGCAGTTATGGTCTGAGATGAGAAGACATGAGATATTAAGAGAAGAATTGCGACAGAGAAGAAAGCAACTTGAAGCTTTAATGGCTGAAGATCAGAGAAGAAGAGAGCTCGCAGAAACAATATCCACTGTTGCTGCATCTGTTAAAAGTGAAGGGTCAGAAGCTCAGTGTACTCCACAGCAGAGCAGGACTGAAAGGTATGAGCACAAGTTATTCTGTATTAATCAGTGGGTACTTCCATTGTTTAGTGGGATGTCAGTGTTGGGGGCAGTTTCCTCTGTTCATCTGAGCACTCAGTGTGATGATTTAACAGAGCAGGAAGTTAATTTCTTGGCTTGTGAAGTGACTGTTATTTAGCAACTTGACAATTTTATGGGTTTTCCCAGCATATTTAGTCTCTCCTGTTTTACCAGTGGGGGAAAGAATCACCTAAGGAGAAGAAAATGCATGAAAAATGCCAAATGATCAGAGTAAATTTTTTTCATCTTTCCCCATTTTATAGCATAGTAAAGTAATACATTTCCAAAACAGAAAGTAATTTCGTTTATCTGTCCTGGTATTAGAAACAGAATGCAAGTTTGCATTGGTGAGACTCAGAATCAACTGGGTTGGAAAAGACCTTGAAGATCGAGTCAAACCTATGACCTGACACCACCTTGCCAACGAGACCACGGCACTGAGTGCCACATCCAGTCTTTACTTAAATGCCACCAGGGATGGTGACTCCACCCCCTCCCTGGACAGCCCATTCCAGTGCCCAATCACTCTGTGAAGAGCTTCTTCCTAATGTCCAGCCTAAACATCCCCTGACTCAGTTTAAGCTTGTCCTCATGTCCTGCCACTGGTTGCCTGGGAGATGAGGCTGACCCCCACATGGCTACACCCTCCTTTCAGGCAGCTGGAGACAACACTATGGTCTCCCCTAACACTATTCCAGGCTAAACAACTCCAGCTCCCTCTGCCATCCTCAGAGGACTTGTGTTCCAGACCCTTCACCAGCCTTGTTGCTCTTCTCTGGACATGGCTCCAGCATCTCAACATCCTTCCTAAATTGAGGGGTCCAGGACTGGACACAGCACTCAAGGTGCAGCCTCACCAGTGCCAAGTACAGGGGAAGAATGACCTTCCTGGTCTTGCTGGCCACACCATTCCTGATGCAGTCAAGGTTGCTGTTGGCCTTCTTGGCCATGTGGGCACTCTGCTGGCTCATGTTCAGGACGGTTTAATTCTTTCTGGTGCAGCTTGATTAGTTGCAGGTAGACTTGGCAGTTGTCAACAGATTGTTTCGGTAATTCACCATAAACTTGAAAAAAAAAAATACTCTTTTTTCCAAACACCCATTTTCTCCCTGACCTTGCAATGTTCACTAGGACAATGGCTACCTGGGGAGGTTCTACCCAGTGTGCGCTAGAGGAAGAAAATGGAGATGAAGATGGTTATCTCTCTGATGGAGGTGGTCAGGCAGAAGAAGAGGAAGAAGATGCTTCAAGTTTGAATGACAGTTTCTCTGTTTATCCCAATAACAACATGTCAGAAAACACCTATTTTGTTAAAGGAAACAAAGATAGGTTAGTAGTGTTATTTGTTGGTTTAATGCTTGTCCAAGTGTATTTGGAAGAGGGTGGAAGAAGCATTGCATTAACTACAAGGCATCCTCACAGCAAAGGAAAAATGGTCTTTCTGTTTGTTAGGGAGTTGTGTTTAGTGGCAGTTTCTTGTCTGGGTCTTTGTAGCTGCAATGCATATAACTGATTTGGTGATTTCTTTTGTTTTCAGTCCTGTTAAAAGTCTGCCATTGAGCTCTCCAGCTGGCTGGCAGTGGCTCCTGATGTTCCTGTTTGTTTTTAGTCAGCTTAAAAGATAATCAATCTGGGTGAAATTTTTGCTATGATAAAGATCAGTCCCTTCAAAAATAGTAGTTCAGAGAATTAAGCCAGCTCTGAAATTTTTGCTTCTAAATTGCTGGTTTCTGTAGTTGTGAAAACTATTTCTTAATTATTGTGAATAATTTTAACTCTTGTTTACCTGATTGACCTTTGTATGATTAAATGAAAATGCCATATTAAAAATAATGTATATATCTGCAGTTATTTCTACTGGTTTGCATGCCAAAATGATTTTAGTAGGCAGTGGGCTAATCAGGGACTGGACCTGTAAGTGTATTAGGTTGGACTTTTTGACAGTCATAGTCAGGTAGGGGGCTCCTGTTTTCCATTTGTTTAGGATAATGTTGGATTGACAAAATAGCACGTATGATAAGCTGGCCTGTGCCACGTGAGTTTTTGATGTACAACTTAAACATAATATGAATGGAAGTACCATTAGTTGTTTGAATTGTTTGATTTTGTCCTCATTCTTCAATTTTTCCCAACCCAGGTGGAAAAATTGCCGTCCCCTTTCAGCAGATGGAAATTACCGTCCAGTGTCCAAGGCCAGGCAACAGCAAAACATAAGTATGCGACGTCAAGAAAATTTTCGGTGGATGTCTGAGCTTTCCTATGTGGAAGAAAAGGAACAGTGGCAAGAGCAGATCAACCAGTTGAAGAAACAGCATGAATTTAGTGTCAGTATTTGTCAAACTTTGATGCAGGATCAGCAGGTAGATAGGAAGAATGGTTCTTTTGCTGTTCTTATTTGCTTTTTATTCTCTTTCTAACTCTTTCTAGCAATGGCTTCTGGTTTTTGTAATTTGGTCACTGTTACATATTTTCTTTCTACAGACCCTGTCTTGCCTTCTACAGGCTTTGCTTACAGGCCCCTACAGTATGATGCCCCATAATGTTGCATCTTCACAAATACATCTTATTATGCATCAATTAAACCAGTGTTACACTCAACTGACTTGGCAGCAGAACAATGTCCAAAGGTGTGTTGACTGTATTAGTGTTTAACTATGGAATTTGAAATGCTTCAGTACATTGAAGAATGGTTATATGAGTAAAAGATTACAGATAATGGTTAGATATGAGACTCTTGACTTCTGAGTTTATTACAAGCTTTTGAAATTGTATGCATTATTTCTGGTTGTCTTTGTTTTTTTCTTCCCACCACCTCTTTAACACCTTTAAAAGTACTTCTCTAGTAATCTTCATTGAAGAGAACCAAAAGTTGGCAAAAATCTGCTGCAGTAGTTATTTTTTAATATGCTTTTGTGTCTGTAGTCTTCACTAGACTACCTGTCAAGATTCTGGATTCCAATGGTAATACACAGCAAAAAAGATTTTTGTCCTTTCTTAGTGTTTTCAGATAGAATTTACGCTTCTTACATGCCATTTGGATGTACTACGTTTGCCTTTTTGAAAAAAGGTGTTACAGTTATTTTGATTCATTGCATGAAAGTTTAAGGTCTTCATCTCTGGTTTGTGTTTGGTATGTGGTATATAGGTGCTGTCCTCATACATAATTTTTAAAATTAATTTCAGCCTCGGTCCTGTAAATACTTTGTATATTTGATTGCTTCTATTGAAGTTTGCAGCTTGCTTATTTCTTTAGGTTTTTTTGTTCCTGCAGGGATGTTTAACCTGTATATGTAACTGTGTATACATGACCACTAGTACTGAGCAGTTGGTTTTAAACCAACTCAGGATTAAATAAAATTAATTTTTGTCATGAGTTTTTTTTTAATTAGCTAAATAAAGCACTTCTTTACATACATTATATGGTGTAGGTGAAATAATATGAAGCTCGAATTACATGAGTATAAATTTACATTTTCCCATATTATTTTTTCTCCAAGTTGTTATTTTTTTCTTATTTTCAAGGTTGAAACAAATGTTAAGTGATCTTATGCAGCAACAGGAGCAACAGTGTCAAGAGAAACCATCAAGAAAGGAGAGAGGCAGTTGTGCACCACCACCTCCATCTCCTGTTTTCTGTCCGTTCAACTTCCCTCCACAACCTGTGAACCTCTTTAGCATTCCAGGATTTACTAATTTTTCTTCCTTTGCTCCAGGTGAGTATTACTATTGGTGTGAGAAGTAACATGAATTTCAAAAACTGACATTTCTCATTTAATTGAAATTGTAATGTGAACTTAGTGAAACTCTGTCACTTTTCCTTTATATTGAAACGGTCTTAAGCAGGAGTTTACTATTTGTTGCTGAACAATTGTATATTTTTACTTCAGTATGAAGAGCAGGACTCTTCATAGACTCTCTTCAAGTATGAAGTTAGTTATACTTAAAAATACTCACTCCATGTAACGTTTCAAATATTCTTCATCCAACATGTGAAAAGCAACATTTGAAGCCTTTACATACCTTCAGCAATCATAGTTGATATGAAATAGCAAATTTCATAGTTGAAATTGTGTTCTCAGTGAACCATGCAATTGAAAGGTGATTATTTCTGGTTTTCTTAGAACTTCAGACACTCATGTTTGTTGTAAATGCCTGTAAATGGAGCATGTTAACCAATTTTTGTTCTCATTGGAGTTACACAATAACTGTTGACTTGGTTACAGTATTCCTAATCTCTTTCTCTAATCTTCTTTTGCTGTTGAATTTGGAGGAAAAGAGTGTAGGTATTTTACTGTATAATACAAAGTAAACAAAACTGTCTTAATAGATTTCAGTCTTATTAGGAAATCAGGAAATAGGCACAGACCTGGATTAGAACTTTCAAATTGCAAAGTCTGTTTTCTGTTTGAGAATGTTTTTAAAATTACATGGAACCTGCCCAAAAGAATACTTACATTTAGTTTGCCACTTCCATAAAGATTCTGATGTTAAAACCGAAGTAGTATGAATCTATGACTTCTTTGGATCTGTAAGTACTTGAACCACTGGAATTTTCTTATCAGTTTAATGGTGGTTGAAGTACTGATAAGGTCTTCAGGCAGACAGAATTCTGCCTTTTTCTGGAACTGTTGTTATTTTTACTTCGACTTTTAGGAGCTCTTTACTGGGATTTCTTGAAGGACCTTATCTCCACTGATGGAATTGTGGTATCCAGTAATGTTAGAAACCTGCACTAAAGATAAATCCTGATTGTTTACAGTGTTTTCAGGATGAAAACAGTTCTTGCTTGCTTCCTCAGTGTATTTTTGCTTCATAATTTCATGCTGCCACACAGCGTGTCTCAGATTTGAATTTTATTACACAAACAAATGAGGTAGGATCTTCTGACTCTCTTGTTTACTTTGTAGGTATTAACTATAATCCAGTGTTCCCATCTGGTTTTGGAGATTTGGCACATAATAGTTCTCCACACAGCAGTGGGCAGCAGGAGCAACAACATCCTCTGGATCATAATACTTCTGGGAAGACTGAGTATATGGCATTCCCCAAACCCTTTGAAAGCAGTTCCTCTAATGGAGCAGAAAAGCAAAGGTATTTAATGTCAAAGTGCAGTTCTCCTTTAATAATTTCTCCTCCCTTTTCTGGGGCTTGTGGGAATTCATCATTCATTAAGGGAATTTATTGTCATAGAATTACAATATGAGCTTTACTTATGTAACTTCTAGTTTAATTTTTTTCATTTTTTCAGTAGTGTTCTACTTTTCTATATATTAATTATGTATCATTTCATGAACATTTTACAAAACCACTCATAGATTGCATTTGTTTTTAACACTTTCTGTAAGTGGAGGAAGATTTTGTTTCTATGGGATTGTTTTGAAACTGAGTTGTTTGAATAAGTAGAGGATATAATTTCAGTGAATGCTTATTTTTTTGTGCTGCTGTAGATTGTACTGAATGTTGTTTTAAGAAATGCTTTGACCTCTGGTACTATTTGAACACAGCAGCAGCTGCATTAATACATTTCACGCTGAAACCAGTGATAGATGGGAAGTCCTTTCCATTTGGAAGGGTTCTCTGGAATTATTGATTTTTCAATATTCATTTGATGTCTAAGTAACAAGGGCAGATAATTTGCATTACGGATAAACTGTTTGCCTGGTAATACATGGTGTTTCTATCTGAGAGATTAGGTTATGGTATACTGAGGTTGGTCTATTAGTCTTTTTTTTTTTCCTGATAGAAGGAATCATAGACAACTTGAAGAGGAAATGGAAAAAAGATCAGCTTGGCTTGATGATAGCCAAGAAATGAAGAAAGATGATCAGTCTCAGCTGAAAGCAGGTTTTACAGTTTCAGTACAAAACATTGCTTCTGGTCATAAAAATCAGTGTGATCTGAACCGGAGAAGAGAGTTTGATGAAGAGTCTTTGGGAAGTTTCAGTAGCATGCCTGATCCAATAGACCCAACTACTGTGACAAAGACATTTAGATCTAGAAAAGCATCAGCGCAAGCAAGCCTGGCATCAAAAGATAAGACACCCAAATCAAAGAATAAGAGGAAGAGTTCTTCTCAGTTAAAAGGCAGAATTAAAAATACTGGTAGGTTGTAAAGTAATCCTGGATACTGTGGCAAACTTGGCTTGGATTATAATCATTACATTCCAGAGAATTTATTCTCCATAAATGGTACCTATAATAATGAAAATAAGTTATTGAAATGACTTCATTTTGCATAATACAACTGTTTTTTAGGATTTCAGTAAGGAGAGAATAAATTGAGATACCATGATTTAAAAGGATCATGGTTGCAGGTATGTGCAGATTTGAAATAACAAGGAGAATCTTCTTCATTGTCTTCATGTTCAGACTGGGTTATTTGCTGAAAAATATGCTTCATTAAAATTCTGAGAAGAGAGGGACCCTACCAGTTAGTATAGTAGTACTACTGGGGTTGCCAAGGATTTAGTACTACTGTATGGCTTGACGGTACAGAGGAAGGCTTTCGTCTAGGAAGCATCATTAGTATTTTGCATCTTTAAGAGTGCCTTTGAACTTTTTTTTTTAAAGTAATAAAAGACATTTTGTAAACTGTTTCTTTATTTCTTCCTTTTCATTTCCTCCCATTAGGTTATGAAAGTGCAAGTGCTTCTAGTGCGTGTGAACCCTGCAGGAACAATAAAAGCAGACACTCTGAGGATGTGGTTCATGCAAAGGTGTTCAGCAAAAGGAATCAGGAACAATTGGAAAAAATAATTAAATACAGTAGATCTACAGAAATGTCCTCAGGTACTCTTTTCTAAATGTTTAATTATTTTGTCAGCTTCTGTGAGTAAGGGACCTTAGTCTCTAGTGTGTTATTTAAATGCAGTGCATTTTGACAGGAAGACAGGACTGTATATTTAGCATGTGGATTTTGCATTTTAATTTTTAAGGATGCTGTAAGTGTAAATTTGTAAAAAGTTGGATATTAATTGCTTTTGGGTGTTTTCTGTATATTAAGTACTTGATTAAAGTAAATTAGTACAGATTAAAGGAAATTAGTACAAGAAGCAAAAATGTAGCCAATCTCACCCATTTGTCGGTTATTTTATGAGAAGTAACTGCAAAACTGATGAAACTGCATAGTGTTTAAATTACATCCTGTACTGCATACATGGCTTCTTCCTATTCATGCTTAAATGAGCTCCATCAAATATCATTCAAATTCAGTCTTATAACATCACATAAACCCTTACGTTTTTGCCATCTGCACTGCTTTTCTTGTATCTAGATCATAAAAATTCTCTCCTGTGCCTTTTTTGGTTCTGCCAGTATTTCTGTTTTGTTTGGGAGATGTGGAAATTTTAGTTGTTGTAGCACAATATAAAGCTTTGCCAGCATAGCTGTGTCCACACTAAGAGCTGTTTATTAGTGTTTGTAATACACTTCACTGGGCAAGTTCTCATTCTCACGATAAGCAGCTCTGATGTGGTTTGGATAACTGAGCAGTCTTCCTCCTGCTGTTTTGTATAGACCCTGTCTTTATTTCTGGTGCGCATTTTTGTGTTTATCACTGTCTATCCCCACTTTCCTACAGCGCATGCTAGGAGAATTCTGCAGCAGTCTAACAGAAATGCATGCATTGAAGCGCCAGGTAATGCATTCACTGCTTAGCTTCAACAATGTCCTATTACTTTTTTTTTCTTACCTTATCTTTGGTCCTGTAACTCACTGTTTAGCAGATGTTCAAGATGAGTGCTATTGCAGCACCTTCTCTATAACCAAGAGAAGCAGCCTTACATGAAATGCAGTGTTACAAACTGCTTGGGATTACAGTTGAGGAGAACGTGGTTACCATGTTCTTGATTAGTAACAAATACAAATAGAAAATACAGAGGTAGATACTACATCAGAAAACTAATTTCAGTAGGCATTTTTAGTGTGTTTAAAAGCTGCTATTACATATTAATAATGGGGCAGGGTTGCAATTTGTGGTAGCTTTTCAAAGATGGAAAAAGCTTGCCTGTGCATAAAAAAATTGGTTAACTATTTGTAGATAATCAAATTGCACAGTAATGTTTGCTTTATTGCTGATAACTTCATTAACTCGAATACTAACAATTATGCATCTGTTAAACTGAGTTTTCCAAATTTAACTGTGTTTTCATTCAGCACTTCCCAATAATGTATGTAGTAATTTGATTGTTGTGATGAAAGGATAATCCTTAATTTTTGAATGAATGGGAGATTTAGTAGGGAACATCTTCTCGTACATGTGTAATAGGTTTAAGTGTAGGAGTTTTTTTGTGAACTTGGGAGTGATACTAGACATGTATGAGAATGTAGTATTTATGTTGGGAAAGAGTGGCTTTCTTGAGTTCAGTCTAAAGCTTTCTTAGTGCTGCTTGTGCTGCACAAGTGTGGACTGCTTGTATTATATAAACTTGAGACCTTTCGCTGTCTTTCTTGAAATGTTTTAAAACTCCATTTTCAGTGTTTTAATACCTATTCTGAAAGCATCATTGTGGTGTGTGCAATATTCTCTTCTATAAAGAATACTTTGTAAAGGTATTGTTCAGAAATGTAAAGAAAATTATTTTTATGATTGCTCTATATTGTATTTCATATATTAAAGATTGCATAAGGGATAATTTAAGACTGTTTGCCCTTCAGGAAATTAATAAGCTTTATGGAAGGAGCTATTAGGGAATCTGCAATGATTGAGATGTAATTTATATACCTGTAACTTGCATACCTGATAGGCAGTTTTCTGTTAAATGGATTCCTGTCAAGGATTTAACAAGTTCCTTTATTTTTTTCTACAGAAACTGGTAGTGATCTTTCTATGTTTGAAGCTTTGCGAGACACAATTTATTCTGAAGTGGCAACTCTTATTTCTCAAAACGAGTCTCGTCCCCACTTTCTTATTGAACTTTTCCATGAGCTTCAGCTGCTAAATACAGATTATCTGAGGCAAAGGGCTCTATATGCCTTACAGGTATGCACAGAATTTTTGATTTTCTATATGAATTGGGCAAACATTAGATCTTTTTTTACAGCATAGATTCTTTTCCAGGATATAGTGACCAGGCATTTATCTGAGAAAAATGAAAAAGGGAAGTGTGCAAAATCACTGAATTCTGCAACATGGGTTGCATCAAATTCTGAACTCACTCCTAGTGAGAGCCTTGCCTCTACAGATGATGTAAGTTTTCAAATTTCCTATATTTCAGTTTGCACACATGTATGCTTGTCAACTGAAATATGCTAGGGATTGTATGTTGTTCAAATTAGTATTGACTTACACAGACTTTTCTAAACAACTAGTGGAAAGAGAATCAATGCAAAAGTGATAAAATATGGTAGGATTCTCAGTACTGCAAATGAGTGATATGTCGGGAATGAATGAAACATAGAGAGGGATGTAAATTGGAAACTGATACATCAAGAAAGGGCCAAAGTCCTCTTCTGAGTGAAGTCAGAGCAAGTACTGATCACATGATTCTCCAAAAATTTTTGCTTTTTTGTATGTGAAAATCACTTACACCTCTGAAACTGTAGTTTCTTACATATTTTGTACTTGGAGTATTTGAAGCAAGCATGTTAGATTCACCTGATGGATTTATATCCTGAAAGTAGGGTCCTTCTCCAGTCAGGCAGTCTGATACCACAGCAAGTCACTGAAAAGAATTGTAGGCTTATTCCCACATCTGTGAGTACAGTGTGTTCCTTCTTTGTATTCAGTTGTCTGGTATTTTTTAGGAAACTTTTGGCAAGAACTTTTCTACAGAAGCATGTCAAGATTGTGAACAGCCTGATGTAGACAATGGGAGTATTATGTCTACTTCTTCGAATTTTGAACCCTTTGCCACTGATGACCTTGGTGAGAATGATGTGACTTAGTGTTACTCCCTCCCTCCATAAATACCTGCAATTATCTGCACTTTAGTACACTGTTATTTGATTTTTAGTGTGTAATCACGTTTTGTCCTACAAAACATAATTAAGTTAGCTAATTGTGAAACACTGAGTTTATCAAAATGTGTAATAAAATATTATATCTAGATATATGTAGATTTCAAAACTTGGGGCCTTAAAGTAATTTTTGTCATTGTTTATTTGTCTATCAATTGAAAATTTTATATTTAGATTAAAAAGTGTTTTTATTCTAAATATAGGCAACACAGTGATTCACTTAGATAAAGCTTTGTCTTGGATGAGGGAATATGAGCGTATGAAAGTTGAAGCTGAAAGTACCCTTGACTCTGAGGGCTGCTCTAGTAATTTTCAGGGTGCTTCTACTGCTAAATTAGAAGGTATGCACATATACATATATTTTGTTTAGTTTTCGAAAAGAATGATAGTAGCTGTCAAGCTAAATTTCTTTCCTCTTTATTTATATTGAAAACTTAGCAAAGTTTGAAAGAACGTTTACATAATTAAGGAAATAAGATTTCTTTTTTAAAATAGAAAATTAGTTCTTGAAAGTGATATTTCTTTAATAGCAACGTTGAGTATGCTAAATGCACTGCTTTTTAATATTTTTTGTCATTGAAATGAGGTCCAGGTACCAGTGAATGTCAGTCTGTGCCGCAGTCAGGTGATGTTTCTGCAGTTCCATGTCCTCGTATAGATACTCAGCAGCTTGACCGGCAGATTAAAGCAATTATGAAAGAGGTCATTCCTTTTCTGAAGGTAAGGGGTCTTTAGAATCTCGTGTGAACTAGAAGAATGAGAGATGCACTTGTATAATTGCACAGAAGAACATTATTTAAAATCTAAAACTTGCCTCTTAGAAACAACGGCCAATAAATATATGTTCAGTGGCACATTCTGCTGAAGATGAAGTAAGAATTAGATGTTCCTGCAGAAAGATTCTGTGTAGTTTTTAACAGAAGAAATAAATGGTGAGGTTTCTAGATTTCATAGGGCAGGTGGACTTGACACCAAAAAGAATAGAGGTTGCTTGCTTTGGAACTGACAAAATTAAATAGAGGAATGTTTGAGAATGTACTTCTGAAATATTTGGTGCCTTTTAGCAGGCAGAATTGAGATCACTGATTAAAACTTACATATACAGTAATAAGGTATTTTTTGAAGAATAACTCTGAGGAGTGGAATTTTAGCATCATTTTCTCCTGATTACAAATATCTTTAAAGTTGTTGAGAGCTTTTTAACTGTAATCACTTCTGTGATTACAAAGAAATGTTCTTCTTTAAAGAAGGAGAAATAGTCACAGTTCATCCTTTGCAAGGTTGGAGAGCAGAGAAGATTGAGTTGTAAGATGCTGTCCCTGTTCCTTTTTATAGTATGCACAGTGTATAAGCTTAGGTTTGTCTGATAAGGTATTTGGTTGAAACTAAGTTTAAAAACTGTATATTGTTGACAAGCCAGAGTCAGAGTTCCTGAAGACTTGTTTTTTATTTACAGTTTTAAGACTGCATATAACAGTAATACTCACTTTAATACACTTATGTACACAGCCACAATATATGAAGCTTCTTAGTTTGTCCAAATACTATAAGATGCCAAGTACTCATGTACTGGAAAACAGATAAATCTTTGTGTTGTTAACAATCAGGCATTCATGAAGTATGGTGTTTGTGAGATTGATTAGGACTTTTTTGTGGTGTGCTGTTCCTTCAGTGGACAGGTGGGTTTTTTTATAAGTTTCTGTATTTGGGTTGGTGGCTAGTTTTTCCTTTGAAGTGCTAACAAAGCTCATTCTGTGATACTTGTTAGGAACACATGGATGAAGTGTGCTCTTCTCAATTACTGACAGCAGTAAGACGTATGGTCTTGACTCTTACGCAACAAAATGATGAAAGTAAAGAATTTGTGAAGTTCTTTCATAAGCAGCTTGGCAGTATACTTCAGGTTAGTAGAATTTCAGTGTTGTTTTGCAACACTCAAGTTGGCTGAAGCAAAACCAGCTTCTCTGAGGTTGTATTTTACACCTTGAATAACATAGCTGCTGTTCTCCCTCAGCTTTGATTCAGTGATGAGGTATTACCTTTGCTCCTAAACTAATGATTTACTGCACACAGAACATCTTTTCTGTCACAGCCAGGTAGCGAGAGGTGTATCTCTGGCCTGTGGCTGTCTTCAAGTAGAGCTCCAGTGATGCTTTTCATGGATATCTTGTGTAAATTCCTGAAAATCTGTAATCTACACTTTTATTTTTTTTTTTCCCTACAAGCATGGAGTTTAAATCATGAGCATATTAAGTTCTGTGTTATGTGACTGGATATTCCATGTAAAATCTGTTTAAGACACTAAAACTTTTTTTAAAAAAATATGAGCTAATACGTATATAATGAATTTTGAGTTACTAGAAATAGGAAGAATACTTAGTCTTTAAAACTTGAAAGCCTGTTTCAGAAACTGAAGAATTATTTCTCTTCACAGGATTCACTGGCAAAATTTGCTGGTAGAAAATTAAAAGATTGTGGGGAGGATCTTCTTGTGGAGATCTCTGAAGTGTTATTCAATGAATTAGCCTTTTTTAAACTCATGCAAGACTTGGACAACAACAGTATATCTGTAAAGCAGAGATGTAAACGAAAAACAGAAACTACTGAAGTAGCGCAGTCTTACGCTAAAGAGGTTTGTTTTATTTTATTTTTGAAAAATGTAGCTTTTCTGAGATGGTATTTTCTAAACTAGTGTGATTACCTTATTTTATACCTTATCTACGTTTATTTATTTATTTTACCAGTTGCTGTGTAATCACAGTATTGCTTGTGTAGGAGTGTGAACTGGTTTCCCTCAGTAAGGGCAAGTCCTTTGTTACAGATGAGTATCTGTTACAGATATCTGTCTGTATAGTTTGTTGGTAATTCAGAGGAAATGTTCTAATGGTTATATGTAAGCATAGAAAGGAATAAACAAGTGTTGAAATAGTTTTAGCACTGGGGGCCATTGAGTAATTTCACCCCAGCAGGCAACTGAGCCTCTCAGAGCTACTCAATCCTCCCTGTGGGATGGGGAGACAATCAGAAGGGTAAAATGGAAAAAGCTCGTGGGTTGAGATAAAGACATTTGAATTGGTAAAGCAAAAGCTGCACATGCAAGCAGAGCAAAACAAGGAATTCATTCACCACTTCCCATAGGCAAGCAGGTGTTCAGCCTCCTCTAGGAGAGGCTCCATCACATGTAATGGTGACTTGGGAAGTCAAGTGCCATCACTTTGGATCACTTTTTGAAACGGAAGGCCCTTTCTCTTTGCCTAGCTTTATACGCTCAGCATGATGCCATGTGGTGTGGACCATCCATTGGATTAATGAGGAACATCTTCTCTGTCTGTCCTCTTCCAAGAGCTGTGTACTCTCCGACCTCTTGCTTTTGGGGTGGTGTGAGGAGCAGTGAAGGTCTTGACTCTATGGAATGCTGCTTGGCAGAAGTGAAAACATCCCTGTGCTATCAACCCTGTGTTCAGCACAAATTGAAAGCATGGCCTCATACTATCTACTGTGAAGAAGTTTTACTGTATCCTAGTGCCAGGGCCAGGTTGTGCATGGCCCCACTACACCCAGCTAAGTGTTTTGACATGTTGGAGGTCCCAGTTCATTATATCTTAAGGTTTGCCAGCTGGTTTCCTTGCAGTAGCTTAGTTAGGCATCATCTTTAACAAACTGGAGTAAATCCTCTGAAGTTGTCATGTGGTTGGTTTGTTGGCATATGCAGAAAGAATCAGTTTCTGGACTTGATGTGTAAAATACATATAAACTTTCAGAAATATTTGAGTGTAGGACATATTCTTGCTCTGAAAAGCAAGCTTTGGCTAGATTTCACACCATTAACATTATTAATTTCAGTATTGCTTTTATTGGGAGCGTAGCTGCTTTAAGTTATATGAGCTCTTTAAAAAATGAATGGTAAAACAGATCATGTTCCATGTATTTATGATTTCAGTATTCTTTCAGTTTTCTTCTAGAAACACAAATACCAAAGCAAACCCTTAATTCATTTTTAAATGTCAGCAGATTATATTTTTTGAACCTGTTATAAAGTCCTACAAGTATTTTCAGGTATACCACCAGCAATATTTCCAGATAATTTAGATATATCAATAGCATGGCTGGTATGAGTGGGGAGCCTTGTAAAGAGGCCAGAGGAACACTCTGAATCCAGAAAGATTTAGACATGACTTCCTCTTTTATCTGAAGTTCCCCACTGGGCCTTTGTTACATAAAGAGCTGGTTTATATCTGCTATGAGAAAGCATGGAGCCAGCTTAGTCAGCATTTCTTCTCTCCTGGAAGACAGAAATAGTGTTAAGATCAGTATTTGCTTCATTGCTGTGGCAGAGGTTCAGATTATCAGAGCCGGAGATGAGCCAGAGGTCGTAGGTCCTGGTTACTTTGTACAAACCTGCGCAATTATCTCTCTATGGTCTTCTGGCAGCCCTCAGCTCTGGAATCCTGATGCAGACATATTTGATCTTGCTCAATTTTCTGGCTCTCTTGAGTCCAGTAAATTAACTGCTGAAAACACAGCTCTTTGTCTTGATCAGAGTTAAATCATGAAGTGGTTTGAGTTGGAAAGGACCTTAAAGATCATCTAGTTTCAACCCACCTGCCATGATGTATCTAATTCTATATGCTAGATATGATTCAACCAGAGACTGTAGGATTAGCACAATATAAACAAAATTGTTTAAATAAGAAGGGTTAGCACAGATTTTTTTTAATGCTTTGTGACTCTGAAATCTTGAAGACATCTGTGTGTACAAAAGTCCCTGTGGCTTCTTGCTGTTTTAAGATAGCAGTTCTTAGTAGGATTTAGCATTTCAGCCTGGCTTTCATGAAGACCTAGTTTGATTCAGTATTTCCAAGCTATTTCACCTTAGAATTGAAGACAGTTTGTGTTTCTCCTAGGTAAAAAAAGGTCTCCAGCTGGATGTTTGTTCTTCTGTTGAAGATGTCGATGAGGACAAAGTATGTGTATGCCTTTCAACTCTCTTTTATTCCTCAGATAATTTCAAAGGTCACTTAGTCTTACTGTTGTTTGTCATAGAATCAAGTGTCTGTAATCAGCCCATTTTCCAGCCTTTAGAAATTTATCAATCTCCTTTCTGTTATTTTCAGTGACTTACTTTATCAAAGTAACAAAGTAAATTATAATTTCCATTTCTATGGACAGCTTAACTATTTTTAGCAGTTAGCATTTTCTCTTTTAATGGTATGGAATGAATTGATTTACTTTCCATCTTTGAAGGAAGGTAGATATTCTGAACTGAAACACGTGGTATTTGAGGTCTCAGAGTCTAAGTCTGGCTGTGCTCTGAGATGTTAGTGTTCAGATTTTGTCCCTATTCTTTTTAAGTTTCTTTCGAAAACCACGGATACCATTGGGGGAATTTGTTGGGTATGAAGTTTTAAATAGTCTGCTGCAATGTTCAGCTTTCTCCAGCCAAGGGAATGATACAGGTGTACACACCAAGTAGAATGTTAATTGCTTTCCTAAATGGATATAGGTATAGGAGCAGGCATGTGTGGGAGTGGAGTCAGTGCGTTCTTCCAGGGCTTAGAGCTTCTGTCGCACTGCTTTGGAAGTAAAAGTGGGAAGCGATACATCACTTGCTATGGTTGCTGTAGTGTAGAAGAGCTCTTTCAAGACTTGGAGCCAAGCTCAAGGCTTTACTTGAAATTCATATAGGAAGAGCAGAATTTTCTCACTCAGCATATTTAGCAAGTCATTCAGCAGAGGTACTGCTAAAGAAATGAGAAGCTGCAGTTAGGAGGAATATTTTTACCCCTCATTTAGGAGGAGCAGGGAAATTGCTGGAAGGTAATAATGCAGGTGTGTCTGTTTTCTTGATAAATCTAATCTGAGGGGTTTTTTTAACCTAGCATGCTGATCAATGCCAACCTTTTCAGATAATGTCATAGTAGTTACGAGAAAAGTTAAATGATCTCTTCAGGAAGTTCTGATGCTGTCTTTAAGGAGTATTGTTCTGCTGTATGCATTTCAAGGCTGTAAGGACTACTTAAACAGATTTTTAATAACTACTTTTTAACTTTTGAGAAACAACTCCTGTAGGGCAGAAACCTTAGTGTAATCCTTAGACAAACATGAAATTGCACAGTATTCCATGTTTTCCTAGGACAAGGATGAGACTGAAACTGCTAAACAAGTACCGAACTCAGGAGTGTGTGCTGGTAATGGAGCACCTGAAAGTATTCGATCTGATGCATCTGATCAAGAGGAAGATGAGGAAAGTGAAAGAGGTCCAGTGGCAATAAGTAAGGCACTTTTATATAGTTCATTATTCCGTGCTTCCACTGTAGTTTTGACCAGCTAATTTTACAACAGGATTTGCATGAAGTAGTGCTGTGTAACACCTTCTCTCACAGATTTTACTGTTAGTCCTTTGTCAGTGAAAGTTTTGCAGTACTGTATTTCCTAGTCATATAAAGGGTTCAATATTCCAGTTAGAGGAGCTATTTTTTTTTCATGATCAGTAGATATGTAAAAATATATTAGAAACAAATTCATTACGTTATATATCCCGTCTCAGCTTAAAGTTTTCCAGCCTTTAACTTGAATGATGTGAGAGCTGTGCAAATTCTACACAGTTTTTCATTTAAATAATGTGGCTTTTTAAAATATGCTTTTACTTTAAAGTAAAGCTTGCAAACATGTATTTATTTTTTGTCCTGTTTTTTTGTCTTACACCAACTACTTCTGGCTTGGATTCCTTTACCATTTACATTTTTTACACCAACATAGGGGTGTTTGTTAGCTGATGTGAAACATACAGATCTTTGAAAGTTAAGTCATTACTGTATCTTAATCATAAAGAATGTTTTGAAGTAAAATATTCATTGCATTAAATTCCCCAACAGGATTTGGCAATTCAAAGGTGGTTTTACACTGATTTGCCTTTAGGTTTATCAAAAGCAGAAACCCAAGCTCTGACTAACTATGGCAGTGGAGAAGATGAGAATGAAGATGAAGAAATAGAATTTGAGGAAGGACCTGTTGATGTGCAAACATCACTACAAGCCAGCAGTGAAATAACTGAAAATGAACAGGTATCATCGAAATTGTAAAAGCAGAACAAACCTGTGCCAGTGCACAGGTTTTCAGTACATATTTATATGTACCTTGTTTTTTCTTGTTGCGCTGTTTTCATACTATTGAAAGTAAAGGAATAATACAAGAAATTATATGATACCAGTAGCTGCTACGTGCAAAATGTAGCATTCTTCACCTGAGTTTGTTATAGCTGATGCCAAGGTGGATGGATGGACAGAGACAAAACTAATGTTTACATCTGCTATGAGAGAGGAAAAAATGTTAAGCTGCAAGTGAGAAGTTAAACTTTCAAAAAAGCGTAATTTTAAACCGTTAAGGTAGTCCTTTCTCTGTGTTTGCTGAGATCAAGTTCTAATTGGGAGTAATTCACTCTTGTATTCTATCATGTCTTTGTTTGTCTTTCCTTCAGTATGTGATAATTATTTCTGGAACCAGTGGTGAAATGTTACTGGGTATGATTGTCATTTCATTGTTAGTTTTCTTAAAAACATATAAATATGTGTGACCTGGTTTTGGAGAATTGTCAGTTCTTTGCATATCAAATGAGATTGAAAATCTGTTGAAACAGGTACTTACATTAGGCAAGGATGTAATGGGAACATTTTACTTTAAAGGCTAAAACAGTAGATCTTTTAAGTGGAACCGAAGAGTTTACCTGGAAACTACTGTAGCGAAAAGAAAATGTTCAGATAGAACATGCCTATCAGTGTTAACGGCTTTGTAAACTGTTGCTGACTAGCTGGGAAATAAGAACCTGCTGTCTTTATTTCAAACTAGTGGAAAGAGAAATTCATGGAGCAGGTGTTTCTGGTTGGTAAATTTGCCAATAAGCTATAAAGCTAATCAGTAAAATTTTGTTCTAACTCATTTTTACCTTCCCGAATAGACTTTGAACCAAGAATTGAGCAAGGCAAAAAGCAGTGAGATTTTGTCATCAGAACAAGAATCTGTTAATGCTAAAGGTAAGCCCTGTATGCAGGAGTTGAGAGACTAACACTTCCATATGAATTTGCTTATGGTGAGAATTGTCTTGGACAGTGTGATACATGTAATTAAGATAAAGATCAAGTGTACTGTCTTTTTCATGGAACTGTATCAGTTGCCTGGATATACCTCTATTGATACTGACACAACAAACCTCTTAAAGAGGGAACACAGAATAATCTTACTTAGGTAAATGTGGTTTTGATGCTTGAGATGAGCGAGAATTTTAGCTGATTGCTGCAGCTATTGGGACACAACTCTATCAGAATTAACATGTGTTGCCATGTTTTGATGTTTAGATTTGTCTTATCCTTGTTTTTCCTGCTACTACCATTTTACTAGTTAATGAAATCACTTCATATTTTAGGGGTTTTTTTCTGTGAGTAATGTTGTAACTGATTAAGAGTGAAGAAATTATTTTCCATCAAAAGAAGGAAACATTACTGGGTTGTATGAATGTTATTTCTAGTGTAACTGTTGTTAATTACCACCTTCCCTGTGTTTTTCTGTTGCAAACACTAGTTTTGTTCTTGGCCTTTTTTTGTAGACTAAAAATAGAGTGGCAAAATATTAAGGAATTTACTGTTCTGTATTATATCTCCTCATGCCTAGAATAAATATTTTATAGTAGGTCACTTAGTTCTGGAAGTTGTTGCTTTTTGTGGGTTTTTTTAAGAACTTTTTTGAGTCAGAAATCAAGGCATGTACTCTCATGTGATAAATATATCTTATTTATGCTTATACTTAAGTGTGTAAGGGTACAAATAACTGATGTTTTACTTCAGTGAGCTTTGTGTTGGCCTAAGAGATTATAATTCACTTTCAGTGCTCATTTGGAGCTTTGGATCATAATTTTTAAAAGGATAATAATAATCTGGCATTTTTGTATGTTCAGAATATTTTACTATCTGTGCCTAGTTGAAATGTAATTCTGTGGTTTTAGGTGAACAAGATGTGGCTACAGTCGTGCCTCATTACCTCAGTGTCGTGGAGAATACACCAGCTTTAACAGTCAATACCCCAGAATCCTTTCTAACAGCCACTGTGAAAACAGAAGGATCAAGCTCATCTTTAGCAGTGAATGAAACTCAAACACCGGGTACCACATGTGCAGAAAACAAATCCGGTGCAAGCTCTTCAAGCTCCATGGCTGGCAGCCCTGATACAGAGTCACCTGTGCTAGTGAACGAATATGTGTGTATAATTCAGTTAAGATACATCCAAGAGAAATTACAAGCCTTTTTCTATTACAGTTATTTCTGGTTTGCAGTCTTGCTTTGTTTCTGTCTGCAAATTTGATAGGCGCACTGTTTTTTTTATGTACTTTAATAGTTTTAGAGTGAAAAGAAAACAAAAGAACACTTCTTAAATACCACAATTTTTATTAACAGGAACCTGGTTCTGGAAATGTAAGTCAAAAATCTGATGAAGATGACTTTGTGAAAGTAGAAGACTTGCCCCTCAAACTTGCAGTGTATTCAGAGGTATTTTGATATTATTTGTGGGATTGTTGTTTAGAAGTGCATACCCTAAATGTCTGTGTTACCCAGACAGCAGTAAGAATTATCCAGAATTTTGAGATTTGCTTTTTTTGTTACAAAGGCAGATTTAATGAAGAAAATGGAAACAGAGGCCCAAACCAAGAGTTTGTCTGATGAATTACTGGATGGAAGTGGAGCTCAAGATCAGGAATTAGTAGGAGATGCCCAAACATTGAAAGAACCTGGTAATTATTTTCTGTATTCTGCACACATATTGGGAAAACACTCTGGAATGCTAGAATTTCAATATCGCTGATTGAAGTCAGCAGTTTTTGTGGTGCTGTAAAAATACTGGGTTTTGTTATCATACATTTGAAAATGTTATATTGAGATGAAGGGATTTTATCTTGCTGTCCATCTCATTCTATATACTTTTTTAGATTCTGTGGCTGATAAAGTAATAAAAAGTAACGTTTAAAGTGCGTGTCACAACATAATGGTTTTGAAACTTATTCAAATGGAGTGGTATTTTTGTTTCTTGTTACACAAGCTTGGGTTTAATAATATTGTAAATTCTAATTGCTGTTACCTGATTTAATAACACTCAGTATAATTTCCTGACAGACTGCTCAGTGTTTTTGTGATAGAAACATTCAAGAGACTTTTCAGAATAGTAAAATACCTCCTCAGGGAGAAAGAAATTATTTTTCATATGAAATATACCACATGGTAGTAAAAAGTTCCAGTGTGTATGATATTCAGTTTCATGAAATCTTTTTATGCAGATACAAAAACTTAATGATAATGCAGGTTGGGTTTTTTTTTTCCTATACTATTGTGACAAAATTACATTATTATAGACTTCTGTTTTATTGTTAGACTTGTAATTCTCCAGTGGAGTGTACAGTAATGGCATATATAAGGACATGAACTGGGTATTCTGATCAGAGCAGTTTTTTGCTAGTGTGCCTCCTTCCTCTTCTTTGAATAGTATAAGCTGATGAACCTGCTTTTTATTTAATCATTTGTAGTGGCAGCACAGATGTTTTCCAGAACAAAGTGTGAGGGAAGGTGCATCTTGCCTTTCATTTCGGTCACTTCCTGTCAGCATTCTGCTTGTCTCAGCTCTGCCAGCACAAGCCTGTTGTGCCCATGTGGTGGATACTGATGCCCAGGCCTGCTGTGGGACCAGTCTGATGAAGCATATAGTGCCACACCAAAGTTGTAGCTTGCTCTAAGCCATTCTTAAGCTGTGTATGGGGGGATGGCTGTAGCTCTTCACGTAAGCCATAGCTCAAAATGCTTGTGAGGATGAATTAGCAGTTGAAATGTGGTCATGAGCTGTTTGATGCGTTGTAGATATTAGACAGTGATTTTATTCTTATTTTACAGAAACTTTTGGAGCTCAAAATGCATAAGAATAACCTGAAGATGTCTGCATTTATAAACTCTACATATACAAATGCATATGGAAGATCAGCACTAATTTCCCAGAATTCTGGAAGTGTATAAAAATGTAAGATTTTTAACACGCTGCCTCTTAGGATAGGTATGTGATCATCTGCCTATGGCAGTTTAAACAGCTGGAACTGAATCCACTTCTATTCAGTTTTGCTGCACTGTTCTTTTTCTGTCTTAATTTTTTATTTTTTATTGTGACTTGTTTGGTAATTTTAAAATTGTTCAAGATGGTAGTTTTAAATAAAGTTTGGATTTGTCTGTAAATTTTCTCTTTTGAAAAACTTTCTTTGGCTTACAAACTGGTATTCTGAGTTTGTTGCCAGAAGTTAATTGACTTTCTGGCATGCTTGTAGCAGTTTGCTCTTCTCTTAAAAGAAACACTGCAAATTTTCCTGGGACAAGAAATTTTCCAAGTTTCTTGTATCTTCTCAAAATACAAGGTATAGACACAGTACATACCTACATATTGTCTTTATAGCCTAGAGTGTAACTTGTTTGTAACCAAAAAAGTTCCTGTTCATGTCCTGTGGGATTCCTTTCTATCAGCACGTTTATCTGAGGTGAAGTTGCATACCTCAGGTTTGTAGTTAACTGCAGAAACCAGCTGTATTTTTCTGCATTTGCTGAATCCTTTTGATATTCAAAGGATTAAACATGTCTGAAAAATGTTAGTATCTTTTCATAGCTAACACTTAAAATTGCTGCAATTGAAGGTCTGAAGAATCTGTTCTGAAGTGTTTGACTTTGTAATGAAATTTGGGAAACTACAATTAAAGTTAATGTTTTTAAAAAACAGTTGAAGTCAGCACCTTTGGAGTCTCATGGTAAAGGTGGAATTAGAATTACAGAAAAGTAGATTGGAAAACTTTGTTTAGCTTTTCAGATCAGAGTTACTAATAACACTGAGTCATAAAACTGAGCTAGAAGAAGCTTATTCAGCAGACCTGCTGCATTATAAGGATCCTGTTTACCTTAAACACAAGGCTTTTCTAAAAGTAGTTAAAAAGCACTGGTCATCTTTAATTCAGGTGTTGCTTTTGAGGTTAGTATGAAAATATGGCTATATACTTTGGGAGACAGTATAGTGATGGTGAAGGCTAAATATGCTTGAAGTCTAAATAAAATGAGAATGCAATTCTTCTGTGATTTTTTCCTAGTTTGTTTGGAATGTCTAACTAGAAAAAATAATCTCATGAATAAATTTTGAATTGGCAGAGTATGGTCACCTGCCTCTCATGTCCAAGGATGAAAGAAAATTAGCAAAGGTTTGAAGACAATTTAGTTACTCTGTAGGCTTTAAACTGGTGATATTACTGTGGGCGGAAAAGAACTACCATTTTGAGGACCAAGGAACTACATTGTGACAAAGGCAAACTTGTGAAACTGACACAATCAAAGTTCTAATTACAAATTTAGCCCAAGACTCACTCAGTCCTAAAAGAGGATTTTTTTTAAAGTAGAGTGAGATTATGGGTGCTGATTTGAAGTAAGGCTAGTTTATATGTTGAATCATTAAGTTTAAGATTAAGAGCGAGCCTGAGCACACCCCATTCTTGCCCTGGAATGGTGGGTTTAACCCCAGCCAGGAACTGAGCACCAAGCAGCTGGTTGCTTACTCCTCAACCAGGGGGATCAGAGAAGAGAAGTGGAATAGTAAAAACAAAATAATTCATAGGTGAAAGAAAGATTAATAGGTAAAGCAAAAGCTACACATGCAAGCAAAGCAAAATGGCAAGCAGGTGTTAGCTATCTCCAGGAAAACAGGGCTTCATGATGCATAACAAAGACTTGGGAGGATGAATGTCATTACTCCAGCTGTCCCCTGTTCCATCTTCTTTGAGCTCTGTATGCTGGGCATGATACCCTAGGGTGTGGAGTAGCGCTTTGGTCACTGTGGGGCAGCTGTACTAACAGTGTCCTCTCTTGACTGTGCATCCCCAGCCTTCTCACTTGGGGGCACAGGCTGCTGAGCTGGAAAGTCTGGACTCTGCAAGTGCTGTTCAGCAGTAATGAAAATATCTCTGTGTTACCCACATTTATTTTCAGCACAGATTCACAACAGCCCCACACCAGCTACTGAAAAGAAAATTACCTGTCAAAACCAACAGTATGTGTACATGAAAAATGCCTGTATTTCTTTGGTCATACCTGCTCTCTACTGTTTAACCATGGAATGGTCAGCAGGGACTTCTTGAGGTCATCTTGTGCCAGCAGGGCCGCTCAGAGCTGTTTGCTCAGGTGGCTTTTGGGTATCTTCCTGGTGGGAGACTACCACCACTCTGGGCAACCTGTGCAAGTGTTTGTCACTCATACAGTGGAGTGTTTCCTAACGTTCCTGCGGTTTGTTTTGTGCCCTTCTAGTCTACTTTCATTATCCCTTGCTCAAGTAGTAGAACTGCTGAAGAAGTTAAATTCTCACTTAATGCCTAATGCCAGTCCTTTTACTCATGTAGTTTATTTCAAGCAGAATTTTTTTCTTGCTTAAAGAGAACACTGGGGAATATGGAAGTGAGCTGGGAGAAGCAGTGTCTTGTGCTTGATACGTAGCTTACTCCCTTACTGATTGGACCAAAATGAAATGTTACATTTTACTGTCCAATGCCTCTTGCATAGTTCACCACTTAAGATGGTTCTGTAGTGCCCTGAGTACAAAAAATTGGAAAAATTATTCTTAGGATGAAACTTCAGAGGCCAGAGCTGCTTCTCATCTGTTGCTAATGCAATTTAGTAACAACTCTTCCCTTAGGATGAGGTTGCTTGTGACACCTGTCCTTTACTTACTGTCTTATAGTGAGTGACCTAATGAACCAGTGGAACATGTGTATGGAATGAAACCAAGTCATACTGGATTTGGAACTATTTTCACTATTGGAAGTAACTGTTACTTCTGGGAGGAAGGTGGAATAATTTATTTCTTACTATAGATTTCATCACTGCTTTTCAAATGTTATTTTAATCAGATCCAAACGTATCCTGAAATGATTCATGCTCCAAAACTAATTACATCATCCACAAAGTCTAAGCATTACAACAACAAACAACACTTGCTGTGGCTGCAGTGATAATATTTGAACTGTAGTTACCTACTACAGGATTACCATCTTGCTTAAGAGCAAGTTCAAACAAAACCCTTCAGTAGTAAACTTTGAAGAACATAAATCAGAAGTCTTCATCCATTCTATGCAAGGTTGCCTATTCCTACAGTAGTAGTTACTCAAAGACAGACTGGAACATTTCTTGTCCTACTTTTATATAAACATCTCTCTCTTCCTTTGTCATGAGAGACACAAGCTCTGGGTTTTCACTAATGTCACTATATGAACAGGGCTGGCCAGCTACCATTAAAATAGGACCCAGAGTTTCCTGTTCCTCCTCTTGTTCAAAGTTGCTGCCTGCTGCTTTCATTTCTGCACCTCTTGAGTGCTTTGCATCCTCTTCAAACTCACTGTTACTGCTGTGTGATCCATGGAGTTTGCATTTGACAATAGGAGCCTGATCTGTGCTAGAAGATGACTTGGATTCGTGGATCAGAAGAGTCTTGATGATTTCATTATCAGTGACAGTTTCTTTAATAGTTTCTTCAGTTTCTTCAGAAGCATTTACTCCTAATACACAATACTAAGTGTTAGAGGGCTCAGTCTTTACAGTTACCACAGGCATCCTACCTAGATGATTTTTTTTCTACTCTGGCTCTTTTTTACCCACACTAGAATTCTCTTGAAAGTACAGACATTTCTGAGAGTTTTCCACTGTGAAGATTACCACTGATATTACTGCATGGATAAAGCCAGAAGTTTCAGGACCCACCTGACCCTCTGGCTTTAGGAATATAACCTCAGTTATTCATAAAACTAGATTTAAAAAACTAAGGTCTGATAACCACTGACACAGAATTGAAACATTATCTTCTAAACCAAGCTCACTACATTTTCAGTGGGAAAGCTGTATTTAACTGCACTAAGGCTGCTGAATTTGTGAATTCGCTAAACTTACCACTTCTATTGTTCGTGAGTGTTGCTGTTCCTTCCACAGTGCTCTGTGACAACCAGATAGGTTGCTTTTCAGTTGCTTTTTCTCTTCTTTTCTTCTTGTGCTTTGAATCTTGGACATCAATAGTTAACTTTTGGGTGTATGTAAGGCCAAAAGCAGAACTTCTGTGTGCCCATTTTTCAGGGCGGCTGCAGGATTCCAGCACACTTGAGCCCAACTTTGGATCAAAGCTGAATGAGGTGTCACATTGTGAAAAGGTAGAATTCAGGCAAGAACCACCCCCCCACCCAGTTCCCATTAAAAAAAAAACCAAACACAAAAACAAACAACAACAACAAAACCTGAACAAAAAGCACAAACAAACCCCCAAAACATGTTTTGTCAGTAGACTGGCTTTTTTAACAAGTGCTCTAATAATTTACATTCCCTATTACCTCTCTCAGAGGCAAGTGGTTCTGAACCATTGATTTTTGCAAGGTCTCTTCAGTAGTGCATCTCTGGATGAAGCACACTGCTAGAGAAACATTACTTTCTTATAGAAAGGGCTATGAACACCAGCTGAAGGAGTAATTTGGGAAATAAATTACTTATAAAAATACATCAAAAAACAAAAGGTATAGCAATAATTTAGGATGCCTTAGATATTACAGACTTCATTAAACAGCAGAATGTACTGAACAAAGCAGAATGGAGTACATAGGCTGCAAGTTTAGTATTTCAAAGATTTTACAGCTGTAAAGTTGTGGTGGGTATTTGCATTGATCAGAAGTTCTAGGGTGATAGTCATACCTTTCTGATAATTCTGGTATTTCTGTTGGCTGAGGCTCCAGCAAGTCATAGGGCAGCACAATATCTTCAGTCTCACGCAGCAGCACAAAGACAGGCTCGATCTGCTCGTTGAACTTGGCCAGCAAGGTTCGAGCATCGTGCTTTGGAAATGCTGAGCCATCTTCCTCTACTTCAGTGTTGCAGTAAGTGCAGTGGAAAGTTTCTGCAAGATTTTCCAAAGTGGGAATTACCACGTTCATAGAATGCAAAAAGATCAGCGGTACCTTGTTAAGCAGCCCGCAGCCTGGACATTTACACAGACATTCTGGTTTCATCCGTTTGTTAATGTAAACCAAGGGAACTCAGGAACTCAGTTCTACAGGCAAAGTTGAGACAGACTGGTATTATACACTTGTTATGCAAGTGCGAAATGTCTCAGGAGAAAAATTTAAGCTGGATAGACATGTACTATCAGTTTATTTTTCTCTTCTCCAGCCTCATCTTCTCAGTTCTTAATGTAAGGAAAAAAAATACATTTCCAAGCATAAGTAGCATCTGGTTTTAGTTGTTTCAGAGTCAGAGTCAAGGTGAAATGCTAAAACCCCGTATTTATGGCTTCAGGAAAACAAAACAAAACTTCAAGCTTATTCTGTGAAAATAATATCACCAGCCTCAATGTTTGCATTTCAGTAACTCAACAGAGTCCCTCCATTCAGAAGAGATGATTTTGCTAACTGGCAGAACACAAATTTCACAAATGGCATTTTCAGGTTAGTCATATATAAAGCTCATTCTGCCTGGCTCTGGCATCCTTTGCAGATCCCATGACCCAACTGTCAGCACAACAGCTGTGCTCTGAGTAATGAATAATGTATTGCATATCATATGATGCCATTTTGACTCATTTTGAAATAATGCTCTAGTTATTTTGGTTTTAGAGAAGAAAAATCCACAAGCTCTGACACCACTTCTGCTGTGGATGTGTCGTGCTGACCCGTGAGGAGCCTGAACTTCCCCAGCCCAGGAGTGACAGAACAGCTCTGCTCTGGTGCCACTGAGCTGCAACGTGCTTATTACAGTAGGTGACTGCAAACAGTTTTACCCATCTTGTCCAAGTCTTCCATCAGAAGGACTGACCACACAAATGGATTAACTGAGAGGTTCAAAACAGAGTAAAGACAGTACTGTGTTCATATTTCCATATGAGGAAGTGAGAATCACAAGACTTGGATGAGTTAAAATTACTCAACCAGATTCAAGGCAAAGCTGAGGCCTGGAATCTGATTCTCAATCCCAGCTCATACATTCAAGATTAATCTTCCTTTTGTTTGGCCTGTTCTAGAGAGGCAGGACTTCTCTTACCCTCCCAGCATCTCCCGTTCCAGACCTTCATCCCCCTGCAAACAAGAAGCTAACAAACACGCATTTATTGCAAAGTTCACTCAAGAAACAATTCTGTGCTATCAGGGTTGTTCTTTAAGGTAACAGCACGTAAGTAATATAAGTAACACACCTGTAAATGCATCAAAGAGCTGATTGACTTCAAGGTCCGTGTACGTGCTAGAGCAGGATGGACATTTAAAAGAGGATCTGGTGGTTAAGTCCCGCTCATCCGCTTCTATTTTCCGGCGTACCTGATCCAGTTTGTATTTTACCACATCCACCAGCACCTTGTAATTGATGTAATAGTAATTGTGCCTCATGCTCTTCCCGTTAGGCCCTGTTTCCACTCGCATCTGCAGCTTCACCAGCTTGTCCGCCTTGAGCGTGTTGAGCACGGTGCGCAGTTGCTTACGCTCATACTTGAGCAGCTGTAACAAGTCATCCTCTTTGACACAGGGGTAGCGGATCAGCGCATCCAGGGCCAGGGAGCACTCCACGCCATAGAAACCACGCACTATGTATTTGGCCAGGCGCTTTAGGGCTGCCGGCACCTCGCTGGGAACGGTTTGCTCCTCCATTGGGAGCTGCACCACTGTCAGTGGAGAAGAGCTGTACAACAAAGAGAAGGGAGGTGAGCTGCAGCGAACCCTGCCCTCACAGGCAGGTGCAAAACATGTTGTTTGCTGTGCTGCACTCTTGGAAGAGTCTTCACCGAACAGAGGCATGTAAAATCCTTAACGTGCAGTAGGGATGGGGAAGGTATTAATCGGTATCAGAAATTATCTAATCTTGAAGTACAGTGGTTATCCCTGAAATACTAACGTAATATCCTCTTGTGTAAAAATTCACAGAAGATATCTAGGAAAACATGTTTCAGAAAGTTCATAATCCTCCCAGAAGACAGCACATTTAACTTGCATGTCTAGGTCTGCCTGTTTGCATTCACAGCCAGCTAGGTAAGACCAGAATTAAAAGTAAAGCCTTCATAAACAAAGCTCATGACAAGAAATCTTAGTTGAAACTGTATCTGTCTTAGTGGCAAATCCACAAGACACATTTGAGCACCTGTTCACACCCTCTTTGTGATATTTCTGCTGGCTGCTGTGATCAGACAAAGGTTTTGCAAAGCTGGGGCACAGGATGCTCCAAGTTATTTGACCCTCACTCAGCAAAGGTTATTTGAGGTAGCACATTTTTGTCCCTTAGTGCTCTTCTCCTCTAGAAGGAGGACTTCTGGCCATATTCTTAATATCATTAAGGAGAATGTAACTAATTTTAATCACTCCAAGTGTCCTAACACTTTCTTATTTATAAGAAGGGAGAAAAAAAAATTAAGGTATGTTTCAACAAAGCTACTTCCTAATTCCCTTCTTTAGGGCATGTTAAGATCCAACAGTAGTATTTGAATCCATTGCGTCTTGCCAGATTGCTTTGCAGTGAGCCATGCAATGCACAGCCAGAGTGCTGGCGTAGCCACTGGATCAGGAGCTGGGCTGGTAGAGGATGGCATGTTATGGCACACTACATCCAGCCCTGGCAACCACTGCAGAGCTGTAAAGCTGTATATTGTTGTCAGAGCTTCCAGGGAACCTTTATCAGAAATCCCAGTTAAACAAACAAAACCACACTAGCCTAGGACTTGAGCCGCAATTAAATTTGTGCTTCACAGGTTGCACCTAATGGAAAACAAAGACAACCTGCTGGTCTGAGTCTGGAAACCCTGAAGGTGGTAACAGCACACTGACCTAAATTTCCTACAGGAAAAATGATGGAACACTGGAATGGGCTGCCCAGGAAAGAGGCTGAGTCTCTCTACTTCAACAGGACAAGAGCCAGGGCAAACTGACCTGCCTTTGAGAGTAGTTTTGCCATGAGCAAGGGACCAGATGGCTTCCAGATCCTCCTCCTAGCCTTAATTCTTCTGTACCAAGAGAGTCAAAGCTAACAACAGTAAGGAGTGAAGCTTTGGCAATGTCGGTCTGTTCCTTGACAATCTTAGATTAAGACCAGCATTTCTATGCCTTTCAACAAAAGCTTTCATGAATAAGCAATTTTAAAAAGTTGGGTTTTTTGTTGTTATGTTATTCTTTCACTTCTCATCTTTAAAAGGGGCTTAACAAATTTAATCCACAGAAAAATATGCTAATTTATGCTTCTCTTTCTGGCCTAATTTTGAACTTCTTTCTGTGCAGTGTTTTATAGTTAGCAGTAAGGAAAGGACAATGTCCTCAGCCAGTTCCAGAGTAGCGTGGCTTTGAGTTTCCTCAGGGAAGCGCTCTGGAGAGCACTGAGCCTTGTCCTTCCGCACTGGGCAGAGTCCAGAGAATGGAGGCACTGTAGCCTCCAGTACAGGCCCAAAGGAAAGCAGCACCATGGGATTCTGTGCCTGGCTGCACTGAGGAGCACCAAGGGCAGCCCCAGCATCCCTATTGGAAGTGTTACCAGTCATGTGCATTGATATATCTCCCAAAGGGCCAGGGTGCCCTCGGTATGGGTTGGTGTTATATGGCCTCCTGATGGATCGTGGCAGTATTAGACAAAAGAACAAAACTGTTTCTTCATCTAGTTCGTGGCTAATATGCGAGCAGAATCTTGCTGACACTTAAAGGACTTGTATTAAGTACAGCTCTCATGTTTTTTCATACTCTAAGTCAAGGACAGAATGAAATGATTTCAAAGGGAGTGTAATAACTAGGTAACATCATTAGGGACGAAGTAGGACTTGAACTGTAAGGAGGAGGTTTGCTGACATCAATTCTCAGGATGACTCCTTATCTCAGACTAGCACTGTGTACTTGCAGTATCTCTAAAGCAAGCACTACTCTGAAGTGTTTCTGAGCACTTTGATGTTGAAAGCTCGTCAGGTGCAGTCTTATAACCATGTAAAATAATCATTGAGAGAAAAAAAAAACAAACACGCAAAACCCCACACAACACTCATACAAACTCCAGAAAGCACTCATACAACAGAGCCTAACTTTCCCCCCTGCTGTACCTAAACACATACTTTAAATATCACGAACATATTCTGGGATATAAGTGAGCAGCTTTTTTCAAAAACAAATCAGAGAACCCACTGTCCATTTGCAGGGGTTTTTTAAATATGCAACCCTTTCATTCAATAGAAAATGAAATGGCTTTCTTTTACAAAAACAACTGAATTTGACCTGAATAAGAGACATTCATAGAAAAAAAATTACCCCCTCAAGAAATCTTCCTTTAGGCTACAAAAGAATCAAAATTGGATGTATTTTTTAATAAAAATAACTTAAAACAGGAAAGCTTTTTCTACTGTGCTCAGCTATATTTGATGATTATTTCTTCAATCCACTCTGAAAAACATGTCAGTCATTTAATCACCCAATTTGAAATCTCACAGTTCATGAAAACTACTGATTTTTTAGAAGTTACTGTGCACTTTTCAGCTGACAGGCAGTAGTTCTCTCTTGAGCGGCGCTGGAGACTACCCTTACCAAGGAAAGGAGTAGGACATGCATAGGCCTCTGCAGCTAGAAGGGCTTTAAACAGAAATCTGCTCTGTAGCTGAGCTACAGTCCGTGTTAAGGAGACAGGTATTCTACTACTCACGTAGATTCTTCCCCCTTCCCCCCTGGCAGCTGATAGCATGTATAGACAAGATATTCTAGAAGTCAGAGTTCAACTTTGAACTTCCACTGCTTTTAAAGTATTTATTTTTATGAGAGTAGGAGCTACCTTCTTATTACATTGATTATTTTAAAAATTATTCAATAACTTAGATGTTTGAGTGGCCCTTCTGCTTATAGTTTATATGGAGCCATTCCCATGAGCAGAAACTACATTTAAGATCCCCTTTTTGCTGTGGGAAACCTACGCAGAGTTGCTTGTGGTGCCAGCAGGCAACTATTAAAAGCAGAATTTCAAGTCAAGAGGCATCACAGAGAGCAAGTTTTGCAAGGTTTCTCTGAAGCCAGTTGCTTAATTAACATTTTTTTTTCAGCTGACTGAGAAGACAAAGTACCCATCTTACAATTTAAAAGGCACTAAACCAGAAAGATTTAGTAGGATTTTACCAGACTTCATATAACCCTATCACTTACAAATCAGTTAAAAACCTTTTTATTACCTCTCTTGTTTGGGCAGAAAACTTCAGACAAGTGTTGTAGAGAAATTGCTCCTTTCCTAAGAGCTCAAAGCAACTGCAAAACAAGCTTAAGTATTTCCCAGCCTTTTCCTAGACCTATCTGTGATAAGCCCTAATCATCACCCAGCTGGTGCAAGAGTCCCCAAATCACATTTCATTAGCAACTGAATGAGTTCAGCCTTATATATGTTGTGTCATGATGAAGCTATAAATCTTATTGCTCAATGAAGTCCACCTACAACAGGCAAGGATCGAAAATGTGACTGCAATCTTTGATTAGTGCTTTCATTAGCATAACTTTGGAAGACTAAAAGTAACATCATCATTAACTCCTTTTGTTGTTGTTGTGAACCAAGTATTTAGGATAGGTAATTTACATAATTTGTTTAGAAGCTACCAGAACAAAATCAAACTGGAAATTTTAATATCTTAAAGGACAAACTGGAATGTTTACTAGTTCCCATATTTTTACTTATTAATCCTTTTAGTAGGTTTATCTGTTCAAAAGGAAAGAAAGAGCAATTTTTCACTGTACTTTTCTAGAAGACAAAGTTATGGGTACTATTTTATGGATTAGATATCTCTTTTAAAAAATTATGTTGAAATAAGATTGCCAGACATTGTACAATGCAGGGTTAAAATACTGAATTCTATTAGGATTGCAATCATCACATTTCATCTCAAATCTGTGCCTCTTTCAGAATTTTTTTTTTAATATATGCACAGTGGAGGATGGTGTTTTGTAGTGACGTGACTTACATCTCCACTGTACGTGTTGCAGCATGTGTTGTGCTTTTGTTACTGCTGGATTTCTGACTGTCTGACTTACCAGGCACGTGGGTCCACTGAGGACTCAAGGTGTGGGTGTTTGTCTGCATAGGACAGATTGTAGGACTGGCATCTATAATGTCACTACAGAAGGCAGTGCCTCTGAGAATTGAAATACCAGGAAAATACCCTCATATTTTAACAGTTGTAAGCAGGAATTTTATTCAGGAATTCAAAGGCTTGAGAATGCTTTTTAGAAACTGCAAGAAGAGGTGGCTGTAAAAATAATCCCTGAGAATAGCTCTGGTCTTGCTTGTAATTTATAGTAGCAGAGATTGGTTCCATCCCTTATGCTGAGAAAAATTCTTCTATTGCTCTTTTTTTTTTTTTCCATTAATAAGAATCCATTTGGCAGATACTCAGAGCTAAGAAGTATATTTGGCATAAATCTTCAACTGCAAACATAGAATGTCCACAGATTAAAATTTAAGAGATATACCTCATTCCATATAGTGCTTCTTGAGCATGCTCCTTTGTTATCGTGTTACACTAGAAAATGCAGGGGAGCAAGACTGCTTGCTGCTACCTGTTGGGTTTAGTCTGTGGGAAATCTGTCTGTTTACAATAAACAATTCCTGTGGGTTTCCTTGCCCACTGGTTTGAACAGGGAAAGTGTCATGCAACCTCAGTGCTGTTATTCCTGTTACAGCCCTCAGCCTGCATGTGGAAGTGTAGAACCAGATGACAACAAAGCAGCTTTCTAAATTAAGGAGAGGGATGGTGTGGCTGGTAGCACTGCTTTCAGAAACAGGAAACAGCTGTCACCTGTCATGCTGTGGCTGATAACTCCTTTGGCAAGGACAGCTAACCCCCATGTAGCGGACAGAGGTGCTGGCTCAGCTCCGCACACAGAGCCAAGCCAAAAAAAATGGAAAGAAAATAAAGTATGGTCTGAGGGAGTATTTCGAACTGCAGGTAGCCCTGGTACCAAGGCCCGTGGGAAGCAGATTTTGTACTGGTAAGTTGTTGTGATGTTGTGTAACACACATTATTGAAAGTGGGAGCTTGAGACGGGGATAGGCAAAGTCACTTGGCTGCATTTCAAACTCATTTGGGTGGCTGGAATGTTTATCTGGAATGGTATGGGCATGCACTGCACTTGAAGGCTACTTGATAGAAAGGAGCAGATAATCAACTGAGCAGTCTCAGGAGGAAGAAATAAATATAGAGTCTGATCAGAGGTCGGAGGAGAAAATTAGTGGGTTGCTGCTTTGGGGTGAAAAGGTATAGGGAAGATCTTCACAAAGCAAATGTGGTATGCTTGACTCATTGGCGGAACAGAGGCTGGTGCAGATGGCGTGGTGGGAGGCTGTGATGCACACCTTGAGTAAAAATGGGATCTGTGTCAAGTTTCTTTATTGTCTCCCTTTCTTTCTCGCACAGACACATGAAAGTCACAGTCTGCTGTATCCTTCATTCTCCTCATCAGTTGATACCAGCCCTCAGTTTAAAAAATAAAATCTCGAGCTGTCTAGCTCAGACAATCAGCATGGCAAAATAAGATGCGAGAATCATAGTAAGTACCTGTATGTAACCTGCTGCCATGTGCTCACAGGGCTCTTAATCACACAGTCACATATCTCCTCATTTTCCCTGTGCTGGCCCTTTCACAAAGTCAATGCCTCAGCCAACACAGGGGTGTTCAGCATGCAGCGTGTGGCTCTGAACCCTGCTTATTCAGTGAACCATCCAAATCTTGCATTGAAGTGATTACTTCTTTATCAGGCTCCCTATGGTGCTCTTCCTTCCATGATCCTTGAAGGCTTGCTGGGATCAAACTAAATCAACTTTCTTTGACAGCTTTAGACTTTTTGCATTAGTTTATCTTCCTGATAATGAGAAAAGCAATGGAATATTGTGCCTGTGTTACATATGGAGCTCTGACATACAGAGTATGAAATGAAGACTGCTGGACAGTTTTGAGAGCCTGAACTGACATTTAAAAAAAATTAGGATTCACTTTACAGTACTTTATATGATTGCAGCATAGCTCCCGCTGTCTTAACTGCCTTTGTGATCAGTACTTCCAAAACACAATCCCTGCTTTCACAGACTGGGTACCAGCTCAACCACAGCCTACTGCCCGTGCAGCACCTGGCAGAATTGGGGTGACAGTTTAGTGGACCCTGTAGGTACTGACATGTGCCTGGTCTGTAACATCATCTCTTCTCTTGCAAGAGAGAGGTCTTGAAAACTGGAACAGGTTTCTCCTATGTTATGCCACTCTCATTCTTCACAGGAACGCAGCCCATTCTGTGCTGTGAGTGAAACAAGGGATCTCTGTAAGGGAATTCTGGGATCATACAGAGACTGCATCTCGTTCAAAAACAAGCAGGAATGAGTGGCTTCTTCTGGCTATTTCACAGCCTGAGTATACTTCTAATGCAGCTTATCTTGATTTTAAATCTGAAGGACAATTGCTTGATATAATATGTATTTTTAATTTCAATATTATTTTCTTAAAGAATCAGTTTAGATCTAGTGTCTCTCAGCATAATTTGAAAATATATGATAACAGCAGTTGCTGCAGATGAGGAGGCACATTTTGGTTGGGGATTCACTGGCCAGCAAAGGAAGGGTCAGTAGAGGAGCATACTGCAGTTGCTAGATCTTCATAGACTGGCACTATTGTCTGTCTTGTGCTGTTTCACTTCTCTTTTCTCTGATATTTCCTGACACTGGCTCCTGCTCCTTTCACTTTTTTTTTTTTTCTTCTTCTTCTTTTCCCCTTCCCTGTTTTCTTCTTTCCATCCAGTCACTTTTGTTTCCTTTTCCCACTCGGTTCACACAGAAGGAATGAAGGTTCATGGAGCTGGATATGGCTGTCTTAAGAGAACTGTTTCCACCTCTCAGGGGATGGTACATGTACATTTCTTGCAGGAATGTAAATGTAGCATTTTGAAAACTAAGCTGATGCAAATTACGTGTCACTACTCAAAGGTCTAGATACTGGTGCAATTCAGATAGTGGGTGTAGCCTGAGAAAAGACTGTCTAATCCAAGCACCTCCAGGTACCTGAATTAAAGTTCCGCTTTAAAACAAGAAGGCAATGCAGCACTTTGCTACATCTCAGTGCTTGTGATCTAACCTTTCTTACTGCAGATAAAAAAAATTCTTACTGAGATGACCCATTTTCACTGAAATATAAAGAGGGAAAAACTTCAGGTGTTTTTTTGTTTGTTTTTCTACACTGTGTGTCTGCCAAATAGAGAAAACTTAGCAAGTTTAAAAGAAAGACAAGACTAATAGTACAAAACATCAAGCAAAGACTGGAGTTACCTTAAATGCAGAATCTCCAGCAGAGGCAGTCTCACTGCTGGGATCCTATTGTTCATGTGTAACCCTCGAGCCAGGAGAACAAACTTTGCAAAACAAATTAGACTGAGATTGTCCCATATACAATTAATGTAATTCAGAGCTGATTCACTGTGGATCAGAAAATGTCCTGAGTATAATGCTTCTTGGTATGTAAATAGACTAAATCCTTTTTAATTATTGTAGTCTCCTGTAAGTAACTGTGTGGGAGCAGACATAGCGACAAAGGACCTTTAAAATCTTTGATTCTGCCAAGTTACAATGGTCTTAAAAATGGGTAGGCAGAGCTGGGGGGAACAACCGCATGGTCCGCTTGGTTCTAGATCACAGCCTTTGGCCAACTGGTATGTTCAGTTTCCAGACTCTCTTAAGTGTCAAAGGCAGCTTCTTACAGAATGCATAAATATCTGCAGTTTTCTTCCCAAGGCAAACTGTGGCTTGTGCCACTTCTTTGATTGAGCATTACTCCTGGCTCATCTTGTTCCTCTGGTCCAAAGGATTAGAGGTTTTACTGCTCAGAGAGCTTGGGTGTGCCCTTCTCACCAACAGTTCTGGTCCTTCAAAAGCAGAAGAGTTCATCTGATGATCCATGCCATAGGCAGGATCCGGCCATAAGCTGCTGTTGCCAGCCACTGAGGTGAAATCCAAGCTTTTCCTTTGCATTTCTTTCTCCTTGCACTTGTAGCCCAAAGAGCTGGCTGTGTGACAGGACACATGTTTGTGCTGGGAGGAAGTATTTCATTATTAGTTGTGGAGCCTGCCTTGAAGCTCTCACCTGCTTCTTGTCAATCCCACTCTTCATCATGCCTGCTCACTCCAGTGAAAATCTTTTATTTGCTCTTGCTGCTTTCCTTGCAAGTATTTGTCTGAACATCTATGGGCCCTGCTCTGGAGTTTTGCTTCTAAGCAAAGCCTTGACTTGTAATTGACTCTAAAGCAAACTCAATTGCATGTCTGTCCGAGAACTACTGATTGCTTTTGATAAGATGCAAATTCCTGCCTTCTCCTGTCTGCATTAACTGCCAGAATTTTGCTTTTTAACATGGGAGATGACATTCTTTCTCCCTATGAAATGGTACGGGGCTTCACTGTATTGGTTCCTGAAACCATAAAGGTGAAACATTTTCTTGGCGCTTTTTTTTTTTTTTTTGCATTTAAATGCCAGCACTCAGACAGCTTGGTCTCTTCTGTAGTACCTTATTTAATCTAGTTTACAGTAAACTGGATTAACTCTTTGTATTTATATAAACAGTAAATCTGCTAAAAGCTAAAACTGAGGCTGGTTTTTCTAGAACTAGGCTATGCAAAAAGTCAGTGTGTTTTTCTTGTTGCTCACGTATTGACTTTTTTTTGGAGCAATTTGATTGTTTTTCACAACAGAATTAGGAAAGCTGCATATATCTCTCTTACGTAAACTTGAAGAGAAAAATACATATGGCTGGTTACTTGACCTGGGAAGAAAATAAACCTAAGAAAAAGAATCAGACCACTCCCTCGGTGTTTGTGAGGTATCTCAAATATGTGTGCAGCAAGTTTATACGAAAACCCACACCCACTGTCATTGTGTCTATGTAAATAAAAGGAGCTATAAAATCCCAACACTGCAAGTAGCTGCAAAAATTTCTTCAATGAAATGGCCTTAGCTTCCATCACTGTGCCTAGAGCAGCAGCAGGGGGGAAGGCAGTAAACTGACATTAAAAATAGATATTTCTATCTGTAACAAAAGCAAATAATATTTTTTGTCTGGCTTGAGAAAACTTTCAGACTTGACAGGTGAAGGTTAAATCAACAAGAAATTAATCACATTCATCACTTTTTGAATATTATGGCAGACACAGTAAGACAGTTGTTGGGGATTTTGTTTTTAAATAGCTTTGTTTTTAAATAGCTTTGTTTTAGTCAATAGCAGCATAGGCATTCAGGCTCTGGACAGACATCCATGGAATTTAGCTGTCCTTTTGCAATTGTAAAGCAATTTCAAGTGTGGAAATGTGATTGTCTTGCACAAGGGACATTACTTAATAACTGAATAGTCTACACTGCCTTGGCTAAAGTGGGACAAGACTAATTAAGCAAGTAAACTGATTTTTAAATTACAAAGTAATTTGATTATGGCTGTTACACAACTTCATTGCACATAAATCCGAACAATCCCCTACCAGGCTGAGGTGTGCAGTCAGAAATATGTGATGGGCTCTTTGCAGTACAGACTGCAACACCTGACTTGGTTTAATTGTTTTGTATTAATCAAGTGGCCCAGGAGCTGCATTTCACACATGCATTTTTCACTAATTTAAATTGTGTTGTTATATTTGGTTTACATAGATTCATAGTTGAGATTAAAAATGGACCCTGGCAGTACAACCATACGAACACACTTCTGCTTGCATGCTTCAATTAAACAAGAAATTAGATGGACAACTAGACTGGCCCTTGTTTAATCAGTGGGATGTTGATTTCTGTGTGCTCTCAATTTGTCAGTGCTACATCCCCCTGAATTGCTTCTTGCCGTGCCACCACAGGCACTATTCTAAGGCCTAGAATACACTGCTTCATTTTCTTCAACCAGAAGCCGTGTTTCTTTATCAGCTGCTAGAATTATTTGGTAAATAGCACTCCTGTTGTCCCCACTTCTTCCAATGCTGTTGGAAGGAGAGCCTCTAATGAAAACTGAGTTTGCCTGGCTACTGAAACAAGGAATGATTAAAGGTTACCTTTTAACCATAAAACATGGAGCTGAAAAGAATCTCAAGGCCTTATCAGCTGGTCCAATCTTTTTGGCAAAAGCCCAATCTAGACAAGAAGGCCCAGCACACTCTTCAGCTGAATCTTAAGTGTCCAGTGTTAGGGAATCCACCATTTCTTCCTTGAAGAGATTATTTTGGGCAATCATTTGATTCCCCCTTCTGTAGACTTCTTAGTGTTAAATTTCTAATTATGGGGAAAAACATTTTAATACCTTTCAGTGCTTGGAACAGGAAGCTGTAGTATACTGTGCTCTCAACTTCTGCTTTACACTGGTAATGTGGGCTTACAAATGATAAGTCTTTAGATGGGTAGGTTTGATTTCAATTTAAAGGGAATGATGTTATTTTTACTGTGGGACATAAAAGTCTCTCTCCTGGGTAGGACTATGCCTTGACACTTACACAGACAAAGACTTTCAGAAATCTAATGTTATGTAATTAAAACTAATTGTAGCATATCTATTACCATGAATTCAGTTGCAGTGTGAAAACAGTAGTAAAAAATAATTCAAAATTGTGTATATTTTAATAGAAGTTTGTAGTCTGCGTGTCCTGGCAATCAAGAGTCCCATTGTGACTGGATGTCATGAACTTGTAGGTTTTAACTGGAATGCCTTATGCAATACTGTCTCTGTAGACACCAAAGAGAGATCAAACATTTCCCTTAGACTCCTGGCAACTTTTAATTCCTGGGAATTAAATTCCTGGCAATAGGATATGAATATCACCTCTTTCCGAGGAGGTTAAGAAAAGAATACAAGGGTACCACTACACAAACTAGTACCTAAGCTCACTCTGCAGTGTCTTCTCTTTGTGTGTTAGAAATCACAAGAGTTGGAACTGTAAGCTAGTCCCAGCAATGCAGCCAGTGGCACAGATAAAACTACTGCCTCCTACATTATCTGCTTCCTAGGATATTAGGGTGCTACTACTTCTTTCTGAAGGACCTTTCTTTCTTAACTTGAATTCCAGACAATGGTGTAATCTCACTTGGCTGGTTTCCTTTCCCCACTTTAAAAAAAAAACAACCAACCAAAATCCTCCCAACACAATCCAAGGATCTTATTATGATAATAGCTTTAACTATCAGTTTTCAAAATCAGAAAAAAAACACTTTTTCAGACACAATCTATTTGGAAATAAAAACAGTTTATGCTGTGTGGTATCTAACGTGCATAGTGCCTTAGACTGAAGTACGAAATCAGTACATGTGTACTTTGGTCACAGAAAGTATCTTTTCTTTATTGTATTAGTATTTTTCTTTTGAGAGAACAGAAAAACCTGAGCTAAAAAAACCACATTTTTGTTAACAGGCCAAGAAAGAGCTTCAGCAAAAGAGCTGTAAGTCAGTAGCAAGACATTCTTGGCTCAGATCTTGTTTGAGATGTTTCCCCAAGACCTTGTTTCTGTGACTAAACATGACACTTGGTAGGTTATTTTATAAAAGGGCAGATCAGACATATCCTCATATTATACTAGAACAATAGCAATTAAGTGCTTATGAAAGAATAACAGAATTGTATTGTCCCAGATGGTCTTTTTATACACAATTCTTTTTGACGCTTGGTAGATGCCATTATAACTTGTGTTCTTTAGAAGGATTTTAATCTAAATAAACCAAACCAAAAAATCAAAAATTAACAAACCCCCAACCAACAACACACCAAGAATACTGCCAAGACTAAAGACACCTAGAACTAACTGGTGAACTCCTTCAGCAGAAATGGCTGAAATCACACCAGACTCATGAGGATACATTTCTTGTCAGCAGAACTGCTGGTTACAAAGCAAGAAAGTCTGCTGTGAGATAGGGTCCTTCATTGTTAGAAGTGCTTTGCCATCTCTATAGAGCCATTAGATTCCTGAAGAAAGGAGTTAGACTGAGTAATCTCTTTCCAGAAGCATTTTCTTGTGGAGGAGTGCCAATCTGGACAAGCAGCTTCCAACACAGGAGAAGTACAGGGCTACCAAGGACTACAGGGATCTGGGCATTCCCGCAGGTAAGTCTCTGTATGGCCATTATACACCTCCATCAGCGTTGTGCACACAGTCAGCTAATGGGTAAGGGGGGAGGATGAAGAAAAAAGAAAATAAACCACATTACAGGAATTAGTGAAAAACTCTCTGATATAGCTGAACAGTTCTACTAAAATGAGCATTTACCTTTAGTCAACAACATGGAAGTAAGAATTGTCTATGTTCTCAGTCAAGAATGCTGCCTCCACTTAATACAGGAACTACATCATTCAAAAACTCCTAAACACTCTTTCCTTCAGTTTTTTTTTTTTTCCTAAACACCAAAATTTCAAGTTCAGACTAAAACCTCTTGTATTGGAAGAATAATGTGCCTGTAGTATGCCTAAATCATATTAACTTGTTTCATGCGAATTACAAGGACAAAGATCATGCATCAATTCTGGTTAAAAGGGTGCTCAAGATGTCTGCAGGCTGCTGCCTCAAATCAGGGCCAGCTATGAGGAAAGGGCTCATACTGAGAATTTTAAAGCTGTAGACCCTTTGGAAAATAGCTATTCCAATTACATAGCATTAATAGCAATTACATATTGCTTTTAAAAAGTCATGTGAAATTTGTTTTTACATTCATATTTTTACCTAAAAAGCCCTGAATGTACCCCTGAAGCCTCCTCCTTAGATGTACAGTAGTTAGTGGCTCGCACCCCATTCTAAACTTCCTGCAAAAATAGAAGCATTACCTTATTGAGGACAGGCTTTGTGGAGAGAACATCATAAATGGCTGGTAGGGAGAGATTCTGAAAGAAAATAATACACTGGTATTAAGGGCCATTAACCTGTTAATGTAAATGCTGAGAACTTTTTTACACCTCACTTAAATAACAAGATACAGCTTTAAGAGTACAAGACACCCATAGCACTTTGATATCAGAAGAATGTGCAAAAATTTGACCAGACCAGATCTTAGTAGAGCATGGTACATTAATGTGTTTGCTGCCCAAGAGTGTGTGTTTGATTTAGCTGATAAAACTACCCTGAAAACACCACAAGTTTTTTCTCAAAGTATCCCTGAGTGTACCTTCCTGCATATGCAGCTGCTGAAAACATCAGGAAACCCACCTAGATGAAAAGAAAGAAACAAAACAAACAAACAAAAAAACCCAACAAACCAAACCAAAAAAGCATCCTGAAAATCCAATCCCCCTAAAACCACCACCAAAACCCAAACCCAAACCAATAATCAAAAAACCCCAAACAAATCGACAAATGAATAAACAAAAAAACCCCATAAACCTCCCCCATGGTCAGCTTCTTCTGACCCAGAAGCAGAGACAAGTTATCACAAAATCATCAGCCATTTGTGTCATTACAGCTGTGCTTGAAAATAACCTGGATGCTCCTGGCTGTGTCAGGTCACTAGTGCAACTTGGGAGTTTCACACCAGCAGGATATGAGGTATTTGGAGGATGGTTACCTCTTGTGTTGTCTGGTTCAGGCATTTCATGGCAGGTCCTCTACGATTATCCAGCACCAGTGGAGGCTTCCAGCGATCGTAGTTGGTTTCTAACACGTACCACGTGCCCTTCTTGATATCAAGGCTGGAAAAGAGGTCGAAGTTTGCGTTTTGCTTCTGCAAGTATATAGTAAGTACACCTATACAGTATATACTACATACAGATGCATTATTTTTTTAGGCTTGCTGTGGTATTTTTCAATGATGGTAAAGAAGTTTTTGTAGAACAGAAGTCACAAGAAACAGAGCACACAATTATTGGTGGAACCTGTCCTCCTCTGGAAGGCTGAGTCAGGTGTCATGTCAAGCATACTCACTCCCAGATATCCAGAGCAGCTGTCCTGGATCGAGTTATCACACACCCTTCTCCAGAATTTTTTCCACCCAGAATAAAGTAAGCTGGAGCCAGCAGTCTTGTTTTTGCCAGTCTGTCTTTTGCATCCTGGTAACTGTGGGTAAGATCACATTGGATTATTAAATGCCGTAAATGGTTCAAGTACTGAAGAACAAGTTTCACAGACCCAGGAAAAGTTTGGGTAGTTAAGCCTTTCTTCCCCTTTCATGTACATATGAGAAGACATGATGATAAAGGAAGACATTTAAGCAAAGCTTCTTGTCTCATTTTGTACTTAAACTATGATTGTTTAGAGACGCTCTTTGCACTTTGTTTACACTTAAACATGAGTAAAATGATGACATACTGTGTCATATCCCACTGAATTAATTTATTGCATTACAGCTTTGCTTCTGCTTACTTCCTACAATGTACTAGTACCTATTGGATGTGCTTTGATGCAGAATGCTGTTACACATTTAGATTACCAACAGGTTCATCAGGAAAAAAAAAATCTGAGAAAAAAAAATTGAGGGATCATGTGTGATGCTTTGCCTCCTGCTCCAGAGTACCAGCAAAACCAGAACTATTTAAAGTTAAGGCAACTAGGAAGGTATCTATATCACTGGATTATTAAGCATACATCTACAGTATCCATGCTAGTTGAATGCAAAGCAAATTAAAGGAGCATAATATTTCCAGGGAGAGGGAATACCTTGTAGCATTCTCTAATACTGTTCTTGTGAGAAACCCCATCCACATACCATCTCTTCTACCAAGAAACCATTCGAAGATTCCTGCAAAATATCACAATGATTTGTTTTCAGACTCTTCACTCATGCTATTTAAACTTTCACAGCTGGTTTTAAAATAAACTGTGTTTTATCTTACTCATCTGCAATCTTTTCACCATTTGTGTGCCAGTTTATTAAGGTTACTGGTTTGCCCAAGGTCTGGAAAACTTGTGCAGAAATAATGAAAGAAATGAGCATTACTCACCCACATAACCACCATCAAGACTGAAACGCTCATTCATTGTCAGAGTAAACAAGTTCTGAAAAGAATTAAACAAGCCAACCCTCAGCCATTGCCAGCCCACGAGTACCAGTAATAAACAAGAGGCAGCATTGCAATTTAGATGTCAATTGAGCTTCTTGTTTGTTACACTCTCCCCCTTTGAGTAATAGACTTCAAGATCAAGCTCACGTAGAAAAGAACCTAACTTATCATGGTTTGAATAAGTAGAAATGAGTTTTTTGACCAGGCAGGCAATCAGCAAGGCATGCTTTTATGCCAAGCAAGTCAAGCCTGTGGCCATTTTTACCTCTCGGTCTGTGTTGCATCACTGAATTAGCGTTTTCCTTTCCCTGCTGCATGTCACCTTCTTCTCAGACCTCTGAGTACTATTCTAGTTTGAAGGCAGATTTTTAAGTCCCAGTGCTAAGCACACCCTGATGTTACTGCTTTTCACATGGGCATGCAGCTGCACACACTGCAGTCCATACTACTAGGAACACACAATTCAAACTCAAATCTCAGTCTTCTTCAGCTAATGTTTCAGACAAAAGCTGAATTCAGCTACACTGAATCATTTTCAGAATGGAATCTTCCCAATTTATTTGTGCAAAAGACAAAAATAAATACATAAAATGCAGGGATTTATGCCAGAAATGCTCTACAAGAAGAAAGACTACCTAGAGTAGAAGACAGAACATGTAGAAAAGGTGAAGTTGTGTTAAGTTGGACAATGATATAGTTCTGTACTGCTGGTTTTTAAGATGTAGAGAAATCCCAGATTTTAGGTGCCTAATTAACAAAAACCCCACAAAGAAATCTTAAAATGCAGGACTGCCTTTTCCAGGGATTGGAGAAAAAATTAAATAGCACAGGTGTGCTGTTTCATCTCTGGGATTACAGCATTAGCTATTAGCCAGCGAGAAACTCCAACCACTTCAGCACTTTGTATTCACGCCTGTTCATATACGAAATTCAATGCTGTTTTCAAGAACTGTCTGAACACCATTTCATTCAGGCAATCTCCTTTCACAAGGAAGGGTGCAGCATTGTTTTATTTTATCTGTCTTCAAGTAGCTATGCCATGCATCAGAAAAATCAAGTGATCATTTATTGGAAAACATCCCAAGGCAGAGCATGAAAGCACAAAATTTAAATATTAAACAAAAGTCTGAAGCATTTGTAACAAATTGACAAAACCCCATCCCCATACTTACTGGTTTGACTCCAGACACCATGCCTATGTATCCTGCAAAATTTGTGGACTTGAACACTGTTTTGTTGTTTCTCTGAAAATCCAAGAGTACCACTAAAGGCTTCAGTTCCCGAGTTAACGTCCAGGAATTATTTTTAACATCCCACCTGCAGAAGACAGTACAGCATTTGAAAATTCCCTCTCTCAGTAGTTTTCAAAGCTTCCCTTCACAGCACGCAGACATCCTGTGTGTGATGCTTGTCCTCTGATCTTACTCACATCACTGCTCTGTAGTTACCTAAGCAGCACCGGCAAGGAACATCTAAGAAGTCTAAATGCACAGGCAGGCAGTGAAAAGAACTAAGTTTTGTTTGAACCAAAAGCAAATATATTTCTCTGGATTAAACAGCGCCACCATCACAGCTGGTTTGTTTTGAACACATCACTTTGTTCTCTACCCGCTGGCAAAGGGAGCCACAGGTACTGCCTGTGACACCAAACCTCAAATTCTTATTTTTCAATGGCAGAAGAGAAACCATAGATTTGATCTGCACGAAGGCAAGTACCAATTTGAGTTTGTATGATAAGCCAGACCAGTTTGTAGGCAAAAGGCTGATAAAGAGCACTTAGCAGACTGTTAAATTCTCTGGAAATAATCCAGACTCTGGGAGCAGCTTTAAAAGTTTCCTTAATTTTCAGGAAGCATGTTCACAGTATTTCTGACAAGTGAGAGAAGTCCAAAACAAGCCAAATGAAGGGACAGGTGGAATCACAGTAGACAACATGTGAGTTTTTAATATGTAGGTAAGAATTTTAATAAAGATGAGCATTTAAGTCAATTGTGCATTGAGCATCATCTGCATGAGTGATGTTACAAAATATAATGGGGTAATAAAAGCAAATGCTGAACTACCTCATCCTGGGGTATGAAAGGAGAGCTAAGGGGTGCTGGGCAACAAACTACGAGGTTTGTATGGAAATGAAGAATGGCAGGAAGTGCCAATGTTGCAGGAGGAGAGGGAGGAAATCATCAAAACACTAAGCCCCAATGCAATCCCCAGTTCAGTGCATATGTTAAAATTGATGCTTCATCCCATCCTGTAAAGAACAAGCTATACTGTGCCTCAGAGATCAGGTTACGTGGGCTATTCTTTGGTTTGAGACAGTTTGAACTGGAGCTGAGAAAAAAGTAAGTAGCAAAACACAACTGTTCTTAATGCACTTGGGGCAGTTTGACATAAGATCAGCAGAACATCCTGATCTTTTCATTTTAGCCTTTCTTCTCAACACACAATGGAGAATTACTTGTCATAGACTTATGGACATCCAAAGAAGACTCAAAGAATGTATGTAGCTATTTCAAATTCAGCTTGCTTTTTCTTTGGATTAAAAAAAAAAATACTCACAAGCTTAAGTACTTACCCTAGGAAGAGTCCAAAATCCAAGTTTCTGGCGTGGTACAGTTTCCCTATACAAGAATAAATAATTAAATACAATTTTCCAAAGAAATAGCCAAATTTCAGCTTAGAAACCCAAGAAATGAGTAAGCAGTCAAATATCTGGGAAAGCAGGCAAGGAAAACAGCATCCTCTACTTGCCCTTTTCATAACAACAATATAATGATGGGTTTTTATTGTTCAGAGAAGTGTTCTGCTACAACGTTAATCAAGTAATCTTGCAAACTGATGTCCATCTGAGCCTCTAATCTTTCCACATTATCTTAATGCAATGGCAACACCTTGAGCCCCCTCTAAAAGTGAGATGTTTGTAAACCCTCAGAATCCTTTAGAAACTTCCTGAGTTGGAACAGGTGCAGACAAGGACTGCAAACTAAGTAGGAGAATGAAAGAGTCTCTTGTCTTAGATGAGACTGTCTGTTTTCACTACCAGCATATGCATACAATATCTAGAAACTAGATGCAAAATCTTGCATGGCACTGAGAAAGTTTCAGGTGTGTAGCTGGTGCTTCTTTCCCTGAGAAAAACAAACGCCACCTATTAAAAACCCCCAACCAATCACAAAACACTCACCATCCAAAAAAACCAAACCCAAACTATCTTTGAAAGTATTTTTGTCCATTTTTTTTAAACCCAAGACACTTACGAACTCTTATTCCTTTTCTCAAGGAATACCTTTTATTTTCAGTCCTTAGGCATTATTATTACCTTTTAATCTCTTTAATGGACCTTATTGCCTGCAGTTGAGGAGGACTCTATTTCCATAACTGAGGTGGACCCTCTTCTACATAAAAGAAAACTGTTAACACTATTCTGGATTGCATTACCTGTTTTATCTTCTGCCACTATTGATGTACATACAGTAAAAATTTCATAAAAGATGTTAAAAATAACGATTTCCCCTAGGAAAAAAAAAAAAAAAAAAAAAAGAAAGAAACAAAGTTCAATAGTTTGAAACTTGCCATGAACAGAAAAAAAAAAGGTTAGAAAAAAGCATAGTGCAAAGTTCAGTATTCTGTAATATTTCTGTTAAAAATTTCAATTTAAATCTCCTTTGATCTTTAAAATCACTGGTTCAGCAAAATCAAGAGCTTCCTGAAAAGCAAATAGAGGGATCAGAATCCCCTGACCTTCTGCCATACCATGCACAAAGCTGACAGTCATTGCTACCCCTCCTCCAGGAACTTGAAAACAAGCTATAAAATTCACTTTACAGAAGACAGCTGCCATGTGATGTACTACTACTGCCACATAAGAGCTGCTGCTAGCAGCAGGTGTACTGCTCCTGTGTGAGGGAAGCAGTGCAAATAGGCAGAGGTTCTTCTCTGTCTCAGCTCTGGAGGAAGTCAGTGCCTACTCCTCACCTAGAATGGCATTCTTTTGCAGGAGGTACAGAGGCAAGGCAGGAGGACGTGGCAAGGACCACAGGGGAAAGAAAGCACAGCAGGAAGCTGAGCTTTGGCATCTTTCTATGTCAACAGCAGACACACAGCAGAGTGCAAAACCAAAAGAATAAAGGATTGCCTCAAATTTTGGTGCACAGGAGCTGAGACTTGCTCCACTTCCCAAAATCTAGGAGTGAGAACTTACAGCTCTGAGGGGAAGACCCAGCCTGATAAAAGGTTTATGTGATTTATTCCATCCTCCTCCAAAACACTGTTTTTGTTTAGTGTGAGATGTAATTTATTGCTTTAACTACTTAATTAATGATTTGTTAAAGTCACACATGTCTACAACTAACTGCACTAAACACACTAATTTAAAATGAGTCTATATTCCTAGCTTTCCACTATGTTAATAAAGTGTTGGAAACTGTTACCCAAAGGAATCCCAGATGAATTTGCAATCCCCTGGAGCTCTTCATTGAAAGGATAAGGAAGTGTGGCAGTCAGATGAGCCTGAAAGGAAAAGTTTTGTACGCTAAATGTTTAAATTAACAATATTTTGTAACTTATAAAAATGTCTCCTCAACAGGCAAACTTTTCTCACAACTACTGAGTGTTTAACTTTTCTGCAGCCCATAGAACTTGAGGATGTTTGCAGAGCCCTTTGAAGATAAGTATACACTCAAGGGAAGTAAAACTCCTACCAAAACACTGACGTGAGCAACGAACATGAGCACTGCTTGTCTTAGCTCCAACAGACAGAAAAGTGAAGTAGGACTCATATATATGAAAAGCTCAACTGCAATGGAGCTCAATGTCAGTGTTTATGGGCAACCCTGACTTTCACACATGGCACCTGTAAAAGCTGCCCTTATGTCCTCTCCACTCAGGCACATAAGCTGTAACTAAAGATGGGGTAGAGATCTGACCTTTTGCTGTCTCTAACCCTACACTGCTTTCCCCTGTTCCATGCCAAAGCTTACTTTAATTGGAATCACATTAATTTTTAAGGTGAGGCCTGGTCAAAGTTGTCTCTGTAATCAGACATTTATTACAGTTTTCAAAACCTGATTTTACTCTACTGTTTAAAAGAAGTGGAACATGGTAAAAAAATTCAGTCAAGTGCTTTGCTACAGTAACTAAGTCTGCTGCATATTTGTTTAGTGTTACTAATCCAAGCTTGAAAAGGAAATCTTAGGAAAAATTAGGGGAGGAGGAGACCTGCATTTTTTGTTTGATGGTTTCAGTCATTCAGAGTAGACAAGAAGGCAAAATTTCAGAGTGACTGTTTGAAATAGCATTTTTGTTCTGTTCTGGAAGTGGAATTAAGAACTTATAAATTAATAACTTTGAAAGTTCTTAACTGCCAGATTAAGAAGCATTTTAATTCTGTAGTCAGAGCATACAGTAATAAAATAATTAAACTGAAAATACTTACTATTTTGTTATCCACTATGTCAACAACTTTGCCACTGGGGAAGAAGGTATTTGCTATATCTTTAATATTCTGGACCACAGTCTTCAGCTAAAAAGAGCAAGAGCTTTTGTTGAATAGATCTTAAGCATAAGAATTGCTAGAATACTAACAGAACTCCTTGACAGACTTTTAGAAAAAACACTTTGTTGAGAAAAACACATATTTAAATAAAACGGTAAATGTCATGTTCTTGGTGAAACAAATACCCCCAACTCTCCACTAGAATCACTCTTCAAGCTTTCTTCAAGTAACTTTTTTGATTAATTCCAAAGGTCTCTCTCCCAGAAATAAAAAATTACAGGAAAGCCATTCTCATCTTCTGCTCCTTTGAACACATTTTAATACTCTGCACTCTCCTATCCTTCAGAAGGTTAATTTCAAGCTCTCTGCTTAAGCATTGATGTTACTGAAGACTAAAACACTCAATAAATTTCTTATTAAAGCACATGTTTTCAATTTGCAACAGGTAAATGTCAGGCAAATAGGAGTTCCACTCCATGTGATCTAACTCCAAAGTACACAAGAGATAAAACTCTTCAGAATTTAAGGTGAAACCTGAAGTTTCCAACACCCACTGGCTTACATAAGACTTTTAAAATAAGTATTAGCATGTAAGTAGAATTTGTCTGGCTTTCAGAGTGGAATGGCCAAAGTCAAGAGATACAGCAAAAAGCCCTGGCCTTGTCTGAGAAATTAAAAATTACTGAACTGAATTTTTAGCCATCTTCAGAACAGGTGTTTTAAATAAGCTCATTTTTTTTTTTTTTTTTAATTGTGTTATGTAAACACCAGTGCTACAACCAGCATTCCTGAAAAAGTCACGAATTCTAAATTTCGCCCTTGTCATTTCATCATCTCATGCAGGATTTTGAGAGAAGTAGGGAGAAGAGATGCTGCCTCAGTTTCACTTGAGTTTGCCAAGGCTGCTCCTTTGGTGTATTGCTCCCTCTTCATTCTGTACCACTTCACAGCTAAGGAGATTTGATAAATGGAATGGCACACACCTCTTTATGGCACACTGGTTTTTACACTCTACATCCCAAACACCAGTGTCTCTACACTTGACGCTGCTAGCTTAAGTGTTAAACAGAAAAAAACATTTACCCAAGCAATTATTTTACACTGGAATCAAGTTAGAAAAGTCAACTGGAAATATTATCCCTTTCAGATACATGTACTTTTAGCACATGTATTCCTTTAAAAACTTTTCTCAAAATAAAAGGCTATGTGCTAGTTTTATATCTGCTAAGCTTCAGAGCAAGCTCTGCATTTCTTACCTCTGTTTTTTTGTCACGCATCAAGTCATCCCACCTTCTGCTGGGAGGTAGATCGAGATTTATGACATATGTGGGTATATTCCCTTTGAACCTGAGAGATAAACACCAGAGATCAACTTTAAATAAGGCTCTCAAAAAACATTTGACAAAATAGGTGCTTCCCACCTCTAACTAGCATTTTGTAGACCTGCAACAGGAACAAGTTTGAAAAAAAAACCAAAACCAAAAACCAAAAAACAACCCTGTTCAGACTTGCAAATCACAACTTCTCTGTAATTTGCTAGACAAGTTCAATCAGATTACTTACGTTGGTCCTGAAGGAGGGTACATTTTACTCCTGCACTCTTCTCCATACTGCAAAGACAGTGAAACATTACTATTTAGCTTCGTTGTTAAAACACTCTTATTCTAGTAGACTTAGTTTCGAATTAAACCTTTAGGACTAGCCAGTTAAATCAAAATCCTGGAACTTTGGAAAGAGGAAAACAGAAGAGGAGGGACCAGCAGCAACTTCTCCGTGCTGCCTGACAGACCTTTAGACAACTTGTCCAATGTAGTCCAGGGCAAGCACAAGGGTATGATAAATAAACAAACTGTATATATTTTTATTCCATGTGATTTAATGAAGGCCACTTCAAAAGCATATTCTTTATACAAGTTCAGGAACCTTAGGTCTCAGTACGGACCAGTCTGTTCCATTTGTCCAATTCATAATTGCATTTTATAAGGTCATTCCTAATTATGGTTAGTGTTTAGCTGCACTGTGCAGCTGGGGCAGGGAAAGCATCATGAACTTTGAGCAGTCCCTCAGCTGGTGGAATGAGCTATACACGGCACAACTTTGGATTCAGTGTGGAGAAGTGCTGCTGAGGTGGTGCTAAACATTATGTGGGGTGCAACTCAGGAATGGAACTAAAAAATATACCTTCATTCCTGGGTGCATGGCTAGTTACAAATGAAAGTTTGAGAACTACTTTACATACTCAAAGTGAATGCAAGGTTGTTTTCCTATCAATTACATAAAGCATGCATATAAATATATAAACATATGCATATACATGCCACAATTATAATTCTATGTTTTACCCAGTGACATACAAGCAAATGCCTACTGGCCACCCACACTTGTGCTTCAAGACAGTTGACAGCAGGCCAGATTTGGTCCTGAATCTATGTGAGAAGTTCAGTAAGCTCCTTAGAGTATAATATATCTCACTAAGAAAAAGGAAAGGTACATGTGCTGTCCTGGGAGCCCTTAGAGAAGCTCCCAAAGCACAATCGTTTGGGAGACAGAACATAAACAAAATATGGAGTGATCCTTCCACCATTTCCCTTCCCCCCCACCCCCCCCGCAGTGATTTCCAGTATTTATTAGGCTGCATTAATTAAATTACAAGCATGTCCTTATAATGCATCCTGGTTCCAGTGAAAACTGTGGCAACATCTCCAGCACCTATGTAATTGGGACAAAGAAGTTAACCAATGTCAGTGTTCTCTCTGGGCTAATCTCATTATCTGTTTTTAATGCATTAATATAGAAAACAGAATGTCTTACACAATGCCACGGACTTTAAACACTAGCCTAATTTGTTACAACTGGAAACAGCAATTCTAAATTGATTTCTGTGTGTTATAATGTTATCTCTTTCTACTGTTTCCAGTTGGTGGGAGAAAGCATGAGATTTGGTTTTCCGACATGTGAGGTGAAGGTATAGCACCAGCAGCTTTGTGTTTCCTAGATTTCACTGCAGTGCAGTTACAGCCTTTGCATAGCTGGAACAAAAAGTCAAACACAAAAGGCCATTTAATTTTCAAAGTGAAGAAGTATCAAAACAAGGAGGGTAGGAGGGATATCAGATGACTAATTAGGCAATAAAAGTCAGAGGTTTTGTGCAAAGACAGACAAATGTTTAACAGTATTGATGCAACAGCCTTGTGCAATTTTCCATCCTGCAATACTAAAATCCATCAGAAAAAAGTGACATTACATATACATCCTACTACAATGGACGTATAGATTTGGACTTTCAGGAAATACCTCCATCAAAGTATGTTTCCTGACAGACAAAGCTTCTAAAAAAAAGTTATCCAACGTGGATAAGAATTCAGTTGCCCTGTCAGCAGAGCCCATGGTCACAGAGGAAACAGTGACACCTGTGCAAAACTGATTTCAGAGGATTTTAAGCTAAAGGTGCTAAACATTATGTCACTCCTGGCACCTTCCCCTGAGATTTTAATCCTCTATCTGCAGCTATTTTTATCTTCTCAGTGCTTTGAAGTCTAACCCAAAAAATAGAGCGATGAAAGCAACAGTTAAAGGGAGAGAGAACAGAGAAAATGGTCCCTCCTTACATGTAGTATTTTTTGATTTCTAACCTGTCTATGTATAAAGCAAGGTAAAGAAGCCAGTAGTTCCTAAAACAATCTGTATGTCTTTCAAAACCGATTGAGGTATCTAAGAAATTAGAGCTTATTAACTGTTTCTTTAGGTTAACTATTACATCATGGATACACAGAATATCCAGTCAGAAGGTACCCACAAGGATCATCAAGTCCAACTCCTGGCCCTGCATGGGACAAGTCCAACGTGACACCCTGTGCCTGAGAACACGTCCAAATGCATCTTGATCTCTGACAGGCAGTGTCCCATCACCCTCGGTGAAAAACCTTTCCCTAATACCCAGTTTGAAGCTCCCCTGACACAGCCTCAGGCCATTCCCTCAGGTCCTATTGTCGATCAGCAACAAGAGATCAGTGCCTGCCCCACGCTTCCCCTTGAGAGGAGCTGCAGGCTGCAGCGAGGTCCCCCCTCGGTCTCTTCTCCAATGAGAACAAACCCAGTGACTGCACAGCTTCGTGTATGGCTTCCCCCGGCACACAGGCAGCAACTTAAATAGATGGCAAGACAATCAGAAAACCAGAAGGGGGCTGTTTTGGGTTTTTTTGGTTTTTTTACACAAAGTTCTAACAAGGAACAAAAAAAATGTTGTCTTTTGCAACCAGCTAACTGCAAAGCTTTCTGAGAAGGTAAAAAAAAAAACCCAAAAAACAACCAAAACCAAAAAAGACACCTAAAGAATTTTCTGGCAGCAGCAGAAAAATATCAAGCACTTTTTACAACCAGAGTAAAACAAGCAGCTATGAAGTTACTACAGTGGTCAGCAGGGTTCTCCTCTCTACAGAGGCTTGACACTGGAAGAACAGTAAATGCTGTCCAAGAAATGCAAGAACATCCTTCCAGCATGACAGAACCACCTTCGGTTTCTAATGTGACAAGCCAGAGTTCATCCCCTAGAAAAAGCTATTGGAAGCTAGACCCAAACAGCAGGTTACCACTATAAATGTGCTTTTCAAACATGCAATGAAAGAGCAATACAGCTGTTCTTGACTGGTGATTTAATGCTCCCTTTGTTTTGCTTTTTAAAATCTGTTACCAGTAGGTTTCATATCTTGATTATCTTACATACTGCCAACTTTCAAACTGAGACATATGTAATGACACAAAAACGTGTGGCAGCACAGGATCGAAACACTAACAGGAAGATAACACAGTGGAGGAGAAGTGGAACATGGTATGGGGAAAGATGGAAATAAAAAGTCGAAGTAGCACAGAAGATTAATATTTTGACTGACTGTATCAAAAAAAGAAAAGTGGAACAGAAACCAAATAGCTAGCTAGCTGTTGAGATTAATTGGGTGAACTGTAAAAAAATATCAAGTACTAACAGTTATTGACTGCAGTACAGAAAATTAACCCATGGTTTAATGACTGCTGAGTAAATATTTTGACAACTAGCCTGATTACAGGAATATGAAATGTATGACTGAATGTACCTTGTCCAGTCTAAGGAATACCAGCACTTTCTTTATTTATTTTCAGGAAGGCCATCTCTGGCATCCCTCCTTAATGTACTTTATATTTTTCACCTTCCTATGTAAAAACAAACAGAAAATTATCTCTTTGAGCTATTAAATATAATTCCATATTTTTGGTCAATCTGTTATACTCAGGATCTTTTGGTCTATGAACTCTGTGATCTGACACATTTTTCTCTCTGCTCCACTTCCTGATGGGATGATGCCAATGCAACACTATTGTGCTGCAGGAGTCCCAGTGCTGTTCACCTTCCTGAACAGGTTGAGTACTCTTGCAGTACTGAAGAAACACTGGCAATACAACTTAAATCACAGTTTGGACAGCAAGGTCAGTATGGTTGAGGGGGCCTCAACGAAAGCTAAAGGGACGGACAGTCTGCCCCTCTGAGATGTAACCCAAGGCATTTATCTTCTGTGCCCTTTGTTAATGAGATGAGCCCAGCGGCACTTAGGAAGAATTCTTCAGCAAATGATGCATTCCTGCATCTCAAACAAAAGTAAAATATCGAAGCCTAACAGCTGGCTGCACATAGCACAGCCTGCAGCCTGGATACACAGCAGATATTGTGAAAGTGCAAAGATGTACCAAGTGAAATCAAATGCAAATCAAGCTCTAATGCTACTACTTTGATGACAGCTGGCACTTTCTCCTATGACTCCACACTCCAGGATACTTTTGGCTAAAATTCTGAAGGTGTTTTAAGCTGCAAATAGCTTATAGTGTTAGGAGGCTGCTCCTGGCTGGTAGGATGGGACTGGAAGAAGAGAAGAGAGAGGAGAGAGAAAAGCCCAATTCCGTGTTGAAAAGACTCTAAGGGAACACTGGCCATCCAGATGTCCACAGTAATTTCCTGCACCTCTTCCCTTTCGCAAAATCCATACTAGTTTTCCCAGAATCAATGTAATTCGCTAAAAAACCAAAAGCAAACTGGAGCAAACCAAAGAATAGGAGAGATAGTATGTTCCTAAAATATTTAAAAATAGATTGCAAAAAATACTTTGAAATCTAGAGATATTTAAAACCTGTACTCTTAAGAGAGGACAATTTAATTTTCGGAACTTCAAGAGACTGAAAGAATGCTTTGCTGCTTCAGGAATACACCAGAAAGCAAGAGCAACTGTTTACATGCCCGGAGATGGAAGCCAGCCTGCTCCAAACGACTACCTCCAACTTCCCAGCTTCCTAATTCCACTAAAAAGGAAATATTTCACTTATTCGGTGGAAAAAAAAACCAAAAACAAACCAAAACCAAACGGCCGAAAGAGCAAAAAACGACACACCAAGTCCACCTGCTCTACGCTCCTCCCCTCGGGTGAACGACAGCAAACACGCTCAGCAGATTCCGAACCGTGAGCTTTTTTAGCAAGCCCCTCTTAACTTTCCTTCTGGAAATCCCTGCTGCGGTTGTGACAGGACAACACTGACATTACAGACGCGCACGAAACCGAGCGGAGGAGCGAGCAGGGACGCGTCCAGCAGCGCCGCGGCACGGCCCCTCCCGCCGCCGCGCCGGAGCCCTGCCCGAGATCGGGAGCCCGTGGGGGCAGCGAGATCCCGGCATCCGCGGGATCGCCCGGCCTCCCGCGTCGGGAAGGGCAGCGTCCGCATCCCCCCCGCCAGCCCCGGGGCGATCCGCTCCCGCCGGCCCCGCTCTCCCCGGCCCGTCCCCCGCCAGGCTCACCGGGTCCGGCGCCCAGGCGGGCAGCGCCAGGACGAGCAGCGCCGGCAGCGCCCAGCCCTGGCCCGCCATGCTCCTGCCCCGCTCCGCTCCGAACGGCGCTTCCCGGAGCGGCGGCCACATGACAGCGCCCCGCCCGCCGGGGGCGGTGGCTCGGCTCGGCTCGGCTCGGCTCGGCTCGGCTCGGCCCGGCCCTCCCGCCACCGCCCCGCCGGTGCAGTTATGCTAAAGCGCAGCAGTTCATTTCCAGTCGCGCTTCCACAAAAGGCAACTTCCGCACGGGAGAGTCTGAAATAAAATCGCCTCTGTTTGGCAACGCTAACAGAAAACCCGTGGCACCAGTTTTCACTTTGGCAGTACTGCGATTTTTAATTACTTTGTGTCCTGCAGGGATTTTATGCAGGCTGTGTGATGATGCCTATAAAACTCAGTATAACTTGGGTCAAAGTTACATGGTGCTTATATAGCTTGGGTTATAAGATATCAATATAACCTGAATCATAGCTTTTTATACCTATATAATCTAGTATAAATAACTTCCTATAGAATGTAATGGCTAATTTATGGTTAACTAGTTGCTTAATGCTGAATAGACAAAAAAAAAAAAGAAAAACCCCACCAGGTGGATGGCTTTCGAGATAGATAAGTATAGTACTAATGAGAAATTGTCAAATGCAAAGCAAATTAGCCACAAAACAAAGAATTTAGACTGGTTGGAACCCGACAGACCAAGGAACACCGTTACTGGGCATGCTCCAAAGACAAAGTTGAAAAGTTCAGATGTGAAGATGACCTTGGAAGCCTTCATCAAAGACCCCTGATGATCCCTGAATTGGGGAGGCGCAAGCACAGTGCAAAAGAACCATCTAATACCCATGAGACCATACTATGTAAGTTAGTTGCAGTGCATCTGTGATGATGCTATAGTGACATAGTGATACTGAGCAATACTTACTGTATAAACAGACCACAGCACTCGACAGAGGTGGGTGAGTAAGGTGCAGAAATCCCCCTCACTACCAGCACTGCAATAAACAAATACCTGCTCTACACACACCAGTCTATGGGGATTTATTTCCAGCCCATCTTTTGAGCATCAGTGGTAATGAAAGGTTGCCAGGCAGGCAAGCTCTTGAGGAAGGATCTTTCTCCATCTTGTGGCTTATGAGCGCAGGAAAACAGGCAACTGGGGAGACAGACTATATGAGAAAAACACGGCATGAGATGCATCCATCTATAACCACCCTGCCTTCTAGTTATTATTAAAATGGTATCTATTTCATAGAATTGGGGAATGGTTTGAGTTGGAAGGGACCTTAAAGATCATCTAGTTCCAAGCCCTCTGCTATGGGCATGGCCACCTTCCACTAGACCAGGCTGTTGTACAAACCAGCAGCCAATTTAGGTGTGTACTGTCATTTTAGTATGAGCATTATCATTTTAGTGCGAGCAAATGAATGCTTCACGAGTGCATACATTGGTGGAAGCACCATGAAAAAGTATTCAAAGCCTACCAGGATGCCTGTGTTCTAGCTTCTCACGTGCTCTGTGCAGTGCCTAAGACACGTCATGTGTTTTTAGGCATGCAGAAAAGAAGTGATGCAGTCTTTACATCATGACTTAATTGCCTCTGCAATTAACTCTCTTACAAAACCAAGTGGGGGTGGCAAGAAAAAGAGGGGAAGTCCTTGGCAGAAGGTTGATTGGAAAGCTGCATGGAACTGCAAAAATTAGGAAACAGGAAAGGATAAAAAATGTCCTGTAGCGTGGGAAAGCCTTGGGAGGGGAGCATGCAACAGTGTAGGAAGGAGCCAGCTGAGAGCCGAAGGTGGGAATTGCACAGAGCTTTAGAGACCAAGGCAAAAAACCATTAAGCACTGGCGAAAGAAGATACAGAACCAAATCTGCGGATTTAGAAACTGAGGAAAATTACAATGTAACAGGATAAACCTTGAGATTTTCATGGGAGTGTCCTTAAAAACCAGGAGACCAGGCAGTTTCTATAGGGTGTGGAAAATATTTTCAGCTAAAAACAAGTACATGTAAGACAATAATTCTGTGTTTACTTCCAGATATCTGAATATACTATTATGGGCTATGGTGAGAAAGAGTCTAATTAAGCTGCTCCTGTTATTTTCTGAACATCTGCAAACCCTTTTGCTCATCTTTTATATCTGGGGAAGACAGCTGTTGGGGACTTCATTATCTTTGTCTAGATGCTTTACCATCTTTAGTACATTTTTAACAGGAGAAAATAAACAATGACTTTGGAAATTTGAAAACTCTTTCCAAATGCTCTGAAGACAAAATGATGCCATTGTCACATTACACAGTGTACTTTTTGAGGCCTCTTTGTGGTTCTGGTTTAGTTCTTTCGCTGGTAAAAAAATTTGCAGTTTAAGAAACATTTCTCTTCGAGCACAAGTAACCTTCTCTGACTATGGCTGCTCTGCTGTGTTCCTATCACAATGCCTTGCCTTCAGGGTCCACACCAGCACCTTAGGTCCTCCATTTAGTCTAGGTTTCTTCTGTTGGTTTTCAAAAATCTAAGAAGGAAAATGCTTCTTAAGATGTACAGTTAGCTTGCTAACTGTACTGACAGCTGGTCTCACTGATACTTAGAACTTATGTCCATCCTTCTGCTCTCTCATACTCATTTATCCAGTACTGTATTACCACTCTCCAGATCTGTTCTTTCCCCTCTAAGCAGATGCTGTTGAAATAACTTCCCCATTTTTTCTGTTTCAGTTGAATTAAAGCTCCTTGTATTAACACTTTAACACTACTGCCAGGTTGTTGTACTTTCAAGATGACCCCGTGAATACCTCCATTGGGAAAACATCCAAAAAGACTCCTTACAGCAACAGTTAAATACAGACACTGATTTTCACAGGTTTTTTTATACTTTTGATTTCATTTTCTTAGGACCAGATTTCAGTGAGTTCCCCAGATCCGTGTTTCTGTGCTCTCCTAGAACACATTTTCTCAAGACTCTGGTGCAGCATTACTCCCAACATAACAGGGCAACTCCATTGCTACAAAAATACCCTTATTCTTTGCAAGGCTGCCAGTTCCTTGCCAGTTTTAGTACTTCCTCTCCTACTTGGGACAGTCTCATTTCATTTGCTTTGCCATTGCTTTTTACTTCACTAACTCACCACTCTGTGACAAACCCTGCAGTTCCGTTTTTCCCTTACTATCACTTACAGCTGCTTGCAACACACTGTATTCTCCTATTTACACTGATATAAAATGGGTAATGCCCTTTCAGGGGTAATTCTCAGGCTCTACTTCTGCTGCTGAGCAGTCCTTTCAGCACCCTTTCCCACCAGAGAATATATTTCTGCTTCCAGGTGTATTGAAAACTTCCAGGTTTCAATAATCATTTTTGTAGGGTCTAACAGGCAAGTTGCTATTCAAACAATATATTTTTGAAAGAAAAACAGGAGCTGTAATACCAACCTACTTCCACCATCAGCATTCATTTCAGATGTATTTAAGATTCACAGTGACTGTGGATCAATGACATCTCCAATAAAGTTCTAATAAACAGTTACTCTGGCCTGCAGCCTGCTCCTTGCACTACTGTCTTTTTCTCTGTGTTTCAGAGAATAGTTTTGGCAGCAATCCCTTGCAGGACTGTGATACTCCAATGATTCATTGTACAGCAGTCACTTCCATTTCTGGGGAGGGACATGTAGCGTGGTACCTACAACTGGTTAATGAGCCCTGATCCCCAGTCCTAGACCAAACTAAGGAGCTCTGGATAAAAATTACTAACTTTTCTCCTCTTCCACAGCAGAACTTACAGCTATGCTGCATTTTTATCCAAGAATTCCTGACTCTGGCCAGGAACATTTGCCAAGAATCATCTGTTTATTTCTAGATTTTGTCCTAAAGGCAACTAAAAGCCAGGGAGCTTTCTCTCTGGACTTCATCAGTGTACAGTCTGTCTCCCAGAGCTTAAGTTACATGGCAAATAGCTCACCATTGTTAAGTGATATACCTTTAATTTTTGTTGGAGCCATTCTCTTAATACAAGCAAAGACTTCACAAGTGATACAGTTAACAAGGTTTTATAACTGGGTTATTAATATTTGAGAAAATTTTAATACAATTCTGAAGATACTTAAAAAATGCCTTAAATAAAAAAAATTACAAAATAGTTTACTCTTTCTCAATTTGATGCTGCCATCAAAGTTGCAGAAGAAAATGGACCAGCTGGATGTCACTTGCAGTATCTATCTGCTTTCACTTTAGCTCTCCTGTATGGAAAGAGTGAATAAAAAAGATTTAGATTAAGACCAGATATAATTAAAACTGTGTGTTATCTGCCTCAGTGTTAAGAATGCATTGAAAGCAATTTTTCTTAAACTTTGCTTCAAAGTACATTTAAAGGCCTAACAACACATTGGATTTCTTAATTAACTTTGTTTTCCTAAGGAGATAGAACTGCAGTGTCTAAAGTTAACCTTGATTTTCCTTTCAAATCATCGTAATTGTGTTTTGTCTCCTCTGAGGAATGGAATTCAGATTGTGATCTGAAGCTGACCACCTGTGAGAGCCCAGGAGTGTTCTCACATCACTTGCAATTATCAGAAATAGTTTTCTGCATTCCACCCACTAAATTAATGCAAATATTTATACTATATACTAACATAAAAGGCTTTAAAAATTCAAGACAGTTTCTTTAGTCTCAGCTCAGGGGGAAAAAAAATCCCCACTAGATAACATGAACTGTCCTTAATAAACACGATTTCTTGTTAAAATGCAACTTCTGCTTCTCCAAAATCTTCTGGTACCATAGGTATTGAAAAATGTTAGAAGTAAGATCAATTTAAAAAACAACAACAACAACAACAAAACCCCCACAAAACAAAAAAACAAACAAACAAAAAAAAAGGCAACCCCCAAGACTCAGGCACAACACCCACCAGTGCAAAAATGCTCAGGAACTTATCTTTCTGAAATCTAGCCCCCTTATGTACGCCAGGTTTTACTGTAATTCCATTTCCCAGTAGTTTTTGAATCAATACATTATTTCTAGCACTTTGAAGTACCTGTCAAGTAGCATTTCATGAAAAGTGCCTTCTTTCCTGGCTTTTCTAAGGGCTTTTGTATCTTCTTTGCTTATTTTAAGCTTTTTGTCTTGAAAACTTTGGAATTTCTTCCTGTAAGGGGGAAGAAAAGCAGTAAAGAACTGAAACTTTTAAAAAACTTTGTTTTCCAACACAATAGCAGCTGTTGTAAGATTCTGAGCTCCTACTAAAGCAGCAGATAACTCACCTAATAAAATCCAGCAAACCATCCCAGTACTAAGGTTACACCAAGGCTTCTGCAGTTTTATTTTTTTGGCAGTCTAAGTAGGAATGAACCCCTATGTGACTAGCATGAAGTGGCTACAATGTCTAAAGAGCCCCTTCTTCAACTACAAGCATAAGAAATCAGGGAGCAAGAGTGTACTGGATGTAGTTGCAAGGTGCTGACTGTAGGGAAGCTGTAGGGGCTTTCTCTGTGAGAACAGGCCAGGGGCTGGACAGAGCTGGCTCTCAAGACACCCACGACAGGACACAGCCAAATCCACCAGCAAAGCTGGTGGCATCCCCATGAAAACATATTTAAGATAATGCAAAATGTCACACAGACAGAGAAGGAAAAAAAACCCCAAAAACCTCAAAATGCAAAATGGCAGTGTGAACATCAAGCAGAGGAGAGGAAGGAGATGCTTTAGGCACAGAAGCAAATGTTATCTTCCAGTCCATGAATAAGACCATACCTGAGCAGGGGAAAAGTGGGAAAGGAAGGGAGTGGCAGAAAAAAACCCACTGCATATTGACCTATAGCCTATCCAGCTTGGAGGAGTGGGCAGAAGAGTCTAGAGTGAAGCTGAGCTTGGGAGATGGGAGAAGGAAAGGTGGTGTTTTTAATTTTTATCTCTCAGTATCTACACCCATTTTAAAGGAAATAAAATTTTCACAGTTAACCCTGGGATAGTATCTGGCACAGTATCCCGCCTTTATCTCAACTAATGAACTTTCTCATCCTTTTTTCTTCCCTTGTTCTGCTAATGAAAAGTGAATGAAAGGCTGGATGGGAGCTGGGCCCTTCCACTAGAGATGGCCTCAATTAGAAGCAAAAAAAGATACTTGAGCCTGTTACCAGCTCTAAAGTACATACACATAATTGATTTCACACTGCTTAACGTTTCCTTTGTCTTCTTGTGGAACTTCATCTTTCTTCTTAGCTTCTCTTTCAGCACAAGTTCGAATCTAATAATTGAAAGCAAAAAGAAAACACAACCAAAACACAAAGAGAAAACACCTGTATTTTAAAAACTGTAAGTTACAGGTTCAAGATGATCCTTCATAATAGTATGAGAGTCACAGTGACTTTTTAAGTTCACAGATTTCAAACTGGTTAACCAGAGACAAATGCATAAGTAAAAGCTGCCTGAAATAAGGGGAACATTAAGTGCAATCCTTGATACTATGGTAAGACATAATTGCCTTCATCTGAAAGGAGACTATTGCAGTTCTTAATTTTGGCAGGGACAGTTCAGAGGTTGACTTAAAAATACGATTGTTCTGACTTGTTAAGACACTTATCTCTACTTGGAGAGACACATATATTTTCCATAGTCAGATAGAGTCAAGATGGTCTTTTTAGATTCTCTTAAAAGACCTCCTATTCTGGATCATTCTGATAAAAGCTTCTCTGTCCCTGATTCAGTCATAATTCCTCTCCTGTCTCCCAAGCTGTTTAGAACTACCTGGAAGATCACACAGACTTTTGAACTCCTGAGCAGTAAAGTACCTTCTTATCTCTACAGGAAATACTGAGAATTTATGCAGCCCTGGAACTCACTTACCTTTTTTTGGCCAGATCACTTGACAGCTTATAGGAAGCAATTATAACTGTATTAAAAGAAAATCATAGCACACAGACACCTGCTTGTTTGAGTATTCCTGCCAATCCTGTATTAATTGTAAAAGTTATAGATTACCTTTATCATTTCTTCTTCCTCTGCAGTTTTGCTTTTGGCTTCTATGTCCCCCTCTTCATTACATCTAATAAAACGGCTGTTTGCTGCTAGTAATGCCATTTTCCTCTGCAGAAACAATACCACACACTGTAAGTAAAATGAGGTTGTATATAATCCTTGATTTGTAATATTTCTCTTCTACAATACACCAAAAGTCCCTGTAAATGGGTTTAATTCTTTTTTGTATGGATACTTTAATAGCTAGGCAGCAGACCTGCTGGATCCTTCATTTTTGAGATGCCTGTAGCTGCCAAAATGCAGCTATTGATGTATTTTAAAAACTTTCAATTACGGCAAATGCATTGGAGTTGGAAAATCATAAGTTACAATATGAAAGAGACTGCAAAAGGCTTTTACTTCATAGACAAAACCCATCTACACAGATTAACTCAAAATACAGTCAAACACTAGGAACATCAAATAAACTATTCCAAACAGCTTACATCTTGGAAGACAGGCTCCCATTGCTCTCTTGATCCTATTGCATCAGAACGTCCAACGACAAGTCCGTCTGAATTTATACCAAGATATTTGCCGTAACCAGACTTGAGAGCAATCCTCCAAGAGAAAATGTAGGAAAACAATAAGAAGTATTTTTAATTTATGCAATCCACAATATCCAACACATCAGAGACACTTTTAGTAGTAGACAATGTACTTTACAAGAGTATTAAAATGCCCTCTCACAAAATCCAAAGATAACAAGTATCAAAACTTGAAACATTACAATAATTACCTTGTATCAGACAACTTTACTGCTGTAAACTGCTCAGGAGGACTAGGGCCTTCATCACCTGAGGAATCAATTTCCCATTAGTTAAGTATGAAGTATAAACATAAAATATATTAGCCTATAAATACTGCAGTATAAAAAACAATTAAACACTGACCATTTCTAAATACTATGGAAAGTATTTATTTCGTTAAAAATTCCTTTTTGAGCATTCGCCTCTAAAAAAGCAATGCAGGTGCTCATTTATGTTCCTTATTCACAGTGTTTAAAACAAGACACAAAATAAAGATGATCCTCATTTAACAAAATTTATAACTGAGAATGTTCTGTAATTCTCCTGGTGGCTTTGATAACCTTAATCTCCTTGTAATGTTACTTCTTTCATAACAAAATGCATTATGGTTCAGCTATGCTAACTCAACTTGGTATCCTAAAAGCTACTATCCCTCAAGACCAAACCAAGAGAATATGGCCACTGTTGCTCTGATCTCACTCTGAAGATGAAACACATGCACTGTCAGGGTTCTGGACCAGTCCATGTCAGACTCATTGCTCCCAAATTCAAAGAACAAGCTAATTATCCCAGCACTTTAGTAATCCTCTTGTGCAGTGACAAAACAAGTATGTTAAGACAAGGATGCAGCAATAAGCATTAAAACTCATCTACCTTGAATTTCACTCTTCAAGTGACACCGTAAACATTTTATAGGTCTTAATAAATATTATACTGCTTTATATCCACCAAGTGGTATGGCCTTTAATTGGTAATCATCTCCAGCGCAGTTCAATTTATTGCACACATAAGCCAGCATGAAACCAGGTGAGTGAAACTGATTGCTAGTCATTAGTTTTTAAGTCATCTGCATGCTTCGCCTAGAATTATTGCATTTTTTGTAGTAAACTGGTTTTAGTTGTAACACTGCTTGATGTTAGTGATGTTAGCTCTATGCTTTTAGGCACTTCATTATTAAACTCTATTATTTTCAAATTTCCTGGAACAAACCTTTATGTGGTGCTCCAAGTGTAAACAAGCCATTGTCGAGGGCATGGATGTAAGCTCCTTTATCCATTTCTATAGCTATAGTTCCTGTAATTTCACCAAAATTACTGACAGCCCACCAGTTTCCTGTAATACAAAACCATGACAGTTTATTAACAAAGTAATCACAACTTCTGATTACAGTAGCTCAAGAGGTTTTATTTCTGTGTCTTCTCTGACATTTTAAATTCTAAAGATAAAATTCCTATAGCTATCTCGCAATCTCTGTGCATTATTTTATAGTCCAGAGCCAATTTAATGGTGGTGCTGCTGCTTTTAGTTTAGTTACAAGTTCCTGTGTTCTATCCCTTTGTGTTAGTCCACAGACCAAGCTGATTCATCCAGCTGATGCAGCAAAGATACACCTCACAAGGAAAATATTTTTTCCTTCTGGATCTGTCTCCTGCAGTTTTGGGGTCCTACGAATTTATTAGATTCTCCAGCACAAGAGAAACAGGGATACTATTTCACCTTGCTGTTAAATATGTGAATTGTAATCCTTAGACCTCAGTTGATCAAATCAATCTGGGTTTGAACATTCGACTCCTACACATTTCTACCAAAGTTAAAGGTAGCCCTTCCCATGTGCACAACTTAGAATTATGACTTTTACATTTTTTGAACAGTAAAATTTTCTCCTTGCATACGGTCTTACAAGTATTTCCTATCTCATTAAGATAGTAACACTTTATTATTATTACTTATAAAAAGCCGTATCCATCCCATTGGCGTCGTAAGTTCCGTTTGTAATCTAGGAAGATCCCAAGACACAAATAACATGTTGTGAGAAACAGTTACATATCTCTACAGGGGGTACACTTGCTTTACAAGGCCCTATAACGCCCTCTTTGGCTTCTACCACATCCCCTACAGTTTCCACACTGTCACGTAAACTCCCGGAAAAGCAGCTCACCAACGATATCGAGCTGCTCTGCCGCATCTTCTTCCCTTTTCCTTTTCTTTTCCTTGTGCTTCTTCTTGCTGCAAGGGGAGATGCGAAGAAGTGAGAGCGAGCCGCCGGCGCAGCCCCTGTCCCGCCCGGGCCCCGCGGGAGCGGGTCACTGACCCCGGCGGGAGCCGGCGGCTGCCAGCCCGGCTCATGCCTGCCCAGCCTCCCACACCGGCCCTGCCGCGGGTGCGCGGACGGCGCGGCGGGCAGCCCGCTGCTCACCTCTTCTCTTTCGACCCTTTGAGGACGAGCTTGGTGGATTTGACGCAGGAATACTCCGCCATGTCGGGCTCCGGGGGGGGCGGGCGCTGGGAGCCGGGCCCGCCCCCGGCCGGGCGGAAGCCCTGAGGCCGCGGCCCTTCTTCCGCCCGGCTGTGGGCGGGCAGCACCCCGCACGTGGGGAGTGCCGCTTACGGAATTTGAGCGGGAAAATTAAACAAGAGGACTTTAAAATTGCAGTTAAACGCTCTGTCCCTGGCCACCTTTCCCTTCTAAGTCTGGCTTGGGCTCCATGGGTGCAGTGCCTGCGCTTTGCCAGACTACGGGCGAAGAGCGCTAAAGAGTGAAGAACCCACGGCTTCTACAGCTTGAGCGCGTGTATTGTAAAACACGTCACGGACGTCAGCAGAGCCCTCGGACGTGAGGGCAGCAGGCCTTGCCTCTAGCAGGGTTACACGGGAGCTGCACACGTGGATGTGCTGGTGAAGGAGGAAAAGCTTCCAGGGACGCCTGTGAAGACTGGTGGGGGAAATGCAGCTCACAAGTAAGCCATGCTAGGGGTGAAATGAGGTGTGACAATTTTTTCCGTATCCTGTTAGCCACTTGGTATTCCACAGAATAAAATCTGCCTCATACTTCCCTCTTTCACATATTAACCTATCACCTTCTAGATAGGTACCACTACTCTTTTCTTGGGGAACAGCCTCACTAACACAAGTGTAATTAGAATCCCAATTACAGCAGTAATTTTTGCTTAGGCTTCAAAGAAATTGTTCCTACTTCACAGTCATGAGAGGGAGGGCTTTGTGAACAAAAGGTGCCTGTTGATTATGCTACCTGGTTAAATGAAAATTGCTATCCCTATTGTGAAAAGTGCATATTATATGGCTCTACGCAAGATACTTACTATAAGTGTAGTGTTGTGTTAATTGTTGGTGTTGTATTAATATTTTGATAGTATAGTAAATGAAGTTTTGTAGTTAAAATGTAGTTTTTATGTACCAACCACAGGAAAACGTAAATCTTTCAGAGAAAAAAGAATTTACTACTTCCTTATCAGAAGAGACCAATTTCTCCTGCCTTGCTCAGCCCTGTTGACTCCATGGAGATTAAAAGAAGAAAGTGATACTAACCAGAGACAATTCTTTGTTTGAATGGAATTTATACATCATGTATGAAATGTATGAATATTCAACAGGCTATTGCTTTTAAGAGATAATCCTTTGTTAACAGGGGTCCTTCTTCGGAGCTTTTTTGCTCGGAGAGGCACCCAGACATCTGTAACTTTGTTTTTTATTGTCTTGTATTGTCCTAGCTCTAAAATTGTTCAATTTTTTACTCTAATTCTATTTTTATAACCATCTTATTTACTATTAAACTTTTAAAATTTTAAAACAAGTGATTGGCGTTTTTCACACCTGTCACGGTTTGCTGTATGTGTCTCATGTACAGGTACAGAGATGCTTGCATTGGATTGCTTCTTGGTTTCCAAGTTAATTTCCTATCTATGCTTGCAAGTTTTCAGCACCTCAGTGGTATCTTCTACAAGTAAGACATGAGGGTCTCACACATGTTTGTGTCAAAGCTTTTAAAGTAATTTTTGAAAGCATGACCAGTTGATAAAGCAACTTGGTGTGTACAGTGTCCCAGTGAATGACCCTGAAGTTGGTGGATGACTGCAGGTGTCTCCCACAGATACTTTGGTTGGATCCAGAACCCTGCCTCTTCTCACCAAAATGCTTTGAATGTCTCTCTGTGTGCCTAAGATGACACTCCTGTTGTTATTTGTGAAGCTGGAGTAAAATGAAATGCCACGTAAAATGAAAACAAAAGTAATAAACTTCAGGGAGGTTTTGGCAAGTCCCCCATTTTGGAGCTTTGGGGGCATTGAGTTTGCCAGCAAAAGCAATACCTGGAATCAAGCTGCTGGTCCATGTAAATTCAGAATAGTTTTTGTGTGTGGTTGTATGTTGAATATGCTACTTTCCTGCTCGTAAGTAGGAAAGTACCTACCCTCTGCAGGGTTCTCTTTTATGTTCCAGTTTGTCCAGGAGCTGCTTATCCATGTAGGCATCCTGACATTTTTGCCCAACTTCCTCTTTGTTGGGATGCATTACTCCTAAGCTTAGGAGTGATCCTTGACTATTAACCATCTTTCTTGGGTGCCTCTTCCCTCTGGGGCTTTATCCTGTGGTACTCTGCCAATCAAATCCACAAAGAGATGTAAATCCTCTTGCCTGAGTTCTAGGGAAGTCAGCTTGCTGTTCACCCTCCTGGCTGCCCTAAGGATCTTGAACTCCACCATTTCATGGTCACTGCAGCCAGAGCTGCCCTTGTGCTTCACGTTCCCCAGCAGCCCCTTGTTGGTGAGAACAGGATCCAGCATAGCCCCTCTCCTTCCTGGCTCCTCTTTCACTTGAAGAAGGAAGCTGTAATTTTAGCCAATATATTCATATGTCTCCAACCCTTTGGGATTCACTTCAAGCCAACTTCAGCCGTGAGAAATTTTAGCAAATACACTTACAGCTTTATTTGACTCTTATCATTAAATACTTTTTTTGATGGTTCTAAACATATATTCCTATAAGGCAGTAAAAGGAATTTTAGTAAAAGGAATATGAAAGAGGAGAGAGCAGTTACATCAAAGTAAGAACAAAGCATAGAGGAGATGAGTGAAGAAGGAGAGAATGTCTGTCAGCCACCCTAGCATGCTAACTTGCTTTTCAGTGGTTATTTTGGGGACCTGAGTTCTCCTTAGGCTTTGATTCTGTCAAGAGAAAACCTGCAGGAGTTTGTTTTGTTTTCTTAACTATAACTTTACTGCTTTATTTACGATAGGTTCTTTTTTGACTGCTTAACTGGGCAACCTTAGTATTTATGGGGTATTTGAACATTTTTGTGAAGTGGACATGTGTTCACTGATAGAATATGACCAGCACTTCATAGTACACAAGCACCTACCTGAGATGTCAAATGAGGTAACAAAAGGTAAGAATATAAAGCATTTTTAAGAGTTGTAATAATTTTAAAGTTATTAAGAATTATCTAAGATGGAGTATCTAAACTGGATTTTTGTTGTGTTTATTTTCTTTTAAACTTTAAAAAAAGCAAGAGCAATTAAAGCACTTTAGAATTTAAAATACATATATTTTTTATCATATGCTAGATGTGCATTTTGCTATTTGTCCACCAGATGTTACTATAGCCACAAAAATAAATTCAGATTAAGAAGTTTGGAGGAAAAAAAAAGGAGGTAGTTTTATTTTCATTACAGATGAACCTTATATAATCATGATCCTGGAAAGAATTATGTATATGCTTACATTTTGTATAGGGAATAGTCCTGGTGAGTCCAATTAAGCAGTGTAAAGTTGATTGTGATTGCAAGTTTTCTTAGGATGGGGCTATATCAATTATGTTTGCTATTTTCTTAATTTGCTGTTCTGTTTCCCTTCTTCTGTTTTATGAAGAGAAAGTAGGAAAGACAGAATGACAGAGACAATAAATATCTCATTTTAATAGAAATGTAGATTTTTTTCAGGCTCCCATAATGTGCGATATATTTTCTTGTTAATGAGTATAATTTTATTTAAAATTTGCATATCTTAGGTTTCTTCTTAAATTTAGTGACACCAGGAACAAATAGGTATCATTACAGTTTATGCAGAAGATGATAAAACCTCTTCCTGCAGGGCAAAGTGATGAGATCAATCTGAAAACTGTATCTAAAATGGTACCACTTTAGAAAAGCTATTTAGACTCTAACTTGCCAGTTAGTATTTTCGAAATTAAAACATTTCCAATATGTCTGGGCTGTGGTTGTTTAAAAAAAATATAACAGTTCATTTTCTTTATGGCATTGGAAATAAATGGAGCCTTTGTGTTTGCAATTCTAGAAAACAAATCACTTTTTTAATGACTGGATTTTCCTGCCAGCTTGGAATTTGCCGCATGTGCATTTTATTTTGAATGCCTAAAGAGTGAAATCATTTGCCGTCTTTCATGCAGATGGGGCAGATTGGCTGAGGTGTCATTTGCAAAATGTGCGCTTTCATCATTCAAGTTTGAAGGGGATCATTACAAAAATGAAATAGAAACTCAGGACTGATGGAAGTGAAGGGCTGAGATTGACCATCTATGGACATAGTCTGGTATCATAAGAGCCTGGACCCAAACTTGGGTGCTTTGGAGTTTTCTTCCATCATGCTTAGTTATGCTAGGAAATGTTAAAATACTACCCCAAACCAGAGAAACTTGAATTAGCTCTCTTGATAGCCAAGTTGACAGATTATATGGCTTTTTTCCTCTTTTTTTGTTTATTAGTGTGGGCCCCTTGTGAAATATCAAAGCTTTTGACTGATGTAACAGCCAAGATCAATATAGTTTTGTTTACTCATTTACAGGTGGAGTGAAATCTGATGTGAGTTAGAACCAGAGCAACTATATTTTAATTTTTCCCCAGTGGGACAAAATACGTACTCTGGAAGGTTATGGTGGTTTGTCATAATGTTCAGCAGCAGTTGTGTCAGCATTGAAGCATCCCCAGGACATGATTGTGCCTACCACAGTGGCGTGACAGATGTAAATAAAAAGCTAATGTGATTCTTAGCATTTTTAATACTGAATGCTGGAAAAGGTTTTATTATAACTTCCAAATTTTAAATGTGACCAGAAATATATATATATATATATATATATATATATATATATATATATATATTAACTGAAGATGTTAGCATTGGATTTTTAGCACAGGTAAATAGATATTTTCAAAATTGCATTTCTCCTACTCAGGTTATGGTTCAGTACTCCGAGTATTTGGGAAATAAGAAAGGTTTCTCAGCCTGTCAGGGCGGGGTGGAGCCCCAGCTCAGATCCCCCAATCCTCAGTATCCCTGGAACAGAAAATGGGTGTTGGTTCTGGCTTCTCAACTTCTTCCGCTTTGCCTGATCGCTCCCTTGCTTTCCTCTGCTGTCACTCTGTAAAGTTTTGTAGTGAGGTTTTTCTAGCTGGCCAGACCCTCAATATCTGCTTCTCCAGACACTGAAATCCTGCTGTACAGTGTGTCAGTGAGCACTCACCAAAATCCCTTTCTGCTGGACACTCAGGGAATGCAAAAGAGAAATGAGAAAAAAACTACAAATGTACAGTTGTTTCATGCAGATGCCAAATCTCTATGGTGTTTTCTTGAACTCAGACCCTCTGGCTTCTGCTTGTCATCCCAAATGATGCATGTGTACGTCTTCAAATTCTGTTATTCTTTTCTACTAAGTGCTCTAGGTTTTATCCTGATGTACTAAAGAAAATTTTTATATGCATATAAACACTTTTTTTTTTCTCCGTCTGTTAGTCTGTTTCTTTATCAGTATTTTTTTTAGACTGGCCAGATTTGTACCTTTTTAACAGGTACAATGGTTGAAATCTGGTGAGTTCTGAACTATTGTTAGATAAGTAAGAAAAAGATCTGTAACTTCCCTGACAAGGGGAAAGGTTGCAATATAAATTCCCATCTTACTAGAGATGGGAGAGAACACCCATGCAAAAATGAGTCTATGAGAAAAAAACTCCTAGTAAGTCTAAGGCACTAATGAGTGAAAAATCAAACTGCATTACTCCCAATGCTTAAAAAAGCATCCTATATCTCTGTACTGTAATTTCATTTTTTATGGGATGGAAATTTGTTTCTGTAAGTTGAGTGTATGATTTTTGACATTTCCTGACAAATTGCTGGCATGTTTGATGCAAATATAGCTGAAAACTCCTTTTCTTATTCACTGATACTGTATGGAAAACAGAGTGAAATGCAGACTATAAATTAAACATAACAGAATTTTTGTGGCAAGTTACCTGCTTTGTGCTATGTGTTCATACGCAGACTGTTCCCTCTCTGGAACACATTTTTTCTTGTCTCCAGTGAGCCTTATTTCCCTTGTTATATGTGGCTGAGTTTGTATCTCATTAGGAAAGCCACAGGATCCATCGGGAAAACCACAGGATCCATGGGGAAAGATAGCACTGTTGTGGTTGTTCTTTGTTAGCCTATAATCAAGTTTAATTTAAATATAATTTCTAACTAGTGCATTTTTTATTTATTTAATTCAATGTTTAAAAAATGTTTCCTTCCTTTTTGTACTTTGTGATTTAGTAGGAAATAAACAGGTGGTTGTGACTAGTTGGGCAGGTTGTACTCACCTTCACAGCATTTCTTCTGAGAAGGGACTTACCAAGGGTAATCCACCCAACTCCACAATAATATGTGGCTTCCTTTTGGGCTATATATTTTTCTTACTCTGTTTCCTCTGAGACTACATGGGAGTCCTTTAAAATTTTGATGGAGGTATGGATTGGCAGGACTTAAAAGAAGAATGAACCTGTGGCAGAGTATTAATTTTCAGTGCTGCTATCCTCATAGCCATAAACCTGTACCCTTTCTCTTTATAAATTATGTTTCCTCTCCCTCAGGATTGCCTTATAGTTTCTTTCAGCTTTTTTTTCCCCCCTAACTGGAACATATACCTGTTATGATTGTTTGCATTGCCCATTTGAATTTGAAGAGCTATTACGAGTGATTTTCTTCTCTTATTGTCCATAGCTTCTGATTCTGTGTAATTTGTCCTGAATGCAGACGCTCTTTCAGAAAAAGGAAATTGCTCCTAATGCAGTGGCAGTGAATATCTTGTTAAAAAAGCTTTTGGACTTACAAATTTTGGAGGTGAAAGGGAGACCTGTAGACCATTGCATGTAGAATAGATATAGTCTAGGTAAAGACAGAAAAAGCTTTTTGCTCTGAAGGGAATTCTGAGTTATCCATTATCTTTGTCCACTCACTTCCTTTTAAGTGTGTAAAATCTAAGTTACAATGAAACCACTTGTGGGGTTTTTTTCCCCCTCCTGGGCCAAATATAAAAGGTGAATAAATACACTTAACTCTTGTTCAGTCTGACTCAGACTCTTACTTGTTTCCTCATCCAGAGAGCCTCCAAATGTTTACAATGTTTATTAGATTATGAGGCAGTTAGAGATGAAAGGAAAATGTAGAACTTCCTAGTCCTTGCCTTCATCAGGACTATCGCCAATGTCTTGTAATATTTTTTTTTTTTTTTTAATTTTGCCCATCACATATCTAGTAAGTTTTGTTTGTCCAGATTTTTGTCTTATACTTTCTAAAAGCAGCACAAGCAGGACAAAACAGGTTTGCAGTCATCACCTCTTTTCTGACATAAGGTAACTAAGGTTTCTAACCCATAACACAGTATGGGAGCTGTTTGGAAATACAGCAGCCAGAGGTGGCAGCATTCACCATCTTAATGCTGCTTGACTTTTTCTTTTTTAAAGCTTCAGTATCTTGGAGGAATGATGTAAAATTTTTAGCTTCCACTGAAAAAATACAATGCAAACTAGAATACCTGTCCCCCATGGATATGATCAGACATAAAACCTGATTGTAAAGGTTTAAAAATTTGAAAGGCAGAACAAAAGAAGAGCACACCTATATTTCTTTTAAATTCTGCATCAAAAGCCATTGTTGTGAGTTTTGGATCCTGACTAATGATTTTTGAGTGCTTTGTGTTGGCAACATCTGTTGGCTTTTGTCTTGTCACAGTAGGTAAGTGAATAGGAGTTGAAAGTGCTGATGTTTCCATGTTCTGATCCTGAGAGAAAAGGAAAGGGAACATTTCAGTATGCATCACCTGTTTTCAGGCTGTTTTCCCACAGCATACTGTTGGTGTACATCAGTGCTTTTCTTGTGGTGCAGCACAAGATATTTTTTCCCAATTAAGCTTTATTTTGCTGAAGGGGTGGCTACTGCTTTTGGAAACCCCAACTCTAATTTGGCAAAGATAAAAATAATATTTTTGCTGTCACAGCTTCATGAAACTATGTTGTGACAAGGAGTGATCTGGTTTAGATCTTAAAGGTGAAATCTGTGAGGCTGGCTAAGGTGCTTCAGTGCATCCCAGAGTAATAGGGAATAATCCAGGAAGGATTTCTGACATGTACAGTAGATGGGGTGTAACTTATCCTGTTAACTTCTTAACAGAGTATTGAACTGTATGCTTACTATGTTGAGGTCTGTTTGGAGGGTGGAATCTGTAGGAGTGTGAGAGTATATGTGTGAGGATTTGCTGTAACTGGACCAGAACACTGGATGTGAAATTCTCCCTGACCTGTTCAGGTGTTTAGTCCTGTGATGGATCATAACTGTTCTCAGTTCTGGTTACGATGGGGTCCAGGGGAAAAATTCGACATTAGTAATGTCCATTGATGCGGTTGCCTTTGTTGCAGATGGCCAAGTTCTAGCTCAGGTTTCATCACTGCCTGAGGTGCCCAAAACTGCCTTTTCTAGGAGGTACAAAATATCTAGCTCTGTCACACCCATGAACGGACATGTTTCTTTTTTTTTCCCCCAATATCTAGTGGAAAGCCACAATTAGTCTAGTTAAAATAAACAACAACAAAACATTCTGCCCTGCGATAGCAACAGTCAATCTGTGTATCTGTGGTCAGAGATGTAGGTTATGCACTACATAGCATTGCTCCTCATTTTCCCCTGGAGACAGGGAGAAAGACAGATTCCCTGTACCCTGAGCAAGGTGAACAGTCCTCCTTCTCCAGCAAGTGCAGAGGTCCCCTCACCTGGGGACAGGATGCAAGAGGACAACAATTGCATCTGGTTGAAGTTAGTGAAAACAGAAAAGAGCTATGGGTCCTTCACCTGTCCCCTCCTCACCCCTCCCAGTGTGATGGAATTTAGGGAACATGGTCATGTTGTTGAAGTAGAGCAAGTTTGTAGTGTAAAAATAACATTTGAAGTCCTGTGGTATGAGACATGGAGTGAGTCCTGCAAGCCAGGCTGCTTAATAGCTCCTCAAAGCTCTTCTGCTGTGCTGGGCATTAAAAAGAAGAGAGGATGGTTGTGTATAGGTCAGTCTTCTACTCAGGGACTGGCAGACTGTGTAAAGGACTGTCCTTCTTGTCCTTCACTAGGAGTGTGGAATAGTCAAGATTCACAACCACATAATATTTTCAAATATTGTTTCAAACACTGTTCATGCAGTTTACTGCAACAGTCTGGAAAGTTTCAACATCAGTTCAGACTTGCTGCACTCCTATGTCGTGCTTGGGTTATGGCCAGAGACAGATTACACACAGGAAGACAACAAACACAAACACTGATCATATTGTGACCTGAAATGGTAAAGGCAATGAGAAACAAAAGCACCCTGTGGGATCGAAATGAGTCCACGGCATGACATCTATTAAAAAGCAATGGTTTGTAGCAGTGTAAGACCCCGCTTTTCCCTACCCCCTCCTGCAAGTAGAGCCTTTGTCCACCAAATAACAGTGACAATACTTAAAGGATAAAAATGAAAAGAGTCCTCTGCGGTGTGAAACCCCCTTCCTTTCTTTACCAGCAACTATCCCACCATTCCCACCGGAAGGTGCTAGGTTTTTTACTCCCTCTGCTTCTCAGGGTGTGGGTGCTGATAAGAGATGCTAAGAATGCTTGCAGGTGACACCTCTTGTTTCCTCTCCTGCATGTGGGGGCATGTGACAGAACTCCCCAGCTTGTTGCCAGTGATGTGTATTTTTAAAAGAGCATCTAAAAAGTATTTATGGCTTCAAATGTGATGCTGGATTGAGCAGCAGTCAACCATTTTATTAGTTCTGCTCTCCCCAACAGGTAGATATATAGTAAGACTGGCTATCGAATTTACACTGCCTGTGTTAATTCTGAATTTGTCTGTATCAGACTTACTGCTGTGACTACAACTTCTAACAGGTTGACACCTGCTTTTGTACCTTACTCTGCTCTTCTCTGGAGTTGATGAACTTGGAAGTAAATTATGTTTAAGCCTTGGTAGCAGTGATATGTTCATGGAAGGGCATGTCAGTGTGGGAGTGCAATTTAGGTGAAAGTAACCTGGAAGTGCTGGGGTTTCTTAAAGATTACCTGTGAGTCCCTTGCTAATGGAAGAAGGCGGTGCAGCTGGAGAAGGCTATTTTTGCAAATGCCTCCTTTGATATTGCTGACAGAGCCCTCATTTGACCTGGATGTCATTTCATGTGTTGTCTGATGCCTTCACAAAGCATCTCTCTACTGAAAGGCTGGGGAATAATCCTGGTTGGATTGATGATGTGGTTTTGGCTACTGCTGGGATTGTGGTCTGTTCTTGGCATGAGGAAGGCCATGTGGTAAGATTCTCTACACAGGCTACATGCTCTATGGTGCCTTCATTCATCCCTGAAGCTCTCAAATATTTTGCCTTCTATGTATTCACATGTTCCAAAAAGCTACAGACATCTTAATTTTTTGTTTGTTTTTAAAATTGTTTTAACATTAATTTGGCACAGATTTTAAATCTGTTACAAACCTGGGAATGGAATCAGGCATTTCCTCAGCTGCGTGCCAGTTTCTGGAGAATGTGATGTGTGCATCTGACTCAGAGACAGATCCCTAGTGCTGGGACCATACAATTCATCAGGCTATTATCTCAAAATGGTTAAATGGTATCGTGAGCTTTTGAGTTTTTGAGAGGTTGTATGTAGCATAGGGTGTAATGGACAAGTGGAGATGCAGTTACTGTCAAAGTGAATCAGCAGCCAGCCCCCTCTTGAAGGGAAGATACTGGCAGACTTTAAATGCTGAAGTCAGTAAGCAGGTGGAGAAAAGAGTCATGAGAATACTAATGAAGGAATGTTTATAGGGCTATTTAGGTTCTAGTGAAATACCAGTAATTTAACTGGAACATTACATGGAAAGGATTCAGCCCTTTAATCATGCCAGCAAAAATGACATGGGTCTTGAGGCAAAAGGTTTCAACCTAAAATAGAGACAAAGGAAAGGACAGAATGTGATTGGGTTAGTATTGCTCATATTTATGAGTTTCATTTAAAAGCACCCTGTATATGTATTTTCTCTTAAAGAGAAGTTGTAAAGGTGTGAGAGAACAGACAGAGATAGTGCTGAAGGCACTCTTACCCCTAATGTGTTAATTACCAAAGGGTGGGAACAGCCTTGCCCTCACAGCTATGGGTGATAAGAGTGAGCCAGTCAGACTCAGTTGGAGTTTGCTGGCTGTGCTGTGAAGAGGAAAGGATAGGAGGTCGTGTGTGGGGCAGAAAGGCTAAGTCATCGTACAAGGGCTAGGTGGCCGTGTGAGGGACAGGAAGCAGCGAGCTCAAAGTGCAGAAGAAAGAGCTGGAGCTGTGTGAAGCAACTCATGGAACTGCAACTTAGCAAAGGCACGGAAGACTTTTTAAATAACACGGGACTGCAATATAGAGAAGGTGTTTTAGGTAACAAGGTACTGACGCTTGAGGCCCCCTGAAGCTTTTAAAGAAGCACTCTTGGGTGCTGTGGCCATCTTGACAATGATAACATAAGGGTGAAGAACAATTTTCTGAAATGTTTTGAGATTTCATTAGGAAGACTTATTTGCCTATCGTGTAGGTAACTTTCTAGCTTCTAATTCTATGTACCATATCATGACTAAACAGGATAATGCAAACCTGTGGATCACCCCTATTTGTCTTTTCCTGTATATCATTGACTGCACGGAGAGGGTATGTATGCTGGGAAGTTCAGATCGAAAACCTATTCTATAGCCTGGTTGGAACACAGCCCTCTAGTAAGCACTCAGTATTTTGCCACAGGTGGTGCATGCAGCTGATAGTTGGCTGATTGGTTTGTAGTTCTATCATCTTCCATTACCTCCCTCAGAAGATGAATAAAGGCATTATTCTGTTTTTCCAGTGTTGTGCAAAGCAAAACAATGAATGCTGAATCAATAAAGTAATCCACAGTTTAACTGCACTAAGGCAAAGAAAAAGCATTTTAAACCTATAAATTATTTATTTTTATTAAAACATTTTAGTGGCAGCATCTTTTTGTGTTTTACTTGAAATATAATTTGGATCCCATTTATGTGAAAGGCTTTATTTGAAACTTTTTTTTAGACTTAATAGATTAGTTTTAGTAGTGAGCTGGTTGGAGTTAATCAATGGAGAACAACTGTACAGAGGTTCTCTAAGCTAGGCTGGATTTGAAGGGTTTAATTTTAATCATAGTCTGAGAGCTACAGCTGCTTCATGTTTGTTTAGTAATAGAGTTGATGAGCAGCTAATTTGAAAGGAAAGCTCAAGCACAGGTGTGAAATTCCTCATGGGTGTAAGAGAATTGGCCTTGAACGTAAGAAGATGGTGCTGAACATATTGCTCTACAGTAAGGCAAAGAGATTCTTGTTTAAATATTTCTAAACTAGCACATGTGGCATAAATCCTTTGACTCAAACATCCTTCACCTTTTTATCATACCATTTAAGTGATCATCCAGGATGCCAGAGACCAGGATTTGATACCCTACTCTGTCTGGTTTTGAGTATGTCTTGTAGCTGTTTCTGTCCCCGCACCGGGCGGACGCCGGCCTCCGGCTAGCTCAGTTCTGCACAGCCACAGATGTTCCCAGTTCGGATGGGTACGCAGGCTATCTTTACCTGCTGGTTCGGCTTCTCAGCAGCAGCTGGACCAAATAGTGTTGTGACAGCAGCGGCAGTACGAAAAGTCTGGCTCTCAGCTTAGCAGGTTAAAAGGTGTTTATTCAGGCCCAGCTGCGGGAAGTCCGCAGCTGGTCCAAACCTCAGGCCAGAGAGCGAGAGAGGAGAGCAGAGCAGAGCAGAGAGCGTTTGAATCTCCCTCCTCCACCTTATAAGCGGGGGAGGGGTTCAAAGGGGGTTACAACAAGGCAACAAATCAGGGGATTCAGGGGGTAACAAGGTGTGCCCACCTCCAGGCCTCTGACCAACCACCTCCAGAGGAAAAGAATTCCCCCCGGGGGAACTATCACCTGAAGCCCTCTCCCTGAGATTTCGCAATCTGGGAGGGGTCCTGAAGTGATAGACAGGCTGCCCCAGAGCGAGGTGGGGCAGGGGGGATGTTCCCAGTCAGATGAGGGGTGGGAGGACTGACACAAAACACCTTATTATACAGAAAACACAAAAGGGTTACAGAACTGGGGATACAGTGAACCGAACCATAACATAAACTTTCTTATAAAAACCTAATAAAACAATTCTCGCACCGCCACAAATATGTATCTTCAGGTTCCAGGATTTGAGTCCTAGTGAGAACAGTGCTCTGAGAAGGTCTTTAATTTTTTCCATATGATGCTATTCAGATTGCCCACAAAAACTAATAGCAATTTGATTTGAGGAACACCAGTTACTACTGTCTATTCTACATACATATGGAGGATACAGAGATGTGAATTCTGTTCTGATTCGTGGTTTGTGTCGTCCTTGCTGTGGTTATTGTAGTGTTCCTGTAGCAGTTGCTGCGAGTGATGGCTCAAAGATGAGAATATTGACTTTGACAAACATCTCCTTAACATCCTGCGAGTCTACAGGCTACCGAGTTAGGAAAGCAGAGGAGATAACGTGATTTGCTCTGTTCCCTAAGCCACAAAATTGGTAAGCTGTGTAACAGGTGAAGGACCTGCCACTTACAGGTACTGCTGTCAGTGTTGAGCACTTCTGCAGTTAGTGTTTGGATGATTTCCATGGAGTAGGATTCCCTGGGAATGTGTGAGACAGGTGTTGTTGAGACAACTGCTATTGCAATGTGTTGGATTTCCTATGTGCAGCCAGTCCCAAAGCTCCAGTTCACAGCAGGCTAACACGGAGGAAGGAGCTGGATGAGATTCAAGAAAATGTCAGGAGGAGTTTAAAATCATCCTAGAAGATTTTGACCAGAGTATATGTATAAAAAAACCAGAGCTGGTTCTCTATTTCTGCAATGTACGAGCAAATTCAGGTTGGTAAAAGTATTCTCCAAATTAATATGAAAAGCAGAAAAATACTTAACACAGTTATTTTAATGGCCTCTGCATTTTCTTGATAAGATCATAAGTAAAAATAGATCATAGTAAAAATACATTACATTGCTATTGTAGTAAAAATTTTCTCTGTGCTCCAAAATGTTGGGCCTTGGAGGTTCAATGCAATCACCAGACCTGGGCGGGGTGGGGGGGGGGGTGTGGGGAATAAAAAAATAACTACTTTGACTTTTTTGGCTTCTTTGAATTAATTGAAAAATTAGGTTCTTAAAATAGTTAATTGTTAGTGAGGAATGTTAGTGGCATTTTTGTTAGGTAATTAGATGTTAGTGTACATCTTATTGCAGACAGTACATTAAATGAAGGCATACATAGATGTACAGATATTTTGAGACTATGCAAGTCAGTGATGAGGTGAGGCAGTGATGCAAAAACTCTTGAATTTAGCCTTCTGTGAAGTAATCAGATTCACTTCACTTCCCAGTGCTAAATAATGCAAATCCTTTTGGGGTTCATTGGACATTATTATTAACTGTATTTGAGATGAAGATCAATGAGGAGAGAGACATACTTTTTCAATTATAAGAACCTGAGTTGCTGCTGCTGCTAATTGACTCAGTTAAAAATACTTTCCTGCTCTGTAAGAGGAGCTTCTATGATTTGAAACATGTTTAGATAGTTTTATAGCTGTGGGTTACTAAGGTGAATCATGGTCCCACACTGCTTTAATATTCTCCAATTCTGATGGAAGAGGGAATTTCTTTTTCCCAATTCTCTTGATATTTCTGGTTGTCATGGTTATTGTACTATGACAAAATTGATTTCATTTCACAGAATTTTCTTCATTTTACGAAAAGGGAGAAACTGATTTTGCTGATATTTTAGTTTTGTAATGCCCGTCTTTCTTAGAGCAAACTGTGTTGTGAAAGGCTTTGGATTCGGTACTGTGAGTAACATCCTGTGCCTGGAAGGCATTGTGAGCCACCGGAATCAATCCAAGAACCTTATCAAGTACAAGTGAACAATAAAATGAAACCCATTTATCTGAACCAACAGTACAAATGGACACTCAATTTAACCCTGTCAATGCCAACACAGCAGCAGAAGAAAGTTTTAGGCTTCTTCCCTTCTAGTTTCTCTTGTATTCTGTGTGATGCTAGGCTTTCACGGAGGGAAGCTGTGTGCATCTCTGTGCACAGACAGGCATGTAGATGAACTCTACAAGCCATCTTCTGTTTCAAATAGAAAAATCAAAACTTTGTTTTTAACTAAGGTTTAGAGAACTAATATACCAACATGAAGAAAAGGTGGTTTTTCATGTGGTTTCTGACTCCTAATATAAAAATCAAAACCCAGTCTCTGACACAAACTTAAATAACCCTGTCTGTACGACTTTCTTTACAATAAGAAAGACTAGATGGAGTTTGTGTGTTTTGAAGGAATATCTGAAAAGCAGTTTTGGCTTCATATGTGACGTTAGATTGAGCAGTGGTCATCCGTTTGATCAGTTCTGCTCTCTCCAGCAGGCAGGTACATGCTAAGACGACATTGAATTTACATTGCTGCATTTGTCTGCAGCAGGCATACTGCCATGACTGCAACTTCTAACAGGTTGACTGTCTGAGTATCTGCCTGCTTTTGTGTCTAACTTTCCTCATCTCTGAAGCTGATAAATTTGAGAGTAAGTTAAATGCAACTTAGTCTGGATATGACTTGCAGTGATTTTGGGGCTTTAATAAAGCTCCAAACACACAGATAGGTTTTTAGACTCAGCACAGATACTTTTCACTGTGCTATTGGTAGAGTGGTTTGGCTAGAGGCTCCAGAATCTGGGAATTTTTTTAGCTATGACTAACACAAAATTATTTAAAGTGAGTTTTATATTATCTTTTATTAGTACTTGCATTCTAGGATAATTTTGCTGCCTGATAGCACTGTAAGATGAAGAGATTGTTTTATTTCCACTTGTTTTTGTTGAGAATGAATCCACTGTGGTCCTGGCAACATGCTCTAGCTCAGCCTTCTTGAGCATGCAGGTTGGACTCAAGTGATTGGATCTCAGGAGATCCCTTCAGAATTTAATGATTCTTGGACTATTAAACAAGAGGCCAGAAAACCTAACTATGGCTCATGTTATCATGAGTAAATTTAGTTTAAATTAATCATAAAATAAGTGATTTTATCAATTACAGGAGAGAATACATAGTACATTCAGCTGTAGAATCATAGAATCATTGAGGTTGGAAAAGACCCTTAAGCTCATCAAGAGAAACCATAAACCTAATTTTGTCAAGTTCCCTACAAAACCCCAAGTGCCACCTCTACACCTGCTTTAAATACTTCTGGGGATGGGCAGCCCATTTCAATTCTCAGTAATACTTTCAGTGAAATTTTTCCAAATATCCAATCTTAACCTCCCGGCACAACTTTCTGTTGTCCTCTCACCTGATACTTGGGAAAAGAGGCTGTCCCCCGCCTTGTTACAACCTCCTTTCAAGTAGTGGTGGTGAACAATAATGTTCTACTGAGCCTCCTTTTGTTCAGGCCAATCAACTCCAGAGCTCAGGAATTTGAATGAGAACTTAGGAGAATGTATAGGTATTTAGCTGGATGAAGCACCTTGGAGAGAATTTAGAAATTAAATAGCAGTGCCTGTAAATGTACATGAAATGTAATTAAGTGGAAATCAGAAGAAAAATTAACATACTTTGAGCTGGAGTTTGAGTTTGTAGAAAGCATTCCTGGGTGAGACACCCATGGTATCAAAGGAATGAACTTAATTACCCTGGGTAAGTCTTAACCCAATTGTGTTCACATATATGATTCTGATGAGAATATTGGCAGAGAAATATCTCATTTTGTTTTCCACATCAGTACCAGTAGGCAAGTAGGCTGTTGGGCATTACAGGTTTGTTCCATCATTTTCGCAGTTTAATCAACAATATCATTTTGATCTGGTAACACCTACATGTATGATTTAAAAAATGTTATAACATGTGAATTCTTCAGAAAGCAAAATAGCTATAGCAAGAATTTAGTTGAATTTAGAATTTACTATTTTAAATGACTTGTTTTTCTGTGTAATAAATTTTGAATAGACAATGGGAAGATGAGTTTTTCTGATTTTTTTTTTTCTTGGTTATAACCAAGTTATAAACACTTGGAATGGGGATTTGGTACATATAAAACACCTAAAAGTTTTGATGCACGTGAGAAAAATGCTATGTATCCATAGATCACCTGTATTCAACTACAAAAATTACTGGAAGATCTGCATGCAATTTCAGATGTTCACTATTTTATCTCCTCAAAGTAAGCAGTAAATGTAATAAACATGTTTAATGATGCAGCCCTGTGTAGCATGTGTATTATAGGTAAAGCTACATGAGAAAAAAAGTTTGTAAAATGATGTAAATCACAGTAAATGCTAAATATGTTCCAAATGAAAGTATTTAGTGAAGGAAATGTCATGATGTGTCTAAGGAATATGCAGTAAAATGCCATTTTTGGGGTTGTTCTCTATTGCTAATACAAAAAGAAGGATCCATGATGGTGAAGTGTCCAAAGAAATCTAGCCTGTGAAAGTTCTTAAAGATCTGACAAAGTGACCTTGGGAGACTTCCAGATGCCCTCCCAGCTGCTCTTGCACTCTAAATTCTCAATTCTAGTACAGAGGAATTAAAAAAGATGGAAAAGCTTGTGGCTGAGATAAAAATTGGGGACCACATACCCAATACCATCATGGGCAAAACAGACTTAGCTTGGAAAAAAGACAGATATAACACCACCTTCCCCAGTTCCCTCTCTTTGTCAGGCTCAACTTCACCCCCTCCCAACCCCCTGCTGCTGCTCCCTTCTCACACTTTTCTGTCCTACAGGCTAAAGTTCTTCAGTAAGAGATTGCTCCAGCCTGGGACCTTCATGGGTGTCAATTCCTGCCAGTACCTTGCTCCACCAGGGGTTCTCCATGGGCTGCAGTTTAGTTCAGTTGGCTTTCATGTGCTGTAGAGGCTACCTGCTTTACTCTGGTGCTTTTCATGGTTTGCAGGGAATTTCTACTTTAATATGGTCTTCTGGGCAGGCTGCTGGGAGATTTCTGCTCCAGCTCTGGAGCACCTTTCCTTACTTCTCCACTGTCCTGGTTGTGGGATTTTTTTCCTCACTTCTGTCTCATAATTACTGTGCAATGGTTTTTTAATCATTTCTTAAATAAATTATTACAGCGGTGCCCCCAGCTTGCCTGATATCCTCAGCTGTGTCCTGCAGTGGGTCTGGAGCTGGCACTGGTTTCTCCTCACACCCCTTGCCATGTGAAACCAATACTGAACATCTCCTCAAACCTCTGACATATGCAATAAAACCAAAGCAACTTGGAATAATAGCCTGAAAAAATTAGGCTGAACTGAACTACTGAACCTTATTAGAAAAAGAAGGAAATTAAATGCTTTTTCTGGTCCTTATTACAGTTTTTGGCATTAATCAGTTTCAGTTCATTTCTTGGCTGGCAAAATAATAGGTAACTTTATTTTTCTTTTCGTACGCAGGAGTAGTTTTGATGACTTATTTTATGTAACACTCTCAGAAATTCCTTCACGATTTGTAGTCTCTTCAAGTCTAGGATATTCTCTTTATCTCTCTCTCTAGTGCTATTAGAGTTTGTGGCACTTGAACATATAGCAATAGTAATAAGATGAAGGACTCGAGTTTTCTTAATTTGAAAGCTATTACTTTGCAAATGAAGTTCCATTCCCATCTTGGTAACTTGTTTTGTAGATGGGAAACAGCTGAGACCACTACAAATATGACCACAAACACAATATGTAGTATGTATTTTCCCAAACATACCGCATCTTAAAATAAATAAATAAATAAATAAATAAATAAATAAACAAATAAATAAATAAATTCATCCTTCTGGTCATATGTGTTTTTATGACAGTTGGGTTAGAAGGCACTTAAAACTAATACAGGCAAACAGTGAGGATTTAACACTGTCATTTGGATAAGCTCTGTTTGGCAAGGCAGTTATCATACTTATGTGTCCTAACACTTTGAAACATGGCTTTGGTCTCTTATCTACTTAAAGTAAACTCTAGTTTAAAAATTGCTTTTCATGCAGTAGTACAAAGTATACAAATTCTCAGCTAAAGGGAATAGTTGGTATTCTCAAAAGGATTACCCCCAAAAATTCTTCAAGCTCTCTCCTATGTTATGACACATCTGGTTTTTTTCAGTTGTGGGAATAAACTGAAATGTTTGGACAACAGTTTATTTTTCAGAATGATTTGTGAACCTGAACCATAAATAAAAAAAAATTAACCCCCCCCCAAAAAAAACCCACCACCACCACCACAAAAAAAAAAAAAAAAAAAAAAAAAAAACCAAAAAACCAAAAAAAACCCCAAACAAAAACAACAACAACAAAAAAGCCAACAAAACAAAAAACCACCAAAACAAAACAAAAAAACCCACCAAAACAAAACAAAAAACCCAAACAACAACAACAACAACAAACCCTAAAAAATCGCTGGTTACTCTTCTTTCCAACCTTCAGGTAAAAATACTGAAGACGTACATGGATATATTAAGAGGCTCTTAACAGATATTTTAAAGCATTGTTTTGCAGGTTTTCTCTCACCAACAAGTCAGTTTCTCCAAACTGAATGATTGAGACAGAGGTATTTCCTCTTCTCTTTTATCAAGGTAGGTGGAAGTGATTAGAGCAAATTCTGTCATCAATCCCTGGTATTGTACTTTTATCTTGAGTCTTTAATAGGTTGGTTGTGTCAGCACACACTCTAGGTCAGCCCTTGATCTCTTCAGGCAGCCGTAGGCCACCCATGTGCTCAGAGGGATGAGGTGAGGTAGAAAGGCTTTTTGAGACTGACACAGCATTGCTAGCTGTTACCATGTCTGGTATTTCTCCTAAATCTCCATCTTTAGGAATAATTGCAGTCAGAACTTTAATTTTAAGTGAAACTTAAGGACTTCTAGTCCCTGGTTCTGAGTTAATTCCATGCATTGGTGTTGCTGCTGACCATATCAGAGGACCACAGTGTTGAGTGACACCTTTTCAAAGGCAGAAAATTTGCCATATCTTCTGTTTAAAACTGTAGATCTCTAGAGAAGAAAGGGTTTCTGTAGTGCTGCAGAGGATCCCTGAAGAGGGAAAGGGTGCTTTGGTTCTGTGCAAGACACATATGTGCCTTAGAGCTGTGCGTACTGCTGCATGATGATTCCTGAGCTGGAGTTCCGGGCTGGAGAAGGGGCATTATCTGCCTTTCTTGTGAATTTTTTCTTCAGTGAGTATTAAATCTTGAATATAAGTTGAGCAAAACTCATTATGTTGGAATATTGCTGAAAGCAATTGAAGACAAGTAAATGTTAGAAAAGAATGAAAAGGGAGCTTGTGCAAGACTTTGTCTTTGAAACTGCATTTACAGTAAAATTCCTGCAGCACAGTATTCTGCAGATGACTACTCCAGCTTTACCTTTCTATTAACCTACAGGTAACTTCTGTCAGAAAATCAAATGGGGAAGAATGAGTGTTTAGAAATAAATCAATTTTAAAGATTGAATGTTTGTACTCATCACATGTTAAGTAAATAGACCATCCATTTCCAAGTCAGTCTTTTGGATACTTGCATTTAGGTAAACATTAGTTATGGTTTATTGATATTAGTAGTTGAAATCCAACACTGTATGAAGTGCTTTAGCAACAAGGACAAAAAAGTTTCTTTAAATATTTACTGTGTGGTTAGAAAGTTTAGATGAGAAGATAAATGAGTTATATTGAGATGCATTGTAAACGAGATTTAGCAGATACTGCTTTAGAATTTTATGATTTACTTTAGATTTTTATGTCTTTTTTAGTGTTGATGGTTGGTTCAGTTGTAACATTTTTCTGTTCCAGAGCATCATAAGGTACAGAAAGAAGGGAGAGTGTTTATGTGAGCTTGTGAAAGATAAATGATAAATATAATTTTGTTCATAACTTTTATCTAGTTGCAGCCCAATTTGTCAGATATATATGTATTTGCTAGGCTTCAGCATTCCTGGACCAATTTCAGCCAATTTGTAATAGGAGGCAATTTAAACAAATGGAGGCAAGCAAGCCACAGTAAACCTCGTATAGATGCAGCTTCTCTTCTGAGTTTGTGATTTACAGCCAGTAGCAGAAGTTACCTAGGGTGATAAAGTGAGGATGGTACAGTCTTCAGTAAAAATAAGAGATCCAGGACTCTAGATGGAGGGCAATTTCTTTTAAAGACTAAAAATTTCAGTTCAGAGATAATTCTTGCAAGGAATGTGAGAATTTTCTCTAGTTGCTTTTTACTTCATAAGACTTTTTCTTTTGGAAATAGATTATTCTTAGAACAGCCTTCTTCCAGTGCTGTAGCTATCCTTGGGAGCACACTTAGAGCTTCTAAAATAAACAATTGTGGATTTTTTAAAGATTTGGTGATTTAAACACTGCACTTTATTTTCTGTCAGGGATTTGGACAGTCCCATAGCATATGTAACAGAGCATTCCTGTCAGAGTTAAACACTGCCAACATTTGCTTATGCTCGCAGTCCCAGCTGTGTGCTTTTAAAATGGAGCACATGATGGGCCAAATCCTGCTTGCTTTGTTAGGTAATCAGCTCTGAGCCAATAGGTAGTATTTGATAAGAGGGTTTTCAGAGTTGAATGCATGAACTACTTCAACTTGATCACCAAGTCGCAATTCTGTTACTGGTGCTTGTGTCCATTTGTCTTTGGATGTGATTGATGTGAATCAGGCATAAAAGAGCCTGGAAAATGCACCCTCACCATTTATTCAGTAACAATTATTCTAAACTCTTTCAGTAATACAAGCAGGATTTTTAAAACAATTAACAAATTGAGTTAATAGATGTTAAATCTGCCAAGGTTACATAATTTAGCCATTTGAGGAAACTGCATAGACAATGCAATAGGACACAGAAGGGCTCTGGACTCTGTGCTTCCACAGCTGACTGTCTCTGAAAACAAACAAGAAAAGGGGTACTATTTTGCAAGTGCAGGCACACAGACAAGCTGCTAATATTGTACCTTGAATCTTGTGTAAGACAACTTTATTTTGTCACTAGGTGATCACCTGTGTAGCATAGATCTTGGGTTACAACTGTGTTAATGAACAGGTACTACATAGCTGCTGTTGCCCACTCTGCACACTAATTTATCCTGTGATAATGAGAGAATGAGCAGTACCCATATAAAGGATAATGGTATGGATCACAGTCTGATAACAGCTAGCTCTGTGAAGACCTTCTCTTTATCCCAAGTCCTCCACACCTCTCCTTTTGCTTCATTGAAGGTGTTCTGCTACTTAAACTTTGTGCAAAATAGATTGAGCTTCATCCCCTGCATTCAAAGACAGGCTATTCAGCCCATCGAAGTCTTTCAAAGGTCACTTAAAAAGAGTACTTGACAAACTGAACTAAAGCAGTGGTTGCTCCTGATTTATTAGTTTTCACAGTAGTCTGCTCCTACACACCTTTAGTTTTCTCTTAGGCATAATTTGTTGTTTGACTCTTGGGTACCAATGGATCATGAACAACCCTGCTGAGAAGGATTTGGGGCTGCTGGTTAATGAGAGGCTGGATATGACTCAGCTATATGCACTTGCAGCCCAGGAAGCCAAACACGTTCTGGGCTGCATCCAAAGCAGTGTGAGCAGCCGAGTGAGGGAGGGGATTCTGCCCCTCTGCTTTACTGGTGTGAGATGCCACCGGGATTACGGAGTCTAGCTGTGAAGTCCTCCGCAAGGGAAGGGTGTGGACCTGTTGGGCTGGGTTAAGAGGGAGGCCATGGAGATGATCAGAATGATGGAGCACCTCTCCCATGAAGATAATCTGAAAGAGCTGGCCTTCTGCAGCCTACAGCAGAGAAGGCTTTGGAGGGATTTAACTGCAACCTCTCCGTGTTTGAAGGGGCCTTATAAGAAAGGTAGGACAAACTTTTTATCAGGGTGATTTTGCAATAGGGAAAAAGGTTATAGTTTTAAACAGAAGGGTTGATTTAAGTTAGATCTAAGGATGAAGACTTTTACAATGAGGGTGATGAAACACTGGAACAGGTTACCCAAAGAGGCAGTGGATGCCCCATCCTTGGAAACATTGAAGATCAGATTGGGCGTGGCTCCAAGCAGTCTGGTCTACTGGAAGATTTTCCTACTCAGTGCAGGAGGGTTGGAGTACGTGACTTTTAAAAGTGTTTTCCAAACCAAACCCATTGTATAATTCTATGTCTCACAAGGCAAAAGTTAAATTCTCTAATTTAGCTTGAGGCACTGCTTTTACAGATTAGTACAGCAATGTGCCTGTGAGTGCATGGATATATCCACATCCTGTAAATATGTGCAGGGCATGACTTGATGCGAACTCTTTACCAATTTAGGATTACATATGAAAAACATGTAGAGGGAGGCAGTTTTCTATATTTACTTTATTTAAGTGAAGCAAAAGGGTTATTTTCTTTGCCTAGAGTAACTGTGCTTGACTTAGAAAAAGTTGCACAGAGGGAAGATAGAAAAGATAAAAAGTATAATGTGGTCTGCTCCTTGAAATATGACTGGAGTAGAATGGAATAGTACAGTTGGAAGGGACAACAGTCGTCTGGTCTAACTGCCTGACCACTTCAGGGATGAACAGAATTTAAAGCATATCATTAAGTGTGTTTTCCAAGGTTTGGGGCATCGACCACCTCTCTTGGAAATGCATTTCAGTGTTTGATTATCCTTGGAAAAGAAATGTTTCGTAGCATATGAAAATTTTCCTTCCTAACATATGAAGATAAAGGGAAATAATGACTGGATACCCAGTGGTTTCAGAGGGTGTTTTTACACAATTGAGAAATCTGGTGGTAAAAAGTAGTAGATAAAAATATAACACTGGATCTACTTTCAGTTAGATGGTAATGGGATGTTGCAGAAGAAATTTGAGAGGAACTTCTATTTCCCTGTAGTATTCCTAGTTTTGAAAACAATTTTTACCATTGGTTTCTTAGCTGCTCCCTGACTTGTATTCTGCCCCATGTTTTGTTACTCTTCCCACCTGTTTCTCAATACTTTGAGTGCATAAGGATTGGCATCATATGAGAAGGTGAAAAACAGAGGACCAGCAGGATGTAGGGGAAAAAAAAATGAGGTATGAATTATGAGAAATCAGCTTTTTATTGTTCACTTCCCCATTCTCAGTCTTCAGTCCAGTATTCCTATAACACTCAATAAATCAGTGTTCTTCTTTATTGTTGCTTAATAGTCAGTTGTCATATGTGGTGAATATGCCAACAACCACACAGCTTCACAAGCTCCTCTGATCTTTAAAAGTGGCAGGGTGATGCCGCAAGGAATCAAAGCAATCTGTCTTTAAACTGCAGAGTTTAGTTTTATGTGTCAGGGACGCTTAAACCATTCTCTTTACTACTTTTTCTTCCTCAGAGAAATGCAAACATCCAGGTTTCTCATCTATGGTACTTTAAACAAGTCCAAAGCTGTTATCTGAGAACCCTTGTTGACAAGATCAATTATTCCCACAGCTGTAATCTCTCCTTCTTTTCCCTTGGTAAAAGATGATTTTGGAGGGCAAAGGCTTTTATTTACTCTCTCCTCTCCCCTCTCCTGCAAATGCTAGAATAGATCCCAAGACTGAAATAGAGATAGTAAAGTTTCAGATTTAGGTTAATCTTCCATTCTGTGTATTGATGTGCAGGCTTATATGTACAAGGTTCTTGTCATTGTATTGTAGGATAGTTGTGGTTAATCCTTTTTCCCTAGCAAGTAATTTAAGGTAGTTACCTGCAGCTTTAATATCTGCTTGCTCTGTTCCCTGACAACTATCAGAGCAATATAAACCAGAAAGCAGTAGCTACTTTTGGCATTAGATCTGTACTGTAGGCAGCTCATGCAGTAGTGCCAGGAAATTATTTAAGAAGGATATCCAGGAACTCAGTATCTAATTTCGGTCTGAGCGCTCCCATATCAGCACTATACCAGTGTAGATCATAAGGAGAGGCAGAGATGACAAACAGATGTTTGGTGAAGAAAATAATGGCTCAACCAGATGAAATAAAACCACAGGACCGTAAGTAGCATAGTGTCACTGTGAAGCTACTGCACCATCTTTTCCCCTTTGCACTGGCTCAGTCCAAGCTTTGTTTGACATAGCCTGGCATGGCTGGGTGTTTTGTCTCAGTGTTTGATGGCAAGGCTATCAAAATTCTGGCTGTCTTCACCTGCTGCATCACCAGCATTATTTCCTGGTTAGCTCAACATCTGTTGTCTGCACTACGTCCAATTACAGGTACTCCTGCTTCTTCTTCTTCCCACAAATACATATTGATGCCTGGTTTAGTAATGCGCTCAGAGACAGAAAAAAGCCTTTCTCAAACAGAGGTAAGTTGGCTCCACCAGCATTTCTTTCCTGTTTTACAGTCTAATTGCAGTTGCAATAGGACAGTATGTGTTATCTTGGAGTTCAGAATCTCTAAACCCCTTGGAAGCAATGCAATCTTCAAGACACGGGAATTTGAAATGTAGAATATGTCTGCCCTTTCACTTATGATGCAAATAACATTAGAATACTAAGTGAACCATCAAATATTTACAAGATGCAGAAAATAGTAATAAAATATATACAGAAAGTTGCAGGTTTAGTTCCTCTGAATTATCTGTTACAATGTCTGCACTCTAAACTGCTCTCTAGGATGGGTTTTGAAATCCTTTGGTTTTTCTCCAAGGCAGATGACAATGTTCTCTGACAATGTTCTTTCCCCTGGGAAAAGTTACCTCATTGTTCTTTTTTCTTCTGTGGTGATGGGCACACACAAATATGTACTTTTGGCCTTTTAGTTCTGCATAATGAAAGATAAAGTCTATATATATAGAACATAATATAGCAAATGAAAGATTTATTAGATAACTTTCTAAAGTTATCTAATGTCTAAAGCAATGTCTTTTAAATTTCTGAACAAAGGAAATGGTTGAATGACATAGAAATGCTCAGTTCCATTTACCTACAAGGAACTTTTTCCTCTTCAGGATGCTAGGAGGAGCTTTGAAATTCTGGCGAAGATTATCTGGCCTACAGCAGAAAGAGAATTGTATTAATCTCCTGCAGAGAAGTAATTCTTTAGGTACTAATGAACTGCTTTTGTATTATAATGTAAGTAACAAGAAGATGGTCTTTCCTTTTGTAAAAGCTATTTCAAGATTTTCAACCAGTACAGTCAGATAAGACCTATTAGAAACAATCTTAGGTATGGATTGAAAAATAAGGGTCTCTTTACAGAAACTGTTAATAAGTGCATGCTGTATAATCCTTTTTTTCCCTGTTTTGGGAAATTTTGAAGCACTAGAGTCTGATGGAGTAGAGTGGAGGATATGGTGCCATTCTGGAAATAAGAAATGGAAGAACTTGTGTTTTGAGCCAGAGGCAAATGAAGATCTGTGTACATTCATTTTTGGCTTGGCCTGACAAGCCATGCTGTAGCTATGGAGCGATGTCTCAGTGAAAGACTACTTGGTTATTCACTGACCCATATCCTGTTCATCAGACATGATCCTTAAATGATTGTCTAGATGAAGATTGTTAATGAGCTCCTGGGAGCTTAGCATTATTAACAAAAGAAGAGCAAGCACTGCTCATTGTCCACACAGCAGTCGTGTAGTTGTAATATCCAATTAATATTTAGAAAGTACTTTGGTCTTGGATATCTGCCTCATGCCAAAAAATAGTTAGGCAGGGAAAGTATTGTTTGTCTGGTAATTAGCACAAAAAAGCGTAAAGGCCAGACTAATGCTGTCTGAGTTTTTAAGTAGTTTGTGCAGTTTCAGTATATACAATTTAATGCTAAGTAATATACAGTAATATCTAAATAGAACAACATCTAAAAATATATGGAATTGTGTATCAAAAGGCTGTTGATATACATTATACTTTCCAGGCAAATATGCATGAGGAGTTACCAATACAAGGACAGGAACCCAATTCAAGGGCCTTAGTACAGGCTTATGTGAAAGGATATTCTGAGAATTAATGTGTATTCTGAAGCTCAGCCCCTCTGAGCCCTGGGGGTAGAAGTAATGGGTTTTCTATCCTAAAACTCTCCAGAACACAGACCTTACTGAACAAATGAATGAAAGTGGAATCAGGACTTTACACAACGTCTCGAACAGGATTTTTTAAATGGGAATCATAAGAATGGATACTTTCTTGATGCTTTTTTGCTCTTTCTGCTTTTGCTTATTTTCTGCTGCCCCCCTGTATGGGTATCCCCCATAAGTTTTTTCTTCATTCCTTCTTTGCAATTTCATCTTTTTTTTGGTTATGACTTTTGAGGGGAGGATTTGCTTCCATCCTTTCTCTGCCTTTTACTATCCTTATAATAATATTAATACAGGGGGCTTTGACAGGTATAAATTGGAACCAGCAGTGTTAAAGGTAGTAAACTCACACTTTGCTCTCTTTACTCCCTTAGGTAAGTAATATGTCTAGAGAGAATACAATGGCAGATAATTGGGAGTTATTCTTAACAACTGCTCATTCTTCTATGTATGTCTTTGCAAATATATATTGGGTAGTAGAAACTGAGAGAAATTTTTGTTCTCCTCAATATTGAGAGACAACGGCTAGGAGAGGATTAATAAAATCTGGCAATGGCTACATTAATTATCATTGATTCTTCTAAAAAGAATAGCTAAAATCTTTGTGCTTACATTGCTAGGAATTGGACTCTATGTTCCATTCATTACGATTATGACCTGTTGTGTTGCTGCGAGTGTTGTCCCAAATACTCCCAAGATGTGGTAAGAAATAAACTAATTCAGGAACTGTGAATTTGGATGCCTCAGGAGCGTTTCTCATGTTCCATAAAGCTTAAGCAGTACATTTGTAATCCTATATATTTATACATAATTTTGGGGTGAATAGGATCTGGTAGCTATTTTCCTGCTTTTGAGGAACGTATTCAGATACCACAGTGTTGATGTACATTAGTATATAAAGTAGAGAAAAATCAACAAACTTTTGTTAAATTTTAAAAGGTGTTGTACTTTGAAAGACAGCAAAGATCTGTTGCACTCATTCACTAGAAATAAATGGTCTTCGCTGATACTGAAAGAATGAAGTGTTTGTGGTTACTATCTCATTTTCTCCTGTGGTAGTTTGCAGTGGGTCTGTTAAAGTGCTTCTTTCTCCAAAAAGAGTGATTAAGGTTGTAAACTAACCTGTGAAGGAAGTTAAAAACCATACTTTTTCTATGTTTTACATGTTGTGAATGTTTCTAGTCTCAACTTTCATGGACACTGCTCATTTTACATCTGGACCTGCACAGCTGTATAAATTAGTCTAACTTGATTTAACTGAGGTATGTGTGCTAACAGGGCTTTCCACCAGCATTATATGTACCTCTGTACAGTGTGTTATTGTCACAGGTGTGCTAATAATGACAGGAACCTGATGGAGTCACATCAATCAAATCTGACATTAGTGTGCTCTGTTTTAAGAAGTACATAAGCATGTGATCTTGCCAGCTAGCATGTTCATTCCTGTGTTAACCAGTGCTGCAGTAGGAATACTGTCATGATTTAATGCCAGTATATGTGACCCTGCGCTAAGCCAGAGGGATATACAACGCCCACTGGTGGTTGCTGTGCTCTGTAATTTAATTCTGTAATTCAGTAATGTTTAAAAACAACTAAATAGTTACCACATGGTGGAAAATTAGCAATAGGGGACTCAAATTTTCTTGTGGTATTAAATCTGCACATGGAAAAAGTTAAATATCATCCTCAATGTTATCCATGTGTTTAGTCACATTGAATGAAATGCTTATAAAGCATGACATTATTTAATTTTTATAAGGTTCCCCACAACCAGTAAAATTTATTGCAGTTGCTTTAAAAAGCTTTGTGCAGGTGCCTTTTGAGCTGAGCTCACTCAAGTCAGAGTATCACACACACTATGTGCAGTTAGTCATTGGATACATAGTATGGTATTTAAGTAATCCGATAGTAAATTGATTTTTAGTAATCCAATAGTTTGATGGGATTGTGTCTATATAGCTCACATACAGAAATACTGAAATATAATCTTCAAAAAAGTGTGACATGAGAATTTGCTATGATGAAGAGTCTTCTGACATTGTGCAAGGGGGTCTGTGGTTCTCTGTAAGAGTGTTCTCATTTCCTTATTTCTTTTCTCATCTCATAGTCCAGGGAAATAACTTCAGGAATACCGACATCTGCACAGGAAAGGTACTAGACATTTGCTGACCTGGGTTCAGCCCTACACTGATAAGTGCCAGTACTGATACCTCAGGGATATTAATTTCAAGAGTCAAAAGGGAATCACCTTTTCTCTTTTGCTTTTGAATATGAAGTTGAACTTTTCTTTTCTCTCAGTGAAAATTATTTGGCAAATTGAGGTAGTGTAGTACTTTGCTGAGTATCCAAGGCTGGGATGGCATATTAATTGGATCTTGAAATCTGTTTAACATTCCTTTTGTGATGTGCATGATGTCCTTGAGTTTGAATAGCAAGATTCCAGATTTTTTCTGTCACTGCTGTGATTCATCATCATGAAATACTACTATCTCTCATGTGGGTATTTTTGGTACATAGATGATATTTAGTAACTTCTTGATTTTTTCAGAGATTTAGAGTAGGACAGTGTGCCTATAAATAGAGTGTAGTTATTTTGTTCACAAGTAAGTTGGGATTTGTTCCCAAAATCCCAAATTAAGCAAGAGGTGCCTCTGGAGCCTGAAACTCAGCTCGACTGTGATTCATATCTCTACCTCCTTCTGAACAAAATTGATGGTCCCTGCTAAGGGAAATTCTGAGGCCATTTTTACCTTTCTGAATCTGTGGCAGGACACTGTAGAAAACTGTCCGTAAGGAGAAAAGTGAGGTTCTTCTCTAGCCCTTGGTTTATCAAACTTCTCTGCCTGCTGACTATTGCATATTTGATATTCCAGCTAGGCTTTCCTAGGAAGAGGGAAAAATGCACTTTCAGATGTTAGTACAAAGGCAAGTCAGAATCAGAACTATTTAGCGCACTCATCCACAGATGCACCCCTTCTGTGAATGAGCTCCCAGGAATGGGACTCCTGCCATGTTAAAATCATGGCCAGTAATTGTCAATTCCGTTAAAGGATTTAGAGTCAAATTGGGTAAGGAAGAGGCTGTGGCTGCTCATTGCCCACATCAGGGTCTGCTATTGGCATATGGCTCCACCTGCTTGGTTGCAACTGGCGTCGGTGCCTTATGGCAGCAGAACACTGCAGTCACCCAGGCTGGCCCCTCGCTGGAGAGGTGTCATAAGCCCAGCCCAGCCCTTGGGGGTCCCACGGGTAGTCACAGCACTACCCCGTATGATGCTGCCGGACTTTATCTGGCCTAACCACCTTGTTGGGTCAAGGCTTATGCTACTCTCAGTTAATGTGTTTTCCCCTAGTACTCTAATGATGGTTACTGTGTGAATGGCTGACCTGGTTACCTTGTAAGTCCCACGGCAGCTATTGACCTTTTGTTCGGATTCTCACCTTTGCTTGTGATAGTGAGGACAAACAATATATTGGCAAGAATGAGTGTGGCTATTTAAATAGGTGAATATGTGGTAGACTAGGTGTCAATTTGCAGTATCTATCCAGCGGATACAAAGATACTTACTTATCTGTATGCCTTTCTTAAATGCCTAAGGCTTATGTAAGTAAATTGCTAATTATTGGAGCGAGCACAGGGACTTTATTTTACATTTTTTATAGGGAGCAAATACTTTCTGGGGTGATTACCACAGAATAGCTGATTAGTACTCAATCTGATTTTTAGCTGACATTTCAGTAATTTTTTTTTCTATCCATTCTCTGAAGGATGACCTGTCCCCAGTCTCATTTTTGTCTGTGGAAATTAGAGCTTGATCAATCTTTGCATAGACATCAGTGTGCTTTGGATCAAGATTTTACCCTTTTATCCGTGTTAATGTGAGCCCTTGTTGCTCTGAAAATGAAGTCCGGTGATTGCTTTCCATCATGTTTTAGTGGCTCTGTATCTTCATAGACCTTCATCTGCTTGTGGTAATAGGTTTGATTTTCTTTCTGATGTTTTCTCTAGTATTTACTTGTAATAATAACTTTACTTGTAAAAATAATTCTCTTACTTACTGCATACTGAAAGCTTGGTCAAAGGAAGACATTTATAAAAAAAAAAATCTTAGTTGGCTAAGAGTCATTAAAAACATTAAGGACAGAATCTTACAGTTGTCTGTGTATTGAGGAAGAAAATCTGAAGTCTCAGAGGTACAGTTCAATGTACTGCAGAATGATCAATACCCCTTGCTACTCTTCCCGTGATAATATCTTCTTCCCAGAAACTGCTTTTGGCTGGGAGTGTTTAACCATATATCACCTTCAGACAAGTGGCAGGTGATCAAAGCCTTGAAAAGCTGCTAAATGTAACTACCTAAGTGTCAGTGGTTTGGATGTATTTCCTTTCCCAACCATAGCATTCTTTTTATTCTGAGTTTTTTTAATGTAAAAATAGAGCCAGATCAGAAATTGTCAGAAAGCTGCACAGCGCAGCCACTGCACTTTTGAAGCTGGTTCTAAGACTTTTGTAATACTTTTTGAAGGTCAAACAGCCAGAGATGTCTTCACAAGCTAGACTATGACAGTTGTTCTTCACAGATAGTGATTCTGTAGTGTACTGCCCTTTTCTCTCAGGCAGGCACACACCAATGAGGAGGTTATTTCCAGGGTAGCCTGAAAGGACTCTAAGTGGAGGTTTAGTAACAATGTTTTTTAGACATTAGAGCACTCTTTCAGTATTCCTTTTCTGCCTGGTGAGAAAAGCTTCCCAGCTTAGGTTTCCTAGTTCTGAAAAAATATGCAGATGAGACATAAAAATTGTATAAAAAAGAACACAGAAAACTGTCCAGCTCACCCACAACAACCCTTTACTAAAAATGACATAAATCAGATTGTCTTTTATTTATTATTATTATTATTATTATTATTATTATTATTATTTATTAAGAGATCTTTTACATTTTGGCAGAACAGGAAATAGTGTTCTTAGGAAATAGATGTACTTAATGCAGGTAGAGAAAGATAACATTTGTTAACTATATATAACGTATTATATATACAGCTAGTACTGTTGTTAATAAGTTTACTTGTGTTGTGCATCCTCATTATGAAAGTAATTAAATTCAAAAAACTTTTCAAGTCCATCTTCAGGGCCAAAGCACTAAATAAAATTAAAGACATACAAAGTATACAGTATTTGTTTTGCAATTACAAGAGAAACTTTTTTTAAGGAGTAAGGAATTGCAAAAATTGACGCGTTTGAATTCCCCTAAAAATCTTGTCAGGAAAACAGAGGCAGAAGTAATCCAGTTTTGGGGTGAGCATTCTGTTGGACTGGTTACTGCCATACTCACATTATTCATCCTTACTGCTGAAGTTTGTATTTGCACCCCGAAACACAGGAATTCTTTTAAAGAGACAGCCTTGTCACACTGGATTTTTTGTCTGGAAAAAAACTTTGACTGAAACAAGTGAAAATTAAAACATCTATATGACAAACTGAAATGCTTTGCCTATCCAGGATGTTATGCTGGGAGGTTTCCTGTGAGAGCCCCAGGACTAGCACTGTTTTCAGTCAAACACTTGCTTCACACCGGAGTACTGGCTCAGAATAATTCTTCCATTTGAAGCAAAATGTAGAAGAGGAAAGCCTGTGGTCCGCAGAGAGAGCATTGACTGCTGAGGAGGAGGCAGAGCAAGTCTGCTGATCTTTTCCACACGGCTGTGCTTATTAACATCTCTGAATTGCATACTCGGTGGAGGTTCACTGAGTATCTATTTCCTTTCTTCCTCTGCTCTCACACCCCCTTGGGTACTTGACTGAATAACGATTATGGTATTGATGCATGAATTTGTCTGCAAATCTCCATGGCAGGCGTTATGAAGGAAGGTGGGTCAGGCTGGAGCTATATTAATGCCATGTGAAACCTTTTGCTGAAATCACTTGTTAAAATGATCATTTAGTGGGGTTGGAATTCTAACTCGTTCATCTGGACTATTTGGATTTATACTTTTAACCTTTTATATGTGTAAAAAAAATAGTTCTGTGAACGGGCAGACAGATCTTCCTTTGTGATTGAGCACATAAGAACATGATACTCGCACCCTTCACAACTGTTTTCACTTGAGGGGGGGGAAAAAACCCTGCAATTATTTCAAGTGTTTTGTGATCATAATGTCCTATTTCTTTAAGCTATATCTGTTGGAGGGTTAAGTTTTGTAAGTGTGGCTGTCCACTGACATAAAACATACCCAGATAAAGACACCAGGAAAGGGTTTGTACTGCCTAATTCAATTATTTTAAAGTGAAGCTGTTGTCTTGTCTTGATGGTTCATCTTCTCTCAGCACCTGAGTAGGAATATTTTATAGTGAGACACCTGTTCTGTATAAAAGTAATGCAAATTTGATAATATTTCATTGTATTGTGCTCACTGAAATCTCCATGGAGTTCCAAAGGGATTTCACTCCTTTAAATGGCTGCTAGGAACTATAAAGCCACATGCCTTTAGTATTGCATGACTGGCTTCTTTGAAGGGAATCAGGTTCTATAAAAAATTTAAGTGATCATTTAGACAAGACATAATTAAGTGAACAGAACTAATGAAACACTGGAGAAGTATCATCAAATGTGAAATTCCAAATTCCCCCCAACAGGCACTTGCTTGATGAATGACTACCCAAAAGCACTGGCCCCATCTTTTGGGAACACGTATTCATTTATTTTATGCTTCTTTAAATAACAGGGCATCCATGATACCTTTACATATTTCAGTAGCATGCATTCCAAGCTCAGAGTTGCTCACTGAAAAATCCAAACTGGAGTCAATTTAGTAGAGATGTGATTTGTTCAGTAACTGAAAATCTGCCCTACTATTACAGGCTTTTGTAAAAGCCTTATTTCTGAGTATGCAGGCAAGCTCCTTTTGTTCATGTCTTTCTACAGGATGGAACTTGTCATGCACTGTTAGTAGGTAACTAAGCCTCATCTTCTGTAAAATGACCACTTGAAAGTACTCCTCCCACCCATACTTCTTGTGGAAATTAATGCTTATTGGTGGATTGCGGCTCAGAGTCTGAGGAAACCTGGGAACAAGCTTATGGAAGTGACTTTTGCTCCACTTATATAAACCATACTGTGGGAGCCACAGAGGCCCCCAGAGGGAACTGTGCTGTCCCCTGGAGAGAAAGTGAGCTGTAAAGCAGTGAGGCTTCCCATAGGGAGTCTCCCTGAGACACATGCTCTTGGCTAGGGAGAGCACATGGTGGTAAAAACCCATGAGCCCTTGCCAGCATGCAGATTCCTTAACCCCCATCGGTTCTTTCTGTACTTTCTTGTTTTCCTGTTCCCCCATTGGTCCATTTTGGTTCCTTCCCCTGACTGGTTGTTTCCCAATTCTTTAACCCCATTGGCCTGAGTGGCAAACCCCACCCCCCTAGTTCCCTATATAACCAGGGCGGTCGGGACCCTTGGCGTACTTTGGTCGTCGGTTCCTGAGAATAGGGAATGCTCTGGAGAATCTCCTGACTCTTCTTTCTTGCGCCACCTGAAGAGAGCTGCCCTGGAAGAAGCAGCACAGCTGAGCTGACCCACCAGCTCTGCCTCCACAGGCACCGAGAGCCTTTGGGCTCGGTTGCCCTGGCAACCTTCACAAAAGAGCAAATCACTTAGGTGTGCCTGTGCCTCTGGAGCAGAGGGCGTCTTGGTAAAGACGACTCACTGCAGAAGGTCGTGGCATCCTGAAGAGCCTCAGCAGCTGGCTTTCAGCAGTCAGTGGTCACGGCACCATACTATGTTGCAATCAGGGTCTGTTAAATTACAGTGGAATAACTGTGGCCCAGCATTGGAGTGAAGCTCGGGAATAAATTTTTCAGTATTATTGTGATGGCTGAATTTTCTAGGGAAATTGCTTAGAGTTTTTATTCCAATTTATGCACAAGACTAGAGAATACCAGCCCTCGGAAAGTGAACAAAGGCAAACCTTAAGCAAGTTTCCACTCAACTGAGCTCCTTCATAGCAATGGACTTTTTGCCCTCATCTAGTCATCTTCAGTAGAGCTTATGCCATTTTCATACTTGTTTAATTCTACCAGTATCATTTCTAACAGGCAAAGACTTGTTTTAAAAATAAAACCTAATAAACCGCCAAAAACATTTGGGAGCCATTTTTATTTCATGCTCTACCTGACAATAGCAATATAGAAAAGCAGGGCAAGGAGTTGGACAAGCTGCGTATGTGAACCAGCACTTGGTGGTTTTACCCATGAGGGCAAATGCAAGGGATTAAAATATGAAGATGCCCCAATTCATGTCACTCACCCGTATCTATGAATACAACTATTCCAAGAGAGGGCAATAGAGTACCTAACAGCTGAGACATCCTTGGACCTTTTGTTTCCTGACTGATAGATCACAAGAGAAGGTAAAGATCATAACAGAAGTTGTATGTTGAGTGTTCCCTTTATAAGCCTGCAGTACATTTTAAAATATTCATCTTAAAGACACCATGTAGGGATATATGGGGAAATAAAGTTGAACAGGACAACAGGAGTTACATTAATTTTTCAGCATAGAAAAAAACCACCCTTAGTGTTTTGTAGAATACGAGAGTGGCATCAAAAGTGGGGAAATAAAGTAGGTTTTAGTAGATGAAGAGCATTCTGTGGCGATGACTGTAGAGTCAAGATACATCTCTTGAGTGCTTATTGATGGTTCTTTTTATGCTCTTTTGGTGCAGTTGGAACTACTCTGCTTTCCTTATTCAAGCAGAACTCATTCTGACGTAGAATTCAACTAACCAAAGGGCACAGTATTCAGAAACAGGAGTATAAAAATCTGATTAGCCAAGGAGTATCAAAATTTGTATTTAAAACTTGCTTTTTAAGTAACATCTCAGAGCAATATGTTTAAGAAAATTAGTGATGAATTTGTGTACTTAATTTTGTGTCAAAAACTACACAAAACTACTACAAAACTACAGCTACCAACTAAGAATGTGAAATCTTTTGCATATATGAAACACACATATACATGAAGCTTATGTATATAAGTATAAATCTATTAGGACTAGCCTAATATAAATCTAGTATAAATCTATTAGGAGGAGTGTATATATATATATATATATATATATATATATATATATATATATATATATATTTCCCCCCCCCAGTCTGGATTTGAAGGAGTTGTTCGGTAGTCTGTTTTCTCTAGGAGATTTCAAGTTCATTTTGGAAGCCCAGCAGTTTATGGATGGTACTTAGCACCAATTAAGATCGTAATACAAGAACAGGAACCTCTCATGTTAAATTCTTCTGCAGCATCAGAGTTTACAAATCCTTCTAGATAACAGGAATTTTTCTCCTAACTATTAAGGATGCTTGAGTTTTAATTGTTTGTTCACCACCCTATGTTTGCTGTTGAAACCAGAGGGATTAAGTGCAATCAGCAGTATTTTGGTATTCTGAAAGAATGAGTTCTTTTCAACACCATTGTGATGTGAGTGAATTGTCAGCGACACAGTTGACACAAGGTTCTCATGTACTAGGACTTTAACTGCAGTGATCAATCTGCATGTCTGGACTCACCTCAAACGTCTCTTGTCAAATTCTCCCTCATATGCTCACATAAGCATCATTGTATACGTCACTGAGATCCTCAAACTATTTCTTAGAGTACAAATACATACAGAACTGTGAAGAGGTGGTGAGTATTCCTAATGGCAACCTAGGAATCTTTAGAAAATTGTGGCATTTAATTCAAGCAGAGAATCTTGCTTTTCTTTTGCTAAGCTTAACTTTTCTGTTCATATAACATCCTAAGTACACCTAAATTTGAGCAAGCTGTGAAAATTTTCTTTTTTAATGCTTTTGATTTTTTTCAAGGAACAGAGGAAGAGTACAGATGTGCCAAGGAATGTTGTTGCTGTGTTATTTGTTTTCGTATTGTATTTCATTTTTTATATTGGGTTTTACTTTATAATGGTTTGTTCTGTACTCCCCTGTTCTCCTGGAAAATGTTATATCCCAAGGATTGTCCCTGCCCCCCCTTCCCTGTCCATCCTCCCACACTCCTCCCAGTCCCCTCCTACGTGCCCTGTCTGTCATTTGGCTGTTCTTCCCAGCTCCTGGAGAGTTTGGGTAGGGAAATCAAATGATAGGGCAAGAGCTGAGGGGGTTCCTCCCTTTATGTTCCCATTGGTTTCTTTAAATGTCCGTCCATCCCTGTTCCACTCCCACCTTATCCCTCACTGGGTGTTGGTTTGTCCCTTCCTTTAGTCCTGCCCCCGTATAGAAGCCCGGAACAGGAGGCCTCAGCGTGGCTTGGCCAGGGCTGCAAGAGGGAGGGGGATGTCCAAACAAGATGGAACGAAGAGTGGAATAAAGACCTTGGATTCGCCCTCTGATCAAGACTGGCTCCTTTCCTCCACTGCCGATGGGGTCTCTCTCTTGTGATAAGGAGAAAAGTCCCTCCACCACCTCCTGGTTTTTTAGAACCCAGAGGAGTTTTCCTGTCTGTCGCAGTCTCGAGCTAGCCTGGGCAAAACGGAGCCGGTAGCTCCAATAGAGACAGGTGACAGAATGTTAGATATTTTTTGCCTCCTTTCCTGCTGCTGTTTTAGGAATTGTATCCATAGCTTAAAATGATGTATGAAATCAGTTTTGCAGATACCAATGGGATTTTGCATGTAATAAATGAAAAAAAAAAAAAATTAACAAAGTCTCGGCAGCTTTTTTAGGATGCTTGATATTTCTCTCTGCCTATGTTTACATTTGGATTCTACACACATACACACATTTCAGTGGATTATCCTTTTACTGGGTTTCTAGGCATAAAATGTGTATAACTGAGAATAGCTCTGTCCCCTGCAAAGCAGGAAGCCAGTGTGCACTGTAGCAAACTCTATTAGATGCATTTTCAGGCTACTCAAGTTTCAAGAAATAGATAATTTTATTCTGCATGAAAGTTAAGAGCTAGATGGTGGCATTGTATATGACGACTGATATGATGTCTCTAATTCAGTTAGTCTCAAATGCCAGTTTTTGCTTGTGCTAAAGGAAAGTTGCTCTTTTCCTGCTTAACACAGATCTTCTGGTCCCTTCATAGAAATAAAAGTAATGTAGTGACATAGTTAATTGATTGCTCATTTCCTAGTACATTATTACTGACATCCATTGGCATTGAGAAATCCTTTAGGAAATTTGGAGAAAGATTTCTTTTTTCCAAAGAACCTTAGAAATAAAATTAGGTGGATGTGAAGTTGCCTTAGGTATCACTGATGGTTTTAGTTTTATTTGTCTAGAGATGCCTGAATACATAAATCTAATGTAGACGATAAGACCAAGATGAACTTCAAGATATGAATGAGTTGGGAGTATTGTGTATCTTAACATCTATCCAGACATGACAGAAACTGAGGGTGTGTAAGAGTAAAAACAACCATTTTAGCACTCCTTTAGCTGAGGAGGAAAGACATTTTTCTTACCATGTTTTCCCCTGAGTGGCAGCAGGAAGCACTTGGTGTTCTTTTGGGAAAAGGCAGATGGGTTTTACAAGAGATTAATCTAGAACAGTGCTTGCCAGAAATGTCACTTAAAGCAGCAGATGGGATCAGCAACAGGAAATTAGACACCAGCAAGAAAGCAGACATTTCTGTCTTAGGATGTTGGGGTGTTGCAGAATGTCCTGTGCGATATCAAACTGGCAGGCTGAATGATTGGAATAGCCAACTCAATTAAAGTGTGAATAAGTTGGATTGTATCCTTCCCAGTTTTTGCTGTTGGGTCTGAATACTTTCCTAGATTGCATGTGCGGTGTCCCCTGGTTTAGGGGGACACATTTAGAATTACATGCTTGCATTTTCAAGAGACCCAAAGTATCTAAGTAAATTAGCAAGAACAGAAAGTTTTATTCTGTTTTCTGTCCTTTAGATCTCACCTGTATAAAGCTATACCAGTTGATTATCTCCCAGTATGGTAAGTTGGGAAATTTCTCTGCTAACAGTCTTTGACAACAAAAAAATTAACTTTTCTGTTTCACAAATGCAAAATATACTTTCAAAAATATGTGTCTGTCAGAGTTTGTCTGTATCAGACTTGTTTGTCAGCCAGGGGCTAGCTGGACTTAGAGATTTCTGCAAGTCAAATCAGGAAACTAGAATGTGGACAGTGTGAAATTACAGAGAAAGCTCTGGGAGTTACTGTGCATGAACAGCATAGTTGCTCTTGCTAGTGGAGCCATAAAGAAAGGTTGCAGAAAGAGTCAGGTGGTTAGAGGGACCATTTGATCAAAGAAATATAATATTCCTGAGAAGACAGTCCTTGGAAGGAATGATGACTGATTATTTTAAAGCAGTGGGAAACCAGTAACATTTGTGCCAAGGACAGTTCTTTAAGTCATCAGAAAAAAGTGCAGTAAGGCATATCTGGTAAGCAGAGAAAAAAGTTCCCAGTGACATTTAGCTTAGTTGGAAAAAGCAGCAGTGGAAAGTGAAGAGGTGTGAGGTGTTAAGAGAGATTTGTTAATGTCAAAGTATGGAAAATTCTCTTTTTTGTTCTCTCTAAAGGCTGCATTGAGGAAAGGGAAGTGTGAAAAGAAAGGCAGTACAGGAGAGGGGCCTAGGAATGTCAGCAGATTAGAGGAGGTGGTAATGTCTTCAGTGTGTTTTCCCATCTTAAGAATGAGGTGTCTACAAGCGTCAAGTTTAACCTTTTGTACAAAACAACAGTTACTTAAAAAAATGGAAAAAATGTGGGCTACAATGATGATTCTACAATGGTTTCTGATATTAACAAAGAACGCTTTTGAAATTAAAAATAATAGATATTAGCTGTTTTTGTGCCATACCTGGCTTTACTGACTTTAAATGTTCTGCATAAAACAAAGGCAAATACTCATCTCTTTGTCTTTCCAGGAGTTGTGGCCAACAGGGCGATGGTTGCAAGTGAAAAGCGCACCAGCAATGTCATTGCTACCAAAGTGGGGAAAATTCTTTCTTGTCATGTTTAGGACGTTGTACATTTAATTTTGGACTGCACATAAGGTCTCAAGAGAATAAATTACACAACTTATAGTTGAATAATTGGAAGGTTTTGACACAAAAGGGTACTTAAAACTTGAAAAATATATATGCATGGATTTGCTTCTGTTGCATTTGTGATTTCAGTTGTAAATGTTGCCATTAGGGTAATGCTAAGTTACCAGAAATGACAGAGGCACCAGCAGAGGAGGTGAGCAAACAAAGTGAAAGCAACTACTTGTCCTCAAGATTTAGGATCAGCTAAAGAATTGAGACTTTGAACATTGTCTTGTCAGGTCTGCTAATAAATGCATTTGAAGCTAGATAGGTGTCTCTACATATCTCTGTGTAGACATGGCTCTAGAAACGGGGAAGTCTTAAAAATTTAAAGCTTAGAGCTTTTGACATGTTTATGTCTCTGTCAGCAAGGAGTTATGGGCTATTGTCAGAATATGTCTGTCTGCTTCTGAAAACAATTCTTCTTCTTCCTTAAATGTTCTAGTATCAGTCATTTAGTGAACCACTAATGTCTATAACCTTTATAGATTAATGGCTTTGAATTCTGCATCAAACAGTAACAGGAGAGCCACATATGCCACTGCTATTGCAATGTTGAGAACATGACAGTCTGTCATGATTTCTTTTAATATCATGTTCCTCAAAATACTAACAATTTTTCATGAAGTTTTGACCTTGTACACAGCATTTTAAAAATTCTCTCTTCCTGTGTTGCTTGCTTAAAAAGGCCCTTAAACTTTTCTTTTCACGTCAGAGATTTTTCTGCTTGGGAAGTTTTCCCTTGTGTTCACTTAGTTTGTTTTATGAAGTGGGATTCCTTCTACTCCTCTCTCAGTGCCAAATTTCCTGATTAGCGTAGCTCCAAGAAAATCTTTCTGGGCCTCCTGTGCTTGGGCAGGATCTCAGTGGCTGTGTATTGATGTGGCTCTACAGTGGCCCTTTGGATTTAGGAGAGAGGAGGATGCTCTGGCAAGGCGCTGTCTGAGCATGTTGGCCAATACAGACCCCTGTGTTGTATTCTGGCAGCTGTCCTGCACCCCCATGAATTGCAGTTACGCTTTGAAGGTTCGTCTCAATGGAAATTCTGTCCTCAGGAAACATTTGCCTTACCATCCATGTGCCAAGCCTTATGTTTGACGGGAAGAAAAGGATTTTCCTGTCAGTGTCCTACTTAGACTCATAGAGTAAACAAAATGCTGTCTCAAAAGAAGGTTTAGCAAAGCCCGAATTTTGATACTGAAGAAATACTTCATGGCTCCTGCATAATTTCTTTGTCAGTTCAACCTGCCCTTTCTTTTCATTTTGGAAAAGAATTCTAAGAAAAATGCAAAGCTCTGAAAACATATATTGCAATATTTATATGAATGAACCTTGAGGCAAAGCTAATGACTGTGCAAACATGTGGTGACAGAGTTTAAAAGTAAATGACATTTGGTTTCCTATTTAGTATGAGCTTTGCTTTGTTTCTTTTCAAATGAAGACTGTGTGAAATGGTATCAGTAATAAATTGCACCGTATTTGTTAGAAAGGAAGTGCTCAGGATCTCATAAACTTGATTACAAAGTCTTCAGCACATCAGGTTTAGCACTACTCTACAATCAAAGTATCTTAAAGTCTTCATAATTTTCTGTGTACATGTTCACATTCCAATTTAATAACATTGCAGCAACATCAAGTAATATGGTGATTATGATATGGTGTTGCAGTACTGAGTGCCAAAGGTGTTAGCATTCTGATATTCACATGCTTCAATTGTAGAATATAATGTTTCTGCATCAGAATATATATTCTCAACTAGAATAAATTACAGACAAACCCGAAATCACTTTCAGTCTGAGTGTCTGCTGTACTAATCACTAGAAAGAAAATAACCATGAACAACAAACGAACTTCAATGACATGGCAACTGTGGGATCTGGTGAAATTAGGAAATTGGGACAGCTTGATAGAAGCAAAAGAGATCGAAGCTGCTTTGATACATTTTAGGTCAACTGTTGGAAAACTTTGGAAAGAAATTGAACTCTCCATTCTAGCCTAATCAAATCAAACAAGGTCCTGTTTGTATCTGCTTGTCTGGCACATTTAAAAAACTGAATTAAAACAGCAAAAGGGAAATGCAAGAACTATAAGATACATATAAATACGTGCACACGTGGTAATATCTGTGATGGGTGATAAGTTTTTTTCCCCTAAGCAGCCACATGCTAGCTAGCAAACTAAATAAGGCACTATTATTTTTTCATTTCAACTAATTCAGCCTTGTCTGCTAATTCTCCTCCTCAGTCCCCCTTATTTGATGTACCGAAGTGATGAGCATGCTTCAGGAACAAGCAAATAATTAAAAGTATCTGTTTTGAGTTGCCTGCCTGCCTGGCATTATTTGCACAAGCTGTATTTGATGGAAATACAATTATATTTTAATCCATTTAAGTCAGTCAGAGGGCCATAGGGCTTAGTTCAATATGAAACCAAAGCATGTATTTAATTTTAAGCATTAAAAGCTGGTTATGCTTAAAATTAAATGCTTTGCAGGTTAGTGCCTAAAGTAACCAGGCTGAATAGATACAAATACTGGAAAACACAAAGAAATTAAGGCACTCATTTGGTTTTATTCAAATACCTTTGCTTTCTCTAAATCCATGATTTCTATGACCTCTTAACCCTTTCCTCCTCTAAACTGTGTCAGAAAAAAATTCCAATTTCCATAAGAATGTGCCATAATCATAAAGCCAAAGTCACGTGTAATGCAGGTCAAATCCTTGTCACACTTGTGGCCTTCCTTACTACTTACAAGCAAACACAACTATTCAGGGTTTATGTTAAGATTTTTTTTTTTTTTTTTTTTTTTTTAATGATTAGTAGAAGAGCATCCGCTATTTTGCTGTTTCCATATTAGAAAACAAAATGATAATATATGATATCTTACATGGGTATTTCATACCTCACACTCAACAAAATTCAAGGGGTCAAGGCCATTTAATACTGGCTAAATCCTCCCCTTAGGTTACCCTCAGCAGCAGTGGACTCAGACACTACATGTGGAGATTAATCAATATAACAGGGACAATTTTTTTTAAAACACAGAGAAGAGCAGTCAAAAGGATGATGATAGAAGGGCAATGAAGAACAAGGAAAGGGAAAAATGCTGGAAGACAGATTTAGGTAAAGTAAGGTGGAATAAAAATAAATCTTAGAAGAAGCTAAAACTGTGAGCCCAAAATGGTCCAACAGGCAAAAAGTCAGAATAAATGTGGGGTGAACTAAGGCCAGATAAACAGAAAAGATGGGACATCTTGTTGTTTAAAGTATGGAACTTGATGCCAGAATACTGCAATGATGTGAATTAGATCAGAAGGTGTGGCTAGATTTCAATCATGGTCATCTTGAGTTTAATTGACAAGTCTCATATAATTTTACACCACGCCTTATATACAAAAGAGAAGCAAGCTATGCACAAGATTTAGTTTTCTGTAACATTTTTATATTGCTGATGTTGGGTTTATAAGACCAAATTCTGAAATGCTACAGAAAAGTATGTTTTAATGGTTTTCAAGGAAATTAATAAGAATAATCCTGGAACTTAAAATATTATAAATAATAAATGAAATTGGGTGACTTAATTGTTCAGAAATCAGTTCAAATTCAAGAGTTTTTCTGTCTCCAGCAACATACTGGATGAGAGAATAAACAATACTTTAAGAAATTTTAGATAGACCACATTTAGAAAAAGTTAAGAGTATTAATTAGATTTTAAAGAAATAGGGGGACTTAGGCAGTGGAAAGAATATGGAAGAATATGGAAATTTTTGTTTGTAAAAGGAAATTATACAACATGGCTAAAATTAATACGAAATTTTAGCTTTGTAAGGGGTAAAAAAATCATACATTTACTAAATGCTTGATTCCAGCTTTCTGTCCTATACAAACACTGCCTAATTATAGAACAGCTGTTTGATATGAACACTTCCATGTTTCTGTTGTTTTGAAAAATCTTAAGGGCTTGTTTCACTGTGAATTTCTCAATTACTGCAGCAGTGACAGCTTCATACAGTGCATTTTTTATGAAGCCACCAAAAGGTTTTTTTTTTTTTTTTTTTTTGATCTCCATACACCCATAGATTCACTCTCTTTTATCAGCCTGAATCAAACAGCTTCTTTTAGGCAAAAGTCACAGATTAAACAAAATACTTCAGTATGGCTCTAAGGACCTGCTGCATTGAAGAGTGTGTTTGTTAAGCGTAACAAATCCAAAATTATTGCAGCCTGAAGAGGGCAGTAAAGATAAAGCTTTATTTTCCTCAGCTTTTCGTTGTTTTCAGTGTATGCTGTATTCTGAAAGTGCATTACTAAACAGCACAAATTTACAGGTGAGCTTTGCTGCATTTGTTTAGTCTGGAGATGAGGAAGCTTAGGGGAGACCTTTTCCCTCTACAGCTCCCTGAAAGGAGGTTGTAGACAGGTGGGTGTTGGCATCTTCTCCCAGGTAACAAGTGACAGGACAAGAGGAAATGGTTTCAAGGTGCACCAGAGGAGGTTAATTTTGGACATCAGGAAGAATTTCATCACTTAATGTGGTTAAGCATTGGAATAGGCTGACCAGGGACGTAGTGGAGTCACCATCCCTCAAAATGCTCAAGTGACTGGACATGGCACTCAGTGCTAGAGTTAAGTTGGAATGATGGTGTTCCTTCAAAGGTTGGACTCAGTGATCTTGACAGCCTCTCCAACCTGAATGATTCTATGATAAAATAAACCATCAGGTGACTGAAATCTTCTGTTGGGATTTATCTGAGGGTCTGACTCCTTCATGTGACAATGCAGAGCTGGAAGGTGTCCATTACTTACGAAAGTAGACTGCAGGTAATGAATTCAATGAGCCACCCTTGCTTCAACTGGCAGATCTGCTTAGAATGAAATGACAATGAATTCTGGGTTGGGTTAGAAGAATTATTTTGCAGATTGCCAAAAAAAATGAGATGTTGTTTTCATGTTTTATTTTAACCATTTCAAGCTCCCTTCATAAATGGAACAGTGGGATTTTATAAGAGGAAGAAGGTTTTATACTTTTTCCAGTCATCTGTCTTAAGAGCTTCCTGACAGCCAGGTTTGTATTGAAACTTAGGTAATTTTCCTTGTGTTAAGGGGCAGTGAATTTTATATGGTAAAAAATTATGTGTGTGTTGGGAGGAAGCTGTAATTGCAGAACAGCAGATATCTAAATTGTTCTGAATATTCAGTATGGTCCTTTCTGGCTAGGCATTGCTATTCCTCAGGAGCCTGCTATTTGCTTTAAACTCAGGAAATAACATACCTTTTTAAAGCTGACAGAAATGTACGTGTTTGCATACTTTATTTGTATGGATACACACATGGCTAGTATTATGAAACTTTTAATAGTACTTTGTGCATACAGATGTAGTGGGCTTGTGTGTGTGTGTGTGTGTGTATTTATATATTGCCATATGGCTAGAGTATATTATCCATATCCATTAAGGAACATCTTTGGAGAAATTTAGGCAAAAAATAGGAAAAGAGCTTTATTTCTCTCTTTGGAGAGGATAACTGAAAGAAGATACTGATTTAGTCAATAACTCTTAATCAAACAAGTGGTGCTGAAATGGATGATCTGTTAGTAAAGCAATGTCCAGCCAATACTGGGGTTGACAATGTAGGATTCTTAACATTTGCTAACATTCTCCCAAACAAGTCTTGCAACTCTTCAAAGCAGAAACAGCTCAGATTGTCTTCAGATCCCTTCTCTCGACAGCCATGCAAAGACTGCCTGGTATCCTCCCCATTACTGAGTAGCGCTGTGTCAGGGGTGTACAGGTTCTTTAGTGTCATGGTAAAGAAATAAGGTAGGAAGAAAAGAAATTGTGAGGGGACAGTACTGAGAGCTGAGGAAGAAACAATTTTCCATCAGAGAATTCAGAAAAAGCAGATTAAAATGCAACATTGAATTCCTTTTAATTTTGACAAATAAAATATTTCCTGTTCATGCCAGTCTCTTAAAACTTGTAAATAACCGAATTATTCTAAGTTGAAAAATTAAAATATTATTTTCTGAATTTGAAAAAACCCACAAAAACAAAACAAAAAACAAACAAAAAACAAACAAACAAACAAACAAAAAACTCCAAACCCCCCAAAACCCACAAACAAACAAAAAAACCCCACAAACTTTCCCTATGAAATACAGTTCAGTCATGTTCAAAGACCTCAATGGATTTTTTTTCCTAGATTTTTTAAAGTAAAAAATCTTCCTAGTCAGATGTTGAAGCAGGTAGTGAACTGATACAAACTGAGGTGACTCCATTGAAATACAAACTGATGAACTGATACAAACTGGGGTGACTCCACTGAAATACAAGAATCAGCTGGCTGAGGAAAGAAACCAGTACAGTTAAGCACATTTAATTATTTGGAATGGCTTCATTTTGCTTGAGATTAAGCATTGGAAAAATCATAAGCAGAAGCTGAAAATAGTCCTTTCTCAGACACAGTTCAGTGAAACATTTAAACACATGCTTCAGTTCATCCTTGTTTAATAATGTACTTAAATAATGTATTTAACTTTAGTCACATGCTGAAGTCCATTTCTTTCCAGGACTTTTAAACAGAGCTTTCACTTTTACTCATATTAAAATGACAGAGTTGTCCACTTGCCAATATGTAGCTAAATTATATTTCTATTTTTAAAATGAGGTACAAAGACATATGAACCTCACACTTTCTTCTGAGGAAGCATAAAATAACACTGTAGTAATTTCTTTGTAACCCAGAGTTTCCACTGACTGTATTTATTGGCTGTATGTTTCAGGTGCCAATAAACAGAAACAAGTGTACACTTGCTTATGTTTATAAAATCCACACGCACCCTAGTAGCAATCACAAAGTCACAGAATCTTTGAATGATGGAATGGTTTGTGTTGGAACTGACCTTAAAGGTCATCTTGTTCCATTTCCTCTCTGCCATGTATAGGGACACCTTCCACTAGACAGGTTTACTCAAAGCTCCGTCCAGCCTGGCTTTGAACACTTCCAGGAATGGGGCATCCACACCTTCTCTGGGCAACTTGTTCCAATGTCTCACCATCCTCACAGGAAAGAATTTCTTCTTAATATTTAATCTAGATTTACCAAAAGTATCTCTTTTCATGATGAGAGTGTTAAGATGTGTTTTGGCCAAAAGTCAAAAAAGATAGCTCACGTTAACACCCTGGAAATAGATCAATACTTGCAAATAAGTTGACAAGCATATTTTTTCTGAGTAGTTTTGACTGTATGTTGCAAGTGGCCTTCTTGGGGCTCTTTCATCTTTTCTGAAATCAGAGAGAGCACTTGGCAGTGAAGAGGTGCCCAGTGATGATAGCAGCAGTGATGATGGCAACACAAGCTGTAATGGAGTGTGCTAACCTTTGCCAAATTAACTTAAGATCCAATTAATCAAGATAACAGCTTTTTGTCTTGCATGATATGAGCCTGTTGACAATTTCTGTCTTTCAGTTATACTGTTCATAGCCTGTATCCTTCTGGATGGCATCTGCTACAACCTGGATTTTTGCCAGACTGAAAATAAAAGTGGTTATTTTTCTTTTTAGCTGAAGTAATCTGCTGTTGATTAGACTTGACCCTGTCAAACCTTCATTGTAGCACTCTTACACTTATGATATGTCTGATTACAAAACACATCCCAGTTCTGTTATTTAGATAAGAAATGCAGGCATTTGAGGCAAAGAAAAAAGTATAGAGTTGGTGATGCACTAGATACACTTTGACTTTGCTCTGAAGCCATGCTTCTTATCATTTTGAAGTAATCTTTATTCACATTTTTACAGAAAATTATTTCTATTGTTTAAAGTAAATATTGTTTGTTTTTATATAGAAATTCCACATTTATACACATTTTGTTGGAGCAAGTATCTGTTCTTATACTACCTTTAAGAGAATAATAAAAGGATTTTTTTTCTTTTGTAGAAGTACAATTTATACTGCTATAAACCAAACTGTTCTGTGATGCAGTTTTCTGTCTCCTGTTGTATTGCTTCCTGCGAGACTTGACTTAGACAGGGCTCAGCTGCTGAGTGTGTACTATGTTAGAAAGTGTGGACTTTAGCAGCCCAGTAAAGTGTTTTAAAATGGGACAGTAGGCATTCCTGCAATATGGCAAAACCCTACCAGACTTCAGAGAAGCTTTTTTTAAGATTAAAAAATTAGGAATTTTTTTAAGCTCTCCTATTAGAAGTGTGATATGTATTTATAGTACCCTCAGGTTCTACACAATAAAAATGGTTAAACCTTTAGTCCTTTTAGTAGCTCACAGTTTTATTGCTGAAGTTATTTTGTAGATTTTATGTTTGGAGCAAGGTCAGTGTATTGCACTGTATAAATTATTCTAAGTAATTGCTCAGTTATTTTATAGCTTAGTCACAGGATATTTTTATTATTGAACATAGTCTTTTCTTTAAGGCTGGGAAGAGAAGGTCACTATAAATCACATGGCGGCTTGCCATTTGGGGTTTCAGCTTTACCTGTGATAAGGATTTAATAACAACCTGGCCCAGACACCAGTTCCCTCTCAATTACCTTTCCACATGGGCATTAGTTCACACTGTTTATTAAAAACTCCCCTTGTAGTTGTTTTAATGGAGTGTTTCAGATTAATGGCCCCTATGGAGTTTAACTTCATTGCACTTCATTAAAGCTAGATTGTACAAAAGGTTACTTCAATTAAATCCAGAACTCGACCTTAAATTTGTAAGGATTTTTTTAGAAAATGTGGTAACATTTCTATGCCAATCCTTTGAGATTAACAAGGCAAAATCCTTCTTAGTGACTGAAGTTCAAAATACGTTATATCTGTTCCAAATTTACTTTCAGATTAATATTCAGATTTCAGGAGATTAGAAGATGAAAGCAACTGAACAGTGTGTGATCTGTAAATGAATTGGCTAAGCAGTTTTGTTAGAAATTGGACAGACTTAGGAAACTTGAACACTTTTTCTTACCTGAAACATTTGCTAGATGTTTCACAAAACTTCTGTGAGAAAATAACCATTTATCCACAGTGCAGGTGAAAGTGGTTGTATAAACAAAACTCTCATATTTTATCTGCAAGCCGCACATATGACTGCCAAATACCTTGCCTCTTTTGCATGGGTAAACCTTCCAGTGCAAAAATCTTCGGTGTTCTCAATTGCCCATTTCCTTTCCAAATGGCATTGCAATAGCAGGTGTTGGGAGAGGTATACCATAGTAAGGTGGAAAAAATGGTTGCTGCAGAACTTTGCTGGGAGTGAGGTCAGTTGGTTTAGCAGGGAGAAAAGGAACAGTGGAGTGATGATGAAGTTTTCTTAAACAGATTAGCTTGCTTGTCTTTTGAAAAAGACAATGGTTTTGATGTTCTAGAAAACAGGGCAGAGGCAGTGAATTTGGTGGGGTGGAGAAAAATAGCAATCTAGGTTAGGACATTTCAAGAAATATTATCATAGCAGGGTTTTTTTTCCTTTTACCTCAAGTCTAGGTAACATTTTAAAATAGGGTGTATATGCAGCAGAGAATAAAATTCTATGTGTATGTGCTCAAATATTTTGTCAATTTTATAATTTAAAATATTGTTACTATGGTGGAGTCCTGAAACTTCCATATAGATCGGATTCCCATTTTGCTAAGGATTCTTCTAACTGTGAAATGATGTACATTTATACAGTAGTTGAAGACAGTGTGCAACACATGTAAGTAGCAGGGTAGTTCTGTTTACAATATTTCTAAACTGTACTTTTGGGAAGAAATGGCCTAGCTCTTGTGAGCAGTTGGTTGTGTTAGACAATGGATATAGCCTCCTGGTAAAGAGGGCTAGACTCGATCCCAGGATCTACTGGGAGGTAAATTAATTTATAAATTTTGAGACAATCTCTTGGATAAAGGTGATTGTTAGACATTTCTTTTCTGAATGATGACTTGGCTTAACTAGCTAGCTAGTGTATATTAAAGAAAAAAAATCTGTCCTCTAATTATATAAATCTGGAAGTCCAGTCTGTTATATTCCTGGGTGTAAAATGAGAATTATTTTGCATCATCCAAGGCATCCATGGTTAGTCTGGGTTTTCTTGAGTATCAGAGTATTCAGTGTTACTTTTAATAACAGTTTTCCCTCTAAAATTCTTGTCACTGAGTTCCCTCAGTTCTTCTCAATAGCTTATCTCTAGTTTGGCAAAATATATTATTTTTGTACTAAGAAAGTTTGTAGTGATCTCTTGTTAACAGAATTAAATCAGAGGGGGAAAAGCAGTAGTTCATACTGTATCATTATCTAAATGAAAAATTTAGTCTTGATATTTGTTCATGTGTATATACAGAAGCAAAGAGTGAAGATTGTAGCATTCCATAGATTCACACATACATCCCGAAATTACTGAGATTAAACAAAGATCTAAATATTTAGCATTAGACATTTTGAAGTTATTTTTAGATGACTCAGCAGTTAGTAAATGTTATACTTAAAGATATTTGTTTAAGAAAAGTTTATACAGTTTTATATAAAGTGACATCTGTCGTAATCTTGACAGCTAGAATCATATATTCTTTGCTAAGGGGAAGTGTATTTCAGGTGCAAATTATTATTAGAATGGATGTTATACGTATCACAATTTCAAGACAGAATATTGTGCAGCCTGCATCTGGAGTGGTCACAAGAGATCAAAACACATACTTCAGGCTTTCTGTTTCAAGATCATTAGTATTTAAGATGTTCTTTCCAAGTTGTTGCATCAAACACGTTTTCTTCTAACACTTTTGGGTAAATTTGTGGAACTAAATAGAGCAGACTTTAGTCATTAAATCTTTCTAAAGCACTGGGAGATCTCTTAGTCATGACCTACAATCTAGGGTCAGACCATGCTGGTTAATGTTGGGAATTTTCCCCTGTGAATTTTAAAAGAAAGAAATGTGAAAAATGAACCAATTAGCTTCCACTCCACTGCCCCACAAAGTCTCCTTTAAGCCATTAAATATTATCTAGCCTTAAAATAGCTTGTTGAATAAGCATACACTATTTTTAATCAGATAATACAAAGATCTGTTTGGAAAACCCCAAGTGTTCACCTATATTTTGAAGCACTTGCCCTTTAAATGAGCCAGACTAAAGGGTGAGTTGGTAGTACAATATGTTAGTCCAAAATCTTAAATGAAATAGATAGAGAGAGTCATTAAAGGGACCCCCCCCTTCCCGTTTCCCTCAATATAGGAAGTAGAGGACAGTCTGTTGACAATATCGAAGGCCAGACTTGGTACATATGAAATGAAGATTCTTTTTCATGCGATCCATAGTTAGGTTCTGCAATGCACCGAGACAGGACTTCATGAAGAATAAATGAATTTAAATGTAGATTATGCAGGTTCATGGAAGAAAATGTGAAGCAATGTTTTGATAACACTTTCAACTAACAAAATCTAAAATGTGATTGCTGGAACATGGAATGGCAAAATGAGGCACGTTTCTTCTGTACTTTCTCTTTTCATGCTCTTTGCTGTAGCTTTTGCTACTGGCCTCTATGCCAGACAAGTTGCTGCATTAGTTACGCTTGTGGCTCTCAGACTTGCTTTGAAGTCGGGCCTTGGATGAGGTTTTGCAGCGGCATTAAGTGACAGCACTGCTAGTATGGAACTCACAGAAAAGGGAGCCGTGTGTATGGAGATTTTTTAGTTTTGTTGGTTTTTTGTTTTTAATTCTTGAGCTTTCTATGTGCTTTCTGTGTGCTTATTACCTTTACTATGGTATTGCTTCTCTCCTTATACTTTGTTGTGATTACACGAAATGCTGAGGCTGGAGCTGTCATCACATGTAGGTGGTGAAATGACTGGTGTAGCAGCTGTCTTTTCAGCAGGACTACAGTTTTATGTGTGGCTTGCTTCTGCCAATTCTCTGGCTTCCTGCTGATTTCTATCTCTGTATGGAAGTCATCTGCCTGGAGCTTAACACAATGTTAAAGAGAGTGCTGGTAAAACAAGGTCCAATATGTCCTCTGAAAAATGAATCTATTATTGTTTGTCAAACTGCTCTGAAGTCTGGAAATTAATCTTTTAGTTTCAAACCAGTACACACAGAGCTCGTGACAGAATGAGCAATACATTTTTTTACCTATAGCTGACCAGAAATTGTTTATCAAATAGGAAATCTCTCCTCACTCCCACTGCCTGTTTGAATCGGCAAAAATGAAGGACACTCTGCCAATCCAGCAATGCTTTTAAGTGCATGCTTTCCTTCAAGCACAACTTAGGCCTTTGGTGGTGATATTGCTGTTCATATACTTACATTAGAGAGTGAATAAATTCTTTGTGATTTTCTGACCTGGAGTACATTAGCATTATGCAAGCTTTTGCCTGTGAGTGTGTATCTCCAATGAAGACTGAAACAGTTTTCAAGTTTTTCAGAATATAGCATCCCTCTTCTTTCAAGGTGCCAGCCTTTTAGGGCACATCATATTGATACTTGCCTCACGATTCTGACTCTTCACAGGATGCTATGTTAAATTCAAGGTCTTGGGGTTAATCTTCAAAGTCCTTAACAGAATTGGTACATGTTACCTCAGAGAAACTCTCTTTGTGAATACAACCTCTCCTGACAGCTGTGTTCCTCAGGACTTATGAAGCTGTCAACTTCAAGGGTGAAGCCTGAGAGGGCAGAAAAGACCTCCTCAGCAACACAGCCAAAGCTTTGGAAATTATTATCTGAGTAGATAAGAATGACCACAAATCTCTCTGTCTCCTAGGCGAAGTATAAAACTCACTACAACTTAGCTCCCATGAGCACAACTAAAGACAATAAAGATAGAGGCTAAAAAGGTTAGCAGTAAGAAAAGTAAGAGCAAGAGACGAGGAAAAGGGAGCGAGGAGAAAAACTGCTCTCCTGTTGCTTTCTCAAAATAAAAGCCTTGATTTGGGACAAATAGTGTGAAGTATTTCAGATTACAGAGAAGGTGTTTGGATTAATTCATTAGACTTTAGCACCCATTTTTTGTGGTCCTAAGCTGATCACAGTTTCTTTTTAATGTAATATTGATATATTATTAGTAATGGAGTGCATGGCTTAACAGCTATATAAGGCAAATAAAATTATAGGTAGTTCCTTTTAATTATTAAAGAAATGTTTTGTGGCTAATCATATAAGAATGTGTCAGATTCCACTAACTATTTTACAATGCAGGAAGATCATAAACTGATACATCAAGATGAGAATGCTTTATGTACTTATAGGTAAGAAAAATATCAAAGCCACTAACATGTCGTGATCTGCAACTTTTATGAAATAGGACCGTCCCTTTATCTTTTGCTGTGTTTTTTTGGGGATTGTCTGCCTTTGAATTCAATCAATATACATAGCTCTTGCAAATATTAAATGCTCATAAATCTGTAGTGCAAATGTACGTTGCACAAGTAAGAGAAATAAAGAGAGAAAAGAAAAGGAAGCTTTGGATGTTAATGCTGTGAAAATGAGGCCTATAGGAAAAAATACCCCTAGGTGTTGCTTTTATGCAAGGGGGATCAAATGGCATTTAGCATCTCTGAATGGTAGAGTCTTAACATTTTAAATGCTATTTACTTTGCAAACAGACACCTATTGATTAAAATTCACAATCTCTGTGCTCCTTCTTGGAAAACTGGTACTTGAAACCAGACACTTAGCCATAAAAATATAAGCACTTTTAAGGTATATTATTGCTAGGCTGTAGCTTATATCAAACCTATGTTTCTTGTGACTATGCCCTGTTCTTAAGGAATATTTTACTAAAATAAAGATGTATAGAATGTCTCCTGATGCTGATCCAGACATCATTGCTGCTTTAGACCTGCAGGTCATACTTCTGGTTGGTAGCAGTGACAGTCCTATTTCTTGAGGTTCAAGGACATTTGTGCCCATTTGGCATCCCCTCAAAGGCCTGTGTATGTAACCTACTGAGTAGAGTAAGAATTCTGCTGCTGACAGTACTTAGCATTTATTTAATGCTGAATTTGATCCATTGCTAAGGAATAACTGGGATGAATATAAATTTAAAAACATCTTTATGAGCACAGAGTAATGCAAGTTCCTTTTCTCTTATGATAAAACATAACAGATTCTATAAAATTAATGTATCTTTTTCCTAAAATAACTTTACTGTTGACATTATAACTTCTTGAGAGATTAGCTGCTATCTTCTTTCATCTGCAGGCAAAACACCTGCTACTTGTAAGTGATTGTTAGTTAAATCACTTAAAAGATTGGCACTTGTTTTAAATGGCAATTAAACTACCGCATTAAGTCACATTTGTTTCTACTGTACTAAAAGTTCAATAACCTAGTGTACCTTGATGTGTACCACATTTCATAGTTGCAAGCTACAGGTCAAATGTAAAGACACTGTAATAACAGGTAATAAAATACAGAAATTGCCTGGCCTGTCAAAGCCTAGACATGCAAAGCAGTGCAGGACTGCCGGGCTTGTGGCTCTTGCACTTCTGACAGCGCATTTCTGCTGTTAGTTGTAGATATTGGAGGCAGAGATAGCTGAATAGAAAAACATGTTTTTCACCTGTTCTCCATTTGGCAGAAAGTAAAAACATTTCTGAGTAGTTAGTATAATGACTATTTTTGACTGCTTTCAAAGTTGATTAACAGAAGAAAATGTACATAGCTTAGCAAGACCTAGGGAAAATTATTAATCTCTTCACAAATAGCCTTCCACCATCAAAAATTTAGGTTGCTAAAACCCCTCTGTTTCTTTTAGCTTGGAAAAGAAAGTGGCCTTTGTTAGGATCACAGCTCTGTGTATACTCTCCCATTTTCTATACCTCTGAAAAAGGAACACCTCTTGTCTGTGAAAATGCAAGTGACCAGCTTACCTGCAATATACTAGAGTTGTGGTGTGAATTCCTTAATGTCAAGCACAGTGACTAGTACAGAAATAGTTAAGTATTGAAGAGGAAAATGCAGTTTACTGTGCTGTAGGGCATCTATCGTGGCATTGGGTGAAATACAGTAAGTTCAGGAAATAGATATTGCTTTCACCAGAAAACCAATCAATTTTGGATCTATGCATAACACAGCATATCTATTATTGCACTAAACAGCATCTGTCTTCCGAGGAAGTCAATGTTTCTTTCAAAATATGCCATAGAAAGATTTCTGTAAAAGGAGATAGCTTGTGAATTGTCCTGTTGGAACTGGTCAGGGGTCTAAGGTATTTGCAAAATGCAGTAAGTACTTAAGATGTATTCATTTTGATCAAAGAGGTTTTTCGGACTGACTCACCATGTGGACGCACGTCTGTTAAAGGTCAGGCATTAGGTAGTAGTACCAAATAACTCCCGAAAGAACCACTTTACATTCCCCACAAGTCACAACTGGCATTATATTCAGCTTTCTGTTGCATAAGGATTTGTTCCTAGCAGGCTGTATATATGTGTGAGACAGCAGGGGCAAGAGTGATTATGATGAGTGTTGCTGTCAAGTCATCATTATGCTTACAACCATAAACAGAGGCACACAGCTCTAGCACCTGCCTGCTCCTTTCCTGTGAACAGCTAGGATCAACTGAAATATATTCTGACATCAAGACCTACATTAATAATTACTTTTGTTATGCATGCAGAGTTGTGCCTTGCTTATCTTTTATGAATGTGGTGCAGTAGTGCAACACTCTGTGTTGGCTGGCAGATTTCCTGTAGATGAAAAGAAAAGCCCATCAGATCAATATTGTACTGTTTTCTCTATTTGAAGCAACACTGAATGAACATTCTAGCAGCTGAGGATTTCAAGGGAGAGCAGACACCATTGGTTAATTTGCCATTATTTCTCTGTAATGAAGTTTAAAAATAACTGGATATCTCATTCCAAATTTCTGTCTGTCTGTGAGATTCAGGTCTTGTGGCATTTTTCCCCTGTGTGTTTACCGGTGAATTACTGGATTTTCTGTAAATGCTTATGTTTTGTGACTGCACTGAGCGTATTAGTGGCAAAGATATCTCCTTACTCATGATACTGGATATGTTAAATTAACAATAAAACAGTGGTGAGAAGTTTATCCCTGGGCTTTTTTAAAGTTGAAGTTCTTTACATTTCATTGCGATCTCAGAACAATGTCTCTTATAAACTTAATTACAAAAAGGAAAGAACAAAAAAGGACTAGGGAAAGGGGACAGTGACAGTTTGTAATTGATCTTTTTTCTTTGCTGAGTTTAACAGAGGCAGATCCTTGACATCATTCAGTTTATCAAGTCAGTGTTTTCCTGCTGTGATCAATCTCCTTTCTCTTAAAATTTTGTAAGATATTTTATTTTCATTTAAATGCTAGGACGAGTTAGTAATTCTCAATGTCCTGTTTTTCTGTATGAATATATGGCGAGTAGAAAAATTTATCAGTTTTTGAGATACAAAGTGCTGTCCATGCACTTTAGTTGCTGTTAAATATGCAAGCACTGCAGTGGCAAACAGCACGTTCATTATAGGGAAGCCTTTCTACACTGTGGTTAACTGGAACTCTTGGTTTCCATAAATTATCCTTTATTGTAACAGTTTAAATCTTTAAATAAATACCTTTAAATAAATACTGCTTGTATAATTTTCTTTTTGAGAACTACTAAGTTTGTTACGTGAAAGATACTTGTGACAGTCTTTCATGAATATTTACTTTGATTTTTTTCTTGTTAATAAAATGAATGACCAAAAATCACATTTACTGTTTTATCCACAGGAAATCCCATGAATCTACTTTGGCGAACATTTCTGCAAGGAGTAGATATTTTCTGGTACCCTTCGGGATTAGAACTCTGGATTTGTTCTTCCATGTGGTGCATGTTTTCTATGCCACCTATGATGACTGATGTCAGACTCTATCACGGTCACAGTTTTACTGTTCTTTGTGTCCAGAGAACTGGTGGAGTCCATATGTTAGTCCAATCAGGAAGAATAGTGTTTTTATAGAGTCAGATAATTACCTCCTATGGTTCTGTTTTTACTGGCAGAAAGTAATTTTTAAGCATTACCTGACCTCCCAGTTGTGGTAGATTTTAGGTTTTCCATCAAAACCAGTCTGCTCCCAATCCCTTCTGCATGTAGTTAATTCCTCAGTTCTAATGATCCACATCCGTCATGATGAATGTGACAGTAATTCAGTAGTGCTGTAAGAGGCAGCAGTCACATTACAACTCACTGAAGATAAAGGAACTGTTTCTAAAGTTAGATCAATTTGGTATTTAACTGTAGCTTTACGTGGGAAATCCTGTTTTTTCAACCTTTAAAATAAATATTAATTCTCTTAATTTTGCAGGATCTATTTTACTACTAGGAGCTTAACTGACAGTATACAGGGGATACAGTGAAGATTTAGGCAGAAAGAAATCTTACTAAATAGAAAGAGTGCATGAGAGATGATTAAGGAGAACTAGTCATATTCCTTCAATCAGAAATTAAAGGGAGACAGACAGCAATTTTGTCAACTGGTCTGTAGATATATGCTGAGAGATATTAAAAAAAAAAAAAAAATCAATTTGCGTGTGTGAAAATTTTCCTTTTGAATGGAAGGAATGTTTCCTCTTCCAGAAACAGGAAGTGTTGGTGATAGAAAAAAACCTGAAAAAGATTCACTTGCTCACTAACCTTTCCCTTTTAAACTGTATTAACTTTAGATGGAGTACATGCTGTCACTTTATAGAACCTTATGAAGTACAGAAGTTAGGAAACCATTGAATTATTGGCTGGCACAAAGAGAGGTTTGGGCAATACAGAAAAGATGAATTGAATCTCTACCTAAAGATATTAAGCATCATAGTCCTTAGTGAGAGATTTTGAGCTATAGATTCATACTGATTTGGGTAACAAATACCACTTAGAATACCTGTATGTCCCTCTTTTGTGTCCCAAGACATAGCCTTAGCATGTAGCTGTGGATGTTTGGCAGCATGAGACACTAAAACCTGAAATGTCTGATTTGCCTCTTGCATGGATGCTGCTATATCATTCTGGTAGATACCAGTTCTGATTCTAACCTGTTTAAGGTATAAGTGAGATGGGAATAAATCTTGATGACTTCAGGAAAAGTCCATGAGCAAGAGTACTGGGATATTCAGTTCAGGCCCAGGATTTCTGCATATGTCAGTGAAAACTGTCATTGCTTATGTTGCTTCAGGCAAGGGAAGTTAAAGTGCAAATATGGTAATGTTAATTATCATTCAGTAGGAACTTATTAGATTGTACAGATTGTTAACTTTCCTAGCCAGAGAGCACTGCTACCCTTTTCTCTTTTTCTAGGGAAAATGGAAGGCTAATGCCTGCTGTAACTTCTTCCCAGCATGTAAAACCTGTCTTTAAGATATTTTAACAGAAAGTGATTGTCAAGGGGTGAGATGGGACTGATGGGGACAAAATGTAGTATGGAGTGTATTCCTTCTTTATTATGACACCATAGTCTCCATGTTTATTTAGGGCAAAAGATATCTCTTCCACAGCAATTACTTTAGTCTCTGCAAAACATTTATATTCAGAATGAAAGATAAAAACAACAGTCCCTCACCACTTAGCAGATCCTAGGTTTATTGCATTCTAGCTTTTTCCTTTTCATGATATTTTCTGCCTTACCAAACTTGTCTTTTGTGGTAGAATCTGATCTGCTGCAAATGAACAGTATTAATAGAGCTCTGTCATCCTACACTGGATTCATAGCATCTGTTTTTGGCTCACTCTACTCCCAAGTACATCAGTAATCTTTATATGTACTACTAGTAAATTCATTCATACATTTGCTGAAGGTTTAAATTCTTGTTGATACTGATACTACTTTATCCATTCTCTCAATGCATGGACAAGGCTATATAAAACGGGGATGATGTAGCACCATTTTGAAAAACATGGCAGTTTTGCAGACTTGGGCTCATAATATCAAAGTGAAATAGGCTGTTTAAAGAGCTTGGACTATATGTTTACGGAAGATATCAAACTCCTAAGTCCCACCTGGTAATGGTTTATGGGCTAATACAAAGTTGCATTACAAAACCTCTGCTTGTTTTTCTTACCTAAACGTAGACAAAAGTGCACTAAGTTTCTATGTTGAAATTTCCTATGAGTCTAAAGTTTTGCTCGTTAGCCTGCCCAGTAACAGCCTATACTCCTTTTGTCCCTGGAAGAAGCTTTCCTTTTCTTGGTACGTGCTCTGAATGTGCTCTATTACTTGGGATCACTAGAGCAGACTGTGAAGAAGGTTTGCAACATCCTCTTTCTGCAAAATGTAGCTCAGTGTTTAGAGCTCTTATTGATTAGATCCTGTCATGTCAGACTGGATCAATTCCTTCCCTTGCCTGGAAAGGTGTGAAGACACTTTGGATATGTATCATGTCACAAAAATATTTCTTAGAATCTGAGTTTAATCTTGTTTCAAATGGAAATATCTTCTCTTTATGAGTCAGCTTAGAGAAGAGTCAACTGTCATTTATTTTACAACCATTTTCTAAGTATTGACAATTAATTTTCCTTTTTTTTTATTTTTTTCCCTAAATGAAATGAAAGAATGTAAGTATCTTTCAAGCTGTAATCCCAGATAAGTTTTTTCCAAAGTTGTTTGTATTTTTGTTGGTTTTCTTTTGGACTCTTTCAAATTGCTATGTGTTCTTGTTAAAATCATTAAAACAAGGCACATTCGTTTTATCTTAGGGCTCAAAGCAGTAAGTAAAGTGAAAAAATTACTCCTATATTATAGATAAAATTCCAGTTAGTATATTTAAAGACAAATATCAATATTCTGCACTGCATTTTCCATTGTTATCTCCTTACTCAGTTTATGGTTGATTTGCATCTTCTGCATAGTACCTAACTTAGGCAGATGTTCTGAATATTATAACTGGGCAGTGGATTTCTTCACCCTGAGTACAGTGTTACCCCTGTCATCATGAATTTCAGCTTCTGATTTTGAATAATTTCTGCAAATGTTCATAACCATCCTGAAAATAGAGGTGAATTGAAAGTGTTTGCAACATTGTTAAGCTTTGTTATCTGCAAGTTTTTCATTTTCAATTTCCCTGTTTCTTCACCATCCATGTTGCCTGTCAATCAGATCACCAGTTAAAATATTGACTAGAAGTAAGGGTTTTTTTTTGGTTGGTGTTGTCTGTTTGAAATGCCTTATTACTTTGACATGGAACTGCTGAAGTCTGTACTTGTGAGATTTTTAGAGGGTTCTGCCATGTTACAGGGAATTAATGCAGACCAGATTTTCTTAGCATACTTAGGAGAATGCCATAGAGAATTAAAAAAAAAAAAAAATTTAAAAAAAAATTAAAAAAAAAAAAGCGCTTATGTTTATCACATCTATTGCTTTCCTGTTATCCATTAGTTGCAACTCTGTCAAAGAAATAAATTACACCAATTTGATACAACCTTTTTTCTTGACAAATCCATGTCATATGTTTTTTATCATCTTATTATTCTTGAGGTGCTTATAAATGGCTCAATAATATGTTCCAGAATCTTTCAGGAATTGGTTAGGCTGTCTCCAATTCCCCAGTCCCTTCTTTCTCTCCTTTTTAAAGATGGTACCAAAATTATCCTTTTCCAGTCCCCTGACAGTACCCAGTAAATTTTAGAAAAATCCATTAAAGTTTGAGAGACTCTTTCAATGGGTCCTAAAGGCAGAACTTAATCTAACCTTGCAGACCTGTGTACATACAATTTATCTGACTATTCCCTAACCTTTGTTTCCTAACTTGGCCAGTTCTTCTGCCTCCTTTAAAAATACCTGGTTACAATTCACCTTATTTGTAAAAAAAATACAGCTGTTTTATAAATTAACCTTTTTGTTACCATCAGCTCATCTGGCTTCCCTGTGAAACAGTCAAACTGTATTTTCTTCTGTTTTTGTCTTTTAGTGTATTTATAGTGTATTTTCTGCTTCTTTGTTAGTTGATTGATGTCTCAGCATTTTTATTTCAGCTCTATGTGTTTGTGCTTTATATTTATAGTACACTTTTTATAGTTCTTAACTTTCAGAGTTCCTAAAAAGGTCTTGAGGTAATCATTTAGGTTGTAATATTTTTTTCTTATTATTGAATTAGTTGGAAAATATGATTTTAATGTTGCATCTTTCAGAGATTTTTGTTGCTGTCACTCTAGTTGATGAAGTCCTTGCAAAGGACCAAACAAATTTTGCTTTAAATTTTGCTGTGGAGAAATGTTATTTAGGTGCTTTTGAAAGCTTAAAGCCATGAACTCTGTTATTAATTGATAGATTCAAACTATCTTCCACTTTCTCCTATCAAAAACCTTGAATTAAGTTTTGATTAGATATGGGCTATTTTTTTCCTCCTTTGCATTCTGTATTTAATTTCTATATAAAAAATCTTGTGTTTAAATAATAATGTTTGTGGCATTGTCAGCATTCAGGAATATAAAACCATATTTTTCTCAGGATATGTTAAGTAAATCAATGAATTTACTTGGCTTTACATAGCATCCAGAATTCACACCTAATTTCCCAGCTTGTGCTAAATCAGCAAGTGTTACTGGGTTAGTGCATTTTTTTGTTTTTGTTGGGTTTTTGGGGGTATGTTTTTATTTGTTTTGGTTTGTTTGGTGTCTGTGTGGTTTGGGTTGTCTGTAATTAATTTTAGATCTATTGCAGAAGTCATTCAAGGCTTCTTAACAAGATAACCAATTTTAAGTGTGTTGTCTCTGAAGAGAAAAGTTTTGGCTGGGGCAGTTCCTTCTTGGGAAGTGGAGAAAGTGAAAAATGGAGGTGAAATCATAGAATAATAGAATGGTTTGGGTTGGAAGGGGCCCTAAGCATGATCTAATTCCAACTCCCCTGCCTTGAGCCGGTAGGATGGAATTCTCTTGAAGAGCCTTGAAAATTATGCCCTTACCTTTCCCGCTGCCAGGAAATTAATTTTTAATAGGTAATACAAGGGATGGAGAGGGTTCCTCATTGGTTACAAAGAATTCCCTAAAATTCATTCTTGCAAGTGGTGTCTACTACCTTATGTCCTGAGTCAGGAAGGGCTCTATAAGTAGAGTGGTATAATTTTACTTCCTTTCCACAATCAGTTATTTTAGGTGGCTTTGTTCTTGGCATATGCCTGGTAAGGGTTTATCTTAGTGGGAAATATATAAGTTATTTTCTTGTTGCTTTAGATGTGCTGCAATAGATTTCTATGCTGAAGTAACTGTAGCCCGGACTCGGCCAAGCATATAAGCATAAGTGTGACAGTTGTTTACTATGAATAGGTGCTTTTTGGAGCCTAAATTTTTGTGCTTATCTATGTGCAAACTGAGTCCATAAAAATGATGACTCTAAACTAGATGAATCAGGATTTTTTTATGCTTGCTGCCATTTTATAAATCAAATAATCCAATGTTTCTCCTATTCTCAAATTTCATTGTTAGATTAGCATTGCAGACTACAGTTGATTTTTTTTTTTTTAAGATCTTCTTTAAAAATATCCTGAGATTTCTTTCTGTGAAAAAGTGCTGTACATCTTGAAGTTCTTGTTGGGAAAAAATTATGCCATAAAATTGATGGGGTCAACTCTTTCCAAATATTTAATGCCAAAGGGATTTTTTTGGAGATAAGATGATATTAATACACAAGATTGTGTTTGTTAAGATTCATCACTGTTAGAATGGCTAAATTTTTCTTGAACATGATGATAGATTTATTATATCACCTTTACAGAGATTTCTCTTGCCTGCAAACTTAAATTTCAAGTATGCAGTTAGGCGATTGTCCGCACTTCATCACTAGACAGAAAATTTCTGTGCTCATCCATTTTGTAGCTAAAGTTAAACTGTAGGGAAATTGATAACTATCAATTGATAATTGATATCAATTGATAATTGATATTTGATGATTGATAAATGATAATTGATAACTGTAGGGAAACTGGTAACTTATATAATTTAGTAATTATATAATGTGCAGTAAAAGCCAGAGCATGACAGCTGGTGCCGTTTAGATCCTTTTCTAAAATACTTCATTTGACACAGCATTAGATGAACTGATATATGTAAATGGAAACAGAGGGAAAGGTCTGCCTGGACAGATCACCTTGAAACGCTGAGCTCTGTAGACCAGCACGTCACTGACATTTTGTCTTTTTGATTCACCTTTTCCAAGTCCAAAAAAGTCTTCACTGATGGATAACCAACAAAACAAGACATTGCCCTTTTCCTAGGAGTCTTCTCATAGTTTTGCCAGTGGACACCGGACGATGAAACAAAACAAACAGTTCAATCTAAATGTTCACAAAGAAGAATCAGATTTTTTTAGTTTGTGCACTTTTATTAGGGTCATTACCTAGTAAGAATGAAGATGTCAGGAATAGGAAGTGTACTTTGGAAAAACTGTCCAGCAAGGCAGATGGAGAACTGAGACCATGGTGAACAGAAGGATCTCCCAGCAATATCAAGAGGCATTGTACTCATGTCAGCAATGTTCAGCTTTGATGGTTTTGCCCATGCTGTTCCTGCCATCAGTGGAGGTTGTCGTTGTCTTATGAGAGAAAAATAAGTTTCTTTGTAGAAATGTCAGCCTAACATGTCTTGACGCATCTCTGATTTGCTTGTACTGAAGTATTAGTGGCTTTGCGTGTTGTATCTTGATGCGCGCTGTGGCACTGTGCCCAGCATCTGGCAATTAGCTGTCACTTTGCATCTTCATTTTTGCACCTTAAACTGAAGGTAAGAACAAAAGGAAAGACACTGTTAGTACAACATCTAGATGGATTAAACATAGAGAAAACAAAGAAAAGGGGAAAAAATACATTAAATATTTATGAATTCTTGCTTTATACTGCTTATTTTGATGTGAGTTCTTTAGTCCACATGAGGCCACATACTATCTAAAGAATTTTACTTACTCTGATGTTTTGTTTTTCATATTTTAAAAACATTTTTCCCAACAGCTGGGCTTTGTAATTTTTATATACCTAGGAGAGTGTGTAGTAAGAATGGTCTTTTTTTTTTTTTTTTTTGGAAGAAACACAGAAGTAAAAGCTGGTACAGATGAAATATGCAGAATATTTAAACCATGTTCCTTATCCTGCCTTTTATCTGTCAGTTTACCATACTTCAGATTTTATTTGTGTGGTGCAGTCTTGGAGCTGTTTTTTCTATTTTGTTTACATGATACATGGGCTAAACTTGCACCTTTTTCAGTGAGACCTGCAGGATAAGCTTTCAGCTTCATGTTGCCCTTTACTTATCCTGGTAAGAAACTGGACGTCAGCTTGTCCAACACAAAATGCTAAGAGTAGATAAACAATTAGTTATGTAGGCTTTTATTCCCCTCAGTTTGTTGTTGTGAAGAATTGCATCACCTAATATGCTGAAATCTTCCACCACACCCAGTGCAGGATGTGTCTAAAGAGGCAGCTCTACTCTGTGAATGCTTAAAAATCTGAACACTGAAGATTACAGGGAGAAGGGATGGAAGGCAAAGTTTAGGAACGGCTCAAATCAAGAAATCTGTAGTTACTAGCTTCATCTTCAAACTTCATACTAAGAATCCTTTTTTTTTTTCACTAGATTTTCACAGTATGTTTTTAAGGTGAATGTAACTTGTCTATAATCAGGCCTAATAGTAAAAAAATTTATAACTTGTCTCCACTTTAACCTGAGGTTCTGGAGAGCAGCTGAGCCCACAGATTCCTATTGAAGACACATTAGCTAGTACTGGGTAAACACAACCCATAATGGAATTTTTAGTACTGGAATGAATTAAATAACTAACTCATTGCTTCTTTCTAAGCATTGGTTTTCCTTATGTTGAGAGGAAGATGCTGAATAGCTTAAAAGTATTTTGACTTCAGAATGAATACTTCAGGGACCTGATTAAGTAAAGAGAACTGGAATTCCATTTTGAAAGACAGAATTCTGCAAATTATTTCATCAAGAGCTACGTAGAAGGTATATAAGTGGATAGATATATATTATCCAGTAGCATGCTGGAAAAACTGGCATACCTTTCTCCATCAAAACAGAAATTATTGCAATAGAAAAATGCTAGAATATATTTGTCTTTTTCCTCCCCCTACCTTCTGGGAAACAGAAAAAATTGATCTGAATAACAAAAAAAACAAAATACAAGAAAAAACTCGTGTAAAAATTTCAATAGAAATACCTTCACTCAGAAGGCAAATATAATCTCAATTTTTTATCTACCTCTATTTTTATATTCAGAGAGCCTAACCTTTTCTGCTTGCTTGCTTGCTGTAGCTCTTCTCAGTTTCATTCAGTAATGGTTTCTCTTCCTCAAATGCCTGAATCTCTTTCAGGTTATCACTTCCAGGGCCACAGGTCTGTTAACAATATACCTTTACAGCATACATTTACTACTTTTCCAAGTGAAAGAGGCTGTCCCTAAGGCGGGAACATAATGCAGTCTGACAATTCTCACTAGGTATCTTGGGAAATCTTTCTTTTGCTCCATAGATAATGTATGTCTGTTTAAGCAACAGGCTCCACCAGTGAAGTCTGTCTTCTACCTGATAATTCACTTCAGTGGGAATTGGATGTTCTGAGTACAATGGAGTGACACATATCAGGCCTACAGGTCTGCTACCATACATGCTAGAGCAAGTAATAAAACATCAGGATAATAATATAGCAGCACAAATCCTCTAATTTTCAGTATCTTTTGGGCTGATGTAATGGTGACAAAATTGTTCTAGGGAAGAGCAATTTGCTGTGAAATTTAAAAGGATGGATTTCCAAATTGTAACAATGCCTTGTGAAAAAAAACCTGTGGAATGAAATCAGAGTGCCAGAACTTCTGGTTTTAACACAAAGAGAGCCCACTCCTGCCTTAAGTTAAACAAGTAGGATTTTAGGTGTCCAACAGCTGGCACGCATGTCCTGAGGGGTAAAGAGAAACCTTTGGTAGGGGGAGGGAACTATGTATTTTTAAGATTCCCTTAGGAAAAGGAATTTAGAAGGCCTGCTTAAAAAAACTAACAGTACTTTCTCCTTTTCCTTTTTTTGAAATCTTTTAGAGCTGTGTGCAAGGGATGAAACTGTGGCAGAGACTCCCGGTGTTCCTGGGCTGTGGCCCAGCCAGAAGCCTGGCTGCCTGTCAGTGTTATCTCCACTGGGAACACATGTATTCATGATGGCTTGTTGTGGTCTCAGCAGAGGGGTGCATGAGGCATCAGAAAACCATACAGGTTTGTGAGTTTGATAAAACTATGTAATTCTCTAGAGTAATTTTCAACTGAAAAACTTTTTCCCATCTTTACATATGTGAGAATATTTGCTGTCACCTAGTCTAAAATAGGTGGACCAGATGAACTCAGAAGGTACAGTGGTTGTCACTTTAATTTCAGAGTAAAAGGATTACTCAAATGAATCAAAATAATATGCCCTCTCTCATTTTTTTTTTCCAAAAGTTGTAGTCCCTGCTTTACCACTGGCTCTCTTTCCTCAGCTGTAATTGCACAATATGGTGAAAAAATGCAAAAGAAGACAGTGCGACCTACTTTAATGAATGGCAAGATTAGGTTTGAATTTTGTGTTACTTTTTGCAAGCCTTTTTCAGGGACAAAATCCCTCTACTTTTAGATTATAGGGGTTCCTGTTTCATAGCTCACTTTCACTGGTTTTGCATCTGTATTAGTATGACAGTGGGATGAGTTTGAGTGTCCTTATACTATCATGGGTTATAATTAATTTATTAATCTACCAAATTAATCTCTTTTTCATGCTGGTGGGTAGCTTTAGTTCAATACCCTTTATGGTTTAAAGTTTGCTCTGTCTTCTTTGTATTGGGTGTAAATACTGGCAATCGCTCAAGCTGAGACAGATGAAGGAAATTTTAATTACCTTGAGGGGGTGAAGATTGCTTTTTCAAACATAATAGACAATCGCTTAAACTGGATTATTAGCCTTTCTATTTTTTTTTTTTTTAGAAGGATTAGCTGTATTTTTAGAGGATATTCAGTTTTATATTACACCATTATTATTCAGACTTACATTTTGCAGTTTGCATTTTGTCTTTAAATTTTGGCAGCTGTTTTGTATTTTTTAAAATATTTTTTTTTTTATTACTTCATATTGCTGAGCTTGATATTTTCTAACAGGTTTTGTCAAATAGAGAAGATAATGCCTTTCAGTTTTTTATTATTAACAGCTTTTCCCCCCCACATCCATGTTGTTTTATTCCCCCTCCCCATTTTTCTGTTTTGTAGGTAGGTATGTGAAAGAAAAAACTTAATAATTTTCTTGGCAGTATATTGAATATGACAGCAGGAAGGACAAAGATAGAATAATACACACATACCAGTTATTTGAACAATACAAGCAGAGAAACAATGGGTTTGTTTTAGCCACCAGGGACTAATGAATTTGTGTGATTTGACTGCTAGTAATATTTCTGATATAGTCTTGGTTTTGTGAAAAAAAACCCCAAAAAAACAAAAAAGCCAAAAAAACCACCAACCAAGCTTGGTATAAATGCTCAGAGTTTGAGTTTTTCGTCTTTCTCACTCAAATCAGTATAACCTTTCCTTGGACCAAACAGTGCTAACCACAGACAGTTACAAACATGTTTGGAGTAAATTAGCTCATAAACATTTTATTCTCATCCCTTAATGGCAAATGCTTCACAATACACTGTCAAATATGATGAGATTTTGCATTTAATGGCTCACTTTAGCAGCGTTCTAGTAATTGCACTTTTAATGGCACAGTGTTTGTGTGAAGCAATGGTGGCATTCAGCACCCAGTTAGACTACAACATGATTGATCCTCTGCATATCCTCTGCTCAAGGGTCTTATAATTCATATTCTCTTGTTTTACAGTGGCAGGTATGAGAGAATCTGAATATGCAAAGAGTTAATCTACACCAAATATCGAGTTGCTTGAAATACTGAATGTATTTTCCAAACACATGACCACGTAAGAATGATCTGAACATATTTTTCCAGCTAACAGTGCTCAGAGCTGCACCTGGGCATATGGGAAATTATACGGGCTTTGGAAAAAAATCTGGAATAAGCTGCACTATGTGATATACAAACTCTTTATAAGCTTTTCTAGGTGAAGGGTTAAGTGTAAAAAGCTTTACTGGCAAGAGCTAGAGAGATATCTCGTCTATCAAGAGTCACACACACAATAGTTATAAATGCATTATTTGTTAAACACTATTGTATAGAAATTTTAAGGAAAGCTACCTTTTTAGGGGGAATCCAGTTCTATTTAAGTGAAACAGAGAAAGCAGTTCAATTCATATCTCTTGAATTAGTCTGCATAGTCTCTTGGAATTAGGAAGGAAAGATGTTCATCTCTTAAGTACTATTTGTTGATCTTACATGCAGTAGTCTTCTAGTGCTTAAGTCCTTCAATGTTGCAGGCAAATCTGACACAATTTGAAATGACCATATATTTATGAAGTATAGCTGTGGCTGCTGCCTTTCTAAAATGCAATTACTGGATGAGGTTTCCTTTTGATGAAGATATTTGCTCAATGTATAGCAGACCAAAGCTCAGGTTTTTTTCTGTTGAGAGTAAGGACAATCTTTCTGCTGTGCTAAATTTGGCAGAAAGCAAATCCCCTTGCATGCCAGTTGGTGAATTGCCAATTTATTATCACAAAAATTGAAATAATTAGATTTTTAGCTCTGAGATGTGTGTTTTAGATGCCATTGTACGTCCCTTCTGGGTTACCCTCCCTTCATTAAAACACTTTACATCCTTCAAGACTGCATACTCAGCAGAGAAGCAGCAAAGCTAGAATATATATAACTTACTAAGACTCTTCCATCAGGCTGACCCATGCACCTCTGACACCCAGAGCTCAGGATCTATTGTACATTTATCACACTCCTCTTCAGCTGTACTGGCTAGGTTGCATTGTTTCTGCTTCCTTTGCTAACTGGGGGCTTTGCTGTAAAGTCATGGTCTGGTCTGTATGCTTGGATGCAAACATCAATAGCCAATTAATCCCAGGTATAAATCAGTTGAAATCAGTAGAGGTAGATTGATTGGAATAAATTATTCTTTCTTTTACATCTGAGCAGCTCTGCTGATTTCTGTTGGGCACCTGAGGGCAGAATTTATTTCCTGAAATTTGTTGCAGAGAGATGCAGCTGTGTGAGCTACCAAAACCAGATTGCAGGTGGTGGGCCGAAATTTCTTTTTGTGCAACAGCTGTAAGAGGATGGGTCAGCTTTTATATTATGTATCTGCAAGCTTAGTCTGGTCACAGAGGACTCTTACTGCTGTTGCTTTGTTCAGTTCTTGTGGTTGCAGAAGGCTTGTGCCAGTCACCACCACCTGGACTGCTGGGTCACAACCACCTGAGTCTCACTGTCCATCTGCATCCCTCCTGAGTAGTCTAATTTCCAATATAGTCCCTGCCTTTGTGTTCCCCAGACAAATGTACTGACATCTTGCTTCAGACTCCAGCTGATTGCCTAGACGCTCCTCCACCCCTGTACCCTGGTTTTGGGTGCCTGTGCAGCTTGCAGCATTGGTTTTATGAGCTGAATGTTATACCTGGCATAGGTAGAGAGCCTAAGTAGCAGATGCTTTTCTCATTTTTCTTGGGACTGATGTTTTATGTTGCACATTTGATTAATATCAGATTAGTTTACTTTATTAGCCTTTGTTGGGATGTGCTGCTGACCCATATCTGTTCTTCTCTTTGCCTTACTCTTTAATCTGTTATTCTACTGAATGGAAACTTACTGAAACCTGTAGAAGACTATAATCTTCCTTGTAATTTATCACATGTCAGTGAGAGAGGTTAATTTTGATGACAATTAATTTACGGCAAACATAAACAACCATTAAACAATATTTGTATATTAGTGTTAACTACCATGCTTCAAAGGTAGCAATCATCTTAACTTATAATTAATAGAAAAAAATTGTAACAGTGGAGAGATGAAAAAAATTAATTCAACCTCTCCCATTTATTTAATGTAATAAAAATATAATGACTTAATTGATCTTTAGCTACTATAAGTAAAAGCTAGTGACATGAAACGAAGTTTAGGTATTGGCTTCGGGAATGATATTTTTTTGTGTAATAAAATATAGTGGGATGCACATAAGTGATTGCTTTATGTTCACCATTAATGGAATGATGTACTTTTCACTGTGGCAGGATAAATACCTATAAACAATTAATATGGGGAGGTCTGCTTGTTTTTAAAAGCTAGTCTCTGGCAGTAAGTGAAATGGGGACACAAGTTGCTAAATAAAATGGTTATAGAAGGAACTTGATAGGGGATATTTTGTATCTTGTCCATTAAGTAATCCTTCAGGATACACAGAGAATGTCTTTGGTATCACCAAATCAAAACTCTAATATCGCCATGCTCCATGTAGTTTGATAACCCCACCTTTAACAGTCTTAAGGGACTACAATTAATGTGACTTTTTTTTTTTTCTTTTAAATTTTGTAATGCTAGCTGTAACATGAAGACCAGTTTTATTAACATTAGAAAAATTTCGTTCCATTTTCTGTTATTTTGGATGGAAAAAAAGGTAAGATTAGGCAAACATCAGAGATTCAGGCTGTGGCAACCAGCCTGGGCTATGTTTCATCACACAGCAGGAAGCTGGGTGTCAAGGGAGATCATTAATCGCCATTAATTTCCTGTGCATGTGCCATGAGATGTATTGACATTTTCAGGAGTGTAAAGCAAACCCAAATTAATTTATTGAAAACTAGATAAATTCAGTAATTTTATTTACATTCACAATTCAGGTACAAATGGCTGTCAGAAAGAAAATGAGGGAAAAAAAATACCTCCATTCTTTCTGTGACTTGTAACAAGCAAGTTAAAATTAAATTAAAGTCACTTTGATTTTCATTAAACTAGAAAGAAATATAAATATTTTAAGTATTAATCAGATTTGCAATTAAAATTAAATAAATGAGTCAATGAACCAGCAATCATGTTAGACTGAAACACCATCAGGTGGGTAATTTTAACCACTCAGTAGTGTGGTTAATCACACTATGTGGTAATGACAATAAGTCCTTTCCTAAAGTGAAAGTTCACTTATTTTTCTGTAGTCTAACATGCCAAAAAATACAGCCATTAATGGCACTTAGTATATTTTTCTTTCATGAATTTTTTATTTGTTTTTGAAACCTTTTATTTAATTTTCTCTGTATCATTTTGTGCCAGTTAGCTTCACAGTTTAGTTATGCATTGTGTGATTATTTGATTGATGTTCCTGGTTTTGGTTTCTGTTTTTCCAAAACCAGGTGGGTATTTAATTGGTGAGAAGACTCATGGAGTCTCCTATGGATGTTAGAACACTGTTTTACCAAGTGGCTGAAGTTTCTCTTTACTTTCGAAAAGGTAGTATTAATAGGTTTTCTTTTAATTGAGGATAATATAGCAAAATTTTTTATGAGAATGGTTACTCCTCCAGTTTTCTTAAAGTCTTAGCTGAAGGTAGTGCCAGCTTAGTTGACAGGTCGTCTTCATACTATACATGTCTGCATATGTGAATATTCATTTCTTAGAACAGCCTCGTGTTGTTCTGTTAGATTATTTGTCAAAGATTAGTCAGTAATTTTATGAATAATGAGATATTTCTGTGGCCAAAAGTCATTCACACTTTATTGACTGATATAAATCTCAAAAGGACTCTTTTATTGCAGAAGTGTCTGGAGTAACACTAACACAAGATACTTGTGCAGTTTTTCTTTTTCATCCAAGGATTGAAAACCAGAATTAAAAACGTTGGTTTTGTTTCTTTGGTTTGATTTCCTTTTGTGAATGTGTATGTATTTATGTACTAGGATGCTCTTGCATAAAATGTAATTGGATAAGAGTAACTATAAAATTAGGTTCAGCCTTTTCTTTAAGCTGCTAATGTGGCATTTAAGCTTGTTGAGATGAAGATATAAGTTAACTGGTTGTTGTTTTAAACCAGGAAGCATTGTGTGAAGCTAAATGAAGACATTAAATTTGGCAGTCACAGCCTTTTCAAAGCTAGAAGCTTCAGAAACTTTTGCCAGATGATGGTGACAATTCTTCTGTGCTTGAGATAGTTGTATTGCTTCATAACCAATGTCTCTCTTCTATGATTGTCTTTGGTCCTATTCCTAGAAGAGCTACATGTAGCAAAGTGTCCATCACAATTAGGATAGGCTAAAACTGAGGACTCTGTCATGGAGACACTTATTGCTGGTTTGAAGCTCTCTGGTGTTGTTCAGTCCAAGTGACTGGAGAGCTTCAGTCCAGATTATTTTCCCTTTCCTTCCTCAGAAACTTGTGAAGATCAACTTTGCTATTGCACAAAATCTGTGAATGGTCATCTGATGGAAGACTAACTTAGCTACTTTTAAGATCTGAATTTTTTTCTCAGCATTTGCCAGTTTCTTTCTAAGTATAGCAATAGCCATGCTACTGTCTGTATTCATCATTCAATTTTAACCAGTGGTTATCACTCACTAATAGATTACCTGTCTTCTGAAGAAATCAGTTAAAAAAACTGTAGCTAAAACTGTTGCAGTGCTTTCCATAAAGTCCCTACATGTTCTTCAAAGGGTTAACATAAGCAGATATTGTGCATATAGAGGTAATTTACCTTCTCTGCAAATTCTCCAGAGAACCTCTCAGTACATTGCTAAAAGGAAGTGTGTGGGTTTATATATTTAAATGGGCTTCTTCATTAATTTGGAATCTGAAAAAATATTTGCATTTTTTTGCTTTTTTTGAAGAGTAATATGTGTCATGCATATTTGATACAGACTTCAAGACAAAATATAGGTGGCCAGTGGTAAATTAAACAGCTCAGAATGGATAAAGTCACCTTAGATTCAATGCAACATCAATTTCTAACAACTCAAGAAAATGTCCAATAAGCAGGCTCTTGCCTTTTTTATTCTAGGTAGATTCTTTCTGTCTGGTTCAAACTGCTCCACTGTATATAAATTATATATGTCTTGAAGTTACTACTCTTGTTTCTCATGTTGTTATAGTCAATCTCCTTCATTTTGGTCAAAAGAGCATTGAATTAAATTCTTTGAAGTGGAAGAGCTCCAGCAGGAAATGTGTAGAGCGACTGCAGAGGCTGAAGAAAACATTTACAGAGTTTAATGACTGAACAGGGGCTAGATATTTTTGCAGAGAGAGTAGGAAGAATACTTCTGTACAGGCTTAATCCTGTAGAAAACGCAGGCATTGGTCAAGTATTCTCAATTTTCCATGCAATACCACAGGAACAGTAAAAATGTCACCACCTAAGCTTAATTGAAACAGCGGAAAATTATGTGACTTCAATAATAGCTTAAAAACATTTTCCCGTTTGTAGTAACACTTCGAATTTTTCAGAGAACGGCAATTAGTCATGATTTCTGTAACATTGACTCCAAGAGACTTGGAGGCCAGTGCTCTATAAGCTGGGAAGTGTAGACATATGTACTATGTAGTAGTTCCCTTTTCAGGTAGCACTGAACTGTACTTTAGCTGTTGCATGGACCCTGGATAGTGTAAGCAGGGGCAGTCCTGCTAAATTAGAAGTAGTGCATGTAGTTTGCTCTGTGCTATCTTGTGATTTCCCTGACAGCACCCCTGCAGATAGTTTCGCTGACCTGTGTCTCATGCAGTGATTGCATCAAATTGCATGTTAGTTGCCACGGTACATACTCCCTTCCCCAGCTGAGATTTTTTTTCCTTCATCTTTACACTCACAGTAGTGTGCAACTGCTCAAATCAGATTGCATTTGAAGCCCAAGCTCCTTCTGAGTAGGTCTCTGTCACTGTATGTTGACATTTTTAATCATGTCGGGGATCAATGTAGGCTTCTTCTTTCTTTCTTTATTTTTTTTTTTTTTTCCCTTTTCTTTTTCTTTTTCTTTTTTTTTTTTTTTTTTAACTGACAAGAACAAGATGAAATACCGAGTTAAAATCACCTTCCTTGAAACAGTTATTTTTCTTTCAGATTAAATCTTGATAATTGTAGCTCTTGTGCTGCTATTAATAGCTGAAAATTAAGTTTGATTTTTGTCAGTTTTGTTAACAAGACCTTAAATACTCTCCAGTTTTGGCAAGCTTTGATCAGTGTTTTCCCTACAAATAAGCTGAAGGCTCACTCCTGGGCAAACTTCCCTGTTTCCTTCATTTTTGTCTCAGCATACCCCTTTTGAAAGCAAATTTCCATTTGATAAACCAAGCTGCTTAGAGCTTATCCCGTTCTTTCTTAGGAAGCTGCCAATTTGCTTCTTATTTGAAAGTCCTTCTTTAAAATTTGTTCTGCTTCTCAGGAATAAGATAGCAGATTTTCCACAGGAGTTTGTTTTTCAATCCCTTCCCTGTTTTCCAGCAACTGTATTTCAGCAGATTTATTTTGTCAGTAACCCACTTATGACTCAGCTCTACTTTATTTGCTCAAGTTTTCTTTTCTCTAGCATGAAGATCTAGACTCTCTCTCCCTTTAATTATAATAATGTAGATAATTACCATTCTGCCAACTTTTTTCCTTTGCTTTTCGCTATCAAAAGAGTTTCTGAAACCGGGTTGATTTAAATATATTTTATCTTTTTGTTGCAATTTAATCGTGACTTTTCATTCAATGATTATTAAAAAAAGTTCATCATCTTCTGTTACATTCCACTGTCTGCCATGTAAGGACCCTCTTGAGTGTGTTTTTGCCGCTGTAACTCCATGGAAACAGCAGGTGGGAGTGAGTTTATTGTGCTCATCTGCTGTGAGTCATTTTACTGTGGCAGTAGGTCTTGCTGTGCATAGGATATGTTAGTTTAGGCCAAATATCTTGTTAACATCAATAAGTAGCTTTTGAACTGCATCAGCTCAGTGCCTGCATGAACCTCCATCCAAGCAGAGTGAGAGCAACTGTTTGCACCTGTTTTTGGAGGTGCTCTCTAATTCTTTCATTGATAGTGCTCAACCACAAACTCTTCCTTCCAGAATTTCCCTAAGCAATCTCAAGCAATTTCTAGGCTATTCTGGTAGACTGCAAATCTTTGACATTGAGACAGATCTGGCTGGTTTGACAAATGTCATTTGTTCAGACCAGGATAATCTAAAAATTATCATTTCATCAAGCTTTATATCAAAGCTCAAACACAAGACTTAATGCTTTGGATTCTTCTCCAGAGTTTGAGAAATTCCGTGAGTGTAGCACACCCCACTGTCATACCTGTCTCCTTTGAACTTCCTTTTTAGGCTTTACAGAAGAAAGACCTAGCTGAATATGAGATTGAGTGTTCTGGGTCTTAAATTCTGGAATTATATTTAGCCAGCCCATAACATTCTTTTACACTTCATAAGAATGCTGAGGAAATTGCTAGCTTTGAATTAAAAGCTGTAGTTTGTGGTCCCTTTTTCTTGAAGAATCAAAAATACGTTTTACATTTTAGCAGCACAGCTACCGTTCTAAAAGTAATTCAGTGAATTTTTCCCAGAACCTGGAAATCTGGCCTTTACTGGCTTTAGCCAGACTCCCAACTAACTGGAAATATTCCTTTTAATTTTAATTTAATTAGAATTACTCCCAATAAATTAATCAATCAGCAAGTAAAAAATTGTGAGAATGGACCAAACCCTAGCACTTGATAAAGTAAATATGTTGTTTTCAGTCAGTAGTAATAGAATTATTCAGTTTGAGAGATAGCAATATGATATCTGAATGTCAAAAGTGAGATATGAGAGGGCTATTGGAATCAGTCTTACGATTTGCTATTTCTTAAAAACCTTAGGGCAAATGTCAACTATGCTGCCAAAGCATTCCTCCAATCTGTTATCTGTAACATCTGGAAGGAGAGACAATAAATTTTTTTACTGTGATATAACAGTAGCTTAGCTCAAGTTTCTGTCAGCCCTGCCCAATAAGCGTGACTGCAGGTTCATGGTACTAGGCTGGAATAAATTATCTAGTAATGTTTACCTGATACAAGTATCTCCTGACAGTTCTGTACCCTGGTTATGGTAGTTACAATTATCAATAACAAGACAATTATAGCAAGTCTCTGCTATATACATAAATTATGATTTCCATTTTCAAACCACATTATGAATTCAAATATTGAGAAATCAATGTTTTTGTACCGTTCTGAGCTCTGAAAACATCCTTCCCTCTATACAGAACTTGCAGCAGTTTATTCTGTGATTTGCTTAGCACTCACTGGACTTCTTGAAAGAGGGTGAAGGATCTTTGCAGTGAAGGAGAGCATTCCTACAGGTTCTAGAAATCTTATAAGTTTTGTGTGCTGACTCCACAACTATGGCACATATGTTTTTATTTTCTTGAGTACTGATGAATGGGCATGATTTAGCTACCTGATAGAACAAAGGATGTCCTTTTAGCTGTGCTAGGGACAGGAGGTTGGAAAATTTGGATGATAATGCTGTGGTCTTTCATAATACCCTCATAATTCCTTCCAGCTGATTTTTATGATTGTCCAGTTTTCCACATATAAATCAGGAATATATTTGCAGTTTATTCCAGGCTAACTTAATCCATGTCTATAAATTGCTTTGAGATCTTTTCAGAGTAAGCCTCCTAGAGCTACAATGTCCTTTTTCTTGATAATTTAATTTTAATGTTAATTTTCAGAAGCATGATAAAACATTGCTTTGACAACAGTTTTCTACAGTGCCAACAAGAGTAGCTAAGGACAAAGACCTCCATATTTAATCACTGTTTCAGGATTGCTATGTTTCAAAAGGGAGCCTAACAGCTGAAATTCATCAGTCTTTACAAGAGCAATGCAGGTTCTTTCAGTGACATTTCTCTAAAGAAGGTTTTTCAGCGAGAGTCTGCAGATTTCAAAAAGTCTTTTGTTGTTCTAGAGTCAAGGTCACACAGCCTTCCTAACCAACATGTGAAGAAATTCTGACACATAAAAAATCAACATAATAGTTGTCTTTGATGCCTTTAGGCAGTACTAATAGTTGTGTATAATTTTACATAGCTGACAATTGTTTCATTGTGAAGTTTGTGAAGAAAGACTTTCTTCAGCGCTTCATCCTTCTTACCATTTTTGTTTTAATCTTGTATTATGGTAGATCAGCCTTCTTTTTTACTCTATATAATTATTCTGTTGCCTCTTGATACTGAGAAGCAATCCATATTAGTACTACTTTTCCTTGTATGCTCAGGGAGAGCGAATAATTTTGGGCTGTCACTGTATGTTTAGGATTGCATTTTTTATCTGAACAATAACTAATTAGGAAAAAAAAAAGCACCTTATTTTTTTGCTGATGTTGTTAATCCATTCATTAACTGGTAAAGCTGATGAATGAGTGGTCTCTCTAGAGGATGAGCTTTTCTTTGCTGCCTTCCCAGTGTAGACAAGGTGACCTGGTTGTAACATGTGTGATTTGAGTGACAGTTCAGCTTGCTGCTCTAGTTGTAGAGTTGGATCAATGCTGATAAAGACTGGAATGAAGAAGGGTTATAGATACAATAATGATCTCCCTGAGGCCTTTCAGGGGGGTGAAGAAAAGCACAGTTTTACTTTTATCACTGCTCACATGTTGAACGGATAGCTGTCATGTTTTCTTTAAACTGAGAATAAACAAGCTCTCTAAGTGTACAATGTACCTTGTCATATTTACAGTCTTAGTTGCCTAAAGACCAGCTCTTGAAAAAAATGACTAATCTAGCAGTCATTCTCCAAAGTATTACCTTTGTTATGTCCCGGCATAACATCTTTTTGTGCAATTAATTACCTGAAGTCAAGTCTGAGTTTTGTTATCTTAGAACACTTGTGAAAAGTACATTTGTGACTGGCTATCTAGAATGCTCAGGGGATGGTACATTTGTGCCCTGAAATGTAGGTAAATCTGTGATCGTTATTGCCAGATTAAACAGTCTGTAGATGTACACTGCTTTCAAAGCAATTTTTTATACAACATATGCAACAGAGAAATGTAAGGGCTGCTGTTACCTCACCATGATTAACATACTAGATCTAGTCAGGTAGCATTTTTATGTGTTTTCTGTGATATTCAAATTATTTATATGTAACAATTATATAACAGCACTTTCAAGGCTGTCCTTATTGTCAAAATGTTTCTATTAATATAGTTAGAATGAGTTGCTGAGGTAATATTTTAGCAGAAAAAGTATGGTGGTACGACAGTTGGACTTAATTGTCTGCTTTAAGTAATTTCCAGTGTGAAACAAGAAATATCAATTGGCACAGACTCTAGTAAATCAGATATATGTTATTTCCGTAATTGTTGCAATTTGTAGAGGTTTTTGAGGATACATTTATTCTGGGACATTTATACCTATTTCATGTTTGCAATTTAAAAATAAAAAGAATCCAATAGAGTACCCTATTATAAGCACCCTAATGGATTTAAATAAAAAGGTTTCCAGCATAATTAATTTGAGTACTGTGGTACTATACTGCAAATGCTCTGAGGAATTTGAAGCACATAGGAGGAAATATGCTAAAAAAGCAGTAACTATACAGTAAATCTCTTAAAATATCTACATTATTGGTGCTGGAGGTGGGGGAATAAAACAAACCCCCTCTGCCACTGTGAGGCCTGGAAATAATAGCAAGTGTATGTTTCTTTTAAAGCCTCTTGAACAAGAATTGGGCATTAGGGCACTTTTACTGTAGTATGAGTATCACCCACACTTTTTTCCCCATTTTTTTCTTTATTAGAGACAAGAGAGTGCAACTTGTGTGAATGACAATACATAGAGAATGCTGTTCTGTCTATGAAAGAGAAATGTAAACATATGAGATTGTCTTTTTAGAGGTAGTGGGATGTACCACTGTATATATACGGAAGAAATCTCTAATTGAGATAAAGGTGCAATGAAAATAGTTTGTGTTGTTGTAATTAAATACAATTTATAAGAAGTATTGACTTGAGACTGAATTTAGATTGCCTTGGCAATCTTTCTTGTTGCATGCTAGCTTCTGAGAGCTGTGTTTTTTCCTTGTCTCTGTGACTGAAAAACAAGCTATGAGAACCCTGTGACACTGGTGTGTGAAACCAAGTAGCACATCAGCATGAGAGAACTGGACTCAGCACTTTCATGGACTAGCAATATAATTACTCTTTTTGGGTCAGGCTCTTTAAGGTAAGAATAATAGATTCTTTCCTTGGGATTTCAGAAGTATTTGCTCTCAGAGAGAGGAAAACTTGTGATGAAACTGGCATTATGTTCCAGGTCCCAGGAAAATCGTAGCGTGTTAATTATTTAATCTTTGTCCATGTCTTTCAAACTGATCCTGCTTGCCTGTGGGGATTCCTCTTCTGCTCCTCTCCTTTTTGCTTGTGTTTGCATTTCTCCGCCCTCTACTCTCTCTCTAGGTCCTGCAGCGAGAGCAGGCTTTGCAGGTCGGTGCTGTGAGCAGTGAACCTGTGCTTTTCAGGCATGCTAAGTACAAGGTCACTGCAACAGGTCTCATTCAGACTGTCAAGTTCCAGCATAAGCTCCCAGTCTCAAAGAAACAGAGAATGTAGATTTGTTGATATAATAATTTGAGGGGTATCCATTACCAATAAACTGTTTTCATTTCCAAAATACAGTCCCAATATAGCAAAGGCTTTTGGCAGTGTACCTTTTCTCTGCTTTCTTTAATATATACTTCATTACAGGTTTAAGAGGAATGAAAATGGCATTAATTAATTAGCATACCAAGGCCTAAACTGAAACTAAATAGCTTCCAATGTGTTAAAGTTGTCTGTTTTATACTGTGACAGAATTTGGAAGCATTTGGTTAGAACAATACAGAAGACATAGAAGTTAGTTATAAAAAGAACTGTTTAACTTAATTCGTTTCACCTTTGTATGTGGAAAAGGAATAGAGTAAAATTGCTACCTGTAATTACTGAAATCCAATTTTGTCAACTAGTTAATTTTTAACTCCTACCCATCAGGAAGGAGAAAAATGGAAGAAGTATTTTAAAATTGACTTTATTTGAATGTCTATTTAAACAAAATTTTGACTGTTTGGATGCCTTAGGGATATATAATGGACTTTATGAGACATCGCAGTGTATTAATATTAGTATTGGATTTACAGGCCAGAGAAGAAAGAGAACAGTGTTCATTGTTAGGAAAAAAAAAAAAACAAAACCATTGTGTCAGGTCACCCACATTTTTTGTGTACCTTTTCCTCCACCATCTCCTACATTAAAAATTTAACAATAGGCCTAGTTAATAAAAACTATGATAAAACAGATAAAGAAGAGTCAAAAATTTAGTGTGCTAATGTCAACTTCTGAAAAATCATGTAACATGAATTTATGGAATTTTCAGCCTAATGCAATTTAGTCATAATCCAGGTTTGGGCTTTCTGTGTTTACAGTCCTATGACCTGAAGAACTGAAATTAGAATATCCTCTACCAGGAGAGAGAGAAAAAAAAAATCTTGAGAGTCTGAACTTTGCCACTCATCTCCTGCAATTCAAAGAAGTTTTAAAGGTAAACACTAACAGGTGTTTATTACTAAACAGGCAGTTAAGTGTTGGACAGGACCACTTTTTGGTCCCAAAGCAGGAAATAGTTGCCAAGATTGAAATACTGGTTAACGTGCTCCAGCAGAGCAAGAGGAAGTTCTTTTGAATGCTCTGTCCCCAACTGTTTGCCTCTCACACAAATAGAGTACTGGGCACACTTTGTCTTCAGCAAGTATCATCATGATTCATTAGCCATAATGCAGCCAGACATCAAACAATATAACCCAAACTTACTTCTCATGAGGCTGTGAAATTCTGAAGGAGAGAATTTATTGTGCTATTTAGAATGTTCTGCCTTCCTAAAACTTCTGACCTATTAATTTCAAAAGCAATGAAAATGATGTCTCTGCTCTTCTCCCATCTGTTCCACCCAATAGATTTTTGAGTGTTGTGTGCAGTGAAGCCTAGGTAATTACCTGAATTTTTTTGCTACTATTTGTATGTTCTTTTGTGTTTTAAAGAGTCCTGTTTTCTAATGGGTGTGCTGCTATGTTCAGTGAAATATTTGGGGATGTTCTAGGTACAATTTAATAATAAATGAATATTTATTTTACTTGTGTACACACACGAGTCTTGCTTATGTTACCAATAAGAAAAAATTAAATTTGTAGATTTTGATGTTAATTCTAATGCAGTTTTTGTTTTCATGAATGTTTTTCTCACTTATTGGAGAAAGGGATAGCAAGGAAAAAATGAGTATTTTGAATAAGGAGAATCAACTTTGTTTTGATTCCTATCTAGACTATAATTTTTGTATAGTCAAGAGTCTGGGCATTCATTTGTGCCATGGAACAAGTATTAAATGAGTTGAACTAACAGGTTTTCTCTACCACACTTCATATTTCTTCTGTCTCAACTGCATCTTTGTAGTCTAGCTGATGTTGATACGTTAACTTGCATACATGAGGGAAGAATAGATAATGCAGATGGCTTACCAGAGAAGCTATACCATTCTTCAGGAAGCCCTATAAATTCAGTGTCTCCTGATGTCCTGATACAGGTTTTGAAAAGCATGTGTGGGTCTAAAAATTACATATTAGATTAGATTTCCTTCTAGTATGGCATAAAAGTCCTCCTCCACTACTGTGCTTGTTGCTGTGCTCTAAAGGTGTAAAGCTTCTGTGCTTGTATCCTGTATTTGCTAGATTTCCTGGAATGTCAAGAAAAAGCAACCATTTTTAAAGGGTGGAGGGGTAAGGATTTTGTGTGCTTTGTCTTATACATGCTCCAATTTAAATATTTTGGACAAATATTTTATTGTTCTCTGTTAGAGTTAAAAATCTGTTGCTTTCATGGAAATGAAAGTTTCATTGCTATACTCAGACTGGAGGTGTGCCAGCTCTTTATGCTTGAATCCTTGCTGAAATACATACTCTTCTATTTTTTGCTCTCTCCAAATACATTACATTGACTGTAGTGTTGTTTGTTAATCCTTTTTTATATAGTGCTGGCACTGTCCTGTGAAAGCATGGCTGCAGATTCTTGTATTGATACACTGGCAACAAGAAAACTGACAGCTGGCCGCTTTTCAGGAATATATAATCATGTTTTCTGATGACTTGCTCCTATGGCTGTCTTTCAACATGTAAACAGAGGGACAGTTTCAAGTCTCAGTTACACCACTATAAATATGAGACTATCAAAAGCAATCTTTTGAACTCAGAAGTGAAAATCAAAGCTCATTCTGGTCATACAGTTAGTTTTTAACATGAGGGAAAGAGTCAGAAAAATCGCTTTTTTAAAAATAATCCTGCAATGGATTATTTTCTATTATTTCAGATTTAAATGAGTGCTTTTATGTCATTATTGGAAGTAAGATTGAATATCAGATGGAGATTTTAAAATTTAGTGACCATATTGGTTAAAGGAAAAAAGGTTTATTAGAAAACTATGTACCCATTTGTACATTCATTCATGTTTTTATCTTTGGATTAACAATTCCAGTTGGCTGACATTAGATAATGATTCCAATCATTAAAAAAAAATTACATTATTATTCTTTAGTACGTTAGTGTTTATTTAATTTTCAATGAATGGCAGAAATGCATCTTTTAAGGGAAACATAGAACAAAAACAGCACTGACAATGAGATAGATGAACATTCTATGCTTTTTATGGATTTAAACCATACTTCCAAGAGAGTTTTTATTTTTATACTTGCATTCCAGAACACTGCAACAAAAATGTCTGTGGATATTCTTTTAACATTCTGCCTACAGAATTTGCATATGATATCAAAACCCAGATTATATAATATGTAATAAATTTCAGTGCAAAGCACTTATGAGAATGGAACTCTCAAAGCATGTTTTGGGGTACAGCATTTGTTCTAGACCCCCATCTAAGTGCCTCAATTAATGCTTGAATTTTCAGAGCTTCTGAGCAGACCTAATTTGCTTTGAAGTAATTTGAATCTGCAGAATGGTCTTAGCACACTGAAAATTATAAACCTGAGCATAAAACTAACTTTGTTTCCTGTTTTAATTCAATTCTTCAGCCACACAACTATCCTTTTGTTTGTACTATCACACAGAATGAAATGTATTAGGTGGAACTGATGTACTTAAATTAAAAATGAAGTGTTTAGTAGTTCTATTATTTGTGATGTTGCCTGCTGTGTGTTTTTGTACTTTGCTGTAATTTGCTTGCTTATAATGCTGTCTGTGACAGCCTTCCTCATGTGAATATCACTTTTTTTCTGCATGAAGTCCCATGCATTTGTAGAGAAAGGATGAACAGTGTGGTCTTTGCCAATTTAAAATAAACAGTGTCATAGAATACTGAAGTTAGAGGAGAGAGAGGTGGGAGATTTACAGCTAATTCATCAATCTACTAAATGTGGTAGAAAATACTTTCAGTACTTTATCAAGACTAGGTGTATGTGGCTTTTCTTCATGGGAAAAAAATTCTGTGGAAAATATCTCACTTACTGGTAATCTTTTAGGTAGAAATAGATTGTAGTCTGCTGAAATAAGAAAATGAGCAAGAGTCATCAAAGTACTTTTAAAAACAAGGGTTAGGGTGAAAGGCCATCGATGATAACCAAGTGCTGTTATGAAATCTGTCTTCACGAGATAGTAGCCCAAGAGTGGCATTAGCAAATGTTACTGTTCAAGCGTATCTTAATGAACTGAGACAATAAAGAACTGCTCTTTTATTATCTCTGTGGATTCTTTCTATGGCACTCGGTAATCTAAGGTTAGATAATCTTGCATTTTTAATCAGAGATTCAATCTTGTGCCTACTATAGAGCAGAAAGTTATATTGTTAAAAATATCAAGGATAATTTTTTGTGTTACAGAACAACTGCATTAAAGGAATTGTATTACTACAGTGAAGTCCATCTGCAAAGTTACAAAATGTCAGAGTGAAGGCTGCAGGTGCACTTATATGCATAATATTTTCCTTAGATATTACTGCTTACTTATTAGGTAGAATGTGCCTTGTGTATGAACATACAGTGTTAGATACAGCTATCTGAAATTCTTAATCTTGATGTTTAGGGATCTGAATCCTGCTAAAACCTACAGAAAAAGGGTTCTGGGTATCTGAAGCATTAGAAACTTGGGACTTACACTTGTCCCTGAAATGTGGTAATTCTAGAAAGTAACTGTTATGAAAAACGCAGAGGAAATATTGTTGGACAATATAATATGAAAAGGCTGGGAAATCACCATTTTTTAAGAAATTACCAGATGGATGATTTCTGACTGGAACTACAGTTTAAACAATCTCTAGAACATCGTCTATCATTCATATCTATTTTGAAGTTGGAGTTTTAAAACCTGTGCTCTTTGCATAGTTGTGTGTGTTTCAGATAAAGTCTTTTATTCTGAGTTTGAAATGTAAGTTAAGCAGCATGAACCTGTGTGACTAAACTAATCACATCTGCTTAGTATGTGTTTTCTATAACAGCTCATGTTATTTAGACTAAAACAGAATGCAAAATAATAACCAGTGGAACACTAAAACCATTTTAAGCATTAAAAAAATATTGTAGACTTGTGCATCATAGGTATCAAAGTATACTTCCTCAAGATGTCTCAAACTGGAATAAAGATTCATTTCTACTTAATTGAAATCCTGATTATTCTTTTTCTTCCCTTTAATTTCACTTTATTAATATTTTTTTTTTTAAATAAGCTAAAATAGAAGCTTGGGGTTTGCCTCTGTTGCTTCATATGTATTTGTTCTTACCAATGAACAATTTTTAGTATCCTATCTGTTGTTCTCATAGTCTCTGAGGTTCATGCCTTGCTGGTATGTTTTCTGTTAACTTTCTGTCCTGTTTCTCATATCCTAGAAATTATGTTGCACCACTATTCCCTTTAGCTAGCCTAACATTTCATTTTACATCTCCAATAGATTTTAATTACTTTTGGTGATATTTGAGTTCATGCTACAAAGGTCCTTAAAAGGGATAATAAGTGCAATTAAAAAAAAAAAAAATCCCAGTGTACCATTTTGACATAATAATCTATAATGCTTGAATGGGCATATAAAGAATACTGAAAATATGAATGCTGGCATGACCTACATCTGAGACAAAAGCTATTCCCTTAGGGAATGGAGATAATTTGCTTTTGTCTCATACATTATACATCTCCTCTTTTATACACCATATCCATGAAAAATATTTTTTGTTTTGTATCAGAGAGTTGTTAAAGTTCTGAGTAGAGTGTTAGGCCCTGTTGTTCAGAATGTTGCAATCCTGATAGAATTTTGGCACTCTCATTCTTTCTTTCCTACTATCTATTCATTGGGTTTTTTTGTCCTCACTGCTTTTCTCCAAGTGAAATTTTCTGTTTCCTCTTTTAGTTTTTGAAGAGTGAATGATATCAATTCCTTTTTGTTGGGGATGAAGGAAATGGCAAACTCTATAAACAAAAAATAAACTGAAAATGTTTCACTGATGCAGCCATGCCAGTGATTAATTAGCCACTTTACGTTAAATATGCAACCAACCTCTCCAAATCTGATGGATTCCTAGACAGTTAGAGAACAGGACTGGCCCCTTCTCAAGTACTATGTTGTCTCTTCAGACAGGATTTAGGAGCAGAACTTGTAGGTAAGGGAAGAGTTCAAGGTACAATGTATACACAACCCTACAAGAAGAAATCATCTCTGCCACAACACTTAAAACAATTGTCCCTTTATGACAACTGAGTTTCTAGGGATGGATTTTTCAGCTACTTTATGCTGAAAATAAAATGATATAGATTAGCACTGTGCTAAATCGTTAGCATTCACTCTAATTTGTTTCATACTGTTTTCCTATTCTACGTTGTAAAACAAAGGAAATTGAGCAGGGTCTTTGAAAGTCATGAATCTCAAATTCTGCATCTCCTACTCTTTTAACTAGACATGTATGACATGGGTTAAATGATAGGGAACTGGACTGTTTTCTAGATAGGAAGCAGATGGAAGTATAGTATAGTAGTTTTCTTGTTTGTCTTTCTGAAGGTACCTATTTATTTCATAGACACTGTTGCTGAGTTAACCTCCAAGTGAAGATTTTAATTTGAAATCTCATCTATATCTCACCACCTAGGATATTGGTATAAAAAATAATGTGTGAAAAATAAAATATTACATGCCAATTTAATAAGCTCTGTGGACATATGTTGTTCAGGTGAGCCCACTCATCCTGAATGTGTATCCAGTTTACTAATTGCTATGTTATGTATTTCATGGACAGTGATTTTTTTTTTAGACAATTGTGTTTATGGTGTATTTGTTGTTGGGTTATTTACCATTCATCATTTTACAGACAGGATGTGAGTATAACTGGTGTGTATGTTATATGTGTATGTGTATGTGTATGTATGTATGTATGTATATGTGTATGTGTGTGTATGTATTTTCACAGTATGTGACTGTGGACTGAAAGATGCGTATTTCATTTTCATTCTTCTATTATTTGGCAATATTTATATGGCTCTCTTATAGTAATATTGTATATATTCTATAGTAATAGGCAACTATTTTTTTTCAACTATCAGCAAAAAGAGACATTCATACCACTGTATCTTCTACAAGTGTACAGCAACTAACTTAGCAGAAGTACTTACAAAGTATTTTACAGACGTGTCTGGCTTCATCATTATTCAAATCACAGTGTGAAATGTTTTACAACAAAGGATCCAAATGAGTTGTTATGAGAGTGCCATGAGCTCACATGAATGTTTTAAACTATATTGTTTGTGTATTAACCTTAACATGAGAGGAAACACTGGATCATTGGCTTGCTGTGGGATCGTCAGCTTGCTGTGTGAAAAGCAGCAGCAACATGACAATGTGAGGAATGAGTGAAATCAGCAGAGAGTGGCCCGAAAGGCTGTCAGACTGAATAATGTTTGAACAAGTGTGAAGTGGGAATATTGTTAGATGATGTATGTGACGTATCAGAGCCTTGAAAATACTGCTCTTCTATCAGATGAGTTACTGTGTGCATCTAAGCCCTGAATATCTTTCATCTGCACCACACTGTCTTAACTGTGATGTGCTGTGTTTCCTGCCTCAGAAATTCTGCTGAATATTTTATAGGTTTGGGGGGTTTTTTTAGCTGAACTTCAGTTTTTACTCTCTTTTTCTTTTTTCTTTTGTTTTGGCCTTTTAAGCATTAGCTGTTCTGGATAATTTTATGATTAGGATTATGTGTGAAAAGCTAATGGGGGAATAGCAGCCACTTTCCCTCTCGTGAGAATAACTGGAGTACTTACAGTAGCTAAACACATTATATTAGAGAAATCCTTTTCTTTAAGGGATAATCATGATTGGCAGTGCTAGCCATTAACAAGGTCTCGAATCTTACAGATTCCTGTTAACCTCAGTGGAAATAGTATTTAAGTCTTTAAATTGCATTGGATGCGGAAAATCTATGGTCTTTATGATCAGGAAGGTGCATCACTGCTTTTTTCTTTTTACTGTTGGAGGTGGGAATTTCTTGCTGAAGGGTGTATCCTGTTCTCAAGGGCATCCAGTGTTGTTTTTTTTAACTTGTTCAAGATTCAATAGTAATTTTAGCTGTGTGTTTCTAATGCATTTATCTATTTGGCTGTTGCATACACTTCCCTGTGCTTTTTCACACTTCTCCATATTCTTAAACTTTATCTTTTATGCCTGGCTTGCTCTCATTCTTATTATTTATTGTCTTACAATTTATTGTCTTTGTCAATATTATTGCAAGGAATATATAGTCCAGCTCTCTCTTCTTGCTCTTGGCAACTAAAACCCTAAGGAAAGTAACACCCTATTAAAGACATATATGATATGATATGATATGATATGATATGATATGATATGATATGATATACTCACTTGACAAGGCATCCCCTCTAAAAAAAGATATTCCTTCTAATGTATTCTCATCCTTTTTTATGCCCCATCCTGCCTGTTGTGATTATTTCTGGTTGTTCTGAGTTTCGAATCCTCCGGCTTCTGTCCACATGAAAATAGGGATTTTTCAAAGGCACAAATAGTGGATATATGCACATTTCCTACAGAGAAAGTTGATTTCTGCTCCTTATGGATAAAAGCAGCATGAGTATGTCCTCATTGTCATCATCAATTTTACTGGTTTGAGGCACTAAACTTCCAGAATATCCCAATAGGAGAGAATGGTCCCCCCATATCTGTGATCAATATCCTTTGTTAAATGAGGGTTTTTTTACTGTAGTTGCCCTATAAATTGTTGTGGTGCCTAAAGCATGGTCTCCAGGCTCACCTGGGCTAGCTCAGGCACTGTGGTGTGGAAAGGTACGGACAGCTGGCCGCGCCAGCTAATCCGATCCTGTGGGGTCTCGGCTCCCACGCGACCTCGGCAGCAAGCACAGGTGGTGCAATGCAACGGCAGCGGAGATAGAAAGTTGAACTCTGCTGAGTGGGTCACAATATTTCATTGGGGCCCTGGCGTGGGACCTCCTGACCTCCAGGTAACTGCCCAGGCAGAGCCCCCCAGGCTGCTTGCCAGCACCTTTTATATGGGGGTAGAACCAGGAGAAGAGGCAGGGGGTGAGCAAATCAGGGATCACCAGGGAGGGGTCACACTGGTGAATGATATTTTCATAAACCAAACATAAATGATGGAGAGGGACCCCCTCTGGATCTGACCTATCACTCGACACCCTTGCAAGAACTTTCTAGCTCCAGGGGAAGGCCCCGAGATGACAGGAAGACCCCAGAGGAGGGGGAGTGGGGATTGGCATATAACAGTTGGAGGGGAGGAAAACAGAGAAAGATCATTAGGTGGAACAAACAGGGGTACATAGGAGGAACCATTCAGTAAATTAACAGCACATACAATAAAACCAAAACAAATCCCATACCGCTACAATAAATATATGTGCTTTGTTTATGTAAGTGGTGGGATTTAACCCCAGCCAGCAACTAAGAACCACACAGCCACTCTCTCCCTCCCAGTGGGATGGGGGAGAGAACTCGAAGGATTAAAGTGAGAGAAGCAGTGGTTGAGATAAAGACAGTTTAATAGGCAAAACAAAAGCAGCATGCACAAGCAAAGGAAGACAGGGAATTTGTTCACTGCTTCCCATGGGCAGGCAGGTGTTCAGCCATCTCCAGGAGAGCAGGGTCCCATCACATATAACCCTTACCTAGTAAGCCAAGCACCATCACTCCAAAAATCCCCCCTTTCTCATAATTCCCCCAGTTTTATATGCTGAGCACCTTGCCATATGGTCTGGAATATCCCTTTGGTCAGCTGGGATCACCAGCTGCCCCAGCTGTGTCCCCTCACAACTACTTGTGCACCAACTGCCTCCTTGATGGAATGATGAGGGGAGGAGCAGAAAAGGCCTTAGCTTGGTGTAAACCCTATTCAGCAATAACAAAAATCAAGACTGTTTTCAGAACAAATCCAAAACATAGCCATGTACAAGGTACTATGAAAAAAATTAACTTGATCACAGTGCAAAGCAACAGAGTAGGCCCTTATTATTAGGCAGTTATTATTAGGCGGTTATTAGCAGCTGAATTATGTGTTTATAGTCTAGGGGCAAAACTATTGGTCATTCTAATTTTAATGTGTCATTCTTGTGTCTTGTTCACAGGTGATCTCTTAAAATGGATCTCTTAAAAATGGAATTGTGTTTTTTTCCATGTCCAGTACTTCTTACGAAGCAGGGAGAATTGCAGTTCTACATTATTGTGAATTTCCATCAAATTCTGACTGAATGAAGAATGGACAAAACTTTTTCTTTGTAAAATACCTTTTAATATCCTAATGTGAGTTGCCAAATAGTAGTAAAGTAACTTCTGGATAACTCAGTATCTGTTGTGTGTTAAAATATAAACCTGAAGGACCCTTGAAAGGCCAACTTACTTATATTAGTTTCTAATACGTCCCAAGGTTCCAGCCCTGTTCAGGTAAATGGCTTAAATTATGTAGTGAGACAACTTCCCTGGACATGCTTTGTAAAATAAAAGGTATAATAACAAGGAAAATAATAAACATAAACAGGTAAAGAAAATGCAGGTCAATCAGTGCAGAGACCATTCTAACACTGTTACGGCAGTCCTGAAAAGCTCTTTGGTTCTTTTGTGTAGTTCCTTTAGTACTTAATAGTCTAGGTGGGTTCCACTGGCAAATTGCCAATAAGGAAAGGTACAGACTTTGAAGGACAGTGACAAGGTCCAACAGGTGCTTCTCTCTTGGCATTGAGCCAATTACAAAGTGAGAGGCACAGAACTTTCTAGTTTGGTTTCCTTATATGTTTCAGGTAAACCCTTTTCCTTATACAGAAATCACTCGGGATTGGGGGGTGCATTACAACACTTACTGTGCTTTTAGGATGGTGTGGATTATAGGAGAGAAGAAATAATACATGCTGCAGAACCTGCTTTGATAAGAATTTTCATAGCTGGTATGATCAATGTGTTTCTAGAGCAGGATATTGCTGCTTTGTTGATATTCTTTGCTCACTAAAGGGCATTTAGTTCATGATGATGGGCAGTAACTCTGTGAATTGCCCCACTGACTACATTCATATTACGCCTTTAAGTAATGGTTCACCAGCAGGACTGACAGTCGCAGACTTGTTGAGTTTGAAAAGTCTTAGTCAGGGCCTGAACCTGCCATTTGTAAAACACTAATTTCACCTCTTGCTTGCATTGCCTTAAAAAATATAACCTGCTGTTCACAAACTTTATTTTACATTCCCAGCTTCAACAACCTTTAGAGTCTGCTCTTTGACTGCGTCAAGACTATGGTTGTATGTGGGAAGAACGCACAGATAGTGGAATAAGCCATCTAATGTCCATTTTAAAGAATACCCCGTACTCGGAAAATATTCAATATTAAGATGTACTTTCTATCTCCCATGTGGCAGATGTCATCTGCTGATTATATGCCACTGTCAGTCAACTAGTTAGGTGTACTTCCTCCTACTCCTCAGGTAGCCCGAGGTAGCCATAAGCCACTAATTGGTGCTGGCAACATAAAATATTTAGAAAAATAGTGGTGTTCACATAGGTAGCAAAGCTTCAAAATTTGAGACTTTCAATGGTGTTATATTAATTCAATTTAGACAAAGAGTGCCACATGCATTCAAAGTGCTTTTTCACACTAACTGGATACTCTTCAAAGACTTAATTATAATTTTGAAATTACTTTCCTATCCTGGATAGATACTGAAATGCTAATATCTTCATAGTCATATGCTTTGTAGCTGGGGTACTGTTTTCTAATATTGAAAATTTAAAATACAGGGCAGTACTTCTTACAGATGTAAAAAAAGACAGAAGGAAAAAAACAGTTCAGCATATTCTTATTACTCTAATATCTGGTAATCTCTACTGTGATAGGATCTTGCTGTGTTTTGGCTGCAGTACTGTCACACACCCTTTGAGTGTTTAGAGAGGTCATAAGAATGAGGCAAAAATTTTGATTGGGGGCCATAACTTCTCTTCTGCAGTTTCAATCACTGGAGAATGAACTGAAAAGAGAAAGCTAACCAAAGCCCTCAATAACAGCAACAGTAGCAACAACGATAACAACAATTACAACAACAATAGTAATAAAATATAAACCCTGTGCATATATGTGTGGTTTTGGGTGGAGGAGGAACAGTGTCATAAACTGTGGACTGTGAATCCAAAATATCTGAGGATCATTTTGCCTGTGTACTAAGCATCTGCAGCAAGACTGGACATCTTTGTGTTTGAAGGAATAACTTTCTACCATCTGAGCTGAAAGTTTTGTTTCTTTTAGTTATGATTCTAGCAGTTTAGAGCTGAATGTAGCTGAGGCATAGCTAAACAAGGGGACTTAGTGGCTGTAGTATTGCCCTGTGAGAAGAAAGAGGAAATTTAAACTATTTTAGGCCCTCTATCCTTTCCTGGTAGTGAATCGTTAAATGTAGTGTAAATAAAGGATTTGTGCATGACCGTGTTTCTATGCTTTTGGATCTTAGCACTCTGAATATGAATGTTTTAATGAGCACTGTATCTGAAATGATCTGCAGTTGACCTGGCCTCTAGGTGTAGTTTACAGATTACCTGGTTACTGCACAGAAGACTGATTTCCTTCTTTTAATAAGCCATTAGGATGATTTTTCACTGTAGTATTTCTCTATGAGACTAGATGACCGCCAATGGCAAAAGTAAAAGAGTCTGTTCTCTATCACCAGGTGGGATATTACAGCTTTTATTCTCGAGTCCTGCCCTGCTCAGCGGGAGCCCTTCTCCGATGGCTCGCCGATGCCAGAGAGCCCAGCCCCTCCCGTGCCAGGGCTTTTTCCCAGGGGGCAGGGCCCAGAGGCAGGGACATGACACCACCCAATCAGGGAGAAGTGGGAGTGGAACAGAGTTAGGTTACATTTCAGTGTCGGGGACGGGCACTGCTGGTCAAGGACAGATCATGTGGTACAGAGAAAAAACATTACAAATCCGATGAAATATAAACCAAATTAATGCATTACAACATTTCACACAAATTTTGAGCTAATTCCATTCTTTGGTTCTTGAAAATAGTCTGATTTCCTTGCTAATATGTCTTGGTTAAGCTTTACACTTTGATAACAGATACACTTTACGAAGTAGCTGGCAGATTGCACTGGAATTGTGCTACTACACAGTAGTTTGTGATTTTTGAATCGTGCAGCTGTTTGTCCATTTAACTGACAGGTTTACCACAAGACTGAATGTGAACTGGTTGTGTTTGTAGAAATTACTCAATACCATGGCAAAATAAGGTTTCAAAATTTTAGCTGGTGGCATTCTCAGAGTTTCCCTCCGGTTGCCTCCAGAAGTCCTCCCTGGTTAATATACAGATATATGCAGTTCAGATGAGAGATGCTTGTTGTTGGCCATTCAATTTTAAGGCATCTGTGATTTTTTCAAAAAGGAATAGACAGTAGGCCTTCTGGAGGGGAAGAGGTAATCCAACAGACCCAGGCTGTTCCTTTTAGGCCTTTGTCAGAGCCAGTTAGATCTTAATTGCTGTATTTGTACTGCTTAGCAATTTACTTAGCAGGTCTGTTATTCTGAGTCTTCAAAAGTCTTCAAAAATTTCCAATCATCATAAAAAAACTAGATCCAAGTGTATAGAATTCCTACACACATAAACCAGAAAATTTGATTCTCTAATGTTGCTTTTGGGGCCATATTCTAATATTTCTATTCTAATACAAATGGCCATATTCTACTAGCCATCTAATTCTAAGAATTCTCATTCTAATAATTCTAATTCTTTTATTTCTCAATGAGTATTACCTTACTCAAAAATTGTGGTATTTGGAGGTGGAGTAAGCAAACTCTTGAGATTAGTGAAAGTGATGAGCTCTGGCAGAAAATGTATTAAAGGTCTAGGAAATTAAGCTGTTTCATTAACTATTTTCAGCTATTTTGTGACCTATCCTAATTAAAACATGCATATTTATTAAACATACTTTGTGAACTGGGCTGTTATTTGGCTGTTTACATATAAATATATCTAGTCCCTTTCAGTGTAGAATGAAAAGTTACAGAACAGGAAGACCTGCAGGAACTGGCTTTGCTACAAACTGGTAAAAAGAATTCCTTCTCCCTAGAAATACATTCTCCTGAATAGACTGTTTTATTGTAAGGCCATTTGCTTTAGCAGAGGGTGCATATTATCATACTCTGCCTGCTGCCTGGTGTCCTGTGTGCAAGGGCTACACCTTCTCTGGTTGTCATGAGACCATTCTGCTGAGAGCTGTCAGGTGAGCAGAAGGCTGGGGATAGAGTAGTGAATATTGCCATGTGATTCCTGAGTAGGCAGGGGAAGGAGGAAGGAGGAAGGCAGCATGCAACATGGCAGCAACAGATGTAGGCCCCTATCACAGGAGATTTTGCTGCAAGGTGGCAAAAGCTTATGCAAATAATGGAAATACTGAGCGGAAAAAAAGCCCCCTTACTTTGAAGCTCTCTTGACAGATTTTCAAAAGGCACAATTTTTCCATAAATTATTGCATACTTCCAGAAGTACATAATATGACAGAAGGGTTTTTGGCTGCTTTTTTTCTTGTGTTTCCAAGTACTTCCTTGGAGAGTCTATGTGGACTTTCTGCTGAGTTCACATCAGCATTTTTTGCTAATTGTTCCTGATGCTTCTCCATATTGTGAACTTTTTAACGGAAAAGTAGCAGCAGATTGCTGTCCTTAGAGATGAACAAAAATGTCTGTTGATGTGATCTGAAAAGAGAAAGGGTAGAAAATAGTACTTAAAAGAAATGTTTCCATTTCAGTGTATACAGGATGAGTGGTTAAATGACACCAAACAACTTAATAATTGAATGAGAAGTCACATTTCTTTCACAGTTTCTCCTTTTAACATGCCTGGATTTTTGCTAAAGCTGGGTTACTGCTATAAAATTGCTTACTGGAGAATCTGCTTTTACAGGGATGCTGACAAATGAACTCTGTTTTGCACTGGTTAGGTCAGTGACAAGTTGTAACTCATAAAACTTGGCTTGGTTGGCTTCTGTTATCAATCTGTGCTCACCCATTTTATCTGTGACGACAGTCTGTCAGGAGGGTTGTCCTTCACCTTTGGCGGATTCATGTCCTTGTCGCGTTGTCTGTCAGGCATAATGGTCTACCAGGCATAATGTTAACACCATTAATCTACAAAAAGTAATGGTTGTCTCTTCAGAAGGGAAAAGAAATTAGGGCTGGAATTGTTCAAAGGTCTGAAAGAGGCTCACTGAGTAGGTTCTACAGAACTGCTATAAGTTTTTCTCGCTAACATTCTGGTATTGATTAATAAAGCAGACATTTTGTGTATTTGGAGAACACACTTTTGTAAATCAGCCAAGCATCTAGAACTGAACAGGCAACAGTTTCACTTTAGCTGAAAGCTGGCCGTGGGATGGAAGTGACCTTTACATATACGGAACAAAAAGAGCAAAACCAAAGGATGAGTGGAATACCTGTGACACTTTTTGATAAAATACATCTAGATATCATGACCTCTAGAATTCAGGCCAATGTGTACAAAATTTGTGAAAATTGCTAAGTGTCAGATCGATGTGGGAATTTGGACTCCCCCCACCTCTGCCTTAATTTGTTAGTGTTTTGAACTGTAGTCTAACACACGAGATGGAATTTTTGGGTCATATTCCACAGTGCTTATTTATCAAGAAGCTCCTGATTTAGGGTACCTTTTCTGCAGGCTGCCAAATGCTTTATTGAATTTAATCCTCCAGTACATGCTCCACCTGTGGCATGTGCCACAGCTTTGGGGAACAGCCACTGAATAGTATATGCAACTGTGCAGATAGATCCTCCAGATGGGTACAAAATTGCCCAGACCCAGGCCAGGGGATATAGAGCACTATTACGCTCTCCCTTCACTGTCACTGGCCAGTTATTTTGAAGTGATTTTCCATCTCAGCCTTGAGGGAAAACTGTTTGTGCAGCTTTCCTCCTGAATTTGTGGATAAATTAAGAATTTTTCACTATGGTTGTGTGAAACCTTTCATGACCCCGAGTGACGCAGCAAGGTAACACTCACATAAGCCACTGTCTTATATATGTGTTTGAGGTTTCTTGGAGAGCAAGACTCTCCAAGAGTATTGGAGAGTTTATTTTGCATTTCTCCAGGAATATTTGTGTGATAGGGTGAGTCGTACTATTTTCCTTGGCTATGCAAATTTGCAAATTACTATGCCACAATAAAATTTTTTCATCATGATGTTGTCATCTTCTATTTTTATGCTGATGCTACAGTTATGAGTGTCTTTAAAATGTGATCTTTCTGGGTCTTATTTTTTTTTTTTTTCCCACACAAAAGTGAATTTGCTAGTTGACTATTTTCTTAAATTTGTGAAGTTTTAGTCCTATTTTTCTAACCTTTGATGATACCCACTTCTCCTTTAAACAGGTGTTTAGAGGTTACCTTTGATTGAGGATTGTTCCTTGTATATATAAGGAACTGGTTTTTATCATTAAAATCTTGCTAGATTGTAGGTATTTCTTTCTGTTATGGAAAGAGGCACTTTTCACCCCTGACATATTGTGGTTTAGCTTATAGGAATTATTTTTTTGTTGTTGTTTTTTACAAAGTCTTGAATATTCTGGCTGCAAAAAAGCTCCCAAAAATCTTCTTTCTTGTTCTCCAAATAATGCCATACAACAGTGTTACCCTGGTTTTTCTGAGCCTTTTGATTTTCTTAAATGGAGTCAGATCTTTTTAGTTATTGTACAAAATTAGGAGCAGTTTTCTACCTTTCCCACAGATGTAACATTAACAAATCCTTTGTTTTTCATTCTCTGTCCTTAGTTTGCATATTTCTAACCTGAAAACAATTGTAACTGACAATTGGTCTGGCCACTGAGGCTGAGGGGTGGAAACCCCAAGAAGCCAATCTTCTGCTAGACCCACAAATGTATAAAAAGTAAAAAATAAACAAAAGGGCTCTCTTCTCTCCACTCTTTCAGCTGGGAGCTGGATCAGAAGAACCTCTGCGAAAATCTCTTGTCTGCTTGTGATTGTTTTGTGTGTCTCGGTGACACAACAGTGCAGTAGTTTTCCATAGTTAATAATGATTGCCTAACTAAGCCTAGATTGATTTTTATTTTTAAGTCATTTTTTAAATGCAGGGCCTTTAAAAAACTTATTCAAATTATATTTATAATTTACTTGCTCATGACAAATGCAGTTTTGCTCTTTTTAAAGATGTGAGTATAAAGGTGGCTGCTTTATTCCATGATGATATTCACAGATTTTATTAAAATTTTGCTTTCTCCATTTACAACAATGATTTTTTTAAACTGGTTATTTGCAGAAGACCAGCAAAAAGTAGAAGGGTGTTCTCGACCTTTGAAGAACCAGGAATACATATCAACAGGAGTATTACTGTAATCAGACTTTCATGTCCTGTGAGCTGCAATGAGAAGCTCTTGGTTTTTGATTAAAATGAAATGCAATGTTTCTGCTTGTTTTTATACTAGTTCTCACCCATTTTTGTCCCTTCTTGTTCCCTTCAAACCATCAAATTCCCTTGTACCTCAGTAACTACTTTATCTCTTGCATACCTTTTTTCCTACAAACCAGTTTCTTTTCCTCACTTGACTCCTAGTGTTCATCTGTTAGATTATAGTCTCTTAGTTTCTTTTAACTCTGTAAGATTTCTTCCTTCCTTCCCTGCCTCCCTGCCTTTTCTTCCCTCTGGCTAGTCCTCATACTCTCTGCATTTGCTCCCTAGGAAATAGTATTTATTTTTGGGGTAGTATACACAGAACTTTTTCTCTAAAGCTGACTTAAAGGCAACTTTGCTTCAGTAGTGAGCAATATGGAACTAAACCCAGATGCAATAATGACAAAGTTCAAAATTTCATTTTGGCAAATGCTGAGAATATGAACTCATGGATTCAGTTTGTGGGACAAACGATCTGTGTGTGACTTCCCACTAGCAGAAGCTTCCCTCTTCATTCTGTGACACATTATACTGGGCTTTTGAGCAGTTTTCAAGTGACAGTCTTTCATTCTGGCTGACTGCTTCAAGGTGGTTGCCTTTAAATGGTAAACACAAAATACGGAATCCTGATGGTGTTGAAATGAATGACAGGGACGTCTACTGACTTTGTCAGAAGACTTTCTACGGATTGTTGTTGCTTCAGACTTCAGGGAATTCAAAATTGGATTCTGGCATAAAGAGAAAACACTTGTATACATTGCATGCCTTTCAGACCTTTGAAAAGCCAGAGCTTACTGATGTTCTTTTAATAATACTGGATGATGTTGTACAGGAGTGTGAATCTGAGGTACTGCAGCCCTGGTGGGAAGGATGCTCAGCCAGTTGAAACTGGTTTGTATTGCCCTTTGAAATGGCAGCAGTGGAGCCAGCCTGGCTGTTGTTAAATTGCTTTCTAAAGCTACTATTGTAAGTAGCTGGCTGTTCAGCTACAGAAGAATCTGTCTGTAACCAGGGATTCACTTTTATTTTCCTGAAATGGGTTCAGACAAACCTTTATGATTTCCCTAGAGAAATACTTTATGTTCATATTGTTCATTCCAGGTGCATGGCCACAGCCGTACACCTTACTTCCTCACAACAATTTACTATACATGTCAGCATTGGCTTTGCTGCTGTGACTGAGATAATTTGTTCATTCTCATGAAAGGAAAGTTAGAATCAAGGATGATGAGAGAATCTCATATTTCACTCCAACTGAAACCCATAGGGAGAAGTTAATATTATACAAGACTATCTAATTCTGTTTAAAAAAAATCCATATCAATTGTAATTTTCCCCCCACAACAGCATCTGTGAGGTATCTTTCAGAAACTGTGTGATTCTCACAGGGAAGAAGAGGAAGGGATGGATTGTTTCTTTTTCTTACTAGCTTTTGTGATTCTCACTGTCTTTTGGAATAATAATGGTGATTGTGACAAACCACTAAGCTTTGAAAAGAGACAGCTATGTTTCTGTGTACAACATGGTGACAACAGTAAAGGAAAACATTTTCCTCATGTTCAGATGGTACATTATGGACAATCTATTTCTTGCCAATTCTCTTGGCCGGCTAATAGGGAGGCTTTGACACTTTTTTTTTTTTTTCCCCCTCCTGCATAAGTGAGGAAATATCTAAACCTAACAGGATATCTGCTTGAGTGCAGAAACCTGGACAGACAAAAAGGAAGGAAGAAGGAAGATGGAAAAAGAAGAGAGATTTTAACTGTTTCTAGCTTGTTCAAATTTATTTTATATTATGATAATAAAACTGCTAGTAAAGGTTTTGAGAATTGGTATTTATGCCTTCCAAATTTTATGACTTTTTTTATCCTATATTTTTATTTTATCCAGATTCGAGGGGAAGGGGGATATGCATATATGTGCATCTATATATAAAATCCAATTTTCCTCTAAATAATAAATAAGGAGAAAACTTATGCTAGACCCTGCAGCTATCAAGTGGGTTCATTAAGAGCCAGATTACTGCATCACTTTTCAAATTTTGTAGCAGAAACCCAGAAAGGTGGCTCTGAGCATGTGGAACTAAGGACACCAAGATTCCTTTTTCCTTGGCCACATGGCAGTCCAGCTGGGCCATTGTCCAAAAGCCAAAGCTTTTGAAGTCATGAAGCACTCCCATTTCTGGTGGGCTGTTGTGACTTCATTTTGAGCCCTGTGGAAGATGACTCAGAATGATGGTGAGCCTGAAACATTTCAGCAAAATGGTTTGGACTCAACAAAGTAACATCTTCTGATCAGGTTTTAAGCCAATCTGAGTCTTAGCATTTAAGCACTACATTTCCCAAAGGCTGACTTTTGAGAGAATAATTTATTCCTCAATAACCTGTAGCATGTTCACTGAAAGTTCCTTTCCCCTGCTTATGCACAGTGCAAAATGGAGAATAAAACTTTAAATAATTGTGGGCCCTCTAGCGGTCTTCCTGAAGCTGCATGTTCAGAAAATTACAAGACTGAAATGTTATCACTTCGTTTATGTATTCCAATATTTGCTGGTCATACCCAGCAAAATGTAGTTGTATGGATTCCATTGTGTTCTCTGGTTATTTATATTAATGCACAAAAAACCCCTCTACTCCAAAAATCTTGCAGTCTAGATGGAAGAGAAATGTGACTCAGGTATCTCAGTCCATCAGCAGCCAGCAGCCATAGTTCAATGATTTCTCACAGCCAGCAAAAAAGTTGACACCTCTGCTGAAAGACGAAGTCTCAAATTCCCATTTTCCATGATCAGTGAATTTTATTTTTCTGCTGTCATCTCTCTTGTACAGGTACAGTGGGCTGAACAAGGAACTAACAGAAACAAACAAACAAACCCCTAATCCTACTATAATCTTCTCTAATACACATGTCCACAAAAAGAAAGTACATCAACTGATTAAAAAATTAACTGTTCAAAAATTACTCCAAAAAAGTTTGACAAGTGCTAACTGGGCCTTAGTCACTGCTAACTTGCATGTATAATACTGTCTTACGAGACATAGGCTTGCAACCATCCTTTTAGGTAGAGATAACCGACTGCTTTTTGGCAAAGAATGATGATGTGATTAACCCTGTAACAGGACTTTTTCATTTGATCACCTACAAAAATAATACCTTTCTTCCTATAATATCCCCCTTCTTTTTATTTTCTGTTTGTTTTCTCTCCCCTCAAAGGGTTGCTGCCAGAGGAAAGTGCAAGAAAGCCAGCTGTAGTAGAAAATTTGATTATGCAAATGTAGTTTAGTGTTTGTAGAGAGTTACAGAAGATTAACAGTGTGTGATGTGAGAAATGAATGCAGCTTCTTTTTCAGGATGAATAACTGCAAGCTAATGTAGATCTGTGGATGAAACATTCAGATGAAATCAGCAGTTGTGTTCTGCCTCCCTTCTTCCAGTTTGCCTGTTTGTTTTTTTACCACATACTCTACAAAACTCCGATCTTTGAAGAATCTGAAGATTGTAGAAATGTAGAAAAGCACAAGTGTCATAAATATTTTATCAGAGAACAGGCTTTATTGTATTTTATACAGGACCTGGAGGGGCTGAAATAGTAACTGCAAGTGAAAAGTTCACAGCAAGTAAAAAAAGATACTTCACACAGTACAATGTAAAGCTGTAAAAGATTATTGTCCCAGGATTTTAGGGATATTAAAGGGTTCAAAAATTCATTAGATACATTTATGAAAAGAAAATCTATGAAGGCTGTTGCCTGTGGCTCAGAAAGTCTGGAAGCCACAAATCATATGAATCAAAGGAAAATATTCTAGGGAACTACCTTTGTATGCTGCTTCTGTTCTTACATTCCCATCTACATCTGCTACTGGCCACTGTCAGAGATAGGATACAGGATGCACTTGGCTTGGTGTTCCTGCATTTTTGGAAAAAATCAGATTTTGTTTAATATTTCAGTTTTGTATTTCTTTCAGATCCCTGCCTCCAGATGAGACTCAAACCACAAACATTAAGCTATCCACCAAGGAGTTCCTAATATCATTTCCATCATAGCTGAAAACAAAAGGAAGCATAAATTTCGATGAAAAGTTTTGCTGACTTCTTTCAGACAAAATTAAAACAACCAGCTTCCTCCCCAGCTCCCTTGCCTTCTGGAAATAACAAACCAGTGAATGAAGACAAATACATTCTCATTGGTCCTTAAAGATTTAAGCTTTTCCCTGAGTGAAGATAATGGATCTTCCTTAGACAGGATGTCTTTAGGTTTGGGTATTCTGTCAGTCTGCAGGCTCTCTTTGGGTATGTGCAGATTGAACTGTCTGTGTCCTTCTTGCTTTCATTAAAATGTTTTGTGCTAAACACAGTTCTCCACTTCAGTGTCCTTGGGAAGTATTATCTTTATACTTTTGTAAAGAATCAGGGTTGCTTTAGGTGTCACAGTCCTATTATTTTGTGCCAGTCTTTGTTCTTTAGACCTCGTAGGCTTTTACCTTCTCCTTTTCCCTTGATAAAAGACATGGTTTGTTTTTGTTATTTGTTTTTATAGAAAAGTTGGCAATATGAGGTACTGATATGGCAGGAATTCTATTCATGTGAAAGCTTCTGAATCTTCATAAAACAGGGTTATGGGGTTTTGTAATAACATTTTTTCTCAAAATTTGTCATTCAGGTGATAATTGTGAATTGCAATAAAAGCAAACACCTGATTTTCAAGCGCTCTGATTAAACCTCCTTGCTTTGGTAGCTGTTGAGGTTTCATTTTTTGATGTTTGAGATATACAAACCTCAGTATTTGTATGAGAAGAGCTAATTCATAAGTATAATTCTTTCCTGTAGAATATAAAGTTGTCATGGTTTAACCCCAGGCAGCAGCCAAGCCCCACAGAGCCATTCACTCACTCCCCCACCAGCAGGATCAGGGAGAGAATTGGGAGGGAAGAAGCTACAAAACTCGTGGGTTGAGATAAAGACAGTTTAATAGGGAAAGCAAAAGCCCCACAAGCAAAGCAAAACAAGGAATGAATTCACTGCTTCCCATGGGTAGGCAGGTGTTCAGCCATCTCCAGGAGAGCAGGGACCCATCACGTGTAATGGTGATTGAGAATACAAAAACAATCATTCCAAACATCCTGCTCTTCCTCCTTCTTCCCCCCCACTTTATACACTAAGCACGATCCCATACGGTCTGGAATATCCCTTTGGTCAGTCAGGGGTCACCTGTTCTGGCAGTGTCTCCTCCCAAACTCCCATGCACCCCCAACTCCCTTGCCAGTGTGGCACTACTGAAAGAAGAAAATTCCTTGGCTCTGTGAAAGCACTAATCAGCAAAAATATCTCTACATTGTCAACCTTGTGTTCAGCACAGATTCAGCCACTGTGAAGAAAATCTCAGCCAAACCCAGCACAGCGTGTATTTGTGGTTGATTTAATTTCCTGCATATAGAAGTTGCATGATTCAAGGAAGACAGTCAATGTAGCATGATAAGCATGTGAAATGTTGACAGGAACATTTTTGATTCCTGGTTATTCACAGCTAAATGGTATAGTCCTGAAGAAATGCTTTAATCTCTCAGTGCTTCCGTTCCCATCTGGATAGTTAATGTTTTGATGATAATCTCCTTAATGATAGGAGATGCCATGCATGCTGTGCATTCAAGCGCAGAAACACGTTTGTTTTCACTGCTAGTGGCAGGTTGTGGTTTTCAGTATCTGAACTGCTCTCTCCATCTTGACATCAGGTGGAGAGGATTCTAAGGACCAGGCCCAAAATGAAGAAAAACTGCTCTGTTTGCTTTGTTGGAGGTGGAGTAGAGTACTCTACCAGAGCAGAGATGGTGTAGCAATGAGGGAGTTCGAAAAATAAAAAGTAAATAGGCAGCAGCAACAGCAGAAGCAACAACTGGAAGACTTTGATATGAGAATGAGGTCAGCACTAGCTGTAGTTGAAAAAAGCTGTTGGACTCATGATTCACTGAAGAGGTCTGCAGCTGGAAAGTGTTCAGGAGGAAGACTATATTAAACCATTAAACAACAACAAAAAAGACAACATATAAATGGTTTACTGTTTTGTCCTTACAAGTGTACTACTTCGGCTGCCCAAAGAATGAAGAGCCTGAGACTTTGCAGAACAGGTGTACTTCAAGGGGTACTTTGCTAAAAAAGTGAGATATGAATGCTTCTGTTCCCAAGCCTAAAACTCTGGAAAAAATCTGTGCTTTAGTATCAATACAATGTAAATTTTTATGAATTTCTTAACTTGAACTTGGAAAGACTTATTGAAATCCATTAGAAAGAGTTATTGAATTTTGCTAACTTGTGACCTAATAAAAGTTTTAAAATATTTTTTTCTTTTTCTTTCTCTGTCTCACTAGCAATATGTTAATCATGCCAAATAACCCTTTGGCACATGGATTGTGCTGTACTTTTAACAACTGTGTTGTACTTGCTCTCACTCATATTTTTGGTCTTCAGTCACTCAAATATAACATCTGCCATTTTTGTGGATCAAAAACTTTCTGTACCCTGAACTTTGTCTCTGTTGATCTTAATTGTTTTATGCTGCATTTTATAGTTTGTGCCTAAGAACACAGATGGTAGATATTTACCATATATATAAAATTATTATTATGCTGCTCACATCACATGCCAGGCCACTGATGTAGTAAAGAAGGAATGCCTTGATCTGCATAAATCTGTTGCATACATTTTCAGTCTCTCTTAATACATTTCTTTTCTCACCCTTTCTTCTGCTCTATTTTTTTATCATGTTCTATAATAACTCACCCTGGATATTCCCTTGTCCAGCTGTATATTAGGACTTCATTAAATATGTATTGCTTTGACTAGATGCTTCCCTTGCCAAAGCTACCCCATTTCAAGCAAATTGGGGTAGCTCAGTTCTACATTCCAGGATGTTTGGACCAGACATATCCTGACAGATGTCATCTCGCAAATATTGAGTACTTTGAAAAGTAAAAATTCAGGCTTTATGTAGTTTCAAAAAAAGCTGTTGTAGTTTATGCACTAACACAATGGCTCAAAGGCCCTATGTGCACATTTAGAAGTTCTAGAAGCTGTTGGTGTTGAAGCTTGTGTTCAGTATGTGTGTTTTGCTTCCAGGTGTGCGATATTCTGTGATCAGGTACAGGTCTCTTCCTACCTTTCCATTCTAGGATGCATTGCATTGCTCCAGTACCTTTCAGCTATGGTCATAATACAACTTCAGCCTTGAGTGCATGTTAGCAATCATCTCTCATAGTAGTACGATTGCAGGATTTGCACATATGTCCAGCTAGAGGTGGAGAGAGATCAAACTACTGTAAATGCAGCCAGCCAACACCTCATTATTAGCAGTTTACAGTAACTCAATGTATTAAGATGAGAAAGGAAAACAATAACAAAATGAAGTTCAGTCCATGTATCCTTGTTCATAGAGCTAATCTATAGATAGTATTTCCAAACAACTCTGGTTATAGCTGTCTGCTGTTACACTTCTCCAAATGTTCCTTGTCTTATTAGTGCCACATGATAGTATCACCAGAGTTATTAAATTTCTGCTCTCCACCATAGTATAAGCCTTTGAAAAGCCACCAGGCACATGAAGTGTGCACTTTTGCAGTTATTTTATTTGTAGGATTTCTGTTTCACTGTGCAGCTTTACAGTTATTAAAAAGTATATTTAATCTGCTCAGTTGGCTGTCTCTTGAGTTGCTATTCCTATTTAGTGTTGCTACTTGGTTGAGTTTTAAAGCATTTTTCATTCATGAAGCAGGACCAAAGCATTATGGAGCTAATATGATGTTATGTGCAATAGAGACTCTTAATATGTATTCACGTTTTGGAAATACTGTAACTTGGATAGATTCTCATGGCCTAATTTTAAAGTGGTTTATGTCACATGCTGTTCCACTGACTTGGCAGAATTCAGTTCTCTAAATGCAATTATACATGTGTAACTGAAATAGATTTTTTCCTCTTTTGTCTTGTTTCTGTTCTCAGTTACTTGTGCACCCCTCATTGAGCCACAAAAATGCAGAAGTAACAAGCCTATTATTTTTCAAGGGTGTCTATATAATGTTCCAAATGCAACTTGGTAGCTACATATATATATATATACACACACACACACATATATATACTTAGAATTTAATTTTACGTGTTGGTACATTGGTTTCCTGGACATCTGGGGTTCTGTATCAGTTCCTGCTGTAGAAAGAATTTTGCCTGTTAGTTTCATTGCCATGCTAGTACCTCCGCACTTTTCCATTACATTGTTCTTGATGCTCTTGTGCCTCCTACAATATTATGCTGGGGTTTAATGAGTGGATGAATTATTCCCAGGGTGATTAACAGCTGCTTTTCAGGCAAGACCCACATATATACATACCTATACATACATATGGCAGGAAATATTTAATAAAAATGTACTTTCCAGCTTTTCAGCAATTTCCTATTTTTTTTGTTTTTGTTTTTGTTTTTGTTTTTGTTTTTGTTTTTGTTTTTGTTTTTGTTTTTGTTTTTTAATAGACAGAAATAAATTGGGGTGCAGTTGTGATTTATCAAAGTTTTGGTATTGAAATCTGAGGACTTTTAGGAAAATTTCTTAGGTTTTGTTTCATCAAAGTAATTCAGCAATAAATATGAGAAACATTCTAATTACACCTTCCTCCTACATTTTCCCTTCACATAATTTTCATTACATCTATCTATAGTTAAAGCAGCTGATCCAGGAAGACAACTGTTTTATGGCTAGAAATTTTTTGTTACAGGCATCCAATTGTTAGAAAAGCTCCTGTGCAGAAACCACGTGTGTTGTGGGCCTACAACCATGGCAGCTTTTCAAATATTAAAAAGTGAGATAGGTGCTACTTGTATCATGTTGTGAGAGTGTTTCCTGTGTTCTAAGTAATGTGGATATGTCTACAAGTAGTTATGGATGTCTACATATCTTGAAATCATCAGCAGGTCTGAAGTAAATAGGTTAGCCTGGATGGTAATAGTTTTAGTGCAGTTAGGGGCTCATAGTCTTTGGAATATGTTAAAAAAAACCACTGAAAGCATTGGTGCTATTTGGCATCTGACCACGCTTACTGCTGGCTGCTTCTAACAGAGCTGCCTAAGCTGCCTCCTTTGGATCTGCCTGAATAAGTTGTGGCTGATACCTTCAGTGTAGTTACCTTTGCAAGCTAATCACAGTTTTTCCTGTGCATATAGCTGTCCTTTATGCTTTCCTCGCTGTAAAGTCACCACTCTGCCAACATTACACTGTGAGATAATATGTGATACTTAAAAAAAGATGTGGTAAGCATTTACTTCTATTTTCATATGAATAGTATTAATGGGCAGCCCAATTCTAAGGTGGAATCATGTCTCTTCCTTGAATAAAACTCTATCTTGGTGTAACTTAAATTATCAAAAGAAAGCCCTCACGTGGTATGTGCTGTTCAGACAACATGATTTTGTCACCTTATTTAAGTGGTTCAGCAGGGCTATTTAGTTAACACAATTGCATGGCGAAATGTATTCTGAATAATTATGAACTTTTTCTGATTATGTCAAAAAGTAATAATTTTATTATGTATGGGTGATAGTAAAAAATGGGCAAAAAGAAACATGGAACAGAAAATGGTGCTAACAAAAAAAACCCAAGACAATGCTCATTAATGTTTCTTCAATCATCACTGTATTGGCAGCTCTACAGTGTTGCTACACATTAACAAAAATCAGAGCAAGTACTTAGTGAATATTTTTTTAAAAATCCAACATGTTGCCTATACAACTTCACTTTCATATGTTACATACAGCGAATGGAGGCTTTAGGTGATTGCAATGCAGGGAAATTAAACTGATTTGTAAAAGTGTTAATTTCTTATAGCTACACTTACAGTTGTGTTTATTCCAATTCATAATGGGAAATCCAGTTTCATATTTATATATATGTGTATATATATATATAAATGCTTTTAATAATAATTTCTTTAAACATGAATAGGAAATCAATGTTATATCAAACTATGTCAGAAAATCTTGTAATAAATGGAAGTAAAATAGGATTTTCAAAGAGAAATGGTTCATGTATCAACATGGCAACAGGAGTTTCATTATGTATGATAATATTTGCATATGATTTCTTTCAATCCTTTAGAAATTTTCCATGTGTGATTCATGAAGAAGAAACATTGCTTGTTTCTGCAAGTTGTGGCAGTGGCTACACTAATTGTTGGTCTATTTTTTTCCAAAGTAGAGCCCTTTGTGCAGGTTATCTTCCCCTTAAATTGCAATGATTGAACTATTAAGCAATTTTTATTTTAGGAATCTACTTTTTTTTTTTGCTTTGTCACCTCATCTTTCTTTTCTGTTTTAGAGCAACATTATCAACAATTATTATTAATTATCCATTGCTTCTATAGACTGATATTAATTTCAAAAATAAATAATTGTTGTGGTATGGCATTTTTCTATGAAAAAGATCAAGCAAATTGAGAAGTACATTTAGATGCTTGCTTAGATATGATTCACTATGTAACAACTTGGTGATTGAAATAATTATCTGCAGCCAATGCTCATAAGGTAGTCAATGTGTTGAGTCATGTGTGCTAATTTAAATGAACTTATTCTTAAGAGACTACAGTGACCATTAATAATTTCTTATTTAATTGATCTCTTGTGCTGCTTAATGGTATTTTATCTAGACTCTTACTTGCCCTCATTTTCCCACTACTAGTTTGCAGTAACTTGTTGTAATGCATATTTTTGAAGAAATGCAGCTGGCATTTGTTGCAGAATCCTTGTGGGTAACTCCACCAACTAGATAAAATCTGTTGTGTGTAATAGTCATGTTTGCAATGACTATGAAATTCATGGCAGCTGCAAGCACTCTACACCCTTAAAAATGAAGCCTAATGTATAGCAGGGAATAGTTAGAAAGGTAGTGACCAATTTCTGCATGAGAACATTGAATTTAGAATCCTGCAAACAAGGGAGGGAACACATGAACTTCTGCAGAAAATGTACGAGAAATAGACTGGAAACTTAAATTATTACATGTTGCTTTTCAGCTGTAAAATTAAAAATGCACCTTTTCTTTACTGTACAATTGACTTAAGGATCCTTTGCAGAAATGCCTACATAAGGTTCTCTGCAAATGCGAACTCAATAAAATATTTAAGAAAAAAGGATACAGCTTCCTTCACCTTTAGGAAGTATTTTCTTAATGGGATTTACACTATGTGATGAAAAAAGCTAGGTGTCCTTTCTTGCGTGGCCAAGTCTGTAAGTAGCTTTCTTTCACTTAGATGTTAAAGTAGAGCACAAACTATAGAAACTAATGTGTATGCTGAAATATCTTTGTAGTGATGATACAATGATTCATTTAGAAAACCTTACTGAAAACAAACATTTGCCTGGAACACACTCCAAATAATGTAAAGAACTACTACTGGTCAAATAATAAAGATGTGTACTTTAGATCTGGAATGGATGCCCAGAAAGAAGACTTTTCTCATTTAAGAAAGACCTAATCAGGTATCTCCTCCTACTTGCTCCTTCATCACAGTTTATTTGTTTGGCATGAGGTGTGTTGATAGACACTAATTTGAAGCATAAACAAATTACCGTTGTGATTGGAAAGATCCCACTTTTTAAAAATTGCAGTTTGTCATCTACTGGCCATCTAAAGATGGTGGTTTCTTGTTTTATCTGAGGACATGCAAATAATTTTAATAGGATTAAAAAGGAGAAAATCAGACTCAAATATGTCTAAACCCATTCAAATTCTGATTGGAAGAAGCATTTTTGGTGTGCACTTCATATTATAGTGGTAAAATTGAAACTAGAAATAGATGTATTTTTCTGAGATGTGGGATTAGAAAAAGGAACACAGATTTTGATTTTGGAAGGTGAATGAAAAACCATCCATGTCATATTTCTTTTCCCCTTTGCTCAAAGATACAACAAAAGTATGGTAGAGTTCCCATAGAATAGTTTAATGAAGGAAAGGGTTTGAATGCCTATCTGATAAACATTTACAGATGGATATACAAAGGCAATACTTCAAAATGCAAAAGATAATCAGTGTGAATAAAAATTTGGCTTTGGATACTTTACTGCAATGTTATTACTTCCTCTGTGTGGTGTGTTTCCAATTTGGAAAAATAAAAACCCAACTGTGAGGGGGAAAAAAAATATATCCTTCAATAGTGACTCCATTTGTTGAGAAGATCTAATGGTTTTATTTTCATGCTTAATGCCTGTGAAGTTGCACAGACCATAATTTCTAAATCCATCAGGAATACCACTGTAGTACTGTTGCCTTCAAAACTATCTGTAATGGATTGCTAGCTTTTGATTTGTAGAGTGACATGGCAACCAGGATTAACTTTCACCCCCCCACCCCTGTTCAAACATGTATAAGTTTTAGACCCCATTAAAAAAATTAAAAGGGGAAGTCATAACTGTTAGGTTAGATCGTGATTTTGAGTTCTGGATTCTTATATCCCTGCACCCAGGTTGTTAAAACTAGGAGATTGATACTTAATGATGTTTCTTGCCCTTTGTTCCCTCATCTAAGCTATAAAGCAGATTTGACAAGCTCTTTTAAGAAGTGCTTGAAGAAAAGGAGAAGACAAATGAGAGATGGAGGGATAAAATTGGTTGTTGAGAGATGCTTTGGCATCTGAAGAGTTGGAGAATAAGTTCTAAATCTGGCAAGTCCACAAAAATATCTTGTATTTTACACAGAAAAGTATTCTTTAGATTAAAAGATGAGAGTTTCATACCTAATTGTACATACATTTAATTCTATCAAAACACATTTTCTTTAGTTGAAATATTTGAAATCAGTAAATACAGAACACAAGACATCATTTTATATATGAATAAGCCTTAATGAAATGAGGTGCTAATAAGAAATAATTGTTTCTAAAATAATGAAAAGAGCAGTTCTGAGTTTAAGTGTGATGTTTGTGTTAGCTTATTATATTACAATGTGATATTTAAACCTCCTGTTAAAAAAAGAATAGTTGTGGGTCAAAGAATAGGGCATGGATTCAAGAATTTGAAACAATTTTTTTTTGTTTTCTGGGATGCAGAGAAATCACAAATGCAGTGTTTTCCAGTTTTCATATGAGATATATAGTGGAAGACTTTAGTTTAGCAAAGAAAGTTATAGAAAATTGTATGGCTAGAATTTGAAATCAGAAAAATTGAGAACAAATGAAATACAGTTTCATTAGAATGAAACTTGCCATGAGCTACTATGCATTCTCTGCCAATGAAAATTCCAAAATCAAAGGGTTTCTTTAGTAATTGTATTTTTTTCCTGATATTGAATTCAAACACAGTTGCTGGACTTTAAATGGGCAGTAATTTAGGACATCTTGCCACTTGCTTTATGCAGGATAAAATGAATCATTGCACAGGTTTCTTCTTGCTTTAGAATGTGTGGAGTTGATTCTTAAATCTAGCTCAGGTTTTTATGCTGGCATATCTTCATCAGAGCAGGTATTTCCTAGGAAGAAAGAAAATAGGCAAACAGGAAATAATAAATGCATGATAATCTACTGAAATTATCTTTTGAGTGTGGTCAGGTGAAAGAATAGGCTAAGTAAAATCTTTTCAAATTAGAAAACATTACTCTGAGCAATCTGTCTATCTATGATGAAAAGCCTGTTACCTAAAAATGCTGAAGTGCATTTATAGATTTTTTTTCCTGCCTTTCTGTGTATGAGACAGTACAAGTTCAAGTCTACTGTCAAAAGTGCTTCATTCAGAGAACTTTGGATTTGTGCAATTGTTTCCAGAGTCTTTAATCTGAAAATCACAGATTTTGTTCATCTCCATCTTGCTTAGTTTCTTATTTTTCTTTAATCAGGTCAGAAAGTAGTTCTAAATTGCTTAGTTACATTTTCTTTAATTCTATTCTCCTTAATTTTTCACTTGTCCCATAGCTACTTAATATAGTATTTCTGGGCAATATTTGAAATTTTCAAAATATCATCAAGATACAGGGGTTTTTTGTCAGACATGAAATACAGTTTGATGATCATTTGGTATCAAAAGCTAATCCAGTTGAAATAATCAAAGTAATGGATTAACAGTGCAACATAATTGTTTTGCTGGTATATGTATTTGGCTACATCACAGAATGAGTTGGTAGAGACCCACAAGGATCAAGTCTAATCCTTACGTGAATGGCTTGTACAGGGATTGAAGCCATGACCTTGATGTTATTAGTAGTCTGCCCTAACTCGCTGAGCTAACCTCAGATAAGTTCATGTCTCATCAGCTGCAGATTTGAAAAACATGAGGTAACTTCTTCTATACCATTAATGAGTCATTTTAATACATCAGATAGTTCAAAGTCGCTTTAATAATTTTCAAATGGAATTTACTACTAATTTTGTAAAGGAGAAGGATATCCATCCTCTTTATATGAGTAAAACTTGGGATACTTGAGTAGCAGTTCAGTCATGCAGGGCCTTCCATCCTTGGAGAGAGTCAACAGCTCCTCCCAGTCCTGTATCATTTGTGAACTTGCTTAGTATCCCTTCCAGTCCTGTGTCCAAGTTGTTAATGAAGATGTTGAGGAGCACATGGCTGAGTGTTGAGACCTGTGGAACCCAGTAGTGACAGGTTCCCTGTCCAACATCACCCCATTCACTGTAACCCTTTGTGCTCAACCCATGAGCCAGCTGCTTACCCATTTCATGATGTATTTATCCAGCTGTGCGCTGGACATTTTGTCTAGAATGATACTGTGAGAGAAAGTATTGAAAGCTTGCTATTTAGAGGAGGATGATTTAATTTTGCATGCTTCATATAAATCAGTTGAAACATCATGGAATAATTAAGCATAAATCTACTAGAGATGTGGCATATTACTTCTGCTGGTATATAATATATATTAGGTATATAATATACCTAATTTAGGAACTGCAAACAGCAGAACTTCTTCAGCATCCAGAATCTGTTCCATGAACAGACTTGAAAAATTTTCTAATCATGCTCAGTGCATATGGGACCTCCTTTAACAGTAGTTCTGTAAATTAGCCATCAGGGCTTTTTTTTTTTTCAGGTTTACGACAATGTACAATTGAACAAGGACAAAAAGAGAAGTCTAGGAAGCTGATATTACAAGGAAGCCATGTACCCCGTACACTGATTTACTCCTGAAATATTCTCAGTAGTATCTCACAAGTAGCTTTTACTGAAAGTGTTAGAGTTATCCAATTTTGGACTTTTAAACTTTTATGCAAAAAAAATTGCAGAAATATGTTGAGGGTTGAAGCCTAGTAATGGCTTTATTTAGAGACAAAACAAATGTAAAACATTCACAAGATCTGTTATTTTACATCTGTAAATAAGATTGATTTTACTTTGTTTTTCTCAGAGGTGGCCCCAAAATAAGAGGCTCCTTTGATACATGCTTTAAGAATTCCAGAGATCATCCCTGCTTGTTTCAGATTTCTTTCCTTGCTTCTTCCAGTCTTTTAATAGGGCTTTTTCCCCCCTCTCTTGTCCTTAGTGTAGAAAAAGCCGTTGAATTAATTTTTTTAAATTTAAACCAGCTGCCATATTAATGTTCTAAATGACAAATGCTGCAGCAGTGGCTCTATCATTTAGATTGTTAAAATATGTTTAAATTATATTATGTGTGTTAAGATCCAAAGGACCAACAATGGCATGTTGAATCACAGAGTGCTTCTAACCCCGCTCCAAAATCCCACAAAACGCAAACACCCCTCCCCACCCCAGACCCTCAGCTCCATACAGATTTATGTGACTGTCCCAGAGGTCCTGAATTAATAATATGTAGCATGTGCACAAGAGTGATAGATGGAAGAGGAATGGCTTATGTCTCTGTTAAATACTGCATTGTAAAATTTGCACAAATACATGTTTTTGAGACAGGTTCTGTTTCTCTTGCTTTCCTGAAGGTTGCTAATCTCTTGGGCAGATAAAGAAGGTGGTAGCTTCTGAGGTTTTGGTTTTAAGAATCCTGTAGTGTACCTCATACTTTGAAATGAAGCACTAAAACACCATTAATTTTTAAAATATAGTGCAGAAACATTAGGTTTTCTTATACCCTGCAGTTCTTGGTACAAATGGCTGAATTTCAGATTAAGGTAAAGGAAAAAAAAAAACCCAAAAAACAAAACAAAAAAAAACAAAACCAAAAAAAAACCAAAAAAAAAAAAAAAAACAAACACCCCCCCCCCCCAAAACCAAACCAACCCAAAAAAAACCCCCAAAAAACCCCAAATCAAACCAAAACACCCCCCCCCCCCCCAAAAAAAAAAAAAAAAACCAAAAAAAAAACCAAACCAAAAACATACCAGGAAGAACTAAATAAGTGCAAATCACCCAGGAGTTAAAGTGGGAGATAAGGGTTGTGGTGAGTCTGTATTTTTCTGTAGCTAAAAATTGACAGCTGCCTTGTCCCAAAGACTATCTTGCATTTAAAATCAAAGATTTTACAGACAACACAGAAACTGTCTCCTTTCCACTCCATATTCAGCTCAGAATAAGTCCTGTAACTGGGGAGGAACTGTTTAGTGAAGGACTTCATTTTTCTCACATGCTTCCTCATTGCATATAAGATTAAAAAATGGCAAAATTCTGAATAGTGTTATGAGTACAGAACAAATAATTTCGTGTTGATAATTTCAATTTCACATCTTTAAAACAGTAGCTGTGTATGTTCTACAAAGTCACTTCAAATGGAAATGCACTACAAATTGGGGCAACTATAATAGAATAGAATCATAGATTGGCAAGGGCTGGAAGGAATCTCAAAGACCATCCAGTTCCAACCCTCTGCTTTATGGGCAGAGTCATCTCTCACTGCATCTTCAGGGTTTCATCCAGCCTGGCCTTGAACACTTCCAGGGATGGAGTATCCACAACTTCTCTGGGCAACGTTCCAGTGCTTCTTCACACTCTAGTACAGAATTTCTTTCTAATATCTCATCTAAACCTGCTCTCTTTCTATTTTAAACCACTGCCCATTGTTCTATCACTATCTTCCCGTCCCTCTCCCTCCTTTTCATAAGACCCCTTCAGGTACTGAAATGCTGAAGGTCTTCCTGGAGGCTTCTCTTCTCCGGGATGAGCAATCCCAGCTCTCTCAATCTGTCTTTGTAGAAAGGTGTGCCATCCCTATGATCATTTTCATGGTCTTCTCTGGACCCATTTTAACATGTCCATGTCTTTCTTGTGACAGTACTCCAGGTGGGGTCTAGAGGGGCAGAAACACCTCCCTTGATATGCTAGACTCTCCTCTTTTGATACAGCCCTGGGTACAGTTGGCCTCCAGGGCTTCAAGCACACTCTGCTGGCTCATGTCCAACTTGCCATACTCAAGAATTCACAAGTTCTTCTCTGCAGTGCTGCCCTCAATGTCTTATTCTTCCATCTGGATTCATGTCTGGGATTGCTCTGACGCAGGTGCAGCACATTGCACTTCCTGAACTCCATAAGATTCTCATGGGCTTACCTCTCATGTTTGTCCAGGTCCCTCTGGATGACATCCCATCCTGTTGCTTGGTTTCATGTCATCTACAAACTTGCTGAGAATGCATTTGGTATCACTAGGTCATTAACGAGCATTAGTCCTAAGACAGAGCCCTAAAGGGCCTCCAGCTGGACATGGAATTATTTGCTACAACTCTGTGACTGCATCCGTCCAGCCAATTCCTTATCCACTGAGTAGTCCATCTGTCAAATCCAAATGTCTCCAATTTGAAGATAAGAATGTCACGTGCGATCATACTGAAGGTGCTGCAGAAGTCTAGGTAGATGGCATCTGTTAGTCTTTTCTTGTCAACCATTATCATCACTCTACCATAGAAGTGGCCAGCAGATTGATCCGGCACAATTTGCAACTCTTAGTAAAACCATGCAGGCTGCCTTAGGTCATCTCCTTAATGTTTATTTCTAAAATGTCAATGTTTTGACATCATTGCAATGGCCTTTATTTAATATTATATGCCGCTTACACCTCATTCTGCAGTAAGGAGAATAAACACAGATCATCTGGGGAAGGAGACAACCTGAAAAGTGTCTTTATTAGGGAAGTATGAAAGACTAAACTACCCAAATATTCAATATGTTGAAGGTCATTCCTAAATCAGTCATCAGTCTCTGAGACTTAATTTGAATAGGGATTCTCAAGTGCTGCTTCATCAAAACATTCATGTGTGCCAGAAATGTTTCACCAGGATGGAATTGTGTTTGAATAGAAGTTGCATTATTAATCAGTTACTGAAAATGGTAGGTTTTATTTTGTATATCTGTTGATTGTAACTGTATTTTGGAGGAGTTAAGTATTTTAAGATATGAGGACCTTCTCTCAGTCAAGCTATCATATAGCTGGAAACCCGAAAGCACAGGAGGCAGAAGGCTTGTGGCATTGTAAAATGAAATGTGAAAGCATAAAAGTCCCTCAACTTAAAGAGGCTGTAGAGGTCCATCCTAAAATCTGTTCAGCACAGTTAAGTGAGTGTTATTTATTTAAGTACAGAAGAGCAAAGAAACCTCTATGAATAAAATGGATCAAACCCAGAAAGGTTCGAAATATACACTAGAACTTGATTAAAACCAAATGAGGTTAGATGTTGATGCCAAAAAATTTGGTATATTTTATTTAATAGTACAAGAGGAAAAGAGAAAGAAAGAGAAAAGAAAGGAAGAAATAGCAAAAAGAGGTGTCTGTGGGGGGAACAGGGGGTGTGACAGGGGTTAGGTAGTTGGAACATATCACCCTTTAGAGCCTTTAGAGGGTCCCAATGACGTCTTGTTGCTCCCCTCCATCTGGTCATCTTGATGGTGAGGGTCCCCCATGCCAAAAAGTATAGAATCCAGTGGATTAATATACACTTTGGGCAGGTGGGAATGCCCAGGTGCTCCCCCCCTGCAGGGGGCTAAGTTTGACACTGTCCTTGCAAGACTCTGTGCCTGTTGTATCATTTTGCATTACATGCAGTGCTTTGGTGCAGGGTCTGGGGACCCCTTTGGGTGTGAGGAGGGCCTTTGATGGGCCATGGCACCCCCTCTGCTGTTATTCATGTGGATGTCCCATAGATGTGGCTTTCCCGGGGTGGGGAGCCCACACAGATTGGCCGGTCTGTGCAGTGGAGGATGGGTGTTTAGTGCCTCTCACCAGAGGCTTTTTGACCACACGTCCAAAACCTCTCATCCTCCCGTTTGGTGTGAGGGTCTCTTGTAGCCTGACAGCAGACAGCCTGGGGCTGTGGTCTCCACCCTGAAGGTGTGAGGTTTAATCCTCCTGTGAATGTATTCTTCTCCCTCAGCCCAGATCTGAGTCACTTTCTCTTTTCTCTATCAACTTGCAGTTGGGGTGTGGTGGTCTTCCCTGCAGCTTTTGTTATACAGTTTTGCTGTAATAGGCTAAAGTCCTTCATAAAAATGTTTAAGCCATAAACCATAACATTTCAGTCTCTGAGAGTGAGTCTTACTGGAATCAAACAGTACAGTGGGATGCATCCCAGTAATCATTTGCTATATGTCCTTGCAGAAAGATCAAATAATTTAAAGAATAACCTTTCTTTCCTAGAAAATGTGAAGGATTGCACCAAAATGCTGCTTGTTTTGAGACAAAAGCAATTCCTTGTCTGGATGTAGAAGTTAAAATTCTATTTCTCTTTCTTCTGGTATTAGAGCTGATTTTTTCATCAGAGTGACAGCTCTCTGTTAATGTGACAGCTTGATCAGTCCTGTCATTTTGTATCAGTCCACTAATTGATACGTTGATTCTGTTTTTGAGACCAAACTTGAAGAAAAGATGTTTCTGATGGCTTAGGTAACAAGCTGAGATGTACAGAAGCTAGGCATGTAGGACAGAGAGACAGTAACAACAGTCTGCAATTTAAACATAAGTAATACAGAAAGTGATAATGTTTTACACTAGTTCCTCACAGTCTGCACTGAATGGCATCTTGTGCTGAGTAAGAACTGCTGGAAACTGGCTTGTAGATTTTTCTTTCCCGGTATGGCCAATCTGTTTTTGCTGAAGATCAATATGGGAAAGCAATACCAGCAGGCATTAAAGTGTAAAAGAAAGCAAAAGTGAAAAACCCTTCAGGCTTGCAGACAATGAAATAGTGCATACTTATATAAACTGATAGATCTCCTGAGCTCCTTCAACCACAGCCGAGACTGTGTAACCTCTGCAACAGGTTGTGTCTTGCTAATTACATTTTTATAGTCTTACACTCTCTATCAGTTTAACTTGAAATTCAGTATTCTCTTTGTTTTCTCTTTTCCACCCTATAAAGTGTTATGCCCCACACTACTGAAGTACTGGGCTTCCTAGGAGACAATTGCCTGCAGAGGCAGATGTGCTAAATGGCAATGCAAGGATGATTTGTCGAAGCAGATTTGGGACGTGACATCTGATACTACCTGCAGCACTGTCAAGGGAAGAACATTGTCAACAAGCTGTTAAAAATGACTTCTAATGACTGAGCAAAGTAGATGAAACATCAAGAAAATCACTTTGTTCTTTGTTCTTATTGATTGCCTAATTTAATTGGCATAGTTTTATTGAATTTTTTAACAGAACAAAATGAGATTTTAATGTAATCTCACTGAGGTTGGTTCTAATTAGATATATTAATTTATTATGACTTTCTTGGTTAGAAGAACTAAAACTCATTAATTTGTTTTGATGAAGTTATTTTAAACAAAGTCCCAAACCTTCCAGCTATCTGTACTCTTGGTTATATTGGTGTATTCTTAGTTGAAAATCTACAGACGACTGAAGAGACCAAACAACTTTATTTATTATGTTGAAATTCAAATTCTACAACCAACCAAAATATTGAAAACTTTTGATATTTTACAGATACCATTCTGTAAGATTTTCAGGCATTGATACATCTGTGCTATCAACCTCTGCAATTGTTGCAATAAGAGTGAGACAAACAAAGTATGTTTCTTTGTTTGCATAACTTTTTAAGGCCATATCAGTTTCCAGTTTCATATTAATTCTTGATGATTTAAAAACCCAGATGGCAAAATGAAATATACTCCCTCTAGCCACCCCCCGGGCTCTAGCTAGCTCAGTTGTTCAGGGATTTTAGGGAAATATATTTCATAGAGACAGAATAAAGATTTCAAAAGAGTGGCTCTCACCCCAGCTTCAGTTCAAGCTTTATTCTTGATGTGACGTTCCAGGAGAGCTTGAGGAGAGAGAGCAAACAGGAAGAGACAGGGGTTTATCTAGTTTTGGGCCAAGGAAAGGTATTGGCCCTGAGCCAATAGGGTCAGGAGTAGGTAAGATAGGGAAGAAGGGTTAAACTACATGGCACAGGCTTCAGGGGGACTCTGAGGGGAAAACCCATTCCTCAGAAGAACACAACAGCAAAAGAAGATGTCAGTTTAATTTTGCTCGATTAGACATTGAGTGATTTGCAATACACTTTTGCTTTCAAGCAAGTTGCTTGAAATACGGTTTTATACACTTAACTTCACTCCTACAAGACAGTTTGGATCAAGAGTAATCTTGAAATTCTCTTGTATCACTGAAATTTGATAATTTCTTTCTTGCGTTTATGCATTGACCACATGTAAGCTTTATTGGGACCATGAAGAGTAAGGTGGAAAATTTATATAGATTCAAAGAGCTGTTCTATACTGAGTCTAGAGATGATTTTGCTGCCTGTGTATTTGTGGGATGATATGTACTGGTGAGGAAATAAAAAGCTTTGGTAACACTGGACGTTTTGGGATTTCCAGTTCAAAGTTAGAAATATCACAGTTAGAAATTTCACTGACAACTCCATTGTAAACCATATTTTCTCAACAAGAATCTGCATCTTACCTGGAAAGTATGGGACATACATATCAGAGTAACTCAAATGCTACCTGAGTAATTCAGATAAGTCAAGTGATGTTGACCCACACAGCCCTCTGGTGATGGGACAAAAAGCTGTTGAAAGAGAAGAGATGAGGAATTAACTGCTTTCTTATCTTCATTGGATAGAATAACACTATTTGAGTGTTAGTGGCATTTATTTGTTTTACACAAAAGCTGAGTTTTCTATGTGTAAAAATTCTGTGGTTTATATGGCTTTGTTCATTTACAACATACATAAAGTGACATTTTTACTGTCTTTTAGTCCTTTCTGAACAGAACCAAATGGGTTCAACAGAAGTTCAAGTTCAGGTATGTAATTGTTCAGAAACAATGTCTTTCTCTAGAGGTTTAATGTAACAGAGGCATAGAAAAGGATTAAGATGTCTCTCTTAAATACCTGCTACGTAATACAATTGCTGGAAATGGGAAATAGGCTGAGAAAGGAGCATTCTCTGACTCTGAGAGACAATTTAGTGTGATTACGAATTCTCCGTGTTAGAGAAATTACTGTTGAACAACAATGTCAGTGAGGATGATGGCAAGCTGGGGAAGTCATTAATTTGGAGCACTGTTTTAGATATTTACTTTGATTTATCTGGAGCTGGTATACAGGTCTCAAGGCTGGTTCACAATTCCAATTATCAAGCATTGTGCTAAGTTTCAAATCAGTAAGTGGATGAATGCTGACATTTAGACTGTTGTATCTGCCTGTGTTCTAACAAGCAAATGAGAGAAGTTGGCGCCAACTTTGAATCATTTTGGTACTTCTGCAAGTAGCATTAGGCATTGTGTAACACTGAAGTGGCTAAAGGCAATTGTGTAGATAAGGGCCTTTGCTCCTTTTGGATGAATTCCTGAGGTGTAAAATACTGCTATTGATAGGGGGCCAATTCTTAGTCTCATAGAGGTGTTGTAAAAAAAAAAAAGAAATTTAGTAAGTGTGTGGATATGCTAAGCATATTACTGTCCTAATAAAATGTTACTGATTTTGCAGCAGTGGTCTATTACATAATTTTTTTCTTTGAATCTTAATTGTTTTACTTTTCAAGCTCACATTAATAAGAAGACCTTATTATGGTCTTAATTTCTCAAATCAGATTTCATGAATTTTTGCTGACAGAACATGGTTACAGCTATGCAAGACACATAGAAAAATAATAAATCTTAGAATTTTGGAAGAGAAGATTATCCATTAACTTTCAGCTTTTTGTAGTCCTCCAAATGAAACTCAGAAACAACAAAATGCAGTGAAATATGAAGATTAGTTGGCAGTAGCATTTATAAGTGGCCATTGTTAACATGTCAGGAGTGTGTCTAGATTTCTTCTTTGATGTTTTACTATATGGCACAAACCCCCAGTTGGGGTTTGCTTTTTCTCCTGTTTATTACTCTCTGTCTTTAATTGGACATTGGTCTTATAGGGCATTGTTCTTGCTGCTTCCATCTTGCAGTGTTTGAAACACAGTGCAGCCCTTTTCCCCTCACCTTGCATTCTATTAGAAATAAGCCATATAGGAAGATGGTATGAGAGTTTTTTAGTTAGAATTAGGAAAAAAACCCCCAGCACTTATAGTTAGCTTGAGCTCTTCTTGCATGACGCACAGGCACGTTTCTGCTAAATCAGACTTGACTGAACACTTGCAACAGGCTGTGAATGCTCTGATGTTTGACAGCTTCTGTTTCAGGTTTCCTTCAAGACAGCATGGTTCACTATCAACTGATCCACTCCTGAAATTGAATCTTAAAGCTTTCTGCAAGTACTATGCTACACTCCCATCATGCAGGAGGGAAACAGTCTGTTGCTCATTCTGACTGTGAAATGAGCCAGTGCTATGTGATTACCTTTCAGTTTGACTCTGGGAAGTAACTTGAACCTCATCAGATTGTGCATTATTTGGTTTCTCTGTATAGGTGCTCACTCTTTTCACAGGCTTTCTGAAGTGTTGCTGTAATTGTTGATTTGTGTTGATTTTTCTTTTCACATAACACCATATGCTGCAGTTGAGAGATGCATTCATGACTTGTTTTCACACAGACTAAGTCCTGAATCACACATACATTGTCTTGATGCAATTTCCTTTGACAGTCAAGAAAGCCTGCTGCAGTTGTGGATGCATTAAAAGGCAGAAACCAGTAGTCAAAACCAGAAGATAAAATCAATATAGCCTAAAAAAGGTGGAATAATATAACAAATGTGTAAATGAACTTGTGATAGTTTCCCATTTGTGTCAGTTCACAAAATAAAATAATAAAAGTTCATGCAAAAAAGGAATTAAATAATGCTTTAGGTGAAATGTTTCAATTTTCTTGGGAAAAGAAGAGATGTAGTAGTGTCACTGGGAGAAAACTATTGTTTCCATGAAAAAAACCCAAAAAACCCAACAAACTCCCAAACAAAAAATGTTATATATTTGGAAGAGCGTGAGTATTTATGGATAATATAAAAGGTGATGGGTAAGTCTTAGAATAACAGTGTTTGTTCAAAGTTTAAGTCAATTTCAATCAGTAGGGTGAGATTTCTGTGTTTGACAGCTCACTTTGTGTCTGTCTCTGATGGAGTTTTAGAGAAAAATGAAGGACATATCCAAGGCTAGAAACTGCCAAAGATGGGACCTGAGGCTAGACTTATATCCACTGACAATACCCACATTCCAAGAGCTCTCCTGCCCTCTACCATTCTCTCCATCACTAGTAGACACAAGCTATTTTCTTTAAGTCAAGTCAATAACTTGGCCATTATCAAAACAACTTGATGAGCTGGAAAGTCATTTTGCACTGCCTTTTCAAACTTAGAGAACTAAATTCAATAAAAGCACCTCAGATCTTTTGGGAGAAGTGACAGTCTAATCATTAAAGGAACATGTTCATTATGAAACACCAGAATATATCTCACTGAGAGCAGGAGGAGATATATTTGGTTATTGAGCTTTCTTTTCTTCACAAATTTTGTCAATACCTGTGTAGGGAGAATGAAAGTGTTCATTATTGTGAGGTTTTGTAACCAGGATGTGTATGATAGGGATAAGAATATATTTATCAGCGGAAATGTTGTCATACCATATGATTGCCAGTGATGATTTTTTCGTCTTGGTTTTTTAGCTTCCTTAAATTCACAGAAAGTTTGATTAATTCTTATTGAGGTATGAATTAAAAGCATATTAGTTTTTCTCAGTTATTTAGTATCATTACCATGCTTCTTTCTTTCTTTTTAGTAAGTCACAGTGAAGAAGGTAGACACATTCTGTTCCATTTGGTTACAGCAATGCTTAATGAGAATAATGCATGTACTGTTCACTTGTTAGGGTTGTTAACCCATTATATTTTACCCTGGTGTAAAGGGGGTGTAAAACTTGGACTGAAAGGGGTTTAAACTTGGACTCCACTTCCCAAAATTCTTGTTATTTGGTGATCTGATTTATCTTGTAGGAATGGGTGGTCTTTAAATCCATCTCACTCTTGTGTCCTTACTTCTGGAACAGCTGAAAAAGTCAGTGCCAATCTGAGTCTTCTCTGCTGTGTGCACCTATAGAGCATAGGATTGATCCTTTCTTTTTCCCTCTGTGAAGGGAGCCTTTTCTTGCATCTCAAGTGCAGTAAGGAAGAGAGAAGATATTCTGTTTTGTGAAACTCTTTTCTACATCAACTCTTTTTTCATTCTGATACAGGGTTAAACCTTTACCTCCAGCTTCTGAAATTCTTTGTTAAAAATGAGACTGCTGTCAGTGGCTTGCAAGAGGTCACAAGACTGATTGTTTGGAGATGCATGTCCTGTAGTGTCAGGAAGCTGAGGAGTGGGCAGAGCAATGGAGAAGGCAGGCTCTGAAGAGCACCAGAACTGCCCCTCTGCAGCAGCCTGCCCTGGGGAGGGAAGTGCATTTTTGGCATTTTCTCTTACTTTATTAGAAAGATGGTGGGTGCTTGGTGTATAAGGGTCAAAACAAAGGTGTCTGAGGATTTTCTCTGCCCCCTCTCCCCTCCTCCCCTTCTCTTGAACCCATAGGGAGTATACACAGATGTCTCAGCTGAAAAGGAGTGGTGGTGAAAGATTTCCAGCCACGACAGGGGAGGAGGCCAGGGACCTGGGGTGAGCTGCAGCATGTACTGGCCCCACAGCTTTGAGGTAGCAGTGGATTAAAAGCAGTCATGTTGCATGCAGGTTGTTCTATATGTGGGTTCATTTTTATCTCAGCCTAGTGACTCCTTTCCCAAGTGCTGTTTTCTTTTGTAGGCAATATTTATAAAGAGTACTTTGCTTTTTATTAATTGCTTGTGAGACTGTCCTGGGATACCTTAATGTGCAGATAGTGAATGTCTATACTCATTGCTTTGTCCTTTTATTGAATTTTGTGAAGTTAATAATTTAACAAGCGAGGAGCAATATAGCTAGACATGATGCTGTTATTTCTGTTGCTTCCGGTGTTTCCTGGAATACGATAAAAGTTAGGACCTGATATCAATTGTTTCCTAAAATAAGAAAAGCCTTTTTAGGCATAATGTCTGGTTAGCTGTTTATTTCTTAAGAATGTATATGAAAAAATATCTGTAGCATACATACCCCCTAGCCTATATCATTATAGCTGATAAATTCAAGGCATCTAATCCAAACTCATGCTCAGTTTATTCATGACTTTTTCAGAAGAAATGTAAGCTTACCACAAGATTAAACAACTGACTTTTAGCTCCCAGAGAAGAATGTTGTTGTACTTTTGAGAATCTCATATAATGAAAAGCAGAGCTTTATTGCATACTAATGTCACAATAAGAAATTCTGATTAAAAATCAGAAGTTTAGGTGTAGGAAGTGTGGGCAAAAGTTGGACTTCTTTCCTCATAGGACTTCTGATTTTTAATGGTGTTAGAGTATTTGCTGTATTTTTTAGAGCCAATTTATCATCTTCTAGATAGTGGATTCAGGGCTTTTCTAGTGCTTGATTTATCAAGGAGACTGGTACTGAAGTGTTTTGTATTTTAGTCCAAGTACCATGAGGGTAAAAGTGACAAGGATTTTGTCATTGATTGACGACTGCCAAATCATATTTCATGACTCTGTTCACTTTTTCTTTGTTTGTTTCTGGCATTTTTATTTTCTTTCTCTCCCAGTTTGTATATTTTGTAACATTTAAGCATCTCCTTTAGATGAAAGACACCACATTTTCTTCTTGGCTTATTGTATGACCTCTGGCGGTCACTTAGATCCTCTGTTTCTTGGTTTAATGACATGTAGAAAGGAGAGATAGTTACACCCGTTGGCAAATATTTTAAGAACTATCCCTTAACAAATACAAAAAAAATTAAAGGGTTATTGAGGTAAGTCAGAAGGGTTCCAGCGTGTTGATTAATGAATAAACAAAAACTGACCCTACAGGATTGTCAGCTGTACAACTTCACTTGTGGTTTACCGAGGTTCCCATTTTGAGCAGAAGGTCAAGAACAGATGAAATGGTGAGATGATTTTGAATTGTGTCTCAAATGTTCTCTTCAGCTTCTGCTGAGACTGGGTATAAAGGATACAGTAGTTCCTTCTGTATTTTTTTTTTTAAATTTGCTACAAATAGGGGACATTGCTGTTTATTCACTTTACAGAAACCAATCAGGAACCACAGTAAAAGAGCCTTATTATTTCCTTTTATATTATTAAGTCAAAGAGTAATTCAGTTGCATTAATTTAACTTACACTTAGAAGTCACAATCATATTTGAGACTCCAAGATGGTCTTGTGTCGACTTTAATGCCTGAGTTACTGGCTGTACAAAAGTAGAAGAGAAGCTGAAAGCAATGATGAGTCTGTAGTGCTATGCAGTAGCCTTATGCCATTTATGTACCTGGGCAGAAACAAGAGACAATTTGTGGTTCTAATGTATTTCTGAGAAAGCGGAGAGCTGTTGACTCTGCAGAAATAAGAGGCTTTTAAACATGTAGTTAGTACTGCTGTCAACAGATTGGCAAAATGTAAATATGAGTGATTGTTTTAATCCTGTTACACATTTTCTTTAGCTGATCTCATGTATTTTATGCTAAAATTGATTTTAACCATGAATATAAACAATCAGCTTCTTCCAGATTACTGCAACCCATATTGTCTGTAGGCAAAAGCATATATGACAAGGGCTAGCAGCAACTGGGTTAAATATTGATTTTTATTTATGTCTTCTTTCCCAATAATCGGTCAAGAAGACGTGTGAAAAATTCTTCTTCCAAATTGTTATTATGAAGTACTTCTCTGGACAGCGCAAGAAGAAAATACCAAAAAGGTTTATTTATTTTTTTTACTTTACAATTAGTGTAGAACTGGTGATTTCAGATAGCAGCCCAACCTCATTGGCTATTACTAAGAGTAAAACATGGGGTTAAGGCAATAGTTAGGGTGACATTTCCAAAATAGGCATCTGCTTTTGGAAACATAGGGTTCAAGAAGCAGCTACTGAGGTCAAAAATTTGAAAGCACTGTACGATTAATATGTCTAATGTGTCCAGATATTTGAACTTAAATTGCCTCTCTAGTCCTTGCAGAGTAGATACTCCTAGTATTTGATTGGATGTTCTTCCCTTTTCCCCCCAAGAATGTTATTTATTTAAGCTAATCAGTGATACCCTAAAGCCGTTTGAGATGAGCTGGCTTTACTGTGGTCCCAGGACTTTATTTGAGATGACTTCTGCAGGAGGTCCTGCTGATTATGCTCATCACTTCAGTTGTATGTCTGCAAAAGTGATTTGGAAAGTGGAGACCCCTGTTGCTAGTGATCTAAGAGGTGAGGACAGACTTCAAATTCTCTCCATGTTTCTTAACATGTAATCAACCTTGTCTAGGAGAAATCTAGCTGGCACATTTGACAGCTAACTCAATGCTCATGGTGCATAGAGTTTGGTACTCCTCTGGAATTCCTTGAAAAAATGTGAGCAGTAAGAGAAAAGCCTGCCTGAAGAAACTGATGGTATTTATAGAGGTGAAGGTGATCTACTGATGTTGCCTGTTCTGCTTTCCAGAACACTGAAAGTGGCTTGTGGTTTGAAATGTTTCCAGAAGTGGTCAGCTTCTTGTGCTCTTGAGTGCAGCTGTCATTTTTTGGGTTTCAAGGAGAATTTGAAGAAAAGTCTGCGCTGTGTCTCAGTTGTCTAAGGTTCTGTACATGGCTGTGGGGAGAGCTGATGAGAATTTCTACTGCAGCACACTATGGAGAAATCAGAAGGAAGTGCAACTGGCAGAAGAAGATACCAGCCTTAAAGATAACTGCATGTGATGACTGGGCTTAGGGCAGAGCTTCCTTTTATAATGGTGTGACTGTTGTGCATTGACTAAATAAAGGATATTTGGTGAATGGCATGGGCAGGATGACTGACCTTTTGACTGGTCATTTTGATGGGTATCCTAATGCAGTAGCCACTTAGTTCTCTCTAGATCAGACTCTGTGCCCTAATCTGTCCAATTGCCTTTAGAGTTGTATGAGTACTAACACAGCATAACCTTTTTTTCAGCCATTAGTTGTGCTTTTGAAAGAATTCCCTCCTAACCACTTCTCTGTGGTATGTTAATCCTTTTGAATCCGGAGCAGCAGTTATGACACCTTTACTCTTACTGTGACACTGATTGGTTTCACACATAAATTAAATGAGTTACACAGCGTGATGAATGTTATGTTTTAGTGCAAGACTCCTGCTATATTGTCAGACAGACAATACAGTACAAAATTGTAGCTTACAAACTTCAAAAGGATTCTACCAAGTAAGTAAAGTAAGTGTAGCTTTCCTTCATAGTTTTCATTGAAATTAACCCACTTGCCATGGTTCGATTTTAATTTGTGATGTCATTGTTCCATACTAATACTGAAACCACCACCTCACAGAATAACAAGAATATGTTTTTGTTTAGATAAATAAAAAATCTGTTATGTGTTAGGATGTCGATTTTGTATTTAATGTATCAGAATATTTAAATATATGATGTTCATTCCATTGCATTTTATTAATGCTACTATGATGTGCTTTCTGGAACATTTATTTTTACTTTTTTTTTAACCTGCACAAGCATTTATAGGATTTTGGTTATACATTTTAGGAAAACAGCCTGAACTTTAACACTGAAACAAACATACAGTTCATGCAAACCTACAATTGATAAAATTAAATTACTAGTGTGCATTTTATAGTGCATCTGCACTGATTTGAAGTTAATTTCATATGAATTTAGACTTCTAAGCCCCTGTCAGCCACTATATTGTCGTGGTTTTTTTCTTTTTAATATAGTTACTATTTTAACATTTATTAAATTTTAATGAACATAAAATTCATTAAAATGCAAGTTTAAATTGCTTATTGGTCACTGTGGTTGCCCTCCAAAAAACCAGCTGGGTCTTTTCCCTTTCCCCTGTGTCTCTCCTGCTCTCCAAGCCCATCTATGTGGGCTCCAAATATGTGTTGTTTTGTTTTACTTTCCTACTTTATATAGAGGTTATTTTTCATATCTATGCTGGCTGAAAAGTTCCATGTATGATTGAGAGATTGTACTGCAGATTTGCCTATGTGAGTTGTGCTTTGGTTTCCCTGGTGGAATAAAGTGTAGGAATTTAAATGCTTTCAATTTGGGGTCTAGACTTGAAAAATAATGAATCACTTTCCTTTTTTAGTGATCTGATGATTTAAGGAGCAGAAAATGAAGAAATCTTAGCTAGTGGTCTGTGGCACATTTGATTTGGGGAAGTCTCTTTCAAAGGCTGAAACAAGAGTTGAGAAAAGTTTCTTTAAATGTTTATCTTTTTATTTTGGTTCTTACCAGGTCCTCAGATCTCTAACTATCCTTATGAACATTGAATATTTTGCCTCTAGGAGATCAAAAGGCTGATTTTTTTTAAAGCAATGCAATTGTAGTCTTTGTGAGCAGAAGCTTTCCCTTTGCCACGGCCATGCTTGGCTTTTAAAGCTCATTTAATAAGCAATTTAATGACAACAGAGCCAAATTTGCTGTCAGCCACTAGCTGTGCTCTGGTTTAGGGAGTACACGTGTGCTTTGCCTGCTTTCCTGCTTGGAAAGGGTGACATGACCTTGAGAACTGAAGCATGCCAAGACACTTGCCAAGGAGTGAAGCAGGGCAGACATGCTATTCATCTATCCCTCTGGAGACAGCCACACTTGGGCTGTGTTAGAATCATTACAAAGGCTTAGCTGGGAAGTCTGCAGCTTTTAATGCCATTTCATGGTAGTAAAACTTGTTGTCCCACCAGCTAAAAGAGTGGGTGTTTTAATAGAATAAGCATTTGATTAATGAAACAACGTGTACTGTACAGAAGAAATGACCATAAAAAGCTGCTTTTTAACAGTCTAAAGTACCTTTTGCAGCTTGGAACCTTTTATCACCTTGTAAATCGCCCCTTGAGATGAATAGTTGAAGTTAGATGAGGCACACTTCCATTGCCAGCATATCCTCCTTCAGATATTATTATAGAGCTTGGGCTGCAGCTGCTTCAAAGCTGCCCTTCTCACCAACACATTTTTACATCTTGCTTTCATTATGCCAAGGTGCATTCTGTGTTATTGCAGTGGCTTTGTTTTTAATAATCCTCTTGATGAAAACATTCAGACCTGAGGGAGGTCCACTATTTCTCCTTATCCTTCTCTTACAAGGTGGTGACCATTTTTTGCTACTTTTGTTCTGTTTTATAGATAATGTTCAAAGGTGCTAGTTAACAAGACTTAAACATACTCAGGAGGAGAGGAAAAGGCATAATAAAGCCTACTTTAAAGCAAATATAAGAGAGAGAATAAAGTTATGTCATTTTCATTATGGAGGATTGAAAACTTCTCATTGCTTTCAGTGGGAGTATAAGCAGGAAAATAAAAAACATGACCCTAACAGCAAACAGATGGCATTCCCTTTTCTGTGATTTTGTACACTTTTGAAGTTGTAAAGGAACCACATAAGCAGTCATGCTTTCAATTACTTTCTCCACTAACAGAGGCAGACACAAAATTTATTTGTTTTTTCTTACTGATTACTCTTCCATTCCAGTCAGTGTGTCTGAGCTCTAAATTCTCTTATGTGAAAGAAAGGGAAATAAACTTCAGAAAGTTTTTTGCCCCAAAACCAAAGGAAATATTTACTAAGTTTAAAACTTTAATTTGCTAGCCTCTCTCCTATTTTGCCCTTCTAGGGAATTAGAATGGATACTGCAACGATATGCATTCAATTTAGTAGAGATGAGCATCTAAAAATAGCACTTTTCCATAAGAGGCATCTCTCCACAGAATGAATGGAAGACCCTCTCAAGTTCCTCATTTTTCTCTTTCTCCATTGTTGCTAAGATATACAATGATCATCCAAATCTAATAATTTTCCTTCACAATATTAGTACGAAATCTATTTTTTCATGTTACTACTAACCTGAAAGTGAAACCTTATAAGAATGAATATGATAAATTCCATAAAAGCTCTAAAATGGAAAAAAACCACAATGTCAAGGCAATCCAAATTAAAATAATATATTCCCAGTATGGCTTCAAAATAGCTATTGTGTTTCAGAGCAATGATAAGCTTAGAAACAAGAGTATTTTATGTTTCCCTGTACTTTTATGCTAGGGTCTCAAAGTACTTTACAGTTGTAAATTAAGCAATGTTATAGATGGTGGGGGGAGAAAGCCATTTGTATGTGGAGAAAAAAAATTATGGAGGGGACAATATAATGTAACCTGTAGTTAGGGGCAGAAGTAGGAAGACAAAAATATTTTTTGATTCATGTATCTTGATTTTGTGAGCTTACCAGTCATCCCTTACAAAATGTATTTTTGTATGGTTTCAGAAACTATTCTGCAACTCCCAACACTGATATAAATCAATGGTCACAGGAAAGGAAATGAGATATTTCTCGAGCTAGATTTCCTGCTCTGCTATTGATTTTCCATGTACCTGTATCTTAACATTGGTCAGTAGTTCACTTGTCCTTTGTAAACTCATGCACTGATATCCTTGAAAGAACTAGATAAGTGTAAACAAGTTTCTTTCTGTACTGAATGAAGATGCCAGCTGATAGCTGTTATATCTCCGTGTGCAGGTTCCTCTCCTTCATCATGCTCCAGAGGTGACGAGCTGCATCCTATAGTTTCAGAAACCAGTGGGAGGTTTTAGCAACTTTGTGTTTTTTTTTTTTTTTTTTTTTTTTTTTTTTTTTTTTTTTTTTTTTTGTTTTTGTTTTTGTTTTTGTTTTTTTTTTCCCCAGACCCTCTAGATATGAAATAAGAAACAGCTATGGATATACTGTACAGGACTGTTTGTAAAAAATGTTACAGGAAGCCTCCTTGTGGCATACAGAGTGATCTGATTTCTTTTTTTTCTGGAAACCAGGATGGTACTACTGTGCATATGTGGATGAATACTTTTACATTTTAGCTGGCTACTATAGGCTCTGGCATGGCACATGCCTCATTTTTGTCCTGGGACCTCTTGGGCACGTCTGAGGGATTGTGCCTCTTCAAGTCATGGGACATGAATGACTGAGATGTAGTCATCTACATTGTCTGCTTCCAAAGTTAGGTTACTTCAGGCAGCCTTATTCCTGGATGGTGTAGCCTTCTTTTGAAAAATTTTTTTATCTATAGGCCTTGGCTAAAGCAGTTAGAATCCCTTTTTTGTCCTTAGCTGAGGTCTGTTTGTCCGTCTGACAAACTTGTTAACTGTCTATATCAAAAGTTGTTTCACACAGAATACAAAGAAAATCAGTTGAATCTGAACTGACTGACTACACTCCCCATGCTTTATAGCATATATAATAGTGCATATTCACCAAATAATGATTTCATAATATGAGCAGGCCTGCTGGTTTTATTTTTTTAAAGTCAGGCTTTTGTGTGAAGAGCCACTGAAACCTCTCCTTTCTTACCTCTTTTCTTGTTCTATTAATTTCCAGGGTATTGCATCCTTGATCACAGAAATATTTCAAGAAAAACAATGTAACAGAATTCCCCAGAGTGAATCTTCAGTGAAACCTTCCCATCCTAGTAAACTACAGTTCCTGATTAGAAATAAGGCAATCTGTTTTACTTTCATTAATTTTTCAATCCAGCATTTTTTACTCTGGTCTTTATACCTCGTACTCTCTGAAGTTTCCTGTTTTGATGAAGACAAACAGTATTTCAGTGAAATGCTGCAATTTTCTTCTGAAATGTATCCCTGTTCCTCAAGGTTCAAAAATAACTCCCCACATGCTTTTAGACATTCTAATTATCAGTTTGCAGCATTAATGATATTGGATTTAGAAATGGTCCAAAGAGATAAATATCATGTATGAATGTAATGAGAATGGAATTTTGAAAGAGAATTTTAATTGTTTTATTATCTCCTAAGAGAACTGAGGAATAATGTCCGTGTTAGATTTTTTTAGAAAAAAAGGAGAATCAGACTCAAGGATGACTAATGGGTTTCCATTAAGGAAATAATGTCTAAGTTATAACATTTCTTTTCAATGAAGTGATAATAACTTGGCTCTAAGAGGTAAGTTACCTTAATAAATTTTCTTTGTTAATTTAAAATCCCTTTTATGAAGCACTGAGCATGCTCAGAATTTCTGGATTCCTCTATTTGAGCAACAAGAATTAAAAAAGGAGGTAAAGCAGAGGTATTTTTATTATGATGCTGTCCAGGTTTTCATAGTTACAGACAGTAAAATTAATATGAAAATATTTGATAGCTGTAATGCAAAAAAAACCCATTTAAAAATAAAATTAAAACATAGAATTAAATTAAAAAATTAAAATTAAAATTTAAAATAATAAAATAGAAACCCAAATTAAAATAATAGATTTATCTGTCTAAATATGAAAAAATTAATCTTGCACATTCAAAGAAGCAAGTGATTTTAGGCCTCAAATGGAAGTCTTCCTACTGAATTCAGTGGTCAATGGATCAGGCATTTCTTGCATTTTCCCCAGCTTCTTTAAATATACAGCAGAAATAATCTTTGCTGGTTGGAACTGATGAGGAAAATATTGATCTTGTGACTTCAGGATTAACAAGAATAGAGAGGAACTTCCACAGTCACTGAGAGATTGATGGCTTTGTTTTCTGCAGGGTTCACTGCATCCTGCTTGGGGTTAGCTCACGCTTTTTGAAACCAATCCTTATTTCTGATCATTCTTATAAGATTCATTCTTTTTTGCCATTGTGCCTTTTTTTTTTGGCACTTTTCTTTTCATGTGAACTTCCCAACATTGTTAGGTGAGAATTTTAAGGGAGTTGGGAGTTAATTCAGAGAGGTTTGAATGCCAAAGTTGCTGTGCACATCTCATTTTGTGTTATGTATTCAGCAGGCAATTTACATATATATAAGATGCATAAGATGGTAGAATTCAAGTTTCTCTCTTAATACCTCATGGAATTTTAATGATTTTTAATATAAATGTTTGGTAATTGGTATGTAAAAGCAAAAAAATTTCATATTTCAATGTTTGGCTAGTGTATTTAAAAGCAAATTGTAGTAAACAACTAGCAGATGGTGAATTAAGTGCTATGATTTCTTTAGGTTCTCTGAGAACATGTATTTTCTTAGTAACTGCCAAATGTTCATTTCATGCCCTTCTCTAGATCCTATAAGGAAAAACGGTGAAACCAATTTAAAAATGTATTTTGCATTTTTGTTGACAGCTTGTAGAATAAATTTCAAACATACAGGATTCCAAATGCTTTTAACACCTGTGTAATAGAGAATTTGTAGGGGAAACAATGATGGTGCCAGAAATACTGCAGTGATGTTGCTGATAGGACTGTGACTAAATGAAAGATGTAAGGTACTGCACTGATACATTATCCTAAAAGTGCAGTGAACTCATGACTAGCTTGTGTTTGAAATTCTGTTGTTGAAATCTGACTCTATTCAAGAAAATAATGGAATGTATATAAAGAGATATTTTTTCTCTTGATCTCCCAGTATTTTGGGATGTTCATTTAAGCTAGAAATGATTGCCATAGTTCCCTGAATGTCTACAGAAAACCAGACAAATTAGTATCCAGTAGCCTTAGACTTGCAGCTTTCTCATATAAAAAAAAAAGTCCTCTCTGATAGATACACCCCTACCAAGGCTGACTGCAGCAGATTTAATTTGATCTTTCAAGCACAGATTAAAAATAGTGTTCTTGTTTCAGTTAGAACATTACCACTTAAGATTCAATACAAAAGGAGCTTTTTCATCATCTCAAAGCATGCACTCTCAAACATTTTAACTGACAGTGGTTTAGTATTTGCGTTATCTTTTCCTGACTGTGCATTTTTCACCCGAGACAGAAGATAAAAGTTTATGTGAGAGAAGATCTGCAGTAACATCAAGAAAAGGCTTCTTATTCTGTATTGCTGGGGACTACAGAAGAAATTGGTGATTTCATTAAAAGAAATTGCATTAAAAATTAGTTGAATTTTCCATATGTGAGCATTTTTGCATATTTAGCTGATGCTGCTCTTTTCTAAGGAGGCAAACAGCATCAAAATTGTTTCAACATTACCACAAAATTGTAGTGTCGTAAAGGATTCTTCCAGTGTTCATGGACCAAGGAAGATGTTTTTTGTGTGGATTAATTGTAGAATTCAAAGTTCATCCAGTCTGTATGTAGAAGTAAGTACACAGATGTAAGATCAATTATTCTAAAGAAAATAAGGTATCTAGGGCCAAGTCCTAAATTTATTTGCACCTCAGATAGATTTGCTAACATCCACTTTCATATATTTTATGTCATGTTTTAATTTGATTAAAATAGAACAGCCTTCTCAGGTAAGTGGTTTAGTCACCATCCCTGAAAGTATTTAAAAGCATGGTTTAGTGGTGAACTTGGCAGTCTTAGGTTTGTGGTTGGACTCAGTGATCTCAAGGGTCTTTTCCAACGTAAATTATTCTGTGAACATGGTTTAGGGCTTGAGGACCTCCCATAAGAGTCTTTGCTTTGATAGTGGGTTCATGCTGTACTGTAGTGCCCAAGGGAGCCACTGCCTTCTGTTGTCATGCACAACGTAATGCAGACTGATCAAACTGTGTTAGTGTTCTGAGCATTTGGCAGAGTGTTGTAAAACATGAAGCATGTTCAGTTATCTTTGTTGGTTGATCTTCCTCTCCCTTTTCTGTGTGATCAGCTGGATAGATGGGAAACGCATGGAAGTGGCCAGTCAGTCTAGATGGATGGACTGGCTAAAGCTTGCATGTTCCACAGCACTGATATATTTCACATAATTTATCAGGCATTAAAATTCCAATATCTCATATTTGTGAAAAATGCTGTACTGAGAGCTAAAACAGCACTTATGAAGACTGCTTTCAGAAAATGAAATGTTAATAATTCACCCCTGTCTAATCGTAATTGATCTTTTTATCTGTGGGTTTAATGTCTAGTCCCAATAATAAAAAATGGTCTATATTAGAACCATTAAATCTGACAGAGAAATTATCAGCATGATTGTATGGTTGAATTTCCAGGTCTGCAAGGAACTTTGTATGCACAAGTGTGTTCTCGTGATCTCTTAGCTTTTAAACCCTTGATCCCAAATCCATTGTATTAGATGATAGAGCCCTCGCAGCCTTCTGCAGAGACTGAACAGAACACTCAATGTGTTCCTTGTAATCTCTGTTCCTGGCAGAGGTGCCTATGACAATAGATCCCTGTAAAGATTTTTTCCTGCCTAAACAGAATGTTTTCTGTACACAAATCAACACTCTCTGCCCATATTCTGTCCAGAGTATTACTACATGTGACTGGAATGGCTTACAACAACGAGTGGAGCAATGCAATAGTAGCAGGTCTCTAGAGCAGAAAAATTGATCTTGAGGATCTGACATTTATGCTACACACATTTCAAAAGTTTTAGATTAAATTAACTTAGGTTCCATAGGTGAGAGTACACTCAGTGTTCTCCCAGGCTTCAGTTGCCTCATTTAGTTGAACTGGAAGGTATTGGGTGCTCTCTGAGACCTTTTTGTTGTACAAACAGGGGTATGATACATGGAGAGAGAGGAAAATACACATGAAAATCACATTCCTGATACCAAAACACTTGCATTCAGCGTTGGCTTGATTTGAGTTGTTTCTTGACTGAAGACATAAAGTCTCAAGATCAAAATAATTGATTAAAAAGGGAGACTAAAAAAATAGCCATTTGATTTTCAGATTATGAAATTTTACTCAGAATTACTAGACAATTATTTCTGTAATAGTTTCAGATTCTCTTTGATTAATGTAGAGTATTTTTACTAGAGGTGCTGGTAACACGTATGTTGGGTGTATGTATTCCCCCTTAATGGAGAAATCTAAGGATGATGTCAGATGGGAGTGCTCTTCAAGGCACGTGAGCAGTGAAATCTGTTAACAAAGGAACTGAGTTTGTTTGGATATTGAGAAGTATTTCTTTTATTGAGATGAAGTTGTTGTTTGTAGTGTGAAGAAGTAGGCTAAGAAATACTCAGTTTGAAACTTTATTATAGAAGTATTGGTCATACTGTTTAACTTTCTTCTTGACCTAAAACATTATGATCCCATTTCTCAGCTTCAGTCTAATCTGACAGTAGTGGAGGTATTTCAAACGTTCTAAGTCCCTACAAGTTTGTGAAAGTGTGACCTTGGGTAGAAGTACCAGCTGTCTGAATGGGGGAAAGGCTGCAACTGAGCCCTTGCTGGACAACATAGAATCCACACTGAAGGAAACCAGGAACCTAGGACCTTATTAGGTACAGGAACAGCCACTCAAACATAACAAAGTGCTCATCAATTGTTATGTTAAACATGAAAATTTAATTTACATTAGGATTTTTCTTTTCATCTTTTACTGTGAAAAACTAAACTTAGGAAGCTGAAATTGAGGCTTTGTATTACTGAGTAGGTTATCTCTTCTCATTGGTTGAAATGAAAGCAAGAGTGTTGCATTTTACTGTTCTGTAACTTCTAGTCTATTTGGTTTTGGTGATTCACTGAAGAAAATAAGCAGGAGAAAGATAATGTAATTCCTGAAGCCATGTGTATAGAACATGACCAGAAATTAGGAGCTTCAGTGATGCTATAACTGAAATTTGCAGTTGCCGAGAGATGCTGGTTGATGCTATTGCGGGCTTGCTGTTTCTTTTATCTGCATATAGCAGCAATGTTCATTTGAAAAGGAGTGTTTAATGTCATCAGCAGTCACTTGACAAACTCTGCTCTGCATGAATCTCAGAGTCAGTTTTAGGAACAGCAGGTTAAATGTTCACATTTGTACAAGTAAATGGATAGTACCAATTTTCCAGAACCCATGTAGTTGGAAGAGGTTTGCATCCTGCTTCTACAAGAAGAATTCCAGCCACCAGAAGTTTCCTACATTGATTTAATTGGGAAATATCTTATTCAGACATCTTTATCTAGTTTCCCTAACAATAGTTGGCTGCTTTCCCTTACTCATGAAAACACAAATTCACTGAAAAATGGTAGCACAGAAATAAGGAGAATGACTTCTGGTTGAAATGACATTGTATGTGCAGCTCAATTTATTAAATGCTCTGATATGTTGATTTAGAAAGCTGAAAAGAACATCTCCTGTAATAAAGTATGTCCTTACAATGTAGCATTAAAAGTGTCTGCCCAGTTGGGGAAAATACATTTCTACTAACACAAGGTTGCCTTCCCAAACACATGCCTGTGTATTTTCTATCACAGTACAGGAACAGATGAAGTGGATTTATTTAATTTTTTCTTTTCAGCATAAACCCTCAAGATCTCAACTTTCACCCATTTTTTAGAAGTTACCATCTGTAAGGGAATTAATTTTTAAGTGTTGTTAATTTTATAATTTCTCAACTACCAGGTGGCTCACATTACAGTGTGGTTTTTTTTTTTTTTTTGGGTTTTTTTTTTTTTTTTTTATTCTTTCACTAAAATACTTTCTCATTTGAGTATCAGTCTGAAAATTATACCCAGGTCTGAATAGATATATAAATATAAGAAAGTTATAACTGCCTAATGCTTGAAATTGGCATCAGTTTAGAGTGGTTTGGACTGTGTGTCATAAACCCCTTAATGATAACAAGCATCTAGGGGTCCTAATTCTCATGTACCTTATCCTAGGTTTGTATCAGCTCCCTGACTGGTGTAGAATAACTTCTGATTTATAGATACCAGATTTATGGCTTCTGTGGATTATCTTAATTTAGTTTAATTAAAATGAAATTAATCAAAACCAATTCAGGAAATGTTTTATCAAAATACTACTTGCACAGTATTTTTCTGTATTGTGGACAGATACTCTGAGGACATTAGGAATTCCTTCCGATACCGTGTGTGCATACAAGGACATGCAGCTCAGCTGATTTAGTCTTAGTTGTAATGAAAAAAAAAAAAAATCCCATTACTAACAGTTTTCAAGGTTTTATGTATTTAAGCAATTCTCTAGAATCTAGCGATGCCATTTTTTATTAAGGGCTTATTTTTATTAAGTATCCCATTATCCTTTCAGTAGTTGCAGGCAAGAATCATTATCTTCACTTTAGAAAACTGACACAGATATTACAATTTCCTGAGGAGCAGAGAACTATATTCTTTATTAGAATTCCCTTCTTGATTAAATAATATGAGATGCTAAATGTTCTTATTTGTAGGCTCAGTATGTTTAAAAGTTAAATGTTCTTTAAGGATTGTCCACTGTTTGTAAACAATCAATCCCATCCATACATACTAAGGAAAAAAACCCTAAGCACTGGATTGTATGGAGTGTCATAAAAAGGTGACTTTCCAAAACTCTGCCTTGGGTGGTAAGGTGATGCGCAGCACTAGATGTAACGATGTCTCCCTTGCAAACACCAGAAACATATGCTTTATATATAGAACATCACAACAAAAAAAGGATAAAATAAAAATGAGGAGTAATTTTTGGTCTCCAATGACAGTCATGGCATAGAGTGCTAAATGACCTTAGGAAAATCCAACTGTCTAAAATCCAATTGCTACATTCTGTAAAATTCTCACTGAAAACAGTTGAGCTGTTTAGTGAAAGAGACAGAGCAATGGAAAGAGATGAGATTTAGAATAGCTGAAACGTGATAGACTTGACAGACTTCTGTTTATGTTTAATCCACAGAAATATAGATTAAAGTATTTCTTTATACAAATATAATGGAATGTAAAATATTTTATTTCACTTTTTAAAAAACTTGTAGGGCCTGTATACAATGCCTGTAAACTATGTTCATTTCGTGTTTTAGTCTATGTCGTGGTTTGTAATTTACTGGCAGTGGTGGGCCTTTGATTAAGAAATGTGTCTACAGAATGGGTATTTGCAGATCTGATGTTGCCTCATTTTCTCAGATCTTTCTATACCTTATTTCCCCCTAAATCTGTGGAAAAATTTTTTCAGAGTTTTGAAAATGCTAATAAGTGATATATATTATATGCAGTAAATTCTGCAGTCCTGTGTCACGTGCTGCTGTTGTTACACCTATTGAATAATCAAGATCTGGAACAGTCATATGCAGATTTTTGAGCAATGTAAAGATACATTTTTTTTCACTGTATAACAACATCCCACAGTGCTCAATAGTTGACCTATTATTTTATTCAGCTTAAATCAAGAGTTTAAACCAGCAAGGCTATTTTGCTCATAAATTTTGTATAATTTAAATACGTCTTTTTTGTAATTCCATGGAGGTTTTTAATTTTGTATGAATGAAGAAAAACTTCCAGAAAGCAAATATTAGTGATTAAATGCAAATATTATGCTCTAAAATTTTCAGTGAAACTATGAGTTTTTCCTTAGTTGAAGAGGGAGAATGATAGAGATAAGATTTAATACAGTTAACATGTGAAAGACAGATATCCATGATTTCTAATCTCTAGATATGAATTCAGATACAAGTTTGGTTTTTTACCTGCAAGTGTAAAGGACAGATAAGCACGTTTTTATCAGTGAATTTGGCTTAATTGCTTTCTGATGGTATCTAATACTAGTGCTTAAACAATTACATTTCTATTAAAAAGTAAGTCGTAATCTCAGGCCTTTAACTTTCAACTTTGAAAAAAACAGATTAACTTTTTTTTTATTTTAATCTTTGAAATCTGTGTTGTAGTAAATGAAGGCCACAGTCATACAGTGGTTATATTTAGAAGTGTTTGGTGGTGTGGGTTTTTTTTTTTTTTTTAATTTAAAGAGGAAGAGAGATATATAATCCTTTCTGCTATGTATTTATTTAAGAATTTCAGTTTTTCTTTTCAGATATATTTACTGGTGCTAATTACTATTGCTCTAAATACATGTTGGCAGAAATGGAAGAGTTTTGCCACGTATATGATAATCCAAGAATAAAAAAATCACCAAATTAGCAGTATGCTTGCAGAGAATGTGAGAACAATAAGTTTGAGTCCTCACCTTGTCTATTCTAGATCAGTCATGAACCCCATTCTTTGTATTTTGGGTGAATGTCTGAAGTTTCAGGTTTGCATCTATGATGTGGTCAGTGATGGCGAAAATGCAAATCACCTAAGTTTTGTGCAAAAAGAGAATGGAAAAATCTCTGAGGTGTCAGAAAGCTCCCAGAAGGCTTCCAGGCCTCCCTGAGTATACAGGGAAGCTCATGGTGTGGTTAATACCACCCTAATGACTGATCAGCCCATGGAGCCTATTCCTACCGCCTTAGCCGCGGTTGTGATAACTCAGAAGTAAAAGGACCAATAGAGCAAGGAATGTTGAAATATTTGTCTTTTTCCTTTTCTCCTATCTACTAAATCAGAAAACAGGAAAAAAAAATTATGAAGGCATTTTATCCCAGTCATTTATTAGTCAAGCAGTGGGGAGATCTTTTTTGTTCCCTTGTATTTTTTAGGGTTGAAGCATGCCCTGTATATCTAGCAGACCCCAGAATAGTGGGTTTTAATTGAAGGATTCTGGAACTTTATAAACAAAGTTAACCCATTTCTTTGTACCGCTGTGATTCAGTTAGAAAAACTAGGATTGGAAATGATGAGCAAGTAGTTAAAGTAACTGTGCAATAAAAAGAAATATCTCCGTCATTGTTACTCTTGTGAATCAAGGTTATCATAAAGAAAAAATAATTGCATTAAAATCTCAGCTATTACATTTAGGAAATAATCTTACAACAAAAGAGGAGGAAACAGTAAAGAGTCTGTGGTGCAGGTCCAATTTACTACACAGTCCCTGGAAAACAGCTTAGGGTTTTCTTAAGCTTATATTGAGGCACTTTTTTTCAACCCCAGAGTACAATGTAGCACGAGTATAATGCTAACTAACAACCTGGGCATTATAAAATTTGGAATCTGCTTGCCACTGCATAATTTCACACAGCAAAAGGAAATCAAGAGGGATTAATTCAGTCTCTTAAACATAAAAGGTTGTTCTAAAGGTCCCCTGTCAGCCAGTCTTATTCTTTACCTATGGGTGATGGCGGCAAGAAAAAACCACCTGGCTACCTTCCTTTCACAGCCCTGTGGACTTTTTGATGTTGCACCTATGTATCCCCATAAAATAGCATGTGTTAAGCAAACAAAATCTAATGTATTAGGATCTGCTAGGCTTTGTTTTAGGTTATTCATGGGAAACCATGGTAGAAAATCCCAACCCAACCAGCCCTTCCATTCTTTGAAAGGTTTGCTGGTAGCAGGCCTTGCCTTTTCTGGTTTCTAATGTGAACCAGAAATCTCACACTTACTGTAATTTCGTCTACTTAAAACCAGCTGCCACACACTAATATGAGCTTCATGTAGATAAAAAGGTGTCCAGATTGGTAGAACCCTAACTCTCTGGTTACTTTACTTCTCAGGCAGAATCCTGAGGCACAGCATAACCTGAAAACACTTTTCACTGAAACAGCACATATTTTGCTAAAAAAAAAAAGGTCTTATTGGCCATTATAAGCATTATTTCTACTGCTTAGCTGTGAGATCTACACAGGTACTCCTAAAAATCAGCAGTTTTGTTTTACTTATGGAAGTAAGTAATTCTATAGCTGGTTGTCCTGGCAAATAGCCACTAAATTCTATATGAGAGTAGGAAGATGAACTAATTTTACATGCATATAGGGGGCCTAGTTTTACCAAATAGTTTTATGTAACATTCCTTTTTTTCCCATAATATCAATGACAAAGGCAATAAATATTGAAGTCTGTTCTTCATCAATTTTATAGTAAACTTATCACTATGTGATAGACTATGCACTCAGCTAGCTAATAATTGTATCAGAAAATTAATTCAAGGAGGGCACCAATCCAACAGACCTTGCCTTTTGTGTATGTTTTTGGTCTGATTACTGAATTTGCAGAAATAACTGAGTTATTGTCTTCATGTGGATAGCAGGAATTCACAGAACATAAATATTGCTATGTACATAGCTATATATATGGCAATTGCTATATATTGTGTGGTATTTCAAGTCTACTTGAAAAATGATTACATGTTATCAGACCGCTTACACTGTTATGCAGAAAATCAAATTAATAAAGGAAGCTGGTCTGCCTTAGAACTGCCGAGTTATTTCAGTTATTCTCTGTTAATTTGGAACTTCACGCATCATTTGGACTTGATTTTTATATTACTGGAGTACAATGACCTTCCAAACTAAGATCTAGCCTGGCTGCCATCTCCATAGCAAACACCCTGGTACACATTTTCCTATACAGAGAACACAAAATAGGTGAGTATTATCCCCCACTTAACTAAAGAAAGCCTGAAGTGTCTCATAGTTCTTCATGGTTTCTATGGAAATCTCTTACACAACTAGAAAGGGAAATCTGGATTTTCTCAATCATTGGCCCATTCTTTATAGACAGAGAATGTTTTTGGTTTTTGGGTTGTTTTTCAGTCCATTCTGAGTGATGCTCTTCCCTTGTCAGTGTCTCTGAAAATCTCTAGATTTGCTTTCTTGGTTTTTATAGCAGTGGAGCAGATTGACTGTTTAAAGTCTCTAACAGCAGACTAGGAAGCAGAAGATGCTCTCTCTCTGCAGGGACAGGTTCGTATCTTGGGCCATGAGGAAACACGTGCAAAAGAATATCCATTGGTTATTGGTCCTTGTCTTTTACGAACAAGATTGAAGCATTGTTCTTCTGTTTCCTTGATTGTTTTTCCACTGAACTTACAAGAATCTCTGGTTTTCAGCTTTCAAAGAATGACTTGCTTATCAGTGGTGGCAACAAAAAACCAGCAGCTTCTTCAAGAGTCCTGAAATAAGATGTAATTACTTCCACTGAAAGTAATATTTTGCATTTCACTTCGGACATTTTAATGTTAAGTGTTGTGTCAATACCATATGTTCTCCAGCATTTCTGATTGTGTTCTTGTTTACCTGGATGATGGGACTCTCAGGCAAATAAGTTAATTGCAAGGGTATATGAAGAACTATAACCTGGGGAAAGGATTATACATTTATTAGTAATATGATCATTAGTCATTTTTCTACAGTTTCTCTTAACTTGAACTGATACTAAAATTAGTACAATGCCAAAAGGAGGTCAAAATGACTACTGCAGGAAAATAGTTCCTTTGTTTTTAGTTAGACATACTTTAAATGCTAATAGTGTCAATTCATTTGATTTACTTTATGCAGTTGGCAGCTAAACAACTTTAGAGGCTCCAAAGTTCAATTTTCTGCAAACAGGCAAGTGGCCTAGAGACCATCTTCAGTGTGATTAAAAATGCATTTTAATTCCTAGAGCAGTTGGGTAGAAATAACTGTAATATAATAAAAGTCTTTTTTAACAGGTGGTGGACACAGGTTTGTTGAAAAGGTATTTTTTAAGGGTAGTGGAGTTGCAATTTTTTTTGGTACATTTATTTCCTAGTGTGGACTGCAGATAAAAAACAGTTCTCTTGCATGATTTCAAACAAACCATATTCCATAAAGAAGCTTTGTTTTTGCTTCTGTATGTTGTGACAGTTCTTTTACAATGTTTTCTATTACACCCTTAAGCATTGTCACTTGATTGTTGTAATGTTAACTACCTCTGAAAGTTTCCTCTAGCCCTTCTTAAGAATATGAGTAATTGTAAATGCATCAAAATTACTTATGTGCATTGATTTAAAATAAATAAACTTGACCCAGGAATTAAACAACAATGAAATATAAAATAATGAAGCTAAAAGGCTTTTTTTTCTTGGGTTAATTGTGTATGTTTTGCTCACAGTGAAACATTTTTTACAGCAACAGTAGTGTCAAATTTATGGTACTAACGATGTCATCTCTTGAGGGAATATAGTAGCTTAGACTGAAAGAGTTTCTTTTCCTCCTAAATAGGGTGCTTTGCTTTACACAGGAATTCAGGTCATCCCTATGATTGTATAGTACAGGGGTGCAGATGTCCTCCCTGTCTGATTCCCTTAACTGTGTGTCTGTGTAACTGATGGATTTATGGTATAAAAGATATTATTATGAACTCACTGAAATGAGTGAGTCTACATGGGAAGTCAATCTTTCTCAATAAGTTGTCAAATGGTCCATGGACATTAAATCCTGTCTTTTGGATATAAACACTAGAATGGCCCTTCAGGCTCTCTAAACTTCAAGTCTTTCAAGGCACCTAGACCATTTATTTGTATGTAATATAGGACCCTCTTTGTTCACATGACTGAGCTGTCTAAAGTGGCTCCAGTGGATGATTCCATGAATATTTTTCTTCAGTGATGTGAGTTCCTGAGAAAAATCCTTTGTCCTTTCTTTCTGCAGGATCTCCCTTAGCTGGTTCTCCTCACTTGGCTGATGACTCTGGTGTCCTCCTTGTTTCTTCCCCCTGCCTCTGCCCTCATTGCCTTGGAGTCATGTGTGATTTCCTTTCCATGTTCACAGTAATCAATCTGCACTCTCCTTTCCTTTGAGGAAATCTTGCCCTCACAAAGATTTAAGAATAGAAAATAATGACTTTTTGCATAATAATATAGCTTGTAATTGTTAATACTGCTTTTATCAGGACTTCTCTCAGAGCAGATCTTTCCTGCTCAGGACACAATATGCTGCCTAAAGGATGGATGAAGCATGCACAAGGATCAAGTTGGTTTTCCTTGCTTAATGTCAATATTTGATTAGCATTTGACAAAATAAATATATGTAAATTAAACATCTGACTTTATTTTCAAGATCATAGTATCCCTGACTGCAGACTTTCACAAAACCTCTTAGTGGGACTGGAGTAGACATACTCCTACTGTAAAAATCATGTCTGCAGAATTGAACAGTTCTGGCAAAGATTTTAAGGAAACAGGATGTATACAATGGAACCGTAGGAAAGATTTTTTTTAAATCCTGGGTGTAGGGGAAGGGCAAGGGGAAGGAAGCATAAAGCTATTCTTCCAATATTTTTTAATTTAACATTTATATCATAGAACTGTTTGGAATTCCATCAGGGCAGCTTTCTGCTATGGACAGATTTTTCTGTTATTTAAACAAAGAAATTTGGTGCCCTAATACCTGTGAAGTACAGTGTCTTGATATCTCCACTCGGGTTTGTGGGAATGCACCTTTGTATAAAGCAATATGGGTCAGGTATTGCTGTTATGTTTTTTAATATGGTGTTGTGAGAAGATGGTCAGCATACTATTCTTCTCACTCGCTGAATTCAAAAGCTTAAATAGTACTCTAATTGGTTTACTAGTGAGGTCTCTGAGGATCCTGAGACATTTGGCTATGTAATATGGCACCGAGAAAGATGCCAAAAGGATTGAACATTGTTTTGTTTCCAGGCTCTGATATTAGTGGTCCCTATTCAAATATGTTGTGGCATGGAAATGTTCTGCTTGATAGGGGTTTACAGAAATCAAAAATTAGATAATTTCTTGAAACTGCTGTAAATTACACTGGGTACAGAGTAGATGATATATAGGGAGCACAATGCTATTTGAAGTTAAATTTCCATTCCACTGAACCCATCCTGGACAAGCTTCCAATAATGGATTGAAGTGAGAGAGATGTGTGTAAATTGTAGTTTCCCAAAGACATGTGAGATTTAGACAAACTTTAGGCCAGTCTTTGCCCCCTTTAATATGTCTCTTTTTATGTCCTTGGGAGTAATGGAAAGTCATCCCATTTATTTGCATTTTTATCTCCCAGCAACATTTCCCTTGATTCTCTACTGCCTACAAGATACTGCTTTCTGTAATAATAATTTTGCAGCTTCCACTAGCAGACACATATGCTATTGCTTCCAATCTCTCATCTAAAATCACTGACTGACAGGTCTGACAGAAACAAATAGCAGGTGCATTGATAGATATTGTGTTTGGATTTGCTTTAAAGTGCTTTACCTCCCCTTCTCTTGTTTTTTTTTTTTTTTTTTTTTTTTTTTTCCTGGCTCAGCACCTTTTTCTATATTATATAATAATTCCAGTTTGCTTGGTATGTGATCATGGGTCACTATGCTAATATGATCACAGCTGTGGATATAATGTCATGTTATTTCCTCTGGAATATTGTGTGCTTCTGCTTTTTAAAATAATATACCTCTGTATCACATCCCTTTAATTCCTTTACAAAGGAATATTTTTCAGTATTCTTTCCTTACAATATGGCAGGATAGACCAACATCATGCCAAATGGCTTCCAGATCTCTTGTTATTTTAATTCTCTTGTTAATACATGCACTTTTGTAGATGCCAGTAGATCCCATCTGTGCCCTGGTTGAAATACTACGAATGACGCAGATGAAAACTACATATTAGCAGAAATACCTGAGGAAACTTGGGCAGATTGCCTTGTACAGTCTGCTGGCTTCTTGTTCCAGCTGGACAAACCACAAGGATCCTTTGCTTCAGAGTTTGCCTCTTCTCTGCATCAGCTTAGAGTTCAGATTTGGGAAGATCAGAGTTGTTAGTATTTGTCCACTTTTTGAAGATTCTTTGCTTCTCATCACATAAAAGCTTGCTTGTATATTTGCTTGTACCCTTTATTAATGAAGGAAGTATAATTGTATCAGAGATACTTTATGTTGAATTCAAACTCCAAAGGTAGGTAGGTATGTGAGGCATGAACCAGTTACTCTTAGGCTGAACTAAGTCAAGGAAATAGGCCTTTTTTATTTTTTTTGATGCAGTTACTAAAATCCATCTAAAATTATAAAAATACATATAAAAGAATTACTAAGAATGGTATTAATGTTATCTAATTATGCAGTACTTTTATTGCAACAGCTGGTGAAACATCTTATCTGGAATTAAGGATTAGTATCTCCATTTCGAAGAAGGGGAAATTGAAGCAGAGCATTTAACTGATTTCTTCAGATGACAGAATAAATCAATGATAACTAGTAAATGTAGATACCAATCCAACACAGAGGCCTGTCTCTGTGTTACTGGGATTCCTGTTAGGGGAAATCGGCCATAGTATGAAAGTGAAATCTTGTAATTTTTTAATGCTTAGAAGTAATCATGGGCTTAGCACCTTCATGAGAGAAAGAAGAAAGGAACTGGAATATGCACCTTGGTCCAAGACAAGAAGATTCTCTTTAAGTATACTATATATTCATGGTGAATTTGCAGTTTTCTGATGTGAGTGTCCATTTGGGAATCTGTCTGTATGTGATGTCTTATCTTGATCCTCCTTGTCACACCCTCAACAAAAAGCAGGAGCTGCATGAGGGTGATGCTTGTGAGTTGATTCAGTTCAAATTGCCATCAATGAGGAAGTTACACTCCCGTATTTTTCATTGCCATTACACTGATGGATTACCTTCTGCTCACATATGCGAAAAGGTTATTTCAGAAAGAGGCCATTTTTTTTCCCTAGATGCGTAACAGTACCAGTTATACCAGATGTATACCATACGTAACAAATTACAAGAGTAATATGTAACAAGTATTACTCTTCACCATAATCATCACTATTAATCTGTGGATTTTTGATTTGTGAGAGAAATTGGTTTGAATTGTGATTTGAAATAATACAATCCTTTCCTGTAACAGAGGGGAGGCTGCAGAGGAGGTTGAGGAGGCTTGGTGGTTTGGTGTTGTTTTACTCCTGCTTTTCATCTTTTCTAGGGCCTGGCATGCCTTTGCTTTTTCGATTTTAAGGATCATTTACTACTCAAAGTGTTAGAAATATTAGTTTTAAAACCTAGAGGTAAGAGGCTAAGCAAATGTAGCAGATGGTTTATGTTGTCCTGTCAGAATCAGGTGAAGGGGAGATGAAATGGAAGAACCAAAACACTTTTCTTGAGAGTGGAGAGCCTGCTGAAGTGGGAATGTCTGTCTGCCCCATAGCAGCTTCACTGTCAGCCTTCTCCCTTTAGGGTGGCAGATCCATGAGGAAATTAGATAGGTCAGTGTATGAAAAGGTAACAGTGTTTTTTAACAATGAAGAAAGGAGTCTGAAAATTTGTTGATGGTGGGGGGGTGTGGCATGGAGAAGAAGGAGGCATGAAGTTTAGATAAAGATCAAAGTTTATGTACTTTCTCAGTTCTCTGAATTTGCTGAACTCACTAGCAGGTCATCTGTCACCCTCTGCTTTAGTCTGTTTCTAGGAGCTTTCATTGGTACGGATAGAAGTTATGTTAACAAAGATGGCAACACTAAACCCTTTTCTAAGAAAGAAAATTCACTCTGAGAAGAAGTTGTGGGAAAGTTTGGAGTAACTGGCTCTGTTGGAGAGTCAGGGAAGAGAATATTTCACTTCCTACTTTGAGACTTCCAGGGGGACCTGCTTCATTATTAGTAACGCATTCACAAAAATCTGACATTAGAAGGATTTTAATTTAAATTTTAAATTTAAACCCATTTAAAAATAGCTCTGTAAAATAGCATTCTCCCTGAAACAGCAGGGAGGATGCAGAATCAGCAATTCAAAGAAGTGAGATCCTTATGCGATCAAATGTTACTAAGGATATAATGGACATTTGTTTCTTCATTCTTTACAATGACATCTTATTTTATGGAGTTTAGAAAACTCTGTTATAAACTAACTATGCATGTTTTTTGGATGGAGATAGCATAGTTTGAATACAGATACTATTCAAAAAAAAGTTGTCAGTAACTCATCGTATAGATTGGTGGATGAACAGAAAGGTGAGGCATAAGATGGAATTAACGAGGGAGACATACTAAATAGTCTTGTAACCAGTTCCCACAACCAGCTTCGGAAAGTACATGGGATATTTCCTCTCCCATGCTCTCCAAGGCAACAGGAATAAATAGTCAGCTGTTTCTGTCTTGGTTAGGAAAAACATTTAAGCTGTTTAATGGCATGTGGAGAGCATATAATGTCATGACAGACAGTAATACTGGATTGGCTGGATTCCCACCACATATGCAGTGCCTTGCTGACCAGAAGATTTCTGCTGTCTGCAGGCTATTCGAGGCTTTTTCATGGTGAGTGGCATTAAGACAGCATTGTAGAAAGGACCTTTGATTATTCTATTGATATATTTAAAAAAACAGAAGGAATTCACAGGCAACACAGATATTCTGGGAATCTTGTTGTTGGAATACTTGTTTCCATGATCATCAGTTTCAGTATTTGAAGGAGATAGGTTGTAATGAAAAAAAAATAGATTAAATTGGCTGTATTGTCATTAGATTGTGGTAGTGAATATGTATGTGTGCACATGCATGTGTATATATGTTGAGTTGAGAATATCCTCAGGTACAATTAAAAGACCTTTAAAAAAATGTTATTGATCTAATGGTCTTCCATTTCAGCATCCTCTTTTGGCACTGTAAACAAATACTGATGCTGACGTTCAAAGGATGGGAAGGACTCTAGATCATAGATCATCAGATTCAATGCTGAAATAAAACTTCAAACCAGAAACAACAACATAAAATAATTAATTAATTTTAAGGTACTTTAGACTCCCATAAAACAGTATTGAAGTTCCCCAGAAAAATACAGAAGTTCTTCCTTTGCTAACAAAGATAAACATTTATATTTAGTTGCTTTGGCATTTTTGCAGGGCAGTTTTGGGGCCACCTTATTAACTAAGATTGCAGTCAATTATCTGCTTTATTGAGTATTTGTTTTCATTTGAGTGATCTTTGTACTGTTTGCCAGATAATTTTTCTGTGGTGGGGAAACTCATTAGTACTCTTTCTCTACCTGCTTGCTAGAGTCTTACTCGTCTGAAACTGAAAATTCCAATTAACGTGATCTGAATTTGTTTGGAGCTGTAAACAAGTGCAGCTACCTTTGCTTCATTAAAACATGGAAAATCATGTGCTTGTTTTAATTATAATTTATAATTACTTTTTTTTTCCCCCTGCTTGATGCAAATAGGAACTGGCCTTTATTCTGACATAGAAGTTGCAGCACCAAGTCAACAACTTTATTTTATTGCATGAAACAGATGGTGAAGATCACAGATATTTCCAAGGAAAGACAATGTAATTTCAGTGCTAAATTACCCTTTCTCAAGGGCCTAACCTCCAGGAGTTGATAGGGAATACAACTTTATGGTGTATTTCTTGTTGTAGTCTAGGCTTAGCTCAATTGAGGCTAGGAAAGATTGAATCTTTGCTTCATATTGTTGTTTAAAAACTCAAAACCAGACCACAGTGTAATCATTGATAGTTTCAGAGCTGATTTTAGGTTTCATTCACTCAGTGGTTTGTGCAATTTTTTACTGTGTATAAAGTGAAGAAAAAAGTGATCAGATGGAAAATTCCTGAGCTGCTGAAACCAGCGACAAAGCTTTCTCTGATACATTGGAGAAGATCTGGGCCACTTCCATAGTGTGGGGTGACAAACATTCTGTGTCTTCAAAGGTATTTCTCATTTTAGGAGATAAACAATAGCTGCTTTTCTTCAGGGCCAAACAGGAAAGCAGTGTGTGTGTACAGCCAAGCTTTCATAACAACTAATGTAAGTCTTTCTGGAAGTGCCTAGAATCTTGATTTCAGAATAATTTTTTTTTTCCAGGGCCAGTATGGCTTTCTGTGTGTCTCTAGAATACTCTTCTACTATCAACTGCTGTATAGTTTTCAATTCTTGCTTTCCCAGTATGTTTATGTCTAAACATCTATCCTTTAACTTTCTCAGGGGAGTTACAGAAGAAGTATAGACTGGTATAGGTCCCCACTACTCTACCATGTTTGTCAGTAACTGGTAAGAAACTTGGAGATACCACTGCATCTAGTGAAGTCAGCCTGCATGCACCCAAATAAAATTCTTTTTGCAACAGAGTGTGTCTGCAAATATCCTGAGGAGAGGCCAGGTTGATTTAAAAACTTCTCTGATGGATTACTGTTTGTGATGTATCCTGTCTAATTGAAGTAGCATGCCATTTTCAGATAGCCAGAAGCAATATTGGGTCATATAAATATAAATTTAGAATGCACCAAAGAACTTCCCAGCAGTTTTTTGTATGTTGGTAGTCCAATTTTTGATGCTATTCCAGCTGATCTTTTTAATCAGAAACCTGCCAGGGCTCCTGCCCAACCTCCTCAGCAGGTTGCCTGCAACTGCTTTGGAGCACAGGATTCCAGGTTTCCAGGTCAGTTGTTCTCAGTAGTTTAGCCATCATTTTCTATTGAGAGGTTGTAATAAATTGCCACAAATTTATAGACTGGCTTAATTGGGATTTTGTGGTTTTTTTTTTTTTTTTTTTTTTTTTTTTAAACAAATTAAAAATGACATTTTTTGTTGCAAATAATTATAGTTATGGTTGGCTTTTAGAAGTTTTCTGGGAATCTTTCTACATTTGCCTAAGTACAACACCTTTAAGTGAATTTATTTTTCTAGTTTTGAGAATGCGTCTAAGACCTTCTAAACTTAGCTAGAGTATATCCAACTTAACTTTAGTAATTTAATTGAGACACCTAATTTAGGAGCATCTACCTATCTCATTAAGCTCCCTTTAAGTTTAGTATAGACACAGTCCAAATGACATCTGAGTTGCCTTCTGTATGTGGATCCCTTTCCTCATAGCAGAGAAAATGGAATGCGATTGCCAGAAGTTAAGAACAAAAATCATGTTCTTCCATTTAAATTTAGGTACTTGCTTTTTAAGTTTGATTTTCCACTCTGCTGACCACCCAGTGATTTGTAGAGGTCTTGTTTTTCTTTTCATACGTTCATTTAGTTGCTTTCATATTTCTGCAACCATGCTGTAAAGAATGGATAGCAGAATCACCTCTTTCAAATGTCAGGTCGTTGACCTCTTGTTAAAAAGTTTTAGAGCCTTAGCTATAGTCAACTAGCTTGGAAAATTTCTGATCAAGTTGCAGTTAGTATGTGTAAGGAGGATCAGATTTCGTACAGGCATGTATTCTCCCATGTTGAGTTGGGCAATAATTTCTTTAACCATTTCTTTCAGTGCTAAGATTTTTTTAAGGAAAGTGTGAAGTTCTTAAAAATATTTCCACCTTTTGCTTGACTTGACATGAGGAAAATAAAAAGATTGTTTGTAGTTATTTCTAATACAGGAATATTTCTCTAGTCTTTGTTTGCCTCCAAAGCGACAGTGTTGCCAGTTACCACACAAGTACCTAGACCAGTTGCAGTATCTGTTAATTTGGTGATGGTACAAAGTCAACAACAGGACTGTATGTTGGGACTGCAGGCTGCATGTATAATGCTGTATAATATGCTTCTGCAATGCACTTAAATAATATGTACAATTTCAGGAAATACAGAATTGATTTGAAACTCCTAAAGTTTTTCTTTTCTGACTGCACACAATTTCAGTGACTGAATGATACAGTCTGAATTAATGATAGAGTATGAAAAAGTCTGACTTAAAGCCAGGCAGAAGTACATGTGCAGTTATTATACCATTTCTATTAGTCAAGGGCAGTTTGCAGTGAATTTCAGAGAGAATTCTTGTGGAATGGAATGTTTAAACTGTAGAAGAATGGCAGCAGCTCTCTCCAAGTTTCTTCCAGATAACATGATTGCTTCAACAGTGCTATTTGAGGGATATTGAAGCTTTGCAGAGACTAAAAGCAAGTTTAATGGGGTCAGGAGTTTCTGCTCCATTCTTTAACTTTTATAACAGCTATTCAGTTTGTCAGTGATTGTGATGAAACTAATGAGAGATCAGAATTCTAACTGTGCAAGTTATTTACGTTAATACTGCTCTTTTCTTTCCTCTTTCTGAGGGAAAATGGTTATGGCAATAATTTTTAAATTAATGCATCTATGGAGTCACCACAGTTAACTTCAAGGTTGCATGCTATAGTTTTAAAATGTCTTGCTAAAAAAAATAAATCCCTACACCAGTTCTTTGAAAGAGTTTAATGCATTGCATTGTAACCAAGTCTAAATACGCATACTTTTATGGGATAATTTCAACAATAGGTACCATCTGCTTAATGTGTTCATAAAACAAAATATTAATTTCCTGGTAAATCAGTTGTAAACCAGAAAATATTATTATTATTGCAATAATTTTTTGCATAAAACAAATGTCTCTGTGGCTCAGAAGGTTAAAGTTTAGAATAAGAGCTGGCATTTACTTTTCTCTGCAATTTGGCTAAAATTAAATTGCCTGATCATGAATCCAAGTAATATTTTATCTTTCATAAAAATAGAAAAGACCTGGAAACAATCTGTAGACCACCAGGATGTCTGAAAGTTATTTTCTAGTTATAAAAATAAACTAGCCTTGAATTTATTCACCATCTGTCAGTCTTCTCTTCCTACCAGGGACCTGAATTTTCTGACGGGTTACTTGCAGTCATAAGGAACAGCTGTAGGAAGCAAGGACACCAAGATTGCTCTAATTATATTAAGACACAGAGCGGCTTTTGGAAATTTGGAAGAGTTCAGTTGTAGTGTCTGGGGAGAGGTTTAACATTTTCAGGATTCTCAAAAATGCACACATTTCTACCATGTCTGAACCTCCAAGGATTCATTCAAGTGGAACGGAAATGGGCAGAGTGACTTTCCATTACTTAATTTTCCTCTGCACCAGTATCTGTGTGCAGGGCTGGAAGAAGTACAGGTAAAGCAAGAGACAGTTGTAATCTTATTGAGGTAAATCTTGATGACCAGAAGAATGTTACTTTGCCATCATAACCTTTGGGGACCTACTGACTTTGATTCTTATTAGTTGTATGCTATTCTGTTTGAGAAAGAAAAGCAGAAGGTGATTTTTAGTCCATGCAGGAAGTGATGATGACTGTGGTTGGGTGAGCTGTGTCATGTGTGTAGGAAGAGGCACAGCAAGTTCTATTTGGCTCCCATCAGGACACATGTAACAAGATTAATGTCACCTTTACTGCAGAGAGGGATGTAATCGACCTGTTTGTATTCTGAGGTTGTTGCTTTCTCTAAAGATAGAAAAGATAGATATCATCTTGTAAAGATATGTCAGGACACAATAAATAGAGGTAGCTGCATTTCAAAAAGCCCAAATCTTATTTTGACTGCCTGAGATTCTTACTGACACAGAGACGGTTCAAAAGTGATTTCTCCTCTCAAGAATAAAACAAGCGAAAAGAAAGCTGAAAGATACAACAGAAGCATCTCTGTCTAGATCCCATAATGGATTTGACTTCAACGTAATAACTAATTAATGAATGAAAGGACTTTCAGACCAAAACTATATGACCTTGAACTGTAAGAATGGCAGGTTAGATCTCCTTGGAAACCATTAGAAGCATAAATGGAAAGCCTATTCCTGTATTGTAGACTCTGTAATAAACTGGAGAAAATTGCTTTACAGGATGAATGAAGTGCAAGAATAGTTAAGGAATTATTTCAACAGTATTTCCAGCTTGAAGATAAATTATTTCTGTGTGTGTCTTTCATCTTAGTTCTTTTATTTGAACAAAAGCAGCTTAAAATTACCATGACATATTCAGAAAACTGCTGACAGACTTCAGGTCTCTCTACACCAGAATATGCAAAGAAAAAAAGGAGGATGAAGTATGAAGCTATGCTGTCTGTCAGACTTACAGAAAGACTGGGCCAAGCACCAGATTTATGAAACAATGCAAATATAATTTCCTTACAAAAAAAAATTGGAAGTATATGTAATTTTTTTTCAAAACTTTGTATGTATGTTTTTTTTCCCAAAGCCTTGCGGCACAAGGCTGTCAGTTCCACAGATACAGGTACGGTGCAGTTGAAAATATATATGGAGAAAGGCTAGATGGCTGACAAATAATATATTCTCCTGGAGTTCATTTGTGCCAGTGTTACCCATGCTTCTGGTATACCAGTTGTCCTGCCCACAGCAGAGGACTCCTGTGAGTATTGGGGCAGAAAGGCTGAAGAGCTGAATGCATGACATTTTATAAAAATTTAAGGAGACAAGTCATTATTAGTACATTAGAACTACATTTCTTTTCTTCAGTCCCCTTGGCATGGAAATTCTGACCCTATTAATACTGGCTGAGTCTGAGGTTTATTTCTGGAAGCTTTTAAAAAACAGCTGGGGAGTACCTTTCACTTTTAGTCACATAACTGTGGCTTCTTTTTCATGTCTTAAAGTTAAAAAAAATCCCAGGGCTCTCTCTGGCCTTATGTGACTTTCATATGACTACATCTACATTCCTAACCTTATCAACTTTTTGTGGTAGGTAGCAATAGCCAAGTGGTACCTCTATTTGATAAATTTCAAAAAGCTTTGTTCATATCCCAGGTCCTCTTAAACTTGCCTTTTTCAATTCACAACTCTGCAGGCTTTGCAAATCCTTAGTCTTCATGCTGTGTGCCACATTTAATCGCAAATGTGATGACACGATTATAGCTTGTTTCTGAGTCTTCAGGTGTTTTTGTTGAGAAAGTCTTTGGGGCAATATTACCTGAATTTACAACTATAAGTCCACCTTAAAATATTCTGTGCTAATCCAAGCGATCTTTGCTAATTCTATTTAGGATTTCCTATGGGCAAGAAATAAATTACTATATTACAACAGTACCTTTCTTTCTGGAGCGTTATAATTTAGGTTCATCCTTTCAGCTGCTCTTAGACCTCATCCATATTTGTGTCACCTGTATAATATTTTCATTTTTAATGTCCATAGAAAAAATCAAGTTATACCTGTTCATGTCTTCTGGTTAGCACGGTCATCAGGTTTCTGAATCTTCACAGTTACCATTCTAGTTCCCTTCCTCTGCAGTATTGCTTCTAAACTCTTATGTATGACCAGTATACTGGACATACAAGTCTTGGAGTATTAAAAAATAAATTTTTCTCTTTTTGGTAGGAGTCCAAAAATCTTGCGGCAGGAGAAAAAAACAGTCACAAAATATTATCAGCTGACTTGTACTAATCCTAGAAGTCTGAGTGATCCTTAGCTTTATTATGTGATTGTATGAAGCTTAACTATTAATAATTCATAAGTTTTCTTGGATATACTTTGAGAAACATCACTAAATGGGAACTTTTCTTGCTGAAAAGAAATAAATAGAACACTTTGCTCAAAGGAGCAAAGAATTCCTGGAGCCAGCTTGCTGGGAAGCAGCTGAGCAGTAGCCAAGAATAATTTGTTCTTTAGATCTCTGAATTTCCCTGCTACTCAAGATTGCTTTGGTGATATTTATTATCTTTTTCACACCTATAGCAACTTTAGATGACATTTTTAGAGGTGGTAAAATAAATGAACTTCCCTAATTTGTAACAGAAATTATGGGAATCCAAGTGAAGTTTTTCAGGAAACAAACTTTATTAAAACTGTGCAGATTGATCCTTGAATAGTTGCCTTGTTTGCTCAGTAAAAGAATTAGGAAAACTTATGTATTTCAGTTCAGTTTTGTCAAAATGAGACATACCTACTCTGGTTTCAGAATTCAGCTTAATTTGAAATCATATGCATTTATTTTTTTAATAGCACAATGGATAATATAATCCAGTATCTTCATCTTCATTTTTACAAATGTTTCAAGGTGTTTTTTTTTGTTTTATGGAATCAACCAGAAAATGCACCAAAATAATTATTCACATAGCTCAAGGAATATGTGCCCAAGTTATTTAGACTCACTGCAAACATTCAGCAGCAGCTGCTTTTATTCAAAACAAAATTTCTGTGTAACAAAAAGAAAGGTACAGTAGAAGGAATGTTGTTAACTTTGGTTGGTTTTTTGTCCTCACTTTTCAGAAGGAAATGGATGGAAAAGTCAGTTTATGTACAGAAATCTCTATGAAATTTCTGGCAAGATGAAAAGACCAGTGTTTTGAAGCCCTTCCTCGGATAATGAATACATGGATGACAGTGACAAGTGTTGTATTAATGTTATCCGCATTACAATGTATTTTACAGCAGAGAGGGGGTAGAATTTATGGGACTGAACTAAGTGAATCAAGATCAGGCAATGATTAACATTTGGACCAGTAACCTAAGACTTGGTTTCCTAAAATTACCAGATTCTGGACTTTGGTTACTTTCAAATATATAACTTGATTTTCTGGCTTGCAGAAAAGACTATTAGCTGTCATTGAAATCCTGCTTTGTAAACTTAGGTTGGTACTGTTATTGCAATAGTTTGTTATTACTAATAGTTTATTTTGATATTTCGTTTCTATGTGCTCTATGTGCACTTGTTCGAAAGCAACTGTAATGTGCATAGTTACTGATAAAGAGTAAAGGAGGAGAGTTTTGGTGGAACTGCTGAGATACTGACCATCTTAAAATAAACCAGTAGCAGGATATCTGTAATGAAAATCCATAGAGAGACTGAATTTACAGTTGGAAAAGTCAAGACTGAAATGATAAATCTGTGATATGGCAATCTAGAAATTATAAAATGAATAAGAGTGCCAAGGAAAAAAAAATAGAAAAAGGAAGAGACTGTGAACAATTTAAAAAATTGTCTCAAGTGTTTTTCATTTTTCTTCATATGATTTTTATCTGATTAAAGGAGCTCAAATCATTGCTAGTTAGACTTAGTAACCAGCCAATTAAATAAGATGAGAAATAACAGACTGGAGAAAGTTTTGAAAAATTTAACGTCCCAAATTTCAAGAACATAAGATTGTACCATCCTACTGTTTGCATTTAGTATTTACACATTTTATCATTTTAGATCTTTCTGAAATATAACTATGCCACTGTTATGCAACATTTTTAGAACTCAGATTAATGTTAAACACATACAGTTTATTCATTATTTTAGAGTTTCATGCCACTTTTTAACCTAGTGTTACAATAATGTTTAGTGGCAATAGATGTAGAAGTGGTATTTCAGTAACCATTTCTAGCTTCTTCTACTTTGTTCTTCAGAACTGGAAACATTCTAGAGTAATAATTTTTACCTGTCCTCTGGGGAGCCTAGAGGAGTTGAAGTGGTGACTACCTCTTGGTTAATTGTACACAGCAAACAGTGAATTAGTGAATAGGCTGGTATTGAACTACTATTCGTGTTTGGTCTGGACTTGATGTTCTTAGAGGTCTTTTCCAACCATGATGATTCTATATGTTCTATATACACTCTAGCCAGTACAAAATCCAGCTTTTCAGAATATTGTGGAAGAAAGCTTGGCTGACAAACAGGAAGAATTGAAAGTACAGATGGCAGTGGTGTCCATATGAACATTTTGAGTTTAATCCTCATATTAAACCCATAGAATGAGGATAAAGTTCCCAAATGCAAACAAGACATACATGAATTCTTCTAAAGGACCAATCCGGTGGGCAACAGACACACATATGGTGTAAATTCTAGGGTGTTCTTTTTTTTTCAGTTCAGACACCAACCTTCTAGCCAACTGGCACTAGAGAATTGTTGGATAAGGCTTGTCCATAAAACTGGTCCTCAGTCAGATGAAGGTAATGCAGATTTCCTTAATGTTCTCAATAGATAGCTTGTTAGATAAGTTAGCCAGCCTTAATTTATGACAACTTTTGATCTATCAGAGTTTATTGCAGATTTTTTTTCTATCAGCTCCTTAAAAAAAAAGAATTATTTCCTGCATCTTTCTTCCACTTTGGTTACACAGACCGCTGGCCAACCTCCAGGTAAAGTACAATTGAATGATATTATAATCTACAGTTGAATCTCACCCCAGCAGCCTTTTTGATTGACACTGATACTCCTAAATCTCAGAGGTAATAATTTTGATGGAAAAGATCATAAAATAGAAGATGGAAAAAAAGGCCAGAGTTTAATCCACCTTAGTCCCAGATTTATTCTGAGCTGAGCCAGGTAGGGTATGATGGGTAGTTTGTACCAAGTACAATTTTATATACCTTGTCAAAAAGTGGTTCCATCAGTGACTTGTGTAGTAGTAAACTCCAAATAATGAGATTTTGGAAGATTCAGCTTCATAGCTAGCCTATAGTAATATTTATTTGTTTTGTGGAGAGGTCTGATATAATGTTTCACTCTGAACTGTTGGTAAAATTCTTTCTGTAGAGTCCTTTATTATTCACTCAATGCCAAGGTCTTTGATGAGTGTGTTGAGAAGCCTAGCCAGGGTGGGAGCACACACAAAAGAGTATCATGCTTCTGCAAGCAACAGAGTGGTTCAGTCAGAAAAGGTTGGCCAGCCGTCTTTAAAATGACTGCAATCCCATAACCTGCCTGGGAGAGGACTGTCAGTACTTCATGGCTTAAAGTGTTGTAGGACAGTGGTCAAAATCAAGGGTATCATAAAGTTTTTACTAAGCTTGTTTTAACAAGACATTAGAAGTGAAGTACTTGTTTTATTGCCTCAGCTTCACTCTGTTAGATCCTGGCCTACTAAAAGGAACAAATTCAGAGATGCTTTTTTCAGAGGAAAGAATAGTTAATTTTCTTGCTTGTTTCTTCTCAGTGCTGTTTTTTTCCTTGGCATCCTTGCTCAGACATTTGTCCTGAGATCAAGAAATATATGTGGAAGGTATTGTTCAAATCAGGCCTTTTGAAAGAGTGGATTAAGGAGGAAATATGGTCTTGGCTTGCAATTTACTCTGAATAAAAGAGTTACAATGTGAAGGAGTGATTCACTGCTGCCACTAGTTAGTTGCCATCTCCATATCGTTTCTTTTCACACAGAATTTTTTTCAATATCAGTATCCCTGATATTGTCTTTCTCTTAACATTCACTGCATAAACTTCCATAAGGAACTGATACTGGCATCTGAAGATGTTACTTTTCCTGTCTTTCTTTCCTTTTTATTATATTTAATATTGCTGAGGTGAGGAGGGAAGACTTCCATTCATTGGAAGTTATGATTCAGGTGTGCAACCTGAAAAAAGAAATCAACAACCTGAGTAGGACAGGAAGACAATGAGCAATTATTGAGACACTGTAGGAAATTTAATTAAAAATAGGATTTTTATGAGCAGTGTTAATGTTTGCTGCCTCAGCTAACCCGACAATAAAGGTTTTCCAAGTAACAGTGACATCTGGCACAGGATCACATGTAGGAATTATGCAGAAGTAATAAAAAGCACTTAATTAGCATTGCAAATAATATTCCAACATTTAGGAGATGTCTGCAAATTTGCATACAGATACATAATTACGTAATTTGCAGCTGTTGTGTTTGTTCCATAAGACCTTGCCACTTTACTAGTAGAATATGTAAATCAGGAATTAATCCTTTTTTGGCACCTATTTTCTCAGTAGTCCGTAAATCTGTGGCAAATTATAGGAACTTGTGGACGTTCTCATCTTGGCTCAAAATTCAGTGGAAAACAGAACTGTATCCCTGGGCTTACTTAGCTCTAAAGGTCTTTTAAGAGGTTTGTAAAATGCATCTCCTTCATTATCAGTTTTTGAACCCCATTCATGTCTGATACCTTAGTTTGCAAGATCATGCTGCAAATCTCTTTTGATATATTCTCTTCCAGTTTTAAAGAGAATCAAGTTAATATTTATTTTCATTAGTACCTTTCTGATACAGGTTACCTTACGTTAAATGTAAACAGAGAAGGCTGGGAGGGAAGGATATCTGACCAAACAATATAATGCTGTATAGGTAGATCACTAAATTCAAGGTAAAGTTGGGCAACTCAGATGCCGAAAAAAACAAAACTGGACCAAATTATTAGCTAATAATTTCTCAATACATGATTTCTCAGTGAAACTTCTTATAAGTCCCTTATATGTAAGATTTCTTTGCCTGGATGAGCTTGAACAATTTTCACTTAGGTACCAAAAGAAAAAGACATGAAAAATATTTATCCAAACCAGCTTTCTTGAGATGTATTTTAATATTAACTTCTGTTGAGTTGCTACATGGATATTTTTGTAGCACATTTCTTGTATTTAGTGATGGGGAGATTTGCAGAGATTAACAAAAGGTAATTCTGGCTATAGAGTTTGAATAGACCAGAGTAATATATGGAAAAGTTGTTCTTTGTTTTTATTTTTTAACATGTTTTCCCTCGTGTTTTTGAAAGTGCTTCTAGTATAATAGTGCCATTGCCGCTTCCATGTAATTGAAGATTCCCCTTATGCCTGAGTCCTGTAAAGAAGAAAGTTCAAAGCAACAAGGGAGTTCAGAGCAGGTTAGGTGATAAAGCATCTTACAAAACAGTGATTGTGCTCCCCCCAGGAGAACTTCATTGTATCCAAGTTTAATTTGTGCTAGGAAATTGACTGAATTGTGTGCTGCTAGTTCCTTTAACACTCTTCCATTAGATGAAAACAGTTTGCAGTAATGTAGCCTAAGCATATTTTTCTTTATTGGCGATATAATACTTTTCTGTTTTTTGGTTTTGTTTTTTTTCCCCTTGTAATCTAAGTGACGTGCAAAATAACAATCTGTTTATAGAATAATTAACAATGAATATATCTTTAAGGGTTTTTGTTGCTGTTTTTAATGAGGATGAAAATGGGAATTGAAAATGAAATCTCTCTGCCCAGAATGACTGATCTTTCTTATAGGCATTGTCAGCAATAGTTTTTATGGAGAGAGAGAATTTGTAGTAACAGAAAGAATAAAATAATGAGCCTTCATAAATGCACTAGACAAAGATGGGAGCAACAGATGTTTCTTTTTCTTTAAAATGGGTGTGTGAGCACAAGGAGAAATGTTGTTCTCTGCTGCCCGCTCCAGCAGAGTGTTGGTGCTGGTAGTGGCTCTATTGAAAACAGAAAAAATGGAAACAATTTGGAATTGCTTCACATTGCTGTAGCTACACCTGGTTTTCTACAGCTGATCTTTACTTTCTCGCGGAGAGTTCACTTTACAGAGAATGAACTGGGGCCAGCAGTACACATGGTTCTGAGCTCTCTCTGCACCTCTGACTGCAGAATGGGAAGTTTTGGGGACTCAAATTCAGAGACAAAAATCCCCATGACTCTAGCCTGGTGCAGCTTAAATACTATAGGCTAGCATCTAGCCAGATCACATGGAGAAGGTGTCTTAGCTCAGTGTCTATTTTGCTACTGAACACAGGCTACCAAGGTAGCATGCTGTCTCGCTGAGCCCCAGAGTTACTTATAAGGTCTTCAGTGATTTACACATCTCCAGATGAAGCTGAAATTTAGGCACTGTCACCTCTTCTTTCCTGCTCCACACGCTGTCCCTCCTTACCTGGCTGGAGGTCTACTGCTCTGTGTGCAGATTCCGTGTGCTGGGTCTTGAATCATTTGTTAAAAAGCTTTTTCCAGGAAAAAAACATGTGAAACAATGCTCTTTTATGGAGAGTGAGTTGTTGTACAGAAGTGCCAGAGTTTGGGAATCCTTCAGACTACCCAGGCAGCGGCTGACTTTGTGTTTGCTTGCTGTGCAGGGCTAAGGACACAGCCTCGGTCATGGACCAGGGCTCCCTGCTACTGCCAGAAACACAGAATGGGTCAAAACCTCTCCTTGATGAATTTGTGTGGCTGAGAGTCTTTCCCTCGTCTCATGTGAGGGAAACACAACTGATAGAAGACAATTAGGACGAATGGTGCTTCCTTCTCCTTTTGTTTGTTGATTCTTTTAGATACAGCTACTAATAAGTACAGTCACAGAGGACATTCTCTTAAATGTAAGGTCTATGGCATTTTTTCTCCCAATTAAGCTGTGCATTTTTGAGATGCACAGAACAGTTCTTTCTTTTTAAAAAGTAGGGGAATTCCCAGTGGCTTGATCTGTTTTCTGATCTGTTTGATCTGTTGGATTTTTTTTTTTTTTTACAGCTTGAAAAAGATTTTTCTGCAGATTATAAATGATTTATTTTTGTCAGTGCCATGCCACATACCAGTTCTAGGCCAAGCCAATTAAAAACACATTTCTTTTTGAGCTGAACAAATCCAGTGAAACAAAATGTAAGCCTGGAAACCCAGACTTTTGCAGGAAGCAGGCTGTCTGGAGGACTGTGATAGAATGTCCTCTGCAATGCTGAAGCCAGGTAGGAGCTCACTCACAACCTGTGACAACCTGTGTGCCTACAATTCTTAGGGCTTATTTGGAAATTTCAGCTTGCCAAAGGCCTACCCTGATGTAGGACCAAGGCTTTTTATCCCCCTGGATGTTCCTTTGCTATTATTAGTAAAGAAACGAGTATATACAAAGTCACTTTTTATTGAGCTGTTGAAAAGGAACTGTAGTTATATATGTTTCTGCTACTGCTGGCACAGTCCTGCTCTTGTCTGTCATCTCTAGATACTCTTGTTTTATGAAACACTGAAATCGCATTGTGCAAGCCAAAGAAATAATTTCCTTCCTTTCACTCAGGAATAGATGGCAGAGAAACTCCACTATCAATTTAATTCATCAGCTTCACTGGCTGTATTTCAAATTTAATGGTTTTCAAATATATTTCTAATTTGCTGTTAAGAAAATTAAAATAAAATTCCCAAATGCCTTGCCAAAGGCAGCATTCAATACATACTAATCTACACCTCAGGAAGGCATTCATTTTTTTTTTTTTTTCCATAACTGCACATAATTAGTGTGTCTGCAATAAGCATGTAATTTTTATTATCTGTGAAGAGTTTGGCAGGGGGAATACATCATTACCTGCACATCTAATAATGTGCAGTGCTACAATTCATTTTCTGAGATGCCATGTGTACTGACAAAAAACATTGACTTTATCTCTCTCTTTGTTTTTTTATAGACATAGCAGAAGCCTAGCAGTCTGAAGCAGATAAAAAATAAGGATGGACAATAAGTTGGAAAGACATTTACATAAACAGTGAGCAGTAATGAACAGCAAAAAACCAGTCCAAAGATCCAGTGAATAACTGCTTATTTCAAAGACTCAGGGAACGTCAAACAACAACAAAAAAGTACATTCTAGTCACTTTCCAGCAACCTTGAATATGGATCTGTAACTGGTTTTATGCACATATAAAATAGCATTAAAAATGGCAGACTGCTGGAACAGAAATAAACATACCATTGCTTTTTATTGTTGGCCTTTGGGACGTACAAAGTGCAATCTGAAATATACAACTTTACTATGAAATGGGTTGAATTATCTCACTAAATTATGACATAAGTGAATAGAATCATTTAGAAGAAGTAGCTACAGACGTGAAGCAGCACTAAGAGCCGCTCAGGTTTGTGTAGTTATGTGAAAAAGAAATTTTTGTATAAGGAGTAGTAGTATGCTGGAAAAGGTTGTGTAAGAAGGACAGGAATGAAGAGGACAAAAGCTCCCTGAGGGGTTGTTTTCTGAGAATAACTATGAGACAAACTAGGCTAGTAATTAGAGTCCCTATCTGCGTGGACATGATTCTTCAAAACACTGTTTTGAGGGACCAGCAAGCAAGTCCTGCCTTTCCGAGGCTCTTCTTTGGATCAGATTTATTTTTCTTGCAGTCAGTGAAGCCTCAAGTGTGATCCTTGTGTAGACCATGAAGAGCCACCACAGGAGGACTGTTTGTCAGCTGTGAGATGGCATCTGGAAAAGCTGGAGGGTGGATGTGCCAGGAAGTACACTATGAATATGGCTATTCCTGCATTCCTTTCAATATAGCATAAATCCATACTTTGAATTTGAGCCATGGACATAATTTAAGCAGAAAAATGCAATTTAAATTGTTACATTCCTTCTATCTGAACAGAAAACAGGGATTTCTGGTGCTGTTCTTAGCTGGTTTTAATAATTTCTTCCTCACATTGCACTGAATATCAAAAAGGGGAAAGAATATTCTCTTAAAATAAGAAGTACCAATCAGACACTTCCATAAAAAGTAAGTTCTGTAATTAAATATTTGAGATGAAAAACTAAAAAACTCTTCAGCTGCTAAATGTCCTGCATTAAACTTCATAGCTGTAAGTCCCTTCTTCAGGTGAGGAAGTTCTGTGGGTCCTACTGGAGTCTTGTGAGACTGGTGGTGGAAGCTGATCTTCCTTGCTAATGGAAATACGGATTTCTGCCACACACAGTTTCTCTTCTGCAGAATCTAAGGCAATGAATGCTTTTTTGAGAAATGTATATTTTATTCATTGAGGTTGCTAAGACTGTTTTTAGACTTCAAATCAAGTCCTGAAGTTATCTTACTACGAATGCAGTTCAAAAGTGGAACTTTTCTGTCTTAGTGGATGCTAAGATAGTATTTCAGTGTTTATATGTGTGCCAGAAAAAAATCAGCTAGCAGCTTTATCTAGTCTAGATACATGAATTGGCCCGTTCCTTCCATGGTCTGCAATCAGAATACCTTGTGATTTTTCAGATGTGCAAATGGTCTGGTCTTCTCTCAGCAGTTCTGATAGAAAATACACATATTTCTCTGTATATGATAATGACTGTTAATATATGTTGAATGTGTATAGTGTAACTTTATTTTGTGGAGGATTGTTTTTGAAAAATCTGATCATGTAGCAAAAAAAGAGTATATGCAATAATATTTTAAGATAAATATCCTCTTTAGCATCTTGCACTGAAAGCTTTAACTTAAAAGGATGATGAAAAGTTTGAGATAGAAGAACGATTTTTCAGGAAAATATCTTTTATGCTCAGAAGGAAATATTACATGATTTTCAGTTTTAAATGTTGCTTTTCCTTCTCTTTGATTACAAATATTTCTCAACTTTTTCAGGGACTGAAATTATGCTTCAGAAGTAAAAATATAAAAATGCTAAAGCTATATTTATTAAATAAAAAAAATCCCAGAGAGTCAGAGAATTTTGCCATTTCTCTTTTTTTAAAACAAAACAAAACAAAACCAAAAAAACCCCCAAACAAACCCACCCCCCCCCCCCCCCAAACCCTCCCAAAAACCAAAAAAACCCCAACTTGCTTGGCTAATGCAGTAAAACAGAAGACTAGAACAACTTCGCTAAAGTAAACCAATACATATTTTTGTTTTACTAAGAGAAGTTCCATAGCATTACAAATGCTAAAGGTTTAGCTAGAACTGTTTTTTTCTCACATAGTTATCAGTTGTTAATGCTTAAATGATTATTTATGCATAATTAGATACTAGATACATTTTGAGGAACCCAGATGATAAATTTTAAATTGAACTCTTGGTTTCATTACCTGAAAGGGGGCCACTTCTTTGTGGGTTTGGGCCAAACACAATGCTTCAGATGAATTATGTTATTTCAGAAACAGTAGCTACTGGTAAAAACAGTGAAAATTGAAATTCAAGGAACTCTTTAGTGACATAAATACCAATAAACTACAAAATTACAACCCATTCCTCTGAGACTCTACGCACCAATAGTTAGTCTTAAGTGATTCAATCGTGACTAATTACATATTACCAGTCCTGATCTTTAACACTTCAATCAACCTTTATTAGTGCTGTTTATACATAATTTGTTGGTGTTTATGGTTTTATGTGATAGCTATGCCAATCTGAATTTCATTAAAATTGACATGGAGATGGTGGAGGCTTTCTCACATAACTTTTTTTTAGATATATTTCTTTCTTTGCTCTACCTCTTTGTTTTTGCTCTGCAGTTTCTTTTACTGACTGCCTCATAATGGCTTTTGTTGAGTTGCTGTGAGGGAAAAAGGGGAAGCCAAACATCTCTGCAATCCAAACATAACCAGTTGCATTGGACAACTTGGAGCAGTGTGAAGTGCTGAAGTGCATGACATAGATGTCACCAGCAGTAGGGCAACTGGACACTGCAGCTGTATCAGCTATATGCTGTATTTGAGCTTATGCTGTATGCTAAGAGGCAGGCTTTGCAGTGTGGGTGATATTAGCTCAGTGTTATCATGACAGCTTTTTCTGGGGTCTGGAAAAATATTACATTGTGCTTCCCGAGGCCTTCGAGACATGCCAGGCTTTTGGAGACTGCTCTGGGATCAGTGGATCACCTTTGCTGCTTCATGTGGAGCAGGTACACCCTCCAGCCACCAGATCCAAGGATGCGAACTCTACAGATGGATTCCTCACAGACGTAGATGGGAAAAGCCAGATACCACACAGGGACACCAATAGAAGCCACTAATAGAAGGGCGGATTTTCAAAATCTGGTAACCCCAAATACATGATTCATGGGATTCTCTGACTACTAAATCAGAATTGGGCTCGTTCTTCCAGGTGGGAATCCTCAGACAGGGTTGCCCCTCTTGGAATTAACCTTCTAAAGAATATCTGCTATTTTTTGGTAGTCCATGGCCTTGAGAGCAAAAATTTCTGTTTCTTCCTTGTAGGCAGTATCTCTTTTAGTTCATAATTTGTTTCTCTAGCTTCTGGCTATGGTGTGTGTAGGTGGCATCCTTTGCTTCCTTAATAATGTCACTTGTTTTGGTGAGGCAGATAGATATCATGTCCTAAATGTGTTTGAAGTATACTGACAAGTTCAGACTTTTTTTGATGAGGTAGTTGTTTCTAGTTCAGTCAAACATTTAGAGGGATCTCTAGGCTGTCAGTTTCACACAGAATCACATACAGAGAATATTCTGAGCTGGAAGGGACTCACAAGCATAACTGAGTCCAGCTCTTAAGAGAATTGGTTTGTTCTATGACACAGCACTGTGGGAGGATGAATAGAGGAAGGGGTGGGAGGCCATGTGAGGGACAGACAGGGTAAGATGTATACAGGACAGACAAGGTTAGTTGGTCCTGCAGAAAGAAGAGAAAAAGAGCCAGTGCTGTATGGAGCAGCCCATGGGAAGGCTGCAGAGTAAAGGTATGAGAGGTTTTAACATAATAAGGCACTGATGCTGGTGCCAGTTGTGAGTCCCCTGTCAAATGGTGCCCTGTGTGAGGAGTGAGTGACAATATGACATGGCTTTGTGGGAGATTAGGGACAGGCGGTTGGAAGATATCGCGCTGTACGGGCAGACAGAACCCCTCCCTCAACTCTTAGTTGTTTAGTGTCCTTGATAAGCTAAGCAACACCTAACTTGTAACGTAAGCAGACGGAGGTGATGTAGCAAACAGAAGTTTTAAAACTCCATGTAATCAGTTAATAAAGCGCCATTTGCCGTCCACCACACTGGTGTCTGTGAGCTGATGGACCGAGCAGCCTGGGTGTGGCTGCCGTGTCGTTCCTGAACCAGGTCGCTACACCTCAGCGGAGGCAGCAAGGCTCACTTTTTTTGTGGGAAAGGATGCATTAAAAGCACCAGACAGCAACAACAGAGTGGTTTAAGTATGTTGGGGTATAACACTGAGGCAGGAGATACCTGAGCTGCAAACTTTTGTTTCAATCACGTTTTCTTTCATTTGTTGGTACAAAACTGGATCTTATTAAATCTGGACAGAAAGGTGTGAGTGGCCTGGTGTGGTGACTGCTTTTGGCAGTATGTAAAGATCATAAATGCAGGCAACTTGGCTGTTTAAGCTACTTGTGTACTGTGCTCTCCCCCTTTTAGTGAACTGGTTTCTTGGTTCCCTGCATGTTTAGAGATCACTGTGCTGCACCCCATTCCATAACATAGATGTGTTGTCAGGATTGTCTGTCTGTGTAAACCCAGTACAGATATCTCGTTAAAACATTAAGTCCTCATGTAGAGCCAAGCCTTTTGAGTTAGACCCCTTTTAGAATCAACAGTATCAGCTGTGAATATATCAGCTGCAAGATGAACCCCGAAGTCAAGTGCTGCATGTTTCAGGCAGAATTCAAGTTCAGTGGTGTGTGTGTGGGGGGGGAAAAAGAAATAAGAAACATTTTCAGTTTTCTGACCACAAAGATAACCTCCTATTAGTGGTCAAAACCATGCTCATTAATCCCTGTTTATATATTTGGGTTATTGTTCTTGATTTTAAAATACCTTCTAAATTATCAGCTCTAATGGAAATGTTTGGGAATTGAGAATCGCCAGATGTACTTTGCAATGTACTTTTCTGATGATAGGTCAGATATCCCTTAAGAAAAAAATTAGCCTATGTTTTTTGCTGCTTTTGACTGTGCTATTACAAATTTCTTTTTCAACAGGGTAAGTGCAGGTATAAAATATTACCATATGATTATTGCTAAGAACATTTCTGTTTATATTGGGGGTAGGATCACAAAATTCTTTCTACTTGGGTGTAACTCACAGTTTCTGAGGGTGTTCTAAAACCCATGTGTTTTGACCTCATGAGCAGTTTAAGCCCAATGACTCTCAGTTTTGAGTTAGCAAGAGGTAGGAAATTATTTCCTTGTGTAAAAAAGGATAGGGGATAGGGAATCCTGCAAGCAATGCATTTTGAGGTGTTAAAATAATTTTAAATAATTATTTTTTAAATTAAATAATTTTAAAAGCAGTAGTTTGTGGGTGAGCAGGTCTTTATCTCTCAACTGCTACTTTTGTGTGAAGACAGCTTATTTTAGATCACTTTCACTTCTGTATCCCTGGCCAAATCACTGTGCTGAAGAGATGCAGGAAGCATATTGTGGTGCTTGATTTCCCAAGAAACTTTTGGACCTTCCTACTGGCCTTTCAAATCATGGCAAAACTGCAGCAGGGCAGCCCTAATTTTTTCTTCAGCATTTTTCATTTATTAATAGTAGACTATATGTACATATTTTTAGAAGTAATATGCACTTGGCTGCCAAAGTAGCCTGTTGTTTTTAGAGATACCAGAGGTGAGTACTTAATGCCACAGCGTACCAATTCTTAATATTTTTTCCTTATGCATAACTTATTGAAAGAAGTAGTTCATAATCTTTGAATCTTAAACTCCATTTTTTTCCTTTTAAAAAAGAGGTATCAATGCACTTTGCATATATGAGAAAAGAGATTTAACACATTGTAAACAGTCTTCATTAAACATTATCACAGTCTGTATCAGTTTGTTGGAGTGTCAAATGATAGAAAAATGCATTTTGTTTAAACGGATTTTAGTTCACTGATAAAATTTCTCCTGTGGTAAGCAAGTGAGTGTTTAGGAACTTATTTTTGCAGAGCAAGTGGGAATCTGTTAGAAATTATCTCTAGACAAGGTGCATGAGCTGTGTAATGAAACGCTTTCAATACCAGACAACATTTGTTTCCAATATGAAAGTAGTTGGACATGAGAATTGTCTCCCTAAAGTAGTTCTTGGACAAGTGATTTCCTGCCAGTAAAAATGTTTTCTAAATTTTTATTGAATTAGTTTCCGATTCCTGCAAACTAGTTATTCTAAGATGTGAAAATCAATTCTGACATTTCCATTTTTAACATTTACCTTAGTATCTATTTTGTAAAGGGTAAAGTAGTAAATTGTGTGTGCATATCTCTAAAAACTTGTACATGGATGTGGTGAGTAGTGGATGCTTAAGAAAATAAATGAGAAGCAAAGTGTGGCTTTCCTTTGGCCTAACAGCTTCTGGCAAGTAGGGGGAGATGGCAGGCACACTGTTCTTTTGGGTAGCCACCACTAGACATGCTATTCATAGAGTTCTCTTGCATTTTTTATAACGCATGTCAATATTCATTTTCCACAAAGTTCTTTGGCAATGAGTTTCACTGTGGAGTGTGGGTGATGAAATCATATTTCCATTTATTTGTTTGTCCTTGAGTGCTCTGTATCTTATGCTGAAGAATGAAAGGTTGTTCTCTATTCCCTTTCTCTGAACTATTCAGGGATTTGTAGCCTTCCTTCCTATTCACTCTTCATTAGTTTTCTGTCTAATAAATATAAGGACATTAATCAGAATGAGAAAAGGAAATGAGAAAACTCAGAGCATGCATTGTAGTGTTTTGGGTTTGGAAAAAAATAGAATTTTCTGATGAGCAATATAACAAAAAACCCTATTTGTGTTGTGTCTACTGAAGTAAATTTCTTGCAATATTAAATTTGATTGATATTAGTCTGTAATTGTAGTATCATTCTTTCCTTAGTAATTTTAATCACATAGAAATGGTTTGAGAGGCTGGTAAATTTGGAAAATTGTCTCCTTTCTTGTGAGACAGAGAGTTTCCAGTGCTGAGGTTGCCTGTTTAGAGTGAAGGGATTTAAAAATCTCCAGTAGTTATGTAGCCCACCAGATTTCGCTAGAGAAGAATCCTAGGGCAGATCCAAAAATTCCATAATTGCCCCCAGAAGGACATTGAGATAAAAAAGACCAGACTCAAACATATTCACTTCTCAGTCCTGCAGGGACTTATCACGAAAAACTTTCAAGAAGTCTTGCTTCTTGAACTGAACTAACAAACCTTGAAGTGTTGCAAAATGAAACACACTATAAAGAGCTATTCAGATATGGACAATATTTTTAATAAATTAGTTTGTTACCTAAATTAATCTCCTGATAGAAGTTTCGCAAAACTAAAATAAAAGATAAAAAGTCCTCACTCATAAAACTTTGAGATTTTTGTATTTAAACTTAATTGTGGAAGAAAAATAGTAATTTAATTTATGGCCTTTCGTCTTAAACCAGAAGACCTACATGACAGAAAGGAATGTCTTTTCTCTTAGTAAACTAGTACCTTATGCCGGTGACCTAAGCTGAGTTTGTGCTAGCATCTTTCAAAGACATATGTTACAAATCCAGTAGGATTTCTTGACCACCTGTCACTCCCTGATGGCCTACAAATAACGCTCCACACAGATACTTGGACTTTTAGACTTACTTTTTGTATTACCACATTCTCTATTCAGATGGTATGTCTCAGAATATGAATCTTATGTCTTCATCAACGTAAAAAGCCAGAGCTGTGGTCTAGGTCACTGGTCTAATATTTAATGAGTGACAGAGTTTACACTCTCAAGTTAAAGCTTCAGGGTTAATTTGTTGGCTTCAGGGTTAACTTGGGTTAATTTGTTCATTTAGGCATGACATGCCCTGCGTTGTTTTGCCATTATTCTCCAGCTAGACTCTTCTGAAAACTCAAACTGGAGTTCCAAGTGCTGGGAAATTTGAAGGAAATTACAGGGATATTCACATTTGTCATCAAACAGCAACTTAAACAAACAAACAAACAAACAAAACCCCTGATAATATATATTATCAGATATATCAATATTTTCCCTAAAATAATTTGGAAACACAATATTTTGTGATTAATGACTGGCTCTTGAAAAGCATCCATTGTCAATATAGACCTGATACACTTGAAAACAACATTTCTCACTTCTCTGTGCTTGATATTAAGTATATTTTTCCTCCAAATTTCTTGACAGGAAAACTGGAAAAAGATCCCCAGCTTCCTGATTCTATCAGACATTCATTGTTTTTCTACCAACTAAACTCGAGGGATCAGTGCTGTGTGTGTTGAAATCAACAGAATATTAAATGCTTATTAGAGAGCTGCTGTTTTATTTTGTTGTATGAATTAATGCCTGTGCAAATAGTGACAGTATTTTGAATACTCATGCAGAAGAACAAAAGAATAGCTTGGCAGAGGGCTTCTCAGGAGGTACATTTGACAGATAATCAGTAAAATACAATTCCTTTTATCTCTTCACATATACAGAAAAATAAAACGCTGTTCTGATAACGTCTCCTTCCTTTCCTCAGCTCAGCAGCTCCGTGTTTCAAGCCGATGTCCAACCCCACAAGCCCCTGTGGTGGCAAGTGTTGGAATATTTTACTACAGGATGACACAGATGTTTTAGTAGATTTTTATACTTGAACTTTAATTATATATAATGGTGTTGCCAGAGAGGGTAGGAATACAGGAATGGTTTGCATCTCCAAGTCATGAATCCAGTTTTCTGCTGCTCCAACAATAATATAATCTAATTGTATCTGATTTGAAGACTTTTTGTTTAATCTTACTTCCTGCTTTTGGAAATTGTCCTGTCAGCTCAGTGCTTAAAGGTAAACTCTTCCCTGAGTCTGATTAGTGGTTTGACCATGGATGGTAGAGTGCCATTGATCCTGACACAGCAGTGCAATTTTTTTCACCAGTTCTCCCTTGGAAATACCTCTCTTACACATTCCACATTTGTCTGTTGTCATATCCAAATAATGCCACAGTTTTACAGTCCTCCAATTACTATATATTATAGTCAGGTATTTTTCCTTCTTGTGAAGTTTCAAATATAAGATTGACCAGCTTTGAATGAATAATTATTTCTTATTTATTCTGAACTCTATAACCTTGCATACTTTTCTGTTGTATTTAATCTCATATTTCCTTCTCTAGTGTTCCATTCTTGTAGTTCAGTTCTTCCTTTTGGTATCTTTTTGCATAGGCAAAGTTTCCCTAACATGTCACCACATGTCCTTGGCACATTTCTCTCATATTCCTTTTTGTACAAAACACATTAGTGAAATGATGAAATTAGGAGTGATACCCTGAGAATTCTGCTATATTCTTCTGAACCTATACATCTCATTTTACCACTATTTCTCATCTCAATTTTAAGCGTTTCAGTTCCTCTCTCTTCCTTCATTATTCTATTAATCACTCTTTTCCTGCTAAGTTTCTTATTATCTAATTAATAACCTCCTCTCTCTGGACTTGGCAGGTATTCCTGCTTAATTATTAATTAATTGATATCTCTACAACATCTCTGATGGGATATGAGTTGACTTATCAAAGAAAGTCAATTTTCCACACAAAGCTTTCAGATGAGGATTATATGATTCATCTCCAATAGATACTTGCTCTCTTCTGTTCATCTAGTGAAGACAGTTGCTTCAGATCATCACTTCAACAGAGGTTTTCCAAATTATGGACAAGCAAGGGGAAATGAAGAGATGAAAAGACTTGTAAAAACTGAAGAGACATACTGAACTCACTTGTTTTGTGTATTATTTAGGAATTGCAACCATGACATTTCTCTCTTTTTTTTAAATAGATGTTTCATGGACATTTATAGAATGATGTGCTCTTACAAAATAGAGTCCATTCAAATAGAAATCTACATACATTTTGCTCATCAAGGTGATATAGTCAGTGTGTTTCTCCTCTATATTTTGATTTTAAGACATACCAGTCCAAGTATCTGTGAAGCGTGCCAGTCCTGAAGGCATCACAAGCACAGGATGTTTTCTCAGTAACCTTTAAATATAGATGGCATTCCTTAGTTTTGGCTTTTCCTTTTTGATCTGCCCTATTTTTGACTTAAGCATAATTATCCTCAAATGAAATAATTAGTTTCAGCTGTACTGATCCCCCTTCATATATGAGGAAACTTCCTTGCTACTGTAAATCTTCATCACCAAGGCTAATTCCCTTATAAGGATGGAGCTTCTGCTTGGATTAAAACACTGAACAAAGATTAAACCTGCTTATATTCATTCATTCTTTTGACTTCTATATTCCAATCCAGGAGGCAGCTGTGGAAGGGTATGATGATTTTGATAGCCTGCCATTATGTTGTTTTTATCCTCATGTACTTCAATGCTTAATCTGATTATTATTTGTATCAAAACCAGTAAATGATCAGCTTTGTGTTCATGCTTTTAGGATGTGGTTTAGACTTTTACATGCCTGAAGGCCATGTAAAAATGTTTAGGCTTTTGTAGCCTGATAACTCAGTATTCATGATTTCCCTCTCTAGAACACCTTCTCAAGTGCTTATTGAAGGAAAATAAATGTAATTATAGTGGTATAATTTCTTCTGAGATGAAAGTTCTGGATATGGGGTTTTTTAATACTTTAAAGTGCTGGACTCTATGACTCCTATAACTCAAGTAGATTTAAGACAAAGAGTCCAACACCTTGGAGGACTGGAACCAATGAACATTTTTTGGCTGGCTGTGTTAGTCAAATAATTCTCTAAATTTTTTGTGTTCTTCATGGTCTTCTTGTGTGGATTACCCCACATTGCACTCTCATATCTCTTTTTTTTTCCTATATAAGAGTCTGTGCATCTCAGTAAATGCGTCTATTGACATAATCATGCCAGCTAAGACTCTGAAATAGTGTAAGCTCTGAGGCTAGCTGGAACTGTTAGTATAAATGTTGTTACAACAACAAAAGAGAGGTAATTTCACAGTTATGTGGGGCTTGTGTTGTGATACAAAGCAGAGTTTTCTTGGTATAGTTACAGTCATGCTGGATGTGCTCTCTTGGTATAGGGTATTGTAATTCCTCACCTATAAATTGCAGTGCAGTCATTGTTCTGATGGCTCTGCCCAAACTGAACAGATTGTCTCCATAATCTGTCAGAATTTACTCTTTCAGTCAAAACAAAAGGCCAAGAGAGTTGTACATGCCTAGCCTCCTAAAAACACCATCCTTTTAAAGACTCATTGATAAAGACACTAAATGTGACATATAGAAGGACAGATCCCAGTGGCCCTCTGTTTGGCACTGTCCTCCAGTATGACTCCTTAGTCACTGCCTCATGAATTCCACCTTTCCAAATGTACTCCAAAATCCATGTGCAGAAAGAACTAAATTCTTGTGTACTTGCAGGGTTTCTGGGAGACCTTGTCCAGTTCAGTTACAAAAGTTTAGGCTAATAAATAAGTGTTAACCCATCATGCATTCTCCATAGCAGATGGAAGGGATTGGAATTACCCAATTGTATACACCTACCATTAAGCCGTTCTGCTGGAATGGGACTTGATTCTGAATAATCACTAGTAGCCTCAAGTCAGTAGTGAAAGTTGTCACTTCATAATGTCTTTACTTTTTGCTACTTATCTTAAAGGGAATTGTGAAAAACTAGATTTCATCTCCTTTGGAAATAGTGTGTGTTTTTAGCTGAAGGATGTTTCAGAGAAATAGTTGCAGTGTTTAGTCACTGGCATACATTAGGCTGTTCTCTTCAACTTTTTTTGCCTTTAGGACCTCAAAAGTCTTAATTCTAATCTTTATTCTAAAACATTCACTGAAAAACAAGAATACTTGATTTCAGCAAGCATGTTTTTTCATTTAGTGCTGGAGTGGATCCATTCTCCCTTTCAATGATTACTGAAGAGTCTACTAAAAACCATCCATCTGTTCTTTCTTGAGATGACTGACTCTATAACAGCAATTCTATTTGAAACCAGTGCTTGTGTACCATATTTACCACTTTGATATTTAGTACCATGTGTTGATATAAGTTATGTAACTAAAAAACCAGGTAATCTGTGTTCTTTACATAAGTTTTAAGAGTATGCTATAATGATCACACATGTCATGAGAAAAATCCCTAAAATTTTATTAAACTGCAGCAATTTGAGACCTGATGCTCAACTGACTCCCATTTTTCAACTATCCATGGTACCAAAATCACAGAAATCTTTTTGAAAATATACACACTGACTTTCTTCTTTCTAAATACTGTCCAGAATTTTCTTATTTTGATCTGTGATAAATAATTCATTCAGCTTCTTGTTGGGAGTTGAAGGAAATTCCTTAGCTCTTCAGAAAGCAGTGCTCAATATTATAAGGAATGACAATATAATGTTGGTATAATTTTATAATCCTTTACCTATTCCTTGGATATCTTTTTGTATGTACATAAATACTACTTTCAGGAAGGAAAATAGTGTGCGTTCAAGAAAGATGGATTAAGTCTGCGACAGGTATGAGGAAGGCTACTGGAACAAAATGGAGAGCACACTATAAGTAAGGAGGCTGAAGAGTTGCATTGACCTTAAATGAAGGGAGATTGGAAATTATTTATCTATCCATATGCACATATATAGTATATAGGCTTTGAACAACAGGAAAACTTAAGAGAAACGTAAGATAAATTACAATGTTGACACTTGAGCAACTACATTATTCTTGGATAGAAATACACCTACTTCTGGAAAACTCAGGTGTTCCAATCACAGTGGTAGATCAAACTCACGATCCATTAGGCAAAACAGAGTTTACTGTTTTTATATGCTGGGGTTGTAAAGTTGTGTGTTGGACTGTTTGCTCTTTTGCATCCTTTTACTTGAAAGTTATAAAGTCACGAAAGTCAAAGGGAACATTTATGATGCCAGGGAAAACAATTCAGCTCCCTTCTGTGTCCCATGCATATGCAGAATGCATGACAGAAAAAAAAAAATAGGGGAAAGGAAGAAAATCATCTCATTTTCAAAGACTGTGTCATTGTGTATACAGATGAGATGGCCAGGCTAAGTATGCTCAGGCAACCATAAATCATCTGGCAGAAAAAATGTTTCCGTCTGAACGTCTTTTTTCTGATGCAAAGTCATCATGCAATTTTACACTACTATTTATAAAATACTATCTTCTTGTACAGAACAATACCTACTTGTCCTGTGCTCTTGAACTTCATCCACAGCTGTGAGATAATGAAAGACAATTGGCATTTAAGAAAGGGGGATGGGGAGCAGCTTTGTAGTCTGGGAGTTTGGGGGGATTGGCATAGTTCAGCTTTCCCTACTGCCACTTGCATCTTGTCCTCAGAAGAAGTAGTTCTCAGTGACAAAACTGGGCAAGTAATGAGGGCATCGAGCATGTCTTTAAAATAGTTGTTGTAGATTGTCAAGATTTTTTTCTAGTCTTGGAAGTAAGGGAAAAGGAAATGAACACATATATAGGTATCAGGAATATTGCTGGAGATCAGAAAAGGCATTTTCTAAAACCCACGAAGTTTTGTCCTCCCAAAAAATGGATGCAGATAGACTTTGATAAAGTGTGCAAGAAGTAGAATAGCAGGCAACATACATTTTGGAAATATACTAGCAGTCTAATTCTTATCTCACACGCACACATACACACTCATTAGCTATGTCCACCAAGTGACAATTTTTAGGTCAGTTTGCACTTAAGAATGATAATGGAAAATGTCTTATATTTGATAACAAAGATTTTCAAAGCCACAAAAGTAACCTACGTTATTCCTACTTCCTGTCAAGAGAGTTTGGTATTCAAATCCCCTGAAACAGTTCATTTTGATAGGACCTAAACTGATTTTTTTTTTTTTTTTGGTCCATCTGCTTTTGAAAATTGTTTAATTTTATGGTTTGATATTGGCAGTTTTGTCCTATTGATTTTCTTCTTTTCTGTCTTTTTCTCCCCTTTTGATTGCATACCCCATACTACTTAGGGAAAACTAGTTTTTTAGGCTGCATTTGCTGGGGTAGACTATCCACTGTGGAACATGTTTAAAATATGCATGACATTCTTCTTGACTTGTTAGCTGGTAAGTGTTGCTTATGATCAAAGGTGTCTGATTCAGAGAAAAGTCTTGTAAGTGCCCTTGCCTGTGGGTTAATGGTACTATCACTTAATGGTACTTGTCAGTGAAGGCAGCCCAAAGGATTTGTAAGAGATGGAACTGACCAAGAATGAAGGCCAAAGCAAAAATATGTGTGGAAATACTTGAAAGAGGAATTATCTTTTTGTCATGGGAAAAGAAACAAGCTGTTTAGAAGCAAATTGAATAAATCTTCCTTCGTGTCCTGAGAGAACTTCTAAGATGTTTTATTTAGAAAAATACAACAGGTCTGGTCTTTTTTGTTTTCAAGTATAAAGAAAATTAATAATAGGAATGATGATGTGTTATTGAAAATAATCTGGGGATATGGTGCATAGAGTTTATGGTCTAAAATGATGGAGATGTTTTTAGCTATTTTATTCCTTTAATTGCTGCAGAATATGCAGGGTTCAGCGTTGATAATATGAATCCTGCGGCATAACATTTTTCGCTGTTTTCCATACAGAGTATTTGGACATGCTGTCCATTGCTGCAAACTATGGCTGTGAGTCACCTGACAACATGGGCCAGTTCTGCTCCTGGAATAACTCTGCTGAAACGAATACAATTAGCTGTTGGGTGAGCCTTTTCATTGTGCGCAGCCCGTACAATTACTTCAAAAGTGATAAGAACTTAATTAACTGTTTTTGAATTTTCAGCATAGTTTCTCTTTCACTTACAATAGCTTTTCTGATGATTGGTAACATATGTAAATATTGACCATGTATTGTCAAACTCTTCCTCTTTGCTTCATGGCATCCCTTTAAATAACTAAAGCAGAAAATCATGTATCATTGCAGCTAATGTGATCTCTTTGTCCTTTTGTTCCCTCTCACACAACACTTTTGGTACATTCTGTCCTCCAACAGAGAAGTATGAGGCATAAGCATCTTCTTCAGCTTTGATAGGAGAACAAGTAATTCCCATTAACATTAAAGGGATTTCAACATATGGCTTAAAACTTCCCCAGAGATACTATATAAATTTAATTGAAGTCATCATTAATAATGATTTCCTTCACCTAAAACCTTGAGTTAAAACAGCAGAGCCTTCTCTTTGAATGTACGGTTTCTGCAGATGTGTGTATTTCAACTGTCTTTTAATTAATTTCTCCCTGATGAAAAAAGTGTGAGTTGGAGGGAACAGGACAACTTAATCAGTGGAAAAAGATACCTATCACACTTTTGAGCTTTTGTGAGGACTGTGTGACACCCTGGGTAGTCAGCAATTTGCTGCAGAGATTTGAAACTTTGCTGTTCCCAGTTGTCTGCTCTGCCCTTCTGTCAGACACCCCATCTTGTCAGTAGAAGTGGGAGAAGGGACTATTTGCCTGTGTTTCAGCTATTCCAGACTACAGTTCATCACTTCATGTTGCTTTCGGGCCCTGTTGGACTGGGATGTGTCCATGCTAAGGTGCAGTCACATCTGCCTTTATCAGAGAGAGTTCAGAGTACTGTAGCTGGAAGCAAGAATAGCTAAGGGCTCTGCCCTGCTCTGCTCTCAGATTTATGTACAATGTGAGAGTAGAGAAAAAGGACTGTTCTTAATTTGGGTCAGCCAATCAGAGCCAGATAGCATGAGCAAAACCAGCAGAGTAGATAATAAAGTTAAAAGCAGTAGTGTTAAAATTTATAGGGGTGTTTGGGGGGTGGGAAAAAGGTAGGCTGCTAGCTGAAATTAAAGCCAAGTTGATCTTTTTTTCATTGGTCTTTTAGCTATTGCTAGTTCACTTGGGTTAAGACTGAAAAAGACTTGTTTTAGTATACACAAATGTTTGAAGAATTGCAGCTTTTTTAACTCTAAAGATTTTTTGCCTTTTGTGTAAAAAAAAGATCTGACTACCATTGTATAGGTATCTCTTGGAGTAGAAAATATGTAATACGAGAAAGGTCTTTAAAACAGCAGAGAAATGAAAGCTTATTGTAGGAAGCTGAAGCAAAACAATTGAAATAAGAGAAATAACTTTAAAGGAAGGGTGTAACTACTGGAATAAAATTCTGTGAAAACTGATAGATTTTCAGTTTTCATGTCTTGAGTCAAAATTGGATGTTGACCTAAGAGAGAAACTTTAGCCCAATAGAAGTTATGTTTATTCAAGTGTGAGTTGCAGACAACATTTTTCATTAAAATAAGCTAGTTGGGTGAAATTTAATGGCCTAGTATGTAGGGAAAGTCACAGCAGATCATCTGCTGAGTTATTCTGATGTCAGCATCTGTATATGTGTGAAACTAGTTAGAAAATGGAACAAGCAATTGAGATAGCATGTACAATTTTATGAATAAACACCTCACTTACATTATGATAATTCTCTCAATGTATGTGCAGCTGGTCTCTTTCTAAGCTCATTTACACCCATTAAGTGAGCCTGATTTACCCTCTGCTGAAACCAGTGAAAACCCTGTTATTCCCTGCTGATTTTAATAAGCAACTCCTACCCTATTGATGTTGTTGATATAATATTGCATATCAGGTAGGCAGGGGGCAGTTGGTATTAGCAGTTTTCAAGTAACACTTCCAAGAAGGCAATTTCAATAAAAAGTAGAGAGTTTGCACATCATGATGAAGGCAGAGCAATCAATACTTATACTTGCTTGCTGGTACTTTCCTCTTACTGTACAGTACTTCTGAATTTTCATAAGTCTCTGGCTCATCCGGGATTTTACTTATCAGTAATGCCACCACCCCAGATAGTGTTTCATTTTCAACTTTCCAGGGTTGTTGGAGTTGACATTTTCTATTACATTTTCAGAAAAGGCATATTTAATCTGATTTCATCCGCTGTACCATGTAGTGTGCTGCTACTGCCTGGCAAAGCACACAGTTGGCTCCTAGATGTGCCCTCTCATCTCCTACGGTGACATTCTTGTCATGAAGTAAACATTCCTCAGTGGAAAGATCCTTCTAGTTTCAGTTCCAGAGTGTCACTGGTCGACACATTGCAGCGCTGCCTTGGATCCCAGCTGGTGACATGGCTGGATACCAAAGCCCTCACTTGGCCGTAACCCTTGCACAGCATGTTGTTGTACAGCTCTATAAACTACAGCATAGGCTCCAATTATTTATGAATAACAACCAAATTTAGACAGTTAGTATTTCCTTCTTGTTGCTTCATTTTTAGTTGGGTTAAGTGTGCTAATAAATGTGACACTTGTAATGATTTCTAACCGGTTTGTGTTACATTTTCTGGACTAAAGTTCATGCAAACTTTTAACTGTTTAAGATGAAAAATCTATCCTGATATTAAAAAAATTCTCAAAATTAATCTCCTTTTTTCTGAGATTCTGTCTTGAAAATCTGATGTTCTAGTTTTCATAGTATGTTGCTTTATTGCCTTATTCTAAAGCTCATGTGTTAGGGACATGAAAGATCACAATTACATCCTATTTTATCAGACAACTATATCAAAAGAAGCAGAAGTCATAGATATACAGAAATACCTATCAGCTGATAAAAGCATGGGTCATGCATCAGGCTGAGATAGGACAGCAGTGTGGATGAACCTTGTTGTGATTGCAGATGTTTGGAAGGACTTGCAGGTGAGCTGTGCTCAATGAAGTCTGTGGAACTAGGCATGCTGTGATTTTGTGCCTGTTTCTGTTCAAGCTGCAAGTAGAATCCTGTCTGACTGGAGTCTGCCTTTCTAATTTGGTCCAAAATTTTTTTTTTTTTTTTTAAAAAAAACAACTTGGCTTTGTGCTTGGGGGGGAAAAAAAAAAAAAAAAAGAAAGTTGAAAAGGTAAACCTGATGGCACATTTTAAAAACAAAGGCATTAAATTAGGAAGGAATTTTGCTTTCATTGAATAAAGATGTTCTATTTCTGAATATACAGCTAAGTGGAGATGCATCAAGTAAATATTTCCTGTCTCAGTTTAATATACACTAGGATAATTCTTTACATCAACAGTTATTTTTAAGGATTTTTAAAACAGTTTTATGTGGTAAGGTGTTTTCTTGTCCATACTGCACATAAAAATAAGTAAAAAATACTGAATATGAGTTACCTGATCCAAAAGAGACTGATCTAAATGGTGTCAATGGATGAAGGTAACTTTACATTTTTGTCATCAGTGTATATTCAAAAAGCTTGTACAGCAATGAGAACTGTAGTTTTGCTGCTAGTTGCCCAATAGGAAGTGGATGAGAAGGCTCCATCATTTTGTATGGCCTCAAACCACTAATTTCAAGAGCCATCACATTTTTTTCTTCCTTGGATACTGTCAAGCAGCAAATGAGTTGTGCATTCACTTGTTCATAGTACCATATATCATGTTCCACATTGCCATATAATTTAGTAATTAACTCCTTTTTTAGACAAAAATAGAGATATATTTCTTCACCAAAGGTATTTCTTTTGAGCAGCTTCAAGGACAGTCTTGTATTGGTTGAGTAGGATTTCTCTGTGTCTATGTAGTAAAAGCTATTTAACTCTTTCCACAAAAGCCAGTAGCCTGCAAGTCTAATAAGTTAACAACCAACAGAAGAAAGTGTATTTTTTTTTAAGAAGTAAATACCAGGATGTCTTTTATTTCATTTGAGTGGCAGCTTTCCAATATTTTGCTGTTTCTGTGTTGAGCTTTAACTCTACAGATTTTTTTCTGAAAGACCAAACTGTCCTTAGAGTGACTGGTTTTATAACAAAACAGCACAAATCATCTTTTAGATCTTGTTAATTTTTCTGACTTTTTCTGGTGTTATTGAGATCTGCTGAAATGCTAATAACTCATTAACTGACTTAGCTGCTTTGTCAGCTGCTGAATTCAGTCTTCACCAATGAGCTTTACTCAAAATGAGAACTGTAATAATGAGAAAAAAATGGGTTATTACAACAATTGTTTATGGTGAGTAAAATGGTTTAAAATGTCTGGTCTTGTCTTCTCACACACAGCAATCTCACAGTAGTACTTAATGAATAGATGTGAAAACACACTGTTCTTGCTGCAGGAGTAAGTCTGGACAGGCTGCCAAAAATTTTTGGCAGAAAGTCAGTTTTTCATACAGGTCAAAAGTCAATTCTATTGAACATTGAAACACATTGCAAAAAGCTGCTGTCCTTTAAAATTTCTATTGAAGGACCCTGTTGCCTTAGACATTTTAATGGTCTGAATAAGTGAGTAATGGCATAATAATTAATTACGTCTTATGTAAGGTATTTCAGTCAGAGACTTCAATGTCATGGTTATGTCAGAACCCAAGTACATTAAGCCCCAATGTAGATTCTTTCTTTGAGAGGTAAAGTAGTTTGAAATTACCAAGGCTTAAACTAAGAAGGATTGAACAGCAGAGAATCAAGGCCACTTTATTTCTCTGAGAGCACTAGGAGAAAGATGCAATGCATTTTAGCTTGTGCTCTTTAACTGCATACCTGCAGTGAACATATTTTAACACTTCTGAATGCCTTGTGGCACAAAGAAGCAGAATAGTATCCCAAAGCAGGGAGCCCACTACTTTTTCATCTGCAGATAATTCTGTAACAAATTGTAGAAAGTAAGCAGTTGCATTCACTTTTGGTAGATTTTCTTTTTTTGCACTCTTATAAAGAGAGTCTATGATTTAACAACAGTGAGCTCTAACCAACAGCAGGCTCACAAAGCTTGCTCATGATAGTTTAACTTAAGCAGTTATTAATGTTTTTGTAGGATCTTTAAGAATGTGTTATTAATAAGAAATATGGAAAAGTCATATTAGTAGGTGAATCAGAATGGGATACATGATTTACAAAATCAAAAGTTTCTGGTAAAGTCAAAAGGTGTTCTTTTGTTCAGTGATGTTTGCCTCTATTCAGCTTAGTAAGTTAAAAGGTTCTAAGATTTTATGTAATTCCTGTAAAATATCCTAATTAAAATAAATACATAAATAAAGTACTGGAGAAAATCCCTTCTAGCCATTATGACTGCCATGCTGTCTGATAAGGGCCAGCTTCAAAACAACACTTTACAACCCATGAGAGGATACATAAATCCATCAAAATTAGGTGAGGATTAATATCTCATCTCCCTATCTTTCTATTTCTGTTCTTCCTTCTGAGAACAGAAATGAATCAAGTACAAGAAACTAAATGGAGACACGTTCTTTAAATGCTGTCCTTTGGAATTTCTGTTGAAACACCCTGTTGCCTTAGATGTTTTAATGGCCTGAATAAGTGTCAATCTGAAGTGTTTATTATCTCTGGAACACAAGAGTGTCTGAATGTCTGTGGTGAGTTGACCCTGACTCAGTGCCAGGTGCCCACCAAAGTTGCTCTGCAATTGCCCTCTTCAGCTGCAGACAGGAGAGAAAATATAATGAAAGCATGTGGGTTAGACAAGGAGAGATCACTTACCAATTACCATCATGGACAAAACAGAAGACACAGGGAAATGAGCTTAATTTATTCTTACTCAGTCAGAGCAGGATAATGAGAAATAAACCCTTATCTTGAAAACCTCTTCCCCCACCCCTTCCTGCTTCTTAGGTTTATTTTTACTCACAAATTCTCTACTCGTTCACCCCTCCAGTGGCACAAGCATACAGGGAATTGAGGTTATGGTCAGTTCATCACACACTGTCTCTTCTGTTCCTTCTTCCTCAGGGAAAGGATTCTTCACACTCTTCTCCTGCTCCATCCAACATGTGGTCCCTCCAATGGGGTGACAGTCCTCCATGAACTTGTCCAACTTGAGTCCTTCCCACTGGGTGCAGTTTATATGAACTGCTCCAGCATGGGTCCCTTCCATGGATTTTAAGTCCCACCCGCAAATCTGCTCCAGTGTGGGCTCCTTTCTCCACAGATCCTGCCAGGAGCCTACTGCAGCACTGGCTTCCCACGGGATTGCAGCTTCCTTTGGGCATCCACCTGCTCCAGCGTGGGGTCCTGCATGTGGATCTCTGCATCCCTGTGGTCTTCCATGGGCTGCAGAGGCATAGCTGCCTCATCATGGTCTGCACCATGGGCTGCAGGAAAATCTCTTCTCTGGTGCCTGGAGAACATCCTCTCCCTCTTTCTGCACTGACCTTGGTGTCTGCAGAGCTGTTTCGCTCAGGATTTTAACTCCTCTCTCTGCCTGCTGTTCAAGTTTTTGTTTCTTCCCCTCTTGTTAACTACATTATCCCAGAGGTGCTGCCACTGTTGCTAATGGACTCAGCCTTGGCCAGCAGTGGATCTGTGTTGGAGACATCTGGCATTGGCTCCATTGGACATGGGGGAAGCTTCTGACAGCTTCTCAGAGAAGTCAGCCCTGTAGCATCCTCTCTACAAAACCCTGCCATGCAAATCCAATAGAATGCAGAACATGCCTTTTGTAAGGGAAGCATATTTTTGAAGAAAACATGTTTCTGTGAATAGAAGGTTATCCAAGCTTCCTCCATATACTGCTGAAAGACACCTTATCTCAGATTTCTCCATGAAAATTGTCTCCAGGTACTGCCAGTTATTTCTTGGCAGCATTTATTATACTGTGGTGATTTTTAAAGACTGAAACAATATGTAGTATTATGTTTTTCTTTGTCCTGCTGTATAGAGACACAATTTTCATATTTGCAGAGAGATTTTTAAACTTACATTTGGAATGTCTGACTTCCTAAAATAGATTGCCTTTCTTTCTGTCTAAAACAGCACAATAATATAAGAAATCTCTGAGTTTTCATGAAAGCTAAAGTATAACCTGAGCATGTTTAAATAGACACTGATGACTAAAACATGATAATCCCATTTAAGTTGCAGGGCTATAGCTTGTTTTAAAGAATAATAAGTCCATCTCTTGATTTTTTTTCCCCACTCTGAAGTAATTTCAATTCAAATGTTAAATATCTGTAAATCCCATTAAGCTCAACTGTGGATATTCTGTTCAGAACACCATCTTTTCCAGCATAGGTCTCCTCTAGAAATGGAAACCCTATGTTTGAAGACAGTTACAGCATGCTTTTCCCCAGCTGGTAATATGTTAAAATGCAGCCTCCAATATGCATATAGTGCAGAATTTATGGCAAGTGAAATTTGGAAGTGCCTCTAGAAGAACTGCCACAAAGGGTTTCAGGTTTGATGCTGTTTAAACCTTTCACTACCTTGTGTGAAATCTGCAGTACTGAGAAGATGCTGAAGGGATGGGAAGGAAAATTGTATTAATTTTTGTGTAGTCCTGAATGAAAACTTACCTGAAGACTTTGTAGACAACAGTATGAACAATTTAAAACTACTTACTTCTACAAAGTTTGCATGACTGAATGTCTGTTGTCTAGGACCAGAAATCAGTATTACTTGTGAAATCTGTTAACATACACCCTATTTTGCTCTTTAAGATAACACCAGCAGCCTCCTATCAATAGTGTATGTGTATTTTGCCTACTTGATCCATCTCTTTCTTCTTTCTAAGTGCTTGTAAAGTCATGGTTGCTCCAGGGTCTCATCTTTTCTGACATATACACCAACAGATAGAGTGAATAGAGGAGATAGGGTTACCACTTTGGCAACATCCCTTTTGTCCATAAGTATATTCAGAATTATGATATAAAACTTACTGCAAGCACAAACTTCATACTTGTGTAGCCTTTATCCTAAATTATACTTTTTTGAAGCAGAGCAGAAAGCAAATCCAGCGGTTTAGCAAAAGGACATTTAATTAAGTGTGGATGTTATCTGGTCTCTGTCAGTCTGAATCATGAACAAAACTGTTCCACTATACAGTACAAAGTTGTTTTCAGACTTTTTGAGAAACCCAGGATTGATGGGTTTGTCCCTGTTTTAGCACAAGAAAATGCCAGGGTAGATTATTGTTTAGGTTACAGAGGAGAAAAAGTACACAAGCAGCTCTTAGTTTTATATTTCTGCTTTAGTTCTTCCTTTTACAAATGTCATGCTGCAATTAAATAACAAGTATCTGCTGAATTACTGAAGAAGAATAGGAGGAACATCATCAGTGATTTTCCCACAATATCTTGATCATCTCAGAAGACTTTGGCCAATAATCTTTGATAGATTATACTAAGTAAAAATTTTGGTGTTTACAAAACAATGAGGTATCTAAGGACTTCAGTATCGTAGATACTGACTGCTAGAACCATGTTTTGTTTCTCTTGTGAAAGAGCATCAAGATCCTTTTGATCCTTAATTTTAAAGCACTTTAAACTTTACCTTTTTGCTCCAAGTTCTGCACGATTGAAGAGCACATACAACAGGTAAGATTATCAGTAAAAGAAGGCCTAAAATCATATTAGCAAATTCAGAATCAAGCGCCTAGTTATAAGTTATTTCTTATTCAGTCTACTTCCAGTGAGATCAATGAGTACTAACATTATTGCCTTTACAGTGAAAAAGAAAATGTTTTTCTTCCCCTTGGTTTTCTCAGAGCATCATTGTCAAAGCACAGTTCAGGGAATGATGTGAGAAGTATACAGACTCCTTTTTGTGTTCACTTTAATTGGAATGCGTTGCAGCCTTGAATGCTACAATGATGAACATGCTGCAAAACATGGATGTTAGGGGGTTATAGGTTCCCACTAAATCAGACTTATTTCTAAGCGCTGAAACTGTAGCCTTCCTGCTGGGCTGAGTAACAAAAGCATCTGTTAGTGTGAGTAGAAATCATTTTTGTTTTACCAAAACTAAAGATAGGGTCTGGTTAGACTTAATCAGGAACCAAACCAAGTTGTCATGTACTTGCCACACATCAATCACAAGCTTTCTGTGGGTTTTGAAAGAAGTATTTTTTGTTTTTCTTATATACCAAGCCATTGTTATTGGTCTTCTGTAATTCTTCATTTGTACGGATTTCAGAAATCCCAAAATAATATGTATAAGGCTTGACTTGCAATTTTAGTTAGCATCTGGTAAGAAGAAATAAAAACTTGATGTAGAGAAATGGTTCCATTACTTTGATAATTATTAAAGAGCTCCGGTCAAATACGAGCACATCTCATATTTGTTGTGCAGGGTACTTAGTGACACTTCAGTCCAGCCTGGGCATTGCAGGTTATCACCTTTATAAAGAAACCCAGTGAATGTATACATTTTATAGGCATGTGTCTGATCACGAACTTATTAACTAAGAATAAAATGGGAAGATAAAAATGCAGGAGTTGTTGGTTTAGTGAGCAGGGTTTGAGGAAAGTTTTCGATCTCTTAGGCACTTCTTCACAGAGGAATTTGAAACAAAATTAGTCACTGGCTTTCCTCTGCAGGAGGGAAAATAAAAACCCATGAATGGATTATCTGAGTGTAGGCATGTGAGGGGCTCTGCAGGAAAGGATGACAAAATAATTTTTAAAACTCTCAAACACCAGGCAGTGCAGCTTACCTAGTAGAGCCTTTTGAAAGCTTGAGGAGAACACTGAACAGTCAAGGGAATTTGTAAGTTAGACCTGTAGGAGGGAAGAGCTAATTTGAGAATTGAAACAGATGATTTCTAATTCTGACTCACCTGTGGTCAAAGTAACAAGGGTTATCTTGTAAACTGTTTCTGTGGCTGCCAGGAAAAGAAAAACTTTCCTTTGGTGATGATGACTTGTAGTAATGTCTATTTAGAGTAGTGTTGTCCCTCTTATGCTGTTTATTCAGAAAAAACTGGATCTGCAGCTATTTGTATTTAATTGTTAACCTTGTTATTATCCTTTTGTGTAGAATGGAACTAAGGTAGCTGGCATACCTGACTCATCAAAGAATGTACAACATTTCCTATTTTTGAAAACTTCTTGAAACTTCTTTATTTTCTTGAAAAAACTTCTTGAACAATAAAACAACAAATAGGCTTCTCACTTAATTAGAAATAATGTTACAAAAAATAGAGTATGGGGAGATAAAGTACAGCTATTTCTCCCTGGTACTTGAAGAAGTGAGTTTAGAAATGGCTGCACACAAATTGAGCAAATTCTAATCACTATAAAACAATTTTTGTTGGATTTAAGTTGGCAGTTATGAACTACTCAAGCTAACCAACTATGCCAGCTGAAATGAAGGCTGAGGTACTTTAGATGCATCTTGCATTTAAACTTTGCAAAAAATAAAAATACCAAGAAGAAATCAGCTGGGATGTATGACTTGCACAACAGGCATGCCTTGTGAACTTAAGAATTTTTTTTTTTTTATGAGACCTGCACTTAATTTTCTTTTACTTTGACTTAACTTGTCCATCTCTGTCAAATCTGTCTACCCATTTGACATAAACTTGTCTCTGATGTATTGAAGGAGCAGACACTGCAGCAGATGAGAGTTTCAGCATATTCCCTTAATACATATCCCATTAAAACTCAAGAACCCTTGGGAAACTGCTGAAACTACATGCTTGTCCATGCTGGATCAGATCCATGCTGGATCATATGCAATTCCCTGGCATTGCTCACTCATTCAAAAGAGCAGACTAGGTACCTTCTGCTACTCTATTTTTAGTTCATGTGAATTGAATGCTTCAAAGTAAATTAGTAACTGTAAATTTTTAAAAACTCTTAAGCATATTATGCAACAGTGCCAACACAAATAAAATGCTAGTGATTTATGTGAATTTATTAGTACAGAAGAAATTGTTACATGAACTATTATCCTTTAAAAATGTTTTTTAAAAATCAATTAATTGCCCAATCATCATATCACATTATTTTTCAGTTTTATGGAGCTCTAATAAAGACTGAGTTCATAGATATGGAAAAATGTCTAGAGAATTTCTATCTCAGATCAAATAGGAGGAAGAATATGAAATAATTCTCAAAAGGCTTGTGAAATTTCCAGCTCAATTTTTAATCCTTACTCTTTTTATATATTTGGATGAACAGTTGGAATTTGGAGTGCCAGATGGACTAGACTATAGTTCACAACTTTTCTGCGGTTCATTTTCAAGGAACTAGTACTTGGCCCATAGTGTAAACCATGTTTTACTCTTATAAAAACATGGAAAACTGTTTGGTGGTGTTTTTCTTTTTTTTTTTTTTTTTTTTTCTTTTTTTTCTTTTTTTTTTTCCCCTAAACTTCAAAGGAGATCTTCAACCCCAGAAAACCCCCATAATGAGATTGAAAAAAAATAAAATGTTTTGGGTGAGAGAAGAAATATGAGGAAAAAAGGGGCTTGCAGAGGTGCATTGCTTCAAAAACAAATACATTCTTAAGCAAACAAACAAAGCTAACTGTAATGTTTATATTTAACATCCACATAATAATAGAAACAGTGGTATTTTTAAAGTTGTGTTTACCATTTTATTCATACGTCATAACAATTCCATATCATCAGCTCAACATCTCTATGAATATTTCACTTCTGTGTTACAGATAAAATGCCATTTCACACGATTCATTGGGGAGTTAGTCATTATTTACAAAAAAGCTCTTTATAAAGCTAAAAAAATTATACATAGCATTTCTTCACTACCCAGTCTGATTTCAGCAAGGTCTGTTGCTAATTCCTGGCATTATAAATGTGTTATTGTTCCTGAAGGGATCTTCATCTTACTTTTGTCAATGGGAAATGGTGCCCATGAGAGGAGAAAAATATAGTTAAACTGGCAGTTAATCTATTTTAATATCCTGATTTTTAAATTTTTCTACCAGACACATATTTCTCATTTAACTAGAGATGGTAGAAAAGTCATATTATGCTGTTCTTTCCTTCATCCCTTATGCAACATTTTAACCTTCTGGTTCTTGTCTTAACCAGGCAGTATTTATTTGCCTGCTTCTTATCCCGTTTAGGGTGCCCTGCATGTCTCTAAATGTTTTGGAGATCAGGTCTTCATTGCCTTCATGCAATATGGTTTTTGATGAAGGTGCTCTGTAGTCTCAGAGAAGATGACTTCAGGGAATGGAAACAGGTCCTTACATCACTGCAACACAAATAAAAATCATAGCTCAAAAAGTGAAATTGGAATCTGTCTAAGGCTGAAATTGTGGTTGTACCTCACTCTTATTTACAAGCAATACTTTAATTTCCTATGTCTTATTTAATAAGATTTTAGTAATCCAAATGTTCTATATGGAATGTTACGATATAATCCACACTTATGACCTGCTCTATATTTCGTATCTCATAAACAGCTCTACTCCTTTTCTATAAATCAGTGAAACTGCAAATAGTGTGGGAAAAAAATGGGTAGCTTGTCTAATTACAGCACACTAGGAAGATCAGAAGGGAGCAGCTCTTTAAATGGACAGACATAATGCCAAAATCTGATTGTAACAAGGCTGCATGACAGATATTTGCCCTTCCCTCATGGCAATCACTGTAAAAAGGATGGGAAATTGCAGAACCATCAACATTTCTCATTAAACTGTGCAAACTTATTTATACTTTTTGTGAGTGCAGTATTCATCTACACTTACAAACCACTAACTACATCAGCCATTTTTAACGTTTGAATGCTAAGTTCAGTAAAGAGATCTTATTTTAATATGAATAGATGATGATAATTAAAGAACAACTTTAAGGACTTTTTTTTTTTTTTCCCATTTAAAATCTGATTTTCCCAAGAACAATGTAAGAATGGTCTGTCCTTTTGTAGAGGATTTGCTGGAGGATTAGCTGTTACAGAACTGTATGGGAAACTGTAATTCTGTAATATATAATGCTTAGATTGTGATAAAACAAAGAATAGCAGTTTGAAGTTGCACTATTACCCATACTCAGGAATTGCTTGTGGATAGAAGTAGCAACGTGAAAATGTGAAACTCTTCTTGTCAAAACCCTGAGTACTCCCCAGGTTAGAGCTTCTCTTGCTTCTTTTTCTCTGGTGCAGAAGAGTTTGTTTTTTCATCACAGAAAATGAAGTGATTACTTGTATTCCATATGGGGCCTCAACAAAAATCTGTTTCTGTAGTCCTGGAATAACACTGGCTTGAAGTGTAGCCTTTTTTTTTTTTTTTTTTTTTTTTTTTTTTCCTCCCCCTCTGTATAGACCTCTGGCTGCTCTGTATTTGTGAAAAATGTCAAGTGTAGCTGCTCCAGCTGGCTTCCTCTGTGTAAGCATCTCAGGTGGGAATAGTGCGGTTTAAATGGTGGGGTGCTTAGACAGACCTCCAATGTGCAGGTTAAAAATATTTCTGGAGGCCTGTGGTCTAAGCACATGACAAAGATGAAAAAAAAAAAAGGAGAAATAAACAGTGGCAGAGGAAACATATAAGGTGAGTCTATAGTGGCATTTTCCTCTCTTCCAGGTTAACGGTAATCTTAGGTTCTTAATTCTGTTAAAGGTCTAGTTTATTAGTTCATAACTACAACAGAACAAACAGCTTAGACTCTCTTCCTCTGTGATTCCATTTCTTCTTCCCATCTGTTCAATTGGCTATTGCTTTTTCTATAAAGGATTCTCAGCAGTATTATAGTTCATAGTTACATGAAGCAAAATGAAAGACATTAGGAAAATGGCAAAGCAATGAACATTTCTCTTTGCTAAAACAGAGTTTTAGCCTTTTCTATATAAAATGAAAAAACTTGCTTCACTTTAGTCTTTTTTGATGCTTTGAACTTATGGTATGATAGAGTAATTAAAATTTGAAAATAAAGAATAGATTTTTTTTATCAGTGTTGAATTCTGAGTTATGAGTGCTTTGGATATGGTGAAAACCTTTAAAATTTCTGTTCCTATGACATTGTCTAGATAATTATTTCTGAAAATACCACACTCAAAATACTTTCTTCATGTTGTCAAACAATATTAAAATACTGGGGGCATATAAGTGGTTCTGAAGAAATAATGTTACTTTCTATGTCAAATAAAGTTTCATCATGGTAATTCTACAATATTGTAATATTCAAAAAAGTGTATCTTATCAAGGTACATTTTATTGAAGAGTAAAGTGTAAAGAATTGTGTTTCGCTGTGATTTTTTTTTTTTTAAGGTGGAACAATTTATTTTATGGTTGTGACACTATGTGTGGGAACAGGAAGTGCCTTGTATTTGATCTTTGCTACATGTCCCGAGTTAGTCTACTGGTCAGATACTTCTTTCATATAGATTAAAAATTTGCCATAGTCTAGAATAACACAGCTGACTTTTGAAGGTTCCTTAGGGTGGTTGGGTTTTGTCAGATTTCAGGACATCCTAATGTTGTATGGCAGTGATTTCTTACGTCAGTGATGCCAGACCGTGTCTGACTTCCCAGGTCCTCAAGAGAAAATAATGTAGAAGAAGGAGCAGAAGACAGTGCAAAGAAACCTTCAGTGAGATAAGGAGGCAGAACAATAAATCTTGAGATTTATAGATGCAACAGTGTCACCTTCACAAAAGTGCCTGGCCTTTCCACAGTGCCCTCTTCTTCTTCTTCTTCTTCTTCCTCCACCTCTGTTCAGTGAATTCACTAAGTTTATGGTCAGGCAAACTCCCTCCTATGAGGTAGATTATGCTCCTGTCTACAAAGAGGTATCAGTTTGCATTTAATGCCTTGCAAATAACTACTTAGCAGTTTACCACCATATAAAACTATCTGTCCAGGCAAAAGTGAAAGAAAAAAAGGTCCTACAAGTATATTTTCATATGATATGATGACAAATCCTTTCATTAGCAACCTCTTTTTCTTTTTGCTTAGAAATCTTCATATGGCAACCTTCCCCCCAAACCCCCATATAACTACCATTGTATTCAGTGAAGTGATTAAGTATCGAGTTGTAATTGACTGCTATGTTGACAGCTATGTTAAAAATTTTAACTGAAATGGCAGAAAATCAACAGTGTGTTGAGGCAGAGCAGTAAACTCCAGTAATGAGATACACACTTTAAATTTGCTGTATGGCAATATAGTATAAATTGGTCATTTATAATAGATGCATACTATCAAATTTGTATTAGCTAGTCATATAAATGTTATTATATTTTCATAGTATGCATTGTTATGGGTTTAAGTTTTGTGGTTTTCTGTGACTACATGTCTCTATTGGATAAACTCTGATGTACAGTACCTGGTTTGAGCTGTACTCCCCTGGTGGTAAATTAGTAAATATTTATTTATGGTTTGATTGTTAAGCATAGAGAATGTGCATTAGCCAAGTCTTCATGCTGATTCAAATAACCATCCATACAAAGAGTTCCCAGAAATAAAGTTAATTCAGATTCTCTCTTGCATCCACTCCTGTTGTTATGATTAAGGATTTTCTTGAAAACATTGAAGAAATATGTCTTAAGAAAAGTGTTGAATGGAGAAGAATTGCTGCTTCTGTTTAGATTTACAGTTCTGAATACATTGATATGCTCTGGGCAGTTCTGAAATTTATCTGACTTTTCAGTGAAAATGTTAATCAGATTTTGGAAAATGATGCCCAACAATGTTATCTTTTCGTATTCTTGCCAGTTTTCTTGTACTTAGCAGCTGTGCTTTGAGCATATCTTTAAGGAGTCATGGAAACCAAGACAAGAGGAAGGAGGGTGGTCTTTAGGAAACTGTAAACAGCAGACAGATGGAATACGAGAACCTTGGGGATCATTAGAGACTTTACCAGTCAAGAAGTTTGGCAGTTACATCAAGGTCAAGGAGATGCTTATAGCACTGTCCCAAGTTAGGATGTTCAGCTCTGATGCATTTAAATAGCAATTTTTTTCCCACTGCTGCCATCTTTGTATTTTTGTGTATTCAGACTCTGGTAGTATGGGACCTTGGGATGGCTTTGGACCAGAGATAGCTAATATTTCCAACCAAATCCCTGATATATAAGGAACTAACTTTCTGCTGGCATTGTGTCACATATACCAAAGGGCTCAAGATATTTCAGTGCCATGAAACTTGAAAAAAAAAGGGGAGAAACGGTAACAGCATGAGAGAACACCATACCCATATCCAAACAAGAGAAACAAGAACATTAAAGGGGAGACAAATGTAAGAAAATATTTTCTAAGAATTACAAACCATGTTTGCTCAGTGCATAGCTAGCTAACATCCTGAATTTCTTTTTTGTTGTTGACGTTTTGTGTATTTTGTGTATGTGATATTTCCCATTCATAAGGAAATTACATCATAAAACCACAAGGGTTAGGGAAGTTGCTTACTGCCTTGTACATAGACACAGAATTTACAAGGAAGCATACAGGACCAGATGTTTTAAGAAGCTTACTACTGATTGACAGAAGCATGTAAGAGGAGGAGGATCATGCTGCATTTACTTCATGCTCCTCCCCTGCATGTCTCTACTGTTGACACTGGTGGAGACAGAAGATTGGGTTGTTTGGATCTTTCCAGTGAGACAGTGTCTTTTCTTATGTTATTGAGCAATATACTCTCTATATTTTCACAAAAGCTGGCATTTTTTTCTGGAGTCATAAACTGTGATTTTTGAAGACTGTGAAGAGTAATTAATTTATAAATGGAAGTACTATAAAAATGCAAAAATACTGTCTGAAGTTACATGATCCTTATTCAAGTCCAGAATGCGCCATTTTGGTCTATGCAGAGAGGGATTAATCTACTGTGATGTACCCACTGATGATAAGAGAATAATTATTGAGAGAGATTTCATGAAAACAAAAGGGTACAGCTCTGTCCGCAAGCCATTCAAGATACTTCCATAAGCTCTGGCAAAAAGCTGTATATTTTCTACAGCTTCAGTGTTTGATGAGGATTTCTTTGTTTTTTAAATGGAATGATCAGGACTTCATTGGGCCTGGCATACAAGGTGTAAGACAAAAAATACTGCAAAACCCACACATTTGCTTTACATGCTCATGTCTCTAAAGGTTGTAGTCCTTTCTCCATTTCAGGAATGGGAAGACAATCCTTGATACAGAGTGAAAAATTCTTTCTGCTTTCTCTGTGGCAAAGGCAAGATAACATACTCTGAGCTTCTAATCTGCCTTTGGTCAAGCAAAGTCCTGCTGGCTTAGTTTTGCCTGAGTAAAGGCTACATAGTTGTCCTTGGTTATTATATAGCCTCATTCTCTCATTTAAAAACATTTGAGCTTGAAATGGGCTCAGAAAAACAGAATACATTACAGGAGAAACAGAGAGTGTCTGAAAAGACACCTATGCCTTTCCCACTAAAAGGAAAGGGAGATACCAGCATACTCTTTATTAAGACTCATGTGTTTTCTGCTGAGGGAAGATAAGACATGGAGGAAGAGAGAGTAGAAGTTTAAATTAGAATTGATATCAGATGCAACGATTAAGTACTGACAATTTTTCAGGCTTTGGAATGGTTCCTATTTGCAGCTGCAAGGCACTGCAGCAGCTTTAGTATTTACAAGCACTCTGTGAGTACTGTGACAGGTTTATTATTTGTTGGCTTTCTCCAGCACTGCACAGTAAAAATTGTTTTCAAGGAGTGTTCAAAAGTATAGCTGGCTGCCACTGTATCAAACCCAATCAATCCACCAATGTATTTCACATTCTTGATTGATAACTGGCTCAGCAGTTTGGCATTTCAGGGAAGGAGTGGAAGGGGAGCAGGTCTCGACAGTCATTAATCCTTTTTCCCTGAGCCTCCCTTGGGCAGCTGCTTGTGCCATTATCCACATTTCTTAGTGCTGATTTCCACAATTCCATGGCTGCTCAAACCACCACAAATTCACCACTGTCCCTTTCACTTATTGTAGACCTTTCATCACACTGGACTCAGCTGCCCTCCTGGGCTGACAGTGGTCACTGGAACATCTCTCTCATTTCTTTTTTAAACCTGGGCCATTAATTTGGTTTCTTACCTCAATCTGCTTTCCTCCCTCTAAATTTATGTTGTTCCTTACTGAGAAAGAACATGAGGGTAAGAATGTTCCTTTAAAATGTCTGTGTGGGTTGGGGTGAGAGATATCTTTTGGTAAATTGAGATTCTGTCTGTCTGCTCTTCCATGAAGCTGAATAAATTATGTTAGCTGCTGGGGATATAGGCTATTTATTTATTTGTTTGTTCATTTATTTATTTAATTGCTGCAAAATTGTGAGCAAGCTCACAGAGTGCTGACTGAAATGTCAGAATTAATTAGGCCAAACTGTTTCCAGTGGGGAGGAAAAATAGTTGTCTGTCATTATGAGGAGCGGATATCTATAATTAATTAGGACCTGGAACTGGTAGAAAGAAAGGAAAGAGAGACAAAGAGAAAAAAAACCCCACATTCCCACATTTTTCACATTTTTCCTGTGTTGGCTTCATTGCACCAAGGGTACTGAATACTCCAGATGGGTTTAGAAAATACAGATTTGAGCTCCCCACTGAGGATTCAGGATAAAGTCAATCTGTCATTTGCCAGCAATCTGGTGCTATGTGTAGCTGTGCTGCTGGGAGCACTGTCTCATGTGTATTTACTATTATATTAAAGCACAAATGTCTCCTCCACCTGTCCTCTAAAGAGTAATGTGTCCTGGACAAATCTGTTCCATATAATCTATATTTAACTACCCTTATCTTTGAAGGCAGAATCCACATTAGGAAGGAGTGAAATACCCAAATGAAGGGAATTAATTGTGTGAGGAAAGGGAATTCAAGTGAGGAAGGCACTGTAAAGAATTTAAAGGAGGGGAAACAGAGACAAGGAGACAAAGAACCTCTCTGGGAAATTATGTAAGAAAGTCAAATATTATGAAAGAGTTGAGCATGCACAGATATCCTCCAGCGTCTCTATAAAATGCAAATAAAAACCTGTCCCCTGATTTTACCTATGTCAAAGGCTCCACTGAGCCCACGATAAAGACCATCCCTTAATCAAATTTGTGTTAACAGTTTACAGGTCTGAGGCTAGCTAACTCAAGAGTTCCTTATTTCATCTGACAAAATACCATGTTTTATGAGGAGAAATTAATAAAGGGCAAATCCATGAGCTGTTAATGCATATGGACAAGAGGAGGTTTCATGTGGTGTTTGGGTGCTGCATCAACTTGGCCAAAAATTAAAAAAGATTATCAGTATTATAGGAGAATACTGCTTCTAGTGAAATAATCTTGATCCCATGCTAAGATAGAGCTTGATTCCCTGTGTCAGCAAAACATCTGACTACCGGGGGAAGTGGGCAGGATGTACGTGAAATTATCCCAGAACTGGAATGCTGCTCTGTTTGTGTTGAGGCAGTGCTGGTAGGAGATGGGTCTGGACTTTCTTGAGCAGCCTTTACAAGCAGTATTGCTGCAGGTATTTGGGGCAGCTTGAAAGAAGCATGGTAAACTTAGCAATTTGCAAAAAACCCCACCATTTCTTTATAAGCAGTGGGAAGTTTGAAGCTTGGCATCCTATGGGTTTATATCCCAAAGTGAAATGGTTGTGTGTATCCTTTTGTATCCAAAAGGGGTGACCTAATTTTGTAGCCTGTCTGCCAGTTGAGGCACTTCAGAGTTTCCATTTCTCTTCCATGCTATTGCATTTTACCAAATTTACAGGTATTTTAACACATTTGGGAGCCTCATCTCAACTTAATTTGAACTGGTGAAAGGGTACAGAAATTGTTGGGGAACAAAGGTTAAGGAAGCTTACAAAACTGGAATAAATTAATGTTTACATAATAATGTGCAAAAGGATCTTCTGGGGATGTCTGTCCTATTGACTGATTTCCCTCTGGTTTTATCTGGTATAAGCCAATACAGCAAGATGAGACCTTATTTCTTTTTTTCCCCTTAGGAAAAAGTAACAAAAAAGGAACTTGATTCTTCATATTGCCCTCCCAAACAGCCTTTCAGAAAAGTGGCCAAGCTGCTCTAATACTCAAATTCCCTTGTTAGAGATTTCTTATTCTCCAGAACAACCCTGTGATCTGAGTTTTGCTCTGCTATTAAAAAGGCCATGCAGGGAGGGATGATATGGAAGACCTTGGTTGTTGCCTGGACTGCTTTAGAGAAAAAAGTAGTGCACTGTAACAGTTTGAATACATTGCAAGATTCTAAAAAGGTTGGATTTAAATTAATCTGTGTCCTTCAATAATGAATTGTATGAAAATACAGTCTTCTCAACACATGTATACATTACTTCCCAAATATCAGAGCTGGAGAATTGGGATATTTTTTAGTCTACACACTAGTAAAGATAATGAAGAAATTAAACATTTGACTTGGCTGTGAGTACCCAGTGAAAGATCTCATAGTTACTGTACATTTATTGCAAAATCTTGAGCCTTTAGCAGTGTATTCTGAGTATCAGGGTGTGTCAGAATATTCATAGCTTATTGCTAATAATACTGACAGGTTTGTCAAACTCATCTTAGAGCTAGAGCAATTTATTACAACTTTTTAACCCAAAGGAGTTTATGTAATTGATGGATTTGGGTTACATTAGAGATAGAAAATAACCTTGAGAGATTTGGTGCTGGAGCTGAACTTGATAGCACTGAAGTGCCATTCACCTGGGGCTTCAACAAAACTGATAGCTCTAAGTTCTGTATAACTAATTTAAATTGTTTGACTACAGTTAAATTTTATGTCTTTAATATAGGACATGCTGATTAGGTCTGAGGGAGAGGGAGTGGAGAACATGAAACTTAAATAAAACCTCCTAAACCAGTAGAGATTCCTCCCTGAGGAATTCTTTTTCTTTTATTTTAAATGTTGTGATAATTTTTCTAACATTCAAATAGGATCATCAGAAACCAAACTCAGCATTTCCACAGTAGAGAGCCCTTTATTCTCCTAGATGAATTGAGTCTCTGCTGCATGGGTATAAAGAAAGAGCTTTGTGTTAAAATAAAGACTGGAAATTATCGTGTGTAACAGCTTTTATTTTAGGGTAAAATAGTGCTTTCCAAAGGACAGCTGAGGAACTTAGAGCTTGAGTGGCTTCACTAAGCTCCTGCAGTAAGTCACTGGCAAAGCTGTGGCTAGGCAGTAGACTGTTGGATCTCTGGCATATGGAGTTGTGCTGTTTACAAAAACCATTTCCTTCTTTGCAGCTCTGATTATTTCTTCAATCCTGACTATGCCTTCTTACACTGGAGTATGTGGTAGAAAATAGATCCAGAAAATAAAGAAGAAAAATGAAAAATTGAAAGCAAAATGTAATAGTATGGAAAGAAAAAGTCATATTTTCTGGTTTATTATTCAAGTGGACTAAATAAATTATGGTGATGTTCCTAGCATAAAACATAGCATAAAGGTTTCAAAATAATATGTATGGTGGTGAATAATATTATTGTTGTTGTTATTGTTGTGTTGCTGCTGTTATTTTAAATAAATACATTATTTTAAGTTCAGTAAGGAACTGGGGGTGAAGAGTGGGCCAAGAGTTAGATTGAGAAGATGGGAAGGTGATTTCAAATGTTCTCTGGTTTTGAGGGAAGTTTAAGGAGCCAAAGGGGTTCCAGCAGAATAGAGATTGCAAAGTACATGAGGATTGAGGCAAGCATAATCTTGCATGAAACACTTCCTGCTCAGAAGTGTTTAGCATTGGTGGGAGAAAGATGCTGTTGAATGATTCTCTGTTTCACTAAGTTATCCTCATGAAAGCATTCTCACATCTGCTTGCTGTTACTCTCCACTCAGAAAACCCTCCAAGATGGGATTTATAGGCCATGGTAGAAAAGATATCCTCACTAAATAGTATTTTCTTTAGGTGTGAACTCAGGTTCTAGATTTCTTGGGGGTCTTTTCCTGAAGCATTTTATCCTTTTTCTCAATCTTATAATCTAAGACATCTTGAACGTATTTTGGAAATGGCTTGAAAAATAATAGATGAATGGAATGTTCTGAGTTACTCTTGTCATTCCATAAAATTTAGATAGATTTTGAGAAGTAGATACTGTAAAGGGTCCAGATAGCCAGCAAGATATTTAGAATCTCTTGCTCCATAATAGAGAATGACTGAAGAATTGTCAGATATTTTTATTTTCTTTCTTGGATATTATTTCCCAATCAGTTTTGGGGTTTTTTAGGTTAATTTGTTATGTCGAGAATTTAAAAGCAGTGATGATGATGATGATGATGATAATAGCCTTTTCATTGTGACATTAACTCAAACTTATCTACACAAATATTGGCAGATCTCATGGAAAAAATCCCAGTGTTAGCTTTGAAATGGTCTTGAGTGTGGTTTTTTAAAGACAACATTAGATAGCTCTCATCCAGTAGGGTGGCAGAACGGGCTCCTCTTCTGAATCATCCTTGCTGTGTCAATATGGAGTTGAATGTAAGGGAGGTGATCTGTTCTGTTGACTGATACTACCTAAAGGGATTTACTCCCCACACATCTAAAATGGAGGGGTAACAAGTATAATGTATCAGCTTTGTATTTTATGAATTTCATACTCATGTCACTTTTGTGGTATGTGTATTTGCAGCTTTTTATTTTGGAATATATACAGCTTGGTGTTCTGTTCTATGTTCTATGTTATTTTTGTTTAGAATAATTGATAGCCAAAAGCCTTGTATTCAAATAAATCATGTGTCTTGCTATGATACTTCTTAATGTTCTTGTTTTTGTTCTAGTTTTATTCCAAGACTGTAAACACTTATATGTCTGTCTGAATATCCTAAGCATAGGTCTATTAAACATGTTAACATAAAGCTATATATTTTCTGATGGAGTGTAATACTTATCTACATGAATACAGATGTACATACATGTATATTTATATATATGGATATTTTAGTATTCAAGTTGAATGGTTATTTGTTTTCAAAAATCCCTGATTTACTATAAATGTTATATTGCTATCTCTTTGAGGACTGTATTTCTAACATCTAGTAATTTTCCACACTCCTTGTATTTTTTCTCTGCTGCCTCTTCTCTGACTTGTGCATAAAGTAAATATGTCACACCATATCTTTCACGTCTATTATGGGGAATCTGCTACATTAAGTGGCCAGAAACCACAGATTTGTCTCATTTCCTACTCATACTCTAGGCAAAAGCAGTCCATAAGGGTGTTTTGCATCCTGCATTGCTGCCATGGAACAGTCAGCTGTAGTGCTGTTCCTGACACTGCTTGCTGCTCTCAGTAAAAGCTTGTGTGGCCAGCCAAGCAAGTGACTGCTGTCTGCACATCCTCACTTTGATATGATTACAAAGCACTTTCCTTCTTCTATGTTCTCTTTACCCTCCTGGGTGCAATCTGTTCTACTGTGTGACTTTTCTTTAGAAAGTCACACAGATAATGTAAAGGGAAGCATTTTTCCATTCAAAACAGAATTTGGTGAAGCTGTAATGCAGCACAAATTCAATGAGATGGAGACTGTCTAACTGGTATATATCGTGGAAGAGGTGCAAATTTTGTTTCTGTTTTTTTCGTTGTTGTGGGGTTGTTTGTTTGTTTGTTTTGACTGTGCTAATTATGTCATGGGAAATACCCTTCAGATTTCTTTTACTAAGCATGTATTTGAACTTAAGCTTATTGTAGGGTTATATTTGGTTAACATTGTCTTTATTTAGAAAAAATCTAAGTGTTTTCAGAGGTAAAAAGGACACTGATCCTGCAAATTGTAAAATTCTAAACAACTGAGTGCAGTATGCTTTTAGCTTTTAACTGCACCAAGGAAGTTATACAAGTGATGGAATGATGGTTTTGATGTTCTGACCAAATTAGATCTGAGAGTGCTAAGTTTTTACTGTCAGTGCTCTCCTGTGGCTTCAGTTCAATATGCTATTTTCTGACAGTTCTGACCTAGTCCAATGGCTTTTGACCTTTTCAATCCAATTGGATTTTTTATTATTGAATTACCTGTTCCTGAATCATGCTGCTTTTCAGAGAGTTGTTGCCCAGTATTTTTAAGTGATATGGCTGTGAAACTGTAATTACTTATTGCTTTGCTCTGTGTCATTTCTGTATGTAGATGTACAAATACCAAGATGGATAGTATGATTTCAGTCTACTTTTTGATAAGATAATATGCTTACTAAGGAGAAAGATAGATTGACATATTTAATTTTTTTTGCATTTTTTACAGTACCTGGTTTAAAAAGGTCTTGTGCTGCTTAATGGCTTACAGGATAGGGAAAATAGTGCTCCTCATATAACAAATGAACACATTTTCACACTCTGCACAGTCTTTATCATGCCTTGCTGTTGTAGAAGTCATTTAGCTATCCAGATAATAACTTTTTTAACCTAGGACAAAATTCGTAAGTATTGTAACTGAAGAAAATATTCTTATTGACTTAAGTGAGCCTTAGACTGAGCCTATAAAAGCAAATCTTCATCATATCTCTAAACACTAAGAATATACTACAAGTAGATACTGTACACAGACCTACAGAAAAAGAACTGAAGTATTCTTTCATACTTTTTGACAGTTGGTTTTGTTGATATTTCTTTGTCTCTGCTGTTTACAGTTGTAGATGAACTTTGAGAACAATGTAAATTATTTGGTTAGCGTCTTGTGACTTCCCATCCATTTTGTGGGTAGAATTTTTATTTCCTGGTCTCAAAATGCTATTATTTCTGGTTCCATCTATTACAACCATAGCCATGTGATCCTTGGAGAGCTCAAACCCACATTTTGGCATTTTTCCTTCTTCAGCTCTTTTATTCAAGTTTATGATACTGATATGTTCATTGTCTTCAGATAATGTACAGTCCTGTCTACAGAACAATGCACAGTGAATATGTTGTCTAATGTATCATTGAGCTTTTAGTTTTCTGGCTACAGAATGAAATGCTAGGCTCTTAAAATGTAACCTATATTTCAAAGTCAGTATTTTAGTGAAGTCTTTAGGGAGTAATTAGTGCTCTGAAATATTAAGTATTAAAATACAGGGGAAATTTGTTTAGCTATTAAAAAGATAACACTAGTATCAGTACATTCCTAGTTACTTACAGGATAATTCTGTCAGTTACTAAGCCTGTACAACTGGGTACAGATTCTGATAGACTATGTTGATTTTTTTCTTTAGGTACTTCTGTGACTTTACTAAGAATTTTGGGAAGTAAAGGATAAAACAACTTATGTGTATAAGGTTAAAATTGCTACTGTGACATAAAGTACATGATGTGGCAGGTGCTGTTAACAGTTTTGTTGTGCCTATGTAAGCAAAAGCAGTCAACAAGTAGATTCTAAGCTAAGATTGAACATCTACATTGATGTTTACACATATGTAATATAATTGATGCTGTATTCTCATCTGATAAGTGAAAAAAATCTGTGAGCCCAAGTTGCCATTGAAGCTATAATTGTTTCAGGCCACTGTGAGTTGGAATCAGACTATCAATTTCTTCCTTTCTTTTCTGAATTCTTCACTGTGATTGCGACACGCAAAGCAACCACACGGAGATGAGAGATTTGTAGGGCAGAGATGTTCCTCCGAGAGAGCCCAAGGCCAAACCAAGGCCGAGAGTCCCTCTGCCTGCTTGTTTATTTCTTACTTTTCATACATTTGTGGGTCCGGCTGTGGATTGGCTTCTGGAGTTATCACCTCCCAGCCGAACGGCCAGACCAACTGTTAGTTACAATTGTTTTCAGGTTAGAAATATGCAAACAAAGGACAGAGAATGAAAAACAAAGGATTTGTTTGTTACATGTGTGAGAAAAGGCAAAAACTGCTTCTAATATTGTAGAGAAGCTAAAAAGACTGACTCCATCTTATGAACAATCAGAAGGCTTTAAAAAACTCAGAAAAACCAGGGTGACACTTCATTGTTTTTCTAATAAATGGAGCAGTGAGGGAAATATAGTTCTGCAAATTTTAAATGTTCTTAAGTGTGGTTAAAAAAAAGAAACAGTATTTGTTAGTGTTAAACAGTTCTTTCTAGTCTCTTTGGAGATACTACGTATTTTATTTCTAAATCACCAATATAATGAAGAGCTATGCTACGGTCTATGATATGACTTGTAATTTTTACATGCTTACCATGTTTTTATGTAGCCATATATTTGTCTCTCATTTCCCTCTCCTTCATAAACTATATAAGAAATTTGTATTAGAACCTATTGGAATACAGTAAAAAGGAGAACACAGAAACCATCCTAGTCATGTTAGTCTTGTGTGGGTATCTTTCCTATGTGCTCTGCAGCTGATACTAGTGCATCCATAGTGTACATTTTGAAGAGTAACTTAAATGTTTGTGTTGGCTTCTAGTTTGAGAAAGCCATTGACTATATTGTCTTGAAATGGTACAAAAGAAGCTCAGGTAACAATAATATGTGAAAAACTTTCTTAGCATGTTTTAAGCATTGGGGAAGAGGCAGTGTAAACAAAAGTGTTCCATCTCAAAATGTCTGCTAATATGAATGAGGAGTATGCTGTTGTGCACTAGATAGAGATGTGCAGAGGAGATGAAACAAGTATGGGAATGAGCTCTCTAAACTACTGGTTTACAGTAGGACCTTTCTTTTTCTAAAGACACTGTTGCTGTGCAGTGTGCTTCATCTGCTACGCCTTAAACCCCCCTTCTAAAACCTTTTGTGAGAGAATTTGAGTAATGAGCAGGAAGTGAGAGTTGAAACTCTGGTTACTTAATAGAGAAAGAGATGAAAAAGATAATTTATATCAACTCTGGAGAACTAAGAGGAACATTTAGCAGCTTTCAAGAGGCACATCCACAGAAGCAGCTTCAAATTTGGGAGTGCAGGCACTCTTGGCATTCTTACAGAGCAGCTTGCCACTGTACCCTCTGCTAATGAACTTGGCAGTCTGTCTCCAGGGTAGTATTGGACAGTTCAGCCTGACAGCTAGAGAAGTGTGGTAGAAAATAATACAAAAGCCTGAGTCCCATTAAAAAATGCAAGACATCTAAGGCATTGATGTCTAATTACTGCAGTCCATAAGCAATGAATCCCTGCAAATAACCTATTTCAGACTGTATAATGTGCTCTTCCTGTCAACCTCATCTTTAACATTAAAATTCACATTGCAATTTATATCTTGTAGACCAGCTATGAAATGGAGGTCACTGGGTTAGGACAATTTAAAGAGAGGACAACAGAGAGAAGGTAAACTCCAGGCAGAAGTTCCAGCACAGCAGAGATAGTAAGGTGTTGGAGTCCAGGGCATTCCTTTAGCTGCCCTGGAGGGTCAGAGACCTAGACAGAGGGACATTGGCTTTGATCTCAGTCCATAGGAAAGGCTTCCTGCACTGCAGGAAGGATTGCAAGCTACAAGAGTGTGAAAGATAGTAGTTTAGCTTATCACAGAGTGAGAAAACAGTAGGTTTGAGTTTTTAGTATTGAAGTGAAAGGGAGCAAGATAGAGGATTTAAGGCGTTGTCTCCTGCTTCTTCTTTCTTCTTCCCTCACTCCATTTTCTGCAGTGATGGTGGCACAAAGTAGTTTAAAAAGATTAGGTCAAAGTAGGGATGACCTGTTTAGTATAAATGACAGGTATTAGCAAATAATGATAAATAAAGAATATGTAGCAATTAGTATAAAAGATAGCAACAGCCCAGTCCAGGAAGAGTTGAGGAGCCACCAGATGCCCAGGCAGCTGCACAGACCTTTGTTAGGCACTGAGAAATTTGTAAGATAAGAAACAATAAACGAAGCGCGCAACCTTGAAAAATCAGAACCTGAAGACTCCATCTCTTTCTTGAGTTTAGCTCAGAGTTTTGCAGAGGGCGAAAAGACTCTAAAACCACCTAAATCTCAGAGCAAAAAAAAACTGAATAAGGCAGCCAAAAAGTCTGGGATAGAGCTTGATCAACCCTTGGAAATAGCTAAGGTCAGAATGTTAATGTGTGAAGCCTGGCATAGATATAGAAAGTACATTTTGCATACTGTTTTCTAATCTTATTAACTGACTTAGAGATTCTTGTTTGACAATGAAGGTGACTGAATATGAATACATCCTCATCTGAGGACACAAATGCATCTGCACGTGATATAATTGGAAACGGTCATGGTGCTGAACAAGAGGAAACGACCCTGGAATGGCAAAGAGCTTTAGGCTATCCCACATTTGTGTCCAATGCAGGTATATGAACTACTGCTATTTGCTTAAGATTAACAAGGTTGGAGACCCAGGAAAAATCTCAAAGAGAGGAAATTCTGGAGATATATGAGAAGCTGGTCCAAGGAGCCAGTTTTCTGATTTGTTGAAAGGGAGGAGAAAACTGATCATAATACTGTAATAGACATAAGAGATGCAGTTGTATGATGCATTTCAGGTTCCTGCCAAATGTTGATCTGCAGGCAAAACTATCACTTGCATAATATTTTATGAATACTTTTGAAACCTTGGTCTTGCCAGCATTACTTCCACCTATTGGTTAACACAAGCCAGTCATTCAGAAGGCACCTGGTGAGATTGAGTTTAACTTGGCATGACTCACATGCTTTCACTTTCAGAAAGCCTTTTTAGTGAGGTGGATTCATTGGTAGTGGCCTATTTACAGAAAAGAAAGTAGTTCCAAGAGGAAAAAAGCCAGACATTAAGATGCATATATATTCATACTGTAGGCATATGCAGAAAATTTCAATAGTACAGCGTGCTTTATGAGTGGTGTCTAACTGTCTGGAGGAGTAATGAAATGATCTGTTATTCTAGTTTTAAAAAGACTAAAGTTCTGTTCATGCGCCTGATACAGTGTAGGCGGAAATAAAGTAGGTTTTCAACATTGTTCTCTCAAATTAAGGAGGTGGCAACGATAAATTAATCTCTGTGTTCTGTCAAGAAGCTCATGCTTACTTTTTTCATGCCTGTTGTGTATAAGGACTGTGACACATGCTGAAAAAGGACTATGTCTTTGCAGGTATGAAAATGGTATCACTCAATTATTCTCTATGAGAAAATAGAGAAAATATCTTACAGAATTAGTCAGAACTAACCATTTAAAAAATGAACACAGTTCAAGTTTTGGGTTTCACATATGCCAGGCTTTTTACTAGAGAGTCTGGTGGGACTTCCACTGGTTGGCTCCAGCTCTGCACCACTCTTAATTAGATGGGAAGCCAAGCCCTGATATCAAAACACACAGCAAACAACAAAAAATACCACTTTCAGGCCAGCATTGTAACTGAAGCTATTCTGGCCATGTACATGTGCTCCCCTGAGCATCCACTGCTCATTTGTCTGGACTGATACCTTTACAGTCAAGAACAGGACCTCTTTCACTTCTGTGCAGGGTAGTGGGAGTGTGGTTGCCCTCTCAGGGAGCAATTACAGGTGCCAGATTATTGCAGTGTGTGGATGGCAGCCTGCTGAAGTAAAATGTCTATTTTATAAGTTGGACCAATGCTTTTAAATGAGCTGCTCTGACAGACACCTGTCAGAGCTGTGGCAAAAGTAAACCTTTATGGCTTTGACATCTCTATGGAAACACTAAACAGAATATTATAAACAGTGTAAGAACACTAAACAGAATATTATAAATGTAGGATTCTATAGGTCACTTTATAAAGCCAAGACTGAGAGGTCTTAGCAGAATGGAGAATAGGAAGGAAAATTTGTAGAGCAAACCACTGTGCATTATTTTTGATTGGAAGGGAAAGACCACAGGGCTGGATTGAATGTGTGTCAATAGTTAAGAAAGTTTTGTTAGCCAATTGGAACAAGACATGAAAAAGCCTCTGTATGCTGACAAGTCCAATAACAACCTAGTCAGCAAATGGTAATTGTTTGGGTTGTTGATATGAGTTGATGCAAATGTTTGGCTTATGAAATGATGGAGGAAATATTCATCATCAACAGGAAAAACCTTAAAGGAAAATTCACAGTACTGACTGTATCTCTTAAATTTTCTGTTACTGCTCAGCACGATGATGCCTAAATCTTGCTAGATGATGTCTAGCAAAATAGAATTCTGACTGATAAATAAGGTTTCCAAAGCTAATACAGAGACATATTAGCCTCTATAGGAAGGCACTCTGTAGAAAATAAAGTGAAAGAAATATTTTGTCCCGGTAACGACGACAGAATACTTTATAAAATTTATGGGGTGAGCTTGGCTACCCTATTCACTTTTATGCAGTTTCTGTTATAGAAGAAAAAATTATATGCTCTTAGTTCTAGCATTCTTTATTAACTGTCCCAGTATGCTAGTTGATAATTTTTTAAATTAGCTATTTCCTTTAAATTTAGTTGTAACTATTGTCATTATACTTCTGTCTAAACAAATAATTCAGAAGATGGTGAGTTGAAATATAGTTTAAGATGCTTTGGGATCTTCCTAGTGAAATGTAGTATGCATATTAAATACATACCAATAAAAATTATGTCTCCACTTAACATAAATCTGCTCATACTACTGGTATACATCTCTGTATGCAAGTTTGAATCCTTATAAGTTATCTTTGGAAACAAGTAGTTGATCTAGGTGAGAATGGAAATATGAGGCATCTAGACTATGCTTTCTCTATGGTACAGAATCAGTCCAGCCAAACACAGTGCAAGTGATCTTATAGAGCAAAAGAGAATTTTTAAATAAATTTCTCTTAAGAGGAACAAAACAAAACAAAAATAAAACCAACCAAACAACAACAAAAAACCCACAGAGCTTTGGTTTGCTTAATAATTAATGTGAAAGGTAAACCAGAAGAACATGGACATCTCTTTTACAAGGGAAACCTTCAAGGAGCTCTAGCTGTATATTATTGAAAAATAAGCTTCTTTGTTGGAGCTACAGAGATTTACGATGATATTTAATTAAAAAGCATCATGAGAAGGATTTTTTTTTCTAATTCTTACCTAACTAATGTCAGCAGCATGAAAAAGGAATATTAATTACAACAAATTTTTAATTTTGGTCTATGAAAATAACAGGTCCACTTGATTAACATACAGGTTTTAGTGACAAAATTATGAGAACGTCATATACAAACCAACTTGTTGTGTCTGCAATATTGGCATATTTCTTGTCAAATATGCTGCAAATTATTAATAATTACATTATTAAATCAATACAGTACAGAAGAGTGAATTAATAATAATTTACTAGCAATAGTGTCATGTAGACACCTCTTTGTGTTCAAGATTCTGAAGGGAGATTTTCCCAGGCATTACATAAATAGTAGATAACTGGAAATCTTTATTAATATTTCCTTTTTAAACTGTTTTAAATGTTTTCAGATTTGCCAGTGTAATGGTTACCAATTTGACAGCAAATCAGTATTTTTCAGTGCAATGAAGCAGAGTGCCTGTCAGCAGCTGAATCCTGTTTTGCATCCTCCAACTTTTCTTTTTTCTTTTTTTCAACTCATCTCCATTTCTGCCTTTACACTGTCCCTTGTCCTTGAAAGAATTTCCCATGTGCCTTTTTTAAAGTTCTTTTATTCTTGTCTTTAAAAGCCTACTTGTCCATATTCTGTCATTTATAGCAGATCAGTCACAAAAATGATTGGCACCACAGCAGTGTTTGGCACGGACAGAGACTTTTCAGCTAGCATCATGACTCTCAGCTGCAATGCTGTTTAAAATAAAATTTGTATCAGACAGCAGATGGGTTTGCTGTCAGGGAGCTAGATCTAGTTAATAGGTTTTTTAGTTTTTTGATACAGCAAGTTTATTGCAGGACATGACAGTTTTCTAAGGCATGCTTGTAACTTGTACTCCTGTGGAGCTATGGGGGTAATTGCACCTTAGGTTTGATGAATTACTGAGTAGGGGTAACAAAAAGGGGAATATCTGAAAATAGGAGAAGTTGCAGTTGGTGCAGCTCAGGATTAGTTAGTTATATCCAGGATGTGTAGCAGGCTTCAGCATTTGAGGCTCAGGAAAACCAGTGTCATAGATATCTTGCTGCAATGCTGAATAGAAAAAAAATTAAGCATTTTGTGCAGTGGTTTTCCACAATGAACAATGTTCTTCATAGCTTACAGGCTCAAGACTAACAACACTTAGCAAGCAGTGAATAGCAGGTGCTGTTGTACTCCATGCTTGAACAACCTGATAGCATTATCAGTCACCAACATTTTTAGGAAAGGAAATACTATCACAGGATCATGTACATGACTGAATCCAAGTATGGCTTCTAACAGAGAGGATGTTTGGATCAAGTTTGAAAGTTTAGACCATAACTTGCTTTAAGCAAACCACTTAGGAATTTGGCTCTAAACTGGTCTGACATTTCTTTGGTCACAGGATGCATCCTAGGAGCAACTCTGAAGCTTGGCTATTTCACATTTGATAGTTTTTTCTTAATTCATTGAGCAAAGATGCTTGACTGTATCATTACTGTAAGCTAACCTTGATATAAAAGTTAAATAAAGAGCTTCTGGTAATAGTCCCTGCTTCTAATTTCCACTGTTAACACATTTCTACTTTTTGTCTTATGGGGCAGATCACAAAGCAATTTTAGCGCAGATCATCACGACACTGCTAGTGCCACTTGCTCCCTGCAGTCTGGTGGCCATCCTGCTGTCCCCAGTGCAGGAACAGGGCAGCTGAGGAGTAGAGAGGGACATCCAAGGCAGCTTCAGCCACCATGGCAAGACAAGGCCATGGTGGAGAGGCCAGAGAGAGGCTTGGCCTCTTGGGGACACAGTGGGGACTTCAGGTGATCAAAGTGAAAAAAATCTGAATATTGAATAAAATATACATGTTCAGAAATGTATTTTGCATTTTCTGGTTTGCATGTAGCATGATCCTGTAATCATATGTTGCATATTTTTTTATTTACAGATGATTATTTTTTCATGTTGTATATGTTTTATTTAATTGTATTTTCATGTTGGTAGTCATGGATCATAAAGTCATTCCAATAGAAGAAATTTTACTATTCCTAAAAGTATTATCTTTTTCTTTTCAAAAAAGGGATGAATATTTTCATATGTCTTGAGTAGTATAGTAGTATTACAGAGTAGTATTATGTACAGTAGTAGTATGTACAGAGTAGTATTCTTTGCACAAGAAAAACAGCACAGTGTTTGTGGACATTTACCCGACATTATGCATACCCATGGTGCATATGTACTGCATCTCTTAAGAGGTACTCAGTTCATGCCCTGCAGCAGATCCATAGCAGCAGCACCTTTCAGGAATTGTAGATGTCAGGCCTGACTTAACTTCTTTCATCATTTAGAGATACCTGATGTTGCTCAGCCCCAGGAAAGTCTGTGCATCATGGGAAAGTGAACTAAAGTGAGACAAGAGAGAATCGGAGGTAATCACTGTTCCCTTAGGAGAATGTAGGATATATTCCAAAATGAAACATTTAGATTTAAAATTGGTAGATATCGCTGGTTAACATGACATATTTTTGTTTCATATTTTTATTTATTTTGTTTAAAATATCAGTGTCACCATAGTTTGTGTGGAAAAAATTTGCTTTTATATTTTTAAGTAGTTCTAACAAAATTGTTTCTTTTAAACAGCTATATCTCCCACATACTAATGAGTAAAAAAAGTAATGATTTGTGAAAAAAAAAAACCTTAAATAGTGTGAATAAAATACCATGAAAAGCTGAAACGCTGCAAAAGGTATAAACCCAACATAAAGGCTATTTTTTCAGTGTGGGCTGGCTTGAAGGCAAAACCAGCAAGAGACTCCAAGTCAGAAATAACAATTTAATAGGAGAGAAAAAAAAAGAGATAAAATAAAATAAAACACATGCAATACTACAAAAGATCACTGACAGAGTCAGAATACAACCTGACAACAGGTGGTGGCAGCAGTCCAGATGAAGTGCTCTTCTTGAAGCAGTGTTTCCACAGAAAGGTCTGATAGCTCCTGTCCTCTGGGAATCCAGTGGGTAAAGCTGCCCGTGCTGTCCCAGATGCCAGATTATATCCAGGTGGGAATGCTTGGCTCCTCCCCCTGGGTGGAGCATCTCACAATGGGCTGACATCATTTTATCAGTCTTGCAATGTGTCCTTGATTGCCCATTAAACAGAGATAGCTCCTGGAGAGAGTTATCTACGAGTCATGCAGCAGGGCATTGATGGGCCATTAACAGAAGATAGTCTGGAGGGAGGGAGCAAGACAAACCCTGCCCAACCTAGTTTCAACAGCTCATGTAGATGGTGATAAAATACATACTTTGGGCACATCTTACATTGTAACCTAGGACAGTGCTTTTTTAAGAAAATCCCTAAGTGTGGATACCTCTGCACTTATCTGGAGAGCAACAATGAATACCAGTTAGGATTTACAGTCACAAGAATTTTTTGAAGGAAGAGAGTCAGTGTAGGTGGGAGCAAATAAATGTACCCCTCTAGAAGTATGATATGGTGGCCTGCAGGAGTTTCTTACTTTAACATTTAACAGAGGTACTTCTGCAGCAGAATAGACACCATGTACACAGAGCTCAAAACTAGTTACAGTGGCTTTATGGAGACATAAGCTAGATTTGAGTTCTTCACCTCATCATATCCTGGAAAATATTATGTATTGGAAAAATCTTCTAAACCAATACTAACCCTGTCCTTTAATACTGGCAAGGCTTGTGGCTTTTTAGGCTCTGTTTTCTTGGTGTTTCCCTTTAAGAGCAACATCCCCCTTTGAAGCAGGCTGACATCCATTACAACAACTCTGCTGTCAATGTCATACCAGTTTTAATTTCAAATGGCCGAAATCCTGATTCCCTAATAGAACAGTTACCACATGAATGAGCAGATGCTGACATGGGGAGCATCTGATGCTTTATAAATGAATGCCATCCAAGCAAAACATCAGCAGGATTGGATATATTTAGGAAGTTAAACATCTGCAGAGGTGACTTGCTTGCAAATTGTTAAGAATAAAAGCTTGTTAATTGTCAGAGAACTATGGCATACACATGACCACTCTGGGTCTAGACCTCCTCGGGATTGTGTGTTCGCATCAGAGATGTGTATTCCCAAACACTTTTGGCAAGGTGAACTCCCTGAATTTTATGTTCACACAACGGATCTAAGCAGAACTCCAGCATCAAAACACACACTGTGAAAATCAGCCTAGACACCTCTGATTGACAGGAGGTAGTTTGAAAAGGTTCAGGTCTCCATGTTTATACCACCACATTTTAGAATGAAGGGGTTGGAAGGGTGGAAGTGCCCCCTCTATGCGGGACACTGCAATAAGCCTTCCTGATGAACAGAAACACTTGCTATAAAACAAATATCATGTTATGGAAGTAAACATTTGGAAAGTTTGTATGTAGGTTATGTTTCCTGATTATGTTATTCTGTCTCTCTAGACCAACACAATTATTTCTAAGCTGTTATTTCTCCAGACATCTGGAGACCCCCTCACACCTCTTCCTGAGTGAGCTGTGACAGACCCCACATAATATATTCTTGTTCAGAGTAGGGAAGATAATGGCTACAGGCAGAAACCAGATCTGAGGCTTTTAGAGGGTGGCTCTGGCACTGAGGTAAACAGAAGCCACTGTGGATTTCTGTTTCTGATAAATACTAAGTAAAAGTTGAAGACAAACCAAACTCAAACTGGAATAATTAACCCAGGAAATTCTCAGTGGGAAGATGGTACACTGACTAATGTGTAAGCAAGCTTTGTAAATAAAAGGCTTTAAAACTGCCTGAGGTTGACTATAAAGAGTGAGGCATTGCCTTTTTTCAAGAGAAACCAATTTGCTGAGGATTGCTTTGTGAAGTTGAAGGGGTGCTTCTTTTAGGTTACACATCACAAATTAGAGTTGCCATTTGAGAAATAGAAGGTGTATTGATAGTAAACAGGTGGCTGCTGCTCCAAGGAGAATTGTTTAGTACCATTTTATGACTGAGCTGATGCTGTGACACATTAAGTGGAACTTGTCACTCTCCCATCTGGTCTACACAACTGCTGGAGGCGGAACCCATTTAGGAAGTTGTACATTTCTTGCAGCTGTTCCTGAATGTTTCATAAATAACTAACAGAAACCACTGATTCATTTGGCTTTATTAAACCTATCTTAGGGGAATCATGTCATTGTTCATGGAGAAAATTGTACACGTTGCATGGCATTTAAGGGACTTGTTACCTAATTACAGCGCTTTACAGCCTTACTTAGTGCTAATGGAAAAATTGTGAGTACAGATCAGAACTTCTTTTGGCCTGATTATAATTTATCTAATCTACACTTGATAAAGAGTCCTTCATGCTAAGTAAAATGCTTTTTGCCTGTGGAACCCAATGGTGTCTTGTTTTCATCCCCCTGTGGATGCAGTTTATCCTTGGGTCTTATCTGGAAGAAGCAGTTGTTGCAGAATGCTGTGTTCACTTCATACATCATTTAAACTGGTTTTGTTATTGATGAATTGCTTTTTTAATTCACAGATGAAAGTGAACATTATAAACAAGGCATTCCCATATTAGCTTTTCGATGCTTTGCCCAATGGGCAATTTAATGGGACATCAAAAGCGATAATAGCTGAATGACAAAAAGATCCTTTCCCATGCTTGTTGGCTTCTAATAGCTTGATTTCATTTTTAATAGGCTGTTAATCTTCAGCTAGTGTTTTGCTCTGTATCAAACATTTTGCTGCAGTAAGCTGGGTTGTTTGTCTACTTTAGGTTTGTGTTGTGTTCAGTTAACACTCCCTTTGGAAGGCATTTGATGCACATAAAATGCCTGAGATTGAATTTGCAGTAGGAAATTTTGACTCCCCTTGACAAAACTTTCCTATCTGTCATGATGTGACAGACTTATAAAACCATTCATGTGCTAAGTTATAATGATATCTAATATGCTGACAATAAAAGAGAATCACCTACTGAATTCAAAGTGAGCAGTGTGGTGCATAGAAAAAGAGAGACATCATTGGGTGTAAAGGAGGTCTTAAAATGTATTGCTGTCTAGTTTAGGGGAAAAAATTAAATACATTACAGTGAGCTGTATGACCTGAAGGAGACACACTTATTTCAGGTACAGTTACTGTCCAACTAGCTTGTTGCATCCACAGTGTGTACAGAAAGGCTGTAAAAACTGTGGAGAGCTTTGTGAAGTTTATGTAGATTCTTCTTCTAGACAAACGAAGAATGTCACTGATGGGTTTGTGTTATGTTAAAAGACAGAATGGTTATTTTTGCTGGTCTGGAGTCTGATTTATTTTGGATACTCACTTGATATCTTTAGGCACTAAGCTCCATTTCCTCTCAGAACTGTCACTAGCCAGAGATACCTGAGTTTGAAGAAGCTTCCATTTTGTGATGTCAGTATTTTCTTGACTGACAAATGACTGTCAAAGGGATAGGGAAAGTTCTTTGACACCTCCCATGATGCTCAGTGAGAGTCATGAAAGCATCTGGAAATCTTGTTCTGGTGTGCCAGTGGGTAATGTTCTGTTACTTCCTCATCATTCTCTTCTTCTATCTCTAAAATCATCTCTATCTCAAAAGAAATAAAGACCTCCTTTTACCCCAGGAGCCGAAGGCTTCAAATCACTTTCTCTCTAAAATCACCATCGTCTCAAAGGCTGAGACCTCCTTTTATCCCAGGAGCGAGGGGCTTTGAGATCCTCACTTAAATCTCAATCATATCAATCCCCAACTTTGACTAGATCTAGCATTTACCAAAAAACCATTAAGTTGTTACAAGAAACAGTCCGTTTCTCTGTAGTTTACACCAGGGAAGTCCAGTTAAAAATGTCCACTTACTCAATCCCTCTGTCCAATAATCTCATCAGTTCTTTCACTCTTGCTCCACTGACTTCATGCGGTGTCCTTTCTACGTCCGTTCTGTCTCTTCCTTCTCTCTCTCAGGGAAGGGTTAGGCCTTGGAAGCTTCATGCTGCCAGGAAAGGGTTAACTCTGCCCAGGCCTGCAGTGGCCATGTGATTTCTGCTCCGGGCAGCAGTCTCTTCGCTGCTGCATCTCAGATCATTGGCCCGGGTTTCCTCCCTCTATTCTTTTTCTTTCTCTGTCTGGAATCACTGGAGGGGAGGCAGGGGAGAGAGAGCTCTACCCATGCCTTGGTGACAATCGGGGCAGCCTCAGCCTAAATGGTGGGCCTATAATTGTTATCAGAGGCCTGTCAGAGATCCCTCCCTGGTCTGGGGTCTCTGGGGAAGTTGAAAAGAGTAGTTGATGTTAAATTGCAACCTCTCCTCCCCCGTCGAGAGCCGATGAAGCCTAGTCAGGCCTTGGGGCTGGCTCTCCCCACAAAAAGGAGTGGGGGAAGCAGCAGACCCCAACTCAACGTTGCCTGTTTAGCCGGCCAGGAGGAAAAGGGCTCATCTGCAGGAAGTCAGGGTTTATATGGTTACTTCCTAAAGTTGCATTTGACATTCTCACTGGTCAAAACAGATGTCAATATCCCAAACTACCCTTCTGATAGGTCCTTGTTCTTTCTAAAGCAATTCCAAGGTCTTGACAGGGAAAAACACTCCACATTTCTCCCTAACTAAAAATCAAACTGTGACAACCCATGACACCTCACTTCAGGCTTTCATTGTAAAATGTGTGAAGTGATCCTCAGTCTGGTGGTCAGCTGAAATGGGAAGGTCACAGAAGCTCAGATCTGTTTTACAATTCAGGTCTGTGGTCAGTGTTGGATGAATTCATTATGTTGCCTTGGACCCAAGCTGAAAGCATGAACTAAAGGCATAGATGTTTCTCCAATATATATTTGTATGGCTGATGTGTTCCGTAACAATCCAGTTCCTAGCAGTATTTATTTCTCGAACATTGTTACAACAGTATCTGCTGCTGGATGACTCTAGGAGACCTCTAGCTCTGCTGTGATGGACCGTCTCTTATATTCTTAACATTTTGTAAAACAAATCAGTTAATCTTGATATGTGCTAGCTCTATTTTTTTTCCATTCAAATCAATCCATTTAGTGTTTCCTGTACCCTTTCTTCCTAATCAATATACCATTCCAGTCCTCTTGTGTTTTTGCTGTCACTGCAGTTAGCTAGCTGTTGGGCATCAGTAACATTTTCATTTTGTTATTATTGTTGTTTCATTGTATAGAAAACACTTCACATTTCTTTCAAAGCTATGGTGTATTACTGAACCAGATTAGTTGGAGTATCTGTTTCAGCTCACTTGCCTAGTATTACTGTATTTTTTTATCCCTTGTTTTTCACCTCTAACATTTCTTTATTCAATGTTCAATCTCTATTTGCCCTGTCTTCTTTTACTATATTTAAAACTTGTGATTATCAGAGTTACTTCCACCTTTTTTCTTCTTTTTTAGTATAATAACTCTTAGCTCTTAACTCTTTTACTTTTATCTCATTATATTCCTACCTTTCAACGTCTGAACATGCAAAAAAAATTCAATATATTTCTCTGGGTCTCATTAATTACTGTTGTCTTCTAAAAGTGTTTATAAGATTTCATTGTCTTTCTGTTGTGTGGTGGGACTATTGATAATAGAAATCTACTTTGCTGGATATGCATATTAATTTTACACATTAATTTTACACACTTTAGAAAGAAGCTACATAGAAGTAGTTACTAATTTTCCTGATGGAATCTGAAGGGACCTTAAAAACTTGTCTCCTTACATCTAATGAAAATCTTACAGAAAAATTGGGGCAGATCATAATCCAGAATTGTGTACAAGCAGTCAATTTGAACAGATTATCATCAGTGTCAAAAATAGTTCAGACACTGGTATAATTTGATAGGTCCCTCCCTAAGTCTTGTGATGAATGGACTAAGTGTAATGATGAAAATGTAGGTATTTAGTCTTGGCAATGAGTTAATTCCAGAATCCACATGTCAAATGGCAAGATTTTGCATCTACTTGGGGCCGTTTTAGACTTCACTGTAAATCATGTATGGCATTTCAATGGGTCACAAAGAGTAATAGTTTTCCTTGTCAAAACATCTTTCAAACAAATCTGAAAAAGATAGAGGGCTTTGAAATGGAAAAATGCTGAGCTGATTTACGGGTGCTTGAAAAAACACTTATCATGGGCTGAATAAAATATGCAGTACAGAGACATATATGTTCTCCAAAATATATTAATCACTGATAATTTAGCTGTATCATTTCAGACTATTTCCTTGCAAAAGTGCAACTCAATTAATAATTGGTTTCTGTTTGAGGCCTAGGCTAAGTATGGTTTTTACATGTCCTCTGAACAAACGTGTCAGGAATGATTATCATTAGTTTTGTGAGTAGTTCCCATAAGTTGCTTGTGCATGGGAGTGCAACTCAGCAAATGACTTTCCATAGCATCTTCTGAAAAAGAAACTGAACCTGAGCATGTTCCCTTATAATCCTTCTCTTTCTAGGTAGTCGGTGTATAATTTACAAAATTGTTCTCTCTTTTTGCAGTTCACATGTAGCTGTCTGTTTTGATTTTGTTGATTTCTGCTGGATTTGGTATTCATTCAGCTGGTTAATTATTGTCCTAATGAATATTCTCTTTCTCTTTTCCCACTAATTTTCTGTTTTTTTTTTTATTTTTTTTTTCTTTCTTTCTTTCTTTCTTTCTTTCTTTCTTTCTTTCTTTCTTTCTTTCTTTCTTTCTTTCTTTCTTTCTTTCTTTCTTTCTTTCTTTCTTTCTTTCCTCTGTTTTTTTTTTTTTTTTTTTTTTTTTTTTTTTTTTTTTTTTTTCCCCTCCAGTTGTTTTGATGGGCAATAAATGACAAGTCAGATTTTAATTCAATTACTGAATTTGTACGTAAAAGATAATCACATCACGTCATGTCACATATAAAATTTTAGATGTATTTTGATTTCCATCTGATGGATCTGCAACTCTATGCCACTTACGATTTGCTTAGCCAGTTTTGGGTTTGTTCTCATTTTCAGTATTTTTCAATATGCAAGCATACACAATATGATAAAAAATATAATATGTGGAAACAAAAATGAAAAAAAGAAACATGTCCTTTTGTGTGCTCTGCAATTAAATGCATCCTACTGAAATATTATCTAAAATACTATGTAGAAAGCTATTTTTTAAATGGATAATATTGCCATTTTATATGATATAGTGTTCTCCCAAAATATATCATACAAAAGCATTTAATTTCTTTAAGTGAGGTAGGCAACTTTTGTCTTTGTGGTGCTAACCTTACAGCAGCAGCAGCTTTCAAGGACTATGATTCTTTCCATTAGAATTTATTTGCTTTGTATTGGTTACAGGAAAAAATAATGTATTCATTAGTAGAAGCATGGCATCACAAGTAATACTTGGCTTAAAACTATTAAATATAAACAAAAGGTTAAATCTTCTTTGGCACTCTTCTGGGAGTAAAAGACTGTCAAAGAGATGTTTTAAAATGCTTTTCTGCAAACATAACAAACTTTTCATTAATAAGAAAATTATTACATTTTCACTTTACCCACATGCCAGGATTCTAGAAATGATTCTGCAAGACTGAATCTTTACAAAAATGGAGTCAATTTCCATTCTAAAAGGCTATATACTTTTAAAAGTTTTCTGCCACAGTATATCTTCACTAGGTACAAAAATAAAGGTGAAAATAGGCAGCGGAGAAAGGACTTGGACAAATCTTTTCACAAATCTGTGATACTAATTACCTTTGGAATTACATGGAATTTTTACCATTAAACTTTCATTTGTATACACATTTTTCTTCACTACTCAGTTTCATTCTTCATTATCTCACTGGTGGTTGAAAATATTGTTAAATAGAAGTGTAGGGGTCTGAAAGAGACTTAGGAAATTACACTGGTTGTTTGTTCCATTTGCTCCCATATTTTGATTGCTGCCATGGACTATTCCCATCTTTGTCCATACCTCTCCAATGCTGTTGCATGTCTACTTCCACAGTACGACTGTACATCCAAAACCTGTTGAACTGTTGCAGATTTGTCACAAAACAAGACATGCTTAATACTTTAGCATTGCTGAAAGCCTTGCTCAGGCTGTACAGACACAATCTCATGAGTATGTGTATTTTCTGCTGGGGGAAGTGAACTGTAATGCAGTGGCTATAAATTTGCATATATAATGCGGCATTGCAAATGCTGTGCTGTTGATCAAGCCCACCTCGATATAGGGATATCTATCTCACAATATGCCCTGCATATTGGTCTGTGGCCACTGATGTTTTCCTGTCTTTTTTGTGAGGAAAAGTTGCTGAAGCTGTATTTATCTCTCCTTTCCATTTATAGGAGCCTGGGATTTAGTTATATAGCCAGGCAGTAAATGTGAATTAGGAATTTCAATGTCCTTGATCCTCTATTGATACCAACAGAACTGTTTCTGGTTTATGCTTGTGAGAATGCTATCAGCATCCAATTTTAGACCTCTACGGTAGTCTCCTAAAGACAGTTTGTCAGTTTTTGAATGTGGTCAGACTTCTTTACGTAAAGTATGTTATCCAGGGACAAAACAAAACAAAACAAAAAAAGAAAAAACAAAAACACCCCAACAACAAAACAAAAAATCCACACCAAACAAAACAAAACAAAACAAATTAAAAATTCCCAAACTGTATTATTTAAAAGTCCTGTGCTAATAATCATTTTTAGTTGACTAAAATTATTTGAAATCCTAAGTAAGTTATGCAAGTTGCTATTTCTTTCATTCTTGGTAGTACAAGAAGGAAATATTTAATACTCAAGGTTTTGGAAAAGAAATGTAGATAATAGTTGCAGACCAGCTTTGTTCTAGCCTTGGTGCCTAGTTGTCATTGTTGGCTTAAGTGTCAAGGAAGAGAGCACAATTTCATTTTTGTGACGAAGCTTGTAATATCAAGCAAAAAAATCAAATCCGATTGCTTGCTGTTTAATCCTAAAGGAAAAGCTCTCAAGTTACAGCACAATTTCAGTAAAAGCAGCGTTTCTTATCAGTGGCAAAGCTATTGGAAAAATGCCTGATCTTGCATTAAAAGCATTCCAGAAACGAAGTGGTTCAGCTGGTTCTGCTCAAGTTGTGTGGATGAATATCTGTTCTTTCTTGTACCAGTGTAACTCTGGATAACTTTCAGGCTTTTGGGAGAGCTGTCTTGATTTGACTGCAATCACATGCTGGTGTCCCAAGCTGTTATATTGCAAGAGATGCCTTGTTCAAGTGGCCTTCACTAATACATGTTGATGACTTTCTCTGGGACCTAATTTTTTTCCTAGATCTCTTTCTAAAAATATTATATCCTATTCAATTATACTTTGCAGACAACTATAACTGAGGTGGGAGCATTGAGCTCCCAGAGACTAGGAGAACAGGCTGAATTCATGGGCTGAGACCAACAGTATGAGCTTCAATGAGGCAAAGTGCCGGGTCCCTCACTTGGGTCAAAAAAGCCCCTGCAGTGCTACAGGCCGGAGGCAGAGTGGCTGGAAAGATCCCCAGCAGAAAAGGACCTGGGGATGCTGGTCAACAGCAGCTGAACATGAGCCAGCTGTGTCCAGGTGGCCAAGAAGGCCAGTGGTATCCTGGCCTGTATCAAAACCAAAGTTTCCAGAGAAGGGATTTTGCCTCTATATCTGGCACTGTGAGGCCACACTTTGAGAGCTGTGTTCAGTTCTGTGCCACTTGCAAGAAAGATATTGAGATGCTGGACTAGAGGAGGGCAATAGAGCTGGTGAAGGGTCTGGAGAGTCAGGAGAAACTGAGGGTTCTGTGATTTCTTAGCCTGGAGAAGAGGAGCCTCAGGGTGACCTTATTATTCTCTCTAACTACCAGAAAGGAGGTTGTCACAGGATGGGGGTCAGCACATCTTGCTGCAACCTCCCCAGGACACTATCAACAGGTCAAGAAGAAGTGGCCTCAAGCTGTGTCAGGGGAGGTTCAAGTTGGACATCAGGAGGAATTTCTTCACTGAAGGAGTGCTGAAGCACTGGAATGGGCTGCACAGGGAAGTGGAGTTACTGTCCCAGGAAGTGTTCAAGAACATGTTTCAGGCTAGCAACACTGGATTTTAATTATTAATCAATGTGGCCTGTATCTCATACCTTGCATGTGCCGGAGTGGACTCACTGTTGTGCTGTGATGCTTTAAGTGGAGGAAGAAATGATTTTTTTCTATTGTACTATTTACCATTCCTTTTTAAAAGATGTAGTTGATCCTATGTCTTTAGGTGTAGATAGATATACAGGGTTTTTTGGCTCTCAAATATAACATTAGACTGCACAGTATCTTCTTGTGGGTTGACTCTGGTTGGGTGCAAAGTGCCCACCAAAGCTGCTCTATCACTCTCCTCCTCAGACTGGAGAGAAGAAAGAAAATACAATGAAAGGCTCACGAGTTGAGATGAGGACAGGAAGAGGTCACAAACTGATTACTATAATGGGCAAAATAGCCTAGACATGGGAAAATTCATTTATTACCAATCAAAATCAGAGCACTATAATGAGAAGTAAACTAAATCTAAAACCACTTTCCCCTCACACCCTGCTGCTTCCCAGCTCTACCTCCTGCTCAGCAGTGCAGAAAGACAGAGAATGGAGGCTATGGTCAGTTCATCACAGGGATTTTTTCCTCCAGGGAGAGGAGTCCTTCCCCTACTCCAGTGTGGGGTTCTCCCAAAGTAGAAAGTCCTTAATGAACTTATCCAATGTGAGTCCTTCCCATGGACTGCAGTTCTTCAGGAACTACTCCAATGTCAGTACCTTCGATGTGGTGCAGTTCTTTAAGGACAGGCTGCTCCAGTGTGGGTCCCCTATGGGGTCACAACTCCTACCAGGAAAGGTGCTTCAGCATGGGCTCCTCTCTCCATGGGCCTTCAGGTCCCTGACAGGAGCCTTTCCCAACACTGGCTTATCATGGGACCACAGCCTTCTTTTGGGCATCCATCTGCCCTGGAGTGGGTCTCCTCCTCATGGACATCCATGAGCTACAGGGGTACAGCTTCTTCACCATTATCTGCAGGGAAATCTCAGCTCTGGTGCCTGAAAAACCTTCTTCCTCTCCTTCCTCACTGTCCTTGGTGTCTACAAAGTTGTTCCTCTTACATATTCTCGGTCCTCTCTTCTCTGGGTGCTGAATTACTTCTGCACAATGACTTTTCATTTTTTTCTTTCTTAAATGTATTATCATGGAGGCATTACTGCCATCTTTAATGGGCTTGACTTTGGTCAGTGATGGATCCATTTTGGAGCAGTCTGGCATTGGCTCTGTTGGACATGGGGAAAATTTCTGGGAACTTCTCACAGAAGCCACCCCTGTAGCCCCCCCTACACTACCAAACCTGGCCACGTAAACACAATATGTTTCTTGAAATGTGAGTTCTTTTGGAAGTGTAATCTTTGGTACCTTACTCCTGGCATGTTGAATTTTCACAATAGCCTTATAGTTGTAGAGCTGATGATATTATGACCTGCAAGTAGGAGTTGATGTGAAATCTTGTCTTTTTTCTACTCTCCATCACATTAAACCCTAGAGTTTTCAATTTGCAAGCTGATTTTAAAGGCTCCTAGGTTACAGTGTCAGAAACAAACTATTGTCATTGCACTTGAATATATCACTAGAATACTTATCGTCATTGAAATTGTTGGAACTATTAATGTTCACAGAGAGCATTTTAAGTCATTATGGATTAGTGAAGGAACAATAGGCTACATCAATCTTTGGCCTAGGTGTCTGCTAATGTCTTTTGTAGAGACCTCTATCACTGTCATATTTCAAAGGAATGTTTAATGGCACATTTTTTCCTTGTAAAATCTCATATGTATGATTTAAGGAATGCTAATTGTGATGTTATTGGTTTCTTTTCAGACACAACCAACACTGTTTCTTCCAATGGCTATTTATGGCTTTTGCCTTCTTGATTATGCACCTTAATGTCTTCTGTCGTGTTGTCCAAATGTCATTAATCACAAGCAGCAATAAGAGTAATTTCATGCAAATGAATTAGTTTATTACCAATCATAATCAGAGCACTATAATGAGAAATAAACCAAATCTAAAACCACTTTCCCCTGCAGCCAGGCCACAGATGGGCCAAACCCCAAAGCAAAGTTTTTACAGTTCTATTGTCTGTTCCTTCTGGCATCTGTGTCTTGCCTGAACTACTGTGTTAGCCAACATCTGAGGAATATAGGCTCTGTTAACACTTTATTGATCCTTATTTGAGAGTGTAGCTACTCACTGTTTATAGCTGAGTGCATGAGAATATGTTCTGAGTCTCACCTTTTGCAGGGACAAAACTTTCTCAGCCTTTCCACACATCTTGACATGTGGCTGTGTTTATTAGGCACATTTAAATATAGAAAATAGCAAACCTGACACTGGCAACACTTGGTGGAGTCCAACTATTCAATAAGCAGGGCGCAAAGCTATTAGTCTGCAATATATCTTGGATTTCATATTCTAATTGTTTATCCTGTGTTTGTCATTCATTTTCACTTAATTACTTTATCCATATTTAAAGCGTGTTCTCAGATTCTTGTAATTAGCAGCACCATATGTTTGCTTCCTGCTATAGAGCTTTAGGCTGTGTTTGACCATTTTTGGGTCTATGTACCTCCACTGTACAATACCACAGCTGCAATCTGTAGGCATTTGTTAGTCCTTTTGACTACAGACAGTTCATTAGTCTTGTACGCGACTACTAACCAGTCACGCTAGTGAGTCACTTCAGCTGTGCAGCTACAGCTGTTTTATTTTATCCCATGAGCTTCAAATTCCCTAATGAGTGCAAGATAGTAAACAGGAGGACTAGGTTCTACAGAGCAAGGTCTGCTTTAATCAGTACCAAAACAAAAGAAAAAAAAAAAGCTAGTATATAAGAGTAGACTATTATAAGACAGAAAGAAACAGAGCGCTCATAAAATCAAGCAGAGATTCTGAAGAGGGAAAAAGATCCTCCAGTTCTTCCCAGAACTGCTTTGGGAATACATTTGTCAGTGATTAAAGGTTTCAGATTAATAACAATGCAGTGCAAGTGACACTTCATGAGTGCGAATGGCTTTACATTCCATGAAGTCTGAAACTTCTTATTCATGCATCTCTCTTGACTTTGTGATTTTCTGTTTATTCTACAGTGCTTGATGAGCTTTCCCTTAGATGAATGGCAGGTGAATATTTTCTTGAACAAGTTTTAGGATCATTAGTGACCATGCAGCAAACGGAGAAAGCCTAAGCCTTTCCACCCATCTTTGGTTAACATTAATTAGATACTTTATGTACTTTATAGGATGCTAAAATGCAGGCAGTGGCCTGCAATGTAGTGGGAAGAGAAATGCGAGACCAACTGTGTGTGAAGATACTCCAATGTGCCGAGAGAGTATGTTAAATATTTGCTGACAAACATGTCTTGGTTTCAACTGTGACAGAATTAGGGGTTTTTTTCCTTAGTAGCTGGTATAAGACTGTATTTTGGATTTAGGATGAGAATAATGTTGATAACACACTGATGTTTTAGGTGTTGCTAAGCAGTGCTTGTCCTAAGTCAAGGACTTTTCAGTGTGCTATGCTCTGCCAGCAAGGATGTGCAGAAGAAGCTGGAAGAGACCATAGCTGGGCAGCTAATTCCATCTGAGCGCAGGGATATTCCATGCCTCTGTGGGATACCCAGTATATAAATTGAGGGTTTTTGGCTGGGAGCTGGTGATCACTGCAGGGGGACAGGCTGGTCATCAGTCAGTAGATGGTGAGTAGTTGTATTTTGCATTTTTTATTTCTCTTGGGTTTCATTCCAATCTCTCTGTCCTTGTCATAGCTTAACCCCAGTCAGCAACCAAGCACCACAAAGTGCCTTTCTCACTCCTACAATTTGGAGTGAAATGGAAGGGTGAAAGCAAGAAAACTCAGGGCCTGAGATAAAGAAAGTTTATTAGTGAAAGCAAAAACCATACACATTTACGAAGCAAAACAAGGAATTCATTCACTGCTTCCCGTGGGCTGACAGGTGTTCAGCCATCTCCAGGAAAACAGAATTCCATCATACATAATGGTGACTTGGGAAGACAAACACCATCTCTCCAAATGTCTCCCCATTCCTCCTGCTTTCCTCTCCTTTTTATATGCTGTGTATGATGCCATATGGTCTGGAATATCCCTTTGGTCAGATGGAACAGTCACCTCTTCCGGTTGTAACTCCTCCCAGCTCCTTGTGCACACCCAGCCTACTTGACGGTGGGGTGAAGAGCAGAATAGTCCTTGACACTGTGCAAGCCCGTCTCAGCAGTAACAAAAACGTGTTATCAGCACTCTTCAGTACAAATCCAAAACACAACCCCACACCAGTTACTGTGAAGAAAATTAACTCTACCCTGGCCAAAACTTGCCCAGTTCTACTCATTGGGATTATTATCATAATTAGTATTATTATTACATTTTTCTTTGTTTCAATTGTTAGTCTGTTCTTATCTCAACCCCAGGGTTTTACCTTTTTTTTTTTTTTTTTTTTTTCTATTCTGCTGCCCATCCCATCACAGAGGGAAGTGGGATGGGCAGCGGGGTGAGAGAGAAAGCAGCTGCATGGTATTTAGTTGCTGGCTGGGGTTAACTATGACAAGTCCTTAATTCAGAACCTTCACTCAGAGTGAGAAGGGTCAACAGGTGCCATTCTGTAAAAAGCATGTGATAGTTGTATTGCAGCTTGGAGCTGCCCAGAAGTTGGAAGAGTGAATTGTGGCCTAATTATCTCATATATTTCACCTGTAAGATCCCATTAGCCCTTTGAACAATAAAGTTTGTCCTTAGGAATTCACTGTTGAAAAATGTTGTTTCATTATGTTTCATTATATTTTTATTTGAAGATCTTATGCAATAATGAGTCAGTAGTTATACCTCATCATCAGCTTTAACTATACTGTATTTCATGTTATGAATTCCTAGAAGATCAGCAATAACACTGGAGTTTTGGGACTCTTTTACTGCTTTTATGATGTGTAGGGAGTCGCAAAACATTTTCAGATTAATTTCATGAGACTGAGACTGGCTGATATGAATTTGACACAAGGAAAATATCATCTGGATCAAGGTTTCATGACCACTGGCTGATATGGGCCAGTTTATTTACTGAGTAGGAAGTTTTGATGTACAAACACTAAAATACTCATCTGAAGGTATTTTTTTTTATCTGTTCCCAAGGAGTTTTAAAAAGAGGACTAATGCAGCAGAGAAATCTACTTTGGTCTTTTCTATTTATGGAACCTGATCAGTCAAAACAACGATTGTCTCAACCTAAACAGTTACTCTATCCCTATGTACACTTTAGGCAAATAAGGTGTTTCCTAAAAAATGCTAAAGGTGTATTCATTTGGTGAACATCAGTTTTATGCCAGGAACTGAAGGGAATTTCATGATGAAATATATGACAGAAGGCTTCTCAGTGCTGAATTTTTCGCAATATTATGGTTCTGTGGTTGCATAATCATGTTTCTAGTTTATGAGAAACATATATATCTCCCATATATATAAAAGTCTCAGCTGGGAAATTGATTGCACCTTAAATTACAGTTCCTACTGCATTTCAGAAGGCCACAGGTTTAAGTACATTATTCTGCCATGGGTTTGATTTAAGCTAGTGGAATAGCTTTTGCAATTTTCATTATGCTCTTTGCCCTGAAAAAAAGATTCGTCAAGAGAACAGATTCATGTCATATTAGTTTGTGTCCCTACTACAAATTGTGATAGAAATATATGACCAGGTTTTAACTACCCAATATGTTATGTGCAGTATGTCATTTTAGATTCTATCATGTCTTTTCATTGGATAGATGCTTTACTGTCATGTAACTATGAATTACTGCTTGAATAAGGATTAATGGAGTGGTTATCAAATCAGAACGAAGTACATTGAAAAGGTTGTGCCACAGAACACAAAAGTTTAATTCAGACAATAGGACTGTATTATCTTTTAACAAGAAGGAAATGACATGATCAATCCATTTCTCAAAATTAGGCTTGCTTAAAAATGGTGCTGAATCATGATTCATAGAAGAGATAAGTAGCTGATGGCAGACTCTCCCCTACTCATGTCTAAATACCTGGGAATGACTGGGATGAGAAAATTGCCCTGCTATTAATATTCAGAATTAACATGATATAGTCAAGGGCATAGTCAGAGTGAGAAAGAGTAGCTGAGAAATATGCAGAGGTAACAAGATAAGATAGAGACCTGAATAGCCAAATGGAGAGGCAAAGTTGGACATTGGACATTGTTGCTGAGGTCTGAAGCAGAAGTGGGACTGTAGTTCACTTACTGGCTGGGGACAAATATGGGGGCTCAAATCTGTTTTTCTGGAATATATGTACATTTTACTTTAGGATTTATAGCTGTCCAGATAAGTATTCAACCCTACACTGATGCCTCCTGTTGATTTAACGAATGCCCAAAGTGTTGGTGGTTGCAAAATGGTTCATCTTTAACTGAAATGATGAAGCACATTGCATTTCAGGCATAGTAAAGCTGATACTTCTCTGGTTTAAGCTTGATGTAGCTCCATGAGTGTAGATATGAAGAGACCCCTCAGTGGGAGAGTCCTATGATGCTTTATGGCAGATTTAGATTTAAACTCACATTGACTGATTGTTGTAACTTACATGGAACTGCTTAAGGGACCTTAAACTCTGATGAGAAATTTTGAGCATATATGTATAAAATGAATAAATATATGTGTGCATAGCCTTTGCCTTCTTGCTGTCAATAGGCCTATTGTATGGAATTTTTCAGGAGCCCACTTACAGAATTGAAGTAAGAATGAACAGCTATGCTGTCTAGCTGTTTAAAAGAGTTATATAAGCATTTGTCTGAGCTTCTTCTCTTGCCTACCTACTCTTTTCTAGAGGATTAACTCCTGTAGAGTTTTTTCTGCCTCTTTCTCGTCATAGTTGAAATATACAGGATGTGCTGCCAGTCTCCTGATTCTGTATTACCTGAGATCTATACCAGGGTTTGGCATCTGAGATTTGACAGACGAGCTCTTCGGTCTCATATACATTCATGATGCATGTGATAGGTTATGATTATTGCCACCTTACACATTTCTGCTGAAACTGATCCTTCCTGTCTCACACAGTTCTTGCTCCTAAAGTCTCATCCAAAAAGCCATCTGTGATAAGGTACCACTAAATGGGTAATGCTCACTTGCAGCTCTAGCCATAAATCCATCTGCTTCTCAGGAAGTAGTCAATATCTTTTGGGATTTTTAGGTGTGTGTGTCACTGCTGCAAAGCTAGATGGAGAAAAAGTTAGTGAAGCAGAGTTATGGTAGCTTTTTTATTTCTTAGACTTATTTTGAAAGCCTGATGTTTAGGTTCAAAAGAAAGGATATTGCCACATTAGTACCTAATGAGTAATAATTGCAGGAGTTATGGTAGTTATTATAATGCAAGTGGAATTTTTACACACAGCCATTAGTATTTAACACATTTGAAATAAAACAGAAGATTATTATTTGGCCATTTTGCCATTATTTGGCCTGCAAATGCACTTTTGGATTATCCTTACTATTCAATATCACTGAAATATTATAACAACATGTAAGTAAGCCAGAGAATCTTGGTATATGAATCATAGGCAGGCACGTAAACAAAAACTGAACTGTGGCATAATTGTCTGAAAAATGTAAATAATTAGAAAATTATATTAATTTTACAATTTTTAACCTTCACTGTAGATGGAATACAAAATACTGCTGAAAAATGCATAGGGAAGATTTAACAATTGGGTAAAATATGAAATATATGTTCCTAACTGAATCGGTGAATATCTTGCAAAGTGGAAAAGCCCTACCAGAGGTAACACCCTATAGATATTAATTGCATTTAAAGCTTTTAAGTCTTTCCTTTTAATGAAAGGTCTGTTAGAGCTGCTAATATCTACATCCATCTGAGGCAAGCCTGTATAATACCTGAAGATAGAACAGCCTGAAATGCCTATTTTTGAGAAGCAATGTGGAACCGGTAATAATAGCAGCATATATTGGAAGGGAAGCAGTGGGGATTTTAAACCCAAGTTCAGTGTTTGTCTCATTGCAATACATATCTGCAAGACACATGCGAAACATTCCTTTCAATTTATATCTGTCACTCTCTGATTTATCCATATTGAGGAGAAAAACACCCACTTTAACTCCTCTTATACCTGCATGGAATCTTTTCTATCTGGACATCAGAATGAAGTCTACCCTGATAATCTCTCAGCTGATGGCTGAACACATGCGTCTTAGATCAGAACTTTACCTTGTGAGCTAGATAAATCCTTTCATTAAAGAAATAGAATTACATCAGGGGTATATTTTGCTCTGTGCATATCACTCAGGTCTATTTTAGTTGAAGTGTGATTTCTAACATAATTCTAACATAAATATGAATGCAGTCTTAAAACTTCTCATAACATGAGATATGAGTCAGAAAGCAGATGCAGATGATTAGATGATGGATCCAAAAGCAATTAAGCTGGCAGCACCTTCAGTGCACCTGGACTGGGTTGGAATCACCTGTGGTCCCTTCATCTGTCCTTGTGCTTGACTCAGATAATGTGCATTTCTTCTTTCACTCCCTCAAGCTTGTAATGAACACGATGTAGACCCTTACTGGACATATCTCACATTTCCTAATGAATTTCTTAAGCTGCCATATATAGTTGTGGGATTTACCCTCTTTCTCCCCAGTTAATATGTAGTTCATAATCATAAAAACCGCTTGTTTTTAATCCCTGATGTTTAAAAAAAACCCAGCCATGTTGATCTAAACATAGCTGTAGATCAAGTTCTACTCATTATAGAAGAATATTTGCGTGGGAAATTGGCATTCTTTTTGATTTTAGAATAGTAGATCAAGGTAAAATTTCTAGCTATAATAATTCCAGTGAGCTTGAAGTAGGAGGCTGCTTTCTGTCTCCTTTGGTAACAATCTACTTTCACATCCTGGGGGAGGATCTTTGTGAGCTGCTGTACTGAAGTCTTCAGTGTATCAAAATTGGGGATGACATATCTCGACATATTGTAGATCTTGCCTATTAAGGCAAGACCTGGGGAAGGAAGAGGAGAGAAATACCTAAGAATTTTTACAGAAATTGCCTGCCAATTTTTGGGATGTTTTAACTTTTTCCTTAATATTCTCATTTAACTGGCTTAATTTTGTTTTGAATATGTGCTTTTGTGTTTATATTTTTTTCTCAGTATGCAGCCTTTCAATTAATTTTAATGGAAGATAAATGTGCACAGTCAAAAGAAAATTGCAATACCAGTCTGGAAGCAACTAAAGAAAAGCAAGGTGGTATCAACCTTTTCAGCACCAAGCATGTTTTCATGTTAATAAATTGGTTACCAGAACAAAAACCCATTTCAAGGGAGTCACACTGTCAAACAATTAAATCACAGCATAACATATTAAAGCTGATTCACAATGATGGGAAAACTTTTATCAGTTCATCTAGCTACTTTGGTAGTATAAAAGCAGCAAGTAAAGGAGCGTCTCAATCTGTCTCATTTCCTGTTAGCAATCAAGTCCAGAGTGATCAAACAGAAGGCTAGATATACCTTTGCAGTAGTAAAGCTGAATGAGGGAAGGTTTTTTTACTGTTGACAAAAGAGCAAATACTGTGACTGTTTCAAGATTAAAGAGAAAATATCTAAAGATGTACTCAATTTGAAGGAAATGACACTGACTCATAGAGATACTTTGAAAAAAATAATCGCTGTGTAATGTGATTTTAGTGTACAAAGTTCAAAGAAAGATGATAGTGACACGGCCAAAAAAGGTAATGGAAACGAAATTTAAATAATTATTGCTTTTGCAGCAATTCTTATTAGTAGAAAATTTTTATTAGGTATGATTAGTTTCAATTAAATATTCACCCTCTATAATGTCAACAAAATTTTCAGGCATTTTTTACAGCTTTTATAGAAGGATTTTGAAGATCATTTTGCACACAGCAAGAACAGAAATGTGTCTTGAATTACCCCTTCTGTGTCTTCTTGAGGAAGGGCAAATGTGTCTGAATCCATCAAGAAGGCAGAGCATGGCTTTCTGGTTTTGTTTCCTGATCTCTAAAGCCCTGGTGCAACTGAGAGTGCCTAGAAATACCAGGCAGTGTGGAGCCTAAATAACTGATGCTGCAACATATCAGACCTTCCCCCCCGTGTACCTTGATGTGATTTTAATTCAACCAACTCATTCTTCAGGGGAGAGAGAAGGACTTTTGCAGTAGGAGCTGGGCAAAATATTTGGCTGAGTGCTCTGTCCTGTTGCACATGGAGAGAGGAATTGGTTATGGAAAAGGAAGAAACATTGTCTCATGCACCATATTTATAGGGTATGATTTTTTAATTGTTGGGAAGTTGTAACATAGTACAGCTGTACTAAAACCATCTTACTTTTCAAAATTATGAGTATTCTTCATCATTTTCCAAATATGATGATATTAAAACATTGATATATAATTATAACTATGTTTTTTACAGGCAGTGTTGACCCTAATGGGACAGTGTCCCAGTAAATTACCATGAAATGCCAATTCGCTGTGCTAACACTGGGCAATATTACCCTTTCAAAAAGGTTTGCACATATTGCATTATTCATAAAATGTATTCTGAAAAACAACTAAACCTGGGTTAAGCTGTTGGCTCAATATAGCATAAATACATAAAAATGTCAAAGTCCTGGAAAATTTGATTTATGTCTTGCACCTCAGGCAAATACCAGCTAAACATATAGTTTTCAAGTTTTTGTCTTTTTCTGCAGGGAATATTTTTTAGTTGCTAAGGAACTACTAGCTGAGAATATATGGCACTGATGAAGATTTAGCTAGTTCTTATTAGCTCATGAAAGCAATCATGTTATTTTGGTTCTTTTGCTGCAGTGGGAATCTTGAAAACTAGTTAATTGTACTTAAGCAACTACATTTCCACTTCTATGAAATCTGCAAGTATTTTTGCAAGAAGAGGCTAGAAATCAGAAATAAGAATCACAAATTTTAATATTTATGAAAGCCTTGATACTGGTGAGGGTTTACATTTACCAAAAGGTGTTGTGATACTGTTAAAAAAAAAAAAAAAAAAAAAAAAAAGGAAAGGAAAAAAAAAAAGTTGATTTTAATAATCTTTGTACTAAAATCCTTGCTCCAACAAATAGACCAAGTTAATTTTCCACATTTCTTTTTCTGAAAATAGCTGCATCTTGAGACAGGGCTGGGAGAGACTCCCTGGGGCTTCCCTGCACCCCAGTGACTCTGTGCTGGGCCATGGCCAGGAATCTTCCTCAGCTCACCTTTGTTGGGGGTACAGCCCTGCACCCAGGCTCACCTGCCACCTCTTTTCTGGGGTGAGACACTGAGAGATGAATGAGAGGTGGGAGGTAGAAATATATGAACCTGTGAATGTACTAGGCAGGCCAATTTAAAATTACTTTTTCCTATAATACACCAACTGGGGCACAAATATGGTTAGATGGAAAAGGAATATATATATTTTTTTTTTTACACTGTGTATATAAATCCTGAAACTCATTGTTCTAGGATAATGGCATGAAATATAATCCAGAAAACATCATTAAACAAAAAGGTAGAGATATAGTTTTTGACACTGCATGTTTCTGAGGAGTTTTTAAAGTTAGAGGGAGCAATATTAAGATAAATATGATTTCAGCGTGCTTTATCATTTTCTCAAGCGGTTGCAGTTGGCTGTTTGTAGCAACACAACTGCTGTAGTCTGCTCAGTATGTTGTTCCTTATGTTCCTACTGTGAGATGATGCTTAAAACCTAAACATTTAATTGTTTCCCCATAATTTTCTATAAAAAGACCAACTATAGTCAAATGGTTTGTAACATTAGTAAAATGTGAGGACAGGGAAAATGTCATCCCCTCGATAGATAGAGAAGGGAAGAAGTACTTAGATAATTTGCAATTGAGCTCTATTATGACAGACCCAAATGACAAGTAAATAAATTGACAGATAAATAGAAGATAACTGGATTTCAGCAAGCAGTATTAAGGTTAGGTATTGGAATAAAACTCTCAACATTTAGAAGAACAAATGTATTAGGGTGGTCCACCAGTACCACTGGTGACAATAAGGGATCACCATGCCTGGAGGACTTTTAAAATAGCTTAGATAAACATCTATCAGCACTGACACTGCTACAGTTGTTTGTGCATTAGGTCAAGAAACTGTGTTGATCAATCAGCCTGTAGTTTTTAATATATGAAAAGAGGTAAGTGTAATGTTTGTGGCATAACAGCAAACCCCATACAAATCCATCCTATAAAACATGAGTAAACTTAAAAATCAAAATATGAATACCAGTCAAATTTTTACTTATATTTTTCTTCCCACAAATTAAAAAATACAAGATTGTCCATAGATGTATTTTATTCTCCAAAATGTTTCATCTAAAACTGTAATTAGGTGAGCTGAATAATCTCTGAAGTCATTTACAAGTGTGTGGTTCTGAAAACAATGCCCCCAGTGTCTGAATAGTTGGTGGAGACACATTGTCAAACCCAGCAGCCTACCCCTAACTCTTTTGTGCCTGTCATTCTCCATTAACTATAAAATGCAATAGAATTAATGGCATTTAGAACTTTGGTGTGCAGGTACATCTAAAGTTTTCACATAAGGGACCTGTGAGGAATGCTGTGGGTTGACCTACAGTATTTTTGGTGGGTAGTAAAGAGGGGTCTGTGATTTGGATACATTTGATACCGTGAATAAAATAAATTTTTCCAAAGAGAAGAAAATCTATGGGCATTATTATTTATGTTGTATTATGAGCATTTTGTTAGTAATTTAAAGCACACATAAATTGCACAGACATCTGATGAAATGGAAGGAATAACTTAGTCAAGGTAACAAAGAAAGCACACCCACTGAAAAGCAGTATTCTCAATAAGATTGCAATGTGCAGAGAGTTTGCATAAAGAAAAAGCTAATAGGCAAATGTGAAAACACTCAGGTCTTGCTAGAAAAAAAATCCATAAAATATTAATGGTAAGAGAGTTACTTTTAGCAACCAATTCCAATCTTGTGTATGTGAGATGTGAAATAAAAATTCCTATTGGGAATATAAAGAAAAGATCGTAGAAAATAAAGGACTAACTTCCTCTTTTCCTTTTTATTGAAGTTATACTTTATTTCAACCAATCTATATATGTTGTTACCAGGTTAAATTCATATAATTATAATGACAATAGACATCGGCTTTAAAAAGGGCAGTTGTGAGCTTGTGATTTTGCTAACTGAGAGTTTATACCACTTCTGAGCTCAGTGCTGGAGTTAACTGATATGCTGCTCCCACCATAGCTTAATTCACAGTCCCCTCTAAAGAAGACAAAAGTAGGTTTTGCAGAGATACGCGTAGAAGAGCATGTAAAATTTCTGGAAAGAGAGTTTTAGAAAGGCTTTTAGAAAATTTTGCTGTGTGACAATGTGGTCTCAAAAAGTCCTGCTCCACTTTTTCTCTCAGTTCCCAAACTTCACTCTCTCCTGTGCCCATCTGGGCTGCTTGGAGCAGAGATATGTGGGATGGGCTGTACCAACCCACTAAATACCCATGCTTGGAAAATTTTCCTGTTAGCCATATCCAATGTTTGTTTGGTTTTTTATACCATGTGACTCAAAAAAACAGATAATGGAAAACCTGAGTTTGACTGTAATGTTTTTATTTTAGATTCAGGTCCCTCAGGCTACATTTGGGACTAGTAAGTAAAATTCTCACATTCAACTTGAAGACTAAACCAGCAGGCATTCTGGAATATAAAGCAAGTAGTATACTCCATAGCAAAAATAAATGCTTTTATAATGATTTACATGTTTACAGTGTAACAGTGGCTAATGGGCAGTAAAGTCAATTCTCAGTAAAAATGAGTTAATTAAACCTGATTTTAATGCTGAGAAATAAAAGAAATATGCATCATGCATGGCTGATATAAATATTAATTGCCAACAAGATGACATATAAAAGCATAATATTCTGTTATAATAATGAAGCAAACCATGAAATAGCAGACTACTGTTTACCACTGCATATGCAGTGTCTATACACTGTCAGGGCTTGGGAGAGAGCTGCAGATCTTGTAAATAAGGTCTTATTAACTGGGAAAGAAGACCCCTTTTCTATTTACAATTCTAAAATACGTCACAGCACTGAAAATGCCTTTGCAATCTACTCTCTGTGTTTGCTTGTGCATGTGTGGAATGAAAGAAAACATCAGCATCTGTATTAAACCACAAACTTATGGTCAGGGTGGGGTGTGGTTTTTTTTTTTTTTTTTTTTTTTTTTGACAATGAGATAAAATGACCCTCAAGAAAAAAAAGGTTTCTAGAGAAAATATAAAGATTAAATATTTTTTTTGTCCTTTCTATCAGACAGTTTTTTCTGTGACATAACGTCAAGTGAGGGACACATTCTTTGCATCTGTCCTCTTGCAATTTCATTCATATTTCTTTTTATTCAGAATGCTAGAGTCAGCACTTTTGGAATGGTGCAGGAAAACAAGAACATTACAAAGTTAGCTTCAGAGTTTCATTGCTTATCTTTATCTGAAACAAGTTGGTGTTGGTCATTGAAGAGTCATAGCATTTCTTTGGACTGGTGCAGTGATCTGCTTGCATGCCTAATACCATAGGATGCTGGGCTAAATGCAAACCACATGCTCTCTCTGTAAGACATTTCTTTTATTGCTCTGGTTAAATACTCTTGCTCTGCTTCTCAGCTTATGTAAATTGAATTTTTGTTAAAGTCAACTTAGTAGATTAGTGAAGCTCTGCCTACTCATAACTACCCATGGTTATGTTCATAAAATATTTACTAAATTATTGCACGAGCTTTGAAATTCTACATGTGGTAGGAATGCCATGCATCAAATGTAGTAGAGCAACTTATTTTCAGAGCAGTTCTACTGATTTCTGAGGGTCTGATTGAACAGTGAAGTATTACTTTATGTGAATAAGATAGTCCTGATTCAACTCTTAAGCCATTTGGATAAAAACGTAAGTGCATGTCTGCGAAGAAAAAAACATAAATTCTTGGCAATTGGGATTCCTTTACTGCTTGACTCCTGCTGCACGCCACTCGTGGATTCTCATGTGCAAATGAAAATATCAGGTAGGTGATTAAACAGACTTTGTTATGGTGTAGCTACACAAAACAAATGATGCTCCTGCAATTGCATTCCTCAGAGGGTGATTCTTATCCTGTTGAAAGTATTAGCAGTGCCTTTGATAAAATAATTTCTTCTGCAAACATGTCCAAATTATTGTTGCATGATGGATCTTCTGTATAGCATAATTTTAATCACTTGTCTTTCCAGTGAATACAAACTATAAAATGTTAAACTGATCACAAAAAGCACTTACTGATAAGGTTTGTTTTAATATTTATAGTTGAAACTGTATTTTTGTTTATCAATAAATCTTATAAAAATTCATACTTTTTTAGATCTGATAGAATGAAAATTATCTACTAGAATGTTTTAAGATAGAAAGCTGATTCTAATAAACCACATTTAGGTTGTCTTAAGAAGAAACCTATCTAATATATACACATTATCAGGTTGTTTGTGTGGGTTTTTTTTTTTTTTGTTGTTGTTTTTTTGTTTTTTTTTTTTTAAAATATTCTCTGGATTCTTGCTTTTAAGATCATTCCATCTATTAGGGTTTTTTTGCTGGGCTTGAGGTCCAGAGAGAATTTGCTTAGACTTTTTAATAACCTAGGGATGAGTGAAGTACAGCTTTGCTGCTTTTGAGTTCTCTGCCAGAAAATGCTGGATGCTTCATTAGACTGGGACTTCTGCAGATGTACAAAGGTGTATGCGTGATTTTCATCAACAGAGTGCACACACATACAAAATCTATAACATTGATGAGACTGGAATGATTAAATAACTACAGGGGAGAAAAATACATCTGGATGGCTCCCACATTAGACATCTGAATGACAACAAATACATGGTGACAGCAATAGGAAAAGAAAGTGGAGTGTGGGTGAGAAAAATCTGGAGGCAAAGAATGAAGTTTAAATGCACCAGTCTGTCAGATCATGTGTCTTCTGCAATGTTTTTCCTCTTCTCTTCTTAACTGTATGACAAAGACATAGAAAGTCGCCTTCATCTAATACTGAAATTTGTTAAGAGAAGGGTATCAATGTCCTTAGATAAGGATATCTCTGTACCCCCTCCCTCATGCATTCCACAGCACCATTGTCCCCCCCACCATCCCTCCTTCCTTCCTGGTTTCAAAGCTTAATTTACTGTACAGCTTTTACCCATCACCTTTTCCAATCAGGCCTGGCTTCTGGAGGCAGACAAAAAGCAACAGCACACACATACAAGCAAGTCTAGTGGGCTTGCCAAAAGGTTTGTTGAAAATAACTAAACTTTGAAGTTGAAGGCACTAGTGCTGGTGTGATTTTGCAGCTCAGGCTCACAGCTAGCCTCACTCTTTGTAAATTCAAAGGCTAGTAAAGAGACAGAGAAGGTTTCTGTGAAAAATAAACAGTGCAGATATACTGTCTAGTTGACCTATGGTCAAAGACAATCAATATGTGGCTTTCTTTTCTAACAGCAGCAAAAGAAAGGGTTTCAGATATGCAAATATTTTGGTTTTGTATTTTCTTAGATTAATTGAGGTCTTCTCTGATAGACATGAAAGATACATAATAATGAAATAATAGCAATGAAAATGTTTGTCCTGTGGTCTGTTTTAAATCTTAAATATTGGACAAAAAACTGCTCTGAATAAATGTAATAAGCAAGGGATTAAGTTGGAGTTCTTGGGACTAAGGGATCCCTGGAAAATGACAACCTCAGTTACTTCAGTTGCAGAATATAAAAATTCACAAGGAGGTTCAGGAGCAAGCAGGAATCTGTGTGTCAGTGATGGGTTGCTGTTCATTGTACTTCCAGAAATCCCTTTTCAAATGCTGATAAGCTGTAGTCTGCTGCTATTGCTCGTGGCATTGGCAGTGTTACACACCAATTACCTGTCAAAAGTATTTTCAAAGCAAATGTGCAGCTTCTTGATTTTTGGCTTTATTCCTCCTACAAGCCAGAAAAAGGAAAGTAATAACGGGGTATGTCTGAACCAAAGTGCATTTTTTTCAAATGAAGAAAGATCATATTTGTTATTTTTCATATTGAACAGAAACTTTAACTGTGCTTGCTTGAAATGTGTAATCTCCAGCATTTGTACAGGAAGCCAAATGGTTAGAGCATTTTTTTGGCATTACCCCCACTCCCAAGGAGACACAAGGGACCTATGCCTCTCCCATGCAGCTGGGTGACAGTAGTATCTTGCCTCTCCTCTTCACTGCTTTGGAAATCTGACCATGGAGAAAAAAATCTGAGCCAAGACTGACAATGTAGTTAACATAAAGTGATTATTTTTATTATTGAAGTCAGCTGAAGTCACATTTTTGGGTACCATGGCATTCACCAAAAATGCTGTGCCTAGCTCTAACTATTCCGCAGCTGTCACAACTATTGGTAGCATTTTGCTGTAGAGACAAAGGACCATTCACTTGCCAGTTGCTGTGATGCCCACTTATAACGACAGCAGAAATCAGCCAAGAACAGACTGAGTATTTAGGTACCACCAGCGTGTTCCTCTGGATGCTTCAACGGGACAGAGAAAGACAGTGTCTCACAGCATCGCGGGTGAACAGCTGTGTCCAGTGACTTGTGCTGGGTTTATTCCAGCCTCTGCAATGGTGACCGTCATCTGGAAAGAGGGGAAAGAAATGATGGTGGCCCATTATGCTCGGCTTCTATTCAGGCTGGCATATAGGGGTGAAGTAATTTTGGTTCTTTACTTTCCTCCAGTTCTGCGTGTGCAAAACAGCTAATCATAATCTTAAGGCATGTTATTGAGCCAGGAGGAGAACAAATTAGAATGTTGACATTAGAATCCTAAAGCTGAATTTTGTGTAAAATTTTCCTATGTATGTAATTAATATGCCTCCTGGGGAACTGCAGCTGGAAATTCCTACATGGAAAACTCTGTTCAAGACAGACAGAGCTGTGATATGCTAACCTAATTCAGAATTTAAGACTGAAATTGATAATTATAGCTATATAAATAACACAGCTTTAATTGTGTGTGAATGTCCTAACTGGCATGTAAGATGCAGACTACTGCCAATTTTTAATTTCCAATAGAATCAGCTACAGCTATGATTCCTACTGTGAAAATTTGTGTATTACTGAATATGTATCTTTAATGAACCCAGTAGTCATCCAGTCAACAAAAAGTCATAAGCTTAACCCTGTTGTTTGAGGTTTGTGAAGAACTAAGTTTGGCATCATGCTTGTTATATTGAAGGAAACAACTGAGAGTTTGAAAACATTGTCTGTTTACCATATCACTGTTCGGTGGTTTCTGCCTTTTTAGACAGATAATGTGACAAAAGCCCCAGTTCTGGTACCAGACCAATCTGGCTGAATGTGCCTGGTCAAAGAGCCTTAGAAGTGCTCAGTATACCTCTGATTAATGTGCTCAGCACAGCACATAGGTACTGCTAAACGGTCACACTTTGGCTAGTTTTCAGACTTTTAGTGGTATATTTTGATATGAATCAGTCCTTAAAAAGGTCTTTAATAAAAATTGGGGGAAAACATATTGTTGCATGCAAATTAGATGCCCCTTTTCATATGTCTAGTGCCATGTTGAGTTAGATAGTTTTGGAAATCCCAAAAACTTCCTGTGCTTTAATTTGTGTGCCTGATTTTTCATATATCACCTAAAAATTAAGGAAAGATATCCAATATAGATACTGGGGAATTCTTTTTTAGCAGAAATACCTTGAATAAATTCTGTTCTTAGCAGATTGCATGGATTTGCATTATGCTGCCCTCTTAGGGAAGTCTACCACATATGGCGGCTATTATCTAGCTCAAAAATGGTCATTCATCTCATTTCTCTGAGGCACACACCCCAGAGTTCTTGAGGCTGGGATGCCCAAGGTGTGTGTGATACCTTTTGATGAGTTGAAGAGAAAGAAGTTCTGGGACTGGTGCACAGGCAGGGAATGACAGTGTAGCCTCAGGGACTCATCTCTGTTTTGGCAGGTTGGCAGCTGGATGTGAAATAAGTTCTAGAGCACCCAGCCTCTCTAGTCAGAACTGTCTTTTTTCTTGCCATGTCTAACAACCTTGTACTGTTACATCTCTTTTGCTGCTTTCTTGGGGCACTTTTCTCACAGGAGATTTTACTGTCTTGCTGTGGCTCCGTTTCTTTAAGGTTCAGTTTACCCTACGACTACATAGTATACGCCAGGGACCTCAAGATTATGTTGAACCTTCCATTCTTCCTTCTGCTGCTGTTTTGCTAGCCCTTTTCACTTGTATTAGCGTTATTTTGCTTTTTAACTAAGTATATTTTAGATTTTTTTTTCCTTGTTTGGGCATTAATTGGATTTAGAGAGAGAAATGTTACAACAAAAACTTTTTTTATTAGCTAGCTATTAATGAGGTTTCTTTGCTGAGTTAGTTACGAAATTTTTTATAAGAGCCCAGGTTACAGCAAGAGAAAGGAACAGCAGCACAAATGACATATACACAGGAATAAAGTGTCAGTGCCCCATAAAAAAAGAAATACTTCCTAGAACCTAAAAGGGAAATCATGAAGCTTCAGAGTAAAGGAAATTGTTCCAGATTTCCTGAAACATGGCATTTTGTCTATGCTGCAGGAAGATGTGAGGTACTTTTTGACCTTAAAATCTGCTTCTGAAGCAGCTATATAACAATGTCATCATAAAGGGCCCTCTTCATTCACTGCTAATGACTTTCTTATCAAAATTGTGCAGTTTGCAATCCAGAGGTTGATTTCTGTAGTTGCTTGCACTCCTAACAGCTCTTGGGATCTAGGAATTGAGAGGTTTTTTGTGCCTTTTACATTGCCACCAGTAATAAAAAACTTGCAATTCGACACAGCAAACCTCATTCCACTCTGGGAGCCCTTTGCAGTGCTAACTGAGGCAGGAGTTTTGGTTTTATCAGAAAGTTGGTAGGACTCTGAGGCTTAAAGGGTACTGATGGGCAAGAACGTGATACTTAAAAACTATCTTATTTGAAAATATTTGTTTTACCTTTATTTTCCTTCTGCTTATAATTTCTCAGACACTTATTTAAGATAACTACCTTCTTTGGAAAGGAAAAAAATTGTCATCCTAACCAACAATCCTGCAGCCTCTGGATGAAGGAGGCTTTATAGCAGAAGTCTTTACTGCGTGTTGGCTATTTTGTACCAGCTGTTTCTACTTAGGAACTGTTGCATTTTCATGCGTGAACCTGTGTCCTGGATTCAGGGCATTATTTGTGTTTCAGTTTCTGAAAAGGAACTTGGGAGGCAGTTATCATTTAAAAGAATTATTCTGTGAATATACATCAATTGGATTTATTCAAATGTATTTGTAAGGGTTCCTTTGGTAGTAAAGCCACTTAGCTTCATATGGAAACTATTTACAACATAAGACCTCTGATGTTTCCTTGTCTGAGTACATACTCTGAGGACTTAAAAGTTGTATAGGAGATATATGGTTGGGAATAAACAATACAGCTTGGCTCCAGGGACTAAGGAGATACCCAGCCTGGCCTGTATATTTCAGTATCCACCTAGATCTAGAGAGCATTTCTTCTGACAGAATGGAAGGACAAACAACTCCCACTGCAAGACTGGATCATAGATACCACAAGAATTATGACTGCAGGATTGTTGGGCAATATTGCTATGTAAGATGACTTTTTTTTGTTTATTTAGGGGTCTTCCCAGCATCCCATGATTCTCTGCATCATTTTTATGACTCCCATGATCCAGGAGACAGTGTAGTCTTTCAGCAATGGTAAGCTTTGCTCACTCTTTGCGTTCCCACCATGTTATACCTGCAATAAAATGCCATCAGGAGGTCTGCAATGACCTGCCTTATAAGCAGATAAAACATGTTTTGCAAACAAGGCTAATGAGTTCAGCAGTTGAGGACTAATTGTTCCTAGCTTTTCTGTAAGCTGTCTGATAAACAGGAGTAGACAAAATGCTTTAAAATTACTCAAGGCATCCAAATAAAGACATTAATTACATCCTCGTTTGCCCCACAGATTTATTGAAAGAGCTTTGTCTGATGGCTTTGGTAACCCTCTCATTTCATTATATAGAAATTTATATTACTGAACATTTGTGTTGTTTGTGTGGCTATAAATTTCAACTAGATAAAAATTCTTGTATGTTGTCACTGGAAAATAATTCTCTCTTGCATATAATGAAGTTTTTATGAAGCCTAAATGTAGTAGAGGACATGAATATATGTGTACATATATGTATTGTTATTTTTCTCTGACCTTGCTCTCATTTTTTTTTTTTCTTTACAATACATCAGGAAGATAAAAAAATTTTTTTGCACAAAGTGGTTTTTTATATATATGTATGTATATATGGGTGTGTGTGTATGTGTATATATATATGTATGTATGTATAGTAATTGTGAAATTTGTCCAGTGGTAACTTATAAAATTTAACAGTTAACAGTCCATTTCCTCACCTGAGCAAAACTAACATTTGATATGTGTATGAGGAAAGATAATCTGAACTTTAGATAAAACTTCTGTTTTGTATTCCAGTATTAAAGGTGTTCTCTGTCACTGAAAAAAAATCACTCTTTTTGAAAACAAAAAATGAATTTTACTGTGAGTGAGACCATTATTAGTTAAAGTGAGTACTTCAGAAATATAATTCAGTTTTGAAAGGTGTAGTAAGATTTTTTCCCTAAGGTCTTTCCTTCTGCTTTAATTGTGATACTGGCTGGATTTCTCTGTCCAGTTTCTGTTCATGTTTTCTGCCAATGGATGTGTCTCCTCTCATAGGTTTATATTAACTATTCTGCTGGCTGGTAAAAGTTGTGTTTGCTTTTACATACTGGATGGTGATGGCCTGAAATGATGCCTTGCTGTAATGGGTTCCCTACATCAGAGTCAAATACCAGAGGCAGTTTTAAGTGTCTGAACCATAAAGACCTTATTCTTCTGAGTACTTGAGGAGCAGAGTTAGAAAAGATAAAATGATGCATGTATAACACCTGTCATTTTGAGGAGTGCGAAAATGCTTTGGAAACTAGTGAAGGTCTAGAGTTTGATTTGCACTCTATAAAATGCAGTTTTCTCAGGGCAGGAATTTGGAGGGGAAAAAATAACTGTTCAACAATGCACAGCTTTGTTAGACAATGTTTTAGGAAATAATTAAGGTGTACATAATTAAACATGAGTGTTGTACTGGCTCAAGTCAATATGAACAAGCCATTTTTAATCATCTTTTTTTCTGGCTGGTTGTCCTTTTTGTTGTCCCATTTTGATTTTGCAAATGCTCCAAATGAAGTGAGGATAAACCAAACAATCCTAATTCGTGAAATGAGGTAGTAAAGGATCTACTTATTATTTTGGGACTGTCTCAACACAATAAAGCTTTGGAATATCCTGAGACCTATTGCCATCATTACACATTTCTCAGCAAGGTTCAAGGAAGGTGACTGCATGCCCTGTGCCACATACATATGCATTTGGTCGGTGCTGTAGAGGCTTCTGTTCATCTGTGCTGCTCATCCCAGGCCATCAGTACATCAGCTTACATGCTTTTATGCCACTGTTCTTAAAATCTGCTGGAGCTGAACTAAGACATTTGCCCAGACTGTGACCTTGAGTATATAAGGACTTCTAACCCCTCTTAGACGCTGCTATTTACTTGTTCTGTTTATGACAACCAGATAGAAAATTGCTCCATTGTACTGCTGAAGAACGGATTGTTTTCAAATTACTCTGAAAGGCAGCCAACAGAACAGTTAACACCATGGGGCCAAAATTTTAATGGCCTTCAGCCTGGCTTCTAAGTTTGTGTTCCCAGGTTTGCACTCTCAATCAGTTGTAAAAAAAAGTAATTTCAGGCCCAGTTAAATGTGACTTGCCATCTACCAGCTTCAGAGAAAACTGAATATATTTATGATTGAAAGGACAGGGGAAAAAAATAGACAGCACTCGAACTTCCCTTAGTGCAATTGGTTTTACTGTTCTTTTGTTTTACTCAGGTTGTATGGTCTTTTCAAGATACTTTTTATCAAGATACTTTTCAAGACACAACCAGCACTGCATGCTGGTTGTACCACTCATCACTGCCTCTCTAATGATGGGAAGCATCAATATAGACTATAGTAATGGAGCAAACTTTGTCAGAGATTGAGTGTTCCAGAAACTTCCCTGTCTGACATCCAGGAGCAACCCTGTCAGTCACTCTCATACCATCTGAGCTGGGGCTGAAGTCCTTTCACAGTGTTACAACCCACACTCGCACAATCAGGCCAGGTTTTCTCACTGCCTTGACCTCAGGGTTCCCATAGCAGAGTCTCAGACATGAGGATCCTTTAAATAATTTAATCATGGTGCAACAACAGAATAAGCACTTGAGCTGAGGAGGGACCCTGAACAGAGGAATTGCTGGGCTTTTGTACCCTCTCAGTCTAAGCATGGGAAAATTTGGGGGTCCTCAGCTCCTGCCATGTCTCTGAGTGTCCTGACCCCTGGCTAGCACCACAGGTCCCTGCACCCTTTGTTGTGCAAATGTTGGTTCCAGTTCATGGCCTCTTGTCTGGGGCTCTCACCACCCAGAGCTGAACTCAGAGCTGGCACTGCAGCTGCTCACTGAACTACTGGCCCTGAGTGTACTCATCAATATGAGCACGTTTCATCCTTTTATGCATTTGTAGTTATATCATGTGCTGAAAACCAGGTGCTCGTGTCTCCAGGTAATCTGCCATTTACCTGAGCTAGGATTTCAATTCCAGACAGTGTAGATGAGGCAGAATGTTGGGTGTGTCACAAAATATGTTGGGTGTGTAACAAAAAATGTTGGATGTGTCACAACAAATTCAGTATCAATTGTCAGAACAGCTATTACAATCCGGCTTAATTCTGCAGGATGCTTCAGCATTGGGACCAGAGAACAACATGCCAACGAGAGAAACTATTTGGTCCAGAGTACGACTTGTTTAGTTTCCAGGATTTTGTGATTCCCTGACAACACCAAGATTAATTTTCTTGCCCTTTTCTGTGCATGTCAAGATCTTGCAGACTCCTCCACTAGAAGAAGAGGAAAAGACTGAGCACAGAAGGAATTGAAAATAGCATGATTTTCAATACTGTCTGTCACCTAAAATAATTTTCCTCCTGGGGATCAATATTGTCCTAATTAAGGTCATCGTAAAGACTGATGTTCTTGGCAAATTTCCTTTTATAAAGACAGCTTTCTTAAATGCACTTTTTGATGGATCTGTTTTGTCATGATTGCCAGTACTGAACTTTTCCCCTTCTACTATGAAAACAACTATGGAAACTCATGCTTTCTGATAGAATAAGCATACAAGTAAACCAAGTATACTCTGTGAGTGATGAAGCTGAACCTCTCATATAGCAAAAAGTGCCTGGGAAGTGTTGTATGTATCTTCTGTTCTTACCTTGACACATTGCTTATAGTGAGTCAATATCTCATGTGAGGAAATGGTATTTGCTCAACATCAGGAAAAGGAAGTTGCAGTCTGATATTTTGCTGCTCCCCAGAAAATCACATAAAAGTCATCCAGAAAAGCTTTCACTGCATTGTACAGGAGCTGTTAAATTTTCTTTGGCTTCAAATCATGCTATCTTGATGGTTACTGTGGAAAGAAAGACATGTCTGAAACCTTGAAGGTAGAAATCATATGCTTGGCACTGTATTTCTACCCCTCATCTGTGGAAAGATACAAAATGTGCTTTGCATAGAGCAGATACCTGCTCTCAGGACAGTTGGCTGCCTTTCAAACTGAAGCATTCCAAAATGAGTTGACTCTAGTGGAGGAGGCTGCTGTACCTTATCTTTCTCAGAAAAGTGAAATCAGAGGCTGCCCTCAGGGAATCTGACTACTGTTCTCTTAAAATAAACCTGAATCTTTAATTGTGTGTGGCATAAGGCATTTGATTTGTGAGAAATGTTCTCTGATTTGTTTTTTGGTTTTCTTCTGTAGCTGTCAGTTTCTTAGGATTTATAACAAATCAACAAGCAAACAAAACCATTTCCTTTCTTAAAGTTTTTTTCCATTGGAGGAAATGGACCTACCAACTTACTGTAAAATGAAGAAAAAGGATAGAGAGAGTAAAGTTTACCTTTGACACCTGAGTCTTTATGCTGTTGGTTCAAAAGGGAGTGATCTACATTTAATGCATCCCTAACATACATAATGAGACAGTTCTGCACCCTAATGTTCTATGTTTAAGGTCTTTCAGTCTCTCGCAGTCATGGTCTTAAAGCATACAAATCAAATGAGCTGCTTCTTTTACGGTGGTGTGATGCTTTTGCACAAGACAATGATTGCCCTCAAATTCCCAGAGCAAAGTCTTGATTACAGCATCAGGAAACACTTCAAGTAGCCTATAAACATCTCTGCATCCTGAGTTTGGCAGGAGCTTTTTTTGGCAGAGGCTGCTAGTGGCCTTACATTGGTCACTTCAGTCCTGAGCTGCTATCTGACAGATGTGCTGGAGGGAACAGCATCAGGCTGTTCATGCTCCAGGTCCCTGTAGTAGGCTTTCATCTACCAGATGTGTGATGGAACTCACAATCTCTTTAAATCAGAAGAGCCTAATAAATATAGATTAAGTTCTTCCAGTCTCTGATTAGTTTAGTTCTTCCCCTCTGATTAGGGGGAAGTAGAAAACAAGCATTTTTAAAGAGATATTTAAGGTATGAAAGAACAGTTAAAAGCAGGCTTACATAAACACTAAGTAGATAAAAGTTGGAGCTCCTTGGAACTCTCATGGGAAGGGAAAGAAATACCCTTCTTTTTGAATATAGCTCATTTAGGTTGCTTTTTGTCAGTCCTGCCCTGCAGCTGTAAAGGATTCTAGCTTCCCAGCTCCAAGATGCAATTACTTACAACTTAAGAGCCACACAGCATGCAGGACTGAGCCATGTCGCCATATCCAGGACACATCAGGGGAATGCAGTTAACCCTGGTTCCCTAGACAAGTTAGAAACAATCCTGTAATTGTATCTGGGAAGAGGCAGGTTGGACTGGAGTTCCCTGACCCAATTATAGTTGTAACTCTGACAAAGCTTAGCTCTCAAAGCAGGTTAATAAACTAAAGGGACAGACTCGTGTTATGTGCAGAGCATAAAAGTTTCTTTGAAGCTGTTCCACAGTGCTCTAAACCAAAGTTGAACAGGCATTGTGCCAGTCTCTCTGCTGTATCCCATGTGAACTTTACATCGCTTTGCTTATTAGCGAAATTCAGAATGCTTGATGTATTTTTCATCATTCTGACAGTCTTGTGGTATCATATAAATCATATAGTCCCTTCCTTTAGCAGAGGGGCTGCTTTTTCCTATTTTTAAAATCCATTTACAAAATACTTTACTTTTACCAGTGGAGGCTAAACTTTCTTTTGTAACAAATAAGTTCAGTTTTTCTTGTTGGTTTATATGTTATTGCTTATTACATTTAAATGGGGAATTGCTTGAGTCAAAGCCAAATCTTTTGAAGACATGCCATGTTGAAGGAGAGCATCTAAGTCTAAAGTGTGGAATAGATCTATCTTTAAAATACTCAATCACCCCAATCCTAAGAAAACATATGAGATCTGCTTCAGGAGCATTTCTGTAAGTAGGTACATGTACACTTAATATTTTGTAGCTGAAGAGAGCAGGTGTTGAATTTTCAAATTACAGGGCTCTAATGGTTCCTTAAAAGCCTTAAGTTTCCTTTTGTCTTCATCATGTGGAACTTCCAACTAGGCCTAGAATGACACCTCAGATTTCCACAGGAAAAATTTAGGCTCCACTGGTGTCAATCAAGAGTTTTGCAATTGTTTTCAGTGTAACAATTACACATCTGAAGCTCAAGAGCCTGACTTTAATGTCCCATATTTTCATGCAAAGCTTTGTGGAGATGTTAATGTCACTTCAGTGAAACCACTTCTGGTTTTCAATTTTTAAAAGTGTTAAATTCTTTAATAATATGGAGTCCTTCAATGTACTCATACAGTTAAAAGAAATGAAAAGTGGGAAGACTGGAGACAGGTACTGGGGATGTACTCCTCAGTGAAGGGACTATAGCTTGCACTAAAGGAGTCCTAAGAATATGCTTAATTCCAGATGCTGTCATTGATACTGTACATTGCTAGTGAAAAACAAGGCTAAATGAGCCTAAAGAAAAGGCCAGCATGGTAAGAGCATTTTAAGACATGTTTTGAATGAAAACTTGGGATACTGCAGTCATGAATATGCTTATAGCTGGTCTAACTTATGGGCTGTTTTCAAACTGATATAGCAAGCTTGTGTATCAATTACAACAAAAATATGGGCTTTAGGGGACTGCCAAAACCTCTTGATACATGAACCAGTCTGTTCATGTATCTGTTGGTTGGGCTAGTGCACTGTAATTGATATCTGAGCCTATAGATTAAAGACAGAGAGCATCTATGTAAGAGATTGCACTGTTGTGTGCAGGTAGCTAAACCATCAAAAAATAACTTAGCATGATCTGGAATCAGCCCTGGAATGTTATATAGAACTCAGGGTGGGCTAACTTAAAGGACTAGGAAAAAAGTGTGTCTGTTGAGAAAATAGAAAGCAGTGGGGAAAAAAGCAACATCCTAGCACATAGCTGAAAGCTTGCAGAGATCATGGTGTGCTAAGGTAAGGAACTAGGGAAGGAATACATGTTGGTTGAGAAAACGAAAAATAGTGGGGAAACAAAGTTTAACTAGCGCATGACTGAAATTTTATAGAAAGCAATGAAGAAAAAATAAAAGAGAACCAAAGGAAAAGAAGCAAAGATCGAAAAGAAGAATCGTATCTAGGAGAAACAAAACATGGAAACTAAAGAATCCTGAAGTTATCAGAAGTGTGCTGTAGAACTATTATTGAAATGAAGGAAAGGCAATAAATGGTAGAAAGTGAGAAATATGGAAGGTTAACACAGAACGGAAGAAAACAAGGAGATTTCTAGAACTTTGTGAATAAGATTTTCTTGTGAGTGTGTTTTCCTGTAGCACCTCAATTTTGTAACTAATTTTCTGCCTCTGTTGCTGGAGGAGCCAAAGCTTAAGGGCAGGAAAACAGGGAAGCATTCCATTGAAATCAAATCTAAATCCAGACACGAGCCTGGTTTTCAACTTACAGCCTAACTCTAAATCCCTTTAAAGTTTTCTTGTCACTTAATTGTACTACAAAGCCTTGGCAGCTTCCTTACATCACAATTCTAAGCTGTCAAAGTAAGTAAAAATAGATATAAAAGCCATCTAGTGTCTGTCAACTTTTAGAAACCATTTTCTAGCTGCAATTATGTACCAAGCAATAAGTTTATTGTGTCAGGTCATAAGGCCCAACCTACAAATTACGGTTCATCAAATTTATTTGGGCCTTTCTTTTTTAGGTGTCCTTTCTGGGACAATAAAATCCACCTTTATCGTATCTGGAACTGGAGTCTTTGATGTCAAGTTTTACATAGTGCATGTTTGTTAGAACCAACATACAAAGAAAGATAAAACAACTAAAAATGCTCTCACTGTACTGTGAAGAGGTAGAAACGCTCTCAATTACACACATAGGCAGTGGAAAACTTTATAACTGGGCTAATTCCTAGGGACTTCTGGGATGTATATATAGCAACATGTAACATTGTGGTAGTCTCACGTTACTCTTCTGACAAGCTATTATAACCTGGTCCTCATGAAGAAATATTAAGGCCGCAGTTATCTTCTATGACAGTGCATGGAATATTTTGGCCTATGTTACCTTCTGGATGTAGTGCATCCCTGTGTAACAACTACACAAAGCCTCAAAGCTCTTTGTAGCGTAAAATCGAAATTTTGCAGCATAAACAATGCCTAGATGCTTTTCTGTTAATTAAGGAGGGAGTATGAGAGCAGGGGATTAAAATAAGGTAGTTTTGGTAAAAATGGAATTGTGATTCAGGTTGGCAACATCAATGCCACATATCAATAAAATATGGATTCAAATCAAAGTGTTTAATCAATCATCACTATAATTAGTGAACAGCAGAGAGGATGGATTCAGGTTTCACATACTTGCACATTACCAACAGCACTCAACTGAATTTGATGATATTCTGCTTTGGACTGCTGCATATGGGACTTGCATCATGACATTTACCTATACCTAATATCAAGTACTCCTGCACCACAAAACAGTCACTAGTCTTAAAATCATATTTTAGCAGTTTGCTGAGAATGAACATGCTGAGCATGTGTGCTCATAAAGAGCACAGGTCTGATTGTCATAGTAGGAGGAGAGCACAGTTCAGTTGGATTTCTAGCTGAGTTATTTTTAAAGGGTAATTTTTTTGAATATGGAGAAACATAGTGCCGAAAATAAGAATTTATATATCAAATTTTAATGTTTTCATAGAAATAGAGGTTTTCTTCCCTGTGTGCTTTTGGAAAGAAATATTTACAGATACTTATATGGGTTGTGTGTTGCTATGGAAATGTCAGGGAGGGGTAAACAAAGAGGAACAATTCTGTTTATAAAGAAAAGAGAAAACAGGTGAGAGGAAGAAAATATAATTATCCCCATTTTACAGCTGAGTTATTTGAATACAACAAAGATAAAGAGCCCAACTCTTATGGAAAACTGTCAACACTTTTAGGTTCACCTGGCATTTAGGTGTAGTTCTGCTGGCAGGATATTCACAGAACACCAAAAATCATTATGCTTCCCTCACATTCTACCTTTTGCCTTCTTCTGCATTCAGATGCAACCCTTCATCATAGCTGTCAAAACAGTATTTTGTGAAAAGACCCAAGTCACCGCACCGCCCCAGACTCTAAAGAGATATTGGCAAGGCCCAGTGATCAATAAGAGAACTCAGAACAGAAATAAAAGAACTGGCACGACCAGCAATGAGACATTGCTTTCTGTCCCACCGAATATCACAGTGTGGATGTGGGTCCTCTATTCATAACATGTCACAGTAACTTTGCAGTCTGATAATTTTTTGTTTGTTTGTTTGTTTCAGAACTGATGATGGAGAAAGTGGGTGGGTCATTCAGTAGTTTCTTCAGACTTGGCAGTAAGTTCTGCACTCTCTGATTGTTAATGGTGATGGTCAGAAACATCCCCAAGCCACCAAAAATAGGTTATAACTGAAAATAGGTTCAAATTTAAGTATGCAAACAATGTTAGTGACTACAACCTTCCCACTCCATCCTTCTCTTAGGTGTTTCTCATCCTTGTACTCTGCAACTGACTGGGGCTGGATTCAAGCTGCTGTTCAGAGTCTGCAGAAGCTGACTCAGAGAAGCAAAGAAATGTACCAGTGAGTAGAGGAGATACAGGAGAAAATTACCAGCCCCATTACATGTGCAAGAAATCAAGTAAAGTACTTAAAGATAGTTTGATCCCACAGTTCTTTGTTAGACCAAGGAGCCTGAAAAATAAAATCCCACAAAAAGGCATCTCTGTGTTAGAATACACAGTCCCAACAGGTAAACAATACACAGTCCCAAAAGGTAAACAAGATTTTTTTTCCTCAAGAACAGAATAAAAGGAACAGAAATTGTTCCTCAAGAACAGAGTAGAAGAGGACCTTCTGCACATGCTTCTTTTGTATGCTTTTCCAGACAGCCTATATTGAGCCTGAGAGAGAGTTCAAGCTGAAGAACTTAACACACTGATCCAGAATTTGGTGGGTGTAACTGTGGCCATAAAAGCTGTAACTTTGGCATAACCAAGCTATGCCATAATTGTGTCTATATATCCTCCTATGAACTTTTAGAGTATTAACTCCTGGAGAAAAAGTTGGTGGGAAAAAACCAATGGACTGAGGATTCTGGACTCATGCTACAAAATGGGTTACTTCTCTCTTTGGTCACAGATCTGGATGTCAAGAAACATCTAGGAAGAAAGTCACACTGACTCCTCAGTTAAGAGCTGATTCTCACATGCATCTCACTTCCACCACACTTCCACGCTTCCACAAGACAGTCAACCGGCACCTGATATTCTTGGATCTCAGCTCTGAACTGCATTAGTCTCTACATGTTGTATATTTCTTTTGTAATAAATCTTTTATTTTTCTTGAGCTTTGCTTTCTTGATTTGCCTTTCTGACTAGAGTTATGTTCATCTTAGGTGAAAGAGGGTGGAACAGTCATCTAGTTAAAGGAATTTCCCAGAAAATGAAGCCAGATACCATTTAAATAACCCAGACTGTGTCGCAGATTCAGCTTGGACTGAAACCAAAAGAATACTTAGAGCCTTTTTCACCTGAAACTTGAGGTATGTGTGGCTTTTTTACATATTCAGTAAGGAGTGCATCACAGAAAAAAAGTCAGTGTTCATGTGGGAAGTCTAGGAAGCTGGAGCTGGTAGAAGAGTTTTGCTTTTCTCCCATAACTTGAGTGACATACTTCACTAATGTATTGGCTTGCCTCAGAGGCCTGTCTCACATCTTTTGCTACACTTGTAGATAGAAATCTGCCGTACTGTCGTGTTCCCTGTTCCAGTTCTGCCCCTCCTAAAATAAGAAATCACTATAGTCTCCTTTCTAAGTCATAAAACTATCTATAGCCTTGCTTTAAGTCATAGTCACCTACAACTTTTGCCATCCATCCTTGGAGCCACTCCATGCTAATCTCATCTGGAAAAATCCTGAACTTGTTAAATCATGTCTCTCACTCTTTACCAATCTATCTACCAAGACAAGAGCTGAAGGAATCGGTGCTATCATCTGGTGTTCAAGGCTCCTGTCTGCTTCAAGCCTCCGCTTTGCCTTGGAAATATTGGCTCTAACCTGGTCGGCTAGAGTAACCGTAATCATGTATAATGAAAATGAGGACTTTAAGAACAGTAGTGTGGGAATGTAAATATCTTGAAAGTTGGGGAAAGACCATGATAGGGCTCGAATGCATATTTGAGTTGTGAAGGTTGTCAGTTTCATGAGCTGAGTGTTTGTAAAGGGTCATCTAAGAGGTGTGAGGAACTTTAGACTTCTAAATGTAAATGAGAACATAAATGCCAAATGTCTGGTAGGAGTACATGAGTGTGTAGGCATGGAGGCAAACAAAGTTTAGATGCCAGCACAGCCTGAGATGTGCAGCATCTGAGATGTGTAAATCTCTCTTGAGATGAAAAACCTGTAACGCCCCAAGAAATTAATCTCTCTCCTGAATTCCATTCCTTCATCTTCTACAGCTGCAATCTAACCCTACTTCAAAATCATTTTTAGCCTGTAAGGGCTCTTAAACAAGCCACTATAACTGATAATTTCTAACAAATGCTAGTCTAAGGCTGTTGCTTAAAACTGCTGCTTATATGATATATTTTTCCACTGTTGTCCTTGAAAAAAAAGTATTTCAGCAAGAGAATGTGTCCATATGGCCTCTTTAATTTTCTGATTCAGATAAAAAAAAAATTTGTCCTTGGAACTGTCACAGCCTTGTTGTCTTGGCTGTCATTGAGCCTGTCTGTTCTGTTGTGGGGTGAAGCAGGAAGAAGCAGCTCAGGCTTGCAGCAGCATGGCTTCTGAGCTTGTTTGAGTGATGTGCAGGCAGCAGGTGTGCATGTCTGCCTACACCTGAATAAATAGTCTAGCATCACTGACAGAAAGGCTGTAAGGCTTTGAAGAATAAATCCTGAAGGTGGGTCTGATTTCTAATTCAAAACCTACTCTAATTTTCTCCGTGTGCAAAATTCAGATTCTTAGCTCCAAATACTCCATAATACTGAAGTTAATAATGGGGGCTGCAGTTTACACACCTGCTCTAAGAATACAGTGATTTAAAATCCAGTTGGAAAATTTCAGGATATTTATACTTCTTTTCTAAGCTCTTGTGTGTGTTATGCCTTCTGGTTATTACAAGATTGAGAAGAAAAGAATGAAAAATAAAAATTATGAATAACACCTTGAAAATAATTTTAAAGTATTCTAGAATGTAAAAAAAGAAAATCAATATTTTATTACATTTCATAGACAATACAAACAACATGCTATTCAGCACTTCAACTACAAACAGAGTTTTCCAGGTTCTGGCAATCACAGAATTTAAGAAGAAATACCATCTTGTGATAATTTTTCCTTTTGAGATTGTTGGTAAAATACAGGAATTGGTCCAATGTCACCAATTTACTAACATCACTGGGAAATGTAATTGCTTGAACAACAATTGCTTGAACAAATCAACTGCTTGAACAACTAGTGCTGCAATCACTATAGCAGATGATGGAAAATGGACTAATCTTGGAAGTGTATCTATGTACATGGATGTACTTCCACACCTAGATGGGGTAGTCAGAATGCAACTCAATTAGGCAGAAGAGGGGAGATGGCTCATCTCAGATTTGTAGGTTTGTTGATTTGTTGCAGGAATAAGGTATTCTAACTATCATGTTTAGTTTAGCTTTGGGCAAAACAGGGGATCTTGACAGTTAAGAATCTTTGATGTGGGTTTGGAGCTTGAGTAAAATTCCCCTAAATCAGTAAGAGTCACTAGACATATAGGGTCTAGTGACCCTTGCTTTCCTTTGGAAAGGTATCTGTATGCATTTAAACAATTTGTTTGTAGAAATGGTATACACTGCTTTACACTATGACTGAACAGAAAAGTGACTTCTTTGGAAAAGCTTACCTGGGCTTAGTTCAACTCTCCGAGGGAAAACCCGGATAGAGTAGGAGTTTTTCAGCTAACTCTGGGTACCATGGTCTGCTGAGGGATATCCAGGCACAGGCATGCCAGGGGAATTTTTGCACAAGAAAACTTGACTATCAGATCTGCTATGCTTGTATTCAAAGGAAGAGAAGTCAGGTACAGGAGTCTACTTTAACTGTAGAACTGAGGAAAGATGATCAAGGAGTCAAACCAAAGTAAAACAAAAAATTATATGGTCATGGCTGCTTACAGTTAGAAAAAGTCCTCTTCATCCACCTCCTCCTCTTTGTTATCATTCATCTGTGATATAAAAGCAAAGACTGCCAGTTAAAGGAAGCATCTCTATAAAAGCAAAGGGAGTACAAATATGAGTATTTTCTTTTCTACACCAAAGAAGAATTGAACCCAGTTCTACTATTAAAACAGATAGCAGGAAAATAAATATTTTTCTTAGATATTTGCTGAGAGGGGAAAAAAAGATCTCTTTTAACATTAGCCCAGTTAAGGCAACTTGAAAGGTTACGTAAATTCCTGCGAGGTAACACTGCGATAGGGGTTTAGAGAGAGGATAGCAACATGAAGTTAAAGTATTCTCAGCAGTGCTGTTATAGAGCATTTGCTGTGCTAACATTACCTTATACTATGAATTGATGTACCTTTTGCTCTGTTTTACTAGGCATTATAGTTTGTATTTGTGTTGTATGTTTCCACTGTGTTTTCCTATTGTATATTATAATAAGATACATAATTCTGCCACAACAAAAGCAGATGCAAAAAAGCTTGACTGATTGATGCTGCTTGTATATCAGCAAGCTTGAAATCAGCCCGAATTTCCAAGCTGACAGTAAATGAATATTGATACAAAAACTATTCATGTAACACAAAGCTTTTTGCTCTATGTTCCAGTAGTGTTTTCTTACTTGACTGCCTGGGTTTGACATGTCTTTTAACATATCTAACTGGGGGAATAAGAGTAAACATATTTTTAGTTCTGAAAGTTGCATGATTCAATGATTCTCATTGATTAAAAATAGAACAAGCACAGGAAAAAGTATTCTTTGGAAGTTAGACCTTTTTGCTGTTTCTGCTTTATGTCCTTTTGATATCCAATGCTACATGCAAATTCTACCTGACTAGAGAAGACAGAAAGTTTCTGGAAAATAAATACTTCATTCTCTTTTGCCATCTGTGAGAAAGAGGAGTGGATTCTACTGAGTTTTAAAAAGTGCCTGCATCAGGGGGAGACATAGATCTTTTCCTGTTAATAGCAACTGCCTGCTTTGGAATTCCTCTGCTCTTCTTCCTTTCTTGCCCATGTTGAACCTTTCATCAGCTGAGTGCCGAATGAGTAAAATGACTGAAATAAATAGTACTCCATGATGTACCATATTTCAGGTTGTTAGGAAAAAGTAGACTGGAGATACAGATAACAATCTTTAAAAGCATGCCGGCTAAAAGTCATTGCTAACACTGTTGTGCCCTCAATCAATAACAGATCTATGAATAAAAAGACCGGCTAGCCCTGAAAAGTGTTCGGTTGCTGCTTCAGCTGATATAGACAAAACTAGCATTGTTGTAACAGTTCTTCTTCATCCATAACTTGAATGAAATATATTTAATTTCTCCCTCCTAAATTAGGAATTCACTAAGAAGATTCCAGAAAATATTGCATACTTGAAAAGAAGAAGAAAAATTGCATAAGATGCTTTCAAGAAGAATAGGTGAAGATCCACAAAGCACTGCATCCACTTTTGGAGATCTTTTGAGCACTTCTAGGTTGCATATCTTGTCAATGTCTCAATTTCTTATCACAGAGAGGCCCACTTAGGTGCCAGTCTCACACCTCCTGCAGGAAAATCAGACTTTGATGGGACACATGCCTGTGATACCTTTATGGACTGCATTTTCCCATTAGGGCCTCAGCCTTTGCTACTGGACCAACAAAACATGCCTCCGTTGCTTATTTAAGCAGTTAAAGAGATAGAGAGAATTTGATAATTTTTTATCTTTCCAAAAGTTATGATTTTGCTCAAGGACCAAGAGGAATAGCAAGAGAGGCTCAATAACCTTACCCAGATATTTGCTTAAAAATGACAGAAAGAGGACGGAGTTTATAATTGATGAAATCATAGTCCAGAGGTCCAATAATTGAAGAAAATATAGTTAATTTCTGGGCACCTGAAATGGAAGGACTGGGAGACTGTATACTGTTGATGGCAGCCGCAACATGTCAGAAGGTGACTGATCCTGATTTTCTTAGTTTCTTTCATGGTTGGTAGAAAGAAGAGATGCCTAAATAAGTTTTAAAATGAAAACTCATACTTTGATTCTTATAAGCTATTTGAAAATTATGTTGAAAGCTGGAAATAATCTGAAGATAATCTGAAGATACCACACTTGTCTCACTAAAAAAAAACAAACCCAAGCCAAACAAAACCCAGAGAAGAAGAACCAGAGCAAGAAGTTTGTAAATTTCCTTTAAGCATGATATGATATCAAATACATGCTCATCTAGTAAAATATTTTTATTGGAGAAAAGCAATCAGTGGTAACTTCATAAATTTTAATGGGGCGATTACATGCTGGTCAATAATGCTACGTGTAATGATTTCTCTTTCACCAACACTTTAGTGATGTCAGTTGACCTTTAATAGAGATTCAGTGATGTAAAACAGCTTTCCCACAGAATCCAAAGTAATGACACTGGGCCTTTTAAAAACTCCAATGACATCCTCAAGTTCAGCTATCAATTAAAAATTATCCAGAATTATCTAGGTTCATGTAAATATCAGAAGAGTTTTGGTTTTTTTTTTTTTTACCTACAAAGACCCTAGCTGTTTTCTATAATTGGCAGTTTCCAATCAGTACTGTCCTTATTAATTATCCTCAGGTTTTCTTGTAGCAAAATGGAGCCAAGAAAATATTTGAAGTTTCAACAATGTCCCTGATTGCCATTGTAGGAATAATAGACCTGAAAGTTAGATGCTATCAAGACAGAGATTTACAAACTCGATATTTCACTGAAGTGAATGAAGTGAAGAAGCTAATGTGAAGACTGATAAGTGTGGGGGCATGGATGTGGGCTGCATTTTAATGTTCTTTATCTCATTTACTGTGCTGCCTTAATGTTGCCAAGCTAAGCTCTTGACCAAGTTACATATGGTATATGTCACATTATAGGGAACATTAAGCTGCAAAATTACCTCAGTGTAGGATATCCCCCTCATGCAAGGTGGTCTCTATATGTCTATACCCTGGAGTGAACTCAAGTTCACTCCCTAGTTCACGTTAACAGAGAGTGAAAATGCATTTTTGCAGCTCTGTTTGTGCAACTGATCGCGAACAGATCTTGCTTTGCATATAATGATATACCTCTGAGTGGCCTGGAATGGGCTGAATGCTGGATTGCTCTGTAGCATGTTGTCTCCTTCTTAACTTTTGCTTTATGATTTACTTTTAGGGGTACAAAGAGGCCAGAACTGCACAAGACCATCTCCCATTGACAGGCAGTAGCCCCTGATATGATAACTTGAGATATCCGCAGAAATTGTTAGCAGATCTGTAGAGATCTTCATAAACCATGTCTGGAATATGTGACAGTTTTGCAATATGGCAACTGAGTGAATGACAGACACATGTCACACTGCAGGGTTTTGAACTGTATTTGCACTGTTTGGATTACTTCTTCCTTGGGATGCCAGCAAAGACTTTGATGCATTGGAAAAATGGCTTTGAGAAGAGAAAATGGTTATATACACAGGTCAAGGCAATGTTTTGTGGTCCATCTGTGGTCCCTCTGTGGTCCATTTAGTTATAAAAGCTACAATAGAAAGTAGAAGTGGATCTGTAGAGGGAATAGTTGTCCTGGTATCCACACAGTCTGTGTCACTCTGGACTAGTTTTTGTCTGAATCAGTAGACTGAGCATCTTCACCATAGGTGTGCTTTAGATGCTTTGTTTCTACTCATCTGCTTTATCTTCATGGAGGAATCTGATCTGGAAGGATTCTCTGATCCCACAAATATGATAATTTGGAGTTAGTGGAGAGAGTTGCATCAAAATTATTGATTAACATGTATCTGAGATCATAAGAAAAGTAGATAGGATCCCATTTACTTCTTGAATAACTACAGGACAGTTGAATTAAAATCTAAGCCAAAACATCTGTGGACATTGAGTTAATGTTAAATATTGTTCCTTTTGACAGAATAAAAACTAAGAATTTTTTTTTTTTTAAAGATGCAAGGGCTTAGGGGATTGAACCAAATGTTTTTGCAGTAAAATGTTTACTAGCTACAGTTCTGCATATATTTTACTTAGCAACCAAATGTGAGGACAGTACATGGGGTGTTGAATGATTGCATACACAATATTATGAGAAATATTTATGCAAATTAAACATTCAGGTTTCTTCTTTAAAGGAAAAAAAAAAATCTTTACTTTGGGATAAATAATACTCCACAACTTGATATCACATTATTGTGATCATTACTATGCACAATGTTTTGTTAATACTGTTTTTGCTACAGCACAGGAAATACTTGTGCTCAGAGCTGGGTAGACAGTACCAAGATTAATCGTAAGGTTTTTTTTCATGTGTGGTGGGCTTTTCTGACTTGAGTAAAGTCCCTAACCAAAACTCTCATTCTCTCCACTTTAGGCACATTTAATTTCATATTGGAAAAAGATGAACATTCCCCCTCTCATTATCTCCTGGCTGCTAACAGATGGAGAAGTTGGTGATTCCTCTTATTTAAAAAAATGTCTTCACTCTAACTGCGAGGCATGGGGAAGTTTGGTGCCAAAAGGACCAGGAATATGCCTATGAGATTCTAAGTGACAGTCAGCAGAGCCTACATTGCTATATAAATTAACAAGTTTCAGTGGCACCAGTCAAGTTAGGCCAACGTGTTTCAACTGAGCCTCCACAAAGGATAAAATATTGTGTGCTTTGTACTGGGGTTATCTGACGTGAAATCTTTGTTGCACTTTGACTTTTTTGCTGATAGTAACACGTGAGCCCATTGAAATCTTTTGCAACAGCGAGTTTTTAGAAGGTTTATAGGCAAACTATTTTAAATCATACAAACTCGTTTCCCCCTATAGTGAGTGTGCATATGATGAAAAGACATTAAAGTCAGAATATTCTGGATTTTTAAAGAGTGGAATGAATAAAAAGAATGTATAGAAATGAAGGTTTCCATAAAAGCAGAGGCTATAACATCGACTAAAAGCTGTAAACAAATATTAAGCACTCTGCTAGAAATATTTTAACATTTCCAGTTACAGGAACACAATACTACAGAACATAACACTGCTGTGAATTTACATTGGCTTTTACTATCTTTGAAGAATAATTTTATATATGAGCTGGGACGGAGAGCTTATGGTGGCGGTTGTATTTTTGCATACAACTTGCACTTTTGGCTTAATGAAGAGACATTGATATCATACATCCTAGTATTCTATAGAGAGTTAAAATGGTTTTGCTCAGAAACTACAGGATCCTATAATAGTAAGTCTGGTTGGTTCTGAAGGAAGAATTTTTCATGGTTAGTGACTGAAATTATGTTAGGGTTGTGCTGCAAGAAAGAGATCAAATGGCTCAACATAATTTCTTTCAAGATTCTTAGGCATTATATGTTCTTACTTTTCTGTTGACTTGGGAAAGAAGCTGATACTGTGCAAACCTCTACTGGAGCTTTCTCTGTGTGCCAAAAATGGCTTACTTGGATTTATCTTTTTCTGGTGTTTCTTACGCTAACTTCCATCCTGCTATCATAGCCAGCTTTCCTCTTTGGAGACATGTTACCCAATTATATGATAAATTCTTTAAAGCTGTGAAACTAATCCCTGCTAGAGGACAGGGAGCTGCAATTTTCATCATCCTTCAGGAAGTATTACTGCCAGTATTTCAGTTTCCCCATTGATTGTTATTAAAATAATACTCATGTATTTAAAGACAGGCTGGATACAAATGCTGTGGCTTGGCCAGCCTTCCAAAGTGGTGTCTGACTTTGACATGTCACTGAAAACCCAGGGAAAGGATTAAGCCTCTAAATCACTTTCCTCTTGTATTTTGACTGGACTGATTTGTGAAGTATCTGAATGCTGCTGATAGAAATGACCTCTTTCAAGTTTTTTAATTTAGCCACAGTTTAAATAATTTCATTTTGGGCCTTTGGTCATGTGTTTCCTGGATGATTTGGCAAACAAATTCTAATTTTTATTTTATTTTTTTTAAATTTATTTTATTTTATTTTATTTATTTTATTTTATTTTATTTTTAAATAAAAATGAACTCCTTTATAATAAATGGTCTTTCCAATTAATATTATGGAAAAGAAAACCGAAATCAATTCCCTAAGACCAAACTTACACCCCTACCCCCACCCCACCTTGCAAGACTCATAGAGGAATTATTCTGCTAGTTCAGGAGTCATACTATGGAGCATCCTATACAGCCCTGGAATAGATGTGCCAGGTAGAAGGACTAACTCTACTGATTCCCAGTCTTTTCAACTTCTTCCACCCCTGCTTTCAAGATAGAAGCTTGTTTGATTACAATGGCTGTAGCAAGATTATTTAAGATGTCAGCTGATCTTCCTTACTGAAAAACCTGTCTTGGACTGGCTTAGAAAAGCTGTCACGGCCATTTGAAAGGTAATATTGGGAATATATGAGTATGAAGGCAAGTTACAACTTGGATGTATGTCAGAGTCTGCTCTGACAGAGGTGTAGATTTTTCAAGTGCAGGTGCAGGTGTCATAGAGGAAAGAGGACATCTATGGCTTTTATTGTGTCTGGTTTTTTTTGTTTCTTGGGTTTTTTTTTCCCCTTGGTGGTTGTGATGTGTTGGGGGCTTTTTGTGTATTTTGGGTTTTTGGGGGGTGCTAGTGAGGTGGGACACTGGGTTGGTATACTGTTATTTAAATATTCTTCGATATCCTGATAAAAGTTCCTGTAGCCAAATTTGGAGTTTAGTCAGCTCCCCACATCTGGGTGTTGAAGATTTCTGTGAATCACATTAGCAGCTCCTGCCAGGTACCCATCAGTAATTTACATCATAAAGTATATATAAGGCATAATTAAAATCTTGTCAAGTTATTTTCTTTCTGTGTAGATTGGAAGAGAACTTAAGCAGTTAAAAATGAAGAATAGAAAGTACTGCTACCACATAGGAGGCATATGCCCAGCTTTTATATACTGAGTTATTTACAGTGGGTAAGCAACCTGACAGTTCCCTGACCACACTCACAGTGGTTTTCTTACTTTCTGATGGGCTTGTTATTCAGTCTTTTACAGAAGGTAGAAAAGCCTCAGGGAGAACCATTTCTAGTTAGATGCCACTGCTGAGTGATTAGTACAACCCACCTTTTTTTTTTTTTTTTTTTTTTTTTTTTTTTTTTTTTTTTTTTTTTTTGATGAGGTAAGTGGTTAACTCAGGATGAAGACTCACAACTGTATGAAAGTTTCCGTGATTATGTGGTGTGTCTCCCTCCCCCGCCCCCAGTTCAGCATCAAATATGCACCTCTTTCTGAGGACCTACAACATCTAGTTTTCTAAGGGGCTTCTACAGGGAAAGTGGGTATACTTGAAACAGGTCTGGAAATCACCGCATTTCTCTGAAATTGTCATCAAAGTATATTCCTCTGAAAATGGTGTAGGAATTAGTCCTTCTATGTAAGTGACAGCAGACAGCTACAGCACTTAGTCTTGGCTGTGGGAGGTCTTACTATCCCAAAGGGAGTCCCAATCAACTGGCCCTCAGCTATGTTGATCCCGTGCCAATTTGCATTAGGTTTCAATATTTACTAGGAGTGAGAAAGAAAAGCACGAGACAATATCCCAGTCAATACAATCAGTCACATGGAATGCAAAAATTTATGCTTAAATTCCTATTTCAGAGGCTGTTTATACATTTCATATTCTATAGTTGCTTGATAAGCATACAGCACATAGTCCTTGATACAGGGTCAGGACTCAGATGTTTGTCCAAATTTAAAGCAGTTGGCTTATGTGTAAATTTCTGGTCTACCTTAGTGAAATTTTAAGTCTCTTCTATAAAAATGGCCTATGCTAACAGAAAGAAAAAGTTGTTGCCTGGGTCTCTTGGTTTTCAAATGTCTACAGTTCACAGCAGCTAGATGACAGACACCTTGGTAAGGGAAAGATGGGATTAAATCTCACTAGAGATCCAGTTCAAGGTAAGAGTGTATGTAAAGGTTTTTACATTTTGGATGAGGCTGTAAAGAGCATTTCCCCTCTCTACCATAATTTTTGGATGCCTAATCTAATTATCATGTACTCCTTTCATATGCTCCTTAATTTGAGCACTTGTATTCATTCTAACTTTAAAATTTATAACATTTCACACACATTTCGGTGTTGACTTTTCATTATGCATGTTAGAACTTAAACACTTATAGAATTAAAGGCAGACATAGATTCCCATGAAATGTGTTTACAAGGAAGGAACATAAAGTGGTTTTCTGAGAAACAGTTTATGTGTGAGTTATTTGCTTGTCCTTGATTTTGGGCTGCCTCAAGTATTGCATTACGCATTTTATGCCTTTGAGCTTAGGGTGCTGGGAACAGCTGTGTGCCTGCATTTGAACACATCTTCAAATGAGAATCATACTCTGTAGAAACCAAGATGACAAAAATTTATAAAACATCCTGTCTGATTCAGAGTGGATGACAACAGCTGTTTGACAGTGCACAAGAGAAGTTAACAAGTGTTAAATGCAGAAAGATATTTTTGTTTGATAGAATATATTTTGGTTTTGCTATGTATAACTCACATTGCCTCATTCATTGCTAGATGTCAAAATACATATTTTAAGTCTTCAGTCTTTAAAGTAAATAGCACAAACAATTTGTTACTCTTCTCTAAAAGAAATAGTTTGGAAATTACTAGTAACAAAAATGAAGTCCAAGTGTGTGGCGGTGCAAGAATTGTTTTATTAGGTTTTTATAAGAAGTTTTATGTTATGGTTCAGTTCACTGTATCCCTAGTTTTGTAACAATCCATCCCCTTTTGTGTTTTCTGTATAACAAGGTGTTGTGTGTCGATCATCCTACCCCCCACCTGACCTGGACCATCCCGTCTGCCCCCCCTCACTCTGGGACAACCTGCTTATCACTTCGGGACCCCTCCCAAGATTGAGAAATCAGATGGAGAGGGCTTCAGGTGATAGGTCGCCTGGAGGGAATTCCTTTCCTCCGGGGCTGGTTGGTCCAAGGCTTGAAGGTAGACACTCCTTGTTGCCCCCTGAATCCCCTGATTCGTTGTGTTGTTGTAACCTCCCCTGAACCCTCCCCCACTTATAAGATGAGGAGAGGGAACTTCAAACTCTCTCTCACTCTCTGGCCTGCGGTTTTGGACCAGCTGAGGTGCTCCCGCAGCTGGGCCTGAATAAACATCTTTTAACCTGCTAAGCTGAGAGCCATCCTTTTCTACTGCCGCTGCTGTCACAACACTATTCAGTCCAGCTGGTGCTGAGAAGCCGAGCCAGCAGGTAAAGATAGCCTGCGTGCCCATCCGAACTGGGAACATCCTGTCGCTGTGCAGATCTGAGCCAGCCAGAGGCCGGCGTCCGCCTGATGAGGAGACAGAGTACAGCTACACAAGTGTTTATTGTTAAGTGTAGGGTTAAAATCTACTTTGGAAATGTTTTGCTCCAGTAATAATTTAACTGGTCAGACAATGGTTCCCACTGATATTTTCCTTTGTTATGGTAATAATATGTATCAGAATGTTGCCAAAGCTATGGCTTTGTAAGTATTTCCTAGGAAATGACATGAGGGAGGATTTTGTTCAGGCTTTGGTCTATAGAACGCATAAAGCTCATAAATCAGAAGCACAGTTGTCTTTCTTACTACTATTGACACAACAGCGTCCCAGTGAAATTCAAGATCTGCTCCAAGGGGAAGAGTTTCTATTTTAATTTTCTATGCATGTTAATTTGTGCTTGGAAAAAAACTTCTCACTAATAATTCTGATTTATATTTAGATTGAAGGAAAGCAAAAAAAAAATAGCTACCTAATGATTTATTGTTGGGCAGTGAGTGCACAATCCAAACACAATTTAATTTTGGGGCAAACACCAGTTCCTGTAAAAGTCCAAAGGGTGTGGATGGCCCTTGGGCTATCATTAAGATGGTCCCTTGGTCACATTAATGAACTACAGATATTCAGTAGCATATATTTTTAAACAAGCCAGTGTTCAGTAACCTGATACCCTCAAGATACACTTCTATCCATTTTGAATGAAAAATATGTTCACAAGAGGCCATAATAAAAATGAAATCTAAATAGAACTTTTTCACATAATTTCTAAAACAAAAAAATTCTGTGTGGTATTGAATGTACTTCTCATAGGATCTGGAAAATAAGCATTGTTGTTGTTTCATTACTATATTAACTACTTGTTATTTATCAAAATAGGATCATCATGCTATTTATTTCAGATCTGGTACAGATGTGAAATATAAGCAGTTAGCATTAGTCACAGCAAATAACCACAGTACCTATACAGGTTTTCACCCTGAAAACTATGCCATTGTCCAGTAATTTTTATTCTAGAAAGCTGCCCAAATTCTAAAGGTTACTTTTGAGGCATCTTAGCACTTGTCAGAAGCTATGAGTCATAAAATCATAGAATGGTTTGAGTTGGAAGGGACCTTAAATCTCATCTTGTTCCAGTGTCATGAGGACCAGATCAGGTTGCTTAGAGCCCCATCCAACCTGGCCTTGAACACTTCCAGGGAAGGGACATCTGGGCAACTAGTCCCAGGGTCTGACCACTCTCACGATAAACAGTTTCTTCCTAACATCTAAACTTGACCTTTATGCCAAGGAGAGTGTCAAAATACTGTGCAGTTGCTCAACATGATGTAGAGAAGTAAAGGCAGAATACAGCAGCCTGAGTATTGTGCCTGTAGTGCTACTGCTACACGAAATATTGCCATTCAGAAAGACCATGTCTCTCTGTGTCTCCCATTTCATTTTGGATTAGCAGTAAACTTCTAACTGGATAATGAGGGAAAGACAAAAGAAGGATTAGGAAAGAGTAAAAGGCAAAGAGTATTTGTGCAGCTTAGTTGTCAGAACATCTGAACTACAGGTTAAATCTAATTACAAACCAAAAGGAATAGGCTATCAGGCTTATTACCTATAAATGCATGCTGTTGTAGTGGGTATCTTATTTAGATATTAAAAACATGTTTCTAGAACTGCATTTTTTCTTTCTGAAGAAGGATGTTCTGGTTTAGGAGAGTAATCCTAGGAGAGAGTTTAGTCTTGAAAATCTTAAAGAGATTTAACTTCTTTATTACATCGTGGTTTGAATTTCATCTTGTTGAATGCTTTGAATACTGCTGCTGGGTGCCTAATTTTCTAGGTATTTAAAAATTAAACATGGCAGAACTAGTGTGTTTTTCATAAATTTATCTCTATATGCTCCTAAGAAGTACTGCAGTTCCACGTTAACTAAAATCCAGTTATAAATCCTTTTGAAGGAAATGTCTGACTTCTGCCTCTTCTGACTTCTACTTTTTTTTATTCCTTCAATAGCACATTGGGTTTATGAATACTGGTTAGAATTCATCTCTCCATGTATTTTTAATATCAACTTCAAAATTTTCATTGAATCCAGTTATAAATTTATACTTCAAGATTATAGATTAGGCAAGCAATCTACATATATGAATGACTCACTTGGCAATTTGCATTACTTCTCAGTTTCTGGACAATTCCTATCTCTAGCCCATTTCTGTTGCGGTGTCCACTGTGTGCGTGGAAGCGCAGGCTCGTGGGCTAGCTCAGTCCCACACCGTGGCACACGCGCTTTAGGTCGGGGTCGCTAGTTCAACTCGCTCTCTCCTCCCTGTGGGATCTTGGTTCCCCACACCCTGTGACGGACGTGTTGGTAGTCACGACCACAGCGACGGTTAGAAAGGCAACTCTCTGAGTAGGATTAACAGGGTTTTATTGAGGGGGAGACCAAACGGGAGCTCCACACCTGACCACTGCTGCTTAGGAGAGACCCGGTACAATAGCTGGGCGGTAACTTTTAAACAGGGGAGGAACAAGAGGTGGTAACAACAGATTAACCAACCAGGCTAACTCAGGGTGGAACTAGGGATGTGAACATTCAACAGGAGAACCACTCTGCGATGGGGGAAAGGGGATTTCCCGGGCACCAGCCTATCACTTGACACCCTCCCTGGAACTTTCCAGAATCTAGGGAAGGGTCCCGAAGTGACAGACAGGGCGTCCAAGGGGAGAGAGAGGGGATTGACAGCAATATAAGGGGTAAGAACCATTAGGAAGAACGGGGGTACAGGGAACAAACCATTCTACAAAACCTCTTCTAAAAACCTGTAAATTAATTATATAAAACACTTAAAAAACTAATAAAATAACTTTTGCACCGCACACATTTCTATAAATGGTTTTGAACTGATCTGGCTTAGAAATTTTCATTTATGCTTTTGCTTTTTCACTGTGTGTATGTGGAACAAACTGCATTGGTGCCTTTTCCTGGAAATGTGCTATCTCCAGAGATTAGGGGACTGTAGTTTATTTCCACTTCCTTTCCTTGTCTGCTATATATTTTCATAACTGACACAAAGACATGCTGACTAATATAATTCAATATAAACACATGGAGAAGTTCAAGGATATCTAAGACTTTTTCTTACTAAATTGGATACTTAAGGTTGGGAGGATTGACTGAAAAAAAAAGAAAACACTTAATCCCTAAGTACAAAAACCCCACAGAACACGTTTGAGTTGCTTGCAATGAGAAAGGAATATGGGACCCGGAACCTGTTCAGACTTTTCTGTTTATTTGTTTAGTTTCCTTCTGAGTGTTTGTTTTCTGTGTATTGTCCTCTTCCTACAGGTGAGAGACTGGCCTTCTGTGTCTAAAGTCAAATGCCTTCATAAAGTTTCCTTGTAGTCTTGGTTTATTTCTTTTTTGTTGATTTACTGCATGGCTTTGCTTATGAAGAAGAAGCTGTCTTCAGACAAAAGTTTCTTCAGCTGGAGCATATTTTGCTTGGTACAGCTGGACTGTCACAGCATTATCGTGGTATACTCACACTTACATTGTCATTTCACTCTGAACAGAGCCTGGTATGGAGGAGTTACAAATGCATTTCATTACTACTAATACTTCTTTAAATTTTTGGAATTCAGAAGACTTTCAGGGCAAATAGGCCATTTTGGTCATAGCAAACAATTATCAGGAAATCTTAAACAGTGTTGTTCTTGCAATAGTCTTAGATACAGGATAAAGCACACATTTAGTGATGGCTAATTTCTTGATCTGAATTATGTCCCATAAAAAGAACTAAGAAAAAAAAAAGTGAATGGCTGTGTTACTTTGGTTCTTATTTTCTTTTATAAAGAAAAACTCTGCAAACAATCTTCTGAGACAATGTTCACACTATTGTAATTTGTTTTTAGAAAGAAAGCCAGTGGAAGAATGCATTTCTGCTTACAACTTGCTTGATTCTGCTAAGCTGTGGCCTAAAAAAGGACTATGGCTCCTATGAGCCACTGTATGCACAGAGTTGTGAACTAGGCTGCTTGGGCTGATATATCTGCATGGCTGCTCGTGATTTTTTTGTCTGGATAATCAAACAGTGATTCACAGTCCCCTAAAACTAAACTTCTATGGATTTTTTTTCATGATACCACAGTTAAATCTTTTTTTCTATTTCATGGTACAGAGTTTCTCTTTTTTTTTTATTGCTTCCCATTGTTTTTTTCATCTACTCTAAGATCCCTACCATTTCTGTAATGTGATAAGAAGCTGGTCTCGCCATTACCTTCACTGTAAGCATTATAGGACAGCAGGAAAAAACATTACCACTATAGATAGAAATCCTAAAATCTGTACTATGATCATTACTTTTCTTGGAAGGAGACACAGAACCTGTTAGACCATCTTGCTAAACTGGTAAGAAAAAGAAAAGTTAAAGATTAAAGAAAAATTGTACAAGATATTAAAAACATACAGACTCCCAAATCAGAAAGAAACAGGAAATCACTGAAGGAGAAAATAGAGCTTCTAAAAATGAAAGGGGAAAAATGCATTGATGCCATAGGGAGATATTGCTAAAAGTGAAATTAATTCTAGGAGAGATGCCAGTAACATACACCACTTCATGAGAAGAATAAATAATCCTGGAGAACATAATGATTTCCTGGAACAAGTGACCAGTAAATTAAGAAAAATAATAAGGCTGATAAGACTAAGAACAGATGGAAGATAGCCAAGAAACCTAAAGAAAAATGTATCTGTGACCTAACTATTCATATTTAAAATGCACAGCATCTAGAGGTGCTGGGAATAGACAATGGACAAACTGTCTTAGCAGTGTAAGGATTCCTGAGCACTTAGGGAAATTCAGAGTGCCAGAATGGTTTTTGTTTTGTCAGAAAAAGCATGAATTAAATGAGAACCTATTTTTGTTATAAATCTGTCTTTCTATGAACATGGCTTCCAACTTCTAGATTTCCAGCAGTGATCTCTGGGTATTGCATCAATGTGGTTGCTAAAGCCTGGGAAAAAGAGAGTTGATTTAATTCAGTGGTTGTGCTGTTGGCTTATCCTAACACCATGAACATTTTGTGATGTATAAGGTTTTCTATTTAGAAGTAATTACAACTACTAAGCACTCCGTGCATTGAATAACCCTGACCTATTTATCAAAACCTGCAACATATTCTGTGTAACCTCAAATATTTTATTAACATAGACAACTTTGCATTCTGTCTGCCCCCCTTTCCTTTTAGTCCAGTAAAATGAGCCTAAAATAATAGATAGAATAATAGATAGAAGACACAAGAAACTTCAGTGTGTATGAATTGAGTATTTTGTTAATGAACTTCCCCCCATTATGCTAATTATACTGATTTCTACTGATAGAGAAGTGGAGCGCTGTTTGACAACATACTCCTTGCTGAAGCTCTGCTAACTCATATTACAACAGAAAGGAATGGAAGTAGAAATTTTCTAGTACTATATGAATCGGGTCTTACTGTCCAAGAACTTTTTAGCGTCTAATTTCTTTTCTATATCAATTCTGATTGAATTGGGCATTTAGCTCTTCATATTGTGACTGAATGTTTGGTCCTGTGGATTGAAATAAATGTTGTAGGAACTCCTTGGACCAACAGAACATTTAGCAATTTATGTCTAATTAAGCAGGTATATATCCATAAACCAAAGAATCACAGAATCATTTAGGATGGAAAAGACCATTGAGCCCAACCATTAACCTGCTGCCAAGTCCACCACTGAACCGTAACCTTAAGTGCCACATTTAGACATGTTTTAAATACCTCCAGGGATGGTGACTCAGCCACTTCCTTGGGCAGCCTGTTCCAGTGCTTGACAACACTTTCCATGAAGAATTTTTTCCTAATATCCAATCTACACCTCCCCTGGCAAAACTTGAGGCCATTTCCTCTCATGATATTGCTTGTTACCAGGGAGGAGAGATCAGCACACTCCAGTGCCTCAATGTTTTTCTTGTGGAGAGGGGCCCAATACCTTTAATTACTCTTAACATAAGCCTTAAAAAAACCCCAACCCCCCCTTATCTCTTACTTTACTGATATAATCTGCTAGCATTTTTAGGTCACAAACTTTCACATGTCCATCTTTTGTGACTTAATTAATTAATAATAGTATCTCTGCTGATTGTTATCAATGTGATTAATAGATTTTTAATTATCTGAAAGTAGTCTGAATTAAACGTATTCTAAAATTTGCATCAAGGTGACAGAGGGGGAACTTCAGAGATAGAATATGAAAGCACTAAAGGCAGAACTACTAAAGGGAATAGAAAGTTTGCTCCACATGGGTAATGAACCAACAGTCTTCAGTGTTTTAGTTATAGTCCTGTACAATCCAACAGTAAACAACCAGATTCTACAGCAAACCAAATAATTTTAGTACTTATTAAAAGCAATTTGGAATATTATGTTGTTTACAGGAGAGTCAGATCAACTGTATTGATCTGTGCTCAAATCAGTGACACAACTCATTCATGTCTGATGGCATTTCCATTTAAAAATCCTTATTTTTAAAAAAAAGTCTAGACCTTTCTATCTGGAAATAATTCACAATTACTTCCACACATGTCCTGAATATAGAACAACAATGAGTATATTTTCCATTTGTGTGTCATTATTTAATTTGACCTATGTCTCCACAGGACTCTGTTCCATAGTCTCTAAAAATTGTTCACAAAAATTCTGGAATGTTTTACCTAATGCCAAAATTTATTTACTTGTATTTTAAAGAAAATGCAAACTTAAAAATTCAACTAATTTGCCTTCTGAATCTCAAAATACAGACACTTTAGAACGTATATTAGGATATCAGGTCTTGTTATACACTTCTAAGAAGTCCTCCAAAACCAGGATAGTCATCAGTTAAGAGCAATAGATATTCACTAAGACTGTTGTGCTGTAAAAATTAATTAAAATTTTACTATGGCTCTCTCACTAACCTTTAAAGAGTGTAAATACAGCTATTACTAGTTTCCTGGTGGATTTATTGGGCTACTTTTGTCTGATTTTGAAAAAAATCAGGCCATCTGTTCATGCAATAATGTAAAAGAATTAGTAAAGTGTTTCTTTATGGTAACAGTTAAATCCCAAATCCTACAGAGCAAGGAAATATCAATAAAAGAATATATGACTGGAGAAGACACAGACAGTGACCAAAAAATATTATGGTATAGATACAAACCTTAGCAGTATTTTAAAATTCCATGTGGATATATTTGAAGCCTTCACATATTTCAGCTTTTATAATTCATAGCTTTTCCAGCCAGATATAGATTGTATGGAACATTAGTTGCCTTCAGTGGAAACTGTAGGCATGAATGTTAGAACAAACATTTTCCCTTGTCATAGCAAGAAGTGGATGTATTAAACTTCTTGACATATAGTATTTTACTGAGATACAGAATATAAATTAAGTTCACTATAATTTATTATCAGCAAATATCTCATATTTTGAAGATTCTTTCTTGAATATTCATCCTAATTCATATTCTGTTCTTAAAGCAAATGACAGTAATTCCACTGCAGTGACCCAACTTTTAAAAATTATCAAGTAAAACAAATATTCTTGATGTAATTATTGCCAAAATAGCTAGAAAAGGGTCTCCTTGAAAGAAATGTTGGAAATATCTTTTTCTTTCCATGCTCTGTTCCAAAAGGTTTCACAAAATGAGGCCTCTTAATTTTATTTGGCTGATTAGTAGTTGGACTAAGATTTCTGTCTCTTTCACTGTGTTAAAAAATAAAAATGTAATTCTATTGACTTGAAGGATTTTTTTTCTAGCATAACGTTCTGCATCCAGCGGTACCCATTTAAAAAAAAAAAAAAAAAAAAAAAAAAAAAAAAAAAAAAAAAAAAAAAAAAAGTAGGTAAAGTATTTGTGCTTTATTCTATTTTCTTCTCTCTTCTTCCCAGATGGTCTGTGCCTCCAAAAGTTTTCATCCTGCATTTGTTGAATACATTAGAACCTGTTTACTGCTTCACATTATTTGCCTGATCTTTCTTAGAATCCATGCAACCTTTTTTCTTCTGGAGGATATCCTACTGATATTTGCCATATTGAAATGTTCTGTGACCCCAGCAGTAAAATTTTGTTGGTTTTATTCTGTACTTTAAAAATGAAAGAAATATCTGTTAATACTCCCTTGATTTGCTGGAAGTTTATAAGTAAGTTAAGCTCCATTGAGATGCTCTTTCTTTCTCTTGTGGTTGGTTGCAAAGTCTTCTTTATGAAAATATCTTAATTATTGTGGAAAAAAGGAAAAGGATATTTGCACTAATTTTCAACAACATTTAAGAGCACAGTATTAGACTGATTTGTTTCCAAATTTTCCTCTCTAACATGGGTTTTAGAGTGATTAGATAACCGTTGCCTTCTAAGGCTGGAAATCTCACAGGGGAGATCGCAGAGTCCTGATGTCTTAGAGCCATTTGAAAAGTGCAGATTTAGACCCAAAGGCAGGTACAGGTGCTTTTTCTTTGAATTTATGGTAACTGGTATGACATCCAATTCAGATGAGACAACAGTTTTGCAGTTACAACTGGCTCATATTTGTACAAGGCCTGTTGATAGACAGAAAGGTAATAACAGGGATCTATAATTCCCTCTGGCAAAATTATTTGACTCATTAAAGAAAATATACTGGCATTAAGAACAGTCTGATATATGTAACAGTAAAACAAACTGAAGGTCACACTTTCTCTGAACTGATCATATAGGATTTTTATTTCTGTTCCTGAATTAAAGATAAAATGGATATGTCTGTGCTATATTTAAAAACAAAAATTAAAAAAAAAAAGCCAAACTTCTTTTGTATTTAGAGTGCCGTCCTACAGAGTGCTTGTTGTCTGCTTTGTGAAGAATCAACATCTATTATGTATCAGTCCAGGGACACAAACCATTTTCTCGGCTTGTTCTATTCAATCCTGAAAGCAGTTTTTCAAAATTCAGCAGAAAAAAAAAATTCATAGTCAAATAATTGAATTTTCAAAAAACTTTTCAATGCCCTTGGCACAGATGGTCCATATCAAGAAGACTGCTGATCACATTACCCAACAGATAAGCAGTATGTTATGCTCTTAGGGTCTGTTGGAATTTTACTTGGCAATCTAAGTTCTCCACAAAAATATTTGTCAAAGGAAAGGACTCTTTCTTTCATAAAGAATTCAGAGCCTTCCCATCATATTTTCAAAATGACAATAGCTGCTTTTGCATTAACTTTTTTTGCATCAGGTTTTCTGCCCACATTTACAATGGATGCAGATGATATCAAGTTATTTGTCCATTACCTGCCCTCAGCTACATAGACATTTAAAAAGTTCCAGAGTGACAGGGCAGCCCAACATAGTATCCAAGGATTAGAAGTAACCTCAATTGTTATTTAATCCACCTCCTTGTTCTAGGGCGAGATCTAATGTGGCTGTGTCCTTCCTGTCAAAGCCTGTGAAGATTTAACTTAACATTAATGAAATCCAGCACTTGTACTCATTTGCTGTTGAGCACCGGGGAAGAACTTGTAAGTGCTACCTCATTTTCTCATTCCTCAGCTGTGAAGATGATTGCTTTTGAAGAACGGTAGAGAACTACAGCTTTTTAAAGAGTCTCTGTGCCTGTTTAATTAGAGAATATTATTAGCATCTTAATTCTACAGATGAAGAGATACATGCATTGAACAGCCTGACCCATTATGCATTGAACGGGTCTGTCCTGAATGAAGATGTTGCCTTGTATTTACACGATAAAACATTTTTGGGAGCCGGATTTCAGTCTGCCTCATCGACTAGCAGGGACCCAGCGCCAAGCTCACGCGTCCTGAAACGGGGCAGGGAAGTTCGGGGCCGCCTCTGGCCGTGGCGAGGCGTTCCCTGGCACCCTGTGGGGAGGCCAGGGCCCGTCCTGGCCATGGCAGGCTGTTTCCAGCCGCGGCTCTTGCCCTGGCCCTGCTGGCACTACGCCTTGTGCCGCGTCGCAGCCGGCGCTGGGTCCCCGCCGTGCCCGCGGCTCCCAGCCCGGGCGCTCTTCCCGGCGGCGCCTGTGGGACACAGCCGGAGCAGGAGCAGCAGCTTGCAGGCAGCCGCTTTGTTGGGAGGGCAGGAGCAGGGTGTACCCCTGAGGCTGTCCCCGCCGGTGTCACCGCCCGGGAATGGCCGCAGACGCACCTGGCTTCCAGGCCTGGCTGCGGCCCCGTCCCGACAGCGGCTCCTGCCAGCCCCGCCGCACGCAGTCAGCGCCCGCGGAAATCACGGCACTTGACGGGGGAAAGAGAGCGTTCTTCCAGGGCTGGGCTCCTTCTTCCCGCCTTCTCTTTGTACTAATGGAAAGCAAAATAGGCCAACATTATTTTAGTTAAAAGTTTGTAACAAAACGTACGAAACTTCACAGGAGTTTAACATTCAAAAGGAATTTATTTGTGGAACCTGGGAGGGAATGTAGGAATGGGTTATGGTGCAGACTGAGTTTCTGGCATGCAGAATCTACTGTGATGAAAGCTATAGAAATAGATGTAAATAATGAACATATCCATTAAAGAACCCAAAATCTGGAGTTAAACTCCTGCTTCTAAAACTTAACATAATTAAGACTTGCATCAACAGAGGTTCTAACTGCAGATGTAATTCTAAATGAGGATATCAGAATAAAAGTAAATGAGATGTAGAAGATGAAAAAATAGATGTCTAACAATCTCTTTAATGGGTAAAATAAACATTTAGCAGTCCTATAACACTAACGGCTGAATAAGGTTCTGTTTCTAACCTATAACATTTAAATAAAACTTATTATTTAGTTTAGATTTAGTTTAATTCTGAAATATGCCATTTTCCCTCTCAACTGCCCCCCCCCCCCCCCCATCCAAATTACCATGGCGTATGTTGTTCAAAAAATGCAAAAGTCTCAGGATTAGTAAATATTCTATGCACAGTATCACTGGGGTGATACTTGGCCTGAATAACAAACTTTACACTTTCTAATGTACTTGATCAACATAAATAAATAATGACTTCCCTTTGATTTAAATACTACATTTTCTACTGTACAGAGGAATAATTGGGACAGTCGGATAACTGTTTGGTCCAAACCTTGTAATGTGTTGGCAGGAAAAATCAGAATGTAGGACTTTGTCATAGTGTAACCCATTTCTCCCTGCTGAGGAATGATTATGTCTGCTGTCATATCTAAAATATTTTTTAAGGACCTGGCTTTGTTTTTGATATTTTTTTTCCATAATAATGTATCATTCAAAAGTAGAAAAATTGGAGTGCACAGTTCAAGAGCAGACACTGGTGATGATAAATGAAGAACTTTTCCATACTGCAAGATAGATGAGCAGGTTGTGAGTTTCATTCATCTGGAATAATTGATTTACATCAGTTCTGCAGAGCTTTTGGAAATTGCTATTTCAAATCAATTTGATCCCGTTATAAAGTACAAGACACTTTAACTTATTTTAACTGTTATTTATGAGATGGATATGAAGATACTTAATAATCTCTGAAATTGTAATTCCCTAAATTGTGGAAGTATACAACATCTATTTTAATTATACAATGCAATCTACTGATATGCTGATTGGGGTTTAGATAGCTAAATTATATTTTATATATACTGCTACTGCAAATAAAGTAACATGAATCACAGAATGGGAAAGGTTACTTAAAGAATTTTAAATTTTTTCTAAGATTATGGGAGCTATTATCAGTTGAGCATCTCTAAAAGGGCTTAGATAAAAAATTAGGAGATTTTCAAAATAAAGTTGCTTAAAACTTTTAGTTTTTTGTGAAAGTATAAAACATAATGTAGTTTCAAGAAATTCTTTTCTATGTCTTTTTTTTTTTTTTTAATTCAAAGAGAAGATTAAAAATAAAAAGGAAGTGCATAAAACATGGTTTCTACAGCAGAATCTCATCACTTTTTTACCAGTCTACTGTGTTACATTGCAGAACTTTGGGCCTGTTTTTCTTCATTCATTTTGTACTCAGACTGTTTCTGGGTAAAATGAATGATGGCAATAAATAATTTGGGAGAAATTCCTGGCAACTCATAAAACTATATTTTACCTATTATGTGAAACACAAGGTCAAAGTTTGAAGTAAGATTTAAAAGGAGAGGTCAGCAATGACTTCCTACTCTCCTCTTTTAAAATCCCCAAAGTTGCTGAGTTTGCCTGCAATATGCCAATACAGCACTAATAGTTAATAACTGCTTCTGCAAATGAACTCTCCCTATGAGAGTCTCTGGGCTTTAGCTGGTTTAACCTAATCTCATATCTGTCAGGTAAGTAAGTACTACTAACCCTCTTTAACACATAGCAAAACTTAGTCTCTGAGAGACTAGCAACAAGGTTATGCAGGAAGTGTACAGCAGAAGAAGAAATAAAAGGCTTGATTTCCTTACTCTCATGAGCCTTAGTTATGCTGTGTTTCTTCTATCCATCACTGGCAATGAGTCGTGCTAGCTTTCAAAAGCTGCAGCAATCGTTTGTTTCTCCACACCGACAGCAGCCACCCCTCTCTGAACTGAAACCTTTATGTTACGATGGCCACAGGTCTCTTGGTGAGGTGGTATGCCTTCTTGCTGTGTCAGTGTGCTAGATTAGCCTCCAATTGTGTGCTTTCTGTGCTGTATCAGTGGTGCTAGATTAGCCTCTCACACACGCTCACACGCACACACACACACACAAATAAGCACACACACACATTTATATGTAAATATTTCAATGCATTTCCATCCATACAGGCATGTTTGCACATGGACGCCTGTATGGATTTATATGTGTACGTGGGCAGGAGCGGTCGGCAAACTGATTTGGGTTTAAGGAGATTAGACTAGAATAGTCCCCTCTGCTCCTATCTTCCTTTCTCCAGAAGGAAGAGAAACAATGACACTGCCAACACATAAACTAGCTTGATTAATGAGCTCTGTTCTGCCAGCCTTCCTGTAATCTCTTCTGAAGTTTTAGTTTTGGTTTAATACAGTCTAGTCTGGGGTGAGAAGTTGGCTGGGTTTAATTGTATCTGGATCATTAAACCAGAATCTAATTGGCACTCATAATTGAGGGGGAAGACTCCTTCCCCTTTGAACTGACTCAGATAACAACCAACCAAAATTAGCTAGATGCACAGAAAAGGAACTGACAGCAGTGTATTCTGCTTTATTTAGATATGCATGAGATTTGCATTTGGAAATGTAATACAGCCAAATGCTGCATCCAGAATTCATCTTTTGTAGTGACTTGTTAAGGAAGTGCTTGTGATCAGTAAGTATTAGCAGATAGAAAGATCTGAGTATTTCTGTGAATCTTGATGTCAGCTCTTGCTCTTTACTGAGGGATTGTTTAACTAGAAGTTCCAGGATTTAACATTTGAGATGCTTTCTTCCTTCCTTCACATTGAGTTGAACTCCCCTCTGATCCCTGTCTGTAGGTGGCACTGATCCTTCACTGTAACAGTGGCAGGGAAATTATGAATGCAGTGATTTGAATCTTACTTCTTTAAAAATATAAGATACATATGCGTGGTTGTGAATCTGGTAGTAACATGAAGCATATATGAACCTAAAAAGCTCACAACACTGTAAGAGTGGAGGAGGCATCTTCTTGTCTTTAATTTAACCTATAGAGAATATTTTTACGTAATGTTAGTCTGTATGTTTTCCTTTCAGTTTTCTTTTCTCAAGAGCATTAGAACTTGAAGCAAACAAGAACTGAAAATCTGACCAGCACCTCATGCATTCTTGATTTACTTGGAGTCAAAAACTGATTTTACTTTTTTTCTGGTTGAATAATTCCTGGAGTGATGTAACTCTGCTAGGAATGGTGCAGCATCCCAAATAGCAGACAGCAAGGTTTCTGAATATCTGGTATAAACCTATTTTTGCATTATTATATTTTTGGATGAATACAACAAATAATATCAATATCAGTAATATCCATTCTGGTATGGTTAGATCCAGAAAAATATTTAGATGCTGTAACAGTGAAAATATTACAGCCTTGGCTTGGGCACCCTTATCTGCAATTAGGTCCTCTTGTCTGGAGACAATTAGTTGCCCAAGAGAAAAAACACAGAAATTTGAAAGCTGAATAATGTAAACTAGAAAGAAACATTGAAGAGAGAAATAGAATAATAGAGCCTATGGCTATTTACTCAAAGACAGTTAAGAAAATAGCTCCACCAGAGAAGCTTAGCTCTGGAGTCTGCTCTCATATAGTATTCTTTTTAAAACAGATTTTTATGCCATCTTCATCCCATTGTAAGACAGTAAGAATTAGTTTATGTTGGTTCACTGTCACAGTAAGCCTGGAGGAATGTCATAACTGTCAGGCAAGGTATTCTGCAGCAAACACCCATTGTTTTCCAAGCTGTTCAAACGGCATATATGGCAAATAAATATGTATTGAAGCAGGAATTTGAGCTGAACTCTCCCACAGGAGTATCCTGACCAATTCCATAAGCCTTTGTGTCAATCACCTGCCCCTTCTCCCTCCAGCCTACAAATACCTATTTATTTGTAGACTACAAATCATCTCTAAAACTTCTTTCTAGAAGAATCATCAATATCTTGGTTATTAGGCCCTTCAGCGTACATGAAGGTATGCTGCATTGAATTGAAAATGAAGAATTTGTTAGAAGAGAAATTAAAAACTACTTTAATCACCGGGCTGCTGAATGTACTTGGAACTGTGTGCTTCATTAATCTCCTTTCAAAAAAAGATATATTATCAGTGAGAGTGAAACTGGCAAAGAAGATGTGAAGGGGAACACCTAGCCTGAGTATAAGAAGTTTTGTCTCAAACATCTTGTCAACTCTTAGGTGACAATGCTAAATATTCTCAGCTGGAAAATTAGATTTCTAGATTTTGCAGCCAGAAACTTTGGGATTTTATCTATGAATTTCTTAAATTTAGAAATCTACTGAGTAGCTTTCCTAAAGGGAAGCCTCAGTTCTAGTTCTAGACTTTTCTGGTTCTAGGTACTGTTCTAGTTCTAGACACAAATATGGTTCTAGGTATCATTCTAGTTCTATGTATTGTTCTAGGTTGTGTTCTAGGTCTGGGCAACATTCTAGGTCTAGTTCACATTCTAGATGTTTTCCCGGGTCTTGTTCAAGTTCTAGATGTTATTCCAGGTGTGGTTCTAACTCTAGGCACCAGTCTAGGTCTGGTTCTAGGGTGCTTATATTATGAAATGTGTCTGAAATTGCTTCATCTGGGTCTAGGTCTAGGTCTAGTTCCAGGGTGCTTGTATTGTGAAGTGTGTCTGAAATTGCTTTGTCTGGGTCTAGGTCTAGCTATAGGTATAGGTCTAGTTCTAGGTCTGGTTAAAGTTCTAGGTCCAGTTCTAGGGTGCTTGCATTATGAAATGTTTGAAATAGCTTCATCTAGGTCTAGGGCTGGTTCTAGGTATATGTCTAGGGCTGGTTCTAGGCCTAGGTCCAAGTCTGGTTCTAGTTATAAGGCTAGAGCTAGGTACAGGTCTGGTTCTAGTTCTAGGTCTAGTTCTAGGTCTAGTTCTAGAGTGCTTGTATTATGACGTCTGAAATTGCTTCCAAGCTGTTTCCAATCAGGAGGTAAACTTTGCCTCCAAGTCAGAGCAGCAGGGTTCATCACAGTGAATCCAAAATGTTGCCTCAAGCCAGACTGGTGTGCCTTAAGAAGCTTTCCCTCTATTTAATTGCAGTAAAATTTATTCCAGCGTACACACGTTTCCTTAAATGAAGATTTGGCGCTGAGGAAGCTTAGCATTTGGGTTGAATTCATTTTTTATAGTCTGTTTCTTTTGCCAAGACTATTACCTTTCTTTTGGAGAGGAAAGCAACTGCAAACTGTAAAAAAGTGGGAGGGGAAAACTGCAACTTGGATTGGGTTATTTCTTTCCCCAGTTTCTTGATCCAGAAATATTTGAAGGAGTTTTTTTGTCCTCTGGGGCCTTCATGCTTCATTCAGACCAACTTTCCAGAAGAAAAAAATCTAGTTCTGCTCAGGTGAAAGGGAATTAGTAGGTGCTGTGCCCAGACAAGTTGTTTTTGGTAGCAGAGACAAAAAGTTCCTGGAAATAATAGCTTGGTCACGAATAGAAAGGGGGAGTCTGAAGCCCACAGGGGGTTCTCACAGTTCTCCCCTAAATGGTGTTCACAGTTTTAACCCAGGTCGGTTTTTGCCCGTGCTCAGATATTTACTCCAGTTCCTTCCTGTACCTTTTCTCATACTTTGTTTGTTTCATCTCTGCTCTTGCTTTAATTTTCTTTCATGTCCTTTCCCAGTACTAACTTTTCCCAAATTCTTGGTGGAATCTGCCAATGGCACTTCAAATCTTGTGCAGGTGGTCTTCAAGTATCACCATACTTGGTGATAATTTTTAGAGGATAATTTAGTTAAGGTATTGCCATATTATATGAGCGTCTGTGAGATGTTTACAGCTCTGACTGAATTCTCCCACAGTTTCTTGATATAAACGTCATGGTTTTCCACATTCCTTTCTGATGATAGTCAACGGATGGACTTCTAGCCTGGCCAGTGGGATGGAGAGGTGGTAGCCTTATTCTCCAATCCCTGGTCATTCTTCAAAACCTATAAAGTGAGATCTTTGTAAACAATAAAGTCCCTTTCCTTCTTCAGCCTTCATTTTGTGGAGTCAAATCTGTGAGTATTTACTCGTGTCCACTAGTGACGCAGTAAGATTCACTAGGGAGAAGGAGCAGGTAGATGCAGTGAGAGGGCTCCGAGGCAATACTGGTTACTGTGACAATGATGATCTCATCTTCAGAGCTGTGTAGGTCCCACAGACAAAACAATTCAAAAGGAGTATTGGAAGGACAACAAAAGAGCTTTTATTCTATCTTGCTTAGAAAGTTTTCTGAGTAGACGAGGATGCAAAGAAAGTTTGAGAGACCCACAAGCAGGTAAGGGAACCTGGCAGAGAGGATGCAGGAAATGACAGATTGCTAAGACATAGTGGATGTAGCACCACACTATGTCTTGGCAAATGTGAAAGGGAAAAGTAATTATATCCATATTCCACGTACATAATTGCGGGGCAATGTGAATTTCAGAAATGTTATGCCACATTGCTGAGATTTCCTTCTTCAGAATGTGGATGAGACCAGGAAGTAATTCAAACATGTTTGAATTTTTCCTCAAGACACTTCATGAAGACTTTTATTTGTCTAATTTTTATTTGCACAGTTTGCATTAGAGCATGTCTTACCTGGTGTGACTGACAGCAGGATTAAGGGGCATGGTTGGTGGAATAAGGATAAAGGACTAGCCCCTATCTGAGAAAGGGTGGTCTCACCTCATGTCTTAGTGTAAATGCATATGCTGAGAGAACATGACAGGATTAATAAAGAAGGCTTTAAAGAAAAAACAAACCAAACATTTTAGTGAAGGGATGACCTACTGTCTCTGGACAATAAATGCAGGGTCTCACAGAATAGAAGGTATTCTGGCTGTAAAAGCCAGATATGGAGAAATCTTAAAGAGCAGATCAAGAGTAGCAAACCTCTTTGAATCAGCCTAAACATTCTCTCATTGCCCCAGTTCTCTGCCTTCAGGAGCTGATGATTCTTGAGGTGATTATCACGCCTGCAATTGTGGTCACTCAATGAAAGGTACCTTGTAGCCCTGTAGTTTGTATCCAATATGAAAAAACACTCTTGAAGGATTTTTTTTCCCCCAAAAGATTGCCTTTTACCAGCTGGTTATGGCTGTTTATTAACAGTCATATAATTTGTGACTAATTTATTTTTCCCTGCAGCAATGGCAGCAAAGTCCCTTCACAGCTGAGAAGTGAGCAGCTGAATTGCGCCTTATGTTTGCACATCAGGCAAATTCATATGGAGAAAAACTGAAGCATATTTTTCTTCACAGTCAAGAATGACTGTGGAAGCACAGCCTTGCAGACACAGCCGTTTTAAACACAAATGTATGATGAATGAAGGCTGCTTATCTACATAAAATATGTATTTGCATATCCATATTTGTATGGCTAAACCCTGAATGTAAGTAGTCCCATCTTATTCCTGCCCCTTTTTCTTTTCTTTCTTCTTTTTTTTTTTTTTTTTTTTTTTTTTTTTTTTTTTAAATCTGAAAGCATTATTCTCTTATATCACCATTAGGCAGAGTAAGTTTTTAGAATATTAAATTTAAGTGAAACAATAAAACCTTGTTATTTTTCAAATTAGCATTAATTCCATCTAGTGCAAATGTTTCTGCAATTTGTGATACTACTCTACCAAGCTAAACATCAAATTAAGTGTTTGAAAGTTTCAGTAATTTCAGCAGATGAATACACACATTATGTATTTGTTGAATTAGATGCCTGAAAATATTACTACAGTGCACTGGCTTACTGAAGAATGTATTAATAAATTGTATATATAACCTGGGCCTTCATCTTTAGTTTTGCCTCAAGTCTACACAGCTACCTAACTGCTTCTGATTTCACCATAGCCTCTCTCTTAAATTAATTTTGATGTCAGTGCCTTAAAGTTAGTAATTTACTTGTCTGCGAGCTTCTCAGACAGAGATTTTAGTGAAAAGATGTGATCTACTTTTGTGGTGATATGATCTGAAAACCTGAAGTTTCCTTTACCTGTTGAAGGTTGCAGGAAGCTAATAGAGAGCCATACACATTTCTAAACTACTAATTCTGTTAAATGTACCATAGAGAATCACCTTATTATGAACTTGATAGTAAATGTCCAGTTAAGTTCATTTGCATACCGCATGCATGACAGTAAATTAGCTAAGGGAAAACAAAACACTAAACACACAGATGGTTGAACCCTTGTTTTCCCATTCAATTTAAAAGTCTTCTTTGAGCTGGTGAAGAACAGTCAGAACATACAGCAGAACTACTTAGCACCAATCTGTTACTATTTTGAGTAAATTAATTTAATTATCCCCAAGTTCATCTCTCATCTGACACCTCCTTCACTTCAAGTTAGAAGATGAAAGGGAAATAGTACCTGGTGAAGTTAATGATTTCCCTTTCCTGGTGTACAGAAAATGAAGATTTGTATTTGTTTTAATCTCTGTGGATCTCTAGATACAGCTGGTCTATTGTGAGCAAATATGATGAGATAAAGCTTTGTCTTCAGAACTGCTAAGGTTTGAAGACATATACAATGACCATGACAACTTTTAGTTCAGATAGACTCAGAATTATATGTTGGAAACATAGGAAACATAGGCATATTCCTGGAAAATGTAAAATATTAGCCCACTTTGTTATATTTGATTTTCTTATTTTTAAGGCTAGTGATGCTGTTACTTAGAGCTGTCTTTGAATGCTGTATTCCCAGAAAAAGAGGTTCTGTTCTTCATAACTTAAATAGGACTCAGAGAATAAGGGAAGCAGAGAGAACTCTTGCTGGAACATAGGGAAGGTATGGATTATGCTTTCATTTTTATTGAAGGTATTAGTGGCAAAACCAGGAGGTGTCTAACCTAGGGAATTCTGTGGCTGATAGCATGTGAAGAACAGTACCACTTTATATAGAAGGAATGGTGATGCATGCATTAGGAACGTGTGTATGCATATCTGTGTTTTCCCTCAAGGATTTCTCCCATCTAGAGGTTAGTTAGAAAACTTAGCATGAAACTTTCTGGAGTGTTAGCCAAAGAAAAGAGATCCCATAGCAAAAGGAGGGATTTCTCTTAAGAGAATGGTGTTCAGCCTTATGCAAAAATCCATAAAATATTTAAGCAAGACTTAAATGATACATATTAGGCAGTGATTGGATACATAAAGCTCTGTTGAGGAAACTATGCTGAATTTAGTAAAGTATTATTTTGAAAAATAAGTGAATTCTTGAATTCTTGTATCATGTATAATCTTCTTTTTTTTAAAAAAATGCCATCATTATTATTGGTCACAAATCTTTGCCAGGAAGGTGCTACTTTATTCTAGAACGAACTATTTAAAAAATTTGGACTGGATAGTAAGTGGCCAGGCTGTGTCCCCTGGATGTATATATATGCACGTGGTGCTTCCTAATGTCTCTTTGTCTGCTCTGAAAACTCATAAATTTATTCTCTAGTGCAAGTATGAATATATCTGCAAAAAATATTTTGATGGAGTCTCTGGATTTTGGAATATATTTGTGATAAATTGGAGCCATATTATCTCCCTGAAACTGTCCTCTCCTCAGGCCACACTGTAAGATAAAACCACATTGTGCCTTGAGTTCCCCCGCAGGCACCCTCTTTGCAAATCAATGATCCTTAGAATTTGGCTTCTTTTGTTTACTTTTCTCTTTAGTTTCCCTTTTATGGACTGTGGCTTCCTTCTCTATTACAGGATGCTGCAAACTATTTCCAGAAAAAAATTGTATTTTTGACTGAATATTTTTCTTTACTTTTGATCAAGATAAATAAATTATGACTGTGGTAGCATAATGTGTAGATATATCAGTTGAAAGAGGGGTCTTGTTTTGATGCAATAAAAATAATAATAAAAAAATCCTTAATTTTTATGTAAAAAAAAATGTATACTTGTATGACCAAGTAGATACTTAGAGATAGATACTTAATAGAGACTGTTCAAAGAGTAAACTATAAGTACCAGTCTCTTATTGCAAAAAATAATTATGTATTACTTATTTTAATGTATCTGCTAGCTATTTACATTATGAACACCTATTTTTCAAAAACTTGGTTTTCAAGTGTTTTTGTCTCTGATTATACTGAATTTTTAACGCTTAAATAGAAGAAATATCCTTGAAGAACAATGCAAATATGTCATTAGCTGTTTTTCTGTAATGGTGGATTCTCTTATCTGGAACATAAACTTGAAATTCATTAATAGTTTTATATTTAATTACATGTTGTGTAGCCAGTTTTTACCAGGCTTTTCTTTATCATGTTTATTAGAACTGGTTGACATACTCATCATTAATATTCCTAGCAGTTTTTGCTGGCATTTTTCACTTACAAATAATTTCTAATTTCATCCTCATTTCTGTCCTCAAGTAAACAGTCTGGATTGTCTCAGGAAAGTAGAATATGATTGCTAGTTCTAACACAACTTCAGTTTGAAAGATGTAATCTAGAGCTCAGGCAAGAATTACTTGACTCAATTTTGTGGAAGTTAAGTATTGAAAAGAGATAAATATAAATCTTGCAAAACCAAATCCATATTCATTGTATTTCAGAAGCTTATAAAGTAGGAATCTCTTAGTTTTGTAGGCTCCCTCTGTAGATAGTGAAGAAATACATGTTGTGTGGGGGAATAAATCAGATAACTCAAAAATTAATCTACTTGTAGTGGGGTAGCCTGTATCTCTGTGTGTACTATAACAGGAATACTGAATGACTTTGCTCCTTACATGGACATTTATACATACTGTAAAGTTATAAAGCTGAACCTAAGATACTGTAAATAGTCAGTAGGGAATTCTGAAGGATGTGTTTAAGTGTTGTCTTCTCTGATGCACAGTTTATAATTCACAGAAGTACCTCTGTCCATTTCTGGCTCACAGCTGTAAAACTATCTTTGAGTTAGTTATCACCCATCCCTTTCCCATGAAACTCTATTGAACCTGGAAGATTGCATTTGCTCTGGCAGATTACTGCTAAAGATCTTCTCTGAAGTGAAAGAAGGAGATTGTTCTCTGTGTGAGGAGATTTTACCCATTTTTAACATCCAAGACAGATGGAGTGGGCAGAAAGGAAAGAAATTTGCCGTGTCCTCATGAAGTGGGTGCTTTGTTAAGAAAGTAGTTGAAGCCCAGTTCTTCAGCTCTGGGGAAATTTCCTAGCTCCCAGCTGGTTGAAATGGCTACACCACATTTCCTTCTTACGCCTTCTGTTCTCTTTTTGGAAGAGTTTTATAAGACGTCTTATTTCATAAGAATGATTTTAGGAAATATGTCAAAAATAATCCTACAGTTAATTAGTTATGTAGGGGGAAGCATCATGTTCAAAATGAGACATTTGAGCAGTGAGGACATCAGACCTCAAGGAAATCCAAATGTCTGTGAGATCAAAGATTGGGTAAATTAGACAACTAAATAATGTTCAGTCTCCATTATGTACTTACATCTGAACTACTCCTTATCTATAAAATATTTTAAATTTTTTTATCTTGTAAATTAGCTGGGGCACACTTTTCTATGTTGGATTTAAAAAATCATCACTTCTATTATAGGAGTAGGAACAGTATACTTTAGAAGACCCTAGAATCATTCTTGTCTCTCATGATATTATTATTGCCACTATTATAATGATTTTCTCACTAGAAAGTGAGAACTGGTAAATAAATAGGGGATTAGCACGGAACACATTTACATTGCATGAAAACTTGGATGAAATGTGATTTCTGTGGAAAAAAAAGAAAAATGGTTTTAAGGGCTTTTGGTGCTTGAAGATCATCTGTGTGTGTTTTAGTTGGTAAGAACACATGCATGTGAGACAGAAGGAACAAAGTGGATCTGAATTATAGGGATCCCTGAATTCTTTGTTGCCTGAGGGCTGTGGAGTGCGTAGGGCAGACTGCATGGTTTGCCTCCCTTGTTCTCTGTCAAGTGCTAGTCCAGAGCACTTGTGAGCTTTGATGGCTCTGAAGAGTCCCATGTGACATAACACAGGCATCTTAAATCTGCTTTCTTCACATCAAGTTGCAACTCAGAACAAAAATCGGTATCCCTGCTTTTCAGTTCCATTTATTTTCATGATATCCCGAGTATTTGGCACTTATAAGTAATATAATGCTGATGAAATCCAAAACAGAGTTACACTAGGTTTAAGAGCCAAGAAAAGTATAAAAATTTAGGGAAATGTTCCTGACCATATTACAGATTCACTTTTTGGCTGTATGTTTTAGAGCAGTGCTTCTGAGCATGTTCTCCCAGCACTCTGTTATCCTTCTAAAAGAAAGTATCTACTGTAGAAAAGAAATCCTCTTTAGCTGAAGGGGAAAGGTAAGCCCTTTTTGTATGTATTCAATCCTGTGCTAAATTAGTATTGCAAGTCATGTGGCATGTCCTTTGCAGATGACAGTTTCTTTCAGTGTACCAGGAAGCCATGTAGGTGACAACCTTAGTTTAGATGAGCACCTTTTATATGATGATGCATAGCTGATAAAAAAAAAAGGCTGAACACAAAATACTTGGTCAAGGAAGTAGATCCTTCTCTATGTGTATACATACCTGCACACACACACATGGATATATTTATGTGACATCTTTACCACTCAGAAACATTCAGCTTCTACTCAAAACTGGCAGGTTATTAAAAATTGAAAGGTTCATTCATTTACCTTTTTAATTCAGCTTGCATGTACAAAACTATTATCTCAGCATTTGAGTGAGCCCTGCTTGTCAGTAGTTTAAGTAATTAAAGGGTTCAGTGGTTAAATATTGCTACAAGTAGTTCAAAAATAAATTGTTATTTTTAAAGACAGTTTGGGAGAGAAGAACAGATGAATAATAAATATGTGGTTGTATGAATAGATCTGTAGCTGGAGAAACAGCTGCTGACAGCTCACTATTTTTCATCACTTTTCTTCATTAAAAAAGGCAATTGGTGAAATTATGGCTGAGGGTGGGAAATATGAAGGAATGAAGTGTTAATGACAGTTTCCATTTTGAAATTCAGCAATGATCCTCATAGCAAAGGAAAATCAATGCAAACATCACACTTGCAGACCAAAAGTAATCATGTCTGTTCCATTTGTCAAGCATTGAATCAAAGAGCTGAAATATTTCAATGAGCTATTTTGTCAAGCTAGTCTTTCTGAGATTGTCCACTTATACCAAATATTAAACCTAAGACCGTCTATCTTGAGATAGCAAATTATTTTGTTTACAACTATCCTTACCTTTTCTCTCTACTTTCCTCATCTTTTAAATTTTAATAATTAGTCTTGTTAATGAATTATGATTGAAATTAGTGAACACCTGTCTCCTGAGGGATTAGTCACTGCCACAGTCTCTAGCTAACATGTTAACCCAAGGAACAATAATATACATTGCAGTATTAGAATATTCCACTCTGCATGCTTACATTATCAAATGTCAGCAGCTGTCCTTACTGTGGGTGATTTGAAGTCCTTCAGGGAAATGGCTATCACACGTTGCTGTAGAGAGTGGGATACATGTAAAATGACAATTTAATGACCGAAGCATTTGTTTTGCATCTTGTTTTCTCTGTCCTCTTTTCTGATGAATTCCCAACTTGAAGCACAAAGGTGTACAGGAACTCAGAGACCTTTAAAAAGTAATAACATTAACAGATTCTAGTCATAGTCAAAGTCATTTAAAATTATCTTCAGTGTAATTTAAAAGTACATATATGTATCTGTGTATTGGGTCTGGCTGAGCAGGAGTTCATTTTCCTACCGCAGCTCTCACAGTGCTGTGCTCTGCATTGGTAGCTGGAAATGTGCTGGGAACACCCCAGTGCTTTGGCTACTGCTGAGCAGTGCTGGCACAGCATCAGCGCTGGCTCCCCATCAGTAGGCTGGGGGGGGTCAAGAACTTGGAAGGGGACACAACTAGGACAGATGACCCAAACTGACCAAAGAACATTCCACACTGTATAGTGTCTGGTCAACAATAAAAGCTAAAAGAAAGGAGGAAAGGGGAGAGCGAGGGGAATTTGCTGCTTATGACTGTCTTCTGGAGAAAATACTACCTGCACTTCTGCACTAAAGCCTGGCTTCTAGGGAAGTGGCTGGGCATTGTCTACTGATGGGAAGTAAAGAATACATCTTTTGTTTTGTTTTGCTTTCAAACATGACCTTTATCTTTGCTTTATTAAACTTCCTTTATCCTGAACATCTAATTTCCATTCTCTTCCCATCTTCCCAACTCTTTCTTTCCTCTTCTCCTAATGGTAAACAATGACTTTTTTTTTTTTTCCCCTTTGACCAGGATCTGTACCAGAGTAGCTGGAGTTGTTTCAGCACAATAGATGGAAAGTGTATTATGTTTTAATATTTAAAACTTCTCTATTCTAGATCTGTCTAGCTTTTGCACCTCTTTATGAGAAATTCAGAAATAGGAGAGGGAAGCAGAAGTGTTAATGACTCTTTTCTTCCAATACCATTTCTCTTGCTCAAAACAGTGTCTGAGAATTTGACCCTGCTTGAGCAGGGAGGTTGTACAAGATGACCTCCAGAGCTTCCCTCCAACCCCAACCACTCTGTCGTTCTGTGAATTGATTTTGTTGCATCTCAAAGGAATGCATTTTCTAAGAGAGCCATTAGAAACAAGATGCTAACTGAGGTGCCAAAGATCTATACTCTCTAGACATTCCCTGGCAGTCATTACAATGAGAATATATCTGCTTTGTTTTGAAACTGTGAGAATATTCCCTGGTGACCATATACTGCCTGCTATCTACCTTCTCCTGCAAGTAAGTTCCATATACTAATTATTATATCCTTTCTATGCAAGAGGACAACTAAATTATATAATCATATTCAACCAAAACCATGCTTAGGTTTTACATACTAAAGTACACCTTAAATTTTCTTAGCTGTAATCTCTCCTTTGCTACATAAAATGCCATACTTGTCTAAATGTAAAAATTTGTCTGCATAAGATAATACATGTTAAAATAATTTTATTGGGTAAAATAACCCCAAAATTATTTATCTGAAATACTAATTTTTAATACTAGTTTCACTATTTTTAAAACAGTGTTCGCATTAGAGGAAGACTGAAGGATCTGGTTTTACCCCTGATGAGCTAAGTAATAAAAATTAGTCCTGTTTGGGTTTAGTGGAAATCTAACTCATTTTGCTTAATTAAAAACTCCACAACTTAAATTTTCCAGTCTAGCAATTAATCAGAGAACAGGCTGCAGTTTGAATTTGAACTGTAATGCATTCAAAAGGCAAATTCATAATCTTAGGACATACAAGCCCTCAGGGTAATGGAATTACCTCTCCCTATTCCTTTTATACTCACCTGAGAGTTACAATATGGGTATGAGTTAATTGCAAGGACAGATACCTGCTCGGAAAAGACCTACCTAATTGCAGTTACTATTCAATAGCTGTTGGTATAGCAATGGTTTCTGCATATTATTAATCTAGACTGGATTCAAAAGAAACCTCGAGGGTGCATCTTCTTTCTCTCTCCTCCAAGGCTGTGGATTGAAGCAAGAGTATAAGTGTATAGGCAGGAAGTTACTGAGTCATCCACTTACAGCCAACAGGAGTTGTAATAATCTAGAAAATGTCCCAGATGAACTTTCATTGGTGAGTTCTGAGAGAATGACACTGTTTTCATACTAAGAAGACAAAAAAATGATCTTAAAACTGTGGTCCAAATCAAAGCAGGAAAAAACCCCTAAATCTCAGTGTGCGAAAATTTTTTCATGTTTTCCACAATTGCAACTCATTCTTCTTGTTTATGCTTCCTTTTAAAGTGTTTAAATCCAAGCAAAAAAATTAAGCTCAAGTGTTAGCATAAATAATAACTTGAAAATTTTGACACTGCAGCACAGAAGATAGAAGATCAGTGGATAGAAGATCAGTACGGTGCCTGCAACCTTCACAAACAGTGGTGCTGGCTTGGAAGATAGTACTGGGTATGAGTTAAATTGTCTTCATAGCTGTCAGTGTGCTGCTCTGTTTTAGATTTATGGCTTAAACCAGTGTTGATAAACATTTCTGGGCTACTTCTGAGCAGTGGTTTGCACAGTGGCAAGGCATTTGGTTTTTTTTCTCTCTTCTGCCTAATTGAGTATGCTGGGGGTAGGCAAGAGATTGGGAGGGAACACAGCTAGGACCACTGACCTAAGCCAAAAGGATATTCTGTACCAATAATCTCACTTATGGCAATAAAAGCTTAGGGAGGTTGTAAATGATTTCCTGTGCAGGATTTTTTTTTTTCCCCCTCCATTTTTCTTCACTGACTAATCTGTCTTTATTTTGACCCATGAGCTTTCTTGCTTTTGTTCTTCATATTCCTCTGTAAGCCTGCTGGGTAGGATGGGGGAGAGCAACTATGTGGATACTTGGCTGCTGGCTGGAGTTACCCATCACACTGGTAAACTAATTTTTAAGTCAATAATGCATCATTGCTGCAGCCTAAAGTTAGTGCAATTCAGCTTATATCCACAATATATCAGTACCCAGGGTATAAGAAGTGGTTAATATTGCCAACTTACGTAGGATGACTACTTAAAAGGTGACTAAAATCTCCCTCAAGACTGGCTGCATATGCAAAACAGTTGAAGAAAATAAAATAACAAAAAGACTAGCAAAGCCACATGTCTCCATAAGAAGCACTACATATTGAAGAACTCATGGTATTTCTTCCATGAGATAGGGCAACTCTTAACCTTACTAATGGAGTCAGTGGAACTCTTTTAGGAGTTCTTACGTTTGAGAATTTCTTGAATTTGCTTTGACTAAAAATCTGATTTTTCTGTGGTGTATTTTAGTACCATCAAATATATAGTCAAGTTAGAAAGATAAAAGTTAAAATTGGGAATTTTAGTAAGACTACATTACTCTTCTATCCACAAGGATTCTTCAGCTTGTTGTGACATGCATCCATATAAAATGATTTTGATGTTTCACCAGTATAATATCCTATTAAAGATACAAATTGGCATTCTGTTGGTGTAATGCACCCCTGAGGTCCTTCAGGAATTACTACTGAATTTGATTTTTCATTTAGCCGCTACATGCTGTACATTTATTAACAAAATGGAACTTTGGTAGATCTGCAGTGAACTGTGTTCACCCTGCAGGCAAACAAGCCCCTTAAAGCTCAGGAGTTTTAGCTCACAAGTTGTCTGCATGTCTTGCAAGTTTGCTTCCGTCTGCAAACCTAAAAGCACTCAAGGCTGACATGGAAGGGATTGCCTGGAGGAAATGTGAATATTTCAAGTGGGAAGCTTCCACAGTTGAAAAGAAAGGCAGTGGATAATCCTTTTCAGATGTATCTCGGAAGGAAATCACTAATCATGATATTTAAATTACTTTTAGGAGAAGAAGTATAAATGAATATGAGGTACAGGTTAGTGGCTGGGACAAAAACATTGTTAATGAGAAGTGAGAGAAGAGCAAGTGTGGAATACAAGGCGGACACTGAAAACACTGGTCTAATTCTCCAGAGAGACAGAATTGGAGGAAAACCTTCAATTAAGGAAAAACATCCAAGCTGCTCTAGTCACCAAAGTCTTGAGCTGCACTTTGTAAAATATGCTCAGACAAACCAAGAACCTGTTTTTCACAGATGCTGGAAGAAAATAGTAGACATTTACTTAGCACTAAGTAACTACAGTGTCAAAACAAGATGGGCTGGAGTTTTCAATTGCAGAAAGATTCTCAGTCTCGGAGTTGAGGGTTTCTGATGCAGAACTCATTTGTGTATTAAAATCATATTTTTAAGGAATATTAAATGAATGTTGTATGACCTGATACCCTAGTTTTGTTCAAGGACTTTAGGAACCATGTGGGCATGCCCGTTATTATTCTATACCATTCACGTGATCTCTAGGGGTGGAAGTATGGGATTCTCACTCCGAAGAAGGGGGCATGGCTTGGGGTGGAGAAAAAAAGTGTGGTATGGAGCATCCACTGGCACTTTGCCCTTTTCCATAGGAGAGAGTAAAGAATGGAGCGGTGGGGTTATACTGGTCCTATTGTCAGCCATTGTTTTTCATTGCCGGGGGCAAGGGGGAAAGAACTCAAAGAACTCTCTCTTGTTTATGAGGAGATGGACATCCCTTTCTGCTCGGGACAAAAAGTGGTGGAGGGAGTGGTGGTGTGGTGCTGGCTGCAGTCATATTGCCTCAACACAGTGAACATTTTGCATGCAATCACCCTCTTTTAATACTGTTACTAATATTGCTGCTGTTACTGCTCATTTTCTTATCTCATTGCTGTTTCCAGTAAATTGTTATCTCAGCTCATAATCTCTGCCTTTTGTCTGTTTCTCAACAGAGGGGGTAGGGACAGATGAGAGGCTGTGTGTGGCTTTACTTCCAGCGGGGCTTAAATTATGACACCTGGCCAGGGCTGACTAGATTTAAATTTTAGTCTTTTTATGTATCAGCAAATCTGCATCTTCTGGCTGTGATCATCAAAAAATTTTCAGGAAACTATGGAAAGATTTAGGTGCCTTCTGTCAGCCAGAGTAAAATCTGTCATAAGAGCTAGTACTCTCAGGATGCCTATTTCTTGTGACCTGAGGAGCTCACAAGAACACTACAAAAGCAACATTAGCTGATGTAGGAGGACAAATAGTACATATTAGTAGGTGGCAGTTTGAGAAAGATACCTGTGAAATGCATCACACAATTATTTGGTCAGGAGGATGATTTCACAGCAAGCTTAGAAAGAAAGATAGGGAAGACAGTGGCTGAAATCGGCAGGAGGGGAAGGCTGTGATCAGTTTGAAACATCCTTAGGTATGAGAGTGAGCTGAAGATCATGGGGACAGGGGTGAGGGGAGTAAAGTTATTAATTTATTCACAGAAATGAAGGTGTCAAGATTTCTGATAAAACTGAAATCATGATCTTATCTCACTTTGACTACTTAGAACTGAATCATTTAGCAAACCTTTATCTACTCAATTTTAAAGACTGCACTCCCCCAAACAAACTTCAAAATTAAATCATCCAATCACAGGTTCTGCAACCTACAGGTGTGCTTTTTAATGTTTACTCATCATGGTGATTTTATTTTTTCTGCCTAAGAATCTCTCCTTGAGTGGCCCCTTGAATGAGCTCCGCCTCATCACGCTTCAGATCATTCAGATGCAGAAACAATTCAGGACTTCCTTTAAAACCCATCTGGCTCACTCAACAATGTAGAACAATAAATCTTTAACCTAAATTCATTTTCAACTTTAAAAGAAAAGGAAGAGATTCCAGAGCAATATTTTTAAATGCCTCCTCATGATTTCTTGCTGTACTTAAGGGGATCAAAAAGACTTCCTTAAAAAGACTTCTCAAAAGCTAAGGAGAGCATGAAAGATTAAGGCTCCTGTTGGAACACACTGATGGGTAAGACTGAGATTTTTTATTGTTTTCTTTCTTCCTCTTTGTTGTTTCTGTTGTTGTTACATGGAGAAAAAAATGCACTTAAAGCTCCACAGGAACATAAAAATTTAATGTTCACCATAGTGGCTTAAAACCCTGACATTACTGTCTACCCCAGGATAGTAATGAAAGGATGCAGGTTTTCTTAAACTGGCAGATTTAGATTGAAGACACTCAAATCTCTGTGTCTCCTTCTCTTTTGGTGATTTAGATATTAACATTTTTTGCCAAACTTTCTGTCGCACAGAAAACAGCAGTATGCACAGTGCAGTTGATTTTTCTCTCTCAAATTCTATGCTGATCTGCTAACCATTCAGGAATATAGAAGATGCATATTACATAGATTTTGCAAATAAATCGTACCAGTGACAAACTGCAGCAGGTATAATATTTTTTCTTACAAATCATCTGCTTGGCAGAATCACTACATGAGCCAAAAGCCTTTTTTTTTTTTTTTTTTTTTTCTTCCTTTTTTTTCTTCTTCTTTTTTTTTTTTTTCTTTTTTCCCAAATTGCTGTAGTTTGTATCCTGCTGTGTAAGCAATCTCCTTCCTTAAAGTTATAAGTTCCTTCATAGAAGCCATTGTCTTCAAAGTGTTTATTTCATCTAGACAGTAACTTTCAGAGGGTGGGTAAGAAAGCAATTTTCTCGTTTATTTCTTACAACAATTAACTACAATGAAATTTAAGTGAATTACATGTTCAGCTACAAACAGCTGTCTAGGTCTCATTCAGATCCTGATGATCTCATGTCCCAGCCTCTTATACATGCAGAGGTACCTTGATAATTACTTCCACGATGAATTGAATGATTCCATTCAATTTAAGAAGATCTACTTTGCAGCATTTATTTCATGTATGATCGGATAAATCCTATAGTTGTAACATTTCCATGTTTTATGTGCATCTGGCTTTTCTGATTATGTTTTCAGTAGTCAAACCAAAAATTTTTTATTTAAGTACTGATTTAATCTCAGGTACTACTTAAAATTAAGTGCACCTTTATGCTTTTCATTTCAGCTGTGTAAGGAGTCAAATCTGGGCAGTGTACTGAAGATCTCATTTTAATGAGCTTTGCTTTGGGCAGATTTTAACCTGTGGCATTCATCCATGAAGCATATCTTAGCTGAATAATTTACTAAATCGAGCAGCTAGATAGTACTGATTGTGTAGAGGACCAGGCATAACCCTGTTCTCTGTGAGTCATTCTGACTGTTGTGAAAGGAAAGTGGTGGTTGAAGGAGCGGGTCTATGGGGCTGGGGCAGTGCCCTTTTGAGCCATCTTCCTTTTCCACCTGTAGACTCCTGCTCAGTGCTTCTGTGACAACTTCCCAGGCCCTGCCAATTAGTTCATGTAGGACTGAAATAAATGTTTACCCCACTAGAGATGGAGCAAGAGCCACTGCTGTGCTGTATAATACTTAGAATTCTGTCATGAAATGTCTAGTGGTATAAAAAACAGCAGAAAAAAATGGGGAATCACAATTTTTTATAGCATTGAAATGTTTTCTAGAACTTTCTGCGTCGTCAAATGAATAGGACAGGGCTTTCTTGATTTACATGTGGAAAGCAAGCAGGGATATTGGCATCTTTTGGTGTAACATTTTCCATCTTAGAAGAATACAGGTCTGATAAGAAAGTAAAATAGTTTTCTGCTTTGGTGATTCATCATATAATTTTAGACCTGCAGCTAGAACAGAAACCCCCACATCCTCAACTGTGACTCTTTCACCTGTACCATCCAATTGAAACCTTTTGCATCCAAAAATAAATCATAAAAATCTCATATCCATATTATGAGCTCCTGAAGGCTTCAAAAACTAATTAGCCTTCTGTTGGGAAACATATAAAAATAAGGATGATAAGTTTTTCCAGCAATGTTTTGGTAAGCCTGTAAGTTGGCTTCAAGAGGTGGTGTTATCTCCTATTATGCATTAGTCAGGAGATTTGGAAGCAGAAACTAGATGACTTAGAAAAGGATATCATTTAATTGGAGAAAATTATAAAGGAGTATTGCCAAATGGAAATGCAATTATACAAAGAAGGGAGTGAAATTAAAAAAAAAAAAAAAGAAGAAGATAAAATACAACAGGAGTGTAATCTGTTTGAGAAAAATTGAGCAGAATACTCAAAACATTAAATTTTAATTTAAAATTTCTGGGACAATACCCAGATTTATTATGTTTTTTTTTCCAAGAATAATCTCTGGCTTTTCCAAAGTAGAAATGATTCCAGTCATTAGAAGTTTAAACTGGCATTCTTACTCTAAATAATAAGAAATTTTAAATGTCATTGTTGGTAGCATAAATATTTACAGTGGGTGTGTTTCTATAGCTTCAATTAAAGTGAGAATTTTCATTAAAAATCCAAATATAAATCTCCCTGGAAATCTGTTCCAAATCTGCTCACCCTTTCAGTCATATGGCATCAGGTGATACTGGAGTATTGCGTAAAGGACAGATTCAAGGAAATGTTGCTCACACGTGTTTCTTTCTTCATTAAACACAAGCTTCAGAATATTTATCAAGTATTTGGTTTTGACAATATTGGAGAGTGATTTTAAAAGATTAGTGCTCAAGAGGGTGCAGTCTTTAAATAGTCTCAGTACTTGTGCTGTATAATTATTCAGGATGGTGTAGGTAACTCCTCTGTGTACCTGTCCCACTTCAGAGGGAGAAAGGAAGAGAGGAAGCACCTTGTTTGTCTTCCTCTGCTTTTGAGCCTGACTTTACATTTTACAAAATTTATATTGTGCACAGCTCAGAACTTGTAGATATTAATAGACTTTCTGGCTTTATAGTATTTATTTTGGTCAGGATGAACATTCTAACTAAATCTTCAGAGCTAAGTAACAATTTGGAAAATCCTTAGCTCTGCAGGTCCTGATTCTTGTGGGGGACTTCAGAAAGCAATAGTGGTGCACAAGCAGTTTTAGAGGTTTCTGTAGTGTGTTGTGAGTCCTAATGCAACTACAATGCTGCTTACAAGGAGAAGTGCTCTGCTGAGCTGATGGTTTAGCAAATGAGGAAGAAGCTTTGAGCTTTTGAGTAACTGCTGCAGAATGAGGTTGGCAGATTAGTCAAAAATGACAGAGAAAAGGACAGAACATCACTCTTTTTAAAGCCTTCACAGGTAAGAAGAATCTTTTCTTCTATGGCAAGAAGAAAAGATGAAGCATACCACTAATAGAATGGTTACAATGGTGTCTATAGACATACGTTGCTGGCAATTTATGGGATGCATCCAAGGCTGATAGGGAAGTTGAATGTTGCAATTACAAAGCCACTTCATAATTTTTGGAAGGTTAGGGAGGTCAAGAAAAATTCCAGATGAGAGGAAGAATGACTGGAATGTATCATTACCTTCTACATGAAAGGCAAAAAAAGAAGATTCAGGAAACTATAGGCTAGTTGACAATGTAACTGGCTAATAACTAATTTCTCTTCCAGTTTTCTTGCTTTCTATCTGATGAATGGAAGCAGACAAAAGTTCTCATTTATTGGATAGTATAGAATATTTATGAGCAATATTTTTTTGCAAAAATATCTGCAATGAAGCTAGACCCAAATGTTTACTCTGCTAGTTGAAGACCTTCTGAAACCAAATAAAATGAAGAAGAAATTTTCTAGGTGAATTCATTGGAGCAATTATAAACATTTAAGAGACACGAGCGATTCTTTTCAAATCTACCAATATAGCAATTTTGTAGGTGTGGTGGTTGTTTTTTTTTTTTTTTTTTTTTCAGAATTTACGTTTCAGCAGCTCTCAGGAAGGGTAAAGCTCATCAGTAATTTCTCAGATACCAAAACCAGACTATAATGCAGCATATATCCCCTTTTTTTTTTTTTTTCTTTTTTTTTCTTTTTTTTTTTCCACTGAGGAAGAAAAATACCCTGTAAGTAAATCACATCACACTGACAAATCAGTTTTCCACTTCATTGGTCTTATATTTAATGTATAGCCTGTGGCAATATACAGGTGCATCAACTGAACAATTTCATAGTTAAAGATTCAAAATGCATTAGCTACTCTCATAACTTACAGCGTGCTTAAATGCAATTTTTTGTACTGTTCATTTTTGGTACTATAGCAGTTTTCAAGAAAGTCTGACTAAATATGTGAAGGTCTCCTACTCAAACCATCCTACGACAGGGAAGACAGTAGAAGAATGAAAAAACCCCTTGTCAGCAGTCCCTGCTAGCCAAACTTAAACCTGTTTTAGTCCAGTAGTGGCAATAGTGTTTGTTCCAGTCTTGTCTGCTGGTAGAGCAGCTCACAGCAATGGAGAAGTAGGCACATATTTTTTTCTTCCTGTCTCTGTGGGCATTCTCAATTTGAACTGATTGTAGCTGGTACTGTCTCTTTTTAAAAAGTCTTAAAGCATGTCACTGAATCAGACAATAATTCATGTTGTAAGGAAACAAGGAGGTTTCTCATCCAACCTCCCATTCAGGCAGGGTCAGCTGCAGAATCAGGCCATGTTTCTCAGGGCCATATCCAAATGGGTATTTCAAAACATTCAAGGATGGAGTGCACAGTCTCCCAGGACAAACTACTCCACTGTACTTGTACAGATAAAAGTTTCCCCTATGTCCAGGCTGATATTTCTCCATCTTATTACTATTGTCTTCTTCCCAATCAATGCTTTCAAGAGCATGACTTCATCTTCTCAGTGTGGTTCCTTATTGGTTTTTAGGTTTCTCTAAAGCTCTTTCCTCCAGACTCAACAAGACCCGATCCCTCAGCCTCTCCTTTCAAGATAAACAACAATCTTGATGATTCTGTTAGCCTTTCCCTGAACTGCTGCCTTTGTTTCAATGAAGGGGTCCAAAACTGGATGGAATATTCTAGAGGTGGTCTAGTGAGTGCAAAGCAGAAGGTGACTATCCCTTCCCTTGACTGCTCCATTTCTTGTAGTTGGCACTGTCCTTCTGATCAGTCTGCCACTTTAAATCATATTCCTGGTACCTTACCTCTTCTAAGGCCTGCTAAAGTAAGCTTAGGTATCTGATGTGGAGATCTTCACTCACAGTATTTCTAGGATTATGCTGAACTGATGTGGACAAATTAAGACCTTGATTGAGCAAAACACTTTTGCACATGGTTTACTTTTTGTTTTAGAGAACAATTTTTGAGATACTTGGTGTTTTGGAGATGTTTTTGACATTAAGCTGCCGCACAGACTTCTAGAACAGAAAGAAGTGCATGAGTCAGATTCTCTAGAGGGTGAAGCTTTGCCACTTTTTTTTTTCCCCTCTATTTTGCTCTATTTTATTTGAATAGGAATCTCCTTATAATATGTGTTATTGTTGCTTAAACATAGCTTGTTTATTCCAGTTGCTGACTACATACTAATTTTGCAACTGAACCAGAATTTAAGGTAATGGGGTGCCATTACAACTAGTGATTACAATATAAGATAAAATTGCTACTAATTCATGTTTTGGCTGTTTAAGTGTTTATGCAGTAAGAAGGAGAATATCAGAACATCCTTTACATGTTCTTGCAATTCCAAAGCACTGAAGTAGTTCCATGATTACAGCCAATATTTAATGATACAGAGAAGTACAGTACATTAAGGAGACTTTATTGACTTCAGTTATAGGTAAACTAATCAGCAGATAATGACAGAAAGGAAAGTGAATGTAGTCAAACACTAAACTTGAAACTCATATTGCAAATCAGTAGTGTTTCAAATTAAACACTTACAGACTAAGCATTCAATGATTAATAAAAAGTACACAACTTACAATTAATTCACTTGCTGAGAAATATAGATGATATGTTAATACCACTAAGTTATTATGCCCTTTGCTGTAACTGGTTAGTAACTGTACTGTTTGCATACAAAAAAATTTAAAGTGTGTGCAAAGTGTAATTTAAATTCAATAAATACTATACAATTTGAGTACATAACAACTTTGCCCTCCTCCTCCAGAATTTGCCAGAAAAAAAAGAAATATCTCTGTAATTTCCTTTGTTGCTGTTACAGCATTATTTAAAAATTATAAATAGCTAACTCTTTGTCAACATGAATGTGGAGTCTGAAACACTTCAAGAGGCTATTTTTTTTTTTTCTTTCTTTTCTGCACTTTAAGATTTCCTTTTTACTTCAGTGTCACTATAAATGTGTAACTTCTTTCAGGTCTTGAGTTTAGAGGCATCAGAAAAAGAATCCCAACTATGTTGGTCTGTTTAGATATATCTGGGACATAGCATCTTGAGTTGGCAGACATCTTGGCTGGTCTTTAGCAGCTGCAAAGTGCTTCATTTTGTGATCTCCTTTCTGCAGTGCCTCTGTAAGATCCTTGGAGCCTACTTCCCTTTAGAGAGCTCAAGCTTGGAAACTGCAATTTTCTTTCTTTGTGCTATCTACTATTAGGGTAAAACAGTGGCCTGAAATACATCACCATGTGTTTTCAGTGCCTTAAATCATATGGGAATTATGCAGTTCTTAAATGCAGCGCCTATCCTTCAGAATTTCTAATCCCCGTTATTCAGTCAATCTCTGCCTCAGATTAAAGGACTCTAAATTTCCATGGCATCTTTTGCAGTTATTATTATTTTCCTACCTTACCCTTTCTAGGATATTTGGCCACATTTTCAAGTGTATCTCAACAACTCTGAAAGTTGGAAACCTGGGCTGAAACCTGAATATTACATAATCATTTCACTGTACCATTCAGGGTTGTCTCCATAATGAGTGTATAGCAAATGTGTGTTGTGAGATGCAGGTCCACAAATAGAAAGTGACACTTGAACTTGAAACTTGCATTTATCAGAATGAGATGTCTAAACACTTCTTTAGATGTTTTGCTCTATTTGGTTTATCTAAGAAACCAAACCAGGTCAGGTAAAATTATACAGGGAAATACTACTTAATTGTGCCTGATAAAACCTGATTTTATAGAATGACCTTACAAAAGCCGGGAAAAGAGAAACACAAGGCAGGAGAATAGTGGCATTCATGCCCCTCCCTCCTTCTTTCTCTTCTTTCTCTCTTTGCCTTTCCTGTTTGCTTTTTACCAAGTCAACTTTTTTAAAAATTATTTTTTTTCAAATTAACAGAGGATGCAGCAGACATTTACAAGTGTTATATTCTTTGGTCTACTTAAATAATTTTAATGACAGAAGGAGCTCATAGGGCAAGAAGAGCAGTAGTTTGTCATAGAATGTTTTCTGATAGTCTCTAGAACTATCTTTTTGTTTATTATTGTGGATCTTCAAGAGATTGCTTTTAAAGGAAAAGGTAATCATCTGTGCCTGAGCACATATCCCACTTCTAAAACATAGCAACTTATTTTTTGGGGTGTTTGAAAATCTGCTGTATGGCATAAAATGCATTTTTCAGTGTGTTCCTTTCAGTACATTTGAAAAAATAGAACCTTTAATGTACTATAAATTTTTATGGCATTTGATTAATTACAGATTACAAGACACAGGGACCAAAGACTGATATTTCTTACTGCCATAAAAATATCCTACTCATTAAGAGGGTCCTTGAGCAAACATCCCAACATCACAAAACATTCAACAGCAGAAAGGTTTGAATCCTAGAATGAAGTGGACTTTCAACTTTGCAGTTAGACTCTAATTTCACAGGCCAGAACAGTTGTACTTTTGCCACAGGAGATTTGCATTCACAAAGTCTTTTGCTTTAGTTTATGCAGGCTTTGCCACACACTGCTGGTGCTCCAGAGGTTTCTTATGTTCTGCTTACAAGGCACAGCACTGAGGAACTCAAATGCTAAGGGATTTAATGTAGCTGCACATTGTCTCCCACTTGTATTTCCTTTGATAATCCTGTGACAGTACATACCACGTTAAAACACAGTTCCTTTCTTTTTCATGCCTGAGTAGATGCACTGACTCACTCACTGAATAATGTCATCAGATCACATTCTCTCAATTGTCAGTGTCTGCCTCTGTGCAGTTTCTGTCTGGTGCAGAAAAACGTCTTTGTGAAAGCCTTGGTATTTTATAGCAGAATAAAATACAGTTAAAAGTACCAAATTCCTGTTTTAATAAGGCAAAAATCATGGCCCTGGCAGCCCAATTGGAGAGGAGATACTGTTCTCTAAAATTTGAGCTGTATATATAATTTGGCAGAGAAACATTTTGCTGCTTCAGGACTTTTAATTTCAAGATGCATTTTCATATCACCTGAAAATTGTGATTTTGGCAAACAGAACCAATTCAAAATTACATATGGCAGGTGGAAGAAAAGAAAATAATTTCTTTACCATTATTTAAAGAACTCAGTGTAAAGAGAACAAGAAATTGTGGAGAAGGGGAAGAGTCAAGAAATAGAGCTAGAACTCCTGATGATGGAAGTAAAATTATTTCACTAATTTGGATGAGGTCTGACTGATTACTTCAGCAGTGGAACCTGCTCTTGAGTGAAGATTGTTGCTTAATTTCCTGGCACCATACAGAATAATTGCCTAGGGCATCTCCAAGTATCTTTATCAAAACTGTTGAAATTTGCAAAAAGGTAATGGTTTGCGTATTTTATCTTGTCTCTATTTGAATATAGATACTATCATCATGGTATAATTTATAAATCTTTGCCCAGCTGTTCTGGACACTGTATTTTATTTCATGTCAATTGCTTCTGAGACTCAAAAATTATGCCAGGCAGGAACTTATGGGTTATTGGCAGTATGATTCCTTCCCAGTACAAAGTACATACAGTGAAAGGTTTATATAGATAGAACCATTTACATCCCTTAGCATTTTTTTTCTCTATCTTTCTGAGTTTCCTGAAATACTGACAAGTACTTTTCTTCTTGTTCAGACAAAGCCAGTTGTAGGTGTTTTGAGCAATGGGATATTTGAACAGAACAGTAAGAGAAACTTTGCCAACTTTCCAGAAACTTTCAGCCTTTTGTGAAGCAAAGGCTACTTGCTTAAGCCTAAAATGACTGCATACAGAAAATGGTGCCCCACCCCAAATCATGTTGCTGTCACCTTCTCATAACAATTCCTTTAGTATCCTATATGTCCTTGTGCACAGTTACTGTTGCAGAATCTTTGTACCTCTCAGGCACAAAGATTTAAATCAGGATTTCTTCCTAATCCTTAATCCCTGGTTAACAGCAAGCTATAATCAATTGTTCATTAATCATTCTTGACAAGTAATTCAGCTAATTAGAAAAGCAAAACTTGTAGAGAGTCTTTTATCATTAAAGGTAAGCTGTGGATAAGTTGTAGTTTTAGCTTGTTACTTTTATACATGTGTCTATTTAAATATTTAAATCTCTATATTAGTACCTTTCCTGAATGGTATATTTTATTTTTCTCCTGGAGATATGGATGGACACAACCCAATGAACATGCATACCACTGTTTTAAATACCACGATCAACTATGTCAAACCTTGAACTTGCATTTGAAATTATACATGTCCACTGACACTGTAGAATGGAGAAAATAAGTCTGCTTCATTTTCCTTTTGAAATAAATTCTGCTGGTTTGTCCTGTTTTTTCATTCCTTCCTATTCCTTTGTTAACTGTTCTACTTGTGCTGAATAAGCTCTCATAAGGCGGTATTTGGTTCCCCTTTGAAGACAGGCCTTTTGAAGTTCTGTGCGCTATAAGTCATGAGAAGGAGTTGAAAAGCCACGAGATCTGTGAGAGCAGTCACCATCCCTCCAAGGACATAGTGCAGTCTGCTCTCCCTCATGCTTGTCAGTATGGCTCAGTGACTGTGAACAAAATTATCAGGTGTAGTCTAGCACGCCTTTTGGAGTTAGGCTTAAAAACCCACAAAGCCCAGAGCTCCAGGGACACTGCAACTACCAAAGGCATGCCAAGGGGAGCACAGCACTGCCCCAGCATTGCTCCCTCCACGCCTTTCTGCCAGGCAGCAGCGGTGTGCTGGATGCATCAGCCTCAGCAAAAGGCTGCTTTTACTGCTCTCCTTAGGGTTAGGGTTGTGCTTTGGGTTAGGGCTGAGGCTTTACAAAATAGTCAAAATGAACGTAAAATTTATGTTCCATACCCAACAGTTTTGTTTGCACTGCATGAAGAGCTTGGCTCAAAGTTACATGTCTCGACGGAAGCATGACTATAACATGCTGTGGTCCTGGCTCTGTCCCTCTTGCACTGCACTCTGATTCACTTTCTCTGGAACAAGAAAATAACCACTTTGCTCACAATGATTATTCCTTGGAGCATTATACATTTATGTGTTTCCAAAACAGTCAGTATTGTGCTAATGTAATCAAAGTGCTCCTAATGCTCTTCATACTTTTATGTTGTGGAAAAAGCTAATACCTTGACACTTTCTCAGGGACATCTTGCTTACTTTTCCCTGAGTTTATACGCACTGCTCTTTATCAGTATCTTTTGTTTGCATTCCACTTGAAATCTTACTTCACGTGGCTGTGGTTACTGAGCTAATCTAAGATCTTGCTCAGAGACCTTTTTGTAAGCCTATTTAAGAGCTTGGCATAATTTGGCTGCTGTTTCCCCTCACCTATTCCACTTCTGCTTGTAACCTCATAAAGTAGTTCTGTTTCTCTGTCACTATTTGTTTTAAAGTTTTAATTTCTGAGTTTTAAGATTTTGTTGTTCTCCAGATGTCTGCCTATTTTTAACTCACAGTGCTGGCTGTGTATTTTAATAATGATACAAAGAAAACCAGACTATTTAGATTGCAGTACATCAACTCCATGTTGTTGCTTCCCTTTCCTCATATTCCTACCTGAAGTGTCCAGCTATCCATTAGTTTTTCAAATATATTGGTGGATTTAGTAAGTTTGTTTATTAGTGTTCCTAAACCTCAAATACTTTCAACTAGTACCTATGATTTTCAGATAGCTTTTGTCTCCTTCTATGTTGTAGCTGTAGTACCCATTTAACCTGTTTACACCCTTGTTGATTTAAGGTATTACTTTTCCTGTGATTTCTAGTTTTGATAACTTCCTTCTAATGTTACTGTCAATAGCAATGCTTCCCTACCTTTTTTGTTTCATTGTTCTTCCTCTTCCTAAACTTCTGACCTTTTCTGTTCCTTTCAAACAGATCAAACACAAGTATCTAATTTATAAATTATTTCAGATTTTAAAATTAGTATAGGAGCAACCCATATCTGTCAGGAAAGCACACTCAGAGCACCTTCTAATTTGTAAAATATGGTTTAAACACCAAACAGCAAAAGCATCTGTACAGTCACGCCTCAGAGGTACAAAATAACTTTGCTGGTCATGGTCCAAGCAAACTGAATTCCCCTCATTCCAGAACAATATCTCATAGCTGAGCTACATCATTGGTCTCTAGAGAGTCTGACCAAGGTGCAGTGAAACCAAATCTGACTTCCAGCTTCTTACTTATGTTCCTTTAAAGACAGTACTACAGCTGTCTGCTCCACGTCTCCTTTTCAATCTGATCAGTGGGCAGTGTTAGTTTAAGTAACCTTAAGTGATCCCCCTGTTCTGTCTCCAGTTAGGCACTGATACTCATATTTGCAATAATTCTTTTTCTGCCTTTAGTTTATAATTTATGATACTTTCAATGTAATAAGGCAATGTTTAGCATAAGCTTTGGCTCCTGTGCGTTCACATGGCTTGCCTCACACAGTGGTAGAACAATAGTTTCACCCATCCATAAAGAATTATTGTTTCAATAGCCATAACATTTGGAAAGTACAAATGATGTGTGACTTATGTGACAATGCTGAGAACCAGATGACATGTTAGTAACTGAAATCAAGACAGTCTCATTATCAGAGAAAAGAGTAATGAGATGTGGAGCCCTGTCTGTGATTTCTGTCTTGATTTATTATTTCCATTACATGTTGTATAGTTATGAACACCTATAATGCACATACGTACATGGGAAAAGAAACAAAAATATAGTAAAAAGTAGATTTAAAAGTGTTTCTTTCGAAGGCAGGAAATCAAAAACTGTAACAAAGCTGTAACTTACCTTTAAAGTCATTAGACCTAAGAAATAGGTGCTTGAGAGAGCTCAGTAATATCGTTAGCAAATTTATTCCTGAAGTTTTGAAGACAGTATTTCATTACTGAAGCTTTCAGCTTTTACTGTTTATAGAGCAGAATATGGAATATATATATATCTAATACTATTGTTTGTAGAGATACATATATTCCATACAAGTCAATATTTGATCTCAACCAACAATGAAGACAGAAAAATTATTCTCAGAACAATGACATTAAAATTAATCTGCATAATGCTATATTTATTACCTCCAAAATTACTTCAACATCTTGAAATGGCCTGATGCTTTTCAGGGAGTAATATCTAAGATAGGCATGCATTGTCTGAAGTAGACATTCTCAGGGTTGCTTCACTGGTTGGCTTTTTGGGGGAGTGGGGCTCATGTGGGAAGAGGATAGATATTTTTCAGTAAATGTATGGATTCTGGAGATCTTCACTAAGGATTACATTTTTGTAGTTTGCAGCCCCTTGAGCCCCTGAGGAGGCATGGCTTTCCTCTCCCCTACAGAAAGATATTCATTCATTTTATGCAAGCTGCTTATGGGGGTCATTACTGTAAGTGGAGAAAAACGTTGACTCTTGTTGCCTGTAGGCTGATTTTAACCTGATTATGTACAAATTTAGAATCAGGCTTTTTATCTCTTTGTCTGAATAAAGAATAAAATATCCCACTAGAGACATTCAGTACTAATGATATATTGCATAGCAATAAATACTTACTAAGGATATATTTATTTACTATTCATACACAGATCTTGTCTCTTTAGTTACTTTAACTAGAATATATGTGACTCAGTGTTGGCTCTTAGTAAACAGGTTGCAATGAACCACTAAATCCTGGGGTATATTAATTTGCTTTATTTTGTTTACCTAAATCAGCTAATGATAAATCTATATTTAGAATTGGAGTTACAAGGGAGAAGATAAGGCTATTAGAAAAACCATAACCCAGAAGTTTCAGAATGACCAAGGCCTTGTTTAAAGCCTACAAACATATCATGTCTTTTATTTTACCAGGAAATTTGGAAATCTAAAATATAATTTCAAAGGCTGTTTATGCAGTATATATATATATATATATATCACTGATAAACCAAATAATCAATGAATCTTCCAACCTAGACAGTTAATTAGGGAAATAAAATTATTTAGATAGACAAAAAGAGACAAGATTTTTTTTTCTTTATTCCTCATAGGTTTGTTAGGATTAATATTAAAAAATCCTGGCTAAAAATAAAGCTGTAGCAGTGGGATCTGAGGATCTGGTTTTCATTCATTAGGAGGGTTTCCCTCATTTCAGCTATTAAAAAAATTAGACATTGTGTCTGCTCTGCTGGAATCTAAGACTTACAGTTCAAAAATGGCTGTGAACATTAATGAAGACCAGCAGATACAGAGCAATGATGTTCCCTGATTGCAATCAGATTCATGAATTAGAAATTGATACGCCGATGAATATAAAAGTAGGCGTTCAGTCGTAAACCACATGAGAGGAAGGCTTTGATGATTGTAGTGATTAGCTTGATTTTCCCCCCCTGGCTCTTAGATTATAAAGCACTGCATTTTACCAGCCAGATACATTTTCAAATATGTATCTCACATTTGGCTAAATTTAGGACAGTAAGGAAGCTTACTTTGCTCTTAGATTTTTGGTTTGTTTGCGTTTGAAATCTCCCTACTTTTGGATGAAGATCAGTCAAGTGAAAGTGAAATCTGAGATTACTTGTGAAAAGAAAGCAGAAAAGCTTCTTTGTAATTTTGATATTTATTTTTTATAAAACATTGCAATCATACACTGACATTTCCAAATTGGGAAGGGATATTGAGTTAGAATGGGAACTATGCTTAGCAAGAGCTTCTCAGAATCACACACATATTTATTTAGAAATCTAAACATAGATGGTAAAATTTTTTTGTGATCAGAGTTGCATTTTAAAAAGCCATTTTCTTAAAAAAACAAACAAACAAACAAACAAACAAACAAAACCTGCCTATTGAGAGGAAGGAAAATGGCTGCAGAAGGGGTAACCACTGCTACCTGGTCATGCAAGAGTTCAAATGAGGTTAGTACCATCAGCTTCCATCTTTCTTTAGAGGAGTGACAGAGCTCTTGTGGTAGTGACAGTGTGACAGTCTTTGTAGCAGTGATAGTAGTGACAGCTCTTGTAGTACTGTCGTAGTGACAATGGCTCTTGTGACAGAGCAGAAGGAGTGACAGAGCACTTCTGCAGCCACTTTTGCATATACATTGGGGCAGCTCTCAATCATTTTTGTTCAATGGCTAAGCTGCTGGAAATAAAAAAGTGTCATGAAATTTCAATGTCACATCACCTGAAACTGGGTTAATAAACTCCTAAATTAAAATAGCACGATTAATATGGATTTAACAGGGATATACTTTCAGTAACAGACAATTTGCCCTCTGTGTCTCATGAGAACATTTAGTCAGGATGGCAGTCCTCAAGAAATCCACTTCAAAGGATGAGGGATGTGGTAAATACATACTTGATTGAAATCAGGGCTATCTACAATACAAATACTTCAGCTTCTACTCTTCATTGTTTATTACTGTCCATAAAGAAAATTTTAAAATTACTTTTCTCCCTTAATATTGTGTGGCGGAATTACATTATAGAATGTTTTCACCTTTTAAATTTTTTGTAAAACTAACAGAGTCAAAGGGACTAGCGAGAGGCATTATGTCTGCAAGTAGATTTAATATTTGACAGCATCCATTTGTGCTGCAAATTTCAGGTCAGTATGGTTGTATAATACCAGTGCTATCTATCATGCCTTTATTACTACCCTGAAAAGTGATGCTGAGTGCACATGCACACAGCTGCTGATCTCTGTTTCTGGAGTTGTCTAAACAAGACAATAATTTTCTTTAGCTATCTTCATCGTGGAATGATTACGCTGACATAAAAGGTTCTTCTAGTCTCTCTTGAATCAATGTTAAAATACTAAACTCTGCTACTAGGTGAAATTAATTACTGCACAGACAGTGAGGTCTCATTTTCATGTTGTATAATTACACAGATATGAAATATAAATAGCAGCTATTCAAAACAACTCCAAATAGCCCATACGGCAAATTTTGTCCTTGTAGGAGAAATGTTAAATAGTGGATATATATATTTTAAGGTTTTTTTTTTTTCTTCTTGTTGTAGTTATATTTGCATTTTGCTGGAATGTGCTTATGACAGTTTTTGATGGGGGAGCTGTATCAGCATTGTGAGGATATCAGCATAAAACAGGTTGTCTAATAATTCAAAAGTAAAGAACAAATTTTATATTAAATGAATTTTCCTTTGTTGACTGTAAGACTATTCTGCTGGAGCCAGAACTCAACTTCTTACCAGCATAATATAACACGTTAAATGAAAAAGCACAGTCTTGTGGATATGACAGATTAACACTGATCTGTGGCACACTAAATACAGAAGGGTTACTTTATAATTCCAGTCCAAAAAAACCACCATCAACCAATATTTTTAAATATTAGATTTCTGTTATGCATGCATGTAGAAGTGTGAACTGTTAGTTAAAAAGATTAACACAAACACTGCTAGATGAATAATTTTGTTCTTACAGTTTGTGTTAACATACTACATTCTTCAAAAATATTGATAATGCATGTTAGCATTTCAAAGCCTACCACTGATTTTGAGAATGCTAACCTGTAGCTTTTAAAAAAATCATGAAGTGAAATTCTCACTCTGTTAAAATGAATAATGTTCCTTTATTGATTACACTTTGATCTGGGTTTTACTTTTACACTTTAAATGACATTTGACATTTTTCAGAAAGTGAAGTAAATGTAATACTAGTACTCATTGTTCAAAGTTTGGACTGTATAAAATATCAATATGGAAAGCATACAACCTCTGTAACATAATTAAAAAATACAGAAACTTGCAACTACTAGCACATTCCTGAACATATACAAAGTCCATTTGAACTGCATTCTGAGCCATTCTTACTTAGCATTACTTAGCATTACTTAGAGAATTGAAATCAGAAGGGGCTTTTTCAAAAACTGCATTTTTAAATAAGCTTGTATGGTTATGCAGGTATGTTTTATTTTTGATATTCATTAATAACTTGGAAAGATAGTTATAGTTAAAATAAAAATAGAAACCAGACAACTGAATTTGCTTTTGATTATTTCTTATTTTTTGCTTTTCATGAAGCATTCCTCTTTGCCATCTAAAAATACTTAAAAATTAAGGCTCAGAAGACAAACCAAATGAAACAGGAGATTTTTTGCAATATGGAGAACGAGTGCCTTTGAACCCAGCAAGACCCCCTCAAGCACAAGGGCTGCTACATGGTACAGTAGTTTTCTGTGTGACCTGAATTTGTATTCTGAATGAGATTATGCTGGTTCCAGCAACGTGTGGCCCAGCAATGCCAGGTTTGCAGGCTGCATTACCCTGCTTGTCTTGCTAAAAGACTGAGGCAGGATGCCTTGCTGAGGCATCTGTGCTAATCCAGTACACAGGTTGCCTTCCTCAAAAACTGGCCTGGGTACCAACTTGTGGCACAAACTTATGCTCTTTTAACATACCCTGAGTGCACTGAATAGAAAATATGTCTAGAGCTTCATGTAGGTTCAGTTCTTTCTTAGGGAAAGCTTTAATTGAAATATTTACAGGATGTGTGGTTGAATCACAGCTGACCTACCTATCATTTCTTACACTGGGCTCTATTCCATCCCTACCTACTTGAGACAAATGGAGATAAAAGAATGGATTCTGGGTTTTCCTTCACTTGAAATAGGAAAATCTTGTATTAGTGCTGAAATTAAAATAATTAACAAAAATAATTTTCTGACTTGAAAATAATAATGGAAAAAATGTCTTTGACCTCAAGGGAATAGGTTTCAGGTTGGATATGGGACAAAACCACTGAAATTGTAAGATTCATGTACCAATCTGCATGACTTCTACATGTACATTTTGTAAAAATGATTTCTTTCTCTCTGTATATTAATATATTTGATTAATTCTATAATATTTTATTTCTGTCCTTGATTCACGACACAGTTCATAAGAAAAGACATTCCATGGAATGTTTGGTGGACATTCATATGGAGACATTGAGGTAAAAACAGATATCTAGCTATCATTTTGTGTTTGACTATGGATTCCTGTGCATAATCAGATGAGTGTCAATTTTCTTGCACATTCTTATTTGTCCTAAATTTGATACTGTTAATGAAAAGAATTAAGGTTTTATAGCTACAGATTTTTTTAGCATTTCAGCCAGACAGGATTGTTCCTATAATAAGGCTTATCTACTACATTTTTACAGTTAAAAGAAAAACCTTAGCAATAATATTGTTTGAGTGACACTGACATGAAATAGATATATCCATTTCTTTGAAGAAGCCTGTCCTTTACCCTTTTCCACCTTACTTTTTACAATCCTCTCCAGATACTGTCAAGCAAAGCACTCAGGTGCATTTGAATGGTGAAAACCCTATGAATAAGAAAGTATTGTAAAGATGACTATTTCCATAACGTCACAATCATGAGTATGTCTGTGCATGGTCAGGACTGGATCTTCCCTGTCTTTACAACATGCTCTCTCAGTCTTACAGAATCAGTGCTGTCTGATAAAATAATAACATAAAAGTACAATGGGCTTCATGAGAGAGTTTTATTAAGAGGAGAAACAGACATATCTATGTTTAAAGATGCCCTTAAATAGACTGAACTGTTAAGGGTACTTAGTACTCTGAGTATAAATAATATAAATACTGTGCTGTGAATAACACTTTGAAGACTACCTACTTGGCTTTATCAGTATGGTATACTTCAGAAGTTTCATCTGTTTCAGTCATGAGCAGAAGTTGTACCTTGTAACATGAAATAAACAGAGGTTTTAGTTAGAATATTTGGCTTTACAGGCTATTGCAGAACTCCTGCTAGAGTTGTTATAGCCAAGGATATGTCAACATCTCCATTTCTAAGAGTCTATAATCAGACTGTAAAAATGGGATTTAGACTGAAAATGACAGCTTAAGTATCAACTCAGAACCAAGTTATTTTAAAAGAACACATTTCCATAGCTATTTTCTCTCTTCTGTGTTAAAATTGAATAGCTTAGTTTAGCTTTTATAATGAGCTCCTCTGATATTTTGTTAACACAACAGCAGCTCTGAGTTGCTAAATAGAACCCTGTCCTCAACATACCAGTGGGAACACATCATAATATAAGGAGGTAGACATTTTTTCAATTTCCTAAGTAGCACAACAGATAGGCATATTCTTTTTACCTGCTCCTGAATCTGTAGAGGATGAAGAGACTTCAGGTTAGCACAAAAGACAAAGTGCAATGTCAGAATATCTGGATTGGAAGCTCAATCAGCTGAGCTGGGTCTCAGTCACATGAAATGCTGCCTCAGCTGATGCATTTTGTGCCAAATCTATGCTGATTCTGAATTTAAGTTGTTGTTTTGGGGTGTTCTTGGGGTCTTTTTTGGAGTGGTGTGGTAGTGGGTTTTTTTAATGGCACCGATCTGTCTTTAGTCATCCCAAGATAATTTAAAATACATGCTACTCAATTAAATCTTTGGCCACTCTCTACACAGATTTTCCCTAAAGGAACAGCCAGATTTTCATCTGCATTATGAAACTATGCCAAGTAGAGACCAGGTGATCTACAGGTAAATACTTATCAGGTTACCTCTATAGGGTGAAAGAACTATAAAATATAGTAGAAAGGAAAGATATTCTATCTTATACATGGTACGCTTTTAAGAAAAATTCTAGATATGTCAAATAATGGACTGATTATGCCATTATGTTGAACTGGAAAAGCTAAGTGTAGTTCTGCAGAGAGTGATATTTCTTTCAGTCCTTTAGTGTAAGTGGAAGTAGTAAAGGCTTTTTGGAATTTCTTGACACACTTATATCTTCCATTTATCTACCCAATAGGTTCATTTGTCAAGGATATCATACATTTTGACCATCAAAACATTAGCAGAGTTAATTTTACATTGCATGCAAAGCTCTGAGAGAGTATATCAGTATGAGATATGTGAAAACCTGGTATAAGGATACATGTCTAATAGTTCCTCATATTGCTTATTCAATAGTATATATTATAAAATCATTCAGTTAATTTTACATTGCATGCAAAGCTCTGAGAGAGTATATCAGTATGAGATATGTGAAAACCTGGTATAAGGATACATGTCTAATAGTTCATCATATTGCTTATTCAATAGTATATATTATAAAATCATTCAGACAATGGCCTCTAAGGCATTACTCTAACAAATCTTATATTTCCTGTTAATAGTACAGTTCTTTTCCTGCAATTGGTTGTTTATCATTCTCCATATGACCCTGAAGAGCTCAGCTCACAATTTTTTACTGCATGTCATTGTCCTCTCTCTGTGATGTTGAAAATGAGGATCAAACCTGGTGGGTTTCAATGGTCATGACATAAATGGTTTCTAGAAGTACAGGGCAGAATAAAGCATTGAGATATGCTGCTCAAAGGCAAGGAAAAAACGCTTTATGTATACATATGCTTTTATGTCTGTACAACGTTTTTCTGCTAGCACAGTTTTACCAGTATTACCAGTACACTAGACTCCAATAGAAGTTATTTTTGGTAGTTTTCCCTGGACTCTAGGCATATACACTTTGCCAGTATGTAAGACTGGTTTTGTGTGCTCAAGGTGTATTGCATGGTCTGAGGCCGAAGCTATTCCAAATATTCAGCTATTCATAATAAAGGGTGATAACCAAAGTGCCAAACAAGAGTTGTGCTGTCCTGCAATGGCCATGCCCTTTTTTTTGGACAATGTCTTAATGCTTTCAAGGCTTTCAAACCAGGAATCATAACTGTGTATTCTTACCAACCAACTTTTAACCAAAGCAGACCTAAGAACCCCTCTAGATGCAGCAGCAGGGCTTTTGCTTTACACAGCTGTTTCTGAGTGATGAAAATGTCCCAGTATAGATGGGGAAAACAGGCTCCGGAGTCTTGTCTGTGTCTTATAATTTTCCATTATGCTGTTGCTTTCCTGTGTTGAAAGCCCACAAAGAACTCGGTCAGGGTTCACTGTCTAACTTTAGATGTGTAACACTCTTGAACACTTTTTGCAAATAACTCCTGAAAGAAATGAAGCACACGGCAGAGCAAGTCATAGGTTCTGAACTGCTCACAGGAACTTGGAAGAGTTCTGGCACAGAGAGTACAGCAACCAATAAAAATCAATATTTTCAATGGTCAAAAAAGTTAGTATAAAATGTTAAAAATATAATATAGCCATGTCATATAATGCATATGTTGCAGAATGACTCTATATTGATATTAATGTTGTGAAGATTAATTTTTTGGGAAAGCATGCAGATGATAGAAAACTGAAATGTCACTAAATATTTCTGCTTAATGAAGAAATATAATTTCTATTAAAGAAAATGTTTAGTTTCTTTCATAAGTACCTAACTTCTGAGTTTATATTTCATAGATTATATGATATCATAAAAATGTAGAAAGAAGGTAGTAAAAAGTGTGAGAAATAGCAGCTACCAGCTTCTGTGGTGATGAATTTGCTGGATATATCACAGCTCAGTGATACAGAGAAGATATGAGGCTGTGCAAAATACAATCACTCCTGAAGAAGTTAATAAAATTCTTTCTCACAATTAACCATAACTTCTGTTTAAAGATCGGTAATATTATAGGAGGATCTATCTATCTATATTAAACCAAAATCAAAATCTGTCATAATATGGCTATAATTTTATAAGTCATTCACACATCTGAAAAGCAAATGAACAGACTGTCTTGGCTCATGAAATGTTTACATGTTAGGTTTATGGATATACTATCATTTTATACTTCACTGCCGATGATCTATGACTAGTACAACATGGTTCTTTCTTTGAAGCTATGAGTAATGGGTGAGATGATGTTCAGTTTATCATTTTATAAAGTCTTTATGCTCACAATCAAGTAGATATCCTTATTCTCACTACCATTTGTGCTGGCTTGAAGGCAAAACCAGCGAGAGACTCCAAGTCAGAAAAAACAATTTAATAGGAGAGGAAAAAAAGAAAAAAAAAAAAAGTAAAATAAAATAAAACACATGCAATGGTACAAAAGATCACTGACAGAGTCAGAATACAACCTGAAACCGTGGTGGTGGCAGTCCAGATGAAGTGGTCTTGTTGAAGTAGTGTTCTTGCAGAAAGGTCTGGTAGCTCTTGTCCTCTGGGAATCCAGTGGGTAAGGCTGCCTGTGCTGTCCCAAGGCCCCGATTATATCCAGGTGGGAATGCTTGGCTCCTCCCCCTGGGCGGAGCATCTCACAATGGACTGATATCATTTTATCAGTTTTGCAATGGGTCCTTGATTGCCTATTAAACAGAGATAGCTCCTGGGGAGAGTTATCTATGAGTCATGCAGGACGGTATTGATGGGCCATTAACAGAAGATAGTCTGGAGGGAGGGGGCACGGGAAACAGTGGTGCACAACAACATTTCATGTAGATGGTGATAGAATACATACTTTGGGCACATTTTACATTGTAACCTAGGACACCATTGAAAGCTGAATTCTGTATTGTTAAGGATAGCTTGACACACGCAAGTCAAAAAGCCTGTGACAGAGACTTTTAATACAGTATTAATGAAGATCGTGTGGCCATCAGAGAACAGGTGTCTAGTGTAAGCTAATTGTCCAAACTCCATAGATGAAGAACAGCAGAAAAAACAGACTTTCTCTATCTGTGTTAGAATTCTAATTTTAGGTGTTCACCCAAGTAGTCTGTGCATGGGTTTGGCTAGCAGACACATGATTTTATATTTCTGAAACACTGAAAATTATGATTTGGTTAAGGTCTAGACTCTGTCTGTGTTTTACTGATTATCTTTCCTGCAAGGATACAAAATTATTTCTGCACTTAGGGGGATTTTATAATTCTGTCTTCTTTGGAAAAGTCATAAAGGGATTCAAGATTGTCATGTGAAAGGGGGTTTTCTTGTACTTTTTGTATTTAATTGGTCTGTCAATGCCCCAGAAAAGCCAAGCCCCCTGTGCCGGACCGGTCTGTTGATGTCCTGTCATGGGAAATCTACTGAACAGTGTTTTGTGTCAGAGGGCAGTTCAAATATTGTTCAGGGACATGTTACAACAGCATGTTGGAGTCAAATCTCTTACTACAAACTAGAAAGAAGTACCTGCTCCCAGATCTCAGTTTTATTATGTTATCTGCTGCCATTAACTGCTATTGCCCTTGAGGGACTCATGCTAAACTGTTCGCAGAGTAACAGACTTTATTAATAAACACACTGATAATAAGAAATTGTGATGAGTTAAGGGTTGAAGATTGCTGATGATAATAACTGACTGCAAAAGAAAATTTGAAGCAATATACAGGCAAGTTCCAATCACCAATGAAAACCATCTTGAGTTAATAATTCAGTGCTCATGGAGGAAGGTTCTTACCCAACAGGTGTCCCTATGGAAGAGAAGACCAGTTCAGCAAGTTGACTGATCCCAGAATCTACTTCTGTAACTTTTCTCCATCCCTAATTCACTTTTATGTATTTCTTTATATTTAGGTGGAACTGATTGTTTCCCATCATACATATGTTACTGATTGGTGTAAAATTCTCTCACTTTGCTGTTAAAGATATAGCAAATAAAATAGAATGCGTGGTTGGTGAACAGTAGTCATACTATGGCAGCAGGTATCTTGGGGGCAGGTAATTTTGGGATGGAGGTGTGAGTTAGTGTTACAATTAGATAATAATGAACTGAGTTCATCTGAAGGGAGCAATAGCCCCACAGTTGCTAGTTCAGCAGCAAGACATTCCCTGGGCTGACAGCTGCTATGTGCTGCGTCAGACTCATGGCACCAGCATGATCCCAGCCCTGCAAGGATTACAGCAGAGCCTGACTGTGCTGTTTCTGCTCTGCTCCATCCTCTGTTTCATCCTTCAGCATGTGCTTAAGGTTGCAGCCTGTGGGGAATGTATGTGGGGAATCATCACGGAACAGATTTCACGTATGGCAACCAGATTCCATCCAGGAAGTAGCAATTACATTTCACCTTATAATTTCTGTCCTGTTATAACTTCTGTTAGAATGTGACTATAACTTACCAGTTTTCACTCATTTTACCCCCAGCCATCTTCCCACAATGGTGGAGGAGCTTCAAGCATGGCTCAAAGATCAGTCTGAGATACTATACCTCCTACAATATTATTTCACATGTGTTCAGTGGTGACTAAACTCCACCAGGACTCTGTATGCTCAGTCATGTACTGAGTAGAATTCCAGCTGTCTGAGTTGTTGAAGGTCAAGTTTGTATTTTGCAGCTAGATATACAAAATTGTGAAACCTCCTTTATGTGTATTTGTAGTGTCAGCCTGGAAGGATATATCAAAGGTCTAAGGATATTTCATATGCAGCATCCTCTTAGAATTTGGAAGCTGAACAAACAAAAGAGAAACAGCGCAAAGGTTAATACTATAGTAAGAGTACGTGAAAGGGAATAGAGAAGTAGCAGCTCAGCAGTTGAACTCTACCCTCGTGGCCTTTGCGAAAGGTGGAAGGTTGCCTGGGACAAAGTGGTCCCAGATGAGCACTGATATTTTCCAGACCAAGTACCAGAATCCTATGGAAATTACATTTCTTTCCAATTACATGGAAAGAGAGAATACAGTGTGACCAGTTCAGCATCTGAAGTGAGAAATTGGAATGACTTAAACTATTCTGTCAAATCTAGTCTTATAACTGATATTTCTGTTGCATATCCTGCATTTGCCTAAAATAGAGACAGCAAATGGAAAGATTACTTAAGATGGACCAAAGTCAGCCATCAAAGGCTATGTTGTAACTTTGCATCATCCTTTCATTCCCTAGTATATCCACATTCTTTGGAATGTAAAGATTGTGGTAATATATGTATTCTCTGTGCAGAGAGAATAAACCTATAAATTCTGCTGCATCTTTTTATCTATCTATATTTTATCTATATCTGTATCTATCTATATAATCTATATCTATATCTATATCTATATCTAATCTATCTATATCTATATCTATCTATCTATCTCAATATAATGCCTAGGAAGAATTTCAATAATCAAGATTACTATGACTATTTTAAGGCACTTTGCCTTTCACAGTAAGAAAACTCAGTGTTTGTACCTGATACTATTTATTTTTCTGAAGCTTTGTCTCATTCTTCATTCCTCATTTTACAGAAACTCTAATGATGTGTCATCAGGGAAAATACCAGTTAAAGTAAAACAACACCCCTAATGATATTTTCTAACTTACCTGGCTTTAAAATAACTTTATCTTATCAGAGACTTCTTAAGTACACAGTTAAATGGGGCCACAAATTTTATTTTCATATTCCACAAGTTTATACTAAAAACTCTGAAACTCCTGTAACAGCTATATTTAGATGGCTGTTAGAGAGATATTACAGCTCATATAAATATAAATTTATATATTTGTGTTGAATTCCATTTGACAAATAGTTTTCACAAAACTAAGTTTAACAGGATACCTTTGAAATTTCTGGCTTCAATGAAAATGGAACACATAATTTCAAATTAACATAAAGCAGATAAAGCAGACATTACTAGCCAATTAGTTCAATACATTGCCAACAACAGTGGTAAATACTGAATGTGAATCTTTACTGAAAGCAAGTGAATAGAATCAGAGGAGTGATTTGAGGTGCTGAGGAGCCAAACTTCTCAAAATTCTCTCCCTGAGTCTATAATTGTGTTTTAGAAGATCACCAAGGCAGAGGCAGTGTCTTCACAGGCTAGTTAATAAAGGAAAAATCTGACATTCAGTATCTACAGATGTGTTGCAATGAGGGATTTCAGAATTTATGTACATGACTTTAAAAAAGTCCTATTATGGAGGGGTTTTGAGCCTGTTGATTGATGATTTTGCTGTAAGAGACAGTGAACAAACTTTACCTGTTCATCATACCAATGCTATTCACATTCCTCCCTTTTGTTGTTCCAGTACTGAGAAGTCCTACATTTCAGTCACTCTTTGCAGGGAGTTCTTTCTCTACTTTGAATCAGCCCTGCTTTTCTCCGATTTTTTCCTGTTTTCTTGAAATGCACAAGGTATGAATGCACAATAGCAGACTTCAGTTCGTTTCTATCCCTCTCCTAATAATACCTGGTGTCCTATTTCCATTATCAAATTCTTCTGAACAGTTGCCTAATGTTTCTATTAGAATCCCTTATTATAACCCAAATTTTTAATTTTCCAGCAGCTCATAGCAAAACACTGTTTCTATTAGAATCCCTTATTATAACCCAAATTTTTAATTTTCCAGCAGCTCATAGCAAAACACTGTATATTTGAAGCTGGGATTGTTTTAATCTATGTGTATTTATTTTTATTTATCTGTATTTTGTTTTGTCTGACATTTTGTTAGAAGGACTTTCTGAGGTAATCCACAATTGGCTTTTGGGAATTCTCCCCTGAATCACTTAATACCATCATGCACCCCTCTCTCACCTGTTCAGAATATATCATATAGCCCAGGTCCTCTTAGACCTCACATCTGGAGGCAACCTACCCCCAGTATGAAAGTAGAAAATGTTTTCCACTGTATGTTTCATACTTTCTTCTCCTTCTTTAATGAAAAAAAGTGTTATGTAAGATTTTTAAAAGTTTAATTATCCTCACCAAAATTAAGTTAATTCATTTTAGGCTGGAGCAGTGTTGTGTGTTTTTGAGAGACTGGACTATTTGTGACTAATGACTCAAACATTCAACCCCTTACAGTAATTATCCAGACTATTGGTACCAGTGGTTTCAACAATGCGCTGGCTGCTTTGCTCCATGCGCAGAGTGTCTTCCCTAGTGGAGAAGGGCAGGCACACCTGAGCATACAGAGAGGGTTCCCAGATAAGGGAAGAGGCTGATAAGAGGAAAATCCTGTAAATTCTTCTTAGCATGTCACTGTGCTCCCTTACATAGTGACTCAGCTGTGAAAACTCCCCTCTGAAGTACAGGGACATTCACATGTGGGATGAAGATACTCATTTTAGCTGATAGACCATGATCTATTTAACTACTCCTGGTGTAAGAGACAGCTGCAACATCTTAGAAGGTATCAAAGACTCACAAAATGTCCCTCGATCCAGTATTATATAATCCAGAGGAGGTACATCCAGGGGGTGTTTCCACCCAGCCTCAGCATAATATAAACCCCATGGGGTTGGTGTTTTGTGGACTCTTTCCTCCCACCACATGATGGATACAGTCTGCAGCCTCTGAGAAGTAGTTGTAATCTATGGAGTAGTGATATTTTTTCTACTTAATCTGTTTCTCTGTCGCACTTTTTCTCTGCCTCCCTCTCACTTCCCTATCTCTCTCTCTACGTCACATTTTCTGTTAAATAAAATCCATACTATTGACTTTGGCATATGGTCTCATTTGCACCCCAATTTGGGCAGAGGAATCTCTAAGAATATAAATAATTGGATGCTAAGAGTGTTATAGAATTTAATGAAGTTACAGAATATTTCTAAATTAACATTTACTTCGGGCACTTCAATATTTTCTACTAGGTTTATATTTCTGCATCCAACAATTTTTAATATCACAAAATCTACATTTTTTTGCAGGTAAAATTTTATTTTCCAGCATTCACTGTGAGAATGCCATGAGGACACAGTTCACTGTTATACAGACATAAGATATGCACTGTTTTTTTGACAGACCATCCTAATTCAAACTACAATAGTCAAATTTTCTGATTCAGATTTCCCTCAGACAAACAGACTAACCCACCCAGGTATACAGAAGTAGAATTAACATTCAGGTACCCAGATATCTTTGCTCCGTTGGTTGTTTCCATCATAGCCTAATCCTCTGATGCAGACTGTTCTGCTTTCAATAAACTCTCATGGTATTTCTTATAATAATATAGGTCCCTTTTATTTTCCAAATTTCCCTAACTAGATCTGGCAATTTTATCAAGTGGCAATTGCCTCTGTAATGCTTTGGCTTCCTTAAAATTGTGTGTGCATATGACTAAAGCTTGAAGGCTGTAGATATGTTTCTGTAATGTACATGAAATTGTTGCAGTACTGTACAGTATGTTCTACTCACACACTTTAGGAAAAACAGAAGTTCAACATTGCAGCCAAACTTTTATTTAAGGTCTGCATTAAATACTTTCAGATAAACAACTAGCATCAGATATTTTTGTTTTCACAAAGTAATAATTTCCTGTTGAGATATTTGGTTTATATCTTCATTGCAAAGCCCAGACTGATATAGACCATCTTGTCCAATCATGGTTACTCATGTATTCAAGTAGAATTAGGTTCTAGTAAATCCACTTAGATGTTTGGCAAGCTATTTTATTTCTTTGTCAGAAATATATTTTACTGCAGACTCCTATTTTAATCTTTGATCAGGAATATGTTTAAGATATTTCCAACTTTATGGAAACACAGGAAATTAGCCACTTCAGAGGAAATATTTTTAGAGGAATCCTTAAGGGGAAATTTCATAAATTTGAGGCCAAGGACATGTTTTTAAGGAGTGAATATTTTTTTTATGTGGGGTGATAGCTGTTTTCATCAGTGATGCCACAAAAGCAGTTGAAAATTAAAGTTTCAAGCTCTGATTCTCTTCTATGCAAATTGATGGGAATTGTGCAGATGGCTTCCAAAATCTAGTTTCAAATAGGATAACTGCCTTGCAAAATTGATAATTTGTAACTAATGGCTTGAATAGTTCTAACACCACTTAGAAACTATTCATCTTTTAGAAGAAACATGCCTTTCCTTCACATCTTGGGTTTCCTCCATGGAAGTCTTCCAAGGAAGACCTTCTTTGAGGTCTTCCTACTTGCAAGTTCTGTTCAGGAGCTTTGTTTCTAATAAAAGTAAATATGAAAACCATAACCAAATACTTCTATTTAGAGAGAACAACATTTTCATACTAAACAGAGGCAGTCTTGGATTTTGATAATTTAAATCTGGGATTGTGTACTAGATATAATGTTTCTAACTGGCATTCAAATTTGGTTATTATATATAAACATGCAATTAAGATGAAAGCTTGTTCTGCAATACATATTTCCCCTTTTACTGTAAACTACGTTCAGACAATTTCAATTTGATTTGTAAACAATTAACAAGAGCTTTAAAATATATATATTTAGAAGCTGAAAAAATGTTAATAATTTGCTAATGGTAATTTCTCCAGTAATTTAATACTCAGAAACAGTGGATTCAGGGCAATTTAGAGCAGACTAGGTTCTAAAAGAGATACCCTCTTGTGAGAAGTTACTTTTATTTTTACTTATGACTCAACATTATGATTGCTATGGATTTCCCCCCATTTTTTCCCAGTTCCTGCGTTAGATCCTTAGAAGAAAATAATTTTCATTATCCATCTTAAGAATATCTGGTAGCAAAATCCAGCTATAGACGTCAGTAATTTAAGGCACAATTTAGATCTCCCACTAGTGGAATGGAAAGATCTATTCCTACTTTTAAAAGTAAAATTTAAAATTTAGTATTATCGAGAGGATAATTACTTTTTTCCTTAGTGGATGGGCAATGGGTGTGATGCTGCAGATTCTCCTGTTTGTTTCACACATATGCAAACTTCAGATACCTGGGTAACTGGTTTCTGGATCATGGTTACACCTTGAATAGCAACAAGAAGATACTCTCTTTCCCTGAGATTATGTTTTAGCTTTTTCAGCTCTAGTTTACATAGCCTAATTTAGGGCTATATCATGTCTCAACAGAGTAAAAATTTTCTACTTATAGTTCCATTATTTTCTCCGTGACAGAATTTAACAACATCTTCATTTAAATGCTATTTTTTCTTTCAGTTAACTGCAGAAATAACATGCTTGAAGACAAATATAACATTTCAAGCATAATAAAAAATACACCAAAATTCATGCAAATCGTCCAAATCAGTCAGTAACTTCACAAGACAGGAAAAACATATCAGAAGTGAGTAAACAGTGAGAAACACCATTGGTGATTTATCACAGAAACATCACTGCCGACTTTACTGCAGATAGATAAAGTGGGATGGAGGGGGGTTTTGTGCCTTTTTGTTCCTCTTTTTTACTGTAGTGCATCAAGTAACAGAGTATAAATGTATCAGCTCAGTATCTTCACAACAGACGTGTGTTTTGTATTCTCAAATTCAGATATAACCAATTTTCATTTCCTGGCTCTTCCACTGTCACACGAGCTAACCAATGGCATGTTATTTAATCCATCTGGGTTTCTATGGAATTATCTTTCTTACTCTCCATGCCTATGTTAACTTTAATCATTAGGTAGGCAAAAGAGCTATTGCCTCTTTTTTTTTTTGAGCTTCATCGACAAGTGGGGTTTGTTGTAGTCCTGTCAGATCTGGGGCAAGGTAAATTCATCATCCTCTCTCTGAATTTTATACCTTGAGCCTATTTTTTTTTAAGGATTTCTATGGACAGAAGAAATAAAATTAGGAAATAGAAAACTAATTTGTTAATGAACTAAGAAAAGGACATGCTGAGAATCATATATTGACACAGATATACCATATTTTAATCCACATTCATTAGGAAAACCATCAGCAATATTATAGGAGTCATATTTTTCACAGATAATATCAAAGCTATTTTAAACGAAATTTGTGCCATCAGTGTGGTTCATTACTATACCAGGGCCTTAATCTTTCATTATTCATAATTAAAACTAGATTAAGTTTTGTTCTGGGTCTCTTATAGATTTGTCCAAGGTGACAGCCATGGGGATTGCTCTATATTAGACAGTACTGATAGTACTATAAGTTTGAATGAGGCTTTAAAAAAAATATAATACACAGTTTTAAAAAATATATATTTCATTAAATAACATCTGCAGAATGGTACTAGCCACTGTGGCCCAAGTAAAACCAGTGAAATCTGTGAAGCTACAGCCATGCTTTTCCCTCTTACATTATAATGTATTCCAGTACTTGATCTGGCTAACTTTTTATCAAATAAAAGGAAGTTCTGTCCAAAAAAACCTGCCAAAATATATGTCTCAATGCTTTTCAAAGACTCATTTCTCTTTCTTTTATTAGTGGTCAGTTCTCTGTGGAAGGATCTTGGAGCTGCTTGAAGTGAGGTACTAGTGAGAGAGGTTCTTTTCACTTTAACTCCTATAAGTGGAAAAGAGGAAAGAAAAGAGAAAAGAAAAGAAAAGAGAAAAGAAAAGAAAAGAAAAGAAAAGAAAAGAAAAGAAAAGAAAAGAAAAGAAAAGAAAAGAAAAGAAAAGAAAAGAAAAGAAAAGAAAAGAAAAGAAAAGAAAAGAAAAGAAAAGAAAAGAAAAGAAAAGAGAGGAGACTCACATGCTGAAAGGATGGAGGTTTACTGAAATCCAAGGAATAAAATTTGAAAGAGAAACTACAAAGTGGAACTTAGGGAATTTTATCAATCATTGCAGCAATTTAATTCTCATAACAAAATAATTCTTCTCCCAAATTAATATGAAGTGCCATTTGTAACCCAAACATGGGCAATGTGAAATCAGCACAGCAGTAAATGTAACTCTTGTTCAGCCAACTCCCAAAATATTTTGGGATGCAATCAGGATAGCTGGATGATTTTCCCTTCTGGGAACACTGTTCATACTATACCTACTTTCTGTAAATTCATGCAGGCTGGCAAATGCACTTGGTTGTTTCAGTTAATTGGACAATGGTCTCTTGATGCAGAATGAAAACAAATCCAATACTTGATACGTGGAACACTGGAAGTTTGCAAGTGGTTGCTCTTTTTGGCATGTTTCATCAAAAAAAATACATTTATATTTCTATAAATATGTAATTGCTACACTGCGCTGGTCAGCTATTGCTTTTAAGTAACTGAGTTCTGATTAACATGCTAAACCTGCAGTAGTGATACAGACAGGTTACATCTAGTAAATAACACGTCATTGTTCCCCAACTTAGGACAAAAGGGGAAAAAAATTGTAAGTTATAACTCTTCTGTTTTGCTAGGGGAATAGCCTTTAAATAGATGTCTGGTAGGTAGGATCAGACTCCTTTTCAAAATTCATGATCCTTAACAAAGATACGTCACTTGATAAAGTATGAAGCTCTAATAAAAAAAAAAAAAATTGATTAAAATGCAAACGTACAAGTCTGAGACAGTGTAGAACAGTTTTTGACTGTGGTATTAGGAAAAAAGAGATTTCTTCCCCTCCTCCCTCCCCACCCTTTTTCCTCAAAATCTAGGGAAGGAAAACAGGTAACAGTCATCCAAACTTGTTTACAATGAGAAACGGATGTGACTTATTCTGGAGTGTTATTGTATTATTAATAAGAGTTTGGTATCTGTAATATTCCAGATACATATTTCCCAGGTATACTCAGAACACAGAAAGCTTGGGAGTTCTGCAAGTATTATAGTAAACCTCTGGTTACTTTTCATGGTGATGTCAGGCTAGAATTGCAAGCTAGTGGTACAGGAAGGAGACCAAAACAGGTCTCTAGGCAGCTGTTCTGCTTCAGTGGAAGAGAAAGGGAAGTACTTCTGATGAGGGCTGAGAAATAACTGAGCAATGGCAGTCTAATATCTCACTGTATTTGTTTTCTGGTGCAACTCCAGTGTTTGCTTGCACTTCTGCCAGAGTATTGTGACAGAAGTATGAGACAACACCACAAATGTGGAGTCAAGGCATCAATTTTCAATTATGTTGTTGCTGTCCAACTTAATCAGATAAAGTATTTTGCATGTCTCTCTTACAGAGGGTTACTGACCTACAACATGAATGTACCAATAGAGGCTTTTGTGGTGGTAGCTGAGAAATTAGGTGTCAGAATTGTAAGAAATAGGTCATCTCTGATTTATAAAAGAAATTTAGGAGAGCACAGCCTGAATTCTTGCATCAAATAACAACTTTCAAATGCACTTGACCATCTGGTAAAAAAATGCTCTTGCAATGGCAGAATGTTATGTGACCAAGTAAATACAAGTCTGCTGATGACAAAACTGCAGCTATGAATTACTTATTACTTAACTGGAAACTAATTTAAATGTATACTTTTTATGTATAATGAAGAGGAATCTCTAATTCTGAATTTCCATGTATCACTAATAAACTGGAAGACTAATTAATCAAATATTGCTTCAATATTAAATTGCTAATTTACCAAGCAAATTGTTTTTGAACTCTTGTGTGAAGCTGCCTGTGGCTATGTCAGATGATACTGTATAAGTTATGTACTGAAGTGTATTTTGACTGCCAGAATATTATAGTGTAGACCACAACACTAAAAATCCATGTGTGCTGCTAATAATATAACCCCAGAAAAGCTGACACCTTTTTTCTGCAGAATACTTATTGTCTTTCATGTAAAACAAAATTGTACAGATAGAGAAATTGAAGACACTGCTTTTAAAGTTGTTTAGGGTAACATATCACATTTTAGTTTCATCTAATCAGAGTGCCATTTAAAAACAAGAGCTACTAAATAAGAAGCTGGCCAAAGAAATGGGGAAAGTATAATAAGCAATTTAAATATCAAGCTTCAAATGTGGATTTTGAAACTCCCAGTAGAAATAGGGTGGAAGTTTAATCCTTGTCCCAGACTAAGGAATATTTTAAAAGCATGTTTATCAAAAATGTTGACCGTAATTCTTGAGTAATATGCAGTATCTTTGAATAGTAAGGAAACAATGATCAATGAAATATGTGTTATATTCTGAACGGGGGTATAAAACTGCTGTCATATGCAATGTGTATAGACATAATTTTAAAACAAAATAATATCATTAGATAACTCAAGATAGAACTCTTTAAACTAGTATAAAAGCATTTTGTTGCCAAATTTAGAGTCTTGCTCAGGTAAGACTTTTTCTTATCATGTATAGTATTTGAAAGGGAATCCTTATCAACCAGGAAGTCTAAATGATCTCCTTGTATTGGAGGTAGAAGTGAGCCTAAGACAAGTGCTCTTTCAGCACTGCTGTAGATATTTCCAGAACTCCATGGTTCAGAGGTGCTAAGTATAGCAATCAGATTTCACCTAGACTTCTCCATGATTTAATGGTCTTATACTTAAGCAAACCATAAAACTTAATGGTGGTGTTTGTGTTTAAAGCCAGAAACATACTTATATACTTTTCTGAACCAAGACCATTAACACCATCATTGAAATATCTGAACAACACAAATGAGGCAATAAATAGAACATTTTGTGGAGGCACTTTCCTATTTGTATTACCATCCCATTGATGCAAGGACAAAGGAGGAGGAGACTGAAGATAAGATTTTTTCCCTTTCACAAAGAGGCATGATGCTTTGCCCCACAAATAGTTCCAAATGAATCATAGGGAGCATGCTTTAGCTCACTATGATTAAACAAACTATCATAGTTTGGCTGGAAACGGGTTTCAGAAAACTCACACAGGAAGTTTGTGTCAGATCCTAACCCCACATTATCTGACTCTTAGCCAGTGCTTCAACTTTAAGACAATCTGAATTGCCTTAGTTTCCAATATCCTTTTCCAGAAGGTGAATATTCTTTTTCCTTTGTGTGACTTTCAATAATTACATCAAGAAGATATTAGCAAGAGGAGGTGTGAGAGGAAGGAAAAAAAAAAAATAGTTTCAGTGTAATAAAGGCTCAGTATTTTAAGACTGAAAGTTCCTTAGCCTACTCACAAACTTCTGGACTATTGCCTTACTTTTTATTCATAAAATATGAATTTTCAATCTGGTAGCTGGAAAATGGGAAGATGAAATCAGGTGTCATTGTAGACTGCATAGATTTTGAAGAGCCAAATTCAAACAAAACAATTTAAGTTTCAGAGATTATTACTGTTATCTCAAAATTAATAGACATGTCTATTTTTCATTTAAAAAAAAGATGGGTTTTACTAAGTCCTAATTACCTTGTTTGATGGGACACTGACATAATTGAGTCTTTTATTTACAGTTGTTGTCCAGCACTTTAAATCTGAAAAATGCTTACTTTTGTTGTAAGCAGAAACGTGCAAAGAGCATGGTTTGTAACCTCATGAGTCCTAATGTCAGTATCATGTTGGAGCATCTGAATCGCAAGAATCCATTCCCCGCTCACAGTGAGAAGGGAAGCAGTTGGCCGCTCATCCGTGGTCACTTACTGAATACAGCCAGTTACAACCACACACACCCCGATGACACCTTGCAAGATGAGAACTTGATTAAATCTGCTCACCAGTGTAGCCATAGAGCAGAACGGAAAACTTTTCTTCTCAGGGCCTGAGTCGTAGTTAGCAGGATAATTGGAATTGATCAAGGACCTTGTTATGCTATGGACTCAGCTGCTCCAATATTCAAAAGCTTACATGAAAGATTTTAAAATTTACTTGCCATACAAGTTGCATTAATCAGTAAAATAAAGGAAACTGTAGTCTTTCAGAGTGTATTATGGCCATCCAGGAAATTAGGACTAGGGGTAAAGAATTCTGTTTTGGTTTTACAGGATAATTGGCAGGCAGACAGCAACTACTGGAATCATAATTTGACTGTGATGGGTACACATCTACAACCCTTGCAAGGTCCTTGACAAACACTGTAAAGTACAGCATGGAAAAGCGCAAAGGTCTCCCCGAGTTTCCTCGTTTGCAGATTATCTGTCACTGTCCTAAAGGGGGCAGCTCTGTATGGCTCTAATTTTGAGTGGAACATGGTGTAATGGAGTAGCACTCTGCCAGCTCACAGCTCAGGTTTTCCTGTACTTTTCCTCCTGCAATGACACTTGGCTGAGTTAAGCTGAAATGTCTGTTATGAGCATGACCCACTTTGCTTCCTCAGCAGCAAGGAACTGGCCTTGCCAAGAGAAGCTCTTCTCCCTGTACAACTGTTCAAACTGGGACAGATCTGTGTCTGGTAGTATGTCAGCTGCAAACGGAGCTGAGCATATCAGCAGGTTGGAGACCTACTTTCTATATCAGCGTAAGCAGACTTATAGTCACTTTTTATTTTATGAATAATCTTGCATAGAATCCTCAACACTGTGTCCCAAAAGAAATTTGATACTACAGAGCTGATGAGGAGAAGTAAACCTGTCTGCCTTCTTTTAGGTTTCTGAACTACTTTGTTCAGAAAAAAACATCTGCTTAAGTACCAGTTTGTTATATCATTATGATTTATTTTTTTTCTGGACGTTATCCATCTGAGAAAGAATTCTAAACTTGGTAGTACACCGTGGGTGTTCTCACTTGTGCCAAAAGGATTGTACTACCAAAGCCAGTCATAAAAAGGCTTTATTTCTAATGGGTGGATTGTGTGTGTAGTAAAACAATATTATTTTTTATCTGTTCACAATGATGCATCTGTTTTATGTCTTGATTGGAACAGCAGAAGTACTATTTTATATTGAATCTCCAATTTTGCTATTTTATCCTCTTTTTCTTCTGTATTGTTCATGCGATGAGCTCCATCTTGTTTGAGGAAAACTTCTCTTTTATTAGGAGGGTGTGCTAGAAATCTGTCTTTTAACTGGCATAATCAAATATTAGTATACAGCATAAAATGACAGACAAGTATCATCTGAGAAGACAGAATATGTGTATTTCTTCTCCTTTCCAGAGAAGAAAAGGGATTTCTGCTACCTTGTTTATTAGGAAAAAAAAAGGTTTTTTACAAAGAAAGTTTTGTATATTTTCTCAAGGGACCTTTTTAGATTTTTCAAGACATAAGTAACATCATATTGTAGTCTTAGATGTGCCAAATTGCTGTTGCAATATCATAATTATCACCAAGTAAGGCCTATGTTATCATCTCTCATCTTTCCACCTGATGTCCTTAAGGCTTCAAAATAAAGACTATCCTATGTTAGTCGGACTTAGTTTGGGTTTAAATGTTTCGGGGTCATAGAGAAAAATGTACACTGTGGGCTCAATGAAAGAAGCTGGAAAATTAGGAATCTGATGTGTTTTCTTGATCTTCCCCTTCCCATATGCATTTTCTCTTGCTATCTTTCTGGTGCTTCGTTTGTTTCATTTAACAGCGTATCAATAAGTCATTTTACATTTTTGCAGATTCCATATGTAAGCATAGAAACAAGCAAGGTTTGGGTGAAGATGAGTCAAATACGGACATCAGGCGAGATAATAGGTAATATTTTATAGTAAGGAAATTCTAAAAGTCTGAAAAGTTGTGTTAAGTTGTATTCAGGGACATACTCTTCATATGTGTGCCCCTGAATACGGATAGCTTTTATCAGGTTAGCAGTCTCTGGCTGCACATCAAAAATATGTTGGTGCAGTCTATAATTATCAGTTCTGTGTTTTGTTTAAGCCAGGTAGCCATGCTTTGGAGCACAGAACAAATGAACTCTTTGTAGATTGTTTTGTTTTTAATCTCAGAATTATCATTACTTGCTACTTTTACAGATTAAAGTCTATAACTATTTGTAAGGTAGCTAAAATTGTATATACCACTACAATTTTTTGTAAAGTCCTGTGAGGACCTAAATCCCTCTTACAGAAATCCAAATATTGATTGAAATAATCATAGTTTCTCTTTTGTTGTCACCACCCTATATTTATACACAGAATGCAAATGAATGAGAATAAAGAGCAAGGAATGTGAGTAACCGTGATGTCCCATATTTCCTCTTTAGTCAAGCCCACACGCATTTTTTCATTTCTGCTCTCCAGTACCTGATCAAATTCACTAGCATTGGGACAAGCTGTTCTCAGTTTCAGATGTAAAAACAGGAAAAGGAAAAGAAAGAATAAAAATGTGTATAATGAAGGATAGTACTTAGCTACCAGTAAGCACAATTTCCATGTGTTTCTCATGCCAGGAGGTGTTTATGTGAGTGTAACAAAAATAAATATTGGGGGAAATCTCCAGGTGTTCCACAGTTTTGAAATCAGGACACCTAAACACATCTAGCTGTTTTTAAAATGTTTGTCTACCATCTAATAATAATGAAGTATTAAGAGATAATTCTTACCCATTGCTACAGCATTCAGTGTGGTCATTGATTTCCTCATAATCAACCACAAGTACAATGGTCTTTAATTCAACACTTTACCTTTTCAAAATGATGCATGACAAAGGCTCTTAGAGTAGAAGCATGAAATAATGCTGTGATTTTAACCATATAGTTTATTTTCCTTTGTTGGGCGATTTTCTAAAGCGGATTAAAAGCTGCTTGCCAATCTTTCAAATGCTATTATATATTGTTCTAGAGATAATGTTCTTTTAAAGTCTGAAACATGTCTTTGCAGATCAGGGAAGACACAAATACATTTGAAAACTAACTAAGAGAAAGTGTTACACAGGAAATGCAGCAACTTGTTGCTGACCCATATGCAGAACCTCACCACTGGAGCAAATCAGCAGAGTACCCAGTCTCATTAGCTGCCTCTGAGACCTGTTATGTGTATGAATCCCAGGCTGCTTGGGAATTTGCTTTTGGCTGTCTCCTGGGTTTCAGACTTGTGAGAACAGTGTAAGGGATATAACCCTGAGGGATGTTAACTGGTTAAGCTGAGTCCTAAACAGCTGGGCCAGAAAATGATAAAACAATGGCAGAAAGGCTTAGAATATGTAAAAATAAGAAGGGCATCTTCTAAATATTTTTTGATTACATATGAAGCATGGGGGGAAGGAATGTTTTCTTCTGTCTCTGCTCAGCCCACAATTCAACTCAGGATCAGAAGCTAAAATGACTGAGGATCTTAAGCAATAGCAGTGTCATAACTGACACAGGCAGATTTGTTTCAGCCTGGATACAACTGCAAGGCTAAATGGTTGCAGCTGTTTGCAGGTGACAGCTCTTTTTATTATTGTTATTATTGTTTATTTTCTGTAGTAAATTCATGCTTAGTTGCAATATTAGCAGCCATTTAAAACAGAAATTACTTTGATAAAATTATCATCATCAGAATATGTTTTTATCTATTTTCATGCTGGTTGGTGATTTTAGCAGAACATTAAAAACTCACCTATCAACTTTAACCCAAATAAACCATTTTCAGCTGTGCTCCTAAGTGAATTTCATGCAGTAAATAGACCGAGCCTTATTTATTTATCTTCCACTGAAAACAAGTTCAAAATACTGTAAAGGAATTTTTTAGCACAATAAATCACCCACAGCCTAGTGAGGGATATGTGAGAAGAATAAGGGGTACATAAGAAATATTCAAAGATCGCACTTTTAAAAAAGAAATGAAAACTCAACAAAACAGCTGGAATGTAACAGTGACATTATGCACCTGTTTAGGCCTGAGCATGAAGAAATTATGATCTGTTTTAAATTATTAATGAACTAAATTAATAAGCAGGGTGAAAATCCATTTCCGTTCCCAGGGAGAAAAGGCTTTATGCTTATATAGACAATTGTTCTCTCCAGCCTACTGAATGATGCAGAGGTTTGTGGAAATATCCTCAAGACAGGACATAAAATGAATTACTGAAGACTTGGGAATTATTTTCTAGGATTTTTTTTTCCTTTATCTGTTCTTGCCAAATTAACATAGACAATATTTTGTATTATTGCCAAGCGGTTATCATGAATGTAAGTAAGCCTTTTTTTGAGGCATTTAAAGCACCAAGTTTCCTTAGGAATTAACAACTATAAGAATCAGTACTTTTTGTTTGAGGGCTCTAGACTTTCTTTTGGAAGAACTACCATTTGATTCTAATTAATCCTGTTGTGTCAAGTGTGACTTTGCTGTTTGTCTATATCTGGTATAACTGCAGATAATGACCTTTCAATTCTTTACACAATGTAGAAGTTAGAACTAAATCTGGTGTGTTCCCTTAAATTGGCAGTGGCTGTGTCTCTACTCAAGGAATTTATACTCATGAGTAAATTAGATTACTGTTTTAAGATATACCAGTAATTCTCTTTCTAACTATAGAATGGCATTGGTTAAAAGAAGCACTGTAAATCTTATTTCCAATTAGCTTAAGCCCTATAAACATTCACTGAAACCCTACTAAATCTGCTTAAATTCAAAGACTGTCCGCAATTTGCCAGCTGGTTGTTCCTGTCTGGAGATTTAGCAACAGATATCTGTGGGATGGGGAAAAGCTGATTAGAGATGAATAATGAAGAGAGACCAAAACCCCATTAGGCAGGTCTGAAGGCAGAATCTAACAAATGACCCCAGGAGATATTTAATAGTGACCAGTTAGGCAAAGAGGACTAGGCAATAGAACGCGTTTCTTATGAAGGAGAGGGCAGAACTGTATATATTTGGCTTGCTTTGAGCTTCCCGTAGATTCAGTGACTTTTTACAGTAGGAAAAAACCCCTCATGTTTCAAACTGATAAATAATTATTTAGTTTATGGGGTTATATCAACGAATGACAGTCTGGATTTTCATTAAATTGACGTGGTTTATGAGTTTCACAAACAGTAATAAAAATAAGAAGTTACCCCCTCAAAATGGGAAGGACAGTTTGAGTAATATGTTCACACTGGAACAAAAATATTTTTTTTAAAAAAGTAAATCCTTACATTTCCTCTTATATTCACCATGCTGTCTGTGAAAAAAGAAAAAAAAAAATCACTGAGGCTTTTGCCAAACTCTCTTTTTCTGGGAATAAATTAAAAGATATATTGACGTCAAGAAGGGTCCACTAGGTTCTTGTGTCAGAACTATTCTGCTTTTGCTACAGCAAATTTCTCTACCAGTTCTCTTAGGTAGAACAACGTCCCCAGATGACAAAAAGCATCAACCATCCTTTGAGGTAAATCTCTTTTACATGTGCAACACTGGGAAGCTTTATGAGTAATATGTTAGCATTCAAACCTATTCTGTTCAAGTCATCATGTCTTGGTAAGTATTTAGACATTTCTGCTCAGGATTTTTTTTAAAAAACATCAACAACACATTTATTTTGCTATTTGAAAAACCTGTGGATGTATTTAATATTTATGTGTACATTCAAAGCAAAATTAATCTTTACCTGAGTAAAAAATCCATAGTTTTTTCTTTTTCTAGGATTATATTCTGAAAGAAGAAGCACACTGTTGTAATGCAGTGGATTTCATACTCCTAAAATTAAAAAATTAATATCTTCTCCTTTTCTGATTGTTCTGTCTAGATGCTTCCTGTGTAGTGAGAAGTTAGGAATTATGGGATTAGAATTCCACTGAGGTGTTCTGCTGACATCATAAGCCATACAGCTGAAGCTCAAGTGGTTTACATTGTCATTAGACTCCCAAGATAGATATGTAAAACTGTATAATTCATGGTGTGCCTGTTTGTTTTATATAATAATACACAGTCTGAGTTCCTGATTCAGTTCTTTATCCCACTGAGACCACCCCTCCTTTTCCCAAAACAGCTTCCTGACAGCACAATTGAAACAACATTTTACTATAAAACAAAAGGTATTGTTTTAATTGGAAGAAAAGATTGAGCATTTCTTTAGAGGAGAATATAAAAGTTTTTTATCTCTATGTCAGTAGAGATAAGAAAGATATATTTGGGGTTGAAATGCTGTTCATCAATACTAGATAAACACATGGGTTACTAAAGCAGCAGAATGTGACAACTTGGAAGGAACAAGCCTCTTAGGTAAAAGTACAGATCAAGCTGAACAGCTGTTCTGAAGGATATCTAGTTTAAGAGAATTCAACTATTTGAAAAGAAGGAAAGGTATTTTCAGATTCAACAAATGAGTCTGGGAAAAAGAATTAAAATTTGGGTTTTGTTCGAAAAAGCTGTTAAGACTTGAAATGTTTCAAATGGTAGGATGTGCTTTTCTGACTATGCAAGCTGGCATTAGAAAGAACCATTCTTCCAACATGTCCTCCAACCTTCTTGACCCAAATTTCTCTATTATAGAAGCTTTAGTGCTAAGTTAATACTAAGGAAAAATTCTTGCTGTTGCTTATGTGAAAATGAAAGTATGGAAATTTTAAATACTGATGATTTTCTTTTTTTACTCTCCAAGCCAATTGTCATAATTCTGTGGCATTAGGTAGCGAGACAGGTTTCACTTTTCTAAGTGTTGGATATTGGTGCAAGGAAGGGAAGGTGTCTGAAAATATGAAGCAATCAAGAGAGAAATGGGTAAATGCTCAGGCAGATGTTAAGACAGGCTATTTAAATAGAAAACAACATGCAGTGATAATTTAATTACTGTGTGGCCTTCTTCCTGTACTCTTAAAAAGTTGAATGAACAATGCATCACAAATCTCCTATGATCTCACCCTAGAAGAAGATATTTTTCATTAAAACCCAAACAACAGAGTAGCTCATAGCTATCACAGAGGCTGCTTCAGTATATTAAACTATTTTTAGAAGGTAATGGGATTTTATACTTTCAAACATGTTGGTCATGATAAGAAACCTTTAGAAATCCTTCTTTTAAAGGAAAGATATCAGCAAACAGAAAACAGAATAATTTCACATTCTAAAATGATACTCTTGTTTGTTAAATCTGTTTTCTTTTTGAAACAGAACTTTGGCAGATGATATAGATTCTTCTCTAGTTAAAGTACTGTGCTTAGATTGTTGATAAATTCATAGCACCCTCTCTGAGCAGTGATATAACTCAAAGCAAAGATCAGCAGAGAAAAAAAACCAGAAGAATCTTTTTTATGAAATGGCACCAGACAATCTTTCTTAAGGGAATATTTAAAATAGATGTGTTTACTTCTGATCAGCTTGCATGCCTGATAACAGTAAGCAGATTAAGTATATACAGAAGATCTTTTGTGCCTGCTTCACTTGAGTGAAAGGTATTATGTTTGTAAATCAAAGTCTAAATGCTGGCAAAGGGGACACAATGCATAATCCTATTGAAAGGTTTATATCTTTAAAAAGCATCTTAACATAACTGTAACTTGACCATTCCTCTAGTTCAGCTTCAGAAGCAGACAGGAGGAGATGCTTCACAATAACAAACCAGTCACCGTTCCTAAAAAACAGGGTTTTTTCAAAATCAATATATTTTTACCATTATTTTTACAAACTACAATATGTGTTAATGAGAAACATTTGTGTCTGTAAATTCAGATTTTAGCTACAATAAACCTTAAATCTTAAATGTGTAGAGTTATGGTAAAATAAATAAAATGTGGGTTTGATTTTTTTTTTTTTTTTTTTAAGACAGAAGAATACATATAATCTTCTATTTAGAAAAACTGTAGATTAAGCCAAAATCCTCAAAAATTTTGAACAGAGAGAAAATATTACTTGGAAAAATTTCTTGGACTTTATAATTTTTTTGCATATGCATTTGATTTTTGATTTTTTTTTCATTTTTCTCCTAAATTTGTAAAGATCTGTTCAGATTGGAGCACTGGAAACACCCCCTACACTAGATTGTTGACATGACTCCAAATAAAGTTACCAAAGTGTCTGGCTGTAATGTGCACTCTCTAGTCCCCAAATGTGAAAAAAACCCCTTGATTTTTGACTAACATTACTGGACCAAATAAGAGCTTAAGAAATTTATTATTTTATACTCTTAATTTCTTGCTTATTAAAAAAAACCCCAAAAACAACAAACAAATAAAAAACCAAAAACCAAGCATATTCTGTAGTAACATATAAAAACCTGTAGAGAAAATATTAAAGAAGTCTTGAGTTTGAACAGGATAGTGTAGAGAACTATATACAGAAAGATCAGAGAGGGCAGAGAAGAAGAGCTGCAATTTTTGAAGAGGAGAGCAGAGCTCCTGGAAATCTGAGAAATGGGAGAGAGATACCTCAAAAGAAAGATCTGATTGTAAAGGCCAAGACTCTGTGACGTAGTGTGGTGAGAAACAATTTCTGATTAGGAACATATCTGGAACAAGGAATAAATGCAGCTGCAAGCTCAAAGCAGCCTGGCTGTGGGCAATAAATTCGAGTAGGAGAGATTTGGCCAGGGACATCAAGAGTTTCTGTCCAAAATACATCTGAGCCTTAGCAAGAGACTGAAATAGGAAAACTAAGGCCTTAAAAGTAAGCTATATAATGATAAAGGCCAAGTGTAAGAAAACAGATGGTACTTCAATAGAGAAAGTTTGGACTGAGCAGAATGTAAAATAGCAAGCACAGAGACATATGATCAGTAGAGCACATTCCTTTACAAGAACTAATACAGAATCCAGTCTCTTAATTTAATCTGTGAAATATAGTGGCAAGTGTCTCAGGATCACAAATACAGGCGTATTTTGGTAAGTCTGTTGAAATGAAAATGTCTGGAGTCAGATGAGTCCTGCATGCATTTATACACAGGACAAACAATGTCAAATGTTTTCACATGATCAAGGCTACAGTCAGTAATTTAACTTGTGGTATAAGAAAATATTTAAATAGAAAAACTCAAGCTTATCCATTTCAAACTTAGCTCTGAGTTTTGTGGAGGTATTTTCCCAGCATCTGTTAACAACAGCTTCCAAAAATATTTTTGTCTAAGAAACTTCTGATTATTAGAAATAGATGGATACTGTACTCAGTGTGGGGAACAATAAATCATAAGGGATCAAAAAAGGATTGAAAAGTGAGAAGATGGCAGGATTATTTTCATTCATTTTTGTCATAGACATCTCTGGGATTTATGCAATTATAACATAAGCAACCAGGCTCTTTCCTGTACAAATTGTCCTGAATTTTGTATGCAGTTTCTAAACCCCTCTGCTCAGCTTTTCCTTTCAAGTCTAATTTGTGGAACTGTCATTTGTAAATTTACAGTCCAAAATTGAAGATGGTTTTGGACTGTGTGTATGGAATGTGTTGTTATCTCCTAAATAGTCTGGAATGGAGAGTTGCATCCTACATCAGTGCATAGAAGATCAATGGAATGGAGTTTGTTCTCTATGTATCATTCAGTTTAGTATGAAATGGAATTTTTTATGACATGAAGTTTGGGATGCAAACCAATTTTCAGTGAGTGATACAATTCTAACCTTAACATATTACTAACCCTGTTAAGTGACAGTGAGTACTGTACTTTTGACAATCACAAAAGATATCCCAGGGAAGAACACTAACGAACTTGAAATATTGATTTAACATGTTTAATGACAACAACAACAACAAAAAGTAGCAGTTCTATTAAATGAGGTGCTCAAAATCAGTTGTACCTCACTCCCTGACCTAAGGAGGGCTAGATTTCACTGAAATAACATACACAATTTGCTGTAACTTAATTACGACCACCAACTCTCAGGTTTCATTAAGCAGTCAAAAGTTTCTGTAGAAACCTTCTAAAGGAACAAGACAAGTATTCAGTGGCTGAGGCAATAAGCAGAGAGGATGGCTGTATCCTTAGCAACATTGTCACTAGATAAACACTTAACGGGGTTGAGTCCTGAAGCACATCTTCAGACAATCTGACACACGGACTTAAACCTGCTGGAGTGAATTTCCACTCCATTACACTTAAGTACATTTCTCATTGATACAATGGTGTCACCTATCTCTGTGGTATTGAAGAGTCTGGATAAGGGCATGAGAAGCTAAACTTACAAGTTTTCAGCAAGTGCTGCACAAGAACATCCTGTAAAAGTCAAGGATGCCTGAACAGCTTGTGATGGTACATGTAATATACTTAGCTGTAATTCCAGGGTGAAACCCTGCTGCAGTTTTGACCCATGCCTTGCTAAATTGGTTTGAGTTTACACTTTTTCTGTTTTTTAACACAAATAGTTATTCCATGATGATTTGGTTAAATTTTACAACAAATTTTTAAGGCCAAATGGAGTATCCTCCCCTCTGCACATAAAACTATAAAATGGTACTGTGAAAGGATTTGTACAAAAACACAAAAATATAAACGAGTATTTCTTCAGAGGTAATATTCTTCTGGACACAGAGATTTCTAGGTAGCTTTATTGGAGACCAGTATCTTGGAAAACAATTATGGTAGGAAATAAGGATCGACAGGTAACTTTAAAAAATACCCAAACATAGAGTAAAAGCAAATGATGATTGTGCTGAAAAAAGAGAAAACTGAGTGTAAAACCTACTATTAATAAATATTTTCTGCCTCAAGCTGTTTATTCTTCTTTTCTCCAAACACAAAATGTGTATTTAAATTTTACTTTGAGAAATATAACTTTAGGATAGTAAGACTAGTAATAGCACACAAACCCCACCCCCCAAACATACAATAATATAATTCATAGTATGTTTTCCATATTATGACTCTGCACTAACCTAGCAAAACATTGTGGTCCTTTCATTTTTCTCCTGTCTACATTTATTCTTTCTCCATCCCATATTTGTTTTAGATGTTTCTTAGCTATTAATTCCTCCACACAGCAACCACATATGGAATGGAAGGGTGAAGAAGGCCATAAGAATATATCAGCCTTCAAGAGGACATAAATACCTCACTGCTTCAGGTGCTGTTAAAGGTCACAAAGGTGAGAATAAACAAACACTGTGTGAGTGTTGCCTTTTTTTTTTTTTTTTTTTTTTTTTTTTTCCCTGTCAGGGCCAGCACTAAGTCTGCTCCCATCACTTAGCAAAGTACTGATGTGATAGTTGGGATAATATAATGCTTTAAAGAAATGGCATGGCTATCTGTTGTTACTTCTTTTGTCAGTGTCATGCAGTCACAATGTACAGCTGTAAATGAGGACCAAATTAGATGTTCTGGCTACTAAATGTTGGAGAGTCACAGAGGAGTTTTCTGGGCTGGAGTAAGATTTTTTAAATTATCTATTCTGTGAACTTATGGACGGGAAGAAGATTAATGACTATAAAATAAGTGCACACTTGGAGAATTTGACTGTGTGGTCCCTAATTAAACAGTTTACAAGATAAATTACCTATTTTCTTGTATTACCTTAATCCCATTGTTTCCCTGTGGTACATGCAAGTGTAAAACTTGTCCTTCATTATGGCAAGCTTTAGATTAGCTAAAAGTGAGACAGATCCTCAGGCACCAATGCTTGAAAAATTCTGTGTCTACTCAATGTAGTTTTGTTGAGCAGACTTGCCCAGATTAATTTCTCAGCTTACACAACATTGCTGAGCCTACAGAGAACAATGCCTTGTTAAATGACTTTTACAACTGACAGAATTGAACAGGTTTTTATATATATGGCTCAAGTAGGAAGCTTCTGAAATTTAAAATTTAATACTTGGAAAAATCTCAGATGCAGAAAAAGCTTAAGAATATTTACAAACTTAAAAAAAAAAAACGTTTAAAAAGTCAGGAACACTTTGCTTTAATGACAAACAAGAGCTCCAGGGGCTTGGAATTTAATTATATCCATATATCCATATCAATTAACTTCCTGTGTCTAGAAGCATCCAACCCATACATTCCAGTGTTACAAGAAAATCTGTTTTCATTTGGGAACCTTCATAACACTTAAAATGGACTTCATGTACACCCCCTGGTATTTTACCAACCTTTGTGTTGGCACTGAATACTACTAGGCAGTACAGAGCGGAGTGGAATTTTTCATTTCAGCTCCAATGTTTGAAAAGGCAGCGAATGCTCATAACTCCAGATGAAGTGAAAGGAACATGTAGATCTTTAAAACCCATAAAATTCAGCACAGAAGAGTACTTATAATGGCTGATGGCTGTGAGGATAGAAAGGGACAGCACTGTTGTTCTGACGTTACAAACACAAATAGATTTAGAGACAGAGATGATCAGGAAACATGTTTTCCTTGTTCTGTATCATTGATATTTCAAAATATTTCCCTCTTCCCATCAGGGTAAACGTTGAAATTGTGCGGTAATATAAAGTTTTAAAGGACAGGAACAGGCAGATCTGTTTCAAAACTCCTTGTACATTCAGCGGAGGTTCAGGAATCAGCCTTCTGCCTCCTGCTTATGCTTGGATTACAGCAGAAACCAAAACACAGTCTCTATTCAGCACCAGCTAGAGCAGGAAAAGAAATCTGAACCCAGGCTCAACTCAATTTTATAATCTCTTCCAGATTTTCCTCTCAAATTTTGAAAATGGTTTCCCAAACAAAAACTTACTGCAAAAATATAGTCCCTCCAAAGTATCATTAAAAACAACACCCCCCACCCTCGCCAAACCAATATCAAACCAAGATAGGGAAAAAAAAAAAAAATTAAAAAAGCAAGAGCTGGGTGAGATACAGGCTGAGAATGTGATGTTCTAGACAAACCATGACATTTTTCTTGATTCTGAAAAAAAAAAAAAAAAGAAGAAAGATGAAAATTTGGCCTTTTAAAATTTAACTAGGCTTTTATTAGTTGTAGAAAGCATTTGCACTTTTGCCGGTGACATTTTGGTTTCTTTAAACCATTTCATTTGCTAAGGATGATTACCTGAGCTTCAATCACACATATAATATCAGCTGTTTCTATTTATTACTGCTTTGCTCATATTGATTATCTTTATTCTTCTTCATAAAAATATAATAATTTTATTGAACTAGTAATTGCAGCAGAGTAACCTGGACTAAATATCAATAGTCTCCTGCAGAATCAGCAAGGTTATTCCTTGTTTGGGATCATTGGGATAAAGATAACAGGTACTTTTGTAGCACCTAATCATCCATGAAGCAAAGAGTGATAATAAGTACAAATTGAAATCCTTGGCATGCCTAAGGCATTTATCTTTGCTGACAACATTTAGAGTACATTGCTCTAAGAAGATGTTCAGGCAGTGAAACTGCTCATCTCAGTAGTGTCACCCTTTTCAAAAATAGCATCAGAAATGTCAGGTCTTTCTGGATCCTCATTGGTTTCAATACATCAAAAACATTATGTTCATATAAGACTTTGCTGTTCAGTCATTGTTTAAAAGAAGAGAAAATAAAATTTCAGATTTTTTTTTTTCATTTTTGTTGTTCTGCAATCAACTCCTGAAAACATCAAATTTATGAAAAGGTAAGAGTTCCAGGGATTCTGCTTTTCTGAAAACAAATTTAATTTACTATTATTTTCCATTTTTCTGTGGTGGACAAGACACTGAATCAGCAAACCAGAGCTGGATTCAGTTAAAGGGGTTTCTTTGTCTATTATTTCACTGAAATTTAGTTATTTAGAAAAACCTTTCAAACACACTTTTTTTTTTAGTAAAGCATAAAAAAGCTGCAGAAATAATACAATTTTTAAAAGATAACCTTTAGATGTGAGCATGTAATTCTCACACTACAAGATTGTCCTAATACATCTAGACATTCTTTTTCAGCTGTTCATGTTTCTTGATCTTCCCATGAACGTACCTGAGAACTCCATGATTCCACTCCTAAGTAAACCTCAATCACAGTACACTTGGACCAGAGTGTATTTTCTTAGCAGCACTTTTGATGACTGTGTCAAGGGGCATCTTCCCCCTTCTCCCTTTAAGCTGACATGGATCCAAATTGCCAAGATTTGCAGGTGTTGAGCTTTAGCTGTAAAGTGTTTGCCCACCCACAAAGAATTCCTCTGGAAACACATAGATATTGCAGCAGCTCTCCAGCTTGCTCTTGAATATAACAGCCACTCAGGGTCACTTCATGATAACAAAGCCAGAAAGGAATCCTGAGGAAGTCCAGATTTCCTTAAAGCACCTATTATAAATTAAATAGCCCCCTTTTTACTCTATTCAATTGCTTCAAACTTCTGGCTCTGTTATAATGTGAATAAAGCTAATTAGGATTTCAAATAGAGTTTTAAAGATAACTGCACTGAATTAAGCAGAGTAATTCATGGAAATGTTTGAAAGAGGATTTATTACAAAAATCTTACATTTGTTAATTTGCACACAGGAACAGAATTGTAATTTAAGAGGCAGTATCTGCTGCACAGTTGGATCCCTTGTGTCAGCCTACACCCAAGTCTTTGTGGGCAGCAGAGCACAGAAATAGATTGAAATCAGTAATTGTGACTTTTGTTAACAAAACCAATACGTATGTGGTCTCTCCAGCAATTATCAGAGCAGGCATGTAACTCTTGGTTGGTTCAGGCAGGTGTCACAAAAATAAACAAGACCTTCAGCTTAGGGTGTGCTTTTCATTTCTCATCATTGCTTCTCTCAATTCACATAGGCTCAGACTTCTCATTCCCTAATGGTTTGTTCTGCAATTAAGAGCTTTGTTTAGTTTTGACTAAATGAGGTTGGTCTCTCTGTGTCTCCTGTGTCTTCACTTAAAAGATCCTCAGCTTGAACTTAACCTAAATGTGCTTCCATTTCCTGTGATAAATGACAGCCCTCTCCTCCTTCTGAGACTGGGAAGCAGACTGAGCCTCAGGTCTGGTTGGGAATGAGGGTTGCTCAATCATCATGAAAACTCCTGAGGTTTTCCTGCTTTTTGTGGGGTACCAGAAACCAATTGCACAGAAAAGGCAGACAGGAGTTTCAAGAATACATACAGTATTTTGATATTTTGATGAATGAACTTATGTGCATAATTTTCAGTTCTCCATGTCATACCTGTAAGAGTAGATATTTACATATTTCTATATCTTATAGATGGCTACATCTCATAGATCAAAATAATGTGTTTTTCTATCTTCTAAATTTAATAGATTTCTATTTCAAGCTAAAAAACCCTGTGGAACCCTTTCTTCTTTGAAATGTTGAAGTACAGCTTTGCCTTCTCACCAACATATGTAAGAAATATGTCAAAAAACTAGTAATTAAGATTCAAAAAAATCACCATTAAACAGTCAGAGGGAGTTCACATTACTATTAATTTTTCAAACCTGAAACAGAAAAAGTCTCTTCCTCCACAGTAAGACCAACATAATGTTTCAATATCTCTTTAAAATACTTAATGAACTGGAAGAATTTATCTTTTATAACCAAACACTTAGAAAGCACCTCCTTCAAATGTAAATACTCTGTTACAGAAGCTAGTTGTATAAAATATGTTTAAAAACATCTTAAAGGTAGAAGGAATTTATTTATTCATTTGTCAGTGAAATGTAGAGTCCATATGTTTGGTTTTAATAATTAACATCATATATGGAACGCTGACTGGTTCACACACAAATTAAATTTTTTAATCACTGCCCAGTGGTTAACATGTGAATTGTAATTTAAATAATTTTTGAGAAAAAAAAATTTCCTCCTCTCCCCTTTCCAATGTGTAAGCAAATTGCAGTATATAGCTTACTTAATTTTAATAAATAAAAAAGCTAAAAGTTTGCATAAAGATCAGATAGGTTCACTGAGTGGATGGAGAGTGAAAAGCATTTTCCATGCTTTCTAAAGTCTTATTTCCACCTGTTTCTCAGTGAAAAATTCCTTTCACTGTGTATAGTGTTACGAAGAGGAAATTGCAGGGAAAACACCCCTGCTGTATTAAAAGAAGTTCTCCAAACCTAAAACCTGAAAAACTTCTTTTGTTTTATGTGGGGCTTGTTTAACTTCTTTAGCCAGTTTGATGAACACTTTGGCAAAAATAATGTTTGTTGAAAATTTCATGTTAGATGAGCTAAGACAACTCACATTCTGGTTCTTTCATACCTCAAAGAAATCATCCAGCAGGCCAAATCCCCCGTTGATAGTCATTGTATTGTAAAGGTCAAGAACAAGCAGGGTAAAAAAGTAAAAAAAACATTTCAGAACTTGTTTACATATGAGAGAAAAAGCAGAAACAGGAAGGCAGTACAATTTGTTTATCTTTACAAGTCACTTTTTAAAAATTTGATGTGCTGCATACCATCAGAATCATATAGTTTCCAAGGTTAATAATAGTCTATCAGTCAGATTGCATTCAAGAAGATTTAAAAATATGGCTTGTGATAATAAATGAAGGCTGGAATGATTACTTTCTGACTATGTCCAATGCTTGCTTTATTCAGAAGCAAAATGGCAGCATTTCATGAATAGCAAGTGGTAGTTGGATAGTAGTCTAAGAACTAGATAAGAGGAAACTCAGAGGTTACAAAACTAATTAAAATACAGTAGTGAAAGGAGAACTAGAGAAATGTTTAGACATCTGTTTTTGAAGTTTACTAAAAGTATTAGGACTTTTTACAAACCAAAGACAGTTTCTTATATTTCTTTATTTCCAAATGATCAATTTTTGGTCAACGGAGAAAAGCTAAACATCCATTAATATGCATAACATTACAATTGATTTATTTGGATAAATTTTACATCTACAGAATTTGAAAAAGCCAGTTTGCTGTTTTAAATAAAGATATGTTTTATTGTATTGTTATTATGCTATCACTGGCAATTAAATAGTTTTATTTTTTTTTGTTCTTGCACCTGAGCAATTTTACAATAAACAGCACCAGAGAAGAAAAAAAATCTATTATATGATTATTGCTAATCATTGATTTATGTTCCCAAAAGTTTTAAATCTGTGTGTGCAAGCAGAAAATCTGTGAAAACAGGCTGTGTCAAAGCAAGAGACACAGAAAGGACATGGATTATTTTCTACACTATGTGGTAGTTACCATGGTATCTCTACCACAAAGTACATTTACTCCCCTCAGATATTACCAGAATAATCTCTTCCTACTTTGGTATTTCCTTCCCATTCCTCCCCATGAAACTTTTTTACTGAGTATCGCTAAAGGATCGTAACATTTCAGTATCAAGCTAACGAAGCCTCAGGGCATAGATTTCCTAGTAAGTAAAATAATGCTTGGAGAGACAAGGTCAAATCAAAAACGCTAAAAGTTTTATTCATTTCATCAGACTGGGAGATCTGGGTCTGTCAGGTTTCAGTAGATTTGCTAGCAAAAGTTATCACAGAGTTATTTTACAATACTATGAAATATATGTATTAGCTAAGGCAGCAAATGTGCCTTTGTTGAAGGGAAGAGAACCTCCACGCCAACAAGGTAGTAAACAGGGATCAACAGTCTTAAAATATTCTTTAAGTTGCTTCCACCCTGTACAAGGTAACTAATCCAAGAACAAAGGCTTTTTGGAATAACTTTCCAAGGAGGAATAACCTTTGAATTCTCTTTGTTTAAGGTTTCATCTTTATTCCAGGATTTGTCTGGATGGTAAAAAATTAGAGAAGGCTCAGATCAAGTTTTCATTAAATTTCACTTTCAGTCTAAGAAAAAAAAAAAAAAAAAATCTGAATCTAATGCATTCCAAGTAGAGTATAATGCACTATTTGGAGCACCTCTAGACTCAACAGAATCAGAGGAGGGGAAGAGGAAAATAAAGGAAATAGGAAGCAAATCACACCCCAAATAAAAAAACAAAGTTAGTACTATGTTAAAGATAAAACATTCATTTCAGCCAATAAAGAAGAAGATTCAAGGGGAGAAAATATGCCTACATCATCTTACAACGCAGCAGATAACGGGAATGACAAGTGTGAGCTCAGATATCTCAGGGCAAGATGAATGAGGACAAAGTTAGATAAATATAGCAACTCACTGTTAAAAGTGAGTCAACAACTCCTTGTCATTAGCAAGCTACTGTGAAAGAAAAATCAATGATTTGGTCAAGCTGGCAGTCTGCACTGCCCACTACACTAGCCTGCTCTGTTCCCCTTGGGTGTTTTGTGCCAGAGGAGTACGGACAATGTAACTGAAGGAAAAGGACTCACTCTGTCTTACTAGTAGACCAAGTAAATGAATTTTCATTTAACTCAGTTCATCTGCTGCTGGTTGCTTCTGTTTTCTTCTCTAATAAGCAGAGTCAATAAGTAATAAAGTCATAGTCAGAATTCATTGTGATTGCCTGCAGATTTTAGGAATGTAAATGGTATTCCTGTTACTATTTTTTAATCTTCACTGTGTGGACTGCTTTCACAGATTTTCTTCATTCAGGACATGCAGCTAAAAATAAAGTGTTATCTTCTCTTTCTGTTCATTAATTAGGACAGAAATTAAAATTATTCCTAACTCCAATCTTTGTCATATTAAAATGGACTGCTGGAGTTCAGTCCTAAGCAGCTATGCAATGAAAAGTTCTAAGTCTTTGCATTCCAGCATTCAGCTCTAAATAGATGCACTAAACCTCTCTCTCTACTTTTTTTTTCCATAGCCATTCAGTTTGTGTAACAGGAGCACTCCTTCTTGTTTTGAATTGGAAAAGTTTAAAGGGTTATCACACATAAAACTTTCAGTAACAGTCAGAAGTGGGTTTTTTTGTCCCTGTTTAAGTATTGAAATGTGCTATAAGTTCTTCCTGGAGCCTTCTCTTCTCCAAGTCTCTCAGCTTGTCTTCATGGGAGAAGTTCTCCAGCCTTCTGATCATCTTTGTGGTCTCTGGACTGGCTCCATCAGTTCCATGCGCATCCTGTGTTGGTTACTTAAGATTTTGCCAATTTTATGACACAGGGAGCATGCTACACTGTCTAGTATAATTTGGGATTTCACAAAATGAGTTTGACTTTGTTTATGCTCTTCAGCTCCCTCACAGCACATCACCATCATCCCAATAAGAAAAGTCACAGCTATAGGTCTCGTATTGTTATAGGATTGTGGAAATGTCTCTGGTTTATAGGAATTGTGAAGATAATTTGCAAGCCCGTACATCTGTTGGACAGACAAGGAGTGAGAATCCTTCTCTGCAGCACTAATCTCTTTTCCACCCATGATTTAGAGTGTATATGATCCATGTCTCAGCTCCCAAAAAGCTAAAAACCTACTTCTCTTTTTTCATCTTAATGGACACATTTCTACCTTTTTTTCCCTTAGCTTAAACTGCTTCAATCTGTCAAGTGTATGGATCCCAATCTGGACAACAGAAGAAAAATTCGATAGTCACCTAGAACTTAATTAAGCATAAAGACTAGAGTTTAAAATTGTAATATGAAGTCAAGAAAGAAAATAAAGAATTTTGTATGGGATAGGACAGGAAATTTCCCCCTAAACCTAAGGTTATCAAGAGACTGAGGTATTTAAGCTTTGTGATCCCCAGTGCACAGAAAATCCCATAAGGTAACTGCTTATTGTGTGAAGGTAAGTTCTAGAGAAAGTAATTGCCCCACTCCACCATCTTTCAAGCCAGCTGGTGTAATTAGGATGACAAACAAGTATTTTCTTCCTGTGAACAGCTCTGACTTACTGTCTACATGGCAAAACTCAAATCCCTTTGTAATTCCATTAAATTTCTGTCTACCACCCCACAGGTATGATGCTATTGCTGTACCATTTGCACAGAAACTGGATACATTCTTCAAAATGGTGTTCTTCGGTGCAACATCACTTGGCTGGTTAGTGCATTAGTCTATACAAAAGTAATATAATCTACAGGTGTTTGAATTGTCATTAATTGTACTTTAAAACTAAAAATAAACACATTTTTTTTAAGGTCTAATGCCACTTTCTGCTATTTAAAAAAATTTACTAAAAGTTTTCCTTCTTCTCCTCTCCATCCTAAAATTTTGAGTTCTCAGGGATATTTCTGTATTTGAAGAGGATAAATTGTTTCAATCTGTAAGAATAGATTCTGTATAAAAAATGAGATGTACCTCCTTGTGTACCTCTGTGAGACTTTTATAAAGGTAAGTACTTGAAAATGGCAAATAATACAAGTCTTCTGTTTCCTACAACCTGTTTTGATCTTGAAATCAAACTGCTTAGTTAAATTTCACAGATATATTGCAGTAATTTAAATGCTTTTATCCCAGAAAATTTACAAAACCCACTGGTTCTGTAATTATGTTTATCCTTCAGAAAGATGATTTATCTCTTGGTGTTTAACCAAAAGGAATATTATCCTTTATGATGTTCTTCCCTTGATATATATACTTAGCCTATGCATTGTTTTTAGACTTCTAATAAGAATTTCATGAATTTCACTAGTGTGGATATCCATCTACTTGCAAATTATATGTCTGCATCATCTTTCATGTCCTGTCTTCACAAAGAGGAAACTGCACTGGTTTCTGGGAGTTGCTTATTATTTATACTACAACTGCAGGCAAACTTACTTTCTTGAAATCTGTTTCACTTTCTGAAAGCACAACCAAAATCAATGACAAGTGTGAATCAGTTTCATTTTCTGTGTACAAAGTTCTGAAGTGATCACACATTGGTGTGAGATATCCTCCCATTTCCTTTCAGGTTTTTCTATAAATTAAAGTACCCCAAACAAAGCCACAAACAAGCAACAACAACAACAAAGAAAGAAACCCAAAAACCAAAACCTGAAAAAACCAAATGAACTACATCAAACCAAACCAAATCAAATGAACAAAAAGCCTTAACTATAATCCCCAAACAGAATAACCACTCAGGAAAGTTAAATGTTTAAATTATAAATGTGGGTTAAATTTTATATATATGTATTATAACATTAAGATTTTATTCCTCTTGTTTTTATTCTCTCAAATGTCTACATTGGGATATACCTTTCCTCAAAGATTCCTTGGTAACACAATGCTGAGATCAAAGGCAGGAGGGACTATCAGACCTCCTTTCATATGTCCTAGCATAGCAGGACAATTCATCATCTTTATTGCAACACAGAACTCTGAGAGGAAGTATCAAGCAGCATAACTTGAAACAAATCTCAAAGTATTGCAATGTTTCTTGTGTGTCAGGTCTCGGAGAAAAACCTCTGTCATTACAATATTTGTCATCCCAATAGAATATATGTGATTAAATGTGCTGCAGTATATATGAATATGTTATATTCCACATTAACTTACATGCATATTTATATCTTACTCATATACCTCCAAGAATACATTATCATAGCCTCATGTTGAAGCTAGTGCTCAGTGACTTTAAACTAACAGGTGTTGAAGTGAAGACACTGTCCAATACCTTTGCCCTGCAATTTAAGATCTCCAGAGTCTTGACTTGATCTTTGAAGAGAGAAACATACAAGCGTATAATTACTAAGCAGACTTCTTTCTGCTTATGCTCACTTTTACTTATTTTATTTGACCACTTCCAATATGTTTAAAGGGAGTTTTGAATTGCAGAATAACAAAGATGTTGAGAAAAATGTTTTTTCTTACTAACATATGTATCAGTTACAGGCAATATCTTCCTTTAACAGCTATCAAAGCTGTGTAATATGTATTCTCACACCACCCTCACCCCTGAAATTACTCTCCTCAATCTCTCCTACCAAATTTCAAACAAAGCATGAAAGCCTTTTATTGTCTTTCATGTAGAATTCATTTGAAGATGTTATGTTCTACATGTATATTTTTTCAGGATAGCTGTACCTTTGCAGGAGACTAACTTCTTAAACCTCACAATTTTGTAATAATTTCCAAAATGTAGCTACTCCCTTGATTAAATAAAAGTACTAGTGATTCCATTACCAGAATAAAACCACGTGCATTAAAAACTGAGAAAAATTGTTCTGTCTCTGTCTAGATGGCTGTTTAATAAGTAAATAACTGTAACGAAAAAAAGAGATATGTTTGTAAATCCACTGAAACTCTAGCTGTCTGGAAGCAGGTTCACTGAATACTCACCAACATTTCAGGCCTGAAATTTTTGTCAGACCTCGTGACTACTGTCAAGGCTCATTAAAATACTAATTCTAGGTTTTTCTGCATGGAATCACTGTGTGTTTAATTTTATATATTTATAAAGGATCTCTAACTACTCTGGACTGACTTGAGTCCTTTGGAATAGCAAACTTATACTAGTGAATATGAAATACTAACATTTTCTGAGCTTCCTGGATCCATTCTGGTCAAATGAAATGGGAAAAAAAACCAGCAGGCTCTTCCCACTACCTTAACACTTTTTTCCCAGAAAAGTTAGTAAATTTAAGTATGAATTAAATAACATAAAGTTGATTATAAAAATATTAGTTTGAAATGGTATAAAAATAAAGTGTAACTCTTTTACACTCAATGTTTATTTCTATTGGAACAGCGATTTCAGTTAATTATGAATGGTAATATTTATCCCTACACAGGAAAAAGGGCAAAGTACAAGGACCATTGAACATTGCATTTTTCCAATGTTACCTAATTATAAGAACACCTGTGCTGAATAACTTTCAGCTGATCTATTTGCAGTGTTTAACAGTCCTTAAAATTCCTCGTTTCTTAGCAGTAATGGGCCAGCAATGTTTGCACATTAGCTTGTGTAAGGAATACCTTGGCAGAAACTGCTCAAAATACTTGTTCTTCTGCATTATATTTAATCAGTAGCTCATAGCAGGGTGCTTACTTGAGATTTATGCCAATAGTACATTAAATTTTCATGGATATTCTGGATCATTTTTGTTAAAGGTGAGGTGTTTTTTCTCTTTGCTACAAAGAACTCATTCTAGGGAAAAACCCAGTGACTCACTAACCTCAGAGAGATTACTTGCATGCCAAAGAGCACATACACTTCTAAAATGTTAAAACAGAAAGTTTTTGTCTCATTCTCCCTCTCTCACTTGTTCTTGCTGGCTTTTTTTTTTTTTTTTTTTTTTCTGTAGTTGCATGGTACTCCTTTTACCCCTCAGTATCCTGGAAAAATTTAAACATCTTCAGTATCAAACATGGTAGATTCTTCATTATTATTGTTTCAAGAGAAATATGGAAATAATTATTTCTGGATTCTGAGTATTTAAGTGTAACAGAAAATTTCATCCTTTTTTTTCCCCAAGGCTTAGTATTGAGTGATCATTACAAATCCAGATATAAATGTTTATAGTAGCTCTGGAAGTCACACTAATGGCTATTAATCATCTTTTGATTGCTCATATCTGTTAAGTTCCTCAGAAGTGAAATAAAAACTAGTCCTAGCAGTTAATTAGATGAAAGTTAGGGAGAGGAAAGGAAGTCAGGAAATGCTTTTAAAGTTGTTTAACTGCCACAATTCCACAAAAAAAAAAAAAAAAAAATCTTTTGATTTGGATAACTCCGCAGTTTGTGCTGCCAAATCAAGAATTTAGCAGAAAAAAAACTATGAAGGAAGTTCTGTGCTTTTTTTAAGAGTGTGTGTGTGAGGGGGAGGGTAGATAAGATGTTGCAGTGCAGACAGATGTTGTAAATTCAGAGATAAGGTTATTGTAGAAGTTTCTGCAACTTGCATTATAGAAAAGGTTATGCCATGACCATAATGATCCATTCTGAATTTAAGATATATAATTTAAACTCCATTTTCCTCTCATTTTGGAATTACTTTGACTGCTACTGGAAGCATCTCTGCTCCTCCTTTGAACATTTGGCTGTCCCAGGTCATTCCTAGCCATAATCCCTTTTCTTCAGGGGTTCAATGAGATCATGGGTGATCCAGTTTTCTCTGTCTGTAAAACTGATGTTTGTCTATTTGGATCAGAGTATTTCTATAGGAAGGAAAGGCCTCTGTGGAAACAGTCTTAGTGGCTTAATTATAGGAAGCTCTGTATGTTCCTTAATCTTTTTGTTGGGCTGTGTTTTAAAAGCCAGACTCAGAAAGAAAGCCCTCATGTATCTGTGTAAGAAAAAACGACTCTGGAATCCTCACCAAATATAAAAATGTGTTATGTAAAATAAAACTATATAAGGTCATAATAATGAAATGTTTAGGAGGTTCTTTAGTTTCATCTGTTTGAAAGAAGAATGTGAGTGGATCTAGATTTCAAATTAGGATCTCCTAAACTGGAGTTCATTGTTGCTCAGGTTCTAACACAGGCTGAACCACAAACAGATTTTTAATGCCTGGAACTTCCCACTGACACCCCCGATAAGAAACTCAGAAATGTAAAATCTTCACTGCACAGTTGCAGTGTATTTTAGAGGGCAACAGCAAATCTGACCTTGACTTTTAATACAATTTGTACTATATTTATAAAGTAGAGAGAACTTCTGATAGCTTAATTTAATTACCTAATTTCTCAAGACTTTCATTTAAAATCTTTATGTCATTGTGACATAGTAGTAGCTCTTTCTGTGGATTGATATTCTTAGATGAAATGTAGTTTTCCATAAATGATTCACAATACTTGGGAAATCTTTATTAACCTTATTGTCTTTTGAGCAAGTGATCCCTGTAATAGCCTTAACCATATTTATTGTTTACCAGTCCTCTTGCTGTAATAATTGCTCTTAGAACCATTACTTACATAGAATAAATACGTATTTTTGTTTAAGATAGGTGTAACCTGACAGCTTGAGTTCCTTATAAAACTGAAGTCTCTGATCATATACTTTCCCCCCCCCTTACTCCAACCTCATATCAAAATGTCACTTATACAGATGTTCATATACCCTAGCCCTTGAAAAATACGTGAGTTTTCTGCTAAAACAGCCTTATTGATGGACCTAAACCAAATGGCAGTTTGAGAAAGAGCATATTGGAAAGGGAATGTTGAATATCCACCATGTATTTGTGTGCTATGTGTTTTTAAAGACATGTGCCAGACTACTGCAGACGTAAGAGGTATAGAAAAACATTTAGTATCAAGCAATTCTTGTGGAATTTTTCACTCTTGTTGATAGTGGAAAATATTCACTTCATATATAATGACTGTACTTTAAGTCAATATAGACAAGAAAATTTCTGGTCTCTTTTTTTTCTTTCTTTTATTTCTGTATCATGAGTGTTTACCTTCTGCTAGTTTTCATTTCTTGCTTTGACCTTGTCCAGCCATATTCCTAGGGCAAGAGAGACATTTCTGAGGTGTGGCTAATGCAGTAGCTCGTTCTGGACATTATCCACTCAACTAAGTACTCCCCTTCCCATGTAAGATTTTTCTTTGACTCTCTCAATTATAACATTTTTGCACAGTTCCAATGAAAGAAAGCTGGTGGTCATGCTGAATACCCTTCCTATAGGCACTTTTCCAGGTAAAATTTTAACAGGTGTCTTTTTTCTTCTGTCACATGCGCATATGCTCAGTTCATGCAGGAGAAAATAGTCTTTTACCTTAGTTCAGTCTTCTCTTTCAGTTTAGGTAGCGCTATTCTGGCAATTTATGGCCTTGTATCCTCGTTGCCAGCTTCAATACAGTATTTGCTTTTCCTTAAGACTGATACTGCCTCCAAGGTTGTTGTAATGCGTTAATTGGGTTTATACTGTGTTTCATCGGGTTTGTAATGTTTTTTCCCCTGTTCCCCTTTTACTGTGTCATGTGATTTGTTCTGCTTGGCCACGCCCATCTCCCACACTGGAATGTAACCCAACTCTGTTCCACTCCCACCTTGTCCCTGACTGGGCAGTGGCTTGTCCCTGCCTCTGGGCCCGTCCCCCCGGGGAAAAGCCCCGGGACGAGGGGGCTTGGGTTCTCTCTGGCACTGGCATCCACGGGGAAAGGACTCCAGAATAAAGCTGTTATATCCCCTCGGTGAGAGAGCAGGCTCTTTCCTTTTGCCATTGGCGGTCATCAGGTCTCATAAAGAAACCCCACAAACCTCACAAGGTAATAATGCCCATCATTCCCCATGAAGAATTTTTCCACTATAGTAATTTTCCTTCCAGATTTTTCAAACTTGATGGGTATTTTTGAACATGGCAAAGTAATAATATACACTGTCAGTCCTATTTCTTTCCCCAAATACTCTTCCTTCTCTTGCCTTTCTTGTAGCATAGAGACTGTTTCTATCTGCTCTGACTTTCAGAAAAAAATTCAGATAGCATTTTGGATTCTTTGTCATGTTTCTTCTTGTCTGTCTTTGTTACAGTCAGCAAAACTGACCTATTCACATCAGTTTCATTTTGAGTTGGACTTTCTCCCACATTTTTTACTACATTATTAAGCACAGTCTGCAAGCTTTCCATTCCTTGGGATCTGGGAATAACCACTGTCCCATTGCAGGTTAGTTCTGAAATGATGTTCTAGCTCCCTTTCTTGAAGTTGCTCAAAAAATGCTGATTTTTCATAAAATCATTTGTACTTGCTTCTGTTTATACATTTCCCTTTTTTTATGCTGAGACTATCCCTGTCAGAACACAATCGTGGCTGACTAAAAAAAAGGATGTAAAAAATGGAGGAAATCTTGGAAATGGCAGTGTCTCAGGTGTGTTTTTTCTCCCTAAATGTATCTGACACTTTAACTGGCCAAACCGAAGTATTGGGGATAGTAATAAAGAGAGATTTGGCCATTAAATCTGTGTCTCAGGGCAGGAAGTTTTTGTAGACCTGGTCTCATCCTTAGTTACAGCATTGTGATCGAGTGCTCTGTTTAGGTATCTTTTTAAGATTCCCTTTCCCTAATATTTTGTATGTGAATAGTTCTACTTTGAGGCAGGAAGGGTCATTAGTCCTCAGTTGAGTAATATTAGTATAGTCCCAGAAGACCTTGGCAGATATATTTCCCTGTTTGTTTATTTCTTTGTTTTTCTCAGCAGAGATCTCTTGTTTTCCTTGTTTGGATTCTATTGGAAGTGGTGATACATAGCCCGTTTCTCTTTTAGGTGTTAAGCTATAAACTTTCATCTGTCTCTGTGCAATGTTCTTCAAATAAAAAAGAGAAGTTTTTTTGGACTTTTTATAGTGAGGAGTGATTGAGCTGTCCTTGTATTCTTTCAAAGCACCTATTTTAAACTAGTTGCTTAAAAATACTTGCAATATTCTTTTGATTCTGCCTCAGGTGATAATGTATCATTTTTGTCTATTTGGATACAGATTCCACTGAAAAACCTCAAGGCAGAACTTCACCAATTCAGTGTGCCAATTTCAGTGTTGCACATTTCAGTGTTGCACATTGCTACCTATTTCTTCCATTTACATTCTATCAAGCTGTCTTCTTGCACCACTGCCCTGTGAGAATTATGTGTCTAAGACAAGCTTAGAAGATGTGGTGTTGCAGAAAATTCTAAGCAAAAGTGCAGATTAATTAGATTAGCTTAATTAATTAAAACTCCATTAATTAGAGATTTGTCTTTTCCCCTACACACTTATTTCATTCTTGATCTACAGCAATATATGTTGAGTGAGAAAAATAGACTTCTATGTGTAATTGTAAATAAATGCTGAGATATGTCTTTAAATCTCACACCTCAAAAGAGCAGTGTTTTGCATCACGAGGTTCTAGTCAATTTTGATGTTGAATGAGAAAGGAAATCTGATTTTATAACATCTGTATCATTAAAAATACTATTTTTGAGAGCTAGCACACTGATGAAAGGAGAATAGTATAGATATTTAAAAAATCACAGAATCATTTAGGTTGGAAAATACCTCAGAGATTCTTGATTCCAACTGTTCACCTAGCGCTAACATCTTCATCACTAAACCACATCCCTAAGCAGCACATCTAGACTTTTCTTGAACACTTCCAGGGATGTGTGTCCAGGGATGTAATTCCACCACTTCCCTGGACAGCCTGTTCCAATTGACCACCATTTCAGTGAAGAATTTTTTTCCTAATATCCAATTTAAACCTCCCCTGGTGCAACTTGAGATCTTTTGTTGTCATCCTGTCAGTTGTTGGGAGAGAAGTCTAACCTCCACCTCACTACAACCACCTTTCAGGTAGCTGTCCTTTGAGACACTTCTCATAAATCTTGTCCTTTCACCAGCTTTATTGCCTTTCTTATAATCTTATATCTCTTCAGATGCTGGGAACCCTGAGGTGTGCAGCACCAAATGTGCCTGCCACCAGCCTGCAGCACATCATGCAGGCCCATCTGTAGAAAGGGTTACCCCATTTTGGTCATTCAAGCTGTTATTCGATTCCCTTACTAGAAAATAGTTCTATTCATCATTTTTACAGTCGAACAGAGAGGCTGTTTACATGAGAACTTCTGGCTGCACTTTTAGATAAAGGCAAGGGGATGCAGGAGGTGTAATTGCTGGAACCAAAGGGGAGTTACTGCAGAATCCTCCTCTATAAAGAGTAGGCTGAGGTTACCCTGCAGGCAAGAGATATGTCCAGCACACACTGACCTGGAGGCTATGTGTGGCACAGCACCAGACTGCACAGTACAGGTCTCATCCTACTCAGGTTGTTTTGTGGCTCACTTACTCTTCTATATACAAATGTTCTTCTGCTTCTGCTCAAGATCACTACAAACCATTTCTTTTAGAAACTGTAGATAATTCAGTGTGTTCACTATCTTTCTTGCTAATAAAATGATTGAAAATCACACTGGTTTGCAAAATAAAATTTCCTTCCAGCTATTGAGTGGCTCCCTCCAGGTGAGGGTTGAGGCACAAAATAGAAAGAGTGAAAAGTCTTGGCCTCATCCCTTGCCTGTGGTGTTCATGTTTGGGGAATAAAAGATTCAAGTCATTATATTGTCAATCCGTCAGCTTCTCTGTGCATGAAGGAAGGATTTTGAAACAGCCTAAGTAGGATGCCAGCATTTAAGAAGATGAGGTTCTTTTTAAAATCCCAGGATAAATTCAAATGATTTTGACGGATGTTAACATTTTGTCCCTGCTTTTATGGGGAAAAAATGAAACAAAACAACAAAACAAACCAAACAAACAAACAAACAAAAAAAACCACCAAAAAAAGATTTACTTTCACTTTTTAATTTTTTTGTGTGTGAAACAAAGTATCACTGTTGTATATAAGCTTTTCTTTTTGCCCAGCCCACGAATTCCTTAACAGTATTAACTGAGGGAAATTTACATTCTGAAATATGTCCATCTCAAAACAAGACATGCTTGACCTACTTTGATGATTTGTTGCAGGATGTCAGCAGGCATTTTAATGGTGCAGTCCTGTAAGAAATCTTCAGAATGAGAACTAACAATGGTGCATAAACTTGTTTCTTAATTGCCATTTTTCTATGTTTTGGGCTTAGGAAACTGGCTTAAATATACTGTCACAGCACAGTGCTATGATATTACTATTAATGAAACAGTAACATTTGGCTTGTTAGGTAGCATTAGAGCTCAAGTGCTTTACAGAAAATCTAGGAATGGGAAGACTGAGTGGAGAGGAAAGAAATACTAATTTTAACCCCTTCAAAAAAATCCCAGTTTACTTCTTCCCTAGCATCTGTTAAAATGTAATAGTTGAACTTGAAAAGACAAATTGATTTGAATGGGGGTGTTTTCAAGTCACTTTTCTTATGAAACAACCTGGGAAAAAACTAGTCCCACTATATAATAACAGCAGAGGTTCCCAGCCATTCTCTAGGAAAAGCTAATGTAGGTAATAGATGTTGCTTCTGAATTAAGGTATATTTGGCCAAGTGCTGCCCTCAACTACGCCAATAGAAATTCCAATACATCAAATTCCATGAAATGTGTTATGTTCCAGTGATATAACTGAGGACAGATTTTGTTCTAATGTTAGTGGAGTACATAGGCAGTTTAAGAGAAACATGAAGACTTTTGGTCTGCTTATAACCTCTAGTAAAAGTATATAGAGTCATCTGACAGAATTAAACTCTTCTGCAGGTTATTTCTTCACTCTTAGTTATGAGATGCCTGTCCAGCAGATTCTTTAATTCATTATTCCATGAGCTACATTATTACATTTCATGTTGTAGCCCTGAGATCATGTGTCCTCATACCCTTTAGAGGGGTTTTAATACAGAAAATTTCTCCCGGAGAGGATGTGGAGACCAATAAAAAAACCTTTCCTGTTTTTTTTTTTTTTTGTTTTGGTTTGGTTTGTTTTGTTTTGGTTTGGTTTATTTTGGGTGGGGTTTTTTTGTTTGGATGGTTTTTTGTTTTGTTTTTGGTTTTGTTTTCAGTTTCTGTTTTTGCCTTTTTTTTTTTTTTTTTTTTTTTTTGTTTGGGTTTCGTTTGGTGTTTTGTTTTGGTTTAATTTAGGTTTTTTTGAGGGGATGGTTTTTGCATTTTTTTTATGTTAAGTGATTAAAATATTTTTGTCTTTTTACATCATATTGACATTTTAAATTTACAGAAATTGGGGAAATTTATGGAAACATATATAAGTTGCTTTTAGTGTTCTTAGCAGAAAAAATTGTCACTGACTATGACTCTTTTTTCTATTCAGATCCCAATAATTCTCTCAGGAGTTAGATAGGAAGGTTTTGGTTGAATCTTAAAAGCAGAATCCCTCTCAAGCAGAATTCTTGTGCTGGAGCTGTATTATGTAGTCCACAGTGGGGCCATGGTAGCCAGTTCCATTCTGATAATCCAAAATAATGATAGGAGGAAATCACCTGAATACACAAACAATTGCTCAAGTCAGCCCTGAAAACCATGGAGCCTATGGAGAACCTTTCTTACTTGTAAACCACTGTTGGAAGTGCTCTCTCCACTTGTGTTGGTGCTATGATTCTGTGGCTCTTTGTGAAAGGTTTTATAGACTTGAGAATGTTGCCTTTCCCCTTCTTTCATCCCTTGCTATTGTAGATTTCCATCATGTGTTTTGATATGCACCAAAATATTAACAAGGCTGATATTAAAGTATCCTTATTGGTTCCCGGGTGAGCATCACTGGGATCAAGTGGGAACTAATTTAGCACCGCTATTGTTTCAAGCTTTATGACTGATTTGTCAATTATATTTGCATATGTATGTCTTACCTCTTGTTTTAGATCTTTTCTTTCAATCTAAAGGGGACAGATGTGTTTCAAAATTCTAAATGAACCTGTAAGGCTCTTTCACTGTCACTATACTTCAACAAATGCTGACATTTACGTATACTCTTCTCAGAGTGCGGTGGGCAAACCACAAACTCTCCTCAGTTTGGATTTGTTTCATATTCTTGGCAAAGTACAAGTTGGAGACCTAGTGAGATCTAGTGGAAAGAAAACAAATGAAAACTTTCCCATGTGAACTCTTGCATTCAGCCGCTGGTCTCAGCAGGAAATAGAACAGCGGGAGTTTCCTTCATGGCATCAGGTTTTCTGGCATGCAAATTTTCAGCAATTTTCTAACAATTTAGAAGCTCAGTGAAGTATATCATTAAGTGGAGATAATGGCTTCTCTGACTATATAAAGAACTGTTTGGATTTGCTGCCTTTCAAATGCATATCTGTTGTTCAAAACAGATATGTCAGAAATTATTCTTACTATCATTGATCCATTATCTCAAACTATAAGTATTTATTTGGGTGTTGTTTCTGTTTTTGCATATGTGGAGTTTCTGTTTGTCTGTTTGCTCTGGTTTTTCTTTTGGTTGGTTGGTTTTAATAGATTTTTCAGGCTAGAGAGTTGATTAAAGTTTACTTGTAACTTGTCCTAAGTGTTTTGTGACAGAAAACTTTGCCCAAATTACCTCCCAAGTACGTATATTTTATAAGAATCACACACAATTCATCATTACTTGGAAATTATTTTCATTAGCATGGTTCCTGTAAAATAGGACTGTGATAAAATAGAACTTGATACTATAAAGGCATACAGGAATGCCTAGATCTATGTGGAGATACATTAGAGATGCTTTCAGAGCCTGGGTTGTCTTTTCCAGGACAGATCAGTGTCTTCATGCCTTTAGAGTAAAAAACCCATAAAACTTAATTGACACAAATTACTGTGAATTCATAGGGTATTAAAAAAACAAAATCCAAACCAAAACAAACACCCCCCCCCAAAAAAAAAAAAAAAAAAAAAACCAACATGCAAAAAACCCAAAACAAAACAAAAAAACCCCCAAACTGGGGCTCAGTATAAAAACTTCATAAAACTTTTGGATTTTATTGATTAAGACCATTGCACAGTAACATGGGCCAGACCATGACATGAGCAACAAAATCACTTGATTTTGGTCCTGGAAAAGGCTATGAAATATTGTTCCACTTTATCTATGATATATTCATTTTAGGGGTTCTTAAAACAGAACTATTTCTATGTCTAGGTGGTACCCAGACAAAAGGGACCAATTCCAGTAGAGACCTATCCAGCTAGCAATTCAGAAAAATAAGTACAAGTGAAATAACAAGATCTAAAGGATTGACTCAGACTGAGTGCTCCTTAGAAATGAGAATATTCATGATTTGAATGAATCTGATTATTTAACATTGGGAAAATCAATTCTGAGATGCAGAGCAATACCACTTGTGTACTGAAAATGGACAGGAAAGAGCCCATTTTCAGTGAGAAATCAGTAGGATTCCCAACTTATAATTTTTTTTTTTTTCTGGAAGTTCCTTGGAATGTATACAAACTGTAAGTACCTACAAGCCTGTGAGGATCTCCTGTTTATCTATTTGGCTCAAAGCTGGTACTTTCTGCTTTATGCCGGCTTTTATGCCATTATTTCAGCATTTTTTTTTCAGTTTTTATCAAAACCTTTCACTTTTCTAAGACACAATTTTTGTATTTTAATACTATGGACCCCTCAGGAAATATTTGATGGAGGGAGCTGATGCAGTTCAGTTACTCAGCTGAGTCTTTCTACAGAAACTATTTTCTACCTTAAATCAAATTAATTTCTTAAACAGATCTACATGCATTGTACAATGTCTATGCAGTAATTAATAGTATCTGAGGAAGATTATTGGTAGCAGAAATAATATTTTGCACCCTTTAATCATATACTTTAAAATAGTTTCTTCAAGTATATATTTCCCTGTATTTATGTGAAAATGCACTAAAACTCTTCATTTTTCGGGGGGTTTAACATAATTTTTATGTTTGACAAAATTTAACTTTAGCTCAGTTATCTCAGTAGGTATCTCAACATCTGCCCCTCTCTTTCCTTCTGTCAGTTCCACCCCCTGCTCCCAAATTCAGATGTAGTTTCTCTGAACAGGTCTTTATCTGCAGCAAGCATGTTCAATCTGTAGGAATAACACTGAGAGTCACTTCTATTCCTGGCTAGACTTTCAGCGAGGAGAGCATGTGCAATGCAGACTGACGCGGGGTGTAAGGATACTTAGTGCACACAGAGAGTTAGATTCCTAAAATCTGAATATGTGCAAACCCTGTTTTTTCAATGGTTCGCAGCTCAGTGAAAAAAGCAGACTCATTTTTCAGAGGAAAATCAGGCTGGACTACTTAACAGCTGCTCTTAGGGCAAAAATTCACAACCCTGCTTATAAATGGTTAAATAGTGAAATATTGAAAGTACTTTTTATCAAAATGTCAAGTTTGAGATTCAACATTATAAAAATATGATTTCCCCAACCTAATGTTTTAATGTCCATTCTGACTGTGTTTTCCTCAAAAGGCTGAGGCAGCTATCCACCATAGAGAACAGCAGCTCAAGTGGTTACATTTTAGGAAAATTTTCATATATGCAAATGAAACTGGCTTCTTTCAGATGGAAAAGATGGTAGGATGAACAACCTGTTTCTGGAAAAGGAATGACCTACCACAGTACAAGTTCTTAATAACTAATTGCATCATTAGCAGTTAGAACTCAAATAGCCTAATCAGGATTAATGTATATGTTGTTGCAAATGTTCTTTAACATGAGTAGATGGTTCAGAAAAAACACTGTGCTAAGGGAACAATAAATGAATCATGTCAGGGTATGATTTTTCATCTTTAACCCATAAAAATCCTCTATTATTAATAAAAATCTTTATTGAACAGGCATCCAAAGCAGAACATAATCTATTCTGTACCTATCAGGACCATAATTACTCTGCTAGGCAGTACAGGGGTTAACTGTTTGTTGTTCTCATTAACAGTTGCAGAAGGAAATGGTCCTTCACTAATTGTCAAATATTGGCTTAGCAAAACAAGGCTGGCCTGGGCACATGTTAGGTAATCAGAGAAATTAAGAGGAAACATATATGATGGCAATACAGATGTTACTAATTTCAAATCATGAGGTCAAAACTCAAAGTGATGGAAAGGGATGTATCTAAATTTCCTGGGTTTCATCCCTGTTTCTGGTGACTTCTGAACCTTTACAGAGAGAATGAGAGAAATTGAAAATAATGCCTGTATTGGCTTAGTGAATGGGATTTTCCATTTAGTCATGTGTAAGGATAAGGTTCTTTTTTATACCCTAAATGGAAGGAAGGGAAAGGAAAAATGCAAATTTGACTGGGTGTCAACAAATCTCTTTCTCAAATAGAATGTAAAATAAAGTGTAATTAGTGAATTCACCTCAGACAAATGAAATAGAATTAGTGTTGCATTGTATCTGGTCCACTGAATACAGGCAAGGATTTGGGTATTGAAAACAGTGCCACAAGTACAGTTGATAGCCTTGACCTTATCCAAAACTGTGTATTGGGTTCTAAAGTTTTTAGAACCTTTGCTTCTAAAGTTTGTTTTCTGCGACACAAATGGTACAGTATTAACTGCCAGAAACACAATAGATCATCCAGGAGACTACAAAAGCTTCTGAGATTGTTAAAAAATATGTAGTACAGGTAAGACATGTATTAAAGTTCAGACAGAAAAGCATGATATATTCTGGTATAAATGGTCAGGCAGAAAATGTAGAATAATTTAAAAGATCAGGAGTTGCCTCTCAAGAAAAGATTACAGTATGTTGTGTAAGATTAGTTATGTTGAACATGTACTTGTATGATGCAAGATGAAGTACAAACATCTGCATAACATACTGCATCAGAAACATTTTGTTTCTGATAATTTCTTAGGTTGATTTAGGTGAAGATAGAATAAGAGAAATCAATTGATGCAGACTGCATGGTTAATCACCCTGCATACTAATAATCATCCCACAGACCCGAATTTAACAGCCAGGAGACTTCACAGTGTGGTACTTCTCTCAGCCAGACACACACCTTGCTGACTCTGCAGGAAAGGTGAAACCCATAGCTGTGTGAGCGTGAATGTTCTTGTTTATTCCAGGTGGCTGCAAATGGTAGAAGGAAAATATTGCTGCTGCTAATATTTTTGGGACATTGCATGGTGTGCTTTCTGAGAGGAAACACAGACAGGGGCTATTTCAACTCAGTTTTCTCTGAGGAATTGTAAATTACCCTCATGAGATACTCAGTAACACACACGAGATCAGCTGTTCATCAGCCTGTTTCAGAAGGGTTAGTGTAATGGATTCTACAGAATTTTTTACTCCTTGTAATTTAAAATATGGCTCCAGCAGCACCAATATATGAGTGCAGCAGACTTTAAAGAAGAAAGGTGTTTTACCAGCCAGCAGAGAAGGAAAAGGCAAAACTTTTTCCCTTTAAATTGCAAGGTTTAGCTAGATTAGAGAATTACATTTCTACCAGCACTCTGGTCAGGAAAAGTTGGAATAGGAAGTAAGGAAGGCAGGGATGGCAAGACAGAAGGAAGGGGATCCTTCCTCTGGCTTTATCTATACAGAAGTTGAGAGGGCTTCAGTACAAACATCACTCTTTCATGATTTCGGCTTCCTTGTTTGAGATTGTTTGGAAATTTCTTCCCCGTTACTTCTCAGTCTTGTGCAGCCGGAATAAGAATGAAGTCTGATGATTTTCTGTCTTGCGTGTATCAACCTTTCCTTTTTAACAAAATGATAATTATAATAATTGGCTTTTATTATGACTGAGAAGATAGTATCCCTTGTCATTGTATTGATTGTTGTCATTTTCACCCACAGGTAAGATATTTGGTAAGTGAGAAATTTCAGGCAGCCAGGCATTCCTGAAAGAGGTTTCAGCCCTCTTCCTAATGGTGGCTGGGAGGGATTTTAGACAGCAGGCAACAACAGAGGTGTGAATATACTGAGCTCCTACAGCCGTGTGAAAGGCATTGATTTTCAACCTCATCAGTGCCTCATGCTATGGGAGAAAAGCAAAGTACAAACAACCATCTGGCATCAAATTAAAAGATGGTTGTGCTTGTAGTACTTGCCTGGAATAATCAAATGAAAATTATGCTTCTCTAAACTCTAGTTCAATACACTACTGTAGTCTCAGGCAAGTCAGCAAATATTTAGATTAATTCAGCCTCACTTCTTGTTTGTTTTTTTTTTTTTTTTTTTCCTTGCCTAGTTTGAGACAGATTGTATTTATTGCATAGGCCAGCAGTACTCCAAACTACAGCAGGTTCATTCCTTTAATGTCAGTTGATTTTATGAGCTTACATTTAACAAAAGAAGATGCAGAGTAAGGGAGTCATAGGTATTTATGTGTAACCCAAACTTTTGTTGAAAATTACAGAAGTAAAACAGTACTGGGATGAGATAAAAGGGAAAAAATAATAAAGGAGGATACCGATCAGCTGTTGCTCCAGATTTAGGGAAAGAAAAAGAACAGGCGATGTTAGCAGAACACACACAAAGCCATGTACACTTTAGTCTGAGAGTATCAGCATGCAAGGCTGTGAGTGCAGACAAATTGAAGAAATTCCAGAAGTATGTGTTAGCAGGCTTGGGAAAGGACAGATGCTTAGCAGATATGTATTCTGAAAACTTCCTTTATTTTTGTTGTCTCATCCAGTATGTAGTTATGTGTTGGGCTTTTGTAGTTGTTGTTGTTCATGAATTCACTATATAAATGGTGAGTGAAAAATGTAATAGTTTTTCTTGTGCAACAATCAGAAATCTCTCCCTTGTGTGATGCTGGGAGAACTGTTCTGTGCCATAAGATTTCAATGGTGTTATTAAAGAAGGACATTTGTCTGAGTCTCTGAATTCCATAATGGGAGCAAGCCTTATCTTTCTGTCTATTTGTAACATTAGACAGAAAATCACTTTTCTTCTGGCATGACTATGTGTCCAAGACAAATTTCTGCTGCAGCCAAAATCATACCAAAGCACGTTCTGCCTGCAGGGCAGAATTCTCATTAATGTCTTTGAGCAACACTGTCTTCCAGAAAGATTCTGCATTTCAAGCCTTGCTTAATATCATGGATGCTTTAATACAGATCTACTTTCAGTGAAAGGGCTGCCTTAAGAACAGTATTCCTACTGTTACAAAGATTTAATGAGCATTTTCCAGCAAAACCCTATTTTTCTTTAATTTTATTTTTTTATATATATATATTATTTTTTACTTTTAAAATCATTTTAGGGATGACTTCATGGAAGACAATTTTTTTCACATCAATATTAATTATCATTATAAATTATTACCTAATGATGGGAAAATATGATGAAAGAGAATACAGATATAAATATATATATATACAAAGATTTTGTAAACACTGTGAAACTCAATAAGACAAATTTCAGCACTGAGAGAAGATTATTTTGCTCATTTGTAGTTTTTTTTGTTTTGATGAAATCTAACTCATGGGCAGGATTTTTATAATTACCATTGATGCCAAGATAAAATTTTAATTGTTCCTTTAAAAATTGCCCTTAATCCTTTCCAAACTCCTAGTAGAACTCAGTCAAATATTTTCTAATACAATAATATTTAACACAACCACTGAAATAAGTAAGTGAAATGTCTTAGACAATTTTTTTTTTAGCATTGGGAAATGGAAAGGACTCCTGTCACCACATTACCGTAACAGAACTTCCACATAATGTAAGCTACTGAGTTTTTACAAAGGTTACTTCTCTGTACTGAATTAAACTGGAATGTGTCTGTAATATGGGGAGTTCATTGAGCCTCGACCAAATAGGCATTTTACACTAGTACACTGGAAGGAAACCCCCAAAGATTTCTCCCGCTCCTGAGATTAGGCAGCATTTCTCCTTAGCTGGGCGTGGTGCTGTGTGCACCAGTACATAACACCTGCACTGAGCAAGGGCAGCACCTCCCACACCATGGTAGATGACTTGTCAGGTCTGATACCATATGGTGGCAGCACACAGCAGCGACAGGTCAGCCTTCAGCATTCCATGGGGTGGCAGAGGCAACATGTCCTCTTCCAAGTCTGCTTAGTACGGAGTAGCTCATCCCTAGATTGCTGCTCTTCTGGGCTGCCTGCCCAGAAGTCGTCCCAAGAAAGACTAAACCCTGACAGCAAGAGAAATCATCATCCATCTGTCTCTCCGTGGGGACAGCAGAAGACTCAGCTGCAAAACTGTGCTCAGTGTAATTCTCTGCAGTGCTTTAAAGAACACACCTGTAAACATGAAAAAATGGCAACGTCCCTGAAGTACAGCGAGAACATCTGTTGAACTCGGGCAGCTGATCATGCTAACCAGTGAAGTGCAGGAGGAGTGAGAAAGAAAACAGTAGGAAATAGCAGTAATTTGCAAAACAGGAGCTTGCTATTCATTTTGTCACAGTAAAATTGTCATTTTTGTGCCATTATTGATAAACTGTTACCATGCTTAATAAACCTCGGCTACACAATTGATACAGTTTTGTTTGGGATTTTTTTTAAGGGTGAAGATGACTGGCTTTGGATCTCTCCCACAAAGGTGTCATGGCTGGTGTAATTAGGTTTCGAGTGCTTGCGCCAGAACTTGGTTTGGATACTTGCTTCCCCAATTACTTGATCTCTCAAAATAAAGGGGAAATTTTAGCACAAAAAGCTTAGGAAAAACTAGCATGTAGAGCTAACTCTTAGGTAATATGAATTTCATTAATGTGCTGTTTAGAATATAGGTAATGGAATGGTAGCTCCAGTCAATATTTGCTAAGAGTGAAAACTGTCATGTCTGAAAGTATTGGAATGGGATCAGAATCTCCTAATTTGAATCTGCTGCTACCTGTGTGCCGAGGGAAAAAAAAAAAAAAAAAAAAAAAAAAAAAAAAAAAAAAAAAAAAAAAAAAAAAAAAAAAAAAATTAATGTAGTTTTTTTAAGAGAATATACTTAAAACTGCAGAATTGTTTCCATTAATATTCCATTTTGAATACAGGTGACAGTCAGTGCGACATAATTTTGCATTTGTTCTATAGAACATAAAGTACCAAAAAGAAATGGCTGAATTAATACTGTAATGACTGAATTTATATCAAATATATCATTGTTCTCTGGTCTACATAAGTGATTAAAACTGGAAAATAGGATTGCAAATAAACCTTTTGATATGACATCAGCCAATCTACTGTAACCAAAGGATGACAGGTTGAACCATGCCTTTCCCTAATCTGATTGTGAATACGTTTTACAGACACAATTGTACAGTGAAACTTACTTTTAAATAAATTATAATTTTTATGCAGTAGAATAGATTTTCTTTTACAGAGGCATATTTTATAGATGTCAATCAATGATGGCTTAGAGCAGTAATAAAGTTGATTTTATATGAACATGTATTTTGCATATCATGCAGGAAGGAACAAAAACCCCATGTAAGGTAAAATATGAAATTCCATGAAGCATATTTCCTCTGTTTCATGTTAAAGATCTTGCTAATATCACATTTTGGGTTTAAAAGCATTGCATTTCTTCTAATCATTAAGGGATGAAATGAGAAAAATTCTCTAATGTTTTGAATTGAGGCTTACACAAATTATAGGTAGTGCCTTTATGTACTGCTCTTCCTTTTGGGGGTTACAAAGCAGCTTATCCGGAAGTGGAAGAATGCTACAACCCAGCTGTGTTTCTGTTGTGCAATTAGGAATTTTCTGCCCTGTACCTGCTGGTGAAGACTGAAAGAAATCCACACTACTGCAAGATGTTTTCTCTTTTGGGGATGTGGTAGTGATTCTGCACATTTATATTTCAATACTTTTTGTTATCTTGGAATGATATATTGTCATACTGAACAGCATCCAGGAGTTAGGGTTTCAACCCGAAATCTTGCATTTCCTGGCTTGTGAGCAATTAACTTGTAATGTTACTTGCATTTTAATACCTTTGGACTGATCCTGCCACTATTAAACAAAACATCAAACTGACACTTGTTTCAAAAATTGGTACCATGTTATGTAGCACATATAATTGTATTTTATATCATACATAATGATTTTATGCTTTCTAGGCTGCTCAAATAGATTTTTTTTTTTTTTTTTTTTTTTTTTTTTTAAATCTTTCCTCTTTATGTTTAGCATGCTATACCTTTTAATGAGGAAGAGATTTAGCAGCATTCTTAATGGACAAATTAAATGTCAATTAGCACTTACATTACAACAACACACTTTTAATCCACAACAGAGATTTGGTTCAGCATGCTAATCCATGCTCACTTGCTTCTATTTGTGATGTTAATATTTATCCACAAATTCAATAATGAATATGGAAAACTTTCAGGTAAAACATTATGTAATTTTTGAAAGAGTCTAGGGTCTCTGTAAATATGTTCCTTAAAAATGTCATATTCTAAAAGCATGGTATCAAGTGTATTTTTTATTTTATTGCCACAAATGCCATGGATTTCCTTGGAAAATAAATAAAACCAACAGTTCTTCTGCTGCCCCTCTTAAGTACATGCCTTTTATATCTATCACATTTAGTGTTTATTTGTAGATTTAAATCTTTTTGTAAACCTAAAATTTGCCAATATTTCCATTAAGGTAATGTAGTAGCATTAATATCAGTGTCTGACTTAAAGAAACAGAAAATTCAGTGGTTTATTATTTTTTTTTTTTTTTTTAATGAAAGGATATCACAGACTATTTGCAAATCATTTGCCCTAAATTTACTGCTCTTTTAAACAGAAAACCTGGAGTTCTGAACACTGAATAGTAATTATGTATTAAAAAATTTCCAAATGCTTTGCTGATCTTTAATAATTGAATTGAAAACTGGTAGTTCTGATACTTGTGATTTGGTGTTTTTTCCAGATTTGCTTCAAGTCTTAGTTCCTTCCTGAATCTTGGAAATGTCAGGTTCCTTCCTGTTCATTGATCTAAAGTGGAAACTTTAACCAGTCAGAATGTAACAACAAATAAATGTAATTAGTTTAACTTAAATGTCTCAATATACTTCATGGATACCATAATGCTCACATTCTTGTTCATAAACATATGCATAATTAATAACTAAAAAAGTATCCAACAAATGTGTCTCTGTCAGTAAAGAAACTGTAACTGTGAAAAATAGGAAGAAAAATTAAGGGACTGCAATGTCTCTGAAATGCTCAGGTAGGGAAACAGCAGTCATGGATCTGATCTGAAACATATGATTCAATGGATAATTCCATGTTGGAGTACCTCAGAATATGCTTCAAAATCAGCGAGCTATAGATAACTCTTCAGGTCTCAGGTTCCAAACTGACCAACCTGCCAGTGTTTTAAATAAGCATACTGTTCCTCTTCCATTATTTACAGATGCTTTGGAATAATCACTTGGAGAGACAAAGTGTAAAGCTCACTCACCTAGGTAAACAGATAATGCTGGCTTTCCTTATAAACACATTTTTCACAACCGCAGTTGAAGCACAAACTTGCATATTGTTTTTGGGAAGGAAGTGAACTGAAACAATTGAGATTAAATTAAAACAGAGCCAAAGTATTAGGAAAAAGCAATTCCCTCCATCTTTATTATGACTAATATATTCAATAAGTCGTCATGATTGCACAGTACTTCTCTGTTTTCAAGAGGCAATAAGAACTGTGTTTGAAGAGTTAGGGGTCTGTAAGGATACTATTATGCCATTGAACTGGACAGAAAAAATGCTAAGTGCCAAACTCCCCTCATTAAGCACTTCAGGAATAAAATAATAATAATAATAATAATAATAATAATAATAATAATAATAATAAATCCTAAGAGCATGTATGCATCCAATTCTAGGATTCACCCAGTGCGACATAACTGACTTGAAATAACAGGAATATTTAATTCAACTGTTGGCTCTGTACATTTAGCTTGCAACTAGAAAAGCATCACATTGGGAGCTATCAAAGGAAATAAGGTATTGGTGTCTTAGAAGAGAGATATTTATCAAAACATTCTCTGTATAGGACTTTGATCTAGAAATATATGCCCAGAAATATGTTTTCCTTTTCTCACTAGCTTGTTAAAATTTTCACTTGTTTGGTATTTTATTTAAAATATATTTGTGTTTGGTTTGTTAAATATGCTTTTCTCATGCAAAGGCATTTTAAAACTCAATGTATCTAGTTCTGGTATACCCAGACAAACAATAGTAGCTTGGGTGACTTGACATGCAGATGTTTACCACAGCAAAAAATCAGTCTGAGAAACAAACATACCATATTGACATCAGGATATGGTTTGTCATATTAAATTCAAGACCATTCTTCAATATTTGAGATACAGTTTTTAGTTTGTTAAAGTGTGTTATGAATTACAAGAAAGTAATGAATATTAATATTGTAACTAACACATTCTATCCCTTTGTCAAATACCTTTAAAGCTAGAAAAAACTTTGTACTTTGATAATGGTAGTTGAGAGACTGGCCAAGAATGGTATGTGGGATGCATTAGGAACCACCTGCTCTGGGAGTTAGTTTTGTTTGGTTTGGTGACTATATCATGATGTATTCTCCATTTTGAATAAAACCAGTAATATCATAATTTTTTGTATCCTCATATTTCCAAGTAGTGGAATGGAATGAGTTATATTTCTCGAGTGGTGGTCATTTAAAGATAGTTAGCATTCTCAGACTATCTGGAAGAATTAGTGTGGTATGTGACCTAAAGTTAATTCGTGTTAGGTATTGTAATATGTAATATAAAGTTAATTCGCGTTAGGTATTGTGATATGTAATATAAAGTTAATTCGCGTTCGATCGGAATTAAGCTCTGTAAAACCTAAAGTGTATTTGGGGTTAAAAAAACTGAACTGTAAGAGGGGGACACGAGGGTTGAAAGACAAGGAGGACCCCTGTGGGGAAAAGCCTCAGGATAACCAATAACCCAAAGAATGGGAAAGATGATGAGATAGACTGTCTCTGCCGGAGATAGACCTGCTAACGACCCAGTGATTAAGAGAAGATAGATATCTTATCTGTTCCGGCCCAGTTTAACATTTCCAAAACTGTCTCTGGACCCAGCAATCATGACATTGTTTTACTTTGAGAACATATTCAACCAAACTGAGACCTGAACATGAATACCTAATGAGGCGACCTAGAAGCAAGAGCGCTATGGTCGCCTTCCACTCTCAGCAAAAGACTGTATAAAAGCCAGTGGCTGGGGACACACTTTGTGAACAGGGCAGATTCGGAGCGATAGAGTCCGTTTCTGTGTTCACCCAGTGCCGAAACCCGGGGTTTGATGCTGTTCCTTTTAATTGTGGCTGTTAGAGACTGAATTTAAGTCTCAAAATAAAATTCTAAATTTTGATTTGCAGAATTGGGCTTGTTCATTTATTACAATTAGTATTAGAAATTATATATAGAGATGAGTGAAATTATTTAAGAGCTAAGCTTGTCACTATGTAATTGACATATGTCTTCATAATGATCCTTGCATTTAGCAAATGAAAATTTCCCCTTCTTTATTTGGTGTATACTTTAAATGAATATTGCATCATAACTTGCAATTTTCATGTTATGGTCAATGAATTATATAATTTGTGATGAGTACTTCTATTCAGTGTTAAAAAATACATTTGTCGATCTGCATTCTGCTGTTACTGATGATAATGATCACAACTGAAAATTATGCAGGGAACATAGTGAAGAGAAAGGCCCTTAGAGAACATGTAAGCCTTTTTATGATAAAGGTAACAAGAGTTATTTCTATAACAACAAATAAGTGGAAGAAACCCACAGATAATGCATTAATTTGCTTCATTCAAGAAGTATTTGACTGCAAGTCATGTTTTCTTTCAACACCCATGTCCATACTTTGTGAGCACTCAAAAAGCCAACCACACTTCCAGCAGAGAAGACACAAGATAGCTTTTAGGTTATCAGACTTATGGTCAAGTGCTCCAACAATATGAGTGGCTGGTACATATTTTAAGGGGTTGTTAAGAGCTGGTTTTCATTTCAAAAAGTGAGAAAAGGAGGAAGGGCTGAATACAGATTTACCCTTCTTTCATCTGCTGTGAATTGTTTTACAGAGACAAATGATAGTTTTTACTTTTCCTGAGAGTTCTTGTGCTTACTAGGAACCTGAACCTGTAACTCTTTAACATCTGAAGTGTTTCCTTTATAATATTTTTGTTTGTTTTTCCCAGCCAAATACAACACAATTTTTTTAGCCTTTTAAATTATATCTTACTATTTTCAGAAAACCACCTTATTTCCTTCTGAAATTTTTCTGGTCAAAGTTTGTCCTGGAGTTTCAAAAAGGTGGCCTCTTCTCCTTTATTAATAAGTGTATTTTGATATGTGTAAAAAATACTCAACATAGCTAAAATGTTCTGCTCAATTCCCCAGGCACATTATTCTGTTTCTGCTTTGGGATAATATAAATGTAATGTGTAGTGAACTAACTGAAGGTACTGTATTAAATGATCCTGTATAAAATATATGCATTTTCTGTCCACAGTCAAACAGGGGGAATGGTATTTCCTATGACTGTATTGAATTTCTTCAAAGGGTCATGTTTGCATTTAAGCCTTACCATAAAACTATAGAATCCACACCTTCTTAGTTACATATAAAAACACTTCAGCTATAACAAGCCCTAACTGAGTATGTACATGGCTTTAAAAACAAAAACCTGTAAGACTGTAATTCTTATTAGATACCAGATGCTTTTATTTCATTTGCAGACCAAAGTTTTCTTTTGTACCTGGATCATCTTTAGAAGGATCCTTTTTCTTTTATGAAAAAAAACCACCAGCCCCCAAATTTGCAGCGATTTTTTCCCAGAAATCTTTGTGTTTCTTCTTCTTCTTCTTATATTATTCCTTTAAAATACTTATCCATTGTTTCCTGCAAGGAAAAGATCTCTCCAGTATTAAGCTTTATTTTACTCTTATTTGACGGAAATTGTTTTATTTTATAAATTAAGGCCTATTTAAATTAGTTTAATGTCTCACAAGCCTCACTGATCAGTGGATGAAGTTAAAGAATCTTCCTGCTCTTTTGTTCCTTTTGGTTGTTTTTCTGCTGCAGTTCACCAGGCTAGTTCATGAAGCAGCTGCAAAAATTCATCTCAGAGCTAGAAAGAGTGTGATAGAAAAAAAGACCCACTGAAGGAAGAGCAGGATCTGCCTTAGACAATTCTCAGCTTTACAGAATTCACGGAATAACTCAGACCAGTCAAAAAATAAGGCTGATGAACTCCTGTGTTACTTGTGTTGATGCTGGAATGACACACCAAAATTAAGAACTGTTTCGGGGAGGGGATCAGGCTGAAAACCCTCCCTAACCAAAAGCTTGCTACACAAGAATGGAAGTGAGCTAGAAGGCAAGAGCTTGCTAAATATCAGGCCTTTCTAAAATCCCAAAAATAGCAGGGAGATAAACATGAAAAGCACTAGTTTGCTTTAAAGAATAGATCAGCCCAGAATTTTAATAAGCTGCCACTTTGTGTTTGGGCATGATTATGCGAAAGAAGCCCGTGGCCCTTTATATCAATATTGAAACTTTCATCGACCTTAAGCAAAACATTTTCATTTCAAAATATTTAGTATTCCAACAAAGTGTCTAACTGGGGAGTTTAGCAAGGAACACATGCAGATCTTTAAACTTGTTCCTAAGCTCAGCAATATGATAAAAAACTTGCACCTTAATCATATGAAAAATTTCTTCCAGTTTATACAAATTTTACAAAATCACTTGAAAATTGTCTACTTTCCTAGCAAAACCACCTGCAATTTTTTTCAGTAGGGTATTAAAATGTCCAGAGACCGAAATTCTAGTGTCAAGAGTATGTGATTTTATAATATATTTATATATTTATTATATGGAGAAATGCCAAAGCTAAAAGAGATTAAAATAAAATAATAATCTAATGCTCATTGGCATGCCTGTCAGTAGACTGAGAGGGTGTGTAATTATGGGTACCTATGAGCTGGATTTAAAACACAGTAGAAGCCAGTTTCCCTTTAATAATGTTGCTCTTGATGCCCACAGAGGTCAGGGCAGATGGGCACAGGTGATTTTAACTGAAGAAGTTTCAGCATTAACAGCTGGGTGCAGCTGTGAAATACAAAGTGATAGAAGTTATACAGGCAGTAAATGTGTTCGTACAAAGTCCTCTTTAATGAGAAAAAATCTGGGCAACAGAAAACTGAATATATTTTTTAAAAACTTTTCTTACCTTATACCTTCCTGCTATTTTTACCCCTCCAAAGGATCACAATTCTGGTTTCTCAGAGAATAATTTCCACCTAGCTATGCTTGTTCACACCTTAAAACCTCTTGTCATAACAGCATTTCTTGCTTAGTGGGTTACTTAAATATCCTTCATTGACTAATTGCCAGAAGGGGCAAACACAATAGTAACAAAACTCCACAGCTCTGTTAACATTTAATGAAGATGATTTATGGATGGAGGAACCAACTACATGTGGGAAGTCAGAAATCCAATGGCTTGTTCATTAGTATTTTTCTACACTTTTGTCTGCAGAGTCAGAAGAGTCTAAAGTGAATCTATAGGTAAATGCAATCGGTTTGCAATTGTCTTACTGGCTGACTTTTGATAACACAGTATTTACTTTATTTATCTCCAAAACTCTGATGTGTTTTTTCTCTAATTTGATGAATTGGCAGAGACTTGCAGATGAAGGAAATAATGTACATACTGCAAACAGTGCTGCAAAATCTCCTTGACTGTGATAGATCAATACCCTTTAAAAAAATCATAGAAAGGTAATTTTAAACCTAAAATACATCAGAAGTTGTATCCACTTTAGGGATTGCCCTCACTTACCTCTGCTTTGGTTCACATCTTTGGGGCATTTGAATTGTATTCCTTTTTTATGAAAGTAGACTCCAGGACTTCACATGTACTCCACCTGTGAATGAGCCTTCAGTCAGATTAATTCTACTCCAAAGTAAAACTTCCTCAGAATACATATATGGATGATAGGTCCCCAACAATAACCTGTTCTGTTCTATAAATGCTTTCAGATTATGCCTACAAAGGTAGAATAGATCCCGTGCAGTAACAATATATTATACAATACTGAGATATCACTTGCTCATAGCCTAGATTTATGGCCATAAAAAAGTGCATTGATTCATTGTCCAGCTGGGCTACATTTACTACAATTGTAATTTTAATTGTATGGTAGATTTGCATTGTATGTTTCTGTTTGGGTAAATGGGCCTAGAAATCTTTAGGAGTTTGACTAGTTGAGACGGACAATGGCCTGGCCTTAACTGATGGCCAGGAGGCACCGACCCGAGGCCATGGGAAATAGGAGTATAGGCAGGGAAACTTATGTTCAGGTTATGGTGAGAAGAGAGGGGTCATGGAATTGTTATGTAGATTAAGCTGTTACAAATAAGGTTATGTTTCCAATTCTCATTCATGATTGATTGTTAGGTTTACATATAAGGTTATGCTTCTCATTCCCAGTTTTGACTGGATCCTGTACCCCCAATGTTCAAAATATAATGTTGCATTTCCCCCATTTTGTGTCTTTTGGATTCAACCCCATAAGATGCATGGCTTATCCCTTTGTTATTTTACCCATTATTAAAGATATTTTGTTTCAGGCAATTTAATTAATCTGTCCTTTAATTTGCCACGTTATTCTTGGCTGGCCCGGTGTCAAGGTTGCAAGGCCGAAACGCAACTGAAATCCTTGCTGCACTAAGGTCATTATGGTTGAAGATAGGTTGAAAGGTAATTCAAATAAACTTGTGAGTAAATAAGGTTTCATCAGTCTCTTTACTTTCTGATTTTTTTTTTTTTTTAATCTCATAAACAAGGCTCAGTGTATTCAACTGTGCAAAACAGGAATTTCCAAGGCACAAGAGTATTGAGTTCGAGAAAGAGTTCAGATGATGTAGCACAATGAAATTTTATTTGGGGGACCAATTGTGCAGACTGTCATTCATTCTGTAAGTTTGTCAGTCCATGAAAAATAGTTTCTCATATAGGAAACAGAATATCGCAGAAGATGTTTCATGTGAATTTCTTCTTTGCTCAGCATTAAGTCTTACCTGGACTTATACATACTTGAGAGGTTGTCTCTACTTGCTTGGCAAAATTTTTACTTTAGTAGATGGACATAGAGGCACAATAATGTTAACATACACAGTTATTCAGAAATCTTTAAAGGGATACTAGAACTCTGTCTCTTGGAAATTGTGTGTCCTTGTTCCCATAAACTGGATATATGTATGCATTCAAGGAGAAAGGAAATACCTGAAGAAAAAAGGATACACTGATAATAGACTCTGTCTTAGACAGATTTATTGGATGGAATTACATTCACAAGCAGAACAAATAGGTTAATTTATTTTTATCCATAGGTCAGCTAACTGCATGTGAAGTAGGTAATCTAAGTTGAAAGAGACAAAAAATAGTGTTAATTAGATTTTTAAAGGCTATCTCACCCCAGCTGAACTTCTAAACAGAGTTTGTTAAACTTTGAATGAGCAATACATGTGCTTTGAGGTTTACAAACAATTAGACTGCCAGATACATAACGAGTGAGATGCAATGTACTCTATTAATGACGGTATCAGTAGGTAATTCATAATTATATAGAGTTTTTTTTTTTTTTTTTTTTTTTTTCTCTTGATATTTGTAGCCATAAAATTATCTCAGAGGTTAAGGTATTCAAATAACTGGGAGATGACATTGTAAAGTGAGACTACAAAATGAGTTCAAACATTTCTTGATTAGTTTTTGTTGGTAATTATTAACTATGAAATTTCAAGAGATACAGTATCAACATTTTTTGAAGGACAGATTGTTTAGTGTATCTCAATATTTTGTCTCTGAAGTCCTTTTTTACTTTCCACATGATGCAAAAGACAATTGAACACTTTTTGAATAACTAATTCTGGAATTAATCAGTCAGCTTCACCTTTATATCTCTTCTAAGAAGATGAATTTTTCTTCTTAGAATCATGGTCTTCTTACAGCTTCTTACTACAATTATTTGCTGGTCTCTAAGCAAATATACACTTTTTGTGTGTGCGCGTGCCTCGCAATGTGACTGTGAGGCACACACACAGAGAAAAAGTACCTGAGTATGGTAGGAAAAGAGAACAAATGAGGGTGAGAGAGCTCCACTTTCCTAGGTGAGTAAAGTAAGAAGAATTATATCTGTTCTTTACTTTTGTACTCAATAGACTCAAGATCCATGGTGTCAGTTTTGGACCTATTTATTTTCCTTCCTTTCTTCTTTTTTTTTTCTACTTCTTTCCCTCTCTATCTTGTCACATGCACATCCCATATATATATACAAACCACTTAAATTGATTGCAATGGAATCTTCTTAGATTTTTTTCCAAAATAGGATCTTAAATTAGAAACTCTGTTTAGGGCATCAGGTCAAAGAATAAAAGATTGTTAATCCTGGAGGGATGGATGACTTCTTCTGGCAGCATTCAGAAGAAATAAATTCCACACAGAAAGAAACTAAAAAAATCTGGAATTATTTAAGTAACATGAATTTCAATTGCACTATCTTTTTCTTAAAATAGAAGTTACATATACGTTCATAAGTCTGCCCTTCTGTTGTTGTTGTTGAATTGTTGCATGGCATAGAGGAGTATTTGGATTTTTTTCCTCTACCTTTTCTATTTCTCCCTTCTGGAGGGACTGATATTCATGATCCTGTTTTTCACTAAAAATGAGAAAAAAAAAACTTCACAATGCTGCTGTTTTCTGAGACAAAACTATGTCTTCTGTTCCCCAGTGCTGCCCAAGGAATGCATCTGAAGCATCTAGCCTTTGCCTTGGACTTGGTTTTAGAGTGTTCTGCTAGGGGCAAAGGTGTCACTCACTCATTGCATTATAAAGATGCTACCAACTTAGCTACTCTTAAAAGCATCAGGGGTGTACAATTTGTCTCAGTTTTGCATCACTTTGTTGAAAGTTCATTGAAAAAGGTTAGTTAGGGATGAAGGCAATATTTTCTGGTTATAAAGTGTTCTCAGAAGAGGCTGTGTTTGGGGATGATTGAATTAATGGATTTTTTCCTAATGCTGGAGTCTTTATGCCTCTTCCTTGCATGTAAAGTAGTAAAACTGAGCTAGGGGTTTTCATGTATTTATTACTATTTCCATAGAATATGTAGAAACAATAATTTTTAGGCAATAAAGATATTACAAAAAATCTATTACAAAAATTGTGACATTCAAGCTGTCAGGATGAAAATTTATTGACATTAACTCCAATGCAAAAATAAAATAACATCCCTGTATTTAAATTTACAATGGCTAATGGAAACTGCAAACTATATAAGTGTGATTGTTGTATTTTCCATGAACTCCATTAACGGTTTCCATGAAGATAATTGAAATAGTTTTCTTCCAAGGAAAAGGTGAAAAAAATGATTACACAAATGTTGAGAAAGATGTCATGTTACAGTGATTGGATGTTTTTAGTTGAGCATTTTAAATGCCTTAATAAAATGTTTTCATTGGCAAAATTTGCATTTTAATTTGCATTCATTTGCCTTATTTTTTTTCTTTCTTTTGGTGTTAGAAACAGAGTAGATTGCATTTCTTTCAAATTTAGCAATCAAATTTAACTGAGTAGTAGAAGCTTTGTACTCAAGCAATTAATAAACTAGATACTCCATTTAAAATAGGTGTGAAGAATATTATTAGTCGTGTCAATAAGTGATATCAAGAATCTCTGAAAAATGCAGTGAGAATATCACAGAAATAAACAGCAGATTTTACTCCCCTCACTTGTCAGTTGAGTACCTTCATGAGCATTGACTAATTTAAACTAGAATATTTCTTTTACCCCTGAAAAAAGCAAAGTAAAACAAGCAATCATAAGATGAATTTAGCTGGTTATCCTTTTGACAGGTGATGTGCTGAAAAAGTCATGCACTTTTTGTACCTGAAGTGCATCTTTCTATCCATCAAATGCCTGCTGTCATGTGATGCTTACTTATCTGTGAATAAAAAATTTGTTACAGCAAATGTATTTCAGAATATGAATCTTTAAACTACAGTGCACATTGCTCAGGATGTGTCAGAGCTGAAACCATTCCAATCATAAAGCCCCATGGTACTTCTTATCTGTATTTGCTGAACATATTTAAGCAGGCTGCTAAAAAATAGCTTTGGGGAGATGGATTGTGTATATTTTTCAGAACATAAAAAATAAGCAAGGGTACAGCAGACATATACTGCACAGAAATCTACCTCCTTTTTCTGCCTTTTCTCATTACTATCAGAACCTGAGACTTGAACAGTCATTCCACTTTACAATTACTGGCAATTTCTCAAAGAAATCAAAACTTAGAAGCATTTAGTTTCTACCTCCTTCCTATTTACAAGCAGATTGAATTTTTAAAAGCAATACAGAAGTAATTTTTTTTTAAGAGAGTAGTTTAAAATTGCTTTTAGAAAATTATTTTTCTACAACAATGGAATGAGAATTATATAAACAATGCCTACAGGATGGACCAACAACAGAGAATGTAAAACACTCCTTTGAGACCGGCCATCATTGGAAAGGTAGTGCATGGAAATGTTTAAGAAATTTGAACTATGAATAATTTTCTGAAAATCAGGTGTGGCATACTGTATCTTAAAAATCCATAAATAACAGCAGCGTTGTTCAGCACACCTTCCTGTGAATTTATGTGTTTTTTAAATAAATAAACTTCTCTAGAGAAAATAGATTTCAAGTAGTAAAGTTCACATGAATATAGCTGAAGCCAATATAATGCTCCTGTTAAGACCCTTATCCTTAACCATCCTTCTATTATAACAAGAAAACTAAACTAACTGTCCAAACCAAAAGGGCAGTGTTTGTCAGTAATTTAAATAATATTATACAGAACACTTAATTGTTTAGAGATAGACCAGAAGGTTATTTTTAGAAAAAGGGAGAAAAAGTGACTTTGTTTGAAATATTCCATCTATAAAGAAAGGGAAGACTAATCTGAAAAGGCATAATGGAAAAAGTGGATGCTGCAATTAAGTTTATTCAGGTGGAAATGGCATTTCCTGTAGTTCAAAACCAGAAGTAATGACTCCTCTACTCAGATTACCAAGAACAAAATAAGAAAGGGTTTTTTTGCTTAGTCGTCACTGCGATGGAGCAGTGTTACTACACAGTGCAGATCTGATCCTAAGTGGGCTTAATGTGCAATTAAAAACAAAAACAAAGTGGGCTTAATGTACAATTGTACAAAACTACCCTTCTAAGGAGCAGAGAAGACATTTCTTCAGTACTGCCCCAAGCCTTCTGTCAAATTGTCCCTTTATCATCTGATTCACAGTGTTAATGCAAACAGGGGATGCCAGTGCCCAGTCTCTGGACTTCCACGGCCTTGCCCCTTTACTGGGGCCACCTTATGGAGGCTCCACAGGGAGCTGCATTGCCTGGATCTGCTGTGGATGTTGTGTGGGTGTTGGATGAGAGCTTCCTGAGAAACCAGTGCCAGTCAGTGGAGGGAGTCAGTCCTGGCCAGGAGTCGAATGTGAGAATGGGGCTAAACTGTGAGATAGCAAAGGATGGGTGATGTGAGGGTGGCAAAGGAGTTGCACATCCCACTCTTTTTGGCTGCTCACATCCTCAGCCCGAGTGCCCATGGCTATTTCTGTGACTGTGCTAGGGAAGACTGCTGTATCAGCTGCCACCATTTTCACATGAAGAAAATGCTTTGCAGGAAGGCTCCTATGCCCTACTGACAAGGGCCCACAAATACCCTGTAAGAGTGCAGAGCATGGAATTTTGGAATACTGTCTTACACATTAGGACATTAGGATAACACTGAATTTTTTTTGCATACATGAGAATAACTTACCTTCTTAGGCATGACAATAACTTCTGAACATTACAAAAAAGCAAAGAAGGGAAAACCCCTCTCTTTTTTAGTTTTATTCCCCAGTTCACTATTTACACATGAAAAGTGCGCTGCTGATTTATCAGTAAGCTGGAGACTCAAATTAACAAGACACTTGCTGTTTCAGACTGAATGCTGAGTTGAAGCAGAAATAAACGTTGTGTTATAGCCAATTTCAAGCACAGTAGGGTTGCTGCAGAGTGTTGGGATGAGATATTTTCTTATGAGTTTCCAAGCTGGAAACTGAGACTCAGTGTGGAATTGGCTTCCTGTGACTGAGAGGCTGTGTAGGTGGGCAATCCTTCAATGAGTATTCTGGGCATCAGCTTATCAAAACTCTGGCAACACCCAAAATGTTCACTCAGGGAGTCTGTTTATTTTTTTCCGTTGTCAACTTTACTCCTTCTGTCACTCATAGATCTGTTCCCAGATAAAATTTAGCATGCTTCCAGCTGTTAGTCTGCAGATTTTCCATGTGTTATTCAAAATATGGATTAGGTATTTCACGTGTCATTTGTTTCAAATATTTTAGTATTTTCTTTAATAATTTAGCAAAGAAACCCTAAATAATTGGAACCCATATGAGCAAGGCCTGTAAGGAAAGATAAAAAAGCTAGTTAACAAACTCAGAATCACCACATATATCACAACATGAACATTGAACAAGCAAGTCTTTCAACCGCAAAGACCTTCACTCTGGTGAAATTCAGATGTTTAAACCAATCATTTTTCAAATGTATGTAGTCCAAATAGAAAAGGCTCTAAATTCCAAACTTCTCTAAAACTAGACTCTCTCTATTTTCTTCATGGCATACATAGAAGCAAAGTCCTATCAGTTCTTCAACCAAGATTCTCATGGTGAAACATGTTTTATAAGTGTGAGCTCAGGTTTTTGCTGTTTGCTCTTCCTTCATGTACTGTTGAATCTTGGTACCAGAAGGGAAAAAAAAAGAAAAAAAAGAAAGGAAGTAGCATGATTGTGATTTCATCAATTCATCTATGTTAGATTCCTATTCCATACTGATTCCTATTTGATGTCATGTGGAAATATCCTTCTGTTTCCCTTGCATTAATAGGTGATGGGTTCCTCTCCCAGTCTAGAGAGTTTGACTATCTAACCCCTATCTTCAGTGTGATATAAGCAAAAGGTATTATTTTGATTTCTTGTGATCCTGTTGAACAACTTATTCTGTTTCACTCCTTCAGGGGTATGTATGCCTTCACAGCCTTCTGTGATACCAGGAAATGGCAGACCTGATTTACATCAATGGCAAGAAGGCAGTTCTGTAGATGATTAATGATTCCCTGCTGCAGGAATACCGTCCACTGGTGGATGCACTCCACTAAATCACTTCAGATTTCTCTGGCAACGTGATCTATAGCAAGTTAGTATTTGTATTCAGTAAGCAACTCTCACTTTATATTCAGTCTAAAAGTAAAAGGTGGCTTGTTCATAGCCTTAGCATTTAGTTCCATTATATGTTCAGAGAAATTAGAAGAATTTCCTTGCTCAGGGTAAAATGGAGGTTCTCTGTCCTTCTTGTAACTTAGCTTTTACTCTGCACTAGTTTGTAAAAAACTCCAGCCATATTAATTTTAAATCTCTCAGATCTGAACTACTCAACTAGTAGTTCCTCACTGTCACATTTCTTCCCTCTCCTTTTTTCTTAGTTTTGGAAATTTTTGGGTAATTGTTGCATTCAAAATTTAGATAATAACTTTACCTGTTGAAAGATACTGAAATAAAACTTGCATGCTTTCTGCAAAGGAAATTTTATGGTCAAAAACATAAACCTAGAGTATTTCCTTCTGTAATGTGGTTAGGCCTGCCTGTGCCTCCTTTGACAACTTTATTGTTCTTTTCCTAAAAATATAATAGCTTAATAGTCACAAGTGATTCAAACAATGAACATAAAAATTTGTGTATTTTTAAGGAACATGTAAGTTTCAACAAAGTTACTAAGAACATTTTTTCTTAGCTCTGGTGTGGAAAGGACAGTTCATATCATCACAGAAAAGGGATGGTGAGCAGAGTATGAGAACAGAATAGAGAGTGCGAGAGTACAAGAACAGTCTTGGTATTCACCAGTGCTGGTTGTGGCTGGGGTAGAGTTAATTTTCTTTACAGTACATAGGGGCTATGTTTCGAATTGTGCTGAAAACAGTGCAAATAACACAGGGATGTTTTCATTACTGCTGAGCAGCCTGTACACAGAGTCAGAGCCTTTTCTGCTTCTTGTGCTTGCCAGCAAGGAGACTGGGAGTGCACAAGAAATTGAGAGGGAATGAAGCTGAGACAGCTAGTCCCAATGGACTCAAGCAATATTCCATACCATATGATATCATGCTCAGCATATCAAGCTGGAGGAAGAAAAAGGAAGGGAGGAGACATTCAGAGTGATGCTGTTAAGTGTGATGAAGCCCTGCGCTACCGGGGGTGGTTGAACATCCACCTGACCATGGGAAGTTATGAATTAATATTTTGCTTTGCTTGTGCATGCAGCTTTTACTGTATATATTAAGCTATTTTGTCTTAGTTTATGAGTTTTCTCTCTTCTACCCTTCCAATTCTCTCCCCCATCCCATTAGGGGGAAGGGCGTGAAAGGATGTCTGGGGCTTAATTTCTTGCTGGGATTAAACCACAACATCACCTATATTGTGCAAGACACAAGCTTTAACCCTACAGCAGCAATTTTAGACAACATGACTTTATCATGGGTTTTCTATACCCTCTGAGTTTAGGCTGGGTTCATGGTTCTTTACTGCATGAGCCTTTCTTGGCAGCTTAAAAGACCCTGAGAAAATTTAAGAAAAAAGAATGATAGAGAGAGGATTGAGAATCTGTGGATTGAGAAAACAATTTTCTCTCAGATCTGATCTCAAACTTCTTTACTTACACAAGATTTATCTTTGTAGTCTTTTTAAGGTGATTTTCAGCAGTGTCCAAAGGAGAGGAGAATGTTTCTGTTATTATCTTCTTATTGAGGAAATATAAAATAGTGATGAAGATAATAGTGAATTGTGTATTTCCCTAGGGGTGAATCAAACATGACATTGGGAAAACACTTTGGGCCTGCTTCTTCTGGCTTTTCTGTTTCATACTTCTTTTCTCTTTCTGCACCTGGAATAAAAAAAGACAGTAAAAACTGCCAATGTAAGGTCCTAAACAATTGAGATTTTAATATTTAACTCACATTCTAATGGGTTTGAATGTTTCCGACATGCTCAGTTTGTGCTGAATCTTGTGACAGATTTTTTTCACAATCCTACTTTGTATTGAGATCAAATAGTTACATTTTCATACTAAAATGACAGTTGGAATGAGATTAAAATGGCAGGAAAAATAGCAAGACTTTGCATTGTGAATGAAGTGAAATGAATATATGTACAGCTGCACACCCATACACCACAATCTAGAAATTATGCAGAAAGGTTTCCCTTATGGCATTTGCAGGATTCTCCCTGCAAAGAAAACATCCACTGGACATGTTGTTTTGTGAGTAGAGTTCAAATTCTTCTAACATTTATACAGAATTCAAAAGTAACCAGGGGGCCTTGGGATCACCTTATTTGAGATGCTTTATTCATGAAAATTACAAATGGCTGTTTGGCCTAGGGCTTTCGAGAGCATTTTTAAAGAAGGCATAAAAATTAAAGAGAAATTCCTTTCAAAGGAAGGCATTCATGCTTAATGCTAAACAGACACTCCACATGCCAACAGTAGTAAGAATGCCAAAAATACAGGAATTGCACAGTATAAATGTCTCTGCATAAGAGAAAGGAAGAAAGAAATTTTAAGAAGATAAATATCCCTTTTTGTCCTTGTGGGGTATTCAATAGGAGGAGAAGGAGGTGGAGCACAAGCATCATTGTTTTCACAGGTGTGTGTCCCCACAAGGACCAAAGTATTGAGTAGTTACAGCAAATTGTTCAGACTTCTGGTTAACACAGTAGAGATGAGGGTGATTGGCGTGCCTGGAGAGAGGTGGTCTTGAGTATCATTTTGAACTGTCAGCAAGGACTAAACTATTCTTTCTCAGTTTTAGTCTTAACATCTGTCACTAGACTGGAACAAGCTGACATTTATGTAGCAGAGCCTCCCTGCTAATGCAGCTGCAAGCTTCTCTCTGCCCCCTTTGCAGCTCATCCTTTTTTATCTTGTGCTTATACAAGCGATGTTCAGCACCTCTGATGTGTAGGATTAAACCTTAAAGCTGGCAGATTATATTTGTAAAACAACATCTGCAAAGCAGGGTATTTGGTCTGTGGTAAGCTTATCCCACCATCTTTAGTTAATTCACAAATATCCACATAGGAACTTTCAGATTATTATGTCTGTAGGGGTTATCTTCAGAGATATGAGCAGCCAGCTCAACACACACCTTCTGTGTTTCAGCACAATTAGTTGTGAGTGACAGTCAGAGTGAGAATTACAGTGCACATGCTCTACACTTCATCCAAAGCAGAAGAAAGCAAAAAGTAGCAAAGGATACAGGAAAAAATCCTGGCATGTTTGCTAAGAAATAGTGTTGAAGTTGAAATATATCAAGTCCATAGATAACTTTGTTTCAGTAATTGTATCTTTAAATTTAATGTGATTTTTTTTTTTTTTTTTTTTGAATTAGGCTCCAATCAGGTATATTTTATGGGCTGTATCCACTGCATATTGTATATTGGCTTGAGAAAGAAATAAAATAGAAAACAATAAAAACCCTTTGGGTCTTTGAAAAGTTTACTTAATGATGTGAATACCACTGGTCTTGTGTTCTGGCCAAACTCTAATGAAGCATTCTCAGGCTCTCAAGTCACAGCATACAGAGTGTTTATTACCTGCATTTTATCTGCAAATTAAATTGAGTCACAGCAGTGGGGTTTTTTTAACAGAAAATTTAAAAAGGGGAAGATCCTAGAAAGACTGTTTTAAAGATGAATTAAGTTGCACATGAATGGTAGTGATATTTGCTCAGTGATTTATATCTGACATACTTCCTGAAGCTAATACTCAGCAGGCATCGTTTGCATTTGAAAAAATGACACAGTGTAAGGACATGTGTAAATCCTGTGTCAACAGCAATTATTTATAACTAGGTTAGCCTGTTACAAATGTGTAAGGAAAATTTAATGTAGTTTTTAAGGGAAGTTATCTTAAAAAATCCATTTAGGCTGATTCACATGCATACTAAATTCAAAAAAATAGTAATTTATAAAAAGCATCAAATTTCCCCATTTGAAATCTTTTCATTTGAATTAAAACCTTGTGAGCTATTCTGATTAATTCATTTACACACTCTAAAGAGAGTTGCAAACATGTCTAAATAATTTCTATATCACATACAGTAGAAAAAATATAAATATTTCAGTGTGTCTACCTTATTGTGTATGGAAAACTGTTCTTTTTAGAGTTTTTCCTTCTATGCCATTTCCATCGCTAAACACACGTGCAGAAAGGGGCTGAAAGTTATTTAACAGATGATCCTTGATACTCATGGTGAATTTTAGAGAAATTTCCAGCTCTATTTTTTTATCATTATACTTTTGTCTTGTTGTCATGTGCATGCAAAAAGGCTTCTCATAAGAAATTAGCTGTTGCTTCAGGATGGCAGTGTGCATAAAAAAAAAAAAAAGATTATCTCTCTACACTTTCCTTTTCAGAAAGTCCAAAATTTATTTGCTCCTGGTTAGCATCTTTCACCAACAGTTATTCTCTCTGCCCTTTCACGGTCTGTGTGGCAGAGTTGAGCTCTCCTCTGTCTTCCCACCACAATTCTCTCAGAACTGATCTCTCATCTGTACATCCACTCTCTTATACAGCTCTCTTTTTCACCTCTCTGATAGACATTTCTGCTCTTGAAGCCTTTGCTTTCCAATTCCTCTCTCTATTTAGCTTAAAAGTCACAGTCTCTGCAAATTAGGTGTGGCTCAGTATGTCACTATATGAACATAATATACTGCTCTGTAAATGCTTGTGCTCTATCAATCAGCATGTCATCATCAGTACTGTGTGATGTAATTGCCTCTTATTTTTCACTATTGTTCCCAGTACTTTGGTATTCTATAAACTGATTTAGTTGTTCTTTCACTTCCTTCTTTAATTATACTCACCAGAAAAAAAGTCCAAAAGTCCAAAAAAGATCCAAAATATGAAGAGAAGAAAGCAGAAATAACACTTGGGGAATTTTTATAATTTAAAATCTTTAAGATACCTTGAAACATCACCAAGAGATTAATTTTGAAATACTGAGCTTCTTGTAATATTTTAGCTAGTGAGACTATCAAAGCTGTCTACAAAGGAAAACAAAGTCATTAAGGAAACTCACTTAACATTATGTCATATTCATATCCCATGTTACTTAATTCTGGAGATAGAAGGACACAGATGTCTCAATCAGTTATGTTTGCATTTCTTTATTAAAAAAAAATTCTAAGCAGCAGATGGGTGAGACTCACTGTTTTTGAAATATAGTGAGCAAGAAGTGATGTATTGAAATTGTTTCTGGCTTGGTCTGACAGAAGCTCTGTGATTTAGTGTCTGATCCCTCATTCTGACCTCAAGCAAAACCCTGTTGATGCCAATGGGAGCCTTATTTCCCTAGGAACTGCAATATCCGATTCTTCACTATGTGGTAAAATTCTGTGGTATTCTGGATCTATAAATGTTAATACTTAAAATTTGTACATTTCAGAGTAGCTCTGTGCCTATATTTGCTGGAAAAGGTGACTGTTCAGAAAATCAGTCTTTTTGCACTTACAGTTATAAGAAAACAATATATTTTTACAGTCTTCAACTAAAAAAATCTAGAATGGGAAATTAAAGGGGAGAATAAATAAAATAAATAAAATAAACACTCCTCTTCATTGCACGATACTGGAGGCCCCACTACCTCCATCTACATGGTCTCAGTCATGGCAATTTCAAAAGAAGATACAAGTCATCTGCTCTGACATGCCATCTTTCTGCATTTTTCCTGCCTCCCGTTACTCATTTCAGCACTGCTGAACAAATTTTAGGATTCTTGCCTTCCATCTTTATCTCGTGCTTGCCTAGCTCTGAAATGTATACTAACATTTGTGATGATTCAAATTTATTGTTTTTATGATGTTTTTATGTTGTTTTTATGGCGTGTCCATAGGCACAAGATTAAGACTATAAAATGTTTAGTTCATGAAAATTCTCACCAGGAAAACAAGTCAAAAACCCAAAACAACCAAAAAGGATATATTGACACCTCATTCTGCTTATGACCAATATATTGAATTTTGTGAACTTTCTTTATTTGTTTTTATAAGACAGCAGTGATACAATCTCAGTCTACATTCATTGCACAGCTTCACAAAAAGAACAAACCCCTCCCCATAGTTTTTACATCTCTCTGTGCATGGTTAGGTAAATGATCAGAACATGACTGAGATTTACAGTGATCTGCTCAAGAAAAAATTTGGCTTACATTTAAAACAAACAAACAAACAAACAAATAAATACATTAAAAATAAATTTTAAAAAGTCATTTGGATTCTACTCCTTGGGTCAGGATCCCTTTTCTTCCTACATTCTTTGGTATAATATTTTGGCTCAGAGATTCTGGATAAATCTAATGATTTGGGGCTTGTTATTTTGCCCTCTTTACACAGGCAATTTACTTATATATGGCTCCATTCTTCATCTGACATCATTAGTTTGTAAATGTTAAATGTATGTTTAGATGTTTGAGTGAAAACTGATAGGTTTGGCTCTTTTCTATGAGACTAACTCATGGAAGAGAGTCTTACAATGTCCTAGAATTACTGATTAAGCTAAAGAATTCACAAGGAGGGAGTGATATTCATGCCCTGGGACAGTCAGGGAGACAAGGATTTTGTGTAGATTTTGTTACTATTTTTGGATATTCCATCTTAAAGAAACAATAAAAACCCTTAAAATACAGCAAGGGTCAAGGAAAAATATTTATATGTTTTATTTCTTTAATCAGACTAGCATTTATGTATCAGGTTCTTTATTTCTCTCGCAAATAAGAAAGAAAATTAGAAGGTAGAAATAAATAGACTATGAAAGAAAATCAATTTTAAAATAAAACAATTTACATCAGGAATAGAAAATAGGCAGCAAATGGCAGATTAAAGACATATACTGTAATTACAGCATTATTGTCAATAATCATTAAAAATTAAAGTAAATACAAAGTCTTATGAAAGATACAAAATGAGGAATGCTCAAAAGGGCATATCTTCATTTCTTTGCTCCTACTGCCAATGTACTCAGACACACACAGGCACATACAAACACACAGACACACACAGAGAAATCAATTTTTGCTTTGTTCTTATATTGAAGACAAAATGGATTAAAAAGCCCTAGCAACTAAGGCGCTTATTCAAATGCTTTAAAAGAGCCAGAAGCCCTGCTAACATAGTTTTGTACATGGATATTAATTCACCTTCCAGCCATTTTCCATACAGAGATTTACTGTGGTTTACAAATAATGCTTCTGTCTTCAGAGTGTGAAGTCTGATACACTGTATGCATGCACTGATGATTAAAATGCCATTCCATTTTAATTCTTGTATTTTTCAATTACTTTTTCAAGGCTGCAATTTAAAACTATGTGATGTTGAACAAAAGTTTTGCGAACTAACAACCTTTTGTCTTTTTTATACTTTCCTGAGAATATTTCTTCACATTCATTGCTTTCAAATAATAAACTGTGTGAATTCACTGGAATAGAAAAGCCTTTAGAAATAAAAATTTATATTACACACAATGTATGGGAGGGTGTTTTAGAAGATGATTAGGTAAAGGCAATGCACTGTCTTGCGGACCTTCACAAGAAAATTAATTTAAAAAGTAATTTCTGGCATTTACAGAGGTCTTGCACAAAAAGGAAATAATTTTTTTGTTAAAACACGCATTGAATTCTCTAAACCTTTACTTTGTATAATACAGCAGCATGCAATACAGGAGTGCTACATTCTTCCATGTGGGTACAGGCAGAGCAGAGCAGGCTGCTTTGGTTTCTAGAAGCAGCCACTTTTTTTCCATTGACTAGGAATTTATGACCATAAGTGGCAGTGTAACCTCCCCCAGGCCATGCTGTGATCTGAGAAATGCTTGTTAGGTCTTGGCCTTGATGAACAGCACCTGGGCTGAACTCCTCTTGAGCTTTTCAGAAACTGTCTGCTCCTGGGAACTAATGTTGTCTAATGAGCTCCTGTTTTTTAATGAAGAGCCTTGGAAACTTATTTTTCTTGCCTGAATAGCAGCCCAAGTGGAAAACCATTTTTTTGTCATCAAACTTTTAAAGAAAGTTACCTACCCAAATTCTGGCCAGGATGAAAAATTATTGTGACTAAAGCCCACTCTCTTATGACGCAACAAAAAGCAGTCCAAAGTGAGACTCTTTGAGCCCTTCTGGACCAGCCAGGCTGCAAACAGCAATCTCACTCTGAATGGGCACCTCACAGAGCCAGCAAACCCTCAAGTTTGCTGTACTTGGAGGATCGACGCAAACACTGATAGAGCCTGGGCTGTTACCCCCAGTCCTCAAGGCTCAACGCTTTGCTGTTGAGAAGAAGCAAAAGACATCCAACGTGAGTAACTCACTGAATTTGAGGGGAATTTTTCACAGATGTATCTTGTACATATTCTGTACATCTGTGTGCATACAAGTGTGATTGCTCTATAGCAAATAAGCATTGCTCTCCTAGACTCTTAAGTTATTTTAGATTTATTAGCATGTTAGGCCATGAGATACTGTTGTGCTACAGTAAATTCTATATTAATATTTTGTTAAACTGCATAACTTAAGTTATCGATTGAGTGTTACTTAGTGCTGTTAAAACTTAAGGCCTAAACAATTAGTCAAGTCCAGAGCTCAGTTTAGCAAGAGGAGGGTCTTTCTTATATTTTTCGTCCTTACCTTCCCCATCCCATTCTCCTTCCCCCTTCCCCCAGCTTCCACACCATTTGACTTTTGGTTTAGATGGATTGATTCTAGATTTTAGGCTGCTTTTCCTTTGTGTGCTTTAAGCATCTCCTAAGTAATAGAGAGAACATTTTCAATGAACTTTGTCATACTTTCACTTTTATATTAAACCTGCTTTTGCTGATACCTTTGAGGTGATTCTTTAAGTGACCTTAAAACACTCATTTCTGACACCACAGAGGATGAAATATATGAGCATATTCTTCAAATATAATGGAAAACATATAAACAAAAATTGTGACTTGTATGCATATAAAAAAACATGTACAACACTCCTGTGGGAAAATGTAAGGAACAAGTACTATTACGTGACAAAAAAAATTTGTATACTTTAGCCAAAGACATATGGGAAAAGTTACATATTTCCTTAATGACCAGCTTGAGGCTGATTATGTGTTTTCATGGAAATCTTTCATCAATATTTGATTCTGGGATGCTGATGCAAAATTTAAAATCAAAATGGTTCTTTTTGTGTCTACAAGGTATTTATTACTGTAGTTCCTCTGTTCTGTTGCTAATATGAATCACATATACTTCTTGTAAGTTGTACATTTGTTATACTTGCTCTTGGCTTGGCTCTGGGGGCACAAGGCATGGAGTGGTAAAGTAGTGGGCCATAACAGAGATTAATAGCAGTATACATCCTCTGATCTTGAATAAAGGACTGTTAGCTGGTTCTGTTGTAGTTAAACACATTCCCCCAAAGCAAAGGAGGTTTTTGCTGAGTTGATTAATATCATGCATCAACTATTACAACAAAACTGGTCAGACATAGTTACCAGTAATAAAAAATACTGTGACCCAAAAAATAAAAATCAAGACAGAATATGTTTTTTCACACTGATTGTGAACAGCTATAATAGTAGTTTAAACAAAATCTTATGAATGGCCTTCTATTCATAGAAGATCAACACATTTCTGTGCTAAAAAAAACCCCCAAAACAAAAAAACCCCTTCAATATTTTTGACAGAATATTGCCTTTTCTCTACGTATAGTTATTTAAATTACTGAGTTCTGTTATGGACCACGGATTCTCTCCATCTACCTATTCTTTGATTCATAGCTTTCTTCTGCCAGCATTTACCTGACACAATTTAGATATGTTTTATAGGGATTATCTTTATATTCCAGGGGATTTCAAGAAAAGAAAGAAAAAGAAAGTGTTGTGTGAAAGGCTTTGAATTGAAAAATGTTTCCTTTTGGACAAAGACTAATCACTGTATAGCTGTCTATCCTACCTACATATCTATTTATACACAGTGACCACCTTCCCCTTTGTGTTTATATACCTATCTGTGTGTGCATATACATACATATATACACCTCAGTCTCAGCTCAGTTTAAATGCACTTAGACCCATAATGATTTAAAAGACTGTTTTTTGCACTAAAATAGAGTTATTCACTTCATTGGTGAAAGATCATCTTTACACAGAACTTTGATCCACAGATATTTGTAGACTGAGACTCTAGCCATCTTCAGCTGCTTGGATTTTACCTACTGGTCCCCATCTCATTTTTTCCACTCAACTCTCCTCATCTCCTTGGCCTGACTTCACAGCCTTCATATGTGAGGCAACACGTATTTGCCTTTTATGCCAGAGAGCATCATCATTCTTCTATTGTTAGGCTGGGTCTTCCCACAAGTGCCCATGATAGGTCCAACGGGGCTCAGCATCTGAGATTCTGCACTTTAGAAACCTTTGGCAATGCTTGCATTCTTAAAATTAAAAAATATTTTTTGTTAACAATGTGAACACAATGCTTGATAAAAGTAATTTTGCATGCTCTGTGTGTGTGTGTCTCTCTCTTTGCACATGAGCAAGGAGAGAGATTGGAGGGAATACATAAGTCAATTACCCAGTGTCCAAGTATGTCATAGTTACTGTAAGCAGATAGTGGAGAACATATGACAAAACAGAAGCCTGGTAAAACTTCCTCCCTGAGTTGTAATTTGTATTATTTTATGTAATAGACCATGAAAACCTTTATTCTGTGAATGTCTCCAAACATTTTCTGAATCTACTTGTGGTTCAGGCCTCCATAATTTTCCATGAAGATCAAAGAGTTCAGTAATACCATTTTTACTACATGAAAAGTATCTCCTGTTTGTTTTAAACTAGTGCCAATAATTTCTTGACTAAAATTTGCTTCCTCTGATATGAAAAATTATGAATAATTATTCCCCTTAAGCTTTTCATATGGTTCTTAGTTTAGTTGATTTCTGTCCATCACCATATTTCAAGATTAAAAAGTAAGTAGATTTAAAAGAGTAACAGTGCTTCTGTTTGCTCATTTTTTTCTTTTCAGCTTTTACCAGCATCCATTTCCACTTCACCATCATGTCATATTAGGCAGACACTTTCAATGAACCATTCAAAATCTCTGTCTTGAATCCAGAGTCCTCTCTTCATTCTATCCTCACCAATTACTTTTTTTTTTTACTATAACCTTAGCTTCTTCACCACTGATTTCCCTTTGTGCCTTCTGCAGTACCTACAAATATTCTTACTGATATTAACAATCTGTGTTTCCTCAAAGCTCTCCAGCCTCCTATGAATTCTCATCCTCAATCTGATGATCTTAGTTGATCACAGCTTCCTACTGGCAACCTATTTTCATGAATTAATGCTGTCCTGCTTCTTCAGTCCATGTTTCTTTACCATCTCACTCACTTACTGTCTTGGCATCCTGTGAATTTCTGTCTCTGTCTTCAAACCCATTCTAATCCTGTCAATGGGCACTAAATTCTAAGACTGCCCCTTACCTATCACGAAATCCTGGTTGCCTTGTATAGAGGAGGCTCTTAAATAAAGAACATTATCTCCATGGGTTCTAACCGTCTAATCATCTCCTGTATTTGGCCTTGTCCATTTTTACTTCAAAACACTTTATATGCTTGGCCTAATCCACAATGACTACCTACCACATGACCTCTTCACATTTCTGTGAAACTGTGTGAGAAAACCCAGGACTATGCTACAAACACATTACTACTAAAAATGTGTAATGTGTGAGTTGTCTTGGTAATTTAACTTAAGTAGTTGTTCTTTATTTGCAAAAGTGCACATCTTTCTTAGGCTAATATCTTAAATGTTGATATTTACTTCTAGATTGCTTTTGTGGTGAATCTAACAGATACTTTTAGGCAGTCAAGTAGAACATGAAAGCAGCACAAAATTCATACCATGAAGTCATGTTTGTCAGCGTGCTTTGGGTAAAAAAATGCTTTTCAGTAGAACTGTAGATACATAGGGAATGTATGTGTGAGGTCTTTTAGTAATAAAAATATCATCCTAGTGTGCAGAATCCAGTATGCAGTTCATAAGTAAACACAAACTTATTTTTCCCCTTGAAATATAAAATTGCATTAAGAAACTTCAATAGCTTCCTTGGGTACTTGAAATTTAAATGGAAGTTTTATCAAAGGGTTGGCAGAATATATTTAAAAATATCTTCTCAGAGACCTCAGGAAATTACTTTTTCTTATGGCTCTGATTAAATATTTCATGGCAGTACATGCTTATTTATTTGTATTTGCTATGTCAAGATTAAAAAAAAAGAAAATATCAAATAAACAAGCTCCTTTTATTATAGTAAATATAATTATTTTGAATATGGTCCCTGTCAAAACCAGAAGATCTGAGCCAGTCAAACTGCTGAGTCTGCAGAGTGAATGTTGTCTCATGCTGAAAATGAACATGCAGGGGCATTTCTCACTGACAACTTTGGGAGCTGGTTTATTAATTTAACACTTGAAGAAACACATCGAAGACCACAGGCAATTTCTTGTACTGAAATTAAGAGGAAGCATGTCTAACTTCACAGCTTCACATTGGTAGAGGATCAACAGTAGATAACACAAGCTGTTGTCCTTCCTATATTTAAAATTAATGACCCCATTCTTTTTCTCAAATAGATGTTGTAATATATCTTCCACATGTGCATTTTTGATTACTAGATTTCCTCTAATTAAACATTGGTGAATAAATATTGCCAAAGGCTTAGGTCCATTCTATCAGGCAGTGTGTGGCTATCACAGCCAGCATCCTTTTTTTCACATCTTTTCTCCTCAAATTTTATTATTTTATTATTATTAGTCCTATTTCTCTGCTCCTTAACACTCTTAAATCTGGAGGTATTTTTTCCCATATGTTGAGTCATAACATAATAAAAAATATTTTATTGTAAAAGAAAACCAGGAACCAAATCATCATTTATCTGGTGGAAAAAGGTCATGATAGAAAGTCTGTGAAAATTCCATTAAAAAATGAGCTGGTAGTATTCCTCTGCAAACCACCGAGCTAGCCTGAGTTGTAGAGCAAACAGGGTAAGGATACTGCAGGTAGATGGGATTACCAGTTTCAGCTTCCCTCTGCAAACTGCCTAAATCTTCAATAACCTCTTAAGAGAGAGCAATTAATCACCCCTGCCACTTGTAAAAGGAAACAATTTTTGTTGGCAAATCATAAATGTTTCACACTAAAAAATTTACATATTTTTGGCTCTTGCAGCCTCCCAGAAATTTAAAGGCATTCTCTGCCTGCTTTTAACTAGATAGGCAAAGGGTTTCTCCAAGTGTTTGAGATTTGGAAAAATGGGAAGAAGAAAAAAAAAAAAAAAAAAGGCAGAAGAAAGAAATTTTGCCTTCAAAACTTATGACCAGTATGAATTTAATGAATTTACAGCAAATGAATTTGCTCTTCATCCAGTGGAATTCACATGCAATTGTACATTATTATCCACAAATTACTTTCTCTTTTAACTTCAATTTTTAGGCACCTACTAAGTATTAATAAAATATTTCCTTTTTTTTTTTTTTCATTTCACAGATGACAGTTAAGCTTGGCTAAACCTTTGCAGCTGGCAATTAAAGAAAACAAACATTATGAAATGGACTATTAAAACTCTATATAATGATAACTATAAAAGTATGCACAGTTCTATTAAATAATACTTAAAAAAAAATACCTTCTTGTGCTTTATGCTTATGTTCACTGAAGTAAAGCAGTAGATCAGTGGGCACAAAAAGGTGAGCAAGCCTTAAAAAATCAAAGTGAGGCAGAAAAAAGAGATAATATTAAGTTGTTTTACTGAAGTTAATAAACCATAAGCTCTGAGACAAATATCCTAAAGCCGTTTGTTTAAACAAGCATTAAGTTTAGCAGTACTACACCATAACATGTTATTCCAAATTAAACTTTTGCATCTCAAGTGACCTTTATTGGACTTTTATAGTTCATAAATTCTTCACAATGGTGCTCTGTGGGGTAGTTTTAATAAATCTTGATTGTGCTGTAAATGTTACAGCGCGTACTTAAAATGGCATCTCTGGTCCTAACAAACAAAAGTGTGGAATGATTCCCCTATTCCACATGGACAGTTTTGGTTCAGTATTCATGAAATTTTGGGAAGCATTCCAGTAATGAGGGGGAAGACATCAAAAGTAACCCAATTGTACTGGAGAAGAAAAATGTCACTGATAAACACATTTATCAAAGTAGATGGAAATCATACTGATTTCTCATATAGCAGTAGTAAAATCTGCCATTTAAAGAGCTCCTAAAGTACGCCAGGATAGTTGGAAAGAGACAGGATTATGTTTTCCATTTTCTCTTTTAAGACTTGATTTCCTGGCAAAGTATCAGATACATAGAACTGTAAACTGTGTGCTTGGTTTCACTTGCCCTAGTACACTGGGAAAAGTGCGCCTTGATAAAGTGTCTGCTTAATCTCATTTATTTGTTGACATGATTTTTTTTTTTTTTTTTGAAAGTGTCAATAAATAATATACTGAAAGCACCTTAGTAATGTGCTAAACCATGTAGTTTGATATCAGGGTGTTTTTTTTTTTTCCTGCTGTATATGCTCCACCCTTTTATCCAGCTATTTATTTGCTTATTGGCTTCTTAACATCTTTTCATATACTGTATATATTATATCTCATTTGATAGATCATCAACTGTGAGCCATCATTTTGAGGCAGCCATGAAATCTTCTATCTTAATAATTTCCATCTACTTAAGAGTTTATTTATAAATGTATTTTCTCATTCTTATACATATAATTTAGTTTCTTGCATACACCTGAGAGCTTTTGCTAGTGTTCATAATTTGCACAATTTTTCTTTCTTGATTTAGCTCAAAGTTTATCCTTTCTGTATTTTTGTCTTTTCTTCCTTTTCCCCAGATGCAAGACCTTGAAAAAAATTGTCCTTTCTCCCTCAAACAGTCTGTTAAAGGTGTTTCTACTCAGATAGATGTAAGCATTTGAAGAGAAAAGTTTTCAAACTTTGCTCTTTCTGTAAATGTTACTATTGAAAATAAGCCAAGTTCAAAAAAACCTCCACATTTCCATGAACGTTAAATTATGGATTTTGAAGTCAGAACTCTAAGCTTTTACTTCTTTTTAAGGATCTTATTCATAAAAAATGCACAAGTTAATGCTGAATTAGTTAGAAGATAAGTACTGCCATGAATGTTCTGGTCCCTCCATAAAATAAGCAAAATCTACAAGATCTGTAAAGCTCTGTTTGTTGCTTGAGGGATGAATTGGGTGACTTTGAGAAAGTGTCATTACTGAACAATTAATTGGCTCATATTGAGCAATATATATGGTGCTTTGCAGTGAAATAAAGATAATATATTGGATAGAGAGATACAATCAAACTCAAATCATAAATGTTAAAGTCTGGTATAAATTATTATTACAGAAAATCTATAAGAAAAATATTTTTATAAGTGGTCCTGTAAGAAAATATGTAATGCAATATTAATGAATCTGGGGTATAGACCCATTATTAGCACTAGAGATGGTTTTTTTAGCAGTAGTTAAGTGTTGATCCTGAAAGACTGTTTAATAATGAATGACAGATTCAAAATATGGTCTATTTTTCCTGAGGATGGAAATATGCAGATCAAGGTATCTGAGCAATTTAAGGAAGACAGAGGTTAATAGTCTCTATAATTACCAGAACCTGTGATGAGTACTTAAAGCAAACAATCAACCTTCAATATAGGGTATCTATGAATTACACCATGGTATTTAGAGTGGGAGTTGTTGTACTGTATTGTTTTGATGATATATGCCTGTGATTGCAGAATGTGAATTTTTTTTTCCATCTGTGTTAACACTTTACATTTACTCTGTCAACAGCTGAATGCATCTGAAAGTATTGTGGACACAGACAGCAGAACATGATGTTTAGTGAAGGTGAGAATCAAACTATCCACATTTTGTTTTCTAGATGCATTAATAGGTTTTTTTGAGTATTTTTTTGATGTTTGAAAGTTTTTGGTGTTGCACTTTTGATTTTAGGTTATGTCGAGCAAAATTTTTAAGTGTATCGTCCTTAGAATCTAGTATATTATACTTGATGATAATGAATGCTAATCCATTGGTCTCAAGCATTTGATTTATACTTTTTGAAACAAGGATTGTATTGGATTTAGAAGTTAGAGGAAACTTTTAAACTCTTTCAGCCTTCTTTGTTTTTATTATTTAGAGGATATCATTTAGGGAAAGCTCAAGTGATATTGCATTCTGAATGTGCAAAGGGCTGTAGCTAAAGTTCTGGAAATCCCTTCAATCCTGAAACAGGGGAGACAGAAGCAGGAATGGAGGCATGAAGAAGCTTTTTTGTATGGATAATAAGTATCACTTGAACTTTCTTTAATCAGGGCAAAAATTAGTCAACTAGAGTTTAACCACTACACCACTACAAGTGGTCAAGCTCTTTGGCCAAAACCACCCCAGAGCCCAGACTCTGAGATGCTTAACCTTGTGCAGATTTGCATGGTTATGAACCAGTTCTAAAATAATCTCTGAATTAGGAACACCCTTAAAATTATGTATTTGGAAATGTTGGTGTTGCAGCATTTTTCTTTGTGAATGTCTTTCACACAGAAAGGCAAAACCCAAGTTGCACTGTGTAGGGTTTTCTATGAAAAATGTGCTGACTGAATACCACCAGTAAACTGGATAACATCCGGTTAAGTGATCCTCTTCTCATTTATAACCATCACTTGAAAAACATGCATTCCAAAACACATGCAAAGATTTATAGCAAAAGTAGGTCATGTAGAATAATATGTATTAGACTTAAATATAAGATATTTCCACTTGAGTGACAGTCTGTTTTTACTGCCTACTTATGTGGAACTTGAGATGTATAGAGTGGCAGATTTTACATGACTGATAATAAATAATTGTTCTAGTTCATATGGAAAAATGTTTTGGAACTGGTTTGGTAATAGAAATTGGTTTAATCTCCCATCAGCAGAGAAATAGCTCAAGGAAGAGTCATCTGAGTGTTCAAATAGAATTGTGCCGAAACAATATGAACATAGCTTTCTGAAAAACAATGACAATGTCAATGAAAGAAGAAAAAAAAGCCCACTTCAAGTCCAATTTTCTGCTTCTTGCTTCTGTCTTATAAATGGGATGCAGCATCATGTCCTTCCTTAAAGAGATTATTGGTTTTTTGCTTTTAAAATTATTTCGGCACATATTTTAAGATAAAAAATGAGAAAGAAACCAATACATTTTAAATAAATGTTTTCTGACTTTGCATGCCAACAGAATTTGGTTAGTAGAAGATCCCCCCATGTGAAAAATATGGGACTCTAGAAAACTAGGCCCTAACTCCTACTTTCCTAAGTTAAACGAGGAGATGCACATCCATGAGCAGCAACAGAGAGGTCAATTATCTATGAATAATTTCATTCATGTATAGATGCTCCCCTTGAGATTGAGGTTACATAACTCTAGGAAATCTGTCCAGGTTTGACACACATTCTAAAACACGCACTATATCCTTCATTTCATCATAAAATTTGCAAAAGTCCACTGGAGATACACATAAATATTGCATTGCTGTGTTTTAACAGGGTAATCCATATTCATTGTGACAAGGGGATAATGCACTTGCTCTGCATAAAACCTGCTCCTGACTTCATTTCTTCATTTCAAGTTTCCTTTTTTCTTCTACCGTAACAGATTTCCAAAACTTAAGTTCCTCCAAACACAATCTTCATTCAGAGCTCAGTTTCTTGGAACTCAGGGTAGACTTGTGCTTACTTCTCTTGCAGTTTTTGAGCACTGAAAAGCTAGATGTGCTGAAAAGCCTTGCATCATGTTAAACGTGATAGTGGTGTTGAAGTACAGAAAAGATTGCTGCAGAGAGGAAAGGGATAAACTGCTTTCCATATCTGAAACATGTGTGACAAAAAATAAATTAAAGCAAGGTAGATTAAGGCTGACATACCTCAGAAGACTTTCTATCTTTAAGGACCATATTGCTTTGGGAAAGTGTGAAAGCACCAAGACTGGATGTTACACAGTATCTGTCAGGCATGAACTAGGTGCACTTGATATTGGCTTGAGGAATGAAATGGAGTAGATCATTTCCTAATGTTCCTGCCAGCTGTGTTTTCTATTATTCTCAGTTACTAGACATTAGAAAGAAATCATATGTGATTTATCTATGTGCCAATGGATACACTAGTTTCTTTCCATTACAGTGATTAATTGTTCTAATGCAAGGCTCCCAAAACTTTATACTGAAGCTGGTGAGATTTTTGCACAGCCAAATAGTTGTTAAAATCTGACATCCAATTCCACTTTAAAGCAGGTTTTAACCAAATGCTTCTAATAAAACTTTTTCAAGTTTCTCACACAAATTAATAAAAAATAAAATCTGATAATTTTTTGATAAATCCCTCATTTACATGTCAAATTTCATTTTATGTTTCCCTTCAGATTTGAAGAAAAAAAAAAAGTTCAATTATTTATGGAAGCTTCTGTGACTGTAGACAACATCATCTCAAGAGACTGATACTGACATATACAAGTATGGTAAAATACTGTACTTCATTTATGAGTGGTTAGACAAGCTGGTTGACTCAAGACAGGACAAGGCTATTTTTCTAAATAAGATTGTATAAGTGTCCATCCTTTTGTAATGTTTTAGATTTTTTTTTAAGCTTTTGAATTATTATTTTTTTGATACAACAGAACTAATTTTTTCATTTATTCATTTGTAGCACTTGCACAACATCATAGTTACTATAAAAGTAGCATACAATTACCTGGATAATTAATTTGCAAAAGGGAGGATGTGGTCCAAAAAGCAAATTAAACAAAGACGTAAACCTAAGTTATTCTGGAAGGGATGGAAGGAGGGAAATGAGTGATAATTCAAATTTGCAAGGCAAATTCATGGCAAATGACAACTGAAGGTTACAGTAACCTTGAAGAAAATTACTCATGCAAACATACATTATAAGGATTTTTTCTTGCATTGTTTCCCTGTGAAATAATGGAAATGTTGCACTTTCCTGAAAAGTGTTTCTGTGGACACTACAGGGTAAGCCTATAAATAGGTTCTGGTAGGTCCCCTCTGTAGTGTTCAGGTACCAACACAAATCTATTTTTCATTAAAATTCTGATCTTCACTTTTTTTATCTTCTAGACTTGAACATCTAGTACAGAATGAGTCTTACATTACTGATAATTTATTCCTGAGTCATAGAATTAAGAACTGCATTGATGTTAAGTGTAATTGCAGCACTTCCTGGAATAAAGCGTATCTCTATAGAACCTTGCATTTTTCCACAAGGAAAACTGGACATTACAGTTGATAAGAGAGATGTGAAGATTATACCATTTCTGTTGCTCATTCTTTTATCAGGAATAGTGTATTAATGGCTGTGATATGCAGTCATAGGCTGTAGGAACCACTAACATAGATTTTACTTTGCAAGCTGGATCTTTGTATTGGGTTTGTGTGGCAAGGTTTTGGTAGTGGGGTGGCCCCTCTGAGAACCTGCTAGAAGCTTCCCCCATCTCTGACAGAGCCATCCCCTGGCGGCTCCAGGATGGGCCCACTGCTGGTCAGTGCTGTGCCCATCAGCCATGGCAGGCAATACATGAGGGCAATAACTCTGCAGACACCAAGGTCAGTGCAAAAGGAAGGGAAGAGAGTCTGCAGGCACGAGAGCAGAGATTCCTCTGCAGCCCATGGTTAACACCATGGTGAGGCAGCTGTGACCCTGCCGCCCGTGGAGGTCCATTGGGAAGCACCTGGAGCCCCTGAAGGGCCCCATGCTGGAGCAGGTGGATGCCCAAAAGAGGTTGTGTCCCTTTGGGAAGCCCAGTCTGGAGCAGGCTTATGGCAGTCCCCATGGAGCCAGGGAGAGAGGGTTCCACGCTGGAGCAGGTTTGCTGTGGGACTTGTGATCCCCGCACCTCTTGGAGGGAGGTACAGAATTCTGGACTGACGTTTAGATTAGGAAGGAAGAAGTGGGGGAAAGATGTCTTACGATTTCAGTTTATTTCTTATTATGCTACTCTGATATGATTGTTAATAAATTCAATTAATTTCCCCAAACTGAGTCTGTTTCGCACGTGATGGTAACTGGCGAGTGACCCCTCCCTACCCCTATATCTTGTCCCAGGAGCCTTTTGTTCTATTTTCTCTCCCCTGTCCAGCTGAGGAGGGGAGTGATAGAGCAGCTTTGGTAGGGATGTGGCATCCAGCCAAGGTCAACCCACCACAGTCCCTCACTACTTAAAAACTAAAGATCCAGAGAATGCAACTTAACCTGTGACAAAAGGTATTATGAATTCAATCTTTTCCCAAAGAGTACATATAATAATCCTGTTTCTAAAGTAATATAGGGGTTTTTTTTTATTATTAGTTTTATTTTTTACATTCTATGTAATTAATTATTTTCCTTTAATTTGCATTGAACTTAAACAATGGGGAAGAAAAAAATCAAATAATGTGAAATAAAAAAGGATAAAATTTTCAGTTTGAATAATATTTTTTTTGTCACTGGAAAAATCAAACTGTTGATTTAGGATGTGAAATGCGTTAACATATTTATGTCTACAAGACCACTTAAAAGTGATGTAATTCTAATTTGAGCCAGTAATAATAATTTCAAGACATTGCCAATGCTTCCTATTCTTATTTGAGCTGGAAGAATAACCTGTCTTCCAAAAGAAGGCCTCATAGATGTTTGAAACAAGTAGTAAAAACTTAGATATTAAAAGAGAAAATAATTATGTATTTCTGATATTTAGGGAATATCAGAAAAATATTCTAGGAAAATTGAATTACTTGAGAAAGTTTGGTTTAGGCATTTTGAATTGGTTCTGACTCTCCTTTGAGTGGGAGAACACCAACAGAGGTGTGCATAGAGAAATTTCAGAGGTAAGTCCTTGGGATGATATCTCCAAGGACATAATTCTCACACTAGAAGCTCTGAAACATGCAACACGTAGACACTGATTTGTTTTTGAGTATGACAGAAGGTTTTCAGTTAGTGGATGACAGGTATCTTTTTCCAGCTGTCGCTGTGTTAAACTAATGACTTCAGTGTCTCCTGCAGTACAGATTTGTGGCCATATGGCTGGTACTAGATGTGTCAAACAAAACTGTCCTTGGCTCTAAAAAGAGCACTGCAGTAGCAAGAAGCTGGAGAAATTGGACCTGACTATAAGAGGAAGAGAAACAGATAATTGTTTCTTTTATCTTGCATTTTTCTGAAGAGAAGTATAGTGCTTCCCTTTGAGAGACAAAAGATCAGCATTCAACTTGTGCCAGATGCATCCTGAGCTGTTTAAAGGTAGATTAGAATTAGTGAAGGAACAGGACTGTATCCACTGTATTTGAGCTGGTTTCACATTGCTGGACTGGTGGGAAAAAAAAAAAAAAAAATGTACTGAGCAATTATTAATTAGCTGGTAATCCTCATCCAGCAGAGACTGTTGTGTTTCTTCCTAATATGCAAAAGTTTAAATCTGGACTTTCATTGTAAAGATGCATTTCTACTGTCATGTAGTGAATTATTCTGCACTACATGCATTCCAGACTCAAAATTTTCCTTGCCTAAACTATTGTTTATTTTCTATGCATAAACTTGCCCCAGTTTTTGCATGCTCAATTATAATTTTTTATAGGTAGTAAATTTTAATCCTATCTAAAAATATCAGCTTAAATTATTATTCTCTTTTTTATCCAGTTGCAGAGAAAATGATGAGAAAAATAAATCAATGTCTCATAATATGCTATAAATCTTGGGGGATTTCTGGTGGGTTTAAGAGTGTCCTTGTAAAATAATGTTCTGATTGCACAGAGAAATGTCAGCCTGGGTAAATTACCTGAATAAAAGTGCCTGATAGATGTTAAATAGTTATTCTTGAGGTCACCTTGAAAACTGTACTGGAAACTGGCTCAGTCCCACTCTTACATTAAAACCCAAGAAAATAGGGCTATTTAAACATGCCTTCCTTCTGTTTCTTGTTTTGCTTGTTTTTTGCTTGTTTATTTGTTTTTGTTTGTTTGGGTTTTTTATTTTTGGTTTTCAGATTTTTAAAAATTATTATTTGAGGGGAGGTTTCAGTGTGGGTTTTTTTTTGTTTTCTTTGGTTGGTTGGTTGGTTTTTTAAAGGAAAATACTGATGGGTAGATTTTGATTTCAACATGTACTATAAAATATTGATAAATTATACTTCCCTAGTGCAAACATAGGCCGGTCAGTCAGACAAAATTTCTGCTTCAGGCTCTAAGGTAAGAACAGTTGGGTCCTGTGAAGGACTTGAAATATGCAAATAAAAAGTATCAGATCAAAATATTAGTAGGTGTGAAACGGGGGGACAGTGGCAGAATACTATTTGTGTTAGATGAATCTAGACAGCTTTTGAAAGTCAAAAAGGCAAGCTTTTGCTGCCCAGCTGTGGAATAGGGAATCAGGTCCTCTCCTAGCTTCTACAGCACCTGTGCTGCTGTGGGTTTATCTAAATATGATTCAGGCCAACCTCTCTTTCTAAACCACTAAGTATATAATTGATGGTGAAAAAATTGAAAATCCTTAGTATTTCTACTCAAGTATCCTTATCAAATCAGAACCTCTTTCATGTTAAGAAATCATACCTACAGAGATGAAATCTTCTTCCTACCATTTTCCTGAGCAAATTTGCTCTTCGAAGTATCTTCAGAGCAAAACTGAGTGCTCTCATTGTGTATAAGATTCTTCAATCAGATAAGAAATTACTGAGCAATTTTAAGAAATATTTTTACACTTTTCAGTACAAAGATGTACAAACACCTCTTGTTATTATTTGTTCTGATGATGGACCAATATACATTTCTTTATATAGCCACACAGAGAAAACACAGTGTTTTACATGTAACCATTGTAGTTCCATAATATGCATGTAAGAAGAGAGAGGTTTACATGATTCCTCCACCACAGTTTTATTGTTTCCATTAAGCCTTGAAAAGCAAAGATAAAGCTGTGCAAAATAAAAAGATGACTAATGCTACAAGGGAAAATGTGACCTTTCTTCACTGCACAAAGAATATTTATGGTATTCAGAGTGACAGAAACAGAATAGAAGATATGACCAAAATAAGATGTAGCCCACTTTCATACACTGAGATAGGATCAAGCAGATGTAGACCATCACCATCTATTGTTGATAACATGTTTTACCAAAACATAAAATGACAATAAAATAGCAAAACCTTTGAACACTGTCCATAGAAAGTGCTTTCTGTCCTGGAGAATTTTCTTTCCTAGAATCCAAATTAAAAATATTTTTATACATTGAGAAAATAGATCTACTCTCTGGCTGTGTCTTTTAACCAAATGGTCATCTGTAATATACCTAACTAAACGTCATCTCCCAGTTTTTATGGTGCCCAAACTTCTAGTTTCTTTACTCACAAGTCATATCCTGCCCATTTTACCTGAACTTGGTTAGAGCTCCATGGCACAGTATTCTACCTGAAGAAGATTTGGGCTGTTTCCCCTTTGTCCACAAAGGCAGGTTGTTAAGGAAACTTCCCAGTCAGGCCATTCATGAAGCCCTCTGCCAGTCACACTCCCAACACCCCAGACTTCCACTGCTGAGACCAAAGTCCCTTCACAGCGAGCGGCTCCGGTGGCCAGAGGGGTCCTCGCTTGACTCCCTGCACACCCCGCCGACACCGTCGGACCAGGTTTCCCATGGCAAAGTCTCAGAAGACTTGTTCCATAAAACTCTATTCATGATGCAGGAACACAGAAAGAGCTTGAGCTGGTGCCTCCGTGGAGGCACCCCAAGAAAACCCCTGGGCTTTTGTCTCCTCACACTCCAAACCGGGCAAAATTCTAGCTCTTCCCTCTGAGTTCCCTGCTCTTGCTGTACCTCCCTGCATCCATCCCCCTGACTGGCACCGCCCATCTTTGTACCTTTTGTTAACTAAATGTTGGCAGTTCATGGCCTTTTGTCTCAGGCTCCCACCCAGAGCTACCTGCACCCGATTTACTCCTCAACACTGGTCAACACTCCTCAACTGGCCTAAGGGAATGAAATTAACGTGATCAGCTCCTGGGAAAACCAAGAAGCTGCTACTATCTAAACTTCTAGATATTTTAGAATTTAAAAATACAATTGAGGAAGTGAATAACAATTGATATGTACATTTAAGTGAATAGTTATGTGAATGGAAACTACTATAACCATGCTATAGTGTCTAATTTTTTTATTTTTATTACAAGGTTTACTTTTATTTTGGACATTACAGGCAAATTTGAAGGGGTAGTTACGGTTAGTTAGAGGTCAGAAACTAATAAAGCTTATGTTTTGTAAAGTTATTTTCTTAGTGATATATCAGTTATTTTAATTTCATATTCTTAAATATATTTCTTCTCTACATTGTTACTTCCTGGTTAAAATTGAATTTATTAAAGATTTTACTCCAGAGAGCTTATAGAGATGCAATTTTATTATCAGAAAGACTTGAGAACAGATACTATTGAATACTTCAATCTTTTTTGAGTCTTTCTTAATCTTCTACTTCACTGTTAAGCAGCTAGCCTATGTTTTGATTTTCTCTTTCTGCATTTAGTGAACCTTATCTTGTTTTCTTTTATGTCACTGTGCTTTTTTGATCTTATCCCTAAGGGTCTTGAGCTGTTCCTTTATATTCACGTTAAAACCTATAATCTTCTCTCCACTTTTTGTTTGATTCTTTTTTGAATTTTCAGGTCACTGGAGAAATTATGATGTCTCTACAATAGTTTCTTACTATTCTGCTATTCCTTTCTTCACTTGCAAATAACCTACCACTATGCATTAAATACCTTCTCTTTCAGTGACTTCCAGCAGTGCTGCACTCATGTGCCCTTTTTCTCTTCCCAGTAGGTTGTCTCCAGTACTCCAAAAAAAGGTGCTGTTTGCCTTCCCCCTCAGCCATCACTTCCCCCTCTTTTTTACTTTCATAATGATTTACTTCTCACATGTTTTCTGTAATCTTCCACTATTTTTTTTCTGATTGTACCTTTTGTTTGCATGTTTTATCATTTTAGTTAGTTGAAACACCATCTAAAAAAGGAGCACCCTCTTAATCTCTGAAACAAAAATTGCCTGCAAAATATTCCATGCACTTACTGTGTCATCCTACTTTGCCCTTTAGGTATCTCTGAACAATTCCATTGTCCTTTTGCGGCAAGGCTTTAATTAAAAAAACAAAAACAAAAACAAAAACAAAACCCCACCAACAACACATTTTGTCTTCTAGCTTATGTGGAATATATGAATTCTTCTCTGCATTTATGATTCTTTTATAAAATAATATAATCTAGCAAAATTCTCTCCTTTCCATGAAATTGTGAAAAAGTACACCTTTAATACATGGTACACCTTTCTCTCTTGTTCTTACACCTGGCATTCCTAAGGAGATTGCATCTCTCTGTCAGTAATGAACCTCTGTGGTTTAGCTCAGCAACTTTCTAGAATGACACTTTCTTTTATTGTTTTGGCAATGTTTTAACAAATATTTCTCTCTACATACTCCCATGTTAGGGCAGCTGCATAATAACATCCTAAAGGCTGATCTCTTACTTGACCCCCTCATGACTGTGATTCACCTCTGCCTAAATTTACACAGAAAATGGACTTTTGTGTTTGATTTCTTTTCCTCTCTCTTCACTTCTGAGATTTTGTCACAGATCTAGGCTATTTTGAAATCTCCTCCCCTATGTGCACTTGAACATCTTCCTCTTCCTTTCATAGTCCTTTTTTGCTGCCTCCTTTGTGTAATGCTGTGCCAGATGTCATGACACCTATTTACTTTCATTAGGTGTTTAAAATGTTCATCGCCAAGTCATCTGTCTCCATCTTCCTCTATGATCTTTTATCACACTGAGCTGCTATCTTCTGTTCCACCACTCTGGTGTCAGATAACTTGAAGTCTCCTTTATACTGCATAAGATTCAATGTAACAGCAGCAGATGCATCTCAATAAGTAGCATGGTGAAGTAATCCAGAGGTATAGGGGTACATTGCTTCTTTTTCTGAAATAGCCTTTTTATTTTGGATATACGCAGGAGAATGTTCTTCAAACAAGATGTTATCTGCACTTTAAGGTAGCCAAGGTCAGGACCTTCCAAAAGACCTCTAGTTAACGATTTTTCTTTGCAAATGATCTTAGGTGCCAGTACAGGCAAGAAGTGATCTAGGATTGATGCTCCTATTTTAGACTGTTCCACATGTGAGCACGTTTTCTTTCAAGAGGAGGTAATAATAGAAAACTAAGAATAGAATGAGTCAGAACAAAATTAAAATGTAACCTTGACTTTCTTGCCTCTTAGTCTTTCAAGAAATCACATGTGGACTGTACAGATGACTGGGTATTTTCTACTTTAATTTACTTTGAGTCCTTTTTGGGAAGCAGAAGACATTATGTCTTTTCTGTTGTAGAGAGGGGCAACTGAGCCCAACCCTGGAAGCACTGGAATAAGCAGAAACTCAGGAGAGAATATACCTCTGGGACAAGATGATTATAGATTTTGTAATATACCTTTCTATCCTTTCTGTGTTCAGTTTCTGCTTATCATAGTGTTTGGCCACTGGTCTTCCAGAACCATGCACGAAGTGCAATAAAAAAGACAGCTGTGGGACAAGAAGAGAATAATTTTAAAATGCATGATTCCGCAGCTGTACATTTTTCTCAGTTTCTCATGTTTTGGTATGGTTTTGTTTGTTTCTTTGTTTGGGTTTTTGTTTGTTTGTTTTGGTTTTTGTTTGGGTTTTTGTTTGTTTGTTGTTTTTTGGGGGGTTTTGTTGTTTGTTTGTTTGTTTGTTTTTGTTACACTGAGTATGCCACATTGGTGTATTTTTAATTGCAATGAATAAGATATTCTCCTTTATTCTGATGTATGGTGCTATATTTGATTAGGTATTGTATTTGGCAGTGTGGTCATGTGTTATTCTGACTGTTAAAATTGTGTCAGCAAACACAGTACTTTCAATCTTAAATTCCTAAGCCCCATTTTTTTGCAGGTGTGTAATCTGATCACAATATTTCAGGCAAAAATTCTCTAACATTCTCACCACAAAACCTTTTATTTATTTTAATTAAAATAAAACATCAATTTAATTTTTAAATGTTTAGCCATACCAAACTAGAGGTAAATTGTTCTTGCTTTCTTTGAAGCTTTTGTAATTTTCCAAAGGTCAGTAAAAAGGCAAAAAACCAGAAAGGGCTTAAAATGAGTAGTTTAAACATATTCAACAGATATTTTAACATTTGCCATTACTTCCATGTTTCTAATACATTGTCTCATGCTAATTGGTCTATTTTACATCAAAATTAATCTTTTTAATATATTATGCTACGGCTATTCATGCCAATTTTGATGATATAATTTGACCCATACAGGAACCGACCTTTCTAGGGCATTTCAGAAGTTGTCACAGCTGTCTAAAAGTGAATTGTGCAGTTTAAGGAGAGTATATTCAAGAATCAGACCCTGGAAACATCCATTCAGACTGAGGCCCCACTCTTCAGTCACACACCTGAGACTCCTACGAGAGAGAGTGCTGACTGTATATTTTATTCCTAACTATCTAATGCATGACAGTGGCAGAGTAATCACACTGAGCAGCACCTGGGGCACAGTTTGCCTGTTACTTGCCCTGAGTGTTACCTGCTAACAGAGAAACCTGTTCCCTGAGAGTGGCAGTGTCTGGTTCCTAATTGCCAGTGATGCCTTAGCTCCTTGTGCTTGTTTCCAACCCAGATGCAGTCAACATTACTGCCAGTGCTGAAAACCCTATTATAAAATCTCCACTATAATTCCTCTTTAATTAGCATCCTATTATCTTAAATAGCTTCAACATTTTTTTTCTCTAAATCTCCTCCATTCTTTCAGTAATACCTTTTTTTTTTTTTTTGTAAAATTGCCTCGGTATTTCCCCACTGGTTGGATCTACTACAGTTTTTTTACTTTGTCTTTTAATAGCTTATTCAAAAGGATAGAAAAGCTCAATGGGCTCCTGGTAGAGTGCAGTAATATCAGTGCTTATGTTCTCAGGGTTTTTCTTTCTCTGGAGCATAATGGTTGAACTAAGTCTTGTGGTGAAGAGCAAACCCACTGTGTTAATGGCAATAAACTTGAAAACAGTGAGAGGCTTGTTCACTCAGGTTCAATGTGTGAATAGCTCTGCACAGCCCTAATTAGGACGCTGGTTCTCAATAGGTAATTAAATATCAGTTTGGTTATCCAAGTGAAGGGATTAAGGTGAAAATGTACCACTCACATTTATAGTAGAATAAGAAGTTCTGCATTTCTGTTGGTTGACTGGCATTATAGTGAACTCTGTCAGAAATACCTTTAAATGTGCCTATGTGATGCAGAAAACTGAAATGTAGCACACTGCCTGCAAGGAATCTCTCATGGCAATGATGTGGTCACCGAGTTAGCTAAGGCTGACATTTTGTCCCTGAGGAAGATATCCCTTAGCCTATGGAAAAATGAGAATTATTGTGTATCAATAAAAATAAAATTAAATTAGTGCCATTTTAGCTGGTAGTTTGTCTGTTTTGACACCCCTCCCTCACTTCCTCACCCTCAGTTATTTCATGGATGGCTGAATGCACTCTACAATATGGGACATATATATTTGTACTTTAAGGACTGTTATGAAGATAGAAGGGAATGTTTAATTTTAGTAATCTAATCTACCTAAAGCAGACCACCACTCCCTGGGGCCTGTATCCCTAATTCACATATTTTATGAGGTTTTAAACCTGTGAAATACCTTTGGCTATACCCACCAATTTCATTGAAGTTTCACTGCTTCTCAAGGCTAAACGCCAGTTCATTTTTTCCCTCTTGACATAAATATTTCAGCATTTAAAATTCTTTAAAAATCTTTTTAGGCATTTCATCTGTATTACTACTTTCTGACAATGCTCATATTGACATAGAACTATAGTTCAGACAAACATTGCAGAATATAAGACTAGCAAGGTCCAGAAAAATAATTCAGACTTGAGGATAATTTTCACAATTTTAGAATTATGCGGTAGCAAGTATTTCTTGCTGATCTTCAAAGCAGGATTTCATATGTTCTATTGTTTAAAGGTTAGAATGCTGTTTGTGCCCTATATCAGAATAAAAGTTTAATGATTTGCCTAGTTTTGCTGAAAATTAGGAAGGAGAATGGAATTTCATAGGTGCCCAAAAGTAATTGCTAAGGACAGAGGAAAACCTGAAACAAGTCATTGCCTCAGGAAGTACATTCTCCCAGACATGCATATGTGCCCTAACTTTTACTCTTCTTTTACTCTTCCCTGTATGAAAAACAAACACTATGTTTCTACAGAGCCTTCCTTCAATATTCTTCCAGTCCCTTAAAAAAATTCAGTTAGTAAATCTCATTTTTTTTCTTCTACACCAGTACATAGGCTAGATGAGACAGAGCATAAGGTTTTTTCCCCCAAGTTTTCAAGATCTAGACTTCATTAATTTCGAGAACAGAGAGGGTTATTGTAACTTAGCCTGTTTTTGTTTTTACACTGGTATTCCTATTTCCAAGTTCATTCAATAATTCATCGTAAAGGGTGACTGCCATTGTAAAAAGTCCCCTATTGAAATTATGCCTGCCTGCCTCCTAATCCTTGCAACTTCTTTTTAAAGATTTCTGTACATATTCTACTGTAAGCTAAAATTAATTAACAAAAAATTTCAATAATTTGTTTTTTCTGTAAGCATAAATCTGTAAGTATTGAGTATAGATTTTTCTGGTATGATTAAAAAGTAATTAAGTATGTGATTTTATTTATATTCTGTAGGGGAGAAATTGTACTGTCTTACCCTCTTTGGTGGATAGATCATGCCAAACTTCTAGATTGAGTGCTTTTATTCCTAAAATTTCTAATTCCTACAAGTTTCTAATAGACCACAATTACCAATTATTTCATTACTTTGTAACATACACTCTGTTTAAATGATTACTTCATCAATCAAATGCCACATAATTAATCAAATGTAATTGACCAAATTAATTCACATTTAATTAATTTGAAATAGAAGGTACTGCTTGAAAAACCATCTTTTAATATGGACTGGAATGGGATGTCCTGGCTTTTGACCATAGTTTGGTACTGTTCATGTCTGAATTCTTCAGAAAAGTCTGTGAACCTTCACCTTACAGGTGAAGTTCAACAGCTGACATAATGTGATGAAGCCATCCTCAATATCCAACAGGAAAAAACCCTGCCTGGGTTGTCCAAAGAGCATTTTGAAATATGTATAACGCTGTCTGAATTTGGGTAACACCTTTGGCACATCTATTTTTAATATCATAAGATGATTAAAGTCTCATCACCAAGATCACATAAGAGCACAGATGGTAGGGAAACCCTAATTGCACAGGCCCTGCCTCACCTCCTCCTCCCACGACTGTTCCAGGGGAGCCTCAGTCTCAAAGCCGGGGGTGATACTCATGAAGAGGACTTGTCAGAAAACCATTCTGGGTCATCTTTTTCACTGAGAGGGCTGGAAGTCTTTGGATAGAGGTATGGCACTGACTACGGTGTGTGGGATAAAACATCTTGGAATTGCAGAAGATTTTTTATATGGTGTTTAGGGGAAGCATCAAAGGTGGGAGAAGGGAGGGATCAGGATGATTTGAAAAGGAAGTGTAAGGGAAAAAGAAGAAAAAATGATAAAAGGGATTGATTGCACATAAGCAGATTGCCAGTCAATACACCTGTGTGGCTGTGTATTGCACTGATCCCTCCAGACTGTTATGTTTTCTCATTTAATGCCATTTCTAGCTGATTTTCCGGTAACAGGACTCTGCTCTGTGTACCTGTGTGTGTCTGGATGTCCAAGTGCCAGCAATGGGAGTGAGGCCGTTGGTCACAACCCTGAGTGCCAGCACCTGGAGACCCCAGAGTTCATGTATGTTGTGTGGGTAGACACACCAGGGCGTCATCACAGCCTACATCTAACTGACTTACTAGCAAATGGGGAGGGAGATTTTGGAGTCAAGTGTGGCAGGTACCACAAGTCTAGGCCTGAAGGTGGAGAGATCAAAGGGTCTCGAGTCTACCACTGGAGGAACAAGGAGGTTCAGACCAGCAACTGGAGAGTCCATGGTCTTTGCAGGATGACTGCTGGTAAGTTTATGAGTCTAGACCAGCTACTGGGGGCATTTCTGTCTCTCTGAGGCAGAAGGCAACTGAGGGACTGGAGGACCCAAGGGCCAGCTATATGGTCTGTTGGGTGTCTGTGAGAGACTGGAGGAAATGACTGTCTCAAAACATTTCATGTACATGTGTGGGGAAGGAGAAGGTTGGGTCTTGCCTTTGCTGAAGCTATGCACTGCTCTAAACACCCCACCACTCCCTGGGGCCTGTATCCCAACATCACAGGGGCTGCAAATCCCTGGCATTCCAGAGGCCATGCTCCACGCCTGCCCCTGGAGCCCCAAACCCAGCTCCTGAGTGGCTGGATGACTGAAAGTCCCACCTGGGAGAGGGCCCAGGAAGGCCAAAGGGTACTTAAGCGAAGCATGAGGTAAGTATGTGTCTTGATTTTACCTCCTTTTTACCTCCAAATTCTACCTTTAGACTTTGCATCATCTGAAACAGTGATGGAACCAGGAGTGGTAGGTATATTTGTTCTTTTCTATATCGCTCTCTCTTCTAATTTCTTCTTCTCAAAGTCTGCGTAACTTAAAATCAGATGGGCTTGGATTATGTTTAAGATGAATGGGCTAAGTTAACCCTTTGTGAAATGATTTATGTTGATTTAACATAGCTTCAAACTTTTGCCCAAGTTCCCTGATTTTCTGAAGTTTGCCAGTAAAATTTCTGTTGTTTTCTCTTGGGGAGTATTTTTTTTTTATTTTGCCCTTTCATCTTACTCAGGATGCATTAACAAAAAGTAAGCTTGTTTAAGAGAGTCTTCAAGCAAGTTCTGGGCCTTACAGCGTCTAAGGCCAGGTGGTGGACAGGTCCACAGTGTGGATATTTGTGTGTGTAGGTCTGAGTACCAGTGTGTGGACTGGGGCTGCATCCTTGGGCTCACATGTCCAGGTACCTGCAGCTGGAAAGATGGGGGGTGCAGGGTAGATTATGTGCCATTGCCTAGCTACTTGGGGGATTCATGCTCTAACAGGCTTTAATCCTGATCAGCCAGAAAAAGTAACAGGATAGGGGTTGTTAGTGCTGTTTTTGCTAGTGCTGACTGTGTGTGTCTGTGGTGACCTGTGCAGCTGGCTGTGCTTGTGCATGCATTTGTACTGTTAGATTCTTTTATTTTCAAGTTTTCCAACCTAAATTATTCTATGTGCATGTGTGTCTAGGTGTGTGTCTATTGGGAATTCAGTCTTGCTACTTGCTGGACCTCTGGAGATAGGGCTGTGCCAGCTTGGTCTCCATTGGGGTACTGCATTTGGCAACTCCTAACAAATAAGATTCCTTTTAGAGGGAAAGCTCTCCTTCATCTTTGTGCTTATTGCCTTTCATAATTCCACATTCCTAGTCTTGTGACTTTTGTGCCAGCAATCTTCTTCAGCTAAATAGTCCTCTGTAGCTCTTTGCAGAAGCCAGAGGGAATAGCCTTGTTAATGAGGCACTTAAACCAAGTGTTAGGTTAATCAGGGGAAGAAGTTGTACTTGGTCTGCTAAAGACGACTATGACCTTAATTTCACCTTTTACAGATTTTAGAATGAGTGTTCCTCTTTGCAGTAACTCTGTCCTAAACCCAAGCCATTAACTTCAGTTGATGCCTTTGAAAGAAAAGCCAAGTCTAAAGTCTCAAAGAGCAATGTATGCAATTTATATATGTTGTCCATTTTTAAGGTACCCTGGTTACCCAAGAACCATTGAGCTTCAGTTAATCTGGGAGATAACCAGATTACTGAATAAGTGTTAGTAAATATTACGTAACTGTGCTGTATGCTTACTTGGGAGACACACCTGAATGAAATACGGATTTCTTAAAAAAAATAAAAGGATTGAGGTGAGGGGTGGGGAAAAAGATGGGGCAGGCTAGTTTAGTTGTATCTTATTTAATAACAGTGATCAAGAAACATCCCTTAGTTGTTTCTTCTGTTTCTGATGAAGACTAATCACACAAAGAGCACATTCCCCTCCCCCTCACGTTACTTGAAATAAGTGACATTAAATCAGACAAATGCAGGCTCTGTGTCTCAGCAGGTGATAATTGAACCCTTACAGATTGGAAGTGCTCTTGTGCTGTTTTGCTCTGGGCACAACTCCATTTCAGATTTCATTTTTTTTCCCAAGTTAAATAAAACCAACTTGCATTACAAGATAGCCATGTAAATTGAAATTACATGTGATGGATGCTAAATAGAATCTGATTAAATATGAAGAACATGAGTTCAGCTGAGGATTAGTAATAGTGAAGACACTCAAACTGAAGTGGAAACCCAGAAGGCATAAACTAAAAACTGTGGTGTATACCTGAATCTGATCCCCAAAAAGAAATAAAAATTGACCAAGAGATACTTTTAGGCATGTGAATATATCTGAGCAAAATAAAAACAATGCTCCTCTATACCTATAACCTCTCTGTCTCTGCCCACTTCACCATAGCTTGAATTTTATCTACCTGCTCTTTCTGACAAGCTTTGCCTGCTTCTCTTTTTCTTCATTACAATACTTTCACATTTTATGCTTTTTACACTTCAAGTGTAAATGTGAACTGTTATTCCTAATACTGTCTCTGTAATTTTACTGAAGAAAAGGAAACTTAATATCTAAGAACTGTTGCATTCTTATAACAGATACTGCTGATCCGTGAAAAGGGTAAACAAAACCAGCTTTATTACAAAGGTTTTGGTGTAGTTACAATCAAGTTTTGTTATTAGCACATTCAGAACATTTTGCACTCAAACGGTTATTTTTAATTCTTTTTATATTAAAAGTCGACCAGGAAGACAATCTGTGTCAATGTAAGCTGGTGCAGAACAGAGGAAATTGTTACCAGGATTACAGAGTAAGTCACTTGCTGAGCTCTTTTGCTGTCTTTATGGACTGTATTTTTTTCTCCTTCATCTCTGAGAGGCAAAAAATGTAATGCAAATTTCTATTTTATGTGGCTTGCTGAGAAGATCTGAGCCAACTGCTTTATTTCCTGTTTTCCAGTAGGGAAATATCAACCCTGATTTGTCAGATTTTTGATAGAATAGCTGAGCATGTGATTATGTATATAATGTCCTGGACCTAATGAGACTCATTCAGTGCTTTAGAGTGCAATTATTCACTCCTTGATTGGCATATAACTGTCCTGATTTGAAAATATGAAACATCATTACATGATTTCCCAAATTATGCACTTAAATGTATCTCTGCTGTGCATATTCCATGCTACATGAATAATTTCTATATGTGCCAAGGAGTGTTTTGGCTACACTTACCCAAACAGTATACAGGCTGCCTCTAGGCTCCTGTGACATGAAACACCTTTATCCCTAGTAAGAAGCATGAGCAGAACTATTCCTTTTCTACTTCTCCACACAGACTGGTTTTCACTGTATTAGATAAATTTACCTTCCTTTTTTATTTTTATTTTCTTAAAAAAATTTTCCCTTTTATTCCCTGCCCCCCATAAAAGAGCCTAGGATGCAGACTCTTTGCCTCTGAAAAGAACTCCACAAAATCTAATATTAGCCTTCTGGGGAAAAACCCATCAAGCCCTCCCTGCTAGGCAGAAATGAATGCCAGAGCACATCTTTCTATCTCACAAGTAACATGACAAAGGCACAGAATTGGGCCAGATATCTTTGTCATTCAAAAACTATCATTAGGAGAGACAGATTGACCACTTCTGCTCATACTTGGACACTGCACAGCTAGATTGCATTTTTAAATTTTTAATTGATAAGGAAGAGCTTCTGAAATGATCCAGTTAGTCGTAGAATCAAAGTTAAAGGTTTCGTGTGCATTGTCAAAAAACTCCTTTATCAACATTCAAAGATGCCTTTTACCTGAAAATTTATGTATGCTGTGAGTTTCTAAATGGGCAGTCCTCAAGCACATCACAGTGAATTAGGTGAGACAGAAGCAAGCCATCAGGTCAGTTGGAAAACTGAGTGAACGTATTTTGTCTTCTGTAACGATTCCGTCTGAAGCAATTGTTCATCAGGATCACAGAGCTATGCTGCAGATGGTATTGGCATCATTAATACGAGAGAAACTCCACAATAAAATAGTATAATTTTTGTTTGTTCTGTATTGATTAGAAATCCTTTCCAGAAAGATCTGGGCTTTGTTGTTTATTTCCATGGTAGTCAACAGCCACAGAAAGCTCTTACATTTTCCAGAGGCAATTCTCTAAGAAAAAAGAGACAATCCCTATAAAGTGAAGCCTTGCCATGAAAAGATGGTGTGGTCCTAATTTGAAGGAACAGAATGGAAAAATCTTGTTAATAGCCCATAGGAAATCTGACAGGCTGAAGGCTGGTTTTGTGTTGATCTTAATCTACTCAAGATTAAAACATATAATGTTTTTACCAGTGACTGTGAAGTCTAGATTCCTGTTTGGTCTACGGAATTTTTATACTTTTGCCTAGTGATCTTTAGGATCTTGGCATCTTTTGCCATATTTTCTATGGATTTGAAAAATTCAACTCAGATTGTTGCAATGCTCTCCACCCACTTCTCTTGATAGCATGCTCAGCATTATTGCCCTTGAATCATTTCACTGGCGAATAAAGTAGCATCATCTGTCTTGACATGAAGGACACCTCATACATACTGTGGACTTCACTTAAAAATAATTTCCAGCCTCAGATTCAAACGAAATATCCTTGCTGTTGGAAGATAAATCACACTTTTGTTCTTTGAATCAATGCAATGGCCAGCTCGATGTCTCTGCCTGATAAAAATTAAATTGCTCTTGATGTTGCTACGGTTATATTTCCTACAGCTCTTTCTTGCTATAGACATTTCCATCATTTATTTTGTTTCCCGACATCGCTAATTTCTAATCACAGATAGGATGCTCTGGTCTCAGCATGTCCTTTCTCTTTTTTTTCCAGGGTTCTAAGGGTACCCACCAGTAGTCCTGACTAACCTCCCTGGGGCCACGCACTGCCCGTGGCCCCACACCCCATTTCAGCCCAGCCTGGGGCCATCGGTCCCTGTCCTAGAGCTGCTGTAGGGGTGCAGGTCTTGCTGTGACCTGAACAGACCTTTGCTGTGCACTGTGGGTAGCTTGTGTCCTGGATAGTCTCTTTCAATGTACATTGTGGCTTGTCTTCAGTCTTGCTTTTTTTCCCTTCCCAGTTTGTTCCTGACCTGGGTGGATTCTGACCACATTTAGCAAACATAACTCAAAAAGGTAGCTACAACTAAAGGAAAATGAATTTCTTTTTTTCCCCATCAACAGCTATGGGAAGGCCATTTTCACTGCTTTTTAAATAAATGTTTATAAGAGCACTTATGCTTTAATGATGATTTTTTTTTTTTTTTTTTTTTTTTTTTTTTTTTTTTTTTTTTTTTTTTTTTTTTTTTTTTTCCCCTGACCTCACTTGTTCTGGAACCATTACTTTTATGCCTATATTTGTTCATCTGTCTATTACTGGGAGTCAGTAGCAATATTTTCAGTGGAAGTCACTCAGCTTGAATGCCCATTCACCTGAGATATCTCAGGCCTTGATGTCATATAACTGCCATTTATATTTCAATAACTTAGGAAAAGGGGTTTGTTATCTATTTGGACGAGACAAACCACAGCTTGGTCTTTCCTTCAAATGTTAAATCCTTTTTATTTGACCCTTACTGTGACTTGTCAACTAGTTGTAATTAAGTTATTTGTCATAAAGAGTGTTGTTTACAGGCTTATTTTCACACATTTTCTTAATCATTTATTTGCTCTCTAAAGACTTATAAAATATTTTTTATTGTTGTTTTAAACAAAAACATTTTGTTGTCTATATTTTCATGCATTTATCATCTAGTGAGTTTTAGAACAAATGTTGAGCCTAGGGGGAAAGAGATAAAATAATATAAAGTATATTAATAAAGCTCCAATTTCACGTATGATTAAAAGAGGTTTCTCACTGTGTAATTATATGTTTGCATAACAAAGAAACCAAACTTGAAATCCAAAGAAATGAAAGGAAAAAGAGGTAGAAGAGGGCTAAAGAGGGCTTAACTGATTTAATTAAAACTTTAAGAAATCTTTTAGAATAAAAGCTGAGATGAGAAACAAGTAACCTCTTGTAGTTTTAGGCTACATAGACTTGGAGTGGTATGGGAACTTAAAAAGTCTTCAGTGGTATAAGTGAAAAAGGATTAAGGAAAAGAACGGTCATCTTTGTACGGTGAGAATAGGGTAAAAACGAAATATTTAAGAAACAATATAGATGTTTTTGCCTTGAAACTAAGTACGGTTAGTAATTCAGCAAGGGAGAGGAATGGAGTATTATCACACCAAGATGGAAACAAAACCAAGGTGGTTGTGCTCAATTTGGGTGCAACAGTGAACTGATGCTCTAAAACTATAAAAGTCTCATGCATAAACCTGAAGATGAAAAACAGCAGTTGTTGATCAGTTTGAAAACTAAAGAGATGCAGTGACTATGGTTCTGAAATAAAATTGCAGATATGTCAGTTTATCTGGTGATTATGCAGACATATTTTTGAGAGCATTATTACTGTGAATATTAAGAGAGGATTAGAGGCATTTGATCTATAATTTACAAAAAATTCAAATTAGCCTGTTATATTTTAAAATAAAATTTAAATTTAAAAATGGTAACATCTTTATAAAAAGATGAAAAAGAACATTTGATAGCTTTAGGACACACTGGTACAGTGATTCATGCACTATTCTTGTGAAACTACTCCTAAACTAATAAAGATTGTGCTTAGTACCAGTGAAAGGTAGTTGGTTTAAGAATCTAGTCAGCTTTGGATAAACCATCTAGAAACTGTATTTTTTATGAAGATGCCATACCTCATGTAAGCTGCTTTTCATCTGGCTCATTACCTTTGACATAGTACCATGGTTGTATGGTTCATGAAACAGCGATGCCTCACTCTGAACTCCTGGAAAATTATTGGAGCAGCACATTAATCAGTCATTCAAGAATTTTTACTTCGCTGTAATCAGAGTGAAAAGAAAAATAGCACCATTTTTATTCCTTATATTTCAAAGCAATTAATGCCACAAGCTGAGTTTCTCTGAATGAGACTGATAAAACTCAGAGATGGTGACATTAAGCGAGCTTAATTTTGAAGGGAAGTTGATTTACCTGTATACGTTTCAGATTTAGAGCTCTGTTCCTGATTGCATGGGTGTAAATGAAAAGCAAAGTGGGCCCAAATTGTTATATCAGAATAGAATCAATTTACTTCTATTCTGCATTTCTATTAAAATAAAACTAAAGACATCATTCAAAGCCAAGGAATTATAATGTACAAGACAATAGAAAATTAAGTCTGTTGATTTTCATTATTTTCCATTGGATCATACCTCAGAAGTAGTATTCTTTCAGAAAAATTACAGAAAATGCTATCAAAAGAAAAGCTTCCTTTAGAAGACATACTGAATTGCAGATGATTTGAGAAGCCACCAAAACAGTCAAATTCAGGTAAAACCAAGAAAACAAGTGTTTACTCACTGTTTATCACTATGGTTTTATTCTGTCTTTACAGCATTAACAGAAAGGTGCTTTTTTTTTTTTTTTTTTGCCTTTTTTTCCCCACCCTGGGGAGAGGTCTGCAGTGATATCTAAGTGTTCAGAATGTCATTATCTATGGAAAACAGTTTGAGAATAAGTTTGGTCTTTTTTTTTTTTGGTGCTACTTAAGTATTTTAAGGTTTCCCATTGCTAGTACATGTGTTGTCTTTCAAGGAATGTAATGGAAGAAACACGACTTTTTAATTAAATAAGCAAAAATAAAAAAATAGGTTTATACTTTTTCCTTATCCATCAACTTGGATACAGGCAGAACCAATGATAACCTGACATAAACTGGAATTTTATGAAAACCATTATGGTTTCCTAAATGATCATCTTAGCCTAAACTTTAACCAAGATAGTCATATCTCAACTCCAATAATAGACAGTAAATATTTTTAATGTTAGGCACAACCTACCTGATTAAGGTATTGCACACTGCAAAAGACACTGCATTCAGTGGCCTGGAATGATCAGATTATTCCCTGACCTTTGAAATATGAGGTTGTTGCCTATCTTATCTTCTTTGTTAGTCCAAAATCTGGAAGTTAATTGGCCTGACTCTGATCTCTACTAGCCAAGTTAAGCCTAATAAGAATTAATCCATATGATGTTGCACATCAATTTGAGGGCATAGAAAAATCACTAAACATTCTTTCTTCCTACAATCAAGTTATTGAGGATTTCAATATATATAATGGCAAAATACTATGTCTCTAGAATAAATTGAGTGTTTTGCTGTAACTACAGGAAAAAATCATATGAAAGACAATAAGTATTGATTGTTTTAGGGTAAATTGTATCTTTCAGTTATCTTCTGTTCTTTCCCTGCAGGGGAAATAATTGAATGTAGAAGCTGTGCCTTGCTCTCTGGTGCAGTCTGCACAGGAATGTAAGTATTGGTGGGACCTTGCCCCAGAGCATAGGATTTTACCTACAGTAGCTATGAGCTCAGTACTTCACAGTTCTTGGCAGACTCATAAGGGATATTAATGTCAGTTTGGTTGTGGTTTTCTCTCAGAAATTAAACATGGGTCAATAACTGTGTTTCCACCACAAAGTGGTTAGGGTAAGATTTTTCTTTGTAAAACTTTAGCTATTAATGCTTTATAGAAAAATAAAAAAGTCACAATTTCTTCATATGTTGTCTTAAATTCAATGAAAGAAAGTTCTGCTCAGTGTTGTATCACCTAACTCAATCAAAATGAATTCCTTAACCTGGTGTCCATCATTCCTTACACAGCTGAAGTTTAAAGCCCTTGTTTAAAAATTTCTTTCTGATGCCTTAGGAAGGCTGACCTGAAACAGAGACTGGACAAAGCTAGAAAATAAGATATTTATTGAAAGGCCTCCGGGATCCACCTTGGGCAAGACAGAAGCCTAACCAAGGCTGCACCCAGGATGGCCACCAAAGAAAGGTGGCATTAGGGTCACAAGATCTTACATTTTTACAAGTTTTGGTCCATTTGCATATTGGGGTTAAATTGTCTAATCACAGCTTCAGGTTGTGAGGTCCAGCCTTCTTGTTCCTCCCTTCAGTCCATCTTCATAATAGTTTTAGTTTTATTCTTTCCATCTTAACATTTATTTGAAGGATTTGATTTTGAAAGCCAATTAACTGGGGTACAAAGAAAGGAAGGGGTGAAGAGGGGTGATATTGTTTGTACCAGTACTTTCCACCAGACAGAGTCTAATCGCTGTTGCAGATGAGACACATGTGCCAGAAACGAGCAGAGGTTTGCAAGCATCAATTTCAATATTGATGTGGTTCAGTTAAAACTTATTTTGGTTGCAACTCCCATACACATCTCCTGTACCAAAAAAAAAAAAAAAACCAAAAACCAAAACCAAACCAAAACAAAACAAAACAAAAAAAAAAACCCAACACCCAAAACACGATCAAATGTCTGCAACATTTCCTTGTCACGCTCCCAAGAGTAAGTGATCCTTCACTGAGAGTGGCCTTGTCAAATAATTTTGTGTTCATAGCTCCACTGACTCATATTATCCCCTTCTTTCAGAATTCACTTCTGCTGGTACAATTATTTTTTTTCTTTTTAGCTTTAAGATATATTCTGGCTATTTTAATATGGTACTTTCTTGGGGTTTTCTTGTTTGTGTGTTTGTTTGTTTGTTTCTAATGTCCCTCACTCCCCTATTCCTCTCTTCAGGAAAACCTAACACTGCTTCAGACTATCTCTATTCACTAAGAGCAAAGATGAGTTACATGAAATAGTCGAAGATACTGAAACAGACACCAGAGAAATACAAAGCATCTGCTGCAACTTTACTTCAGTTGTACTGTGTGTATGCATGAGAAGAGAAACCAGTGCATTTTAAAATGTGAAAGTTTGCACTATGAAAGGACAAATGCCTTTGTTGTACAGGCTGTAAGTTACAAAAATATATGGATGTGAATTAGCAGACTTGTATTGTTACAGCATTAAATGCATAAAATTCATGCTAATTATGGTATTATTAATTTATCACATTATATTAATCATAGTATTTTGATACTTAGATTAAATAATTCTCCTTATACTTATTGCTGCAGTTATTTGACTGCATTTGCAGGATTACTGCTTTGCTAAACATAAGAAATATCTTCACAAAAACAGCAACAAATCTCTCTCTGTAGTATATGTAGACTATATATTCTAGTTTAGTTACTCCAGCCGTGGCCTTTTCTGTGCCTAAGGTCAGACTTGCCCCTTATAACAGCATTTGCTAACTTCTTTTCATTGTTTTTATGAATTTTTTGAGACAAGACAAGAATTACAATGCGAGATGATCTCTGTCAAGTCATGGCATCAGCATCTGAGTACAGAAGTGAGTTGTGTATTACAGCAACTCCTATAACAGGAACACGTGAGCTAATGGAGGCCTTACAAGGAGCAGTGCAAGCGCAGCAGTGACCTGACCTGAACTGCCTTGGGTCCCCTGCTATCCTGAGTGATCACCTGAACAGATGGAGTCCTAAGTCATGCACTAAATGAACTCTGCTGTCATTGTGCAGACACTGGTGGACATTTTACAGACATTTTACAGGGGTGGCCCAGACTAGGGGAATGATCTCCGGGTATTCTATCAAAGGATGAGAAAGGTTGAGTATGCTCAGGTTCATGAGTGAATGTCCTGGTACTTCTTTGGAGGTAATTCACACCCAGGGCACTGTGTGAGGACATTAGCACGATAAAATACATTATCTCACCTTGCAGGATCTTCTTCTTATTGGCCTCTTCCTTTATCTTGCTCAACACCCAGCTTGTGGCCTCCAGTGGTGGGTGTGCACCCCTCTGCACCGGGGCTCTTACTGCGTGCATAGTCACCCCCTGCCTTTGCAAATGGCTGACTGCTTCGTGTATGAACCATTAACTGTCTCAGGTGGTTTATGAGGGGGTGTTGGACAATGTTGGACTTGAGCATGATATAAATGCTATGGAACAAGGGGTCGAGGACGTGCTTGTTTCGGCTGGGATAAATTGATTTTCTTCATAGTAGCTGTATGGGGTGATGTTTTGGATTTTTCCTGAAAACAGGGAAGTTTTCATTATAGTTGAGCAGTGCTTAAAGCATCAAGGCCTTTTTTGCTTCTCACCCCACCCACCTGCGAGAAGACTGTGGGGGAAGAGTTGGGAGAAGGGCACAGGTGGGATAGTTGACCTCAACTGACCCAAGGTATATTCCAGGTCATATTGCATCATGTTCAGCATATAAACCTGTGAGCAGAAGAAGAAGAAAGCAGAGGGTGTGCTGTGTGATGGTGTTTGTCTTCCCAAGTCTGCTACCCTTGACAAAGCTCTCCTTTCCTGGGAATGGCTGAACAGCTGCCTGCCCATCAGAAGTTGTGAATTAATTCCTTATTTTGCTTTCCTTCCACATATTTTGCTTTACCTGTTTAACTGTCTTTATCTCAACCTACAAGCTTTCTGTCTTTCACTATTCTGATTCTCTCCCCATTCCATTGGGGTAAGCAACCGACCAGTTGTGTGGTGCTGAATTGCGATCTGGAATCTTTGGGTTCTTTAAATGAGATAAATGAGTGTGATCACAGAAACTGTTTTAACAGAGAGCTTATGTGGAAAAGAATATACCTTATAGATTACATAAATTTGAAGTTTATTTGGTTAGAAAAAGACTATAATATAAGGCTAACCAGGTTAGCCTGTTCTAAATGGCTTTTTTTCCAATTTGAATTTTCTTAGCCAGCAAAATTATTTTTAAGTGTCTCAACCAATTTAGGATAAAAATCTCTTTTCATTTTTAAGTTTTGCATAAATTGTGGGCAACTTTATGACGCGAGAAAATTTTTACATTTCAAAGGACCAAAGACAGAGTAGTATGTATGAAAGGGTTTTTGTTATTTTGGATGCTTTTTTGTTGATACAGATACAAAGAAAGATATTGAACTTGTGATTTGTTGTTCCTATTCACCTTACATTAGAAAACAAGAGCAGCAAGTGCAAAGATCTGGAATGTGTGAATTTTTATCATTACTTCATATATATGAGAATATTAAGAAAATCAACTTTTAGCAGTATTTTCCCTCTTTTCTGTCATGAAAAACTAAAATTTCTACCCAGTAAATCTATTTTATATTTTTTTTCCCTAAAGATTAAGAGCACTTGTCTTAGTTCCACCTTTACAACTCTAGGATCGCAAAATGAAAGAACGACTGCTTTATTTTGGGCTAACTCCTATATTGGTAATATATTATAAGTAATATTTTATATTATATCTAGCATAGACTGCTGTACTCTTGTTCTACACAAAGTGTGATGAACATGTATTTGAAGTAAAATACACATATCCTTTGCTTCTGTGAGCTAAAGCATCTTTAACTTGGATGTCTCTTTTCTGCAGGCTGAAGGCAATGAATTACTGAAAGTGAGAATGCAAAGAGAATTAGATCTCACAAAACTATAACAATTACTCTAGGTAATGTCGCAGAAGTGACTGTGGTATATGTTGATGGCCCTGGGCCAGCTTTAAATTGTCCCTTGTACAGGCTAACTCACACTGAATAAGGGAAATTTTCAAGCTGATATTATTAGAAACTTAATTTTCAGTCTTGAAGGATATCAGGAACTATATAGTCCATGCATGAAATTCTTGAACTATTCAATTTTATTAGAAAAATGCCATTTATTTTAGATTAACTGGAATTTTCTTTGCATAGTAAACTTGAATATATTTATGTAATGTGTAATTGTACTTTGTGGCACTGTAGTGGAAGTAATCTAGTTATATTACTTGAGGTATTGCAGTAAAACAGCTATACTACTTTTGGCACTTGTGCCTGCCTAGATTTCTCTACAAAGCATTATACTGGGTATAATGGAAGTCTACTGCAAAAGAGATATGACAGCTGCATGGAGAATGCTTGCTCGCATTCTAATCCTGACTTTTTGAACTTATAATATGGTGAATTGAGAGAGAAAGGAGAAAGAATATTTATTAAAATAGTTTAGTAGAGTTTTGCATCAAAGTTTTGGAGTGTCCCAATGAAACTGAACTATGGATTTGAAAACAGAAATTAAAAATACCGCACATTTCCTGGCACTGAATTTTCAAAAGCAACTGTATATGAGTGCTTGGGATTTCTGCAATGCCCTTTCATGTCTAAGTTACTTCAGTCAAGTGTAAAATCCTGTTTAAATCCCCTGCAATGATTTGGTTAAATGAATGAGCTCTTATTCACTGAATAATTTTTTAAAAAAATCTAGAGTAAAGTATCTATTTCTAGAAACTCAAAGTGTAACAGTAGTGGAAAAAGATAGAAAAAACTCAAATGAAATTCTGGTGATATAGTAATTGAATTTTGGTGTGCCACCCAGAAAATTTTCTGGATACCACAACTTTTCAGGGAACCTAGATGCTTTTGTTGTTGTTGTTGGTTACAGAGTAAGAATAGCTCAGATCTAAGTTACACAGTGACATCAGTCAGCCTAGTGCGGTCACACCCCTGTGAAACCAGAGACCATGTGGCATCAAGCAAAAGTGTTAGAGTTCTAATCAAGGCATGCAGTCTCACAGACAAGCAGAGCCCTCTCAGCTAACAGGGAGTCAGAATACAGCCTGTCTGGTGAAGTCTGGGCTTTTTTGTCTGATAGCATGCATGACATGTTAACAGCTAACACCATAATTGCCCAGAGATTACCTTACTAACCCGCAGCTGTGAAAGTCCGGACGTCACCAAACTCATTGTTTCAGTCCCCACTTGCCAACAAGTAGGAAAATCTAAATTTTATTTATGCAGTTATTATGATTAGACTTCATTGCCTAATGGATTCAAGTAATGTTTTTTTTAACTACTTATTTCTTGATCTCACTGTTGTTTGCCAAATACATGGCCAATAAATTAGCTGTGAAATCCCAAGAATAGATTAAAACCTCATATCTAATATTTTATATTTGATCAGGCAGATATCAGTTCAGTGCTACACAGAGCAATATTATTTTATTGTATTTTTTGTACCAATGTTTATAAGCACTTTCTTGTTACACTAAGACCAAAGTTTGGGCTTCTCCCAGTTTAGTGTATATTTGTATTTACTAATTAATTTCAGTTTTAATTACTACTGAAAATACATTATGGCCGAGCATGGGGGGTTCAGTATGAGCCTAATCTGTTGTATACAAGCAGATGAACTTTCTATTATGTAGATAATAGTTTCTGTAATTTCCACAAAATGGTCATGTAGAATACAGAAGATTATTTCAGTAGCAGCAGACTTTTTTACAGGTGCTAGCATTCCTAGCATTATCAAGAATTAGCATAAAACATTATCCTCTTTAGTACTGACTGTGGCTATGTTGCAAACAGGGTCCAGTTTGTAAAGGAACTGAATAATTGTCAAACTTCACAGTAAAACAGGCTTTCCGAGTCAGGACTCTGCTGAAGAGAGTCCATTACTGTTGAAGCAACATTCAAAACTAAATTGTCACTGTCATATTACATTTAACCCTACCTGAAATATATCTTGGAAATTCTTACACACCATGATTACAAAGGATGCAGTCCCTAAGAAAGGCCAATAAAACCAATGGAAAGAAGATGGCTTAAATGTGATGCACTCATATTGCTTACTTGAAGTGATTTAAGTGTAACATAAAGACAGCTAAGAATTCATAAGGTGCATGAAAGGAAAGTATGAAACAACATAAAAATATACAGGGTATTTTATTGAGTAAATCGTTTTACTAAAAATGCATACAGTGTGCAAACAGTGTTTGTAAATTTCAGTAAATTGAAATTGAAATCAGTAGATTTCAATAGATAAGTTTTGAAACATTTTTTGACTAAAGGAACGCAAAAAAGAGTGAAGAGTGTATATATGTGGGTTCTGGATTTATTTTTTGATGTTAGAAATCAATATTATTTTGTTGTGATAAAGTAAAGCTTTTAATTCCACTTGTTCCGAATTTAACATATGAATAAAAAAGATATCTTGTAAGCTGTTACAACACCAGTCTAATTTGGCAGCCTTTGCCTCTGCAAATACATAGACTGACAGATAACTTCCACATGAGAAGGCATATTAATGACATTTTTTGACTAGCCAAAAATTGGTACATTTTATATGATTCTAGTGATACAAATTTTATATTTGTTAGAAAAAATCCACTTTTCTGTGAAAGAGTTTAGTGCTGAAAGCCAGAAAAACAGATTATGTGCCTGCCCTGTCAGGTGCGTGATTAAAGATGCCACATTTTACGAGCTACTTAAATGATATTGCACAGAATTTTTTCCAGTATTAAACATAATTGCACATGTTTGAAAGTGACAGAACTAAACTTATATATAAGGGATATAAAAATAGAGCACCACAGAAGTCACTAGTTTTCAAATAATCTGAGACTGCAATGAGGGATAGAATATGCTTGCTGCAATGTCTGAGTTTGAAGGATGCTATGAAAATGGAAGAAATTTTTCAATTTTTTCAACATCACTGTAGTGCTAAGAGAAACTACAGAAGTCCTCTTATGGTCAACACAATAAATAATATTCTTTGGAGTGGAAGGGGAAATTAAAGAAACTATCTTCTGTATAGTGATGTTTTCAAAGTACTAGCAAAAAAAAAAAAAAAAAAAAAAGTCCTCATAAATTCCGCCTATGCCCTCTGGAAGTAGTTATGTTTTGCAGAAAGAAATGTTCAATTTACTTTACAGGTAAGTTTTACTGAATATGGTTTAAACTGACTATTCTTTTTCTTGTAAAACTATGAATGGGTGATTGCTTTTTCCAGTTTGCCATTTGAATAGGAAAAATAAAATGGGTAAACTGTTTTTGAAGTGAACAAGAAATGCTTTCCTTCATGATGCATAGACAAAATGAAGAATAGAGCTTACTGTCTGAATGACATTATCAGTATCTCCTAGTCTCTTCTAGTTTACCTATGGAAAAACTGCAGAGCATGCACTGAACAGTCCGGTAGGTATTCCTGTAGGCAATATTGCATTTGTAAATTAAAAGATCTAACAGACAAGTGGACAGATGTAAAGGTTCTTATTTACCTTATTTGCCTCATTTACCTTACACCCCCATGCAAAAGACCTTCAATAAAAAATAGGTACTATTTTCACCTAATGGATATCATTCAGATAACTCAGACTGGGCCTGTAAAAAGCACATCCATTCTCTCTCTTATTGCAATAATCCCTTTGTATATTTGTAGTGTACATTCTGCCTTCCTTCTGAGGAGCATTTAACATTTAGAAATAATTATGTAATTATAAACTGACTCCATTAACATGATCTTTGCATTCACATTTCTTTACATATGAAGTGAGACTTCTTTTAGCCTTAATTTTCACTTCAGTTACCTATCTCTAAATGACACCATTCAGAGGTATGTGAAATATTCTAGTCTACTTGGCCTACCTGAAGCCATTTGGTTACAATAGTGGGATATTCAAGGGGCAAACAGTCAATGCTGTAAAACTTGGAGTTGTTTAGACCTATCTTAGGCGGTGTGTTGCACATATAAATGGTATTTAACTTGACTGTGAAGAACTCATATCACAATGCTGAATGTATTCCTTTAGCATGACTTGGTTATATTCAACCTTAGCATTTGTCTGAGAGATCTTATTAGGCAGCTAATAGCCCTGACTTTGTTGGATTTTTATGAATTAAAATCTACTGGAGTAATTGGCTGTTTTAGCAATTCTTTAGGAGAAAGCAAGTATCAGTCTGTGACTTAGTTTGACAGTATTTTTATAACTCTGATCTCCTTCCTCTATTTATTTTTACTTTTTTTCTGACCCAAATTTCTCTGTAATTACGTTTCCATTACCCAGTGAATATATTTTTTTATGATTCTGAACCAGAATTTTGGAGCCAGGCAATGCAAATTTATACCAGAATAAGTACGGTGGAATAAATCCAGGATTTTTTACTTATGGTAATGGGGAATCTCAATTACTTATATAACCTGAACAAAGATATAAGGCTTTAAAAGCAATTAAATAATTCTTATTAGCTGTAATACATTTCTGAAGTCAATGGAGTTGGAGAGATGAAGTCTGAGAGAGATTTTTTTTTTTAAATAAGTACTTGTACATCTTTAGAAATAATGTTAAGAAAACCATACAATTTTATTTCAATATCTATGACAGATATCTGATACGGCACCTTTTGTACTGACAATCATTGAATACTTTCCAGAACAAAACCCTTCTACCTGAAATATTGACATTGTTTGACTGCACTTATATTCACTGTCCACATAGGTAGTGAATGTAAAGGGTCTTACTGGACCAGGTGAGGTACTCACAAGTTTAAAATCAATTATGTATAGAAATGAAAGTAAAAAATTATAGAGAAGAGAAAGGAAAACAAATCCAAAAAGGCCAAACAAATCCAATCTGCCTGGTGAAGTGCAGATCTATCTAATTCAGACAGACCAAAGACAGAAATAAGCCATATCAATTGGGCAGTGTCCAAACAGTGATCAACAAGCCTTAGGTGAAAGGCTTATCTCCCCAAAAAGTGCTCATATTGCACAATACCTGCAAAATTTGAGCAAATTTGTTTGTTCCAAATGAATAGCAGTGTAAATCATACTACATAAGTGTGAAATGAAAAAGACACCTTTAAGGAATGTAAGGGCACATGTAAATAATTGTCATGTCTACTCATGGGCATATAAATCAAGTTCTTCTGCCAAAATGGCAATAAGGTATCTTTCATTCCATAGGAAAATTATGTTCATTTCCATTTATTTCAAATTGAAAAATAGTATATGCACTGACACTTTAATGTGCATTCTGTCTCTTGCTGTTCCTCTTGGTTGATCAAAGCTAATTTATAGCTCTGTCTTTTTCATAACTCTCAGCAAAGTATGGAGTTATCAATAAAGAATGAAAATACCATTTCTCCATATAGGTGATATGAGCTAAAATCTCATACACCATGGGGTTTGCTTACTGAATTATAGCTGATAATGGTGGCACTCAGTATAAGACAGTCCACAGTCATTTGTAAAACTTACAGCAGCAAAGAATCACTCAAAAAAAAAAAAAAAAAAAAAAAAAAAAAAAAAAAAAAAAAAAAAAAAGGTAAATTTCAGAGTTCGGAAAAAGAAATTGATGTGAAAAAGAAATTGTTATTTAACAAAATAAAATGGCAACATCTCATAATTCAGACCATCAATAACCATGATTATGCATCTCAAAGTTGAAATATATATTTGTCTCTTTTCTGGAGATAACATAAATTAAGAGTTTACACTATAGTGTGTATGAATATATATGAATGTATGAATATGTATACACTCATACAATAGATACAAAACCCCATCAGTTTCTCAAAATAATCATATGAAAGTCCTGTTTAGCCACATTTAACACATAGTTTAAACTCTGTTTGGCTTTTTTGGGAACACCCCTTTTGCTATCATTGGCCTGTTTCTGCACATGTAATTTTCCCACACATAAAATGCTACGGAAATCATAATATTCCCCTTCCCCTCAAATGTCTGAAATCCTCCTGAAGCAAGGAAATAAGCAGTTCACTTTTGACAACCTGTTTTTTTCGGTGCCTGCAATCACCTTGCAATCACTGCATGGGTCAGAGCAGCTGCCCGGTCATGAGCAGCTTGGTGTGCAGCACCTGGGGGAGGCGTTGTGGACAGTCTGTGTGAGCTCAGAGGGGGCCTTATGACTTGTGGAGTGATGGGCTGTAAGGAGCAGCACAGGTACTCACAAAGCACTTGCCCTTGTTTCTAACTGGAGATTTGTGAGGCATGGGAACCTGCACTCCCAAGAGGGCTGGGAGAGTGTTTGTAGCTGTGTGAATGAACTTTTCTAGCAGTGTTGAGAAAGTTATGTGTTTTTATTAACATTTTGCAAGTGTGCAAGGTTGTCATTTATATATGTTTTACTGCTCATATTGATCTTGACTCTATATTTCACTGATAATGAGTTAATGAGTGTCATTTCTGAATCAATAATCCTGATTTAAAATATGTGAAGTGAGCAGTTGTTTCTTGAGGGTCTATTCCAATTCAATTTTTTTGAACACTAAATATGTAAGTGAGCCAAAAGCTGTAGTGTGTGAGTTGTCACTAGCCTATTTTACACATGAATAATTATGATTTTGCAGTAAGTAATGACAGTACTCTATTCTAGAGCATCCCTGTCTAGAAAGAGTATACACCAGCCAATTATTATACATATATATGCTTAAGCCCCAAAAGAAAAATTACTTCCTAAAATATCAGTCTTTTTCTGCCTATTGTCAGTGGGATAAATCTCTCCCTCTCTGCCTCTCTCCCCAAATACTGTCCAGAACATTATTATCTAATCTGCATATTTGCCTGAAAAAAAAGCTACTAAATCTTGCAATTGCTTCTATATCTACAATAATAGGTTCTAAGATTTCCTGGAGCAGCAATCCAGCTGGGGCTGCAGAATGTTATTAATCTCAGTCCAATTCATTGTGGAAGATCAAGCTTAAAAAAGTGGTTCTAGCCCTGTTTCTTGAGCATTGAACCTTTGTGGCAAACACCTGCGAACTTTTCTTTGGTGGGATAGTTTTTCATTAGTCAACACACAGAGTCTGGCTTCACCAGCTTTTGATGAAATGTAGGTAGATAACTTTAGGTGCTCTATATCACTCATTGGAGGCATCTCTTTTCTACTGAGTAGGAAAAATGATGCTTGACATCTAATAGCAGGGATGTATCAAGAGGCAGGCAGACCCAATCACACCTGAGATAAGAAGACACACACAGGGCAGCAAGGAACACCATCATTTATTGATCTTCAGGAACATTATTTCTTTCCAAAAGTCTAATTTAAGGTGAAAGACTCATACCATTTTTACTAGGAATTTTTTCACTAGACTTTTTTGTAATACTTGGATAACATATTGTTCTGTCATGTGATGTTAAAGGTTAGTCTTTTATTTTCCCAGAAGGGTAGTATATTAAAAAAGTTAATTATTGTTAGCATTTATACTTTTTATTTTGTAAAAATTTATTTCAGATCAAAATATGGATAGGATATAATTAATGTTGTCTTTACAGAAAGTTTAAAGTAGAGCAAATCATGTTTCTATGGAATTTATTAAAAACTGTCCTTTTTAAGGGCTGTTTTTATGATATTAGTAATTGCCTCCATATTGGAAAGTGATGAAAAATTCCAGTTTGATTAAGAATTAACAGCAAGTAACATGATTGAAAGAAAGTGTGAGACTAGTTTTCTAGATGCTGTAAAGAGCTATATTTTGAGTAAACGTCCTAGTTCAGTCCCAGAATTCCTCCTTTCTTGCAGGGAAAAGCAGCATGAGGGAGTTCATTTACTGCTCCTGAATTACTTCATTTTTTTGTATATGGCAGACCAAGTTGTAGGGACCTAAGTGGTGGGGATTGTCCTGACTACCAGCCCCTGTCCGATATGGAAAGGAGAGTGGTGAGGATAGAAATGCTGTGGATAGAGGTCTTGCAAGGATGGCAAAAATATCTTCTCTATTTTGCATACAAATGCCATTTTCTTTTGCTCTTTAGGACTTACATGAAGAAAAGTTAAACATTTTATAATTGAGTTAGTTGTCAGGAATGATAAACCAGATTCATAAAGCTTTTCTGTTTTGATACTATAAACTTCTTAATAAAGAAACTGAAGTCCTTTTCCACCTCTGAAAGCTGAGTTCAACAAGTGGTTTAAAGTAGAAAGAGATGGTGACTTTTAGCTTTTTCTCTAGAGTCTAGTAACCCATGTGAAGGAAATCTGGGTTAAGTGCTGTTGAATTTCCTCTGGGAGAAGCTTTACAATGCTACAATTCCTTCTTTAACTTTGCAACACAGCATAGTCTTTGGAAGTCTCAGAAATAAGCTTAACAAACAATGAATTCAGGTGAATACTCAAGATGAGAGTTTTGCTTATTGATCATGGGCTTACAGAAGACTGTATATTTAATCTTTTGTGGCCTGAATTAGCGCACCAAGATATCTTAAGTCCACAAGAATGTGTAATTTAGGTTTGTGATTTTCTAACACCAGAGTAGAGAATTTCTGTGACTCTGACAGTAAAAAACCTAATTTATATATCCTTGTTTAAATTCCTACTGCAGCCTAGATTAAATGTCTGTCAATATGGCAAAACAATGCCCCCATCTATACAACACTGATGTCAACAAATCAAAATCATATTTTTTGACAAGAACAACATTTCATTTTATACAATACCTTTCTGGAGTAAAGTGGCCTCATTTTCTTATACAAACATTTATCATATATTCTTTAGGCTGCAGCTTTTCCCTTTGAAATAAAACTTACAATACTATTTGAAAGAGTTCCCATTTTTCTTTTAATCAGTTTCTTTGAATTAATCTTTAAAAGATGGTTTCATAATATGAAAAATATAATGGAAAAATTACATATCCTTATCCAATATCTTTACATATGGGAACAGAGAACACTGATTTATACAGCTTTAATTCTTGTAAGAAGTGATTTATCTTCTTAGTGACAGCAAAGCGTTTTTTCATTAGGTAACCATGAAAGGAACTTACCCTTAACAGCAGATCTGAACAGATTCTTGCAAATATTTTTCACATGGCAGCTTATGGAAGGCAGTTGAATAGAAAGCAGGAAACAAAAGTTCCACAGGAATTTACGGATATGCTGGTCTGCATCAGATAATTAAGATAATTAAGACAGAACACCTCTATACTTGCTAATATTAAAATCGTGTGATCTCGTTGCAACTTCAGAGACTTTCCATGTTCCAGCCAAAGGATAAATATTTTTTTGTCTATTAGACTAGGATGATACTCGTTGACATTTATGAAACAACTGTGATTATCCACAGGTAAATCTGTCTCTTAAACAGATTTTACATTTCCAGAAGATTAAATAGTAAAGAGGAGAAACAATGCCAAAATATCTGTGTATCAAAAAGTCAACCAATTAGCTCATGTAGGTTCAGTTCTCTTCAGTCTAAAAGGAGTGAATAAAAAAAGATCAAAAAGTGTGCTGTGACTGTTTTGTAACAAATATGTGGAAAAGAAGGCTTAAAACAGATTCTGTCCTGTGGTAGGGAAGCAGAAGGACTAAGAAAGGGTTGTGACTAGAGTTAAGACAGGGTGATCACTACTGTTATCTATCCTCACGCCCTGTAAGAGCTCTTCCTAATGTCCACCTCTGTGCTCCATCGTGTATTCCTGCCACATAGCCTAAATACCAAGTTTGGCTAAATCATTCTGAAGTGCTTAATGAGGCTGAAAACTTTCAGGATTTAATAGAATTTGCAGTTGTTATCACCTCATTGCTCAACAATTTCATGTCATTAATAAACACACTAAGTACTGGTACTTCTTTTCAGATTATTAGTTCCTTCATCTTAGAACTGGCCTTTTTCTCTGTGTGTAGCAGCTAAAAAACAGATGAAATTAATCCAATCTTTGATCTTAGGGTTCGGGTTTTTAGAATTAAACCAGAGTGAATTTCGTACAATGAAAGGGAGTCAGGAAATTGAGGGACATTTCATAGTGTTCATATTAATGTACAGAATAGCAAACAAGTTGTTCATGTTCTTACAGATATGCTTCTGAACTTAACATTGGGATGCCTTTTTTCAGGTCAAAGAATTGCTTTGTTTTGAGGCAGTGATAGGTTATTCGACTTGACCTTGATAATACTGACAAATCACAGACAAGGTTTCTTTCTAAGCATGACTAGGTCATGGGAACATTTTGATTCTCTTTTTTCATAAAGAAAGGTAAAAACTGAGAAAATTGAGGGAATTGAGGGATTTGTGAGTAAGTAGTTTAGAATACTTGTTGGCATCTTATAGACGACTTCCATTGCAGGTAGCTTGTTTCACTTCCAATTTGTAGCACAACAACTAGTAAAATGGACAGATATTTTCAGTAAAAGAAATATGTTCTCCTTGTCTTCAGATCCAAGTATAATTGAATTTCAGTTTCCTACTTGTAGCACCAGAAAATACCAACAAAGTTAAGTCTCTCATTTTGTTGTATCTGCTTGTAAATGTGCAAGATGGTTTCTCAGCATCTTTCTTTAGAAATTTTTTTATAATGCTGTAGCAGCTTATGAATCTTCCATAATAAAAGTCTCTGATGAGACATAGAGAATATATTATTAAAATTTAATATAGTAGAAATATTACAAAACCTCCCACATTCTATAAGCAATTTGAATGCCAAGTTGTACTCTACTTACTCAAATACATATTTGAGGAGATAAACATGATAAAAATAAATGTCCATAGATGTATTATTATGCCATAGATGTATGTTGTATGAGTTTTCCATTTCCACATTTGACCCTTCCACAGGCAACACAATGTAATTTTTGTAACAAAAAGCATTTCTGTTTGTTTTAATAAATTTTATATAAATATTGAAAACATGTAACGTTTCCTTGAATAATTTTCAATTCCTAATCTATTATTTATGTGAATTGTAAAAAGATCCCATATCTTGTTTTAAGAATCTAAATTTCATAAGAAACCAAATTCTTAACAAAAAATGAAACAGAGAATAATCAAGAAGTAAAACTTAGCCTAATACAACTAGAATTTAGAAGGAAAAAACTTCTTGGTTTATCAAGTTGTAGATATGATATACAACTGTTAGAAAAGCAGTGTGAAAACAAATAGACAATGGGACTTAAAGCCTCTAACTGGTTACAGAACATATTAAGCTACTGTGAGAGCCCTACCCAGATCGGTCCATCAGCTCAGGAATTGTCCTCCAAGTGCTCTGTCCCTGCATCTTCTGGGGTCACATTACTTATTTTGCAAAGGTGCTGTCATGATTGAGATTTTGGAAAGCTACACTGAAGCGCTGTGTGAGTGGGAGCTGGAACCTGAAATATCATGGGCCATTTAATATCTTCAACTAACCAAAAAGCCACCAGTTTCCTCTCAAAAAAAAAAAAATCAAGAGTAATTAAAGCTGATCTCAGCAACACTTTGGTCTGTTTAAAGTTCTTGTCAGTGTTTTTAGTTAAGATATTTTAATACATTGAACATTGAAAATATGTTCTTTGACCACTCTTACTTCATATTGTTTTTATATAGCAGCTGATACCTTATCCGATTTTATGAATCAGTAGAAAACTGCTATAAATTCCTTATAAGTTGGAATGTAAAGAACATTTAAAAATGATTTTTGAAGTTTCTTGGATTTTGCCAGTATTGAACATTTTAAAAGTAGATCAAGTTCCTTTAATTTTTCCTTATACTTAAGGCCTGGTTTCCTTCTTGGCCACTTTGAATTGAAATTATTGGAATTTTGTTTTAAAAATGAATTTTCAGAATATCTTTTCTTGTATCATTCACATAGTAATCTACACATATTAAAGGGGAAAAAATCAGATTTCAAGTCATTTAATGCTTTCTACTTAAAGCAAACCAATTTTTGATTAATCCAAAATTAATTTGATTGGAACACATTCTAGAGCATAGATTTAAGCCTGCTTGTTTAAGGCTTTTTTGTTCAATTTATTGCCATGTTCCCTTCCTCCTGAGCCCCCTTCTAATTGCAACCTTTCTTAATTCTCAAAAGCTTTGGTGTCCAGGACTCTGTTAATAGAGGTGGAAGTGTCTTCCTAAATTGACTTCAGTGAAGATATGCCAGTTTATACCAGCTGTTTCTTTGGCCTTGTACCTTTTTATTTGGATAAACCCAGTTGATTTTCTGTATCCCTGCTCCCAATTTGTTTCCAAATAAGCATCCCACACTCCAAGGGCCATCTGCTGTTGGTTCTGAGTTAATGGGTGTGTTTTAGTGCTAATGTCCTTGGAAGGAGATGTCACGCTGTCACTTTGTGAAACTGGGCTCCTGTTTTCTTATGAAATTAAATTTCTAACCCTAATGAATTAACAAGTTTAAATATTTTTTTCCCCACCATGCTCACAGATGTGAATCATAAGGGCACGGAGAAAGCTATACAGATCCACAGTACAGTCTGGTGATCTGGATTTAATGACCCTTTTTCAAACAAGGATACAGACCCATTAGCAGGGGGGACATCTGTTCAGTGCTCAGACTTAGAGTGAACTGAAAATAAAAGCTCTTTTGCCTATGACTGTTTATGGGGAACCAGTGTCTCCCCCAAAGTGAGGAAAACATATTCCTAGAACTATTTGTAGTAAGGTCCATGGAAGTATTTTAAATTTCTCCTGGAATTTCAAATAGAAACTTTTTTTCTAGATAGTCTTATAAAATATCATTTTGGTTGATTTTTCAAATATATATGCTTCATATTTACCTAAATTTTATGCTTTGGCTTTAAAGACAGTAATTCTTGAAGAGAAAGCTCTTTGTAAGAACCTTGTAGGTTATCTGGTGCGTTAGGTCTATATTTAGAATACTGTGTTTAGTCACTGTCCTCCAAAAGCTGGTAGGATGATGATGATAATGTGTCTTCTGCCTTTATATTGATAGGCAAAAGTAAAAGAACCATCAGTGCTCTTTACCAGAAAAGTAGCACCAGAAAAGTGCTCACAAGTGTAGAGATGGCCCTTTTGTGTAGAGATGATCTTAACATAACCATGGCTTATGCTGGAATAACCATAGTTTAAGGCTAGCTTTAGTCAGGGGATTTCTCAGATAAGGTTATGATTCATGATTATTCTTTTGAAAATAAATGTTTTTGTGTCAGATCTGGGATTTGGGCTGGAAACCACCAGTATGCCATTATTCAACAGCACAATAAATCCACCAGGCAATGGGGGGTAAACATGAACAAATCCTCTGGACATGCAGTCTAGCGCACCTGGCACATTTTACCATTTATAATTTGTTTCTCTTAGAGGTTGGCTAAATTTTGACCTGTCTTCACCCTGAATATAACAGTGCCACTTCAGCAGGGACAAAACAAGCATGGTAGTTTAGGGAATAAATTTAGGGAAAATTTAATAATATGTCTTGGCCTATATTATAAATAAGGTCATAACTCGTCTAGAGCATGTGCGTGCCTTTGGGCAAGCTGTTTGTGCATAGGATTGGTATAACCAGCTGAAACCCACAGTTTCAGCAATACCCACATTGCGGGGCAAAAATCCAAGGAAAATGAATGCTTTAACTTGAAAAGGGAAGAGGGAACTTACTGGTGTTCTATTTGTTTTGCTATTAGGTGCTTCTCAGATAGTCCCAGATAACCTTTGCTTCTATCTTCTGGGTCTTATGGAAGGCATTTTCCTTTCCAGTTTGATTAAGTAATCTCAACCTTTACACACCCACAGCTCTTACCCTGATGACTAACACTTATAAATTTTATTCGAGGAGGTAGCTTTTTTCAGTAGACTATGCCGTTAATGGAATTCTTCTTATACAGGAAGGAATGGAGCTTGAATGACCCCACGTGCCTATATTTTGTGCTATATTAGTTCTGCCTAGAATATTCTGATGAAAAAATTGAATACGATAAACACTTTTGCAGGCTGTACTCCACAGAAGGATTCAGCAGTGTAAGAAGCATTGGAAATAAATGCAGTTAATGAATCACCATTACGTAAGCTACTTATCTCAAGAATAATTTATTTTGATATTTTTTAACTGCCAGATTTTCTGCTAGTAATGGAATAAAAGATACAGAAGAGGAGAAGCCCTTTTAAGTTATCTTAATTACTGCAAGTAAAAAGTTGCCCTTTTGAAGATATATATTATTAAAAATGAATATTTCATTGTGAATACCAGAAGGTCAATTAAATTAAGTTGTGATGTTCGATGTTATTTTTATTTTATGTTAATTTATTTCAGGGCACTCTGCTTCTTGCTGTAGAAGAAGGAGCAACTATTTGATGGAGAACAAAACTGCTACATGCTACAGTGCTTAACCTCATTTCATACTCTTGTGCCTGGTCTACTTACCTGAGCCTATCAAATTTTCTGGGAGACCAATATAAGAGAAATGATGCTAATAAAGATTTATGTACTGATATTATTATAAACAACAATCTGTCACTAAAAAAAAGACAATAATTAGGTGTAACGTAAGGCTCCATTTGCCTTAAGGTATTTTATTATTGATAAATGTGCATTAGGGATAGTCAAGTCCATTCGTATATTAGTAGAATTACTCTCAATTGTTCAGTCAGTGATAGGTGTAACAGAGACAGGTAACCATGACAGCCAGGTCATGCTTTCTCTTAGTTGGTTAAAACACAACTTGATTTATTTCCGTATGTGAGATGAAAAGAGAAGAAACCAAACATCCCATGTATTCACTTTTCTGGCAAACCTTCTAATGAAATCCTACAGAGAACCGTCTACTAATCTAGGCATTAAAAATGTATTTGAACCTTTTAACACCAGGAGCTGCATAACTTAGAAAAAAACCGTACTCTATCTCAAAATGTATCTTTTCTCCTGTTTTACATAATTTTGCATGGGGATTAGTGGAAATTCACATTTATTTTTTACTTTTTCAAGTGATAAGGTAGATTACATAGCAGGGTAATTAACTAGCAGGGAAAAGGGAAACCTTTTCTTTTTTTTGTATCCTGTTAATTACAGGAAGCAAAAAGATATTTATTGGAATCAGATTGATATAGTACATCAAAATTCAACCAAGTTTTGAATTTAGAGAAAATTAACATTTTTTTTCCTTAAAACAAGCAGCAAAATATAAAATATAAGTAAAAAGAATCTAGAGGAAAACTTCAAAATATCTGAAAATTTTGATATTAACAGCATATGAGGAATATTCAGAATTTCAAACATTGAACACAAGAAAGTAAGAGAAAAGTATATCTTCAACCAAACTGGCAATTCGTCATCAGGAGTGAGTTAAATTTGTTGCCTTAATGCTTAGACGGACTACTAGGCTCAGATAAGGAGAAGAGTGCATCTAATAAATTTTTTTTCAAAACTGTATGCAATGAATGAAACAATGGGAAGGACATGACTTTTCTTCATTTGGTAGCAGCCCTTCAGAAAGAAATTTTGTTTGGTTTTTTTTTCACAAAAGAAGCATTAAACCTGGATTTTCCATTTTCATGTATTTCAATTGTATTTCAGACATAACACAAGAGGAAACATTTTACTTAAAAACCCCAGAAGGCTTTCAAGCTGGATCCATTAAAATGAATGATAAAATACCCAGTTAACTCTACAAATAAAATATATATAAAAAAAAAATTAAAAAAGAAGAAAACCACTATGACTTTATATTTTCCCTCCAAAGAAGGCAAGACTTTCTGAGACAGAATACCAGAATCATTACTTCAAAACCATCAGTGCAGTCCTTTTGTACCATCCAGTTCAATGAAAGCACTCTTTCTTGGACTTTGTATCTTCCTTATTTTCCTCAGTACAAATTTGCCAGTTCATAAACTACCACAAAGGAGAAATATAACACACCTGCACTAAGTTAATCTGAGTTAAAAGTTTTATCTTGAACCTAGTAAATTCAGTGGAGTCACAAGTAGCAGTTTATTGATCAAATGTTGAGTGGAGTCTCTGAGCTGATGAGTTACATCCTTAGACTTCCTTCCTCTTATTTATGTACAAGGTCTTACAGTAAACAGTGGTGAATGGTAAACATTAAAATCATACTATTCACAGGTGGAAGAAAATTAGATACTGAGATTCAGTCTCCTATAAATTTCACATGTTGAAAACAATACTGCCATTCAGAAAAAGGAGGGCATCTCCCCACCTCTTCAGTTATTTAATACCAGTTAAAAAAATACATTAAAAGCTATTTTAGAAACAGCTCTGCAACTAACAACCTACGTGAAATAAACTGGAGTATTATTTGTTCCTACTGCGAACATCTCCAAATATTTGATCAAAAACCCCAGAGGATGGAAATATTAATCTCTGTGGTCAGAATGCTTCAAACCATTTCTTGTATACACCACAATCAATGTAGTTCCTGATAGCAGTGCAGTTAGAACTCCACAGAGTTCAATATGTACTGCTTCACAGGTTCTTAACTGAAGTAGCCCTTCTAGGCTAGCTTGAGTATGGTGTAATTTGCAGTTATGTTTGTGTACTACAAATGTGTAAACAAGAGGACACAAGTGCTGAAGGCAGGGCAGGATATAACTTCCTGTAATAACTTGACCTTTTTTTTTTTTTTTTTTTTAAGCAGGTAGGATACATTGTTTTGTCAAATTGAGGCCAGTTAAAATTCTAAGAATTTAATATAGAGAACAGTTAATTTCCATGGAAATTATGTACAAAACCTCTATTTTAAGCTACTATTAATTATGATAAAGTCTAAATCTACCAAATGCATATCATGCAATGCTGATACAGATAAGTAGCATCAGAAAATATTATACACCCTTTTTGCTGTCACAAAAAGTCCATTAGGATGATAAATATATTTCATACATACATATATACATACAAACACATGAAAAAATAGTAAAACTATCAGAAATTGAACCACAGAATATACCACATATTAAGAACTCAGAAAAAAGTAATGAATATTTTTTGATGACCTGTATTTTCAGCTCATTTGCTTTGCAGATAAATGATTCATTGCACCTTTGGAAGGCTCTCTTACTTCTGTATGCCAAGATAAATTAGGAAGGCTAAAGAATTCAGAAGTACTTCTGAATAGAGAAAACTTCCACTACATGGGTTCAGGAAATGTGTGTTTGGTATAACAGTACTCTAAGAATAAAGAACCTAAATCTTGTAGTAAACAGTATGTCTTCGATAGCCCAGACAGACATTCTAAGGTATGAATTTCCAAGATCACAATGTATGTGGCTAGTAACATTTTACCGTATGAAGAGCCCTGAATAAAATCCAGTTTATAGCTCTGCACTTGAAATGTATGCTAAGAAATCCTAGAGTACAGAGAAATGTAGCAAAGTGAACAGAACAAAAGCTAGGTTCCGTGATCTTCCACTTTTATATCTGTCCTCCAGTGACATGGTAGTTCTAAGTAATGCAGAAACATGAAAGTGTGTTTCATGTGAGTACTTCATATTACTATCTATAATATGTACATAATATGTACATAAATATTGTATTAGTGAAGACAAGCTCAGGTAATAAAAGTATTGGGAGATGTATTTATAGTTCATGTTTGTGTTTGAATCTTAATAGTGGTGGAAGCAGTGTAATTAAGCACCTACTTCATAATGTAGCTTTTGATAAAGAATTAGGTCATTGATTTATTTGAAGTCTGGATTTATGCATTGCATTTTTACTTCATTGTTGGATAAATTGTCTTTATCTTATCTAATAACCCTTTGAAATCTCTAAAAGAGAGAGATGGAATTTATTAGACACTTTCTATTCTAGAGGTATTAGAAATCAAAGGATACTTTAAAGAAATTTTAGTAACACAGTAATTAAGAATATTTAGCATTAGTGACAGTCAAACCTCATAAGTATTGTTATTTGAGCTATAATTAGAATGCAGCACCTGAGTGGGTATCTCATGAGATGTGCCTTGCTTTCCATGACATTTCCAGCCATTCTGGATTTTGAATACTGTCATATTTCATGTTATTTAAGCAATTCTTTTATTAACTGTTTCATCGCTCTATTCAGAGCTGTTATTGTGACCATTCTAGTTCTTACCAGAACACAGAAGTTCAAAGGCAAACAAAAATTGTTTTGCCTATAACAGGTTGTCGATTTCTCTTCAACTCATCCACATCCTCCTATGACAATGCTGCAGAGCCATCTTATGCAACTTCTGCACACAGTTCTTCCTTGGACAGCAAGGGAGAAGATGCTTTAATATAAAACTTTCACAAGGTGTTACAGCTCTTAGAAGACACCCTACTAACTAATCTAAAACAATATACACACACACATACATTCTTCTTGTATTAAGAGCAATTCAGATTTAGCCAAAGACAGCATGCTTATTCCAAGTCTTCCTAACATTCTACTCTCTCTGCAGCTGGAATCATGCATATTGTTTAACATGGCAGAGTTCTCTTCTAATGGCAAAAATAGAAAACTCTGTGTGCTAACACGGAAATCCTGACAACACCAGTGGCAGGTGCAGGTAGAAAAATCTCACTGCTGCTTCATTTTGTATGTAGCCACAAATGTTCCTTCCCAATAGCCCTCCAGTCCCCAAGATGTAGTCTTAGACACGCTCTGTCATGTTCAACTCATCTTTCCTCTTCCTTTTCTTGATGCTAATGATCTAAATGAGACAATATGATTCTTCATGTCATAACAATGTGACCTTGCCTGTCACCTGCTTTCCAGGAAGCATGTGGTTACAGAAATTACTTGAGGATTTTTATTTCTTATTCAGACTTGAAGCCAAACCCTATCACTTATGAACTATTGTTAAGTTGCAGAGACAAGTTAAGGCCAAGAATTACTTGAGCCTCCAGTTCTGCATTTATTTGGCTGTTGCCAACTTTCTTTCCATATGGTCTCATCAGCCCTTTTTTTTCCCCTCTTGAATCAAAAATATTGTGTTATTTCTTTTGAGCAGATGGGACTTTGATATCCATTTTTACATTCTGGGTGTTGTATCGCGACATACCTGACAGAAATTCTGTCCTTTTTCTCACCACAGCCTTTTTTAAAGTAGACCTTTCCAATAGCCTATATTTGCTTCTTTAATTTTATTTAATACCTCTTCACAAATTCTTCATAGAATTGCATAACATATATTCTAAATCCAAATGGATATATACTCAGATCCGGTTACTTTTACTATCTTAGGATGAAAGTGCTAAAAGTTTCTGACTTCCTTTACGTGTCTGAAGTATAAGTAAAGCATCGAATAATTAATCATTGTGCTGTTGGGAAAAACTAGTGTCTGAGAAAGACACTGACAGGAAGGCATTTCACAAAATACCGTAATACTGTCGACTCCATTCAAAGCAAGGAGGAAATTTAATACTGTGTATGACTCCAGAGATGAACTGAAAATAGTCTGCTTTCCCTAAATCAGAGAGCAGTGTTTGGCTTCAGATTAAAGCAGAGAATGAATGGAAATACTGATGCAAATTGCAGCTACAGGTGAGATTTACTGCATCTATGGAAAGTCTTAATCTTTTGGCTGCATGTGAAAAGTTGGATAGGTCAAATACATCTCCTGCTGAGAAAGTTGCTGCTAACTCCTAACTAAGCAGCAATCCATCTCTGCGGGCTGAAGTGCTCTGTAAATGAAGGGTCCATGTGGAAGCAGATAGATAAGATGCCAGCAGTTATCATGCAGTAACAGGTAACTAAGTCCTTGTGCTTTGCAGTGAAAATATGACCTGTTATGAACTCTAGAGGCTTTGCTCTGTCCATTTCTCTGCTACTCATCACTCTGCCTTCCCACATGTGAACCTATTTCTCAATGCATTTGCATCTTCCGTCATGCTGTTCACAAACAGCGCCAAGGCCATATGGAAAGTCCATTCTAAGACTATTCCTTGTTTACACTTTTCTAGTGTCCTTTTTTATTCAGCACTCCAGGATTGTCTAAATCATAATAGATTAATGTTCTTTCATAGACTAGCATTATTGTTCTATAATGCTGTTATAATGAGGTAAGCAATTATGTAGGAATGAAATCAATGATTTTAATGGGAAAGAAAAGAAGAAAAGAGTTGTTCTTTTCCACTTTAAATTGAGAATGAATTGGTAGGGTTTTATTTCTCTCTCCCTTCTCAGTAGGGAGGAATTTACGCTTTTAAGCTTCCTAAGCCTTGTATTTACCTATTTTTCATTAGTTTGCATCTAAAGTAAGGCAAGCTGGTTTCTTAACCTGTCATAGCCTTACAGTATCACCCTTTGTCCTTTGTTTTTGCATTCAGAAGGGCAGCTACCTTTTTTTTTTTTTTTTTTTTTTTCAGCTGAATCTTTGGATAACAATCGATAAACTGAAAAATTATTAACAAAAGCCCAAGATCTTAGAATGTGCAGAGCACCTATTCTGCCATTTTAGAAATAAGTTTGGACTTCATCTTAAGACTTTAATTGCTAATCTTTCTGTAGTTGCTTAGTTTTAATCTTTTACATAAATTACCATGAGCATCTTTGTTCATATTCATTTTGGCAGGGCTGGTAGTATGTGATATCTGCCCAGAATTTGCTTTGTCGGTGGTTTCAGTATCTGCACTTTGTCAGAACTGTTTCAATTACAGTTATGAAGGGAGCAGCCTAGATTTAACTCATGCTGCAATTTTTTTTGCATTTGCCAAAAGAGCTGAAAGGCAGAGTTATACTCTACTTTCATATCTCATTTCAACTATTAATTTTAGATTCAGATATCACATAGTTATCTAAAAAGGAAATTAATCAAAAGAAAAGAAAAGAAAAGGAAAAAAAAAAAAAAGAGGGGAAAAAAGCAGCATTCACCCAAGTATTTCTCTGTGTAACACTGATATATGGTTTGAATTCATACTAGTTACTGATGCCTGAGAATCAAAACAGTTTTGTCCAGCACAAACCACATAACTTGAAAGATCATTTATGATAGTGCTGTCAGAAGAAAAACTGAAAAAGGCCTTTTTCTATATTAAAAAAATCTATTTAGCTAAATTTAACTTTATTTTTGGACTTGTTGGACTTTGTTCATTTACTTATTGACCCTTAGGGAAAGATTCTCTAACTTAAGATCTGAAAGGAAAATGAAAATACATTCTTAATACAAAATTATATTTTGCTTTGGACACTCACGTGTCCTTTTGTTTGTCTTCCTGTTTCATTGCTTTGATCTGAGAAATACTACTCTCAGCTGAGCAAAATAGATTCTTAGAATTTGTCCATTATTTTTAGTGAACGCCTTAATCACACATTTATTCAGTACTCTTTAACAGATTCTTTCAAGAATAATTTTGATTTTTTTTTCCAAAGATACAGAATTCTTTGAGGAAAGGAATTATTGTGATTCAGTTGCATTCTAAACCTTCAGAAATTCTAGAATTTAAAACAATTTCTTAGATGATCATGCCAAAGATACATTCAGTCAGGTACTGAGTGTTTTCTTATTTTACTCTCAGTGGTGTACATACTGTGTTTAGTTTTTACTCTGGAGCACAGTTTTGTACTAGTAAGATAGAGGTTTGTTGCTTTTGTAGTGCACTAAATAGTTCATTTTTATAATTAGATTGCACTGTGTGGTTTATCATATTTGCACACAAAACTAGTTTTGTTAATATTTTGCGCATGGTATGTTCTATACCCCCTCTAAGTTCTGGTGTTGGTACCCTCTGGACGGTCCCTCCCTATGCCCACCCTCCTAAGTTGTTTCCCATTGGTTGTGGTTCCTCTCCCTGCCTCTTTCCCCCCGGGGTTTAAAATCCCTGCAAAAAGAACCTCCTTCCATTTCTGTTCCTCCTGGGCTGTGAGTTCTACAATAAACCTGTGGGACCGTGGTCCCGAGGAAGAAAAAGAGCGCCTCTGTCTTTGACCTTAAGTCTATTATCTGGGTAAATCTGGGTAACGCACCAGGGTCTGGAGCTAGCCAAGATTTGACCCCGAGAACGAGGAACTCCTCTCCAGAGCTAAAGTGTCTTTATGATATCCATACACAAAGAGTTTTGGCCCTTCAGGTGACTTTTTGTGCAGGGAGAAATGCTAAGCAAACAAACACTTTGAGTGCTCTTTACATTAAATGCTGCGTACTCACTATACTAAATGCTGTCATATATTGGCTATTTTAAGAAATCTTACATGTTTCAAAGGTGATGTTGTTCTCTGACATATTTTATTTGACATATTCTCTGCCACTGCTTGCTTTATAATCCCCCTATGTCTTGATATATATAGAATCACCTAGAAGCATAATTGTGAATTTGTCTCAGTCTATCCACATTGAAAATTATAGTGCAGTATTATCTGAGGATATATGATATTTTACTTTCTAGGTATGATAGTATTAATAAAAAAATCCCAACCAGAATGCTTGAGAAACAGGACTGAAAGTTTTATGTGAATGGCACAGTACAAAGCATCTTGCTTTGGGCTGCCTTTTTCCAATGTTTTGATGAATTAAGAAGAAATTCTTGTCCTGAGTTAACTGACTGTTTTAAAATATTCTTTCTATGGTGTAAACTTATTGCAAAAGGATTTTGTAAAGGAGAGAGTTATTTCTGACTTTTCCTGGAAGTCATGCTTTAGGATGTATCCTAAACTTTCCTCCTCAAGCTAGAGCACTATGGAAAGCTCTTTAGAAAACAAACCCAAATATGTCAACTGTACTAAAGAAGTCCATTAAGATTTCAGCATTGATAGTTAAATATCATCTACAATGTGTTTCAGTCATTTCAGTGAGGGAATTTGTTTACATCCATAGGTTAAAGTCTTGTGGAAAAGTTGCTTTTCACTTTTTCCTTCTCATCAGTTAAAACATAATGGCATATGCTGGTGCCTGGGGTACAGATTCTCTCATGAAATTAATTTCTATTAGCGCATCTCACTGAAATGCAATATAAAAATATTTTCACTAATATTTAACATTTTTCAAACCACTGGAAATTCATATCTGTATTTGGAGGATTTTTTATTATATCATATGCCTCCTAGGTTCAATTAGTTTGACCCTGAACACTTCCAAGAATGGGATGTTGTCACCCTGTTTTTTATGAGTTTTTTTAAAGCCTTCTGATTTTTCATAAGATGGAGTCAGTCTCTTTAGCTTCTGTACAATATTAGGAGCAGTCTTTGCTTTTCTAACACACATGTAACATAAACAAATCCTTTGTTTTTCATTCTCTGTCCTTTGTTTGCATAGTTCTAACCTGAAAACAATTGTAACTGACAGTTGGTCTGGCCATTCAGCTGGAAGGTGATAACCCCAGAAGCCAATCCACAGCCAGACCCTCAAATGTATAAAAAGTAAGAAATAAACAGGCTGAGGGGCTCTCGGCCTTGGTTTAGCCTTGGGCTGTCTCGGAGGAACATCTCTGCCCTGCAAATCTCTTGTCTCCGTGTGGTTGCTTTGCATATCCTGATCACAGGACGTCTACAACTTTTTTGAGTAACCTGTTGCAATGCCTCACCACCCTCGCAGCAAAGAATTTCTCCCTAATATCCAATCTAAACCTAAACTCTTTCACTTTGTAGCCAATCTCCCACTATTTTTAACAGTCTTTCTCTGTCTTTCCTGGAGACTGTTCAAGTTTTTTAAAAACATTTTCCACAATGGGATCAATTGTTTATAATGTATCATTCTGCCTGTGAAAGCTTTTTTTATTCAGGAAGACATAAAGAAATTATTCAATTTTGATACCCTTTTTTAGCCATTCTCAAGCTACGAGGGCTCCTTGGGCCGGGCAGTACTATATTGATGAGATAAACACCATACAAACACAGATATACTGCTGCTAAAGGCAACTTTTTTTTTTTTTTTTTTTTTTTTTTTTTTTTTTTAATAGGTGGTATGTCTCGGTGCTTCAGAGACATTTCAGTTATTTTGCTTGGAAGGACATGAAGTTCAGGCAGACTTATTATCTCTAGACATGCCAGCTACACCGATCCACTGATCCTCAGTTGTAGGCAGGTTATCACACTGGCTTAGCCCTGTGGGAGCCCCAGGTCCTGGCTACTTCTCTGCTCAACCTAATAAGCTCTGCTGCTGGAGTACTCAGGGGCAGAGCAAGGATCCTCACCGAGGTTTCGGAGCAGCCGCAGTGAACATGGCAAGAAAAGTGCTGAGCCACAGTTAATAAGCTCAGTTGACCCTGAACTAACTCATTATGGAGAACTGGAAAGTTTCTGCAGTGACCTCCATACCTTCATCTTTAGGGGTCAGGAGTATTTCGGCTCATCAAATAATGAAGAGCTGAATGCATGCATGAGGTCTTGATTCTCTGTTGTATTTTCCTTTTAATACTTTAAGTCATATTTTGAACTTCTTTATAGAAATCCTAGGGTATGAAATTACATTTTTCAGACTTTTTTTTTCCCTATCTTTATCTTTCTCCATTTTTTTTTTTTTTTTTTTTTTTTAATTTCTCAACCAGGAAGCAATTTCCATTGTTTGTTTATTTTGCTATAGTTCAGCAAGTTGAAATAGTGCCAAGGAGCCCAGTGCAACAAAAAAGAATGTTCCACATTTCCAAATCCAAATTTAAAATTTAGATTTTCATCACTTGTTATGTATCTATTAGTTTTATTTGTGTTAATTTCCTGTCACTGGTCTTAAGCTGTTATTTTCAGAATAGCATGAAACTGTTTTCTGAAAGTTCTGAGTTCAAACCTTCCCTTATAAATATGATGCCAGAATTCAATACAGTCTCTTCTGCTAATGACATAATCTGATTTGGAACAAAAGGTCTTTACAAAATTCCCAGATGCATTAACCCCTTCCAATCAGCCTACATAACTTGGTGCTCTAACAGGAAGTTTCATAGGTGCTGGGACAGGTTTTGAGCACCAGCTGACAGAAAAAAAGGGACAAAGAGACTTCAAGTAAAGGGAAATAAAGGTTTTTTGAAGGAAAAAAAAAAAAAAAACAAAACAAAGGAAAATAATAGTTCCTGTGTCTTCAAATTACTGGTAGCTTGGGTTTGCTGCAGCTAGGTTTTTGCAGTTCTCACAACACATCAGTCTTACCTCAGCAGCTGTAAGGTCAGCTTACCTTAGCATCACCTTCCACCGGACTCTACCTTCCATAGTAAAGAGAATTTACCTTTGGACGTTTTAGTCCTCTCAAAGTCTCCAGCTAAGCTTTGGTTTCAGAATCTAGAAGCTTCATAGATTTGGTACAGACTTGCACCAATTCAATTTCTTACCTTCTTACAGCAACTTACGAAAAACTTGTTTTCATTCTTTCCCAGTCCCTCAGAGAAACTTAAACTAGAAACAAATGTACAACAAGTATAAATACTGAAGCTCCCTGCCCTCTCCATTATTCTACTTCCTTCACAATTTTGGAGCAGGTTTTAAAATGTACCATGAAAAAGTGGGGTTTTTTAGCTTATGTATCAAATTATTTATCCTATTTTCTTTAATATATTTAAATTGTTGGGATTGGATTGATAGTGATAGATAAATACGTAGCAACATGTTTTAAGATAAGTTATCTGTCATGCAAGTAACTGTGTTCAAAATTCTGTCACAGGGTTTGAAAAAAATTGTTACCATGAGCCTACTAAAGAATGGGAAGTTTTCAAAAGCTTATAATTGCCATACCTATTACCATTACTATATGTGCTGGTAAAATTTGACTCTAATGTTCAGAATCATTTCAAGGCTAAGATTTTGCACCATAGCTATAACTTCAGTCTTTTGCCTACATAATATATGAGACAGAGACTTTTGCCCTTCAGGCAATCTTCCTGTAACTGATAAATGTTAGACATATGTCAGGACATCCATACCAATTTGTAGATCAAAGCAGACCAAACTAACTTCACATAAAACTACAAATAAAATGATGAGGAAATCTAAGAACTTGTGAGCCTGAGTCCAAGATGTTCAATTCAGTAATGATGATGTACACACTAATGTGTGCTAAGAAAGAATTTAACAACAACAAAAAGTAACCAAAAACCCCAAACAAAACAATTCTTTTCTGTTGAAGAGAATGTCACAAGGGAATGAGAAACTTTTAATTGAGTTTGAAATATTGCCTTTGATTTTTTTTAACTCTGTAGCAAATAGGTCACTGTCTGATTAAGCCTTGTTAACAGCTTCCTGTCCAGGGACTGGAAATTAGTATGTGAAATATAATTTAAAAAAAACAATTCCAGGTATTTTTTAACTATAACTTTAGACAGAAAAAGAATGAAAAAAGATTAAAGAAATTATGTAGACCAAGATGGTCTTTTTAGAACACATTAAGTCAAAATGTTATGAATTTATTTTAATTTTCATCGTACATAGCTCTTCTTTTCTCAAGTTATGGTTTTATATTCTTTGCTCCCACCCATTGCATCTGCCACCTTAACCTATACCAGTAGTCCTTGTTCTGGCATGGTGCCTGGGGAGGACAGGGATGTAGGTGACAGAGGACTAGATGAGAGGATGAGAAAGGCATTAATATCAGCTAGACACATTGCTTTGAAATACAGTCTTTTTTTGATAGCTGCTTTTCCCTGAGAAAAATGGGCTGTAGGATCTTTGCATAGTTGGCTTCTCTCTCTTACATGTCCAAGGGGACAGACAAATGTGGAAATTACATTTCTTTTTTTTTTTGATATTAGAGGTTGGTTATTTGCTCCATTATGTGTTTGTTTTTTTTTTTTTTTTTTTTTTTTTTTTTTTTTTTTTTTTTTTAAACAAACCAACCCAAAAAGTGTTCCATCGTAAGACCCACGGTCTTTCTATGAATTATTTAATTATGATACAATTTCCAAGGGTGTCCAGCAAAGTAGACCATCTCTGCTCCCATTGAAGTCAGCTATTAACTCACTGCGGACACTTATGAGAATAAGCCATTGTTTAGGGATTTTGAAAAATCCTTTATTGTTGCAATCCCAAGAAACTACAAGCTCCTGTTAATAAGGTCTATTAGAAACAAAAAATGTTAAAGTTGTTTGTCCATGCTCTTTTCCCATTCACATTCATACAGCTTAACATAAGGAAACACCCAGAAATCTATTCCCCATATAGCATTGCAGCAATGAAGTTTAAACATATTTTTTCTTCTGACTAGTCTAATATGAAGTTGGCTTTTCCTCAGGAAAAGAGGGAGAAAAAAAAAGAAAAAGAATGGAATGAGGAATCCAAAATTAGACCCTGCAAAAGAATGTGAAGAACACAAGAATGGAATTCAGGCATGGCTGTATTCATGTAAATAGTGTGATGTTAACAGAAAATAATTTTATCTGCATCAATCAATGACAATTTTGGAAAGCAAAGACAGCCCATTAAGTAATTAACTCTTTGAGATCATAAATATTATCCTAGTCTGCCATAACAGAGTACTAGGGTTAGATATGAAAAGAACATCTTAAATTGCACAGTTCATTTCTGGGCTAATCCAGTATTCTTACAGAGTCATAAACAAACAGCTATTATACTATTTGATTTTTTTCCAAGGAAGTTTGGAAATTGAAGCAGTTTTCGTAACTTAGAAATGGATTGAAAATCATGACTAATCAAAAAACTGTCTAAGATAAAAAAGCCCTCTGCTTACAGAGAAGCTTTCTTCCAATAGTATTTTCCTCGATTAGATGTTTCTGTTTAGGATAAAATCCCCCACAAACAAACAAACAAAAATGTACCTATTTCAGATGGAGGTGAAAGTTGTTTCAGAACAAAGAAATTTTTTTCCCTCTTGATGTCATGATTGCTATTTAGCGCTATTGTCTGTAATTTTGAGTCCCAAATAGGAATCAAAGCTTTCAAAAACATGACCAGAAACTGACTAATTTGCTCAATGCTGTTTTAATAAGTATTACACAGTAATATTTATTTTTCTTAAAACCCACCCCACATCATCCAGGCTCCTGTGTCAAGCAAATTTAGGACCAAACTCTGCTTTTATGTGCATGTGAAACCTGTGCTATGTCCCTTAGCAGCAGAAAATATTATTGAGATAGTATTTTGTTGTATTTGGGATAAATTCTGGAATTAAAAATTGAACTTTTTATACCAAAAATTAAAGCCAGGACAGGATACTTAACAAAAACAACTAAAAGAAAAAACAAAAAAGGAAATTAGCTCATAAAAACAGGAGGGTACGTCAGATATTTGCAATAGCCAGTAATAGCCTTTCCTTTACAATAGTGCAGGATGGAATCTCAGTGTCAGAGCTTTTCATCTGAGTTATCATGTGGTTTTCAACTTTTATCTTTCAGACTTCAGGGACCTTGAGAGTGACAGAGGAGGTTAAGACATAAAATAATTTCTAGTCTAGGTATCCAGAGATAAAAACCCTGCATGTTTTAATGATCTCTTGTGTATATTTTAGAAATCCAGAGGCACATTCCTTACTCCCAGAAGTTCTAACAGCTCAAGATTTTCATTAGTTTGGACCCATCTCAAGTCCCTATGAATACTAAAAAAAAAAATATTAGATTTTTCCTTGTACATTTTGACAACAGGAGTAATTTCTCTATATACGTATGCAAATACATATAATTAATGAAATTATTTGGTTATAATTTGTTAATGAGTGAAAGAAGATCCAAATAGAAACTTAATAGGAGAATAAATATTAAAATAGCATTTTGACCAAAGAACTTGAGAAGAAAAAGACACATAAGAATGGAAAGAACAAAGACTGGGGAGCATCAAAATAAAAAAGACAAAAGAAAAAATCATCAGATTCCTTCTCTGCTCCAATCTATCTTTCTAATTACTCTCAGTCAATGGCCAATACCTGTTATATCTGAGAAGGAATAATTTCTTGCAGCAATGCTGGGCTGAAACAGCTCTGTGGAAGAAGCCTTGGGGGTGCTGGGGAGCCAGCAGCACATGGCAAGCACCGCCTGTGACAGTGAGGGGAAACACAAATACACTGAGTATATTGCAGGAAGGAAGGGATTATGCCTCTCCACGTAGCACTTATTAGAGAACCACTGGAGTGTTGCATCAAGTTTCGTGCCTTACTGTATAGGTGGTTCATAATGGATCATACAAGAGTCCTGTCTGAAAGCTGAAGCTCTGAAAGAGAGAATCAGACTGGACATAAATTTTTAAAATTCCACTGTGAGAACGGCAGGTATAGCAGCGGGTAAGTTTGCTCAAAGATGTGCAATTCCCACCACTGGAGGTTTTTGTGATCTCACCTATTAAGGCCTGAGCAACCTGGTCTGATTTTACCACTTGAACAGGCAGTCAGACAATTCAGTCTTTTGAATTCTCTCAACATGAGTTATCCCATGATCTTACATGCGCTGCTGTTGCTCAAAGACTTCAGATTTTATCAGTAAAATACGTTTAAAATCAATAACCCATGATCTGAACTATCAACACAAATTGGTATTCAATATTGGAGCAAATTTTGGTACTTTATTAATATCTAGTCAAAGGAACACTGCACTATTCTGTTAGGTCAGCAACTTCAATGGATCAATAGAACTCACTGGGTCAAATGCATGCCTAAATTTATTCTATTGATTTTGGAGATTTACCACTGGAAATACTACATCAAGTATTTTCTCTAAGTATTCACTGATTCATAGAGAGCAAATAAACTCCACAACTGAGGAAAGAGAATAAGCTTTCCTGTAGAAGAGTTTCTTCCATAACACCAATTGGTAATTAGTGCTGGGTACAAGACCTAAAGTACTTGTCAGTATAGCCACCATATGCTTTCACTTTACATAAATAACAGTGAAAGGTTTTTCTATCTTCATGTATTTCTAATCTTTACGGAGTATTGAGGTGCAGGTAGCTCTGTCAGAGGTGCAGTTTGAGCTCTGGGTGGGAGCCTGAGACAAAAGGCCATGAACTGACAACATTTGGTTAACAAAAGGCAAGAAAACTGATGGTTCCAGCCAGGAGGATGGGTACTGGGAGGCGCAGAAGGAGCAGAGGACTCAGGTGGAAGAGCAAGCCTTTATCACCCTTAGACTCTGAAGGTGTGAAAGCCTGCAGATGCCTTTGTTGGCGGTCCCCCCTTGGAGGCATCAGCTCAGGCTCTTTGTATGTTACTGTGCTGTGAATAAACAGTTTTATGGAACAAGTCTTCTGAGACTTTGCCATGGGAAATCTGGTCCGACGGTGTCGGCGGGGTGTGCAGGGAGTCAAGCAGGGACTCCTCTGGCCACCGGAGCCGCTCGCTGTGAAGGGACTTTGGTCTCAGCAGTGGAAGTCTGTGGTGTTGGGAGTGTGACTGGCAGAGAGCTTCATGAATGGCCAGACTGGGAAGTTTCCTTAAAAATAATTATGCTAAAGCCTTAACTTCAATAATATTTTCGAAGAAATTGATTGCAAACCATCCAAGATTAAGTAGATTTATTTTCATGACCAATGAACATCACATAGATTACAGTTTAATTTATAATTTAGGTTGTGCTTTTTAGTTAAATTATTGTAATAAGAAATTATTAAATAGGAAATTAGGCACATAAATCACCATATGAATTGTGAAGCATGAACTTGGTACAAAATGAATTGATATTTACTTTTCAGATTTAGCAGTATTTCTTCTGTCATAATTTATTTAATCTATAGCTCTCAGTGGTGGAAATCTCCTCTGAGTGGAGAATACCAGCAAAAAAACCTTTCAAAATAATTTTTCCAAGAATTATGTTCAATGTAGGATTGTGAACTACTTTACATAAAACTTGAATAATTTTTCTTTGCTCATGATTCAAAATATTACAAATTGTGAATTATTGTCTCACACTATCAGTCATCCTCTGATTTGGACTAGTTCTTGTTGTCCTGTTTAGGAATCCAAAGACAGAGGTAGATTTATACATCTAATTTTATTTAGATCAATTCCACATGTATTCACAGAGTTCTTTCAGTCCCAGCACTTTCCAAAAACCTTCAGAGTTGCATTCTGCATTTGCAAGGCTATGAGCTTAATGAAGTTTATTGAAAGCAGTATCCTTATATATGTTTCTTCCAAAGTCTAAAGCAAGATATCTTGGCAGATAAAACCTGCCATAGAATATTTTCTCCAAAAAACAAACAAACAAACAATCAAACAAACAAACAAACAAAATTAAAAAAAAATTTATGTGTACCTGAAGCTTAGCAAGACTTGCGCTGTGACATGCTTTTTGCATATTTTCACATAACTTCTTTCGTGAATGCTCTGGTAGTTTTTTACAATTTATTAAATTTTAAGGAAAGTTCCATGATGACTGACTTGAATCACTTCAGGATACACCTGAAGCACATAGCTAGTGTTCTGATAGAACAACGAAAAAAAATTCCTGTTTTCCTAACTATTCAGACTTTTATACACATTAAGAAGATTATCTGAATTTAAGAAAATAAATACTTAAATACTTTATATGCTTAATATAGGATAAATGTAGTTGTATCTTGTCTTGTCTACCAACTGTGGTTCAGTTACACTAAATCCAGTTTCAGCACACTGAAATTAATTGAGTTCACAGGGAATTCCTAAAGCTTTCAACCATGCATTTTTGATGCATTTTTGTCTGTGATGTCCACTAGTTATTTTGAAAGATGAAAATTATGTAGAAGGAACGTATGATGGCATCAGAAAAGTCATGTAAATTCATCTGTTTCACTGCTTCTAAATTGGAAGCAGGAAAAGAATACTAACATTAAAAAAAAAAAAAAAAAGAAAGAAAGATCATAAAAATGAGTGTGTGATGCAGCCTACTAAACAATTAAATAGATAAAATATTCAGTAGGTGGGTAGACAAGCCTTTTATAAATATTTCCTTACCTCTTTAATGTTGATGAAGACAAGTCCTCAATTCTCTAGAGAAAATTGAAGATATTTGTTAAAAATTCATGGGATCAAATAATCTTAGATCACAATCAGGTCTATCACTGAGAATTCAATAGGCAGTGTCTTACAATTTATTTGTTTCTGTCTTTCAATGCAAGAAATGGTTTGTCATGAAAGCATAAAACCATCAATAATTTCACTGAATGAGATGGAGTATTATTAAGAGCATTGGACCTCTGGAGCTAAAATCATGATATGAAATGCTGACTGTGAAATACAGCATTTTGGTAAAACTTAAGGTGGTACTCAGCAGTGATAATACTGCACAGGTCCTTGTTCAGCTGTCACATTAATAAAATGCAATAAAAAGATGACACTATTCCATGTCATCTATGCTCTTCCACACCTCTTCTCTGAAAAGAAAGGACTCCTATATTTACTTAGTTTAAAAGTTGGTTATCCCTAAAGGGAATATTTTACAGCAAATTGTTTTATACTGTAATCATGAAGAGCTTATATCAACTCTATATAAAGCCGTAAAGATATACATTATGAATAATCAGGTATTTAAATGCACATTTAATATTCTAGGACATAAAACTCTAATAATATTCAAATGTTAATATGACTTTGGAAGGAATTATGAATTACTATTGATCTGTGTTGTTTTCTGACAAGATTATGAATTACTTTACTCTGTTCTTTATAAAACAAAACACAAAGAGCTAACCCAAAAAAGAAACCAAGGAGAATGCAGATTTATTGTTAGTCTTTGTACTGCCACTGAAATAGTCTCTAGAGATTTCAGTTTAAGGCTTCTTCATATTATATTTTCCAAACCCTGCCTATATTACCAGGTATTGTAATTAGTATAAGAGATTGTATCTGCTACATGCAGCTTCTTTTGTTCTTTTAGGATTACAGTTAACAGTACTCAGCCAAATTCTCTTATCTTTGAAACATGGATTAAATGAAGTCACCTACATAGGAGGCAACCATAATTTGTCTCTGTGTGTGCACAGAGCCCAAATAGGAGGTGAGAGCACAGGAACCCTTAACTGAAGTTCTCCTCAATACTATAGCTAATTTTCATGTTCTGGAGCATATACTCACATAATGTTTTACATGCATATAAAGTTAAAGGACAATATTGGTTGGGTTTTTTTGCCCTTTATGGATCTGCATGATACCATTCCAGTTAAGCACCTGCAACTCAGACACTGTATCTTGAGCCCGAACCTGTAGATTTGTAATCCTAAGAATTTACATCAACCCTTACAACAACAATAGCATTGCAGTATCTAAAATTCACTGTTTGATTTTATCTCTTTCTGAAGGAACCAGACTTAAGTTTCTTGGCAATACAGAAATTATGTTGCCTCTAAATGCTAGTTCATGTGACTGGCCATTTGGGCAGCTCCCTACTGTAGTCATGTACTAAGGGTAAGAACTGGTGGGTTTTCAAATAAGGATTTCTAAGAAGTTAGTGCCTAGTTTTTAATTCAATTAAATTTCTCAAACTGAGAAAAAAACTCTATTATCAGAATATTTAATGCAATTATATTAATCTCAAAATAAAAGCAGACATGTTCTTGAATTCAGAAACCAGAAACTGGGACTACTTTCTCCTAGATCAATGCCCCTAAATTGCAAAATACAGAATGGTAACTCCTCTACCTTTTATTACTTCCCATAAATCTGATATTGATGGCATAAGACAGCTTCACAAAAAAGTAGAAGGCTCCTACTTTATTGTCACTATATCCTTCTCACACTGCTCTCACCAGGAGCTGCACTAGCATGTCTGAAAAACATGAACAGAGAGTAAAGTCTGTTTCTCCTACCCTGGGCAAGAGGAGGGGAAGTGGAATCATACAGTCACAAAACTATGATGTGAACAGCAGGCAAATCTTTCTGCCACTTCTAGTCTACCTAGCTTGTCCTGGATGCATGTGCAGAGATTATTGCATGTTCTCAACACCGGTGGCAGCTTGGGATCCTCTGATATCTCTCTGATATCTCCCTGACTCAGGGCAACAGCAGAAGTTCAACAGGGTAAAAAGGTTGAAGGACTAGCTCCTGAAATTGTGCACTCTGCATGAACACATTAATTTACTCGTCTGGCTAGTGCAAAAGTAGATATCAAAATGAGATTGATAATTATGTATTAAAAAATGCATTTGTTTGACTCTCTTCTAATTTTATTTCACATATCAAAGCTGATCCTCTAGGTCTGACCCTAAATTTTTCATGCTGTTGCCACAACAGTAACACTATTTCATTACAGTTTCAACAAAGCCTTCATGGAAGGCTGTAACATTTTAAGTCTGGTAATCATAGATCAAAAAGCCAATTGCTAACAAGAGATCTAGTAAATGTCACCTTCTTCATGTATTCTGAATACAAAACAATTGAGAATAATTTGCTAACACTTTTGAATTTTTAATGACAATGACTGTAGCAACTACATATTTCACATTTCCTTTTTTCTCTTTAGGAATCTATTATTATAAGAAAAACTGAAGATGACAGAAAGCAACAAGGATAATATTTTAAGGCCACAGAGCACTTAAAATATTGGTCATGTCACATTGTTATGATCTAGATTAAAAGGAAAAAAAAATAAAAATTACCTTTTAGATTTATATTCACTCAGAACTTTCCATATAGTCTTTTGTCTCTGTACATAGCTGCAAGAATCAAAACATTTTTAAACTTGTATTTCCCTGTTCTACTGCATCTAATTGAAATACAAATAATCTTTAAAAATCTATGTTTTTTTAACCTACAAATGTGATTTTCATGAGAAATTTGCAATAATTTCAATTTTACAGATATGTTTTGATATGATTTTCAGGTTTCGTATTATTTTGACTGAAATTTAAAAGTAATAGTACTGTCCTATACCTGCCTAAAAGAAAAGCTAATAAATGTATTTATCCTGGCATTGGTGTTTTAGAATTAAAATAAAATACATTTGTGTGTATTTTGAAGAGGGAACATAAAACTAATCATCTAAAACATGAAGTGACATTCATTAGAAAAATTACAAGGGTATTTATTCTTTTCTATGAGTCCAATTTTTTGATGTTTTTCTAATGCGTTTCATAAATAAATCCCAAACCTATTCACTCAGAAGTATCTTTATATTTTATCTATTAGATTTTCATGTTTCCTTTCCTGTTAACTTTCTCATATTCAAGAACCCTGGTTTTTGATGACCAGTAATGCCAAATGCCATATTAATGAGTATGCATTATTGCTGACTTCAAATTAATCATTATCTTAATTTCTCTTTATAATTCAGATTATTTTTCTGAATTCAAAATTATACATATTAAATTTATTAAACATTATTACTCTGAGGTCCATTAAAACTATCTAGGCCAATTCTGGTGATATGCAACATTCAGTGAGGCTGTGATTCATCAATGCACATAGACAAATGCTTTTCAAGGAGTCTTAGAACACAGGAGAACCTATGGTAGATTTTATATTACTGCATAAGTTGTTTCATTGTCATTACCAGACACTTCAAAGAGATTTAATTGCATGTTTTCACATCTCATGTGTTTTCAGAGCTATTTGCAGCACCAGAACTTCTTCTCTTATGTCAAAAATAAAATATAAGCTATGAATATAATTTCATTGCTGCTTGCTGTTGAGAAAATCAATGGTACATGATGTCTTTTGACTTCAGTAAAACTGAAAAAGCTCTTTTTTTAAACCATATTCTCTATTCAAATAGTACAAATAATGTTTTCATCTGAAATTATTTTCTAAAAAGAAAAGCATATGAAATATATCAGAATGATTATTTTTGGTGATAGCAGCAGTTACTGAGGTGACATTTTAGGTGTGAAAGGCTCATTCTCATTTCTTGCCTTAACTCCAAACAAAAAGGAATGAAGGGGAAGGAAGTCACCCTAAAAGGCTTGTTTGCAGCTGGGAGACTTCTGAGGATGTGTTTTGAGGGGAAGGGAAAGGACGAGGAGGAGGAGGTATTTCTCTTAATTAGATTGCCTGGTGATTTTTCCAAAGCCATAAAGAAAATACCTGTTTTCTCATAATTCTATTATCCCTCTGCCATCCTAAGGAGTCAGCTGTAGTTTTAGAAGGCAACAAAAAGTTAACTCTTTGGTCTATTCCCATTATAATTTGTCTCTTCAGAAATGCTGTTTGAAGGTATTTCTCTATTTCAGTCTTTCCCACTTAGTGTTGTCCCTGTTGTACGATGTGCTGGAAACCAGATAGGCTGACAGATCAAAGTTTTGGCAGTTGCATGAGCTAAATGGGGAACAGGTCCAAATCAAGCCTAAAACAATGAATGAAACAAAAGTAATCTGGATTTACTCCCTCATCTCATCCATCAATTCTCTGCCCTGAGAGCTATGGCAGCAGAGCTGAAGAAGAGACTCAGCCAGGTCTGGAGCTGGAGTACGAGAGCCAGAAGCAAAAGTTTCTCTTCCTGAGCACTTTTAAACTGATATTGTTAGCAAACAAGTTTTGTCACTGGAGTGCGAATGGCGGGAGAGGGGGGGAGGAAATGGTTGGGAGAGGCAAGGGATGTTCCATCTTTGCCATGAGTCACACCACCCCATAAGCTACAAAACATGAATAAATACCAGTGTTATGCAGCAGGAGTCTGGTAAAAGTACATTTGCCACAGAGGCAAAGGCACTGTAAGATAGCAATGGAATTATGATATTGAGAAACCTGGAAAGACTGTTTTCAGTGAGAATTTTTTTCCCCCCAAGGGCTGGATCCCAGAATTATAGAGGTGATTTAAATACCCTGTGATTTTGTTACACAATTTTCACACAACTTGTGTGTGTTCCTATATTTTTCAAAACCAGGGATGATTATATCTCCCTACATATTTAACATTTTTTTCTTATATCCTGTTCATAGGCAGTTGATTTTGATATGGCTACAGTTTTTTACTATTGACTTTTGGATAAATTGTATTTTCTCATTTAAGTTGTGAATGCTGCATCCCTGGAAGTGTTTCAGGCCAGGTTGGTCAGAGCTCTGAGCAACCCAGGCCATTCTACGATTCCCTGATTCCATGATTTTTCCCCAGACAGAATCACATCAAATGCAACTCCTCATTCTTTACCTATTTTCTTTAAAAGAAAATAAAATCCACAAAAGGTAACTTTCCTCAGAGAAATAATTAGAGTTACTGAAGCTGAATGTTCCTCTGAAATTTGGTTGAAAAAAACTTCATTTCTTTCTCAGAAACAACTTGATTTTCTTCTCTTGTAGTAATCAGTTGGGTCAAGCAGTTCACATGCACCTATGCTGAAAATACAAATAAAGGGTAGATTTACTGCATGTGTTCATTTTAAAGACTGTTTTCTGGTCCCTTCCAGAAATGAAATCTTTCACATCCAGCAATTACATTTGCATTATAATTACTTGGAAAAATTAGTCATTATTATTTGAAATCAAAAAAGACATATCCGTTTCTATTCAAACTGAATTGTGGTATGATGAGTATATAGCTATCTCTGAAATGAGTGACATTATTTTCATTTATTGAATGGGAAAATTAATGTTTGAGGAAGAACAGTAAAGAAAATTAGGATTTCATATTATATTATTATTATTAATAATAAAAATATTATTTTATGGAAATATTATTTTCATTCTATATTCTGAGGATTTTAAGGAGTAGATATTGACTATGCAAGTGTCTGTCCACACGTATTCAGGATAATCCTCTGCTCTAACAGCTGGCTTTACAAGTAGCCAGTTGTTAATGTTCCCAAATGGGGCCATCCTTTGTGTTGAATAAAAAAGTATTAATTTTGTAGAGGGTGTGGGGAGCAGACCTCTGTAAACCATCCAAATAAATGGAATGCTGGGTGCTGACACTCAGAACTGAAAATTGATCGAAGGACATTAATCTGGATTTCAGAAACGCATTATGAATCAAATCAGAGAAAAGGCCTTGCTCTCCCTTCCCCTCAATTTATTGGCAGACTCAGACTGTAGCTCCAGTTCAAAGATGTGTGGGTTATCTTGGCCCTTAGTTGTGTATGAAGGAGGTGTAAAAGGACTGCATGGCAGAGGAAATAGCAGAGAATGATAAGGGGTGAGGCCCAATTCAGTCCACGTGTGCTTGGATCCTAGTGAGGCTATTCAAGGTCTACAGAGGGCAGATGGATCAAGTAATACAGCAGAGTGCACTCAAGCACATCAGAGGTGTGCTTGAAGTAGCTAAATAAAGATGTAGAGTTGCTGAAGGTTGAGTATTACAGTAGATTGTAATAGCAGGTGGTCACCATCTCTACAGAAGATATGAGCATCCCGAGACCACAAGTGCAGCCCATTAATTCCAAAGCCAGCACAAATAACTGCCTGCAAAAAAGTAAAGGTCTTCACTTTGGAGACATACTCATGGCTTGTAGTACAAAGAACAATGATTTCAATTTTTCTTTTGCTGTTTTCTTTTCTTCTCCTTTTTTTTAATTTTTTTTTTTTTTAATGCAGTCTTTTGAGAGAATTATCATGTAATATTGAAAAAATTAAACTGGAGGTTGTATTTGAGGCAATAATAGAAGACTTATGAGACAATTTAGGGCATTGAATTTATCCTTGAAGTTTAGGTCATCCCACCAAAGCTATGAGAAACTCTGAGAAGGTATTAAGGGTTATATGACCTTCAGAAGTCTCTTGTTGCTTCTGTAAAGAGGCAGAAGTCTCTCTCAGGTTTGTCCTTTTTAATATAACAGATGGTGTAGAAACTACAGATATGCTTGAATGTTTAAAATAGTCCCTGAGGTTATATCATACATGAAACACTAATTTTTAATATTCCATTAGTTCTTTAAGAACTGCTGTAAGTCAGTGCCCAATCCCTGACAGTAGCCAGCACCAGATGCTTCAGGGTAAGATGTAAGAGTGTCTGATCTGAACAACTGCAGAATAAAGTGCTCAAAAGAAAAAAAATTTGGGTTTTTATGTGTTGTTTTTTTTTCCTTAACAGAAATTTGCTCTCCAATGCTTTGCCTATCCTCTAGGGCACTTCCTCCTTATCAGTAGTAACAACAAAAGCCTATCCTTGTATACAGGACATATTTATCTGAGCAAAAGCTGGATTTTTCAGGCCAAAGGGTTACATTTTCATCCAATGGAAGCACTGAGCCTTGAGCTGTCTTTGTAAGATAAAGAATTATCAAAAGACAGTGTGTTTGACTTGAAGAATTTTTAGAATCTGGAGCTCACTAATCACTGTAATCTAAAGTATGCTGCATGTAATGACCTAAGGATGTGCCAGAAGGTGTATTATTTAATCCAAGATAGTTCTAATACTGAGCTGTCATGAGAAAGAGCTTCAAGGTTAGAAATCTTAAAATGTTTTTTGTTGCACCAGTTATTGCTGACTGATATACTACTGTTAGTTTTGGTTTTCAGACTTAAACTTTTTCTAGAAAGTCCTTTTTGCTCTTAGTAATTGCAAGTTACTGATAATATGCTGTGAGAAATGCCTCATCAGTTTCTGAATGTTTTCCTAAACTTCTGAGCTATGTATTGCCCTGGGACAGTGTGTTTCACACCTGTGTTATGTGACAGAGACAGTACTTTGTACACATTGACTCCTGGTAATAAACACCATTTTAAGGATTGAATATTGTAGTTAGTAGTGTGAACAATTTATTATCCCACAGCTGTGCAACACATATTGCTGAAACCTGGAGATGTGTTTCCTGATGTTTTGTTAACTACAATTTGAATTTTTTACTGCAACCCCTTAGGAGAAATTGAAGCAGAAGAATAAAATTTCCCTTTAATTTCCTGAAAGAGAAGTTCCTTGACAGAAATCTATTGCAACAATTTTTGTGCTAAAGATGAATACAAAGGAATAATTTAGAGTCAAGCTATAAAGTCATGCAGGGTCCATGGTTTTACACTGAGCATCCATGCTGCTACAGCCAACTTGGGCATTTCTCAGCTTCCACAACTTCCTTCATTTTCCCAGGTGTTTTCAGATTCCTGCCAAAACCCTGATCATGGCTAGGCTCCTACCCCTATTTCAAATCATACCCCTAGAAGGAGCTGTTCTTACAAAGGTGGAAGTGGGATGTAAGCTTGGCAGTGCGAGAAGAGGAAAAGTGGACAATGGAACTGGATTTTTGGTATTTGTCTACAATTTTGTTTGAAGCTGACTGTAAAATTGTAGAATCTAGTATTTCAGTCCTTCCCATCCTCTCTCTGGTGCCAAAACAGCTGTTCACACAATGAACCAAGACAAGAGATGTTCCAGGGCCCTGGATCTATCCCTAAATAAAATGTTTGGTTCTCTGTTCACCCTAAAGAGATGGATTTGTTAATCTGAGTGACTATAGAGCCACACAAATATATATACAGGCACAATACGGAGAGAAGCTTGACATTGGAAGTGATTCAGGAAAATGCAAGAGCATGGTCTCCTAGAAAAGAATGTCTCATACATCCACAGCTTCAGATGAACTAGTGAATATTCATTCCCATGGGTAGTGCTGCTAATTTCAGAAGTTTGGCCACAGAGTAAGCAATTTACAGCGTAGCCCTTGGTTTCTCTACAGCAATTTATCCTTAATAACACCCCTTATCCTGTGTTGGCTCACAGACTTCTGTGTAACAGTCTGTTACTCACCTGCATTGGCACCACAAAAAGGGTTGGTTGTTAGAGTTTCTTCGTTACTATTTTTGTAGTATTTTTTAAAGAATCTTTAAAACAGTTAAAGGATTTGGTCCTGTGGAGTGCTGGGTCTCAGAGGCTCACTAATTTCATTTGGAGTGGAGTCTGCTGTGCATCTCTCAGGGCACTCAGCCTCATAAAGGATTAGACCATTTTGTAATGCCATCCATTTGTATCAATATTTTATCAGTAATACAGAGATTATGCATAAGGTTGTCTCTCAGCCTGATTAACTGCTGTATTGGAAGAGGATCTTGCATCTTTATGACCTTAATAATCTAGAATTCTTTTTGATTTACACAGTATTAAAACACACAGAATAAACACAGACACTCAAAATTCTGAGAATTAATGCTGTCTGGGAATTCTATACCCATGCAATAGATACAATGTACCTTTAAAGGTCTGCTGGAGTGAGTGTCTGTGTACAGACAGAAGGGTGGACAGGAGTAGGATAGAAGTTCCCCTCCAGAAGACCAGATGTGTACCCAGGACTTGAGATATTCTGTTGCCCTATCAGATACTGTGGATAAGCCAGACAATCAAATGGGGAGAACAGAAGGAGAAACACAGCTGCTGCTTATGGCTAGCACACTCTTCTGTGAAGGGAGATGAAAATTTTGATCTTGAGGAAATGGAAAGGATCATTCCTTTTCTTAAGGCTATGTTGTCAAGCAGAGAAGGAGAGGGATGCAGCTATCTATTCCTACAGGCTAGTTCTTTGAAATGACAGAAGCCCAAAGAGATGACATACTATAGAATAAATTTTGTCACTAGTTTTTGCATACTGGAATAAGATCTACATTTGATGTGACATGAAATCACAGAAACTATTTTCCCATCAGGGAATAGTTTCTTCTACTTTTTTTGGCCTTAGTATTCATTCTTATGTTTTCATTTTCCCTGTCCTTCTGTTGTTCCTGATATTCCTCCCTCTTTTTCTTTTTATTCCCTCAGACATTTGCTCTGCAACACTGTATCCTTCAGTCCCCCTGCCATGATATTACTCCTTTCCTAGTCACCAGACATCCTCATTGGAGGGGCTGCCTGGTTTTCCTTCTTACTCCTTCTTCAAAACCCTTTGCCAGGAGGTACTGGAGCTGTGACTGGCATGTGGTGACCCTGCTCAGTCTGCTCCCAAGGCGACAGTACAGCAGTCCTGCCTAGAGAGAACCTCTGTGCTGAGTGGCATGGAGCGACCTGGCTGTGCGGGGGAGGCAATGGGCAGCAAGACAGAGCACAGGGTGCGAGCTGCAGTCCGCAGGGTTAACTCCAGAAGCATGAAATTTGATATTGGTTCACAAGGAGACAGAAGAGGAATTTCTGAGTCACTTCGAGGAACGGAGAGCAGTGCAAGGACTCAGGCAGCGCCAGATGGAACAAATGTGCCTTGGGGCGGTATCCCACCCTGATCTGAAGACAAGTGAGCATTTTGTATGGGATAGAAAAGCGGAAAATATTGCAATATATTTTGGTGAGAAAGAGAATGCACCTTGAAGAGCAGAAAAGTATAGATAGCAGAGAACTGGTAGATATAGCCATTTCTGAGCTTTAATCTATTTTAATCATGGAATGTAGAATAAACTGTGTATTTACTTCTAGATTTCACATTATTTACTAAGTTTCTTCATTGAGCATAGCAAATAATGGAGCAACTTCCACAGAAGACAATATAATTTAATTTATAGCAATTGTGAAGTTTATTATAAGTTTATTTTCTTGTATGATCCATTTCTAGCCACAGTAATGTCAGTTTATGGTGTTGTTTTAAAGTAATCATAATGCCATTTTCACTATCTGTTTTGGAATGTTTGCTGTCTTAGACATATGTCTGGTGACATTTAAATGAAATTCTGTTTATGTGCGGTATGTGCATAGGATAAAACTGTAAAACGGATTTTTAATGTGCAAGTAAACACTATACTATGGCACTGATGAGAGGTATTTTCAAGGTTATACAATGCATTGATACCATCAGGGCAAACAGATTTTCAATATGGAACAATTTCATATCAGCATTTTTTCTAAAGACAGATACAGAAAATTGAATGCTATACAGTGTACACTATTTAAAGATAAGGAAGATTTCATATTGTTACACATAAAAATTATCTTCCATATTCAGAGAAGGATTTGTGGATGCTCAGACATATTAAAATTCTGTTTCTTTTGAATGTGAAAATGTTGAAACAGTGAAAGTTTTACTGCTTTCGAGTAAGCCCTAAAAATGCTGAAGACTTGCTGATCTTGCTTCACACTTGTTTGAAATTCAGTGTCTACCAGGTTATACTGCTGTCAGTTCAGGTGGTGAAGTTTGCCAAAATGAGCCAAGTAATTCTTCATCTTTGCTGAAAGAAGTTCTCACAGAACTACACCCTAGCTTTGTAAGGTTTGTGTTGCATGTAAACAGATGAATTCAGAGTTAGTTCAACCGTAGGTGATTGCCTGGGTGATATAAAAATAAATATTATGATAAACAGAAAGCATTTCTCTTTAGCACCTGGATTGCTTATCAGGACAAGGACATCTTGGAGTAGAAAAACTGTGCAGTATTTTCTGTCTGGGTTGTAGGAGTCACAGGAACATGAGGTAGATGAGAGGCACAGTGTTAGCTGGGAGAGCACAGTAAAAAGGGAGTGCTTCACCAAGAAAGTAAAACAACTAATAATGAGAGAGGATTTGTCCGGGGCTTTCCCCGTTTTTCAAGTGGTTTCAGGGTCCTTTGCTCCCCTGCACAGCTCCGAGCCGAGCCGAAGGAAGAGACGGAGTTCTCAGGTTTAGATTTTTCAAGGTTGCATACTTCGTTTATTGTTTCTTATCTTACAATTTTCTCGGAGTCCGACAAGATGTTCGCAGCTGCATGGATTCTTCACGTCTCCCCCCGAGCTGGGCTGTCCTTATCTTTTATACTAATTACTACGTATTTCTTATTTACTATTTCTTACCAATGTCTATCACTATTACTAAAAAAGGCATCTTTACTTTGACCCAATCCTCACTAACTACTTTGTGCCACGTCAATGCAGCAATGGAGTGAGGGAAGGAGAAGGAGAAGAAGAAGGAGACAACGCCCCAGATTCTCCATCTTGTCCCCATTCACTTCAATGCTAGGAACCTAAAACTACTATTTTCTCACCCTGTGATAAGCTAAACTACTATTTCTCACATTCTTGTGGCCTGTAAACCTTCTCTCAGTGTAGGAAGTTTTTCCTGTGGACTGAGTTCAAAGCCAGTGTCTCTCTGAGCTCTGGGCTGGGGTACCAGACCCCCCTGCCCAGGTCCCTGACCCTCCAGGGCAACCAAAGGAATGCCCTGGACTCCAACAAGGGTTAAAATTTGCAAGGGTAAATGCAGTCTTTTATTAAAGTAATTGAGAGGTAGAAAATCTTTCTACCTAGATATCTATTAATATCTAGAGCAATACATATTTAATTGCTCTCAATCAAAAAAGATGTTAATCAGTTGGTCAAATAAGAGAATAGGTTGATCAGCACTTCTAAAGGGGATAGGGATAGCCTTAAGTGTATTAGTTAATTACAGAATTAAAAATTATTTTTCAAAACTGATTTGGTGATCTGTCCACTTTTTCTTTAAAAACCCACTAAAGGCTTTCTTCTCCATAAGCTTTGCATCATTAGAACTTTTTCCCAAGCATGCTTGCCATGCAATGCATGGTGATTCTGTGGGTGTGAAAAACTCTGCTCAGTCTCCTGAACACCTTGCAAAATATTCTTATGACCATCTCTAGGGCTATAAAATCCATCCACTGGAAGACAGACCCCTACTCCTCACAAGTTTCAAAGTTTTGTTCAGGAAGAACCAGCTGTGTTTTTTGTGTGAGTAATTTACATTACTTTGGGGTTTTCCAGTTATTCCTAGGAGTAACACCTCTTTTTCCCCTGCTTAGCAAGGATTTTTATTCAAAAGAAATTTTCAGAATGAGAATAGAGGCCTCTCAGCCACTGTCTTTATCAAAATACATCATAACTTGCAGAAATTACATAAAGAAGTCATATGATTCTGTGGTATTTCTGGAATTTTACGGTGATGAACTGTGCCATCACATATGTTCATTCTAGGTAAGGACACAAAGACACAATATTCTGACAGTAAACAAATCAAAAAAATCATAAGACAGAATCACCTTTGATTATACCTTCCACTTATTTCATTAATACTTTTATAATCCAAAAACTTCTTATGGCTAACTGGAACAGAATTCCATTTCCACTTTTACAAAATAAAATGGTTTTTTCATTCAAATAATAGAATTTCTTTTTCTTTCATTAGAATGAGACACATTTTAATACTGTGAAAATATTTTGTTTCAATGTTTTGTTTTCAATTTTTTTGAAAAACAGATAAAAGTTGATCAAAGTTGATTTGAATCTTTAGACTATTTAATGCCATTTCCATGTGATGGCCCCACTATTGAAAGTTTAGCTCATCTGGTCTCTGAGCTGTCTTATTAACCATTGGGATATGGATTTTTCTGATTTCTTTCTCTTGCTTTAGTGAGGGAATCCATCCTGGATCTAAAGCAGTTTTCCCAGAAAAGTTTGTTAAGACAAATGGTTCTGATTTGAATGAGTTAGCATGTCTGATGCAGAGGTTTTGTCAACAATTTTTTCCAGAGTTAATTATAATTTCATTCATGATTCAGATAGTTTGCAGTTGTAATAGTTCCTTGTGTCCCTTCAGTTAAGCTGTCATGTTAAAGTGCCCTTCTCACAGCTTCTTGCTTGTGAAGAACAGTGAGATTTGCATCTCTGTCATACATGAATTCAGCTAAAAGAGACCCACAGACAATGTGTTGTTTACTGATCTCTGGTTTGTTTATGAGAATCCACCAAGACTCTTTGTAAAACAGCAAATTCACAGAATTCAAATATGCACAAAACTAATGTATTTTTTGTTTTTATTGGACTGCAAGTTCTCCCTGCATCAACGTTGCAGTAATATTACCATGCAATAACTTCCCGAGTGCACATTTTGCCCATCAGCTCTGGGCTAACTCAGCTGGCTACAGGCAAGAAAAGTCATTTTAGTTCCAAAATGCAAACATTTTTCAAAATGTCATCCAATGCCAAAAAAACCCCCACAAACTTGCAGAGATTGGGCAACTGCTCTATTTTCAATCTTTATTACTTTATCCATTCATTTGGAATAGACCTATTATGGCCGGTCATATTACAATGTCAGCTATTTTAAACTCACTATAGTGAAGGGTTGACAGCAATTTATTGGAAGTGTTTTCTGTAATACCTGCAAGATCCTTTATGATATCCACAAATATTATTCCTCAATAAACTACTCATTAGTGCTTTATCTATCTTTTGTTCTCAGAGCATGACCTAATGTGTTGGATGCAAGCTTTGAAAATTTAAATGCAACAGAAAACTATTAATACTTTTAAGAGTAAGAAGAATTGCTGGCTATTTCAAATGTATAATGTAGACATTTTATAAGTTAAAAAAAATCTTTGTCACTCCCTCTTGTCAAAATCAAACTTTGTCAAAAACTTTGTCACCTTTGTTTAGGTGTAACAATAATTGCTTTATGTACATGTTTAAAATTAAGACTAAACAGAAACAAGAGGATTTAATATCAAGAGAAATTATGTCCTTACATGAATGACATATATTCCCATTTTATTCTTATTTGACAACCCATAACAGGAAATGAGAAATGCTTCTGGATGTCAAGTTTTGAAATCTGAGTTCAGAAACACTACGATAGTGAAGCAAATCAGTAGAAATTTTTGTTAGCTGATACACACTGACGGTGTCTAGCATAAATTAAAGCAGCTGCAGAGACCAAAATGTCTCACCTTCTGATACATCCCTTTTTAGTAAACTAAAATGTATTGAAGTGATGAGTTGGCATTTCTTTCTTTGTAGTATTTAGGATCCTAGAAATTGAGACAAAAGCTTCTATAACTCCTCTAAAAAAGATCCTGTGAAAATATGGTGCAAAAAGATTGCCCAAAACGTTCACTCATTAGCAAGAGAGGGTGACCTATTTACATGCATGCAGTGTTCCTCTGGTATGAAGGAAGCACAAACAACATGATATTATTATTCAGTACTGTAAACTCTTCCATGTCCTCTGAACCTGCCAAAAGGAGAAGACACATTAATAGCTGGATATAATTTTACTTATCTGCTTTGCTTGGGAGTCACATAGTATTGAATTGAAGTTTAAAGTCAGTGAGCTTCTTGGTCTTTAGTTTTATTCATGACCAAGACATCCAGAGAAAATGGCCAGAATTTATTTTTCTAGAAAACTTCAATCCATGTAATGAACAGTTTTATACTCTGAGGTAAAAAAAAAAAAAACACCTTATGATTTGTGCCCCCACTCCTTCCCCCAGCACCTGATCTACCTCTGAATCTGTACATGCTGCATATTTAACAGTAGAGTAATTATTAAGTTTCAGCAAAATTCATATAGTTTCTCTATGTTCATGATTCTGCAGGCTCAGACAGCTGTAGAGATACAGCAAAGCTGAAAAACTGCTTGCTCCTCAAAAATAGCAAAAGAAAAAATTACATGGACTTATTTCCAACACGACAAGCCATCTGCAATTTCCACAGCAGCTTTCCAACCGGAAAGTGGGCAGTAAATAAGCACATTGCAAATATCGACCGACACATGCAGTGAGTAATTACAGCATCAAGGTATCACTGATCTAAGTGGCAAAAGTTATTGTAGTTAACCCATAGGGCAAAAAGAGCCATGCCCTTCCATTAACACTCCTTGGTACATTATCCAGTTACATTTAGAAACATGACCCCAGTTAGATCTGGGATCTGTCCCATTTGTTGCAGTTCATCTGAGATATAATGTTCTTTCTGCTACATTGACCAATTCAAAACCATTTTTTTATCTGAGTTTTGTCACCTCAGATTGACCTTGCTGTGGTCTAAGCTCATCGTGGAACAGTTTTCCTCCTGGGCATTTTGGTTATGGGTGACACTGTACCTCAGCTACAGAGGGAAAAATTCTCTCTCTCTCTCTCTCTTTTTTTTTTTTTTTTTTTTTTTTTTTTTTTTTTTTTTTTTTTTTTTTTCCCCTTACTTGTGAAGATGTTGGAATTTTAAGAAACAGGCATGCAGCATTTGTTTCTTATCTCTGCTTGTTCAGATTTCTTATATTCTGTCATATGCTTTGAAAGGTGTTCAATGGGTTGCTTTGTTTTTCCTCTCTTTAGGGGACAATTAAAACTTGATGTTCTAGAAATGTATCTGAATTTCCAAGTAGTTTTGTATCTTGCCTTACATTTTCTTCTTTAGCAAACTGCCCATTTGCAATAAAAAGTAACCATCACTGCTCCTGCTAAAAGAGATGCAAAATGAAAACAGAGTTTGAAAGTAAAATTGTAATTCTGTTTTGGGTCCTAGTTTTATATATATTTGCTTTTCTTGGTGAAAAATTCCATGTTGCACAGATCAGAAAAATTAATAATATAATCCTGGATTACACCAACCAAGTTCCACTGAATTAGGTTAGAGAGAGATTATATTAAAAATACCTTTAAAAGGTAATGTAGATATGAAAGCTTACTGAATGGTTTGCTATTGCCATACACCCTTGCAAGAAAATGAAATATGTTGCCAGCTGGAATAGCAAATCTGGCAGATATTTGGCCCATGTCTTGATTATTACATAAAATGCAGGCAAGTTGAAATTGAGGTTTCTTCTGTGGTTTTCATTTTGTTAGATATGGAAGATAGATTTGGAAGCTAGTCCTTGTGTGTCTCTCAGATTCAACTCCAGTACCATTTTTATACTGCTCTTCATAAAGTAGGTGTTTTTGAGAACAATGACAGTGATAGTCAAAGAAGAATGATTTTTTTTTATTTCTTGCAATGATTTTTTTCATAATTGTTTATTTTGATCAAGTTATGTAAAAGAGAATGAGAAAAAACTAATATTGTTATATATAATATATATTATTATATATAAATATATATTTTTATGTATATAAGGGTATATAGTAAGAATTAAAAATAGTGTACACTTTGCTTAGTCTACTGCCAGACATGTGAGATCATGCATAAGCATACAAATAAACATACAAATAATTACAGTAGGAAACCGTTTATTTTCCAAACATGTTCCACGCATATGGACAACCACTATGAAAAATTTTAAGCTAAATAAGATTTTTTTTTTCTTGGGAGAAGAATTCATGGCTATGCTTTGGAAAAATTACTATCTTTAGCTACAGGAATTTTCTTAGTTCTTCTGGTTTGGGCTGGGATAGAGTTAATTTTTGTCACAGTAGCTGGTTTGGGGCTGTGTTTTGGTTTTGTGCTGAAAACAGTCTTGTTAACACAGAAATGTTTTTGTTACTACTGAGTAAGACTTACACAGTGTCAATGGCTTTTCTGCTCTTCACCTGACCCTACCAGTGAGTAGGTTGTGAGTGAATAAAACGTTGGGATGGGATGCAGCTGAGACAGGTGACCCCAACTGACCAAAGGGATATTCCATACCATATGGCATCATGGCCAGCAATCGAAGCTGGGGGAGGAGGAGAAGGGGGAGACATTCAGAGAGATAGTGTTTGTCTCCCCAAGCCACTGCTATGCATGATGCAGCCTTGCTCCTCTACAGGTGACTGAATACCTGCCTGCCCGTATGATGTGGTGAATGAATTCCTTCTTTTACTTTGCTTGTGTACGCAGCTTTTGCTTTGCCTATTTTCCAAACACATGAGTTTTCTCACTTTTACTCTTCTGATTCTCTCCTCCATCCCACTGGGGGGGAGTGAGGGCAGCTGTGTGGTGCTTAGTTTTTGTCTGGAATAGAACCATGACTGTACCCAATTTGAGGCTTAAAGGTTTCTAGATAATGACAGATAATTCTGGAATGTGCTGTATTGCATTTATAGCTGCTACTGATGTTTTGCTATTAATCAGCAAACTTCTGTGCTTGCCAGGGGGCTTGCTTATCTCACTGTATATTAGAATCTAGTTGCTGCTCTTGGCTTTGCTGCTTGCTGTACTGCTGTACTGCTGATCACCTTATTGTACTGTGTTGGAAGCATTCTGATCACAGCAGAGGTGATGTGTCTGGTCTGGCAGATGGGCAGAGCACCGCTGCTGTTTCTCTGCTGCTGCACTGGACAGGCTGGGGCTCCTTTGTGAACTTGAACCTAAGAGCGTGAGACTCATGGATGAGTCCATGTAGGACACCCTGAGGCATCTGTGACCTTGGATGAGTCCAAGCCACAGCAGGTACACATCAAAGCACCCATGGCCATGGTTATGTCTGTGGCACAGCTGGTGTACCTCTGAAGGGACTGTGGCTCAAGGGGAAGTCCATGCTGCAGCAGGGACACTTTGAAGCGTGAGTGACTGTATTTGAGGCCATGCTGGAACACCTTAAAGCACGTTACCACGGATAAGTCCATAACAGAACAGGGGACTCCCCTGGAGGGAAAGCAGCCCTGGGTAAGGCCATGTTGGAGCAGGTTTACTTCTCAAGGGACTGTGGCTGTGGGTAAAGCCATGCTGAGCAGGATTGTCTCTGAAGGTATCAAGGGATGTGGAGAAGGACACATTGGAGCAGCTGCACCCCAGAGTGACTGTGGCTGTTCATAAGTCCATGCCTGCAGTGGGTGTATACCTGGAGAGACTGTGGCTCATAGGTAAGGCTCCACTTGGACTCCAATTGGAGCTGGAACACCGCTAAGGCCCTACAGTCTGTGGATAAGCCCAGGTCTGTGGAGCAGGGCCAGGGGGAGAAGTTAACTGCAATGTCAAGCCCTGTGGTCTGTTTCAAAGAAATCAGGGGTTGGGACTGCAATGGAAAAACCTTAAATTGCTGGAACCTGGGATCTGAGTTACGTGTTGTGGCAATTACTGCAGCAGGAGTCCCTCGTTGCTAGCCAGTTTAAGAAGTGGGAGAGTTTATTGCAATGTTAAACACTATAACCTGGTCCAACGGGACAAGGATGGAGATTGTAATGGAAGTACCTTTAAATTGTTGTTATCCATTATTTGAATTGCATGTCACAGGTATTACAATAGCAGGAACCACCCGAATTCAGGGAGGAGAAGCCTTACAAGAAGAAGTGCGAGTGCAGCGGCGACTGGACCTGAACTGCCTTTGGTGCACAGGAATGCCACACAGCACCTCCTGTCTCCTCTCCCAAGTGACCACCAGAACAGATGGAGCTCCAAGTCTTGGACCAAATGAATTTAGTGGATACTATGTGGATATTTGTGGACATGTTACAGACATTTTACAGTGGTGGTCTATAAACTAGGAGAATGGTTGCTGCAGTGGCACCTGCTTGGAGTCTGACTGGGCATGAGTCGCTTAGTCACTTTCACTTGCATCACTTGCCTTTCTTGTGTTTTATTTCTTGTTTCTCTCTTATTTTCCTTTTCATGGCAAATTATTATTTTTATTATAATAATTATTATAAATTATAATAATATTTTAAATTATTATTTCTTTGATGCAATTATTAGAATTAATGTTATTATTATTCTGTTTCTATGATTAAACTATTCTTATCTCAACTCATTAATTTTCTTACATTTACCCTTTCAATTCCCTTTCCCCAGTACTGCTGGAGAGGGAGTGGATGAGCAGCTGTGTGGTGTTATTGACACCTGGGGTTGAACCATGACATTGTTTAATGCCTGACAGTAGCAGTTCTGTAGAATAATTTCTATTTATGTTTATATAACTAACAATTCACTTAATTTTTATTAATTTAAACATCTCTTCAAATGAGGATTGTGCATGTATTTTCAAGGGAATTTTAGTAACCTTTGTAGAAACTGTAAAGAATAGCAAACTATCATTTCAAGTGGCAAAGTGAGCACTTTTTTTTAAAGCTTTTCAACATCTTAAAAATACATATAATTTCTCCCTGGAAGAAAAAAATATGCATAACATTTTAAAGATTCCCTTTATATCCAGAGTTGAAAGGTCTACAAAAGAAAATTCATTAACCCAGTGCTCTCTGTACACTTAAATACAGATACTAACATACATTCATACTTGAGTATAGAGTTCATTGAATTTTTTGTCATATCTTCAGAAGATTATTCTAAAATAGTTATTGAATCTAAATTTTTAAGGTTAGTTATCAGAAATGTTTTTTGGAAACAGCGTATGCAGTGGCCAGTTTCAGCATGTTGGACAGCCACAGCAAATATGCACACAGATGGCCAATTAGAGCTCTATAACATCATCCAAAGACTGTAGAAGTCAAAAGAAATCTTTGGACTGATGTTAATGGATGTTGGATGAAGCATCTAAATTGTCAGAGAGGCAAAGTTGACGTTCCTAGACAGCAAATACTCCCCAGTCATGTGAAAAATATAAACAAAAGTTTCACAGTGTGGTCTTACATAAATTAAATCCAAGTTCATCTGGAATCAGTGCTGAATTAGCAAATCTGAATGATTTGGACAAGGCAGGCTGCACAGTGCTGCTCACTTGGATCAAGGATATCTGGCCTCCTGGTTCGACTCATGAGAATTTCACCAAGGAGAAAGTACCACATAACAAGAAATTGAAACATTGGTAGAATTGCCAGATGATGACAGCTTGATGGGAATTTCTTTCAAAGCAGTGTTCCCCGTAGTGTATTTTATAATGAAATCCCTGGAGTCCTTGGTACCTAATGAGCTAAGGCCCCTAAAGAGCACAATAAATGGTAGAACTGAGCAGCAATGAGAAACAAAGTTCCTTCAGGTAAGGGTCCTGTCTTGAACTCTCCTGCAGCGTAGAAGTTAGTCTCTGAGAAATTAATTTTTACCCCCATAGACAAACCCATGCATGGATGTGTATGGCAGTTTTAGGCAAGAAGAGTTTAAGAAATTCTCGGAACTACAACTGACTTCAAATCTAGCGTGGGGAGAAGTGGGATAAATAGCCCATCTTCTGGTAACATATAAATAGCATGTTGAACAAATTAAATTAAAGAATTATTTTTCCATTTTGAATAGACTCAACTGTACGATGTTATGTTTTTGCCTTGAAGAGCTAAATATTTTGTTTTATTAAAACTTATTTTCTTTAATAATACAAAAAAATTTAATAACTCACGATCCCATATAAGATATATCTGGTCAGATCATATCAGGAGCAGAATAAGCATGATTAGAATACTTGCACAAAACTGTCCAAAAGTTTTAAAATTCCTATATTTTAACCACATGTACTTCAGATAAACTGTGTAAATCCAACAAAAAGGGAGAAATATATGAATACTACATCTACATAACAGGAAATATATGTTAAAATTTTGACTCAATGTTAGAGAATGTTAAGCACAAAGATGACTTGAAGAGTTTCACATACCAGCCTAACAACTTCAGTCAGATATACATATTTTCCTGACAGAAGATGCCAGGGCTTTGCTTAACTGTCTGTCCTGTATGCAAAGTTCCTAAGACGAAATGTTTTATTTTTGCACATCTTCACTGCATATTTTCCACATAAAAGGAAGATTTGATACAGCTGTAATTATGTATATTCATTCAAAACTACTGGGAAATAGAGCATTTTGCTTAAAATATACTAAAGACAAATAAAAATAAAAATGCTGTTATAATTTTATGTTTTAGACAAAAAACCCCATGCAAAGCCAAGTGTCCATGTTTTGGAGAGCTCTGTTTCATCTTACGGTTACAATTTTAACCCTTTTCTTCAAAACACTGGAAATAAGTAGGAATTACTATCAATTGAAATACCAGAAGCAGATAGGTTCTGTTAGCAGATGTTCTTAACTCTCACATCAGATATTTTAGGTATTGCCTCTGCAGTCTTAAAATGGTAATTTTTAGGTATGTTTTTGCAGTTTTAGAATAGTACTCACAAGGAGGAGAAAATAATTAAAATATTTGGAATATACTCATTAATCTCTAACAGTATCACACATTCCCTTTACTATAGACTGTAGAAAAAATTTAAGAGGAAAATGTTAAGCTTGACAGTAATGTAGTTATATTTAAGATTATGAAAGCCATTCTTTCTGAGTAAAAATATTGAAAAATACAAATATGTGTTTCTAGTGTTTGAGGTTTGTGTTTTTTGAATCTGAGCCTGTTTTTTGATGGCAAAAAGAACATATGACAGAGACTGGACAGTTCACTTGTCTCTCTGCCACAAAATCACCCCAGCACTGTAGGAGTTGTTTCCCAACTAAAGCTGACATAAGGCTGTGATAACGTCATGTTAGCCTAGTTAAGCAAAAAACAGAGAAGGGAAATAGAAATGAGGAGGAATTATGCAGGAAAATAAAAAGACATAGGGAGCCTGACAGGAGGGATATATGCTTCAGTTGGTGCTGAAGCTGAGAGTTCAGCCCAAGGCTATGTAAACAAGGACAATGCAAGAGACAAAAGCTGGGGAATATAAAGATTTTTTTGCATTACTACAGGAGAGGTCTTAGATGGATTAATCAGTTGGAAATTAAAAGTTGGTATAACTTTGAGACTACTGGGTTATAATTACTCTAAATCAGAGCCTTTAGACTTTTTTTCAATTATCACCTCATGTTAAAATAATGAATAACTGTTCATGACTTTCTCCATCCTTTAGGTTTAGACTTTTTTTATGGTTGGTTTCTGCCTGAAGGTGAATTTATCCATTTATGGAGGAAAGATTATTTAGCATGGATGAAGTGAGAGACCACTTTAGAGGTTATGAATAATAGACATATGAGATAGTGATTTTCATGTTAATGTTATATCTGACCTACATTATTGTTTTACATAAAATTTTCAAAATGCTCTGAGTCATTAGCCAGTCACCACATATTTTTCTAAAATATTCTGTCTTGGTGAAACTTTTTGGCTTCTGCAGATTCTAAGACATACTTCAGTTTTCTTTGGCATCAGAGCTAAATTTATCAGTGAGGCTTTCAAGTGGTGTTAAGAATCAAAATATATTTGTATCGAACTTTGGGCATGGAATTACATTTAACCTCTAACAATACAGGGCTAGGAATATCTTCTATTTGCAGCTCCCCAACAAGTATCATGTGCATAGACTTGTGAGAACTTCTTTACACAGATTCTCATATTTAGTTATTCTGCTATCAGAAAATCCTTATCACTAATGTATATACTTCATTTACATTAAAGACACATTTTAGTCTCTGATCACCATCCGTCTTTCAATTTTGAGTTAACCATTAATTCTGAGAGAAATTTTGAAGTGATGTATTTCAGTTTCATTTGAATTAGGGTTGGGGAAAATATAGATCACAGTGCCCTTAACAGTGCTTTGAACTGGGAACTAGGACAAAAGAACATATTTTGTTGGAGAGTTTCTTTTGTCTAATTCAAGAGCGTACCATGACTGCTGTCCCTATGACGCCCACATAGACAACACATTTTCTAGGAGACAATAGCACTAAGAGGGGTGATGGGGACAGAATAGATGGGCAAAGCAGAATTTTTCACATACAAAGGAGAAATTCTACATCATTATTTTTCACAGGGAGGCCACAAACAAGCTCAAACCCTTTTCTCTAACCCTTTTCATGGGGAACTCTTACTGAAATACACTATGAATTCCTCTAAAATTACTTCCTGCTTGAGATAGGATTTAGGCTGCCCTTTTCAAGAATGACTTTCAGAGATGGCTTGAGTAAGGGCAGTAGTGCTGGCAGGGTGCAGAATCAGAGGGACTTCCTTATAAATACTTATTTTAGGGTGAGTTAGTCACCTTTATTTACAAAACTAAGAGAATGGAAGTAGAAAAATTGTAAGGAAGCATGGTTTTAAATAGAAATAAAAATCAAGAAGTGAAAAAATCTGATAATCATGTACTGGAAAAAAAGATGAATTAGAATGCTAACTTCCTTTTTGCACTTTGAACTCTCAATGTACTGAACTATTTGCTATGTTATTAAGTTGTCTGACAAACCCTTTGAAGAAATTTAGAAGATGACAGAAAAGAAAGGGAACACATTTGAAAATGGAACTATTATTGAGGACTTGACAGTTATATATATTGGAATATTTCCAGTGTATTTAGGATTGTTTTATCTTCTCACAAGTGGTCTGCATCTTTTCTTTTGTCATCCTATGTTTTTTTTTTTTTTTGTAAACATAGATGTTAATGAAAAAATTTGATTTAAAGAGGTCTGACTTTAAAAACAGCAAGGTTGCTCTGTAGCAGAAAATCTCTCCTCATCAGTTCCTATCCCTCTCAGGTAGCATCTAGTTCCTAAGCAGCAAATCTGTGTAGTGTAACTTTGCTGTCCTGCCCCCTTGTTTTCTGTGTGTGTCAATACATTTCAGCCAAATAGGACAAAAAGCTTAAGAATCACAGGGCTGTGCAGTTTCTTCCAGCTTTGTGAGAGGAGGGAAACAAAGGGGAAGACTATATGTGATGCCATCCTTACTAAAGAGCAGGAAATTCCAAGTCTCCACAAACCCAAACTTCATCAGCTCAGTTGCAAGATATTTAGAGAATTATGTGTGTGTACATAATAACTGAAGAAATTATAAGTTTTATGTGAATCAAGAACCTTGGTAAGAGTGGGACCTTTGGCAATGCACTGCCTTTCACTAAAATATTTGATAGGTTTTTTTGGGAAACAGCTTAACAATACTGGGAAACTGTTTAAACAGTCTTATTAGAGTAAGTATAAAATAGATACTTACTCTTCTGATGCATATTTTTTAAATAGAGTGAAGTTTCTGACTCCCTGATTCTGTTTCTCTGAAGAGTAGTGTGCAGAACTGAATGTCTGCAAGCATTTCTAGAGAAGACCACTTGTGAGCAGAGCTGTCTTCACAGTTTTAACTAGATAGTTCCTCAAAATACCGTCCTCATTGTGCAGGGGAAAGAGAAGTTGCTTTATATACGAGTTCTGTAAATGTTAATGCACTCTGCTTTACCATGTTGTGATGCTGCTCCAGTTAATATGTATACCACCACAATGTAAGGCCAGATTGGATAGTTTTACTCTGATTCACAATAAATTCAATTAATGACACTAATCTCAAAGTAAGGAACTGTTCAACATAGTAGATGATGATACAATCTAACAGTGAAGTTTCAATCTAAAGTCCATGCTCAGGTAGCAAAGTCAATTTAAAGACATAGATCCCTCTGGAAATATGTAGTGCAATTAATGCTCTGAGTTGGGCAAGAGATTCCTGTGACTGTCAAATTACCACCACATCATAAAATGTGTGTAAGCACACTGAGTTTTGCAATGAGTCTTCCTTCTGAGATTCTAGGGAACATAATTCATTAAAGCTGTAAGAATTTTCGTGAAAGAATGAACAACTCTCAAAACTACCATGATGAAGAACAACATCTGTTGTTCAATTTAAACTATTCTAATTATTTTTGACCCTTCTTTTTATGCTTTTTAGGATGATCCATAAGAGATTGTTTATGTATTCAGATTGTTAAGCATTCAAAGCTCTCCAATGTTTTGAGGAAACAAGGAAAAGCAGCACATCTTTGGAAGAGATTTCAGCTTTGAATTTTAAAATATATTCCCTAATCAAGTATGTTTTATCACCACAAAAAATATTCCATCCCTACATTTATTTAATAAATTAAATAATCAGTTCTGTCAGCAGAATAGTACACAGATGATGGAGTGAATGACAAGTATAAAATAAAAGCACCCAGAGGCCAGGAATAAAGAACAAAGATAAAGATGTAAAAGTACACATATATAACTTTATATAGTATAAGGTGAATAGTGTAACTATTCCTGCATTTATTATGGAAATCAATCAATTGACAAGACATTCCTTGCATCTAAAGAGGAGAAACCAGTTTAATCATAGGGTTATGAAAGCTAAGACTATGCTACAGCATACTATGAATATTTTAGTGGTGTATATCAGTATCATTACTTAGACATGCTGTTCTCAAATGAGGCTTAAGAATTACTGTTCTGTCTTGATGCAGTGCTTTCACAAGTGTGGAAGGTAAACACCAGATGATCATTTAGCTACACAGAGATGCTGCAATGCAAATATTTCAACGTACTGATACAGGAGTGTAAAAGAGCAAGGTAAATGTGTTTTTTTACTCAGGTCAACTAGAAGTCTATTAAAGATTAATCTATTAATATAAAACCAGCAAATACTGATGACAATACAAATATTTTTATTACACATTAGTACTGAGGAATTAACAAAGATGTTTTACTGTAACAACACCACTCCCTCACCAGCGCTGTTATACCATCATGCAAGCAAGTATAAAATCTATATTAAATTCCTCCAACATGTGGCAACCAAACAGTTTGTAGTGGCATGAGAAAGGGACATAAAAGTGAGTTTAAAAAAGTTCTCTTGGGCAGTAACTTTTATTAAAATATTGAAATGGCATTTGACTACATGGTGAAACCAATTGCTGCAGATATGGAGACTTATTGATAGAAATGCATTATTTTTAGCATAAAACCAACACAAATAAATTATCTTAAAGTAGAAAGAGAATGTTAAGTATCATGTTAAAGTAAGTAAGATACCATGCATAAGTCATAAGGCAACTGTGGCAATGATGAGAGCTAACTGGAATGAGGCTGTAAACACATGGAAGATGGAAAGCAGGGAAGAAAACGTAAAAGGAACCTGAGCTGAGTAATGAAGAAGTAAAGAATGTGTCTTGTGTCATCAGTGCAATGTAAGTTACTTCCTCTGCAGAAAAAATATAAATGTAAAACCTGGAATATGTGAGGTTGTGTTTGGGCAATGAAAAGTTACAACAGCCTATATTACAGGTTTTTCGGTGTTTTTTCTTCTTACAGTTTGGCATCCATGACACCTTAGAGAATGCAGCAGGTCAGGAGTGTGAGGAGCTATCCCTGAATTGCAGTCCCAATGGCAGTCCCTGCAGTGTGAGTGCTCCCAGCAGTTTTCTTCTGAGGTGCTCTAGGGAATGCATCTTCCTTCTCTTTCCTTCTCAGAATTAAAAAAAAAACAAAAAAACAAAAAATGTGCTTATTGCACAGGAGGATGTTCATATGAAGTTTCACGTTTACTCAATGTGTGGGGGAAGCCAGTTACTTTTATTATTTTGCCTTTTTTTTCCTGTAGACCTTAACAATAGGGATATGCATACTCTGCCAGAAAAATCTGCTGCATCTCCATGCTCTGATGAAGAAAGGCTGAACCTTCAGCATGTTCTCTCAACTTTTCTTTGTTCAACCTGTCATTCTCTCCCTCCTTTATCTGACCGTGTCTTTGTGGTACGGGTGTTTTCTTCTTTATCCTTGTGGGTGCAGAAATACGGACAGAAAGTTACCCCAGCTGCTCAATTTTGTATACTCCATAGTTTAAAACTTCCTGTTGATGCAGAAGCAAGATCTTGAGAGTAGTGTCAATTTGTCAGAAGCACAGATGCATTTAGTCTCAGATAAAGAGTCAGCAAACCAAGCAAACCACAAGCAGGTGGTGGTGGGGGGGTTTATTTTTTTAAATTTATTTTTTATTTTTTATTTTTTATTTTTTATTTTTCTGTTTTGTCTTCTGGAAAAACAGCTGATTTCTAATGGCTAATGGCTCAAGCAGCCCTGTTGCCTCTGACACATATGAACAGGGTTTCAGAGGGCAATAGAACTTGTGAGTGTGAGAGTTGCACTGCCACACTGTCCCAGGCAGAACAGGCTGATCCCAGGATCTCCAGGCACTGTGCAGACTGTTCAGGACATCAGGGCATTTTTCTGTTCTGCTGGGCTTTAAGGAATAGAATGTGTTAAATTACTTGCTCCAATACATTTCTTATAGCCATGTGTAGTAACAGAACACATTCTGAATGCTTCTAGTAAGTTTATTTATAACAAGAGCTGGATATTAGTTTTGCATTGGAATTTCACAAGAGGAAATGTAGCTTCTGAAAAAATGATTATTGTGTAATACCAAAAGATATATTTTCTTTTCAAAAATTAGCAAACATTTAATTTAACTTTTATCAGAGCCAAAACAAAGAGTTTTCATTTAGAACAAGGACTTCAAAAAACAGGCTACGTATCCTTACAGCACTTGGATTCCCTCATAAAACAAGAAGTCCCTCTAGTCTCATTCCTTCATATGGAGCAGTGCTGTGTCTTCTGCAATGTCTGTTAGAATTTGATGTGAATATTATCTCACAGGGTAAGGAGGTTTGTGAGTAGTCTGGCACTACAGAACATATTACACATGAAGTACACCACTGGAAAAAAAAAAGTTTCATTTCTTAAGTGATTCACATCACTGTACTTCAGACCATTTCAACAAATGTGAACAAAACATTGCAGTTGTAGTATTGGCAATACTCATGTTCAAAAATTCAGTGAAGAGTCTGGATTTTATGGGACATTATAATATGAAAAAATACTATTTTTTCTCTATTGATAGTTCAAAATAAATTTGGACTATCTCAAAACAAGTGAAATGGTTCTTATTGAAATTTGCTTTGGGTTAAAAAACTATTTTTTCTTTTAAAAATTTATTTCTGGTAATATATTATTATTCCCTTACAAAATATTTAATTTCAGGATTGGCTTATTCTGTTAGACGTTTGTATGAACAATCTGAACATTCATGTGATGGAAATGAAAAGAAACTTTAAAATGCATGTGAAATTATTCTGGTAATGGGGCACTTTTCTTCAACGTTTCTTCCTGTGCTTCTTTTAGTCTCACACTCATAAACTAATAAAACAAAGAAAAGCAGACTACATATTAGTTAGTGGGTTAGAGAAAAAGAAGATTTTAAACACATATCCTCATCATTGCAAATACTATAAAAAGTATGGGTCATGAGCAAATATATATTCCCTGTGAAATGCCAGCTTGCTTGTTCCTAGTTAATTTGGTGGCTTTTTGATATTTGATTTGGTTTTTTGTTTTGTTTTTCCCTAAAGGGTAGGGAAATTAGAAAATATTAGATTCAGGGAAGAAATGAAAGGAAATTAAATTTAAATGAAGAAAAAAATGTTGCCATAATGAATAATAATTAAAAGTGTGACAATTAATTTAGGGCATGTGGCAAAAAATATGCTCAGGTCTCCATGTTCCAGTTTGTTTCTTTTGTAATATTATTACTTCCTTTTCTATGTACACTAGATACATTCAATTTTAAACTTATATTCAGTCTTGGCCTACATTTTAAAACTTAACTTTCAGGTTTGCATTAAATTAATGTAATTAATATCCTGTGAAGTTCTTTGCCTTGTGTTTTCAACATACTAAGACATATTAGAAGCATTTTCTGTATAGATCTCTACCAACCAACAAGCAAAATATATATAAATTTACTTTATAAAGTAAAATTAAATTTGAAAACACTAGTACGTGTCAATGAAAACATCAGCTAGTAAAAATATATTTTATGAGTGTTTCATCTGTGGAAATGATACAATAACATTAAAATTATTTCAAAATGTCAAAAATTCTCTACTAGTTTTGAGATGTCTTTTTCATATTGAAATTTAAGAAAATGATATCAAAGGAAATCCACAGATCAGGATTAATCATCTTCTTTCTGTTCCATGAACTAATTGTTTAAATACATTTTTCATTCCTCAAAAGGTATATTTTCCCATGGCTGAGTTTTATTTAGTTTTATTTATTCTAGTATATCCCTACTTCTAAGTATTGTCTAACCTTTCCCTGGAGCGTCCCAGCTGCTTGGTGAGACTGTGGCAGGGGGTGTTTGGTGGGGGGAAGCAGGGGGAGCAAGATGGACAAGAGCCACAGGGACTGCATACAGCTCCTGATGTAATAAAGGAGAATTTTAATTAAAATACACCTGCTGTATGTAGTCTGCCAGAATTTAATTATACTAAGTGGCCAATTCTTATGGATGAGAATGGCTATTCTCCTTATTTTCAACTAGGTAAAGCACAATAATTCAAACCTGTCCATTGTCCTTTAAAGTTCAGAGCCTCCCCATTTGTCACAGCCAGCTTTAGTAAGGGTGTTATGTCAGAGCACACAGCATTTGAAGAGCTTGATTTAGACCCTTTGTTTATGAAGATTCTCATGTCTTAAAGTATAGACAGGTTAAACTAATGCCTGTGTCTTGAAAACAGGATGAATGAAAAGGCTGTTTCATATTCTGAACATGTAACCTGTAACTTCCATATAAGAAATCCAAGGATTAATTCATTATTTGACTTTTCCTTTCATAATACCACACACTTTTCTTACTTGTCTGTCTATTCCCTGGAGGTTTGCTGTCTCTGCTTTTCAGGTCAGGCAGTGCAAGTCTAGTGTTGCTTTTAACACTTTTGGCTGCTTAAGATTACCCTTGGCTAAATTCAGTGTGGCAGTGACAATCAATGCATGCAATAAACTCCAATTTGGTAGATATGACGGATGTTAAGGTAAAAACCTTTAAAGCACAAAGGATAAGGAGTGAACAAGGGCTGGATATGACTTTAAAGCATTGTTCACAATCTTCTTTTTCTTAGTGATTTTTTCTACCAAATCCTGTTGACATCAAAACCAGGAATTAAAATCTTTGGAGTATGACCCACTTCAAGGTTATTTTTGTCTAGTATGTCAGAAGACTAGAAAAATCAGAAAAGGTGAGGCATAATAGAAGGTGGCACTAAAGAAGATACCAAAAACCTCTTAGTAACTTGGTAATTGATATTACTTTGCACATAAACTTACCTGGCATAATGCAGAATATGCTAATATATTTCATCTACAGTTGAATAAGCACTTCTTCAGCAGGTTATACACCTTTGAAAGTAACAAATATCAACTTAAATAGCTAACATTTATATCCAGAAAAAAAAACTAGAGGAGAGAAAAATGCAGTTTAGCAGTGGTAATGCATTAATAAAGTATAAGTGAATTGTCAGAGAACTGCATATGCAATGTTAATGAGGCAGAGTAGATCTTGCTATAATACTGGTGGAGTCCAAATCTCTTTTACATTAGCATATTAACTGTCACTCCTCTCCAGTATTTACGTCTAGACAAACCTTAGTTTGTGATAAATGATGACTGCTTTGCTCAGTCTCTTCATACCTGCTGGATGGAAGTAACTCCTCCCTACGTCCTCCATGTCTTGTTATAGCAGTGTAAGTCTCTAAAAGTATTTTGTACTAAAAAAAAAAAAATAAATAAAAACCCCCAAACAACCTTTTCAGATTAATACAAATAATGAGTTTTAATATGGTAGCCAGTGCCAGGTAAGGTTCAAGTATCTTGCCCCACCTTCAGACCCATTAGACCTGTGTAATTCAGGTTAGACTTGCAGGCTTCCTGAAAAGTAGTGCAAAGAAGTGGTGGATTTTCTTCTATAGAGTGTTGGTGCAGTATTTTCCATCCCATACAGAGCTGAAATCTTCTTAGGGTGACAGTTTATTGATTGCAGGAATCTAAACCCCTTGTGTGATAAATTATGTTTTTAATCAACTATCCTTTGCTTAGCAAACCATGACTGCTCACCAGTCCTTGGCCTCACCAGCCAGTGCAACCCAAGGGCTAGATCTTGTCATTAACAGCGAATAACAGTTGCTGTTACACTTGTACTCAGTTCCACTCAGAAACTAATATATCTAGATTTAAATTTAAACTTCTTGATTTATAATATTTTGATACCATGAAAATCTCAGACTAATCTGGTCTTTAGGGATCCTTCAATGAGATGAACAGATCATAATGTAAAGAAGCTGAAAAAAATAATACACTTTAAATTAAATCTTGATACAAGCTCAACTGTCTACAAACAAATCCTTTCTAAATCACATTATTTAGTTACTCTTGTATTTTTTATATGGTGGCGTTATTCTAACACAATGTACTCCTCTGTGGTTATTACTTTTGTTCAATTATTTCCCTACAGGCAAAAATCTGCTGTTATCAGGAAAGGCACTCAATGAATTCTTGAAGTAATTCTCATATGATGTAAAGAACAATGCCCTTATAGTTCTTATTAGTAGGTTAAATCCCCAAATTGAAAAATAAAATGCAGTGCAAGTGATCTCCAATGCCCAAATCTCACCTAGGATCCTCTCCTCATAGAAAAGTCTCAGAAAGACCACTTGGAAACATGAGGCTCTGTGGAGGAGTTAAAGCAATATATTCACTGTGCAGGAGTCTAGCAGTCAAAGATTGTTAGGAAAGGAAGAAAACCCAGCCTTTGCTTTAATTTTCTAATTTTGATACACATCTCCTTTAAGCTCTGGAAAACAGACAGACAAAACAGGCTCACCACTTTCCAGCTGAGACATTTAAAAATGTGTCTCCATATGATACTGAAATTTCATTCAGGGAATATATAAGACTGTATAAGTTTAATGTGAAATGCTTAACTATGCATTTTAGGATTATGACAAGAAGATACTAGAGCAGTGGCTGACATGAAAGGGACATGCATACTGATTATTAACCCCCTTTCCCAACTAGAACAGGGATTAGGGCCAGTCTTGGCAATCCCTTGTGTGACCAAGACCCCTAAATGTGAGGCTGTAGGCACATCTGGGAGTCTGAGATTTTTATTCCCATGTTCACTGGAATTTGAAAATGCCTTTTGAAACTTTATTTTCAAGGTCACATTGCTAGGAAAACAGAAGTTTCAGTATAAACCCCAAAACACTTGTTATAGAATTAATTTTATGCAAGGTTTTGATCATCTCTTGATTGTCTTAACTGAAATCAGGCCTTTGATTAATGCTGAGTATTTTTAATATCTAATAATAATGCAAGGTTGAGAGGTGCTAGCAAGGCATCTCTCCTAGTCGTTCTTAGAGGAGATGCGATTTGAACTTTTCAACAATTGCCAGGCTACCTCTCCAAGGGATGGCGCTTCTTAGGTTTTCCTTCTTTCTGCAGCCATCACAGGAGCATTCCTGCCTGATTTTTGCGTGTCTGGGTGGTCTGAGACTGAGGCATGTCTCATTCTGGTACATGACTGCCAGGGGACAGACTTTGTTTGGCCTGCTTAGGAGATTGGTTGACAGAATCTGTTGGGAGCCAGTCCTGAAGGGCAAAAGAGTCCAGGAAGGCTGGGCATTCCTCAAAAATTACTGTGAAAGGCACAGGACCAGGCTGAGCTAATGGGGAAGAAACCAGCTGGGGTGAACAGAGAACTTTGGCTAGAATTCAGCACAAATGGTGAGAATTCATCACCTTTAAAAAAAGGGCCAGGTCACCCAGGAGAACCTCAAGGCTGTCACAAGCTTGAGCAGAGAGAAAATCAGAAGGGCCAAAGGTCTCTTACAACCTTAATGATTCTATGATTGCACTGAACATGTAAAACTATTGTTATACTTGTGCACAAAAAGGTAAATAGAATACTTGCTGTCCTGAGGGTCAGGACCATTGAGAGCATGCTGAGGATATCAGAGTTTTCTTTGTATTGTGGGTCCTGAACTGAGTGACAAATTTGTAGTTTTGTGTATCAGATACTGATACTGTCTTTAGAACATGGCTGCTGGTATCAGTCGCTCTATGCAAGCAGCAGTTACCGGGTTTTTAATTCAGCTGGCAAGCTGAATGCTGTACCTGAGAGTAAATCGGATGAACAAAACTCATAATGATAGAGAGAACTCTCTCTGAAGAAAGATTAGGTAGAATTTGACCCCAAGTAATAAATGATTGACAAAAATGTACAAATTTGAGTGGAAGATGCCATTTGAAACTGTTTCTTTAATTCACTGCAGAACTTACTATTCATACTTTCTAACATTCAAAACAGTAACTTAATTTTTAGCCTAATCTATATTAATAAAAACAGAATCTTTAAACAGTTCTTTTCTCTTCTCAGAAGAAAACCTTCATATGCCTTTATTATTAGTGATAGGAAATTTCATTTCCTGAGCTGGCCAGAAATCTCTGTTGAATTTTCTGCAGCTGATAACTTGAAACCATTCTTTTCATTGCAATAAGCTTCTTCTTCATGTCTGAGGCTTTTTTGCCTGTGTTCGCTTGTCTCCTGATGATTTTTTGATAGAAGATCCCCTTTGTTTCCTGAACATATTTGGTACAATGCTCTTGCAGATTAGCTTTTGTAGAAGTGTATTTAAAAATTCAGTTTCCACAGAAAATAATTCCAAATCTCCCAACTATGAAGTTTATTAAAATAGTCTCTTTTCTCTCTCATCCAGAAAAAGACGTTTTGACTGAGTTTTCAGATTTTTGCTTTTGTGTTCCAGTGCCTGTGTTCTTGCCTGTAAAATGCAAGAAATTATTGATGATATTAAAAAAAAGTCTAATAAGTATTGCCTTCCTTTTGTCAATATATTGATGTCTCCCTATGCTTAGCATATTTATAATGCTTTATGAAATGTGATGAGAGAGTAATCTGAAATATATTATTTTTCCTGCTGTATACAAAAGCATTCAAACATATGTCTGATGCAAACAAGAGAAGAGTTTGAGCAAAGTAGTAATAAATTATCAGTTAGACTCATGGTGAAAATTATTTATAAAAGGAAAACCAGTATACAAACATTTTCTCAGAGTAATAGTTCTGTGCATGCTCTTTTCCAGGGAAACCATATGTGCATATTCTCTCATATTCAGAGCAGATTTAGTAATTGAAGACTACAGCTTAATGACAATTAAAAATAAAAATATGCTTTGAAATTGATTATTTGGTACTTAGGGAAGAAGTTTCATAGAAAGGAATGGTTTGATGGAGAACATGCATTTGTTACTTCATATACAGTTAGACCTGTTGATCATAAGGGCCTTTTCCAATGTAAATGTCCCTATAATTCTGGCCTATTGTTCTGTATGCTCATGCCTTGAGTTTCAGACTCTCTTCACTGTAGCCTCCTCAAAGAATGAGAAAATCAGCCTGGGACCTCTGTCTTCAAATCAGAGCTGTTTAACTAGTTGAATACTAAAAAATCATAATATGAATGATGCTTCAAAAAACAATCAGCTTCTTTAACGAAAGACTTACCTATTTTTATGATATTGATGTACATCCTGAGAAATCTTGTTGGATTTAGCTCTCAGAAAGGACTATTTAACTATTGAAAAGTAGCAATAGTCCAACCCATATAATTTCCAGCACTGAAGAAAAGCAGAAAGAAAAGCAGAATAGACTATCTTACAGTAAGCAAATCTGTGGAAGGGTGTTTTACACCAGTTGTAGATAAACTTAGAATTAGATAATGACTGTTTTTGGAGGACCTTGCCTCTCACGTTAATTGAAGAGGATGAAATAATCACTGCTTGGCAATGTACAGCTGTGGCATCAAGGCTACATGTTAAAGATGAGAAAGAATATACTTCCAAGTAAGATATATGGATTTCATTGAACATGACAAATACTGCATATGGCGCTTTCAATTGGTTTTCTCTTTTAAAGATCAGCCTTGCTTTAAAGCTTTGGACAGAAATTTTCCTCGTTCCCTTACATAAATCCTTTTACTGAACTGGAAATAAAAAAGATTGTTATTTAACCCTATAGCCTCTGCTTGCTTACAAACCAGATTTTCAGCTACAGAAGGAGAGCTGCAGCTCTCTTGCCTGCAGAAAAAATGGCAAATTAAATATAAAGGTAAGAAAAACTGCTGTTTCTTGTTAGTATCCTTAAAGATCAGTGTGGGCAATTAACTGTTTACAAGACATATAAAATTGTTAATCACCTATAGGGCATGATCTTTATTTATGTCTTGTTTGTGATATGACAGAGAAAGCTGGCATATCCAGGGCTTGAAGTGACAGTATTTTCTTATATCAAAAATGAAATGCATTCTCCTCTCAGATTTTACCACCCAGTTCTACGGGAATTGAAGGCGCATTCCCAAGTGAGCAAGCTTTTAGCACAACAACAGCCTTTTACACAGTATTACATTCCCACTCATAAAATGTGGCAGCATTTTCACTTTTTAACCAAACATTTTGTGAAAACACCTCATGAATGTGTAAAAGTTCCTTTTGGGCTAAGTAGAGCTAAATATATATATATATATATATATATATATATATATATATATATATATATATATATATATAAAATAATGGATGCCTTTATAATAGAATACAGGGAAGAAAACAGAAAGGTTTTTACAACAATAGAAGAAAACCAAAATGTGCCTATTGTGCCAATAAACAAGGGCATTTGGTGTCAGAACTGCTAAAAGCTTGGAATCACTATGGAAGCAAATAATTATTTTATTTAAATTAACATTTCTGAGAAAAACTTCCAGAAAAAATACAGTACTTAGTGAATAAGAATTTTTTTTCTGAGTGTCTATGAAGTAGTCTTTTTTCCATTAGTGATAATAAATTTTCATTCTCTTTGAATAAAATCGTTCTAATAGTGATACATCTTAAAATCTAGTTTAAAAAAATTGCAAGTTTTCAGGTTTTTTTTTTTTTTTCCTTCCCTGTTACCCTGGTTTTTCTGAGTTTGTTAAAGCCTTTTGATTTTTCATAAAATGGAGTCAGATTTTTTTAGTTACTGTACAATATTAAAAGCAGTTCTACCTTTTTCCCACATATAACATAAACAAATCCTTTGTTTTTCATTCTCTGTCCTTTGTTTGCATATTTCTAACCTGAAAACAATTGTAACTGATGGCTGTTCTGGCCAGTTGGCTTGAGAGGTGAAAACTCTAAAAGCCAATCTTCTGCTAGACCCACAAATGTATATAAAGTAAGAAATAAACAAGGAGGTTCTCTCTCCGCCTGGATTCAGCCTTGAGCCGGATCGGAGAAGGACCTCTGCCCTGCGAAACCTCTCTCTCCATGTGACTGCTTTGTGTGTCGTGGTGACACTTCCCTCCCTCCTTTCCCCTTGATCAACTGAACAGATTTCATACTTGTATAGTTCTGCTGTTTGATGATCTGTGACAAGTTTCGTGGATTGCATGTGTAGTCCAGACTGCAGTCCAGACACCCAAACTCAACAAGCTGACATTTCTTTATATTTCCTGAAAATTAAGGGTTTCTGAAGTGTCTAAAGCCATTTGAGAATTTTAGACCTATTCAGTAGCCCAAAGGTTATTATTATATTATTATTAAAGGTTATTAGCCCTTCCCAAAACTTGTCTTATTTTCATCCTTACACAAGGAAACTATCAAGCAATACATTTTACAGCATCAAAATTTTGTTTCAACCTCCACTTGGCCTTGCTACCTTCCTAACTTTAGTGTATCTTTTGCTTATATGATGCCTGGGCTTCCTGCAAAAGAAGGTAACCATCATTTAATATTGATAAATTTATCAAAAATCTACCTATTTTGGTGTCCATTTTCCTCATTCCCTTTCCCAGAATGATGCCTTTTCAGGAAGGACTTTCCTGGGAAATGATTCCTATCTGTTGATAGCTATAGCAAAGCTCATCTTTCTTTCACAGTGAAGGCATTTATATTGATCTATCTTTGTTATTAAGGACGAAGAGCAGAAAACAAATTCTCTTAAACACCATTATTCTGCTATGAAACATAACAACGACGACATCCTGACTTGCATTGTGCATGAGAAACTCTCCCAACAGTGTCTGCAGCTGCGCTCCTTTAGCAGGGAGAATTGCTATTGACAGCGCTCCTGCAGCTTTGCTGCCTCTCCGTTACCGTGCACTGCTATTAAGCAAGACAGCTCTAGAGAGGGTGAGCTGCACATTGAAACTGATGCAGAGCTAGGATGGGACAGAGACAGAGATCCCTAGTGGAACTCAACTTCTAAACAAGCCCTAATGAGCCAGGCTGTCCTGCTCACCCACAGTGACTCTGCTCACAGAAAACAAACTCAATTCTTAAATTCAAGTGCTTAGGGATAATACACGTACAAGTCAACCACTGACAGGCCTGTTTACTTTTTTCTTGCCTTCTGCGTAAAATATCACGTTCTGAAGTTCTGCTTTTGTGGTAAATTCAATAGAATGTTTGGAGAAATGTGATTTTGGTTGAGTAGCCAAAAGAGTGAAGTCATGAAGCACTTGATTGAAAAGGCTCCTTAAAGTGCCAAACTCCTTTAAAAACTGTTAAAAGAAGGAAAGTAGCTAAGAGAGAAAAACGAAAAAGGTACATAGCATTGAATTGCTGAGAGGACAATATAAAATAATGTAAAATAATAATGTAAAATAAAGACAGGTGAATGAAACATTTGAATAAATTCCTTTCCAACATTATATGACTGACAGAACATCTCACAGTGGATTAAATTGCAACCATCTCAATGACAGCATCACTGAAAACAACAAGGTGAAGACTATATGGTGTTTACAAAGAGATAACATACAGTAATGACTTTCAAAAGTTGCTACATGTTACAGTGTAATCTTTTTTGAACCTCTTCCACGTTAACTCAATCAATCCTCAATTGTGAATGTTAGAACAACAATTCTATTTATGTAACATAAAACAATTCTTAATTGTAAGACTAAGAACTTTTAAGGTTTTGCTTCTGCTGGCTCTTTTTTCATAGATTATATAAAAAATTACAGCATTGATTTGTAAGATTCAGTAACAGTCAAAAATTTGGTTTGTTTTTGATTGCAAACTGCTTATCCCATAGTGCACAAATAGCTTTGGTTTCCTGAAACTGCTGAAAAAAAATTACACTTTTTTACAATTCTACTTGCAGCAAATCAGAAAAGTTTATTAAGATATTTTGCAGGGAGAATTTTATTAAAATTAACATGGTCATAATGGATTTTATGCAAGTTCATATGTTAGCCCTCCATTTCATTTCATAACAAGATAGAACATCTTTTGAATTCATTTCCCCCCTTTTTTTTTTTCCTGTTTAAAAGGTATTTTGAACTGTATGCATATCTAACCTGTATATTTGTCCTTTTTTATATTCTTTTAGTGAAGAAGTGATTTAGGGTCTGTCTCATCTTTGTCTTTCAATGTAGACTTACTGTATCTTCATTTTAATGCTATCTAGCATATATTGAATCAATTCTTTTTAGGTTGCAATGGTTTAAACTGGATCTGTACCATAATAAAATCAATAAAATGAGAGTTACTAGTCACTTTTTCCTTATTTTAATCTTTCTGCCAAAATTACAATTTGTTTTCTTTTCCAATTTCTTTTTTCTAATACTTTAAAACCGCTTGCTTCTCTTCTTGCTTTCATTCTCAGTCATTGCCATCGGTTTTTGTTCTCCTCTGGTTTCACCTTTGTTGTCTTCCTTTTCAGAATTCTCCGTGTTCCAGCCTGTGAGTGACTCTCTGTATCTTTTTCCCTGGGAGAAAAATTGTAAGGAGCATTGTGTAAAACAAGTTGTCCATCTTTGTAATGACCTATTTGCTTTCCTCTTTTCTGTTGAAAGGGTATAAAGTGTATAAAGCTTTACTGAATTGAGTAACTTGGCTTAAATAGACTCTTTAGTAGACAAATCAGGGTTTCTTCTCATTTCCCCCTGCATTTTGCTGAGGATATTTTTCTTTAAAACTTTTCTGAAGAACTTTCTGGAAAAGTTCTGAGCTCAAGTTTGTTCTGTTAAAAAGTACTCCAGTCCATGTTTAAGAGGAAAGTAATTACATCAGATTAGTACCTTTTCAGTTGACATTTCATTAAGAGCAGTCCCAGTTTTTAAGAACATTCACCATGTCTTTCCAGTTATTTAGTTTGTGTTCCTTTATAGCTTATCAGTTTTTTAAGAGATGTGAACATTCTCTGGTATATGGCTCTTGCATATGTGCAAGACTGTTCAAATAATGAACTTCTAGAGTTTTACCGATTATCTGTACTGATTGTACAGATAACTGCCTACATTTTGGGGAATTTCTTTGAGAACTGAGCTGTTTGGTAACCAAGAGAACTTGGATATGTTATATAACAAGATGAGATTTTCTAAATAAAAACTACAGGTGGTATTTGTTTTGTTAGATTTTATAGACTTGTAACATAGAGGAAGGGGAATGTTTTATATTGTTTACTGTGATCCCCAGAGTAGTATATGACACTATTACAATACAGAGAGCAGCTATTTTCCTCTAAAATTTGAGTAGAATCATAGGAGTGAAGAATTTTCTGGTATCCTATTCTCCAACCTTTATATAAGACATCGGTTTGGATTAGAGGAAACACTCTCTGCCATAAGTAACTTTTACCAGAAGTTACTAATACCTCATACACTTATGAAAGAAACCTCAAGGAACAAACTGATGGAAAAGACATGCTGGTTGGAGCTTTCCAGAGGCACAAGTGGCCATTTGTGCTGTTGTGTGAGTACTCTGTTAGAAACATATTAAACAGGCCCCATCCACACAAAATCTGGATTTCTATCAAACCTTAAAGCTGGACATTTTTACTGCAGGTCACTAATGACTTGTGAAAGTTAAAAACTTAGGAAACTATAACTCTATTCATTGTAGAAAAGTGCCTTTCCTTTTTTTCCTGAACACAGGATTTAGCATAAGGACATGCAATTATAATATTCATAGAGAAATAACATTTATAAGAGTGTTTGAAAAGCAGGACTTGCCTTAAAAAAAGTCTATCCAACTTTGTCTCTCAGGAATCCTGCTGGAATATAGCTGATATAAAATCTTAAAATTCTATGAAAAATCTCCACATTTATTCACATTGGGTGAAAGCCAGTACTAAAGGCAATGGAACTATTATTCCAGAGCTGGATTTGGCCCAGATGTCTGTCCTGTTTACACATGTGAAAACCTATTAAACTTATGGTGCTTGCAATGTTATAATTTGAGGCCAAATCATTGTTCTTGTTGAGGAACGTAAATGAAATTCATGTAAAATTTGACCATTGTATTAATGTAGGGATAAATCCTATTCAGACGACATATAGTGTGTGTATGTCAGTACATCTGAACAGGAAATCTTACAAGTGCTTTACTTTTTTTATTATGTTCTGTGTTAGCAGATGGATGGATTCACGCACAGGGCATAATGATTGGGTTAAAATCACAAATATGTCAGCATTGTAATGCACTATTCTCTTATAGTGTATGAGACAAACGATAGGAGAAGGATTTAGAGGAAAATGACAGGATGATGAAAAAAGATGATGCTTGCAGGACCTTTAATTTTGGTTTACTGAGGAAATCAGATTGCAAGAATGACAGTCATGTAGAATGAGTTTATGTTCATTCAGAGAGGTAAGGGTCAGAGCTTAGACAGGAAACTGGCAGTGCAGACCATGGTGAAAATTCAGATCCTGGAGCTTATTTGCTGTGTAGTTGACATGTTGAATTATTGGTTAAAGAAGAAATCAAGTTTCTGAAATTCTGTCTTAGAAATGATAATGGAAACTGCATAATTACAATAACACATATAGAAAAAAATTATAATTTTAACCACTTCTATGTACTGGTATATAATAGAGGGGGAATCCAGAGTTTCTTTGTTCAATCTACACTCATTGTACAAACTTTTATTATGCATAAATTAAGAATATATTAATCTTGTCTGCAGAGACCCTACCAAAGTTCTATTTTGTCTGAGCAGGTTAGACTTAAGTGCCACTTGACAAAGAAAATTTTGTGAAGCTTTCTCAGTTGAAACAAGACACAGCAGGCTGTAAAGGTCTGAATATAATCCAAAAATAGAGAAATATTTATTTTCCTAACTTTCTGAATATAAACTTGAAAAAAGATGATGTGGCAAAATTTCTTTTGGTGGGAAGTGCTTCTCTGACATGATATGCTTTTGCTATAAACAGACTTCTGCAAAAAGCTTTTCATGCCTTGTTGGAAGTAAATCCCTGTTTTGTTCCTGGAGCTGGAACTGGCATGATATAGATGGCTGTAGTAGAAGTCCCTGAAAAGACACATCTTCCTGTAATGTCGACAAGACTGATGACCTCTGCTGACTTGCTGGTGGGAGCATCTGCTCTCACATCAGGGGCTCCTCATTACCTGTCCCCACACAGACCTGTAATGATTTTCAAAGGAAATGAAGCTGAGAACAAAAGTCATCTACCAGAAATGAAACCATTAAGACTAGATAAGGGTAATAACAGCAGATTTCAAGGAGATTAGAAAGATAAAACTCATTTACAAATGAGCTGATTTTCACTGGAAGTGGTATTAGGAGAGAACATCAGATAGTTTTAATCTGAAACTGAAGTTTTATCTTTCCTCTCTTCCACTCTCCTTTGCAGAAATACCCTTCAGGTAAAGAAAATACTTTGGCTTGGGGCAGTTTGAGCATTGTTGAATGCTGTAAATAACTGTGTTCATGTCACTTTGGAGTTGATTTGAGACTAGTTCTTCTCTGCCAAAATGCTGTCATGCCCCACTGCCATCCTGGTTTCCTCATCCTCCTAGTTCTGTTCTTCACTGTTACCTCGCTAGAGGAATGCAGCACAGAAGCTCTTGCAGATGCAGACAACAGGAGCCGTGCTAAAAGAAATTTAATTTTTTTTCTTCAATTATTTTCTGCTAACAAATTGCTTTCCAATGCAATATTCAGCTAACACATTTGTTTCACGTGGTAGCTTTCTGAGCAGTGAGAGACTTGAACACATTTTCAAATGTTTTATTGAGTCAGAATGACATCTATATCTTCTGTGAACACTATGAGAATTCTTTCCTATAATTTGAATTTTTATATATAGTATTATTCTCAGAAAAATCTTGGAAGATTGTAATTTGTGATATTTTCCTAGTATAAAGTATTTTTGTAGATTGCTTCTCATTCTACATATGTACTGTGAGAGTATTCTCTTCTAACAAGAGAAATCTACTGCAAATCTTGATATATTGGTCCTTTGTGGAAAAAAAACGCACCTGACAGTAGAGGCTATTTGTTCTGTGCAAAGAATTACATCTGACTCTAACTCAATAAATTATGTATGGTTCCTAATGGTTTTTAATTATTTTATTGATTTTCAATAATTAAGGCAATAATCTTTAAGGTAATAAGATTATCTAGTCGGTATTTATATGACAAACTGTAATGGTCTAGTTTCTGAGTATGTGCAGTACCATAGTTGAAAGTATAATGTGGCAAAATGAAGCACTGCTTATTTGTTCTCTGATTTTATAATTTTAATGGGATAGAAAGAAACTGAAATAATGAGATTAAATTGGTTTAAAATTTGAAGAATCTAATATTTAGTTGAATAGTCAGGTTTTCAAAACATTAGAGACATCCTCTCCCTTCTTTAAATCAGTGATAGTTTTTCATTAGATGTCTAAAAAAATCATGTTGTAATTTGTAATTGTCATCTATTAAACCTTCCTTCTTTTTAAAAAAAAGTCTTAAGTATTGAATTACTTAGATGTTAAAAACATGGCTCATTGAAGTGCATAGCAAGATTTGCATTGAAATCAATAGGCCTTTGACCAGATTTACTGCACTGCTACATGAAATGAAACTTGGCTTCTGCCAAGATTTTTCAAAAGATAACAAGTTATAAAAATGTTTTATTTATTTAATCACATAACCTGATTATTTTCTGGCACTGTTCCTCAGTCTGCTACTGTTTTTCTACAATTGTGTCAATTTAATTTAATTTTTATACATTGATTTGTGGTGCAAAGGAATTTAAAAACCCCACAAACTTTGTTTTCTATATTCATATTTCTTGTCTTTTTTCATGTTCTCTTTGTAGCTATTCTTTCATTTTGTATCTTTTTCAAGCCACAGCTGATGGCATATTAAGATATCGGATAAGGAATATGTAAAATTTGAAATACTACTTTAACAGTCACTCAAACAAGATTTTTAAATTACCCATTTGATACTTTTTTTCCCTTCCTCTGATGTCAATATTAAAATCACTACAAATAAAAGAGGATTAGAAGTTTAGGTTTCATATAAACATTTTTTTACTGTGTTATATCTGTCCTTGTCACAGGTATAAATCTGATTCTGGAGATCTTTTCTATGAAATGTCAGTTTGTATCAGAAAATAAATTGCCTTTTTTTTTTTTTTTTTTAACAAATGTAAAGAACATCCTTCTCCCTGTTCTTATTTTATAGAACAAGCAAACACTGATGTTGGGGTATTTTCATTTAAAGTTCTTGTAATGGATGGGGTGGTTTGCAACAGCCATCCCATCACCAGTGCACCCCACTGTTTACAGAGAATGCATTGTTTAGGGTGATTTCAGTTTCAGTCTGGTTTCAACACTGCACTGGAGTTGGAAAACAGATTGGCATGAGAATGATTGTGGTTTGAACACAGGTTTTGGTTTGAACACAGGTTTTATTTTGAATGCCTGCAATTACAGAAGCTCCCTGGACTCACAACAATTGTCGAGGGAACACAGTTCTACTACAGATTGAATTGTAGACATCAGGTATCAGACAGAATTGCAAAATCAATTTGGATCCATCTAAAATGGATTATATTCAGAAGTACAGTGAATACTTTTATTTTATTTTTCATTTCAGAAAAAAAACCCAAAACATTTGAATATATTTAAGTGTTTTGATAAAACTTCTATAAAAACCATGGAAGTTGTTGAAAAAGTTTTCTTTGGATAGATGCATAAGTTGAAGCCTAAGAATCTGGAAAAAAGCCCAAATAATCAAGTTAATTGGTATAATTTATGTCCAAGCATGTATGTGTATTTGTGTACCTGTACATGCATATATATGTGTAGGGGGGGGACTGGACAATATCCAGAGGCTCATCCCTCATCAACTCTTCTATCTATGTGATTCCTTTTCTCCCACTACTATTTTTCCTAGTATTCAGAGGAGTACTTTACATTAAAGGCCGAGAAGAATAGGTAAAAGTATATAAAATAAACAACATGTGCTAACAAATAATGTTATTTCCAGATTTTTCTGCTTGCATATCTTCCTTAATTTTAACATATTTAAACAATTCATCAGTCTTAAATACTTCTAGGCTTGTTTTTCAATATTAATTTACTGTTGCCTATTGCGCCATTTATTCAGTTAATATTAATATGAACATTTTCATTATTCAGTATAATATATATTCTAAAGCAACTTACTTAAAAAGCAAAAAGGAGTCTAGAGAAATCCTGAAAAAATAAATATCATGATTTACTGCCATTAAGATCAGTTCCCTCATGTCTTACAGGTTCCTTTTTTCAGAAATAGACTCTCCACTGCAAGCATATAAGACAGCCAAAAATCTCACATTTTGAGTTCCTCTTTTCCTAATAAGTATAACAGAAATATGTATATCAAAATTATTTTGTGTTTAACTGTTCAGTATTGTAAAAAAAGAAGAATGTAATATCTTATGGAATTATGCCGATTTTAAATGCAATATCTTTGGAAACTTGACAGTGAAATGCATGTAACTTACCAAGGAAAAGACCTAACTATTATATAATTGTTATAATTAATGAAGAAAATAATTCTAATAACATCACCAGCTTGAAAAATCATATTGAGGAAAATACACAAAATAGATTTATGTATTATGGGATATTACATACCTCAGAAACTACAGATGTAGAAAGCTATGAAGTATGACATGGTATGCTGACAAATTAAATGGCTTGTCATTTTTAAAAAATCCATGTGGTAAATGGTGTGGCAATGGATCATTCATAAATCTTTTGGTTGAAATGCTAATTGGCTAATTTCTTTGGTAGTCCTGATAGTCCTGGTAGTTTGGTAGTCCTGGAGATAGCTGTACACCATGTTTCATAGATATAGAATATGGGATTAAACTGTGGAGAGTGCTACTAATGAAAAAAAATACACTAACAATGTATAATATAGTTACAAGAAGGATATATAAAGACAAGTACATTTTCTTAGCACAGTATAATTTTTGGTGATTTTACATGAAAATAAAACAAAGAACTAATTTCACATGAAAATTTCCCTGTAAGATTAAAAGGAAATCTTTAAAGTTTTAAGTTAAATTGTGATTATTCTGACATTCTATAGATTTCTTGTTTGGTTGGTTTTTTTGTGAACTGTTTCGATGACCCCTAGATTTTCTCCTTGAGTTATATGCTATTTAATGAATATTTAGTCTAAAACCCACTGTACTTTCTAGAAAGACAGTTTTTGTGTCAATCCGTTGTGCCTGAAATTTTAATTTTCAAGTTCATTTTACTACTACTGGTAAAAAAATTCAGAATTAGTTGTGGACTTCAAATTTCAGTTCTGACACTTCGGTTCTGCCCTGGACTGCTGTCTCTCGTCCTTCATGTGTCTTGTTTTTACAGGGTTAAGAGCACGGAGTGCAATGTTGTCATCCTCCATGAACCAGGTGCAGGAAATCATTGAGAAGAACTACCATAAAGGTAGATGTCATTATTATTTACAAAGCTGGACCACACAGAATTTTTTTACTACTGCTCTACATTACTGTCCCATACGTCTGTGTAAGTATTAATTAAACAGCACTTTGGCTCAAACCCTGTAGTGGCACAGGAAGAAGCTGATCTGTCTGAGGCTCCCATCATTACAATATATGGCCTTGGCATTTTTATTTCAGCTATAGCGCAATCCCTGGCTGGAGCATCTCCTCTAATAATGTATTTTGAAGCTACTGAAAACTCTCCCTCAGCTTGCACACTTCTATTCCCACTAGTCATGAGGCATGTGCTATGCATTTCAATAAAGCCAGAGGAGATGATCTAGTTTAATTTCTTTTGATGTAACCCTAGTTTAAGTGCAGCAGTGCAGTTGAGCAAAATAGTGACCAAAAAGAAAGAATTATTAGATTTTTGGGGTTTTTTAAATCAAGAATTTGTATGATAGAATATATGTCATCCCATTCTATCTGACTGCTGGTGGAGGGCACCAGTGTGTGGTAGTAGATCTATGGCTGAAACATTACAAACAGTACAATCAGTATTTTTTTTTTCAGAAGCAGTACAATTAAGGGTTTCCTGCTAAACAGTTTGAGGTTCATGACGAGATTTAAAAATACCTTCAATTAGTTTTAAATCCGGTCAGTAATTCTTTTCTCCCTATGAGTTAAGAATTTAACTGTCATGGTGGTTCACTTTTTAAAGGGAAATCTTGGGTTAAAGCTATTAGAAAAGTAATAAACAAGTTAAGGAAAAGCCATAAAACAGTGGAACATCATATGGTGGAGATTTGTTTACATCAAACTTTGATCACTTACATAAAGACGCAAAAAGTACAGATGAGGAAAGAATAAGATAGAACATTCAACATTCCTGGAGCAAATACATTTTCCTGCTCTATACTGCTTGAATTATACTTCCATGTCTCCATATTTCCCACTTCACTTGTTAGAGATTTATTAGAACTATCTTCATGTGATATATCAAGCACAACACACTCCAAAATATATGAAATCTTACTGAAGAGCTTTCTAGCATAAGGCACCAAAAGGGTTGAGATTGTTATTTAGGTAGCTGGAAAAGAGCTAATACTGCTTTGTCTACCAAGAGGACCCCTCCCAAGAAATCTGTGTTTCCAAATCTGATACTGATTTCTTGTGCAACTTTGGGGCATAGTTTCACCTGGTGGGAAAATATAAATGTCACTTCCTCATTCCTGCCACTTTATTTCCAGAAATTTTTAAGTGGTGTAAGAGCATGAGATCAGTTGAAAAATAAATTTACAAAAAGAAAAAAAGAAAATATAAATGTCACTTCCTCATTCCTGCCACTTTATTTCCAGATATTTTTAAGTGGTGTAAGAGCATGAGATCAGTTTAAAAATAAATTTACAAAAAGAAAAAAAGAAAAGAAGGAAAAAGACAAAATCCATATTTGAATATTTTTTAAATGTTTTCTATCTGTAATTATAGTCAAATATTGACTTATTTTTCAACAGCAAAACTTTAGTTTACATGTGATGTGACTACATCCTGCAGTCTGCTTTTTCTTATCTCATAGCATACTACTATCACAACCACTGAAAAAAATTGTAGCCTTACATGTCATAAAATTGTAAAGAAGCTGAAATAAATATCATTATGATTGTTTTGGCAAGACTGCACCTCAAGTGGAAATTATCATCTGAGTCCCAGTTGCATTACTGATATAACTAATTCTCAGTAAGACTCCCTAAACAGATTATGCAATTAAAATTGATGAACCTGACAGTTCTCAGGTTTTCCATATTTTTAAAAAATTTAAAAAATGTCTGACAAGAAAGTTAATAGCCTGCGGAACCTGTCATTAACATTTTTGTGAACTTTATTTTTTTATATTTAACAAAACCCTAGAAAGGATATTAAATTGCCTTTTGTGGTGCCCTTATATACTTCTTGTAGGTTTTCATTTACTGGCTGAGTAGGAATAATGATATAATATTGTAATAAAAACAAAAAGAGAAACTGAATTGCATCAGGTTGCATAGCAATCTCAAAAAAAATCCTAGTTTGAACTATTTACAGCTCGCAAGCCATCAAAGAAAAAATTACTTAGAGAATATCTTGCATTCCTGTTGGGCTGGACCATTTACTATAGTAGTACTGGGAGAAATCTCTCTTACTTATTTTGGCCTTAAAAAATAAACAGAGGTATAAAACTGTGCTAGAAACAGTTTCCTCTACATAACTATCATGCAGGCAATGGAATTAATGAAGGCTGCCATCCCTGTCCCCTTTTATGAGAAGATTGAAGGTTCAGACTGATTCAGTTGTAGTTTTCTCTTTGTACACTCTCTGGTCTCTAACAAGACAAAAGTTCTCACAAAAGCTGTTTCTTTCACATCTTGGAATGCACCTGAAAAAGCCATTCTCAAAATCATTCTCTGAAACATCCTGCCACTCCTTCTCATGGCAGGAGCCTAACTCCTTCTGATCCTTATTTCTGTGTAAGGTTTGGCTGAGGTGTGCCAGTGGGCTCAAAAGCTGTGAGAAAGATTTCATTAAGCTCATTTCCATAGACACCTAGGCTTGGAATGAATGCATCTGTTCACAAACCATTAGAAATGACAGTAGAACTTATGTGCTTCTTTTGATCTTGTATAGAACAAGATGGGAACAGGGTAAGAGTAAATGAAGAGAGAGCAAAACCCAAACCAGTTACAGCCACTAAATTTCCCTGTATATTGAGGCAAGCTGATAATAGAGAAATATTTCTATTTTTGAACCACAATTATTTCTTCAATATTGCACATTTAACCATGATATTCTTTGCCACACTTGAAACCTCGTTTCATCAGGGAATTCTCAGATTTTGCTATATACAGATAGTCTTTGAGAACATCTTTATTTCAGTCAGATGTATTGGTACATGGCTTTGCACAGAAACCCAATGAAATGTGCAAACTGACTTCTGGAAATAAAAGCAATAAAGACATTTTGCTGTTCATTTATCTTTTTGTGGTCACACAAGATTGAAGAATTGCTTGCTGTAACATTTCTGTACAAGCAAAAAATGTCTGTAACTGACTTTGCACTTATCTTATGCAAAGCACATAAATAAGTAAGAAATAACTTTTGTATAGATTTGGGGTATACAGAATCCCCCACCTCTGGCAACTGCATTTAAAAAGTGATAAAGCACAATTCCTGAGTCACTATGGCGTAAAGTACTACTGTTAGTTGCTGTAAAAAGCAGTAGATGTAAAATGTTTTGAACAGTAATTGAATGCAATTTCACTCTGCAGTATATATAGGTCTTTACAGCTTTTCTTAAATAAATTCTCCGGGTAAGTTCATCAGAAGAAGAAAACAATATTGCCCAGCAGGGTAATTAGAACGAGACAGAAGGGGTTCATAAGGTTGCAAAAATGCTATTCATATAGTACTGCCAATTTTAGGGCTGCTGCTAGAGCAGCCCAGATAGTTTTTCTCGCTTGCTTGCAGTTGTTCTAAAGGGCCTAGAAACAGAGAAGTCTAAGCTGCGCTGGGTTCTACCATATCCAGAAACAGGAAAGAATGGGACAAAAAGATCATCGCATAAAACTTCTCCCCAAAAGTTTGCTTATTTTGAAATGTATTTCTTAACATATTTCTAATCAGATTTCTTTCAGCATGAGTGCAAAAGGACCACAGTATGTGGGAGATTCTGCCTCATAGTAGTTGTTTCGGTGCACTTAGTATGACACTTCAGAAACATGCCAAAATTTACAGCACCACATGATAATGCTGTCGTTTATCTGCCTGCAAATACTATTTGGTTTGCATGATGTAAACACTTCATGTGGCAAATTGTAATAGAAAGACTAAGATAGTGTGACTGGAGAAAGAAGAAGGTTTGAGCATGGGAAGCAACAGAAGGGCACAGTGGGACAGCAGTCTCAGCACTGCCCATGTCACTGGCAACCACATTAGCATCCAGTATTAGTATCCATCTACCTGCAGTTTCACAGGACAGATGACACTGGAGACAAAGGACAAAGAAAGAGCCCTGATGGTTTGGGGTTGGGACATAGGTCATCCAAGAGGGTTGAAACAAGGCATACCTAAAACCTGCATAAGGCTGCCAGCCTAAGAAGAGCATGAAAGGGTGAGAAGGACTTGTCAACTAGTTACTCTCATGCTCCAGGGCACTGCAAAGGACCTAACAGCAGGACACAAGCATTGCAGAATCCTATGGCAGGCTGGACACTCAAGCACCCACCCCTGTCCTTCTGTGTGACGGGTGGACTGACATGTGGACACCACACTTTTTTGCTGCTTGTGACAGTGAGACTGTGAGAGAGCAATGAGCAAAAACTATTTTATTTAAGTTTTGTTCCAAATAAAAACATCTTCCCATTCCTTAATTCCCCTTCCCCCACTGATACTGTCTGTATTGCTGACCTAACACTGGAGCAGCACATACCACACAAGCACCCTTTACTTTTTATGAGATGATGCATAACTATGACCAGAAATTAATTATGGAAACAATTACAGTCATGTTTCACTTCGTGCAGTCTGGACACAAGGCATTAGAAGTAACGTTGTGACTGCTACTTCAGTGATCATAATGGGCTGAAGTTTAAATGGAAACATGTCTTGTTGAGTGGGAAAAAATACACAAGTGTTTTTGTGTGTTTTTTTTTTTTTTTTTTTTTTTTTTTTTTTTTTTTTATTTGTAACACTTTCTCCCAACTTGTTTATACACCAGTCTTATTTTAAGAAGAATATTTTATTTCTCTTATTTATATGAGATTTACTGAATGAAACAAGTTGCTTAGTTTATATCAATTTCTTTTATATTGATTTTTTACATTGTTTTCTACCCATATACAAAAACAATGACATATCTGAATTCTTTCCGGTAAAATTCAATAATTATCTAGACTTTATTAGGCATTGAAGTTTTCCACATTCAAGTTAAGCTAAACTTATCAATCAGCTACAAAGTACTTTTTTGTTTTTTGAAAACAAACAAACAGTCTATTATTTGTTATTTATAATTAATTTAAGCCATCATGAACAGGCATTTTCTAAGTGGAAATCATCCCTCCAACTGATGGTAAACCCCCATCCCACAGTTAAAAAACATGATTGTTATCTTTTGGCTTTGAATGAAACATTCAGGAAGTGTTTATTGTTCATGCTAATCCATGCTGTAGCTGACTTTGCTGTTTCTGTCATCAAATCCAGTTAACAAATAATGACATTGTGTGAAAAAATAAAGAAACGATAAAACATCTCTTGTTATCTCATGTCACTCTATAATAAATGGCAAAGCTATGAATCAGTTTAACAAGTGAGTTCTGTTGAAACTGCTGATTATGTTTATTGTAAGGGCACTGGTCATCTGTTTTTTTCTTGTAAACAAGTGTATAACTCTAGCTACTGTGCCTGTAAACTTCCTTGTTTTCACATTTTTTCTTGTTCTTTTTTTTTTTTTTTTTGACATAAAAAAGAGGGGTTTTAGTTTTGATATATGGGAAACAGAATTTTCTTTATCATTTTTTATAAAGTAGTGACAGTCAGGATGATGGATAGTATGATATCGACTTTTGGTACTTTGGGATACAAAACTTGTGTGGGGGGTATTTGTTACATACAAAGATGTAACAGTGTGAAAGAGAAAAATTAGAGTACAAATTTTTCTATAAGCCCTCTGTGTATTCTGATTTTCTCTGCTCAGATGGAGCTCTACTAAAGCCTACTGTTAAATGTTTTTTCCTCTTTTCCTTACTGTGTTTTTCCCCCACGTTTCCTTCCCTGTGCACTGAACATATGGTCTTCTTCCTGTGGTTCCTTGGCAGTGCACCACATAGGATTGCAAGATATGACACACAGTATTTGATATTGTAGGGTGAAATTCCACACCCAGATTCTACATTCCACACTAATTTTTGCAGTGGCTTTTCCAGATGCCTGCAGAGCTATTGTGCACAAAGCAATATCACAGGCACTCTGCTGGTCTACACAGGAGCAAAGTGACTCCACATCTCAGTTATCTACTGCTCACTGCTGAGGGTTTGTCAAGTTTATGCCCATGATTTCCTCTCTCTATTTCAATGCTAAGAATTTGGCTGTAAAAATACATGTATATTAGATACAAATTTATAATTTGACATAGAAAAATGTATTTCTGAAGATTTTCTTAGTTTTGCTGAAACAGGAGTTGCTCTCTATCCTTTCACACTGAAAGTCTGGTAGATTTGCAGCTCTTCCTTTCCTTTGGACATTTCATGCTGTGAGTGCTCAATTGGTGACAAGGAAAGAGAAGGGAAAGGAAGGCAGCAGATTGCTTCCTGTAAGCTGTGTGGAGAAGTCAGTGTACAGACTGTGAAGGTGCTCCATCCCAGTTGTATTAAAAGACTGTTCATGCACTTGTTGGCCATCACAAAGAGGGGAAGTGCATGAGCTCTACCTGTGCAATGACGGTTCCAACCTTCTGCTGACATACTGTGGTGTCTTGTGGGATTTATATTGTAATTCTAAGTCCTAGAATGGCTGCCAAGTTACCAGCTCATCCATGCAAGATAGGAGTCCCTAATTAATAGCAATGCAAGCTACTGGTTTTCCCAAGTTTATTCTATATCATGTTAAGTTATCTCTTTATACGATAGATTTTCAAGGTAAAAATTATTGAATAGTACTCATGCCTACACAGTATTCTAAGTCTGGAGTAGAGTGATATATGAATAATAATTGAATATTTTTCTTCTTAGTGCTTACAAAATGTACAAAGTGTTGCACATAGGGAAATTAAGGAGAATAGAAAGGAGATGAAGGAGAATAGAAAGGAGATGGGAGCTTTTGAAAATGATAACAGGGGAGCACTTTAGCATAATATAATGTAATTCCAGAGTGGATGCTTAACAAATGATGGATTTTATGGTATTCATAGCAGAAGTTGTTCTTAAAGACAGATTTGAAGAAAGGTGAGCAAACATAATGATTTAAAATTCTGTTGTAAACTCAGGCTTTAGAAAAAAATGCATGTGGGAGAAATTGATATGTAGAAATCCATGGTTATTACAGCTAAAATTTTTAGAGTGCTCTAAGTACCTTTGTGTGAAGGGTAACAGCTTTGTCACACTGTAAGAGGGGTATACTGCAGTCTTATAGAAACAGTCCAAATCAAAGTATTTTGTTACTGGTTTATAAATCTACTCCAGTAAATAAAATCAGATTTGACATATTTTTCTTCCTGAAAACATGGCACTGCAAAAAGAAAGGCCAGTTTTGACACTCTTGTGTCCCCATCAGGGGGTTTATTAAGGGATATATTGACATCACTCTAATGATGCAAAAAATGTAAGATACTGAAAAGTACTGAGATTTTCATGAATCAAACCAGATATTCTCTGAGTTTGGAGTATGATTTTTGTTTTCATTAACAGGTTTTGATGACTATAAAAACTGAATTAAAATGGCAGAAAATCTATGGTAGTATATTAATATATTTATGTATATCTTACTCATTCTCAGATACATGAGGAATTTTGTTAGTAATTGCACCTCTAACTACACAGGGTGCCATAGTGCTAGCTAGAAGTGCATGGTCCAGTTCTAGCTATGTTAACCCATACATCTGTGACATGACAGCCATGTTTGCAGAAGCTAAAAGGAGCTGCTACTCATCAAGGCTAATGAGGGTGATCCACCTGCCCTATTACTGTGACTGTAATATATTTTGGTGGTAGACATAGCTCGTACAGGTAATGTTATACATCATGCACTGGGTCATGCAGACACAGCTCTTGAAAGTGCTGCAGCCCTGATGACACGGAAGATGTGCAGAGAGAAAAAGTCTGAATGACATGATACCTGGTTTCCTTTCATAGCCCAGGTAGCAGTAGAATGTTTTGGGGTTTTCTTCCCTGATCTGCTTCCACTTACTGGGGACTTTTGTTCGCTTAAATTTTTACTGTCTTGGGAAGGCAAGATAGATGTAATGGTGCTACAAAATGGAGTAATGCAGGCTGACTGCTTAAGAATCTGCAGGGGTTTGAGCACAGTCCTGCAAGGATGAGCTGAGTGATGGCAGTGAGGGGCTTACTTGTCAGCACATTGCCTGATGTGGCCGTAGAGCCAAGCACAGTTGCTCAGAAAAGAGCTGCGCTGAGCAGCGTGGGCTTGTTGTCCCGGGCTGGCAGAGCGCTGCCCAGTGCCTTTGTGCTGTGCTCTGCCACCTGATCCAGGCAGCCCCTCTGTGCCTCATGCAACAACACAGCTCTGAACATAATCCCACTACTTTGATAATAATGAATGTAGTTATTATTTCCTGTTGTGACTGTGTTTCAGGGTTTTTTTTTTTTTTTTTTCTCTTTGATGGGAAAGAAAGCAATTGTGCTTGGGAGATCCCATAAACTTGACAAGGCAGTTAAAAATAGGAAAGCACAAACAAAATGGAAGACCAGATGAAAGAATTCACTGTGGGGAATTAGAATTTTCAGTGCTTAACATCTAGTTTCAGATCAGGCTACTGCTTGTCACCAGGTTTCTTCCTGCACTATTAAACACTCAAGAGTAACATCACATTTCCAGTCTATTCCACAGAGGCTTGAGTTGTGCAGCCTTTGAAATCAAATGGTGAAACACAGGAAGTTTCAAATGAAATTTATTTGAATAGAATCTGCCTCAACTTTGTGAGGTGTCAGCATATAGAGAAGCTGACAGCTATAGGTTTTGTCATCTGGGGAGCACTCACTAATAACTATCCTATACTTTGATGCTATAGAGATTGGTCCATTTCAAAACATGAATTACTTGAATTATTTAGACAAAATACAGCTAAGTATTATTAGCTGAGTTACTGTAAAGGTAGACTTAATCCGCTTTTGTAGATTAACAGAGTCAGTCAGATTTTATGCTGGTGTAGCATCCGCCACACAAAGGATGACTGTGGAGTAAGGCAAAACACATCCTAGTTTCACAATAGTACCAAACCAGAATATTTCATTCATCTTCAAGAATCCTCTGTATCAGGAAATGTGAATGTATCTGAATGGTTTCTCTTGATTTTTCTGGCTACCCCTGAAAAACACAGCAAGACCAGAAAAGATAAAAACTGTCAGACAGTATACACTTCAGTATCTGTCTGGTAAAGCCCATAAGTTGCCACTGTCAAGTAGCTGACCAGGATGGCATGCCTGCATCTTGTGGTCTTGACCTGTTGTAATGCATCAATTAGGTTTATATTTCATCAGATTTGTAATGTTTTTTCTATGTATCATGTGATCTGTCCTTGCCCAGCAGCGCCCATTCCCCATACTGAGATGTAACCTAACCCTGTTCCCCTCCCACTTCTCCCTTTTTGGGTGGTGCCTCTGGGCCCTGCCTCTGGGCCCTGTCCCCTGGGGGAAAAAGCCATGGCAGGGGAGGAGCCAGCTCCCTGTGGCATCGGAGAGCCTTTGGGCAAGGTCCTCAGCAAAGCAAGCTGGACTGGAGAATAAAAGATGTAATATCCCACCCAGTGCCAGAGAGCAGACTCTTACTTTTGCCATCGGCAGCCATCTAGTCTCGTGGGGAAAACTGCACTGACCCACCCAGACAATTCTGCAACTTCCTCAAGGATCTTTTCTAGAGCTAGAGTGTCATGAAGGTGAGGAAGGGGGAGGATGATGGTGGCTACTGGGGCCGCATGGGAGGAGCTGAAAAGCACACTACATCTAGATGATTTAGACCTAGGTTGTGTTGGTATTTAGGCACAAGTGCAGACAGGTGGAAATGTACAGTGTGTTGACACAGAAAGATGTGGTATGACAGATATAGGAGAAAAATAATCTCCCATGTAAATTACTCTTTAGTCCCAGATTTCTCTTGTGATTCTCCTACTGATTATTTTATTAGCTTTCCAATATAGGAAAGCTAATAGGAAAGCTGGAACAAATACGTGTTTAATTATGTGACTGCGTACTGGTTTTGGCCGGTGTAGAGTTAATTTTCTTCACTGACAATTAGCTGATACAGGGCTGTATTTTGGATTTGTGCTGGAACTGGTGTTAAGAATGCAGGGATGTTTTCATTATTGCTATGTAGTACTTACACTTAATCTGTGTAAGTACTACTTAGTATTTAAGTCAGGATGCAGGGATGTTTTCATTATTGCTATGTAGTACTTACACTTAATCTGTGTAAGTACTACTTAATACTTAAGTCAGGGACTTTTCTTCTTCTCCCACCACCCAATCAGGGACAAGACTGGGGATCCACGAGAAGGTGGGATGGGGACACAGCTGGGACAGCTGACCCCAATTGGCCATAAGGGTATTCTATACCATATGGCCATGCTCAGCATATCAATCTAGGGGAAATTTCCTTTTGTATCTATTCTAAGTTATTGAAAATCTAATCATGAAGTAAAATGCCAGATAGGCTCTACAATTGCCAACGAATAACTAGTGATTGTGGATATGTGCTTTAATATGACTAGAGTAGTGCTTTCTCATTTTCAATTATTGCAATGTGTCTATTCTGTTTTAAAGGTTATTTTAAAAAGCAAAGTGTAATGATGCAAAAAAAAAAAAAAAAGCTGAATTTGATGTATTAAGGAAAGGTTGCATATGATCATTAATCAGATGTCTCTGTGTGAAAGAGATCTTTCTTGTGGAAGATAATCTGATTTTTTAAAAACTCTTTTAGACCCAAGTACTCCTAACACCTCCCCTCCCCCCCCCCCCCCCCAATCAAATTGAATACTACAGTACTAATAGATGCCTTTACAACATTTGTTTTACATAAAGGGAATTTACCTTTTCATTTAATATCACCTTATTTAGCAATTTGGAAAACCTATCTATAAACTCATGGTTTCAACTGGCCTATTCTGTGTGGCTTGTGTACAGAAGCGCTTTTTCTGTAGCAGCCTGCAGCTCTGAAAATGTGTTGTATTACAAGAATGTATTCAAAGGGACCTGTTCTCGGTGTTGCACCAGATATATTGGTGAGTAAGAGATAAACATCCAAAGTGTGAATGTAGTAGAGGCAGTTTTTAGAAGTTCCACATTATCTGCAGTGCTCTTCCACAGGTAAACAAGTGTCTGTCTACAAAAGCTCAGTTCTCTTTATTTTCTTTATACATATATATTTTTAGATATAAACCAGAGCTGTATGATTTGACAAACACAAATTCATACATTCGGCTCCTGGCTCTCATCCTATTCAAATCACCAGTATTTTGAAGTGCAGATGCATAAGGGTCCAATGTGTATAATTTTCTTAATGCTACATTTTGAAGGTTATAACAATAAATGTCTCTATTTTATATGAGGGTAGAATAGAAATAAGCTCAATTTCTTTATGAAAGTGCAATATCTGTCATGCCCTGAGCAAAGATCCAACTTCTTAGCAGGAGTTTAACACTATGTCTCCAATTGAGTGAAATTGCTTGCAAAGATAATGCTAAATGCATCTAGATTTTTTTTAGACTCACTGTTGAGCATTATTTCAAATGCTGAAAAGATTTAATACTAAGAGTGGAAGATGAACTTTTTTTTCTGTGTGAAGGTCAGGAAAACTCTGATAGTGTTTATTCAGAACTTAAAGTTTTATTTATATTAATATATCAACAACAATGTATAAATACATAATAGAAATATGTCAATATAAAGTCCACAGAAATTTCAGTGTAAGACGTATCAAATTATTCTTTTCAACAGAAAGAGGAAATCTTAAAACACATTTGATAAAAGCATGTGGCTTTTTCTCACATAATAGAACGGATCAATTTTTTTCAGTTTTATACCTGCTTATATTGACATCTTTTGAGCCATAATAATTAAACAACGCACATGAGTTTGACAGTGTTAAGATTCAGTGGCAGAACCCATTACCTCTGCTGCTAACCAACAATTACTTATTATTTCTTTGCATTATGCACCACTGCATTCATCTGCTTAGCTCATATTTGCTGTGCAAAATCATGTTCAGTGTGTTTCTGATGCAATTCACATTAGTATTGATGAACATCTCTTTTAGAGTTTCAATGCTTGACAGAAGTAGGATAGTCACAGAGTCCAAGCAACCTATCACTTACAGAACATTATTTACATCACAGAATCACAGAAGCACAGAATCACAGAATCACAGAATGATTAGGTTGGAAGAGACCTCCAAGATCATTGAGTCCGACCCATGCCCTAACACCTCAACTAAACCATGGCATCAAGTGCCATATCCAGTCTTTTTTTAAACACATCCAGGGATGGTGACTCCACCACCTCCCTGACTCCCCCACCTCCACCACCTTCCAGTTCTTTATGTCTTTCCATAAAAAACTTTTTCCTAATATTCAACCTATATTTCCCTTGGTGCAGCTTAAGACCGTGTCCTCTCATTCTGCCAGTTGCCTGGAGAAAGAGATCTGACTACAACCCCCACCTCAGTACAACCACCCTCCAGGAAGTTGTAGAAACTGATAAGGTCACCTCTGAGTCTCCTTTTCTCCAGGCTGAACAATCCAAGCTCCCTCAGTTATTCCTCATATGGCTTTTGTTCTTAGCCCATTTCGAGGGAAAATCTCTTTAATTTCTGTCTTGCTGAAGGTAAAGAGGAGTTAGTAACCAGTAGTTGCGGTAAAAAAACACACAAAATGCAATCAAACACCAGAAAAATCATAGTTCTAGGCATTGTATAGATATATAAATACTGTCCCAGACATGAGGACTTTATAACTAACTACAGCACTGAGTGAGAACAATCTGGTTGTAAAAAATCTTCATGAGAAAGAATTTAATTTTTTATATTTTCTAAGATTTTTTTGTTCTCTCCTTTTATGTGTCAGTATAGTAATCAGTACATGCTAAAAGTACATTGATAACATGGAAGAAACTGGTTCATTCCTTCCATTATCAAGCTATGTTTGTGACATAAAAAGACATTAATTAAAAATTTCACTACTCAGAAAAAGCACAAAACCCCCACCACCATGGCTGTATTTCTGTGTCTGTACTTTGGTGGCTTTTTTTAGCTACTTGAGTTCATCTCACAAAGGAGATAATGCATGGTGATTTCAGTGTGTACACTGATGAGAACTGGCTAGCTCAGTTCCCTTGATACAAAGGAGAGGAAGTTAAAACCTAGGAATGGATTCCCAAAAGCCAAGGCAGCAGTTTCCTGACACCAAAGAATGTTGCATAGGGGATGCCTGAGGGAAGGCATGCCTGATATCCACTTCCAACTGGACTTTGCCTCTTTTCTGTAGAACTCTTGAATAGTGGCTTATCCCAGCACGAACAGATTGTTTCTTCAGAGGAAAAAACTGCCTTTTAAGAATCCTACTTGCATTCAGGATACCATGTTTTCCCCTTAGAATGTGCTTGCTTAGTGCTGTTCAGTATTTAAATAAGTTGATGGGACATAGTGCTCCCCTACAAAGAATGGTGTAGAGCTTAGGTAAGACTGGAGATAGAAGATCTACATGATATTCTGCATTTCTTGTGACTGTACCCTAGTATTTGTCTTATTTTATTCTGATAAAACATGATTGGAGAGGGAGGGCTTTATAATCCATAAAAGTCAAACATTGGATGTTGAGATCCAAAAAGCTGGGTTGCTGACATGAGCAGTTTCCTCAGCAAGATAATTAAGCCCATTTCTCTGTCTACCCAAGCTATAAAAAGAGAAAGGCAATCCCTTCTGCATTGTTTTCTATGCAACTTTGAAGAGCAAGCAGAAAATAAATAAGAAAATAAATCAGAAAATATTTGTTACTCTCTTTTGAGCAAACTTCTGAGAAGGAGAGAGTTATAGATTTTGTTCCATGTTCCTAGAAGCAGTTACATAAATTCAATAAACAAGTTGGCTAAAATAAAGAGTGTGGGAGGCTTATACCCTCCTTGTTGGACTGTGTATTTCTACTCCACCTCAGACTTTCTTAATGGATTACATTTAAAGTTTCTGTTATACTGTTATCATGAAACGGGCAAGAATGATTTTTTCAGACTTAAGGAATCTTATAAACCGGAATCTTGGATGGATCTTGTGGTCAGGAAGGCCAATGGAGGCATATTTCTTCATTGCTTCCTGTAAGAGAAGTGATGTATTTTTCTGCTATGCAATATCAGCAGTGAAGTACTTTTTAATTTGAAGCTTACCTGTGCCCTGAAGAAGACTTGAAAGACTAAAATTTTGGCAGACATTATTTTTTGTCTATGTAGTCTGATAGAAGTGGTATTACATAGCAAAAATAACTAATATTTTGTAGATTATTAACTGATCTACATGGAAAACACACAGTTTGGGTTCTAAGGAAGAGTTAGTAGTAAAGTGGAAACCCTGCCCCACCCCCACCCCCCCCCTCCCCAAAACAAAACAATAAAATACCTCTGCTTACCTACATGGTCAGAATGCTGATGGCAAACCCACTCCTGCAGACATGTGAATCTAAAGCAACAGCTCTCTGCGGCTTGCCAGGCAAACAAGCATTCTGTTTTAGCAGCATGCTTGGAGTGAGAAGCCAAGGGAAATAGAGACAAGACATCTGTCTCTTGGTAATTGAGCTAGACAGAGTGGAACTTCCTGTTCAGCCAGAAAGGTTGTACTGTATCAGGGTAAATCAACTGCTCCCTAAAACACCTTTGTGAAACAATAGATTTAAATTTCCCCCTAGCTTTAAATTAATACATGAAACAGGAGGTACTTGTTAAAACCTAGGGCACAACTTTCCTGTATCAAAGTTACCAGCCAATCTTGAAAAGTTATTTAATTACTCACTGAATTATCTTCATTTATACTTGATGAAAAACCAGTTACTCTCACAGATATAATGGAATCACAGAAATTGGTATTGTGTCGAGCCTGGCAATATTATTGCTTCTCTATGGATATATCAGCGCAAACCTGCATGCCTTTCTGGGAAAAAATAAAGATCAAAAATACAGGAATAATTCTGCACAAATAATATTTTTTTTCATGCTCATTGTATTTCTCAGATCACGTTTAAAGCATATTTTCAGAAGGGCTACTGAAAGAGTAACTGAACTTAGTTCATGAGTACAGAAATTCCTACTCCAGCAGAAAACACAATGCTAAATTAGTGTTCTTACTTTATGTGCTTGTCTAGCTAATGTTTTCTAGGTAATTAAAGAGTAGTCATATTGTTTCTGAAAATGAGCATTAATGATCAACATTTCATCATCACCAGAATTATTGTAGTTCCAGATATACAAATGTATTTGCTACTGGTTTCTATTCTGTAGCTTAAAATTTCTCGAAGAACAGTATTGGGCAATTGGTCAACTAAAAATGGTTATGGACAAAGAGTCAATAAACTGTTGAACCTATGAACTCTTTTTCATAAATTAGTAAATGTTTTACAGTTGAGAATAATTGTGCATGGACTTCTGTAAGAAAAGAGAAGCTACTCTCAACAAATACTCATATGATTAGTTTAAACACACTTGATTGATCCAACAAAGACAACAAACTTTTATAGATGTGCAGCCTGTTAAATATCACAACTTCTCTTCGAGTGCATTTGCTGCATAGCTATGGATACTATTACCATGCTACTGATGCTACATTTTACAGCAGATTAGTTACTTCCGTGCATCTCAAGCAGCTTTATTATCAATTTTTTTCCTGCATCACAGTTTTGCCAAATGTAAAAAAGACATCTGAGTGAAAATAATAAAAAGTAAAAAAAATGGTGCATGGAAATGAAAAGTTTTTTTGGTCTCAAATATCTAACTCTTTTAATGCCGATGTGTGCAGCTAATTCATCAATAATGCGGGAAGAAGGTCAGGGCAGAAAAAGCAAAGCAAATGATTGAGGGGCAAAAGTAAGGTAACCTAAAACCTCATTTTTTTTTTCCGGGGAAAAAAAACACTATCAAAAGTTAAAGAAAAAACAAAAGCTAAAAGAAGATTAACACACTGCATCCCATGGCTTTAGAATAGAGAACAGGGTGAAGTGTGTTTAATTTCAAGAAAAAATTGCATTACACTTAAATTTTGCTGTCCTATTATGACACATTTTAACTCTTCAGGAAGTTCAGAATAAAACTGATTGTATGTGTGAAGGAAAGAGGTGTTGACTAACAGGGAAAGATTACAAAAATGTCAATATGTGCACTAGTGATAGAGGATGATTAGAGAAGGTAAAAAAAAAATAGCACCTGAAAAGTATAAAGAGCAAAAAAGTAAATTCTTATTTACATTACGACATAGGAATATTGTTCAGTGAAATAGAGGGAAATAATAAAATGTGACCTGACAGTTAAGAATCCCATTTTCAAAATAATATTTAAATTGGATAAAGTCTTACTCATTTTCAAACTAAAATTATGTTAGTAATTATTACAGTCCAAAAGTAAAAACCTGTCTCCCCTAAAACCACTGGTATAGAGGCCACTGACTTGACAAGTATAATTTACCCAGAGCTTTGCTGACAGCAGGGTGTTCTAGAGGTAGATCCTACTTCCTGTGCCCAAGATCTGTGCTGCAGATACTAGTAATGGCTGTGTCTGTAAAGATGCTAATAAAATTTTGGGTTTAGCCAAGAGAAGCCAAAAGATGTCAATGAAAAGATTCTGAATGTATGTTCATAAAAGTTACACTGAGACTTAACTATTAGTTTCTTGTTCTCTTCTGTCTGCTTCAGAAAATTCTACTGGTGCCTTATAACTAAGAAAACTAAAAAATCCAAAGGTTCCTGGAATCAAGAGTTCACAGTCTTTTATCGGAGGCATCCAACATATGGATAACAGCATGGGGCTTCCAGGAACAGCTTTGAGCAAGACTCGTTATGCTGGGTTAATGCATGCTTGCTAACAAGCATACACTTCCCACAGACATTTTCCTTTTCTGGTACATCACAGATTGCTTATGCTTGTAATTAGTGGGAAACAATGTTCACTACGTGATTATTGTTCTCTTTTATATTTACACTTTGATTGTATTTCATCCTACCTAGTATTGGCAAGGGACACTGTGTCTAGAGAATACTCCTTTCCTCCAGCATTCTGCTGTTTCATTTTTAATATCAATCTAAAGATCTCATTCTGTGTTTATGTGGATGGGGTGACAGAAACAAGAAACCCACAGAATAAGATCAATGTTACTACAGATCACTGAAGGCATCATGCAGACTCTGGTGTGAAGAAATCACAGCAAGATTCCTACTGCAAGACCATAAGCTCTACAATCCAACTAACATTGTGACTTTGGCATGTTGCTTCCAAAATATTTTAAATGAACATAGAAAAGCTTCTAATAGGGTAGCTTTAAACTCACAATATATAAATAAATATGATAATCTGGAGTGGAGTAGTATGATTTTGCAAATAGTACCTGAGTATCTCTGCTTTTAAATTTACTTTATTCAAATTAGTTCAGAGTTATATCCACTATACTGCTGAAACAGAGAATTTTTGGGGTCTTTTTCCATTTCAGTAGAAGCCTTAGTTATTCACTGTCCATCATTCAGAGAATAAAAGGTGGGAAAAGAAAACATGAAGTAGTTTGAAAGGGTCTTTCTAACCTTTGCAACAGATTGAATCTGTGAGGTACTAACAACCCAAAAGGTGTGATGTGCCTGAAGGAATGGAGAAGGTAGCCTGTGCTGGTCTCATCTCAGGGCTAGGCAGAGTTTAATTTAGTCAATTCCACTATGACCTTCTTAGAGACTGTTATGAGAAATTAAAAACGCCTTGGTAAAAAAGGGCAAAATTGTACTTACAGAATAATTTAATTATTTTTTTTTTTTTAGTTTTACAAGATTATTTTACAAGATTATTTTTATATCCTGAAATGCAAAATTATATTCGCTATAGCATTTGAGGGGCCAGTTGGGGTGGATTCTCTGAGAAGCTGCTAGAATCTTCCCCTGTGTCTGAAGGAGCCAATGTCAGACAACTCCAGGACAAATCCACCACTGGCCAAGGCCGAGCAAATCAGTTATGGTAGCAATGCATCTGTGATAACATATTTAAGAAGAAAAAAAATGCTATGGTGCAGATGCAATTGTGGCCAAAGAGAAGAGTGAGAACAGGTGAGTGAAACATCTCTGCAGACATCGAGATCATTGCAGAAGGAGAGTGACATGGTGCTCCAGGAGCAAGAAGCAGAGATACCCATACCCATGCTTGGATTCTAAGTAAAGGATTGAGATTACTGTCTTATTAAAGTGTATGATGGGGAATAGTTGCATATCCTAGCAAAAGCCCCAGAGATTTCATTATTCTTGCTAATAACATTTTTTTTTTCTATTTTTGGATATTTTCATAGCCCTGAAGAACATATGTGTTTGGATAGCTGAGTGGTTTTTCTGAAAATTGCTTGAGGTGAGTCACAAAATGGTGATTCACTGGGGAAACAGGTTTGATTTAGAAATACAACCCAAATGATAACACCAAGATATATCTAGTTTACAGATAGGTTTTCAGCAAAGATAAAGCATTATGTGAATTTTTCTTCCTTTTAAATATTTCATGAAAACAAAATGGTAAAGACTGCCTGTCATGCTATTTGGTTTATTTGTTTATTTAACTGAATGAAAGCTAAACTCATTTTGTTTACAACCTGCTCATTAATACATACCAGTAAAGAAAATAATTAAAAAATACTGGAAATAACCTAAGGCTTTTCCTGCAGTATTTTTAATGGAAACTATTTAATGTTAAGAATCAGACAGAAAAGCAAAAGGTAATTGTTCTTAAAATCCATAATTTCAGTGGTGAACTGCCTCGATAAGAGTGTATCACTCTAACCTGTTGTCTTAAAATTGAATATAGCATGCAAATGTTAAGGTCCTCTGGCTCTCAATGTCTAAAAATTCCAGAGGCAATTTGCACTGTTTCTTCTTTGCTCTTGGCTTAAGGTCCTATTCGGCTGCCCAGAATTGTATCAAGTAAGTGGCCTGAGATTTGTGGAACCAGCTTTTCCTTTTCTGATATCCTGACTCTTTTATAGCAGCTTGAAATTAGAGCAACAAGGAAAACTATGTCTTTTTACAAAGAATCACTAAGTGTACTTCCATGAGTGCAATTCTGAGGAGCAAAATCTCACATCACCTCATGCGAATGTGCACAGGTCTGTAAAGACTCTGAAACCACATCTGTGGTGTGACATATATTTTAATTTAACCATTTACTTATGGAAGATAACGCTAACTAATGTTTCTTGACACCAGCACTGTAATAAACATTGTATAAAAATTATTTATTAATTCTTGTAATGTACCTTTGAAGATAGTTATTTTGAACAGCGAGCACTGACTCCAATTACCTAAATGTCTTGCTTGATATGGTAAAATTTAATCCTTTGATTTGAATTACCCTGAGCATTAGGGAAATGCATTTCATTAATGCAACTTTTTCAGCCAAAAATTAGGCCAGTTGGAATGGAGGTTTCATGTAGGCCTCTCTCTATGCACAAAGTTTGGGCTACATATTTCCATTTTTAGATTGGATTATGCTGCTTTAGAGACAGTCTTTGCTTTCTCTAATGGTCAAACACAAAAAGGAATTTTATTAATTCTGGAAGGTTGTATAAGTGCACCTCAAAAAGAACACTTCTGTGTAACAAAAAGAAATATTTACTTGTGACTTTAAATCGGTTTAAAAATTGAAATTTTCAGGGCAGTCAGTATGAAGTTAGCTCATGTTTTATCATCTTTTCCCTTTCATTTTATTTTTTCCTCCCTTATGCTAACTTAGAGACATTAATGTCTCTGTGACAAAGGACTGAAGTATTCCAAAACAGCACTTCCATAAGTTATGGAATAAGTTTTGAATTCTTGAATAATAGATGGTTGTTTGAAACCAGTATGTATTAAAAATAAAGGAGTGAATATGTCAGAATATTAGGTAACTTCTGAAAAGCCAAACTGAAGATGAGTTAGAAAAGACAAAATGGAAAGCTGATAAAAATTTGATGCTGAAGGGCACCACATATGTATGTTGTGTAAATTATTTTTACAGCTGTGTTAATTTCTAGTTTGTCTTTATAGTGTCTGATGAGTGTAAAGCCTCAATCCATATTAGAATTTAAGTTACTTTCAATTAACATATATTTTTAATTACCCATTCACATACTGGGAAAAATAGAGAAGACAAACAATTACAAAAAACACTGTAGTAAACACCTAGTAGTGGAGATTTCAATGTGTAGAGATTTCAATGTGTAGATATTCGGAGTGTTGTAACATTTTCTCTTCTGTGGCTTAAGGTGGCAAGGGGTGTAAAAGTCTGTAAAAGAAGAAGGAAGGTCTTTGCAGGAGAAGGAATGAAGTATTCATGAGCACACGTCCATGGTCTTACAATGTCCTGTTGCCCAGAGGAAAAGGCAAAGTTTTTAATGATCTTATGCTAAAGCTGTGCTGATGTTCAGAGCAGATTTTGTTATGGATAAACATTCAGAGAGTGTTTGCAGAAGCAAGGTGTGAAATTTATTAGGCATATCTAGCAGGGTCCGGCCAGCAGTGAGCTGCCAGGCGCCATGTGTGGGAGGAGGCTGTTTCCTCCTCTGTGCCGCAGTCAGCCATCCCTGACATAGATGGAGTGATGCATTGCATGCCAAAACTACCACTGACCAGAGAAGCACGTGATACCTCTGCTCTCCTTTGGGCAGTGCCTGTAGGCATCCTCCGTATAAGTAAAGTCACCTGCAGTAAAGGATCACTGCGTGATGCTTTGTATGTGAGATTAAGTTTCATAGATTTCGTAGCACACTTTCTCTGAAAGTACTGGGTAATAGAATTATTTTAGTTCCAGGTATATATCTGTTTTCTACCACAAACTAGAAAAAGAGGAAAGGGGAGATATAATTTAAAAAATAAAGAGATTAAAATCCTGGGCTGTATTTAAAAAGAAACATGTTAATTAGGTTTTTATTCATTTGGGTTGTTTTAATACAGAGCTGATATAAGAAAGAGAGCTGTCAGTTTTAGCTTATCAGTGACTTTAACTATAAAGCACAGAGTTGCATTCATCTATTAAAACCACTGTTTGAGATGAACATAACTGATATTCTAATTAAAAAAAATAAAAATATATGGGGTAGGAAAAAAAGAAAAAATAAAGAAACCCTAGCTTCACTTGCTCACATGTAGCTGATCTACTGACTGTAAAAGGAAAGTCTTGAAAAAATAGCACTGTTTTGCAAAGTTGCCTTTGAGCTGTGTGTTTTAATATGACTTTACAAAGCAGTAGCATCTAAGTGGGCGAGAAAGATACTTAGTTTTATTTACTCTCAGGCTGTACCTCATCGTTTACTCCAGAGTATGTGGTCTGGTAATAAAAGAGAAAATGGATGATGCCAGAAACTTCTGTTTTAATATTTAATAGATGCTTTCATGGAAGCTGATTATTGAGGAGGACACTTGGAGAGTCTTACAAAAAGCTCCCAACATCAACAACAAAAAGCACAGTTGATACTTTTAGAGTAAGGAAAAGGTTTTTTATGTCACCAAAAAGCCATGTGAAATGTCATTAATGTGTCAGGTTCAGAAATCAGTTTGAAAATTACTTAGCAGTACTACGTTATAGGCTATAAAGCCACCTCTTTGGTGAATGTGGGAAATGAGCCTTACCAGCTGTGCAGCTGAACTGTGCTGCAAATACTGGATCATATAAGATCTCAGAGAAAATGAAACTGCTGGCTGCTCTTGCTTCACCAGTGTCACATTCTATGGCATTTTCTTTAACAAGAGCTCCAGAGCTATACCTCACTCTGACAAGAATTTGTTTTGTAAACAGTTCATAAATAAATTTAGCTCCCTTTGCACTTTGAAATCATATTCAGGAATTTCCTTCTGAAAAGGTAGGTATGTTGTTATGCTGGGACAAAAGAGGGTGTTCACATATCAAGAACAATTTTCATCCTTCTAACATATTAAGAAAGGTTTTTTTAATCCACTTTTTCTCTTTTGATGTATGCAAGCAAGTAATTTTATTTACCTCAGCTGCTTCAATATATTAATTTTTTTATGCCACTTCCAACCAATGGACAGTGTTGTAAAGATAACTTGTAATAAATGAAATTATACTAATAATGAGATAAGATTGGGAATGGCTAAAATGGAAGAGTTGTACAAAAATATAGGGGTAGGTCAGAAAGAAAGGGAATATTCAAGGAATATTCTACTCTGCCAATTAAAACAAGGTCAAGGATATAGAAATTAACAAGATCATTTTTTCAATGACAGAAATAGGAAATAAGGAAGAAATAATAATTTTGCTGTGTCTGAATCTAAAAATAGGACAGTGTGGCTTTATTAAATTTCAGGAGAAATTTTTCTTGAAAAACCTGCCTTATAGATTGACCACTTAGAAACCACTATGGATAGCTGAACTGATTTGGAAAAATAATCACTACTGAATGAAAGCTTAGATTTGGAAAAGATCTGTGAAACCACCTCTTTCCCCACTGATCTCCAACTAAAATTTCTGTTCTCTCTGTTGGGGTTCCAAGCCCATACCACAGATTTGACAGACTTGTGATGGTAGCTAGTCTTAAAAATTCACATCCTCACTATATCATTGGTTTTGAATGTGGTCAGTGGACAGCCTTTTCTTATATGAAATATACCATAAAGAAAGCAAATGTAATGGCTTTGATCATGCTAATAAAAACAATATACACTGGTTATCTTCCTAAGAAAAGGAAAAAATCAGCTTTTTAAAAATTTTGACAATGGAATGATTTTTTTCCTTAAAAATAGGCAGAAAAAAAAATCAATGATTTAAAATGGAGTAAAAGTTGATTATGCTATACAATGACTGCACATTATTATTGATAAAAATATATTCACTAGATAGCATTTGTATATTACACATTTTACTACCAAGGAACTTAAGAGACATAAGAGATATATTAAAAATGAAACATATTTCATTCTTCTGCAACACATATATTTTACTAATATGTTATTGATGCAGAAAGAGAAAGAAGGAATTCAATGTTGTCAGCTGCAACACCTTTTCCAGTATAATTCAGTGGAGATAATTAAATTTATACCACAAAGTTACTGAATATCTGAACATCCACAACCTAATCGTAGGTTAATCTTGGGGTCCAGATGTTTAGTACAACAGGAATCTAAAAGCATCCCAGGCTCATGCTCTACTACTATAAGTAATTTTCTTTTTTGGTGACTTAATGTTAATGAAAAAAAATTATCTAAGGCAGAGTGGTTTGATTCTCTCTGTGTTACATTTTATGTAGAAACTACTAGCAGGTAAAAACAAAAATAAAATCATTATGTTCATGATAATAAAATCTGAATTATTGCAAAATTCAAAAAAGTTTCTTAAAGAGTTTCCTAAAAAAAACCCAACCTTTTTAGCTGGTTAAACCTTTCTCTGATCCAGAATCTATGAGCTGGTCAGATGGAAATAATGTCTGTTAATAAGAATGAGTAGAAAGTAGCATATAAGTAAAAGTGCAATGAAAGGAGATAAATTACTTCATTAACCTGTTAGAGCTAATTCACATGATCTAAACACATCTAACACTGAGGCATGGGGAGAAGATCTTTACCTTAGGGGTTTGAATGACCTTACAGTATCATGACTGTGAAAAACCTCTCAGATGTGCTGACCACACTTTTTGTCTGCCTCTTTTCATATATTCAATAAACCTTTCTTCAAAGGCCTACCAACTCTGTGCTCTCTCTTTTCTGGTGTTTGTCATCTGAAAAGTAGCAGCTACCGTACAAAAGATAAGCTAGTGCATATGGGTTTATTACAATGTAAATGAAATACTTTCAAAGAAATACTCCGTAATTTTTTCTTCCTCTTGTATAACCTCACAAAATTCCTGCCAAAACTTAGTGGGAATTTGCAAGTAACATATTTTTGTCTCCAATGAGATAATTGAAATGAAAAGAATTTGCTTTTTCTGCTCTCACAGTAGTATGGCAGCAGTCATTTAACAGATAATGAATGAGTATGTCAAGTACAATAAAATAGCAGATCAGATACTAATTATCAGCAGAAAGATTCATTGCCTCTAACAAGAAGACATGATCTTGTCACTCGGGTCACAAACTCTGCTCTTTCTAATTTGAAGCTCTGGAGAATATCAGCTTTAGCTTTTGCTTGCCTTGGCTCTAAATTTTTGGGATCTCCATATCCCAAATAAAATTTAAGGCATGAATGCAAGTAAATTGTTGTCATTCTAAACAAAGTTCATTGAATGGAAGGTATTTTGAATGATTCAATTAGGAGTCAACTATCAGATGTTAAAATAGTTGAACTGTAAGTAATTCATTAGTCAATATCTCAGATTTAATAAATTTAATCAAGTGAACTTTTCCTACCTCCCTGAGATTTAAATGACCATCAGAAATAGTTCTGATGTAGATTTAAGCTGTCCTTGACTCCTTTTTATATCAGAATTCAATATGGTTCTATACATTCACTCTCTAAGTTATAAATTTCAGTCTATATTAAAAAAACAAAAACAAAAACCAAACAACTTTAACTGTTGTTTGTTTATGAGTAGAAAGGGTTTAAGAATGATTTTTAGTTTTTGTGATAGCTTTCAGGTTTAAGTTTGTTTGGCTTGTCGGTTTCTTTTCCTTCCTTCATTCCTTTTTCTTTCTGAATTGGAGGCATCCTTGCCCTTGTGACTTCACAAACCTTCCCCTTACAATCTTAATTAATATGAATGCTTTTCTGAGAAATATTTTGACTTAGCTGAAACAGGGAAATGCCTAATAATAACCCCAACCCATTTCTGACTGGGAGCTGCCCAACCTCAGAATCTAAACCTACATATTTTGTAGAAGGACCTCATCTGCCTCAGTTCCACCAAACTGAACTATGTGTCCAAATACGTTTGATTACAATACCTAGGAGGATGTGTAAATTTTAAAAAGTGGGTAAATGATCAGTCTTTTAAAAGCTTGTTTACAAATGGCTTTCCTTTTTTTTTTTTTTTTTTTTTAATATATTTTTCTGCATAGTGTTTCAGCCAACCATGGCGCCAAAGACAATCTGGAGTAAAAATAGTAAGGTTTATTTATAGAGACCATAGTTTCACTAAAATAATGACTTTTACATCCTCTTAGTCCAATCCATGGTGGTGAGCCAAGTGAAACCACCAAACTGTGTCATTCCAGACTAAAAATAAAAGAGGTTTTATTGTTTGTAATATCCCACACACCTTGGCACCATTCAGGTAATGTAATAAGGATGACACTAAAGAATGAGTTTATTTTTAGGAAGCACTATTTTTCACTTTAATATCAAGACCCTAATATTACACTAGTAAAAATAATTACATGGTGGAAAACACTTAAATACACATGAATAATTATTTTATTGGTATGAGTAGTATACCAATGTACTGGTATCTCTATAGTAGGGCACTTTTACAAAGATAGTGACAGAATAGCTATTAAATTGTCTCTGTGAAGGATCGTAATAAAATATTATTTTTCCACATTCTGTGAACTGAGGTTTAAAATAATAACTTATAAAAGATTTTTTCAGAGTATGTTTCTTGCCTACATCAGAAGAGTTTAGGGATCTTTAAAGGTAGTGATTATATATGACAGGAAGGGTTAAGGCTCAAGTACTTTTAAGTCCATGGCAAGAAAAGTGTTCTATACTGCTCAGATATGGGCTTCTGTCAAAGCCTACCTCAAAGCCCAGTGAATTAATCTAGTTACTTCAATTGGCTTTTCAGGATGTAAATCAATGAAGATGGACAAAATAAAAAAAGGGACATTTTGATCGTACTTATTTTTAAAAAATTGCTCTAAAACGGATACTTTGGAAGAAGCAACAAAAATTTAGTCTGGAAATGAAGAACAGACAAAAATTTTCATGCCATTTGATTCTCAAACTAAAGAGGAAGTAAATTGTATTTTAGCACTTTATTAGTCTGAAAGAGTGGTTTGTTGATCTTCTGTACATTGTGACTTTGAAGTTCAGTCTTGTAAAGGGAACTGGAAATCAAAGGAGTCTGATTATTTGCCACACCTCTAGATCCAGTAAAGATTTTCTGTTTTAAAAACCCTGCAGTAGTTTCTGCATTTCTTCATGGGTATTGGATTTAGGGTGGCTGTTTCAGTAATTTATCTACAGTGGAGTGTCCTGGCATATCTCAGTTCCATCATAAACCCTCCATTCTACTCTTGAAAGCTCTAAATCTTGATTTCTCAGACTTGCATTTCTAACTTGCTGTCACATACATTCTCTCAAAAACAAATGCAAAGCCTGAGTGAAAACACTACCATGCAGGTAAATAGCAGAGGAACCAGATTTTCCTGTCTTGCTGCAGTTCTTCAGTTCCTCTTAGGCAAAAAAGAAACATGAGAGATTTTGCAAATTTTTATGTGCCAACATTAATGCTGTCTTTGAGCTGCATGTTTCCAAAAATGGACTGTGAAGATCTTGGTTCAAAAGCATTTCAGGTTTTGAGAACTGCATTCCTTATTTCTTACCCAGATGTCTGCATCAGGGAACTGGCAAGGCTTTCACAGTTCTTATTCTGATGGGAGAATTACACCCATAGCAATTTATTAGTACTTACTAAATTTCAATCTCTTTATTTCCTCCTCTGTTAAAAATAATTTTGTAATAATGATTTTTTTTCCTCCCTACTTTCATTTCTTTTCATGGGTTTATTAGTGTATAACTTTGGAAGGCTTATCTGCCCCGTATTCTGACATCTCCTTAATATATCTTTAAGCTAGTTTAATGCTTTGCCAGCCTGCTATTCTCAGTACACTTATTATCAATGATAGGTGTAATAGAAACAGAGTTACTTTTGAAAAATGGCTGGACATTTCATTACTGTCATTTCACTGAGAAATAGGAGTTTGTTTAATGCATATGAAAAATACTAGCAGAAATAAAATATCAAAAGGGATAAAAAATCAAAGCAATTTTTCTTCTTTTCAGATGCCCGATTGAGAGTTCTCAGTGTACTTTAAACAATGATTTATTAGCCTTTTGAGATTAGAGAAGTTTGTGTCTTCTTAAGCATAAAGTTTTCTTATCCTAAAAATAAAAGGGCAATAGCATAATGTACTAATTATTGATGGCATTTATATGTTAATATGTTTCTATACAGAATTTCTTTTCATAGCTGTTACTAATTCTGTGTATACTAATGAAATAGCTGTAATCCAAACAGCAGAGTAAATTCAATTATAAACACAGTAAAAAAATTCTCAGCTTTTAATGAGGAGAAATGTATTGTTATCATAGCAACAAAAATCGTATTTTACCATACAATATTCCATTTAATTCACTATTTCATTTTTATCTGAACCCATCAGATTAGGCTTAGTTCTTGTGAAAATGTCGTGTAAGACAAGATAACAACCACCACATAACAAAAACTAAAAAAATTCATTGATCTTTTTGTATACAGGCTACAGAGAGCTCAGCCACCCCAGTACAGTAATATAATTAACCCTGGACTGGTTCTTCCATGCTTTTGGGTTGTTTTTTTAAGTTGGAGGGGATTTTGTGGATTTTTTTCCCCCCTCTATCTTTTCTTGGTTATCTCTTTCTCAGAGAGCTAAAGAGTGAGACAATACTTGAATTTTTTTAAATGGCAGAAAATGCTCATTGATGTTTAACTAAAAGACTAACTATAAACGACCATTACAGGTCACTGAAGACTGAAAACTAGAAGAACCAGAAGGCTTCTTTCTGTTTGGATCTATCAAAGAAGAAAGAGAAAAAAATATGAAGGATGAGACTATGGGCTGGAAAAAACAAGAACATTCCAGTCAATTAAATATCCTGTGTTTATTTTCCTAAATATACCTTTTACTTCACGAAAGCTTCTATGTCTGTTTGACCAATGGTACCTGTTTTCTAACAACATTTATTTGGAAGGCTTATGCTATTTATGTTTTGTTTGGTTTTTTTGCTGGCTATTTCTGCCTGTAAAGAACAGAGACACTTGTCAGTGAATTTGTACTAGTTCATTTTTTGATGTTATCATTGTGAAATAGGAGACCAATTTTTGTGAAATTTTTGAGTTGAAGTATTTGTCTATGGGTCATATATCGAAAACATTCTGAAATGACAATAAGACAAGAGACTCAAATAAACTCTTGAAAAGCAGAATGTGATCTTTGCCTCTGCAGACCGAACATCAGTAATTATTGGAGAAACCATAGGGCCAGAACCTTAGCAGCTGTAAATCAGTAAAATTTCACTAAGCCAAACAGAACTACCTTGATTTACAGAGGCTGACTACAGCAATATAGTTTTAGAAGATTTTATTTGCAAGACACACTCTGCCTAACAGCAGGTGCAAAGTACTTTCTACAGTTTAAGCTATTTGTGAGGAAAAAGACAGACTGACTAGGAGGAAAAGATTTAGTCTAGTTCATATGAAAAACATAGTGATTAATTTAAAATGCACTTAAAAAATCTGCAGAGCACTTGAAAAGAACAATGACTTTTCAATTGCCAGTTGTGAGAGGGGCAGCTCATTATGCATTAGAAACAGAACTTCAATTTATATAAATGTTTCAGTGGTTCTACTTGTATAATGCTCCATCAGGTACTTCCATGCTCGTGCTCAATATTGCATTACACTCTAAATTCTGCAATAGATACAGGAAGGTTATGTACTAACCCAAGCATTCCACCAAGGTAAGGATTTTTGAATCTTTGCATAAGCAGTGTCCTGTGATACTTTGCTTGAATTTTCAGACGATCCAGGCATAGAACCACAAAATAGCTCTGTTGAGATGCCTGTCTGTTGGAAAACTCTAACGTAATTCGAGCTAAGATGCTGAAGCTGTTGAAGAGATGTTGAACTCACAGCCTTATGTGAGAACAAAAATGTACCATTCAATAATATATACTCATCATTAAGGAGCAATATTATTTCATTCAATAGTATAGCATTTCATGTGGTATCAAATAGTAACTATAAAGTATGCATATTTTAAACCAGATAATGATCCAAAAGCCCTTTAAAACTCTGGTTTAGTAAATTATTTCTCTGTACATGATATTATTAGATCAAATGGGGGATCACTTTTGCTAAGGTTCCCTCATGTATAACAATCTGTGGGAAATAATTTATAGAACTGAAATTTGTGGGTACTATAATAAAATACTAATTCCCCAGCTCATTAAAAAATCTCACACTATCTTCTTATTCAGATCTGTTCCTCACAATTCTAGAACAATGACTGGATCTTCTTTAGGGTTTAGTACAAATCTACTTTAGATGCTTAAGTACCGTTAGGCTCCCTTTAGTCACCTAAAACAATGATTGTTCTTTTTTCTCCTTGGGAAGAACTAAAACTTTTCTGGTTTTGTCTTCTCATGTAGCTTTTATCTTCATACTGCAGATCTCGTCTTTTTGCATGGTTTTTGAAATTTGGTGTTGTCAACTGCATATGATTACCCGGAGGTGTCAAAATTGAATTGTTTAGTCCTTTTATCAGATACATGAATTTTAGGGAAATATATACATTAAGTGTAGCATGGTATCTCTCTGATAATATTTTTCAAGCTTTTTTAATCATTGCACTAAACCTCTGGTCTCTATTTTTGTGCTTCTCCTCCTTCACAATATTGGAGGACCTGGAGTAAGGTTCTTGGAATTATTGCATAAAATAAAAAGCAACACACTCTTTTTGTAGACTTGAGTTTAAAAGAATGTTGTTTAATTTTTTTTCAATTTGTTCAATTAGGTGCTTGCCTGTAAGGAATGGTAAGTATTAGATATTTCGTACTTTTGAGCCTTTAAAAAAAATTTGGTAAGATTTCATAGATTCCATGTCCCATATAAGTTAAAGAAAACAATATTCCATTGTAATAATCTTTCACTACTGAGTTTGTCAAAATTGGATTCTGTTGCTTAAGAAGGGAAAGCTATCTCTCAGAATATAATTTTAAATTACTTTTACTGCAATGGCTTTAGCTGTATAGCAGTGGAATCTCTTCTATTAAATATTTCACTTTATTCTTTAGTTTTACTGTATTTTTTATGAAAAGTGCTGTGTTCTTACAAGCAATCTGCCATTTCTCATTTCTTTCCTGTAAGTGACCTCTTCTTAACCAGCACTGTTGGCATGAAGAGGCCACAGATAGATGAGTATGAAAAATCTTTTTTTACAGTAAATTCAAAGAGAACCATCCACTTTATCTAGCTTGTAAGACTTAGAAGAATAATCACAACACTTTTAAAACATCTCCCTGTTTTTAAATGTCTGCTTCACTGAGAATGATATTTTACATGTAAGATTTGAAATAAGTGTAAAAAACTCCAGCACTTAATTTTTTTTCTCCCAGAATGTATGAATTCTTTTGGCACCAAAAAAAGAGTGAAACTAATACCTGTATTGATTTTATTTATGCCACAGTCTTTATACATTATTTTTTTCAAATGGCGTCATGAAACAGCAAGTCGTGATGAACAAGTTTCTAATGATTAAAAGTGGATAAAACAATCGATACAAAGATATGAACCATGTCTTAAAAGACTGAATCTGGATCTCTGTTAATTTTCACCACTCTTATTAATTGAGGCGTGAGTGTCCCAAGTCTGATAACAGATGCCAGAAAAACTATGTGTGCTGTCTGATCTCACACCAATTGAATTTTGGTGCATACATCTGAAAAAAATTTTACCAAGGATACAGTAATTATTCAGAACACTTTTGGAAAACCATGTGTTTGTAAGTGTGTCACAAACAGTGCCTCTCAATTGCACTTTAGTCTTTGCCAAGGTGACCATGCTGTAGGTATAACAGAGGAATGAGTCCAGCTAAAGTAACAAACTTTGACAGAGTTTCAGGGAGAGGAAGAGGGTGATAGGGAACAAAATGTGATTTATCTGTAACTAAAAAAAGTCCTTTGAAAAACAAATCTTACTTACAACTATGTGATTACAACCAATTAATGATAATGCAGAATAATATTGCATTGATCAGCCTTAAAGTTAATGAGATACATGCATGAAAACATGATTCACATGTGATGTATTAAAAACCTTATGTTCTTGATATGTGGCTTATTACCATTTTTGCAGTTTTATTCAATACATGTTGAAGTGTTTAGAAATGATATGCAAACTCTGCAACACTGCAAAACTTCTGTAATTGTTGCTTTTCTTCAGTGAAGAAATATGGTCAACTTATGAATTGATTTTAGAGTGACTAGTAAAAATAAACCAACAAATAAGCAGAAAAAACTTTTGATTTTACTTCTATTGAACTATAGAACTTTCTTATTTACTGAATGATTAGGGATTAAATATTTTACATCCTGAAAAAAAAAAGTTTATCATTTATGGATCTTTATATCTGTACAAATTTACATGATCCTGATTCAGGGATTGTTGCATTGTGCTTTGTGTTATTTATTTTTGTTATAATGGTTTGTTCTGTACTCCCCTGTTCTCCTGAGAAATGTTATGTTCTGAGGTTTGTCTCCTCCCTTAGCCCCTCCCCTCTATTTAATCCTGGAGCTCATCGCCCCGGGCAGCTCAGCTGGAGAGGCTCCCTGAGGTTCCGCTGTCCCCGAGTGGGACTAAATAAACACCTTGGACTTTTCCCTCCAACTGAGTCCAACTCCTCCCTCCGTCTTCCATGAGGTCTCTCCCATGATAAGGGGAAAACCCCCTTGGCCGCTCCTCTGGTTCCCAGGATTCAGAAGAGTGTTCCCCAACTGACCGCAGTGTCAGAGCTAGCTTGGGTGGATAGAGCCGCTGCTCCGAGAAGACCACTGAGACAAGGAATAATATCTTTAATGATCATTACATGAAGAACATAGATTCACAGAAATCAGAGGTAGAAAAGAAAGACCATTGAGATTAGGATTAGGAAGGCACCAGTAAATTATATATGGAGAGTTTTCAGACACACAGGATCTACCACTTCTCATTAATAATTGAGCTTCCAGAGTGTTCCTGCTAAACGGCTGAGAAAACTTCCCCTTTTTTTAAGGCAAGAATGTGTTTTTTGATCCAAATCTGGCATTTTGACTAACCTCAGAAAAATAATGTTTTATTTACTTATTTGTCTATTTCAGTGCCTTTTGATATTTTTAAGATAGGTTGTTTTTTTCCATGGAAGTACCTCAGATAGTCATCAGTCTTTCATACAAACAGCGACCTAAAAGTCTGAGAAATGGTTGCCTGAAAACCAACATTGTTTACAGACCATCTGTCTTCCCCTTTCACATTTCGTTTGGTTTCCTATGAGTATATATATGTTCTGAACACTTAGCCATTAATCAGATATTGTATCACCATATACCATAATAACTAAGAATAGTTTTTTAAAAAATTATTTTCAGTAATTTTTTGAGATGTACATGGTGTTTGTACTTATGTCTATACAGAACAGTGGCTATTTTGTCTGAAACATTTTTGCTTCAACAATACATGTTAAAATACATGTCTGAAAATTTGCTTTGGCTTTGAGTTCAGCAAACAAAATGGGTGCAAAAGTGCTGAGGCCTAGACATATTTTAGGCATCAGATTTGCTGTGCATGCATAAAGCATCTGTGTGCAATGTGTGCTCTCTAAGACATGATGGGTCATGAAAGAACAAGTGAAGTGCTATTTGTTTGGGATCCCTTGGAATTCTGAACAAATCATTCAATTTCCTCCACAGACAAATGAAAAAAGGAGATGGATATACTGGAAGCTCTCCTCGAGACGTTATTGGAAGATACATGCGAAGAATGAATGCTTTGTTTCCTTGAAGTTGCATTTCTGGCTGGCTGTCATTGATTGCCTATCTGTTGTAAAGTAGTTGTAAGGAAAGATGAGAATAAAGTAACTCTAAAGGGCAAAAAAACTCATAGTCCTTCCGTTATCAGGACAACCTTAAGTGTAAAGAAAACAGCATTATCACAGTCATGATTCTTAATGCCTCTTACTAGATGTCAGTAATAATAGATGTTGAAAGTTCTTACCAATAAAGATAAAAAATTCAAAATTGTACACAAGTATTAGGAAAGTTATAGCTGTGAAGAATGAAGCCTTCTAAATTAAATAATTTATCATAAAGTATATTTAGTACTTAATAATAGAGATGTTCACATAATTTGAAGGAATTTGGAGAGTAATAGTTAAACTATGGAAGGCAAAACTGGGATCAACTTTTCTATGAAATAGAAGCATTTTGGTCTTCCTCTACTCTTTTCCTCCATGCTCTTCCCTAAATGAATTATATAATAATAAACTGCTGTGATCTGAGTTGATATCATTCTACATAAAATAAGCGAGAGGTCTGTAACTGCAAGGCAGAAATATATTGTGAAAGTTGGCTATTCTATTCCTTTAGAATAATATTTAAAAAAAAAAATAATGTAAAAAGATCCTTTATCCAAGACACCTGTTCAGAAAAAAGATGATCATCTATTTCCTCACACATGAAGGCATAGTGATAGAACAATCAGTACTAGAAACTAATCAGAAGACTTCTATTAAGGAAAAAATTCTAATTAAAAGGGACATATTTTTAGTTGCAATCAGAAGTACTTTATCATAGCATATGATAAGTCTACTTACAAGTATTCAAGGTATTGTATTTTGTAAGCCCACTAAGGTCTTACACCTTTAGCAAACACTAGTTTAAATACTTGTGAATACTTTAAATTTTATCTACTTAATATTTCCTTTCATTGGTGTCATCTTCCCCCTGAAATGTCTGTGATTAAACACAACGCCCCCTCATAATGTTTATGTTTGTTACAGTGAAGTCACCTGATACTACAGGTGGTTAAAATAGTATTGCAAAAAAATTGTGAGCAAAGAATTTATATTAATTGCAGAATTAACATAATCTGATAATTTCAGTAAGAAAATTGAAAAAGACAATTAAAGGAAAAATGGTAAATTATATTAATAAAAAATTCTGAACCTTGAATAATATTTTAAAAGAATTTTTCATATTTTAAAGTATTGTGGGGTGGCTTTAAATTGCACCTATTAAAAATCCATAAACCAGAACAATTGCCTTAAGAAACAGATTGAACATAAAAGAATAAAGAAAAGAAATAGGCATCAGTCAATTTAAAGATGCTCTGAGAAGTTCAAGTTAAAAGAATTAAAACAGTTAGGGGTATGATATAAGGCATTAAGTAAGGTGAAATGAGATGATGTTACTAAGACCAATTTACAAAAGGTACTGGGACAATAAAGGAAAAAAAGCCTTGTTTTTCCTGTTTATGAGAAGGAGTTATAAAAACTGTATAAACAAGGTTTTCTTTGAACTCTTCCGTCATATACCAAGTATCACAGTTAATCATATTCGCCTCCGTACCAAAAATAGCTAAAAAAACAAAGGGATGTTACAGCATAAAAGATTAAGAAATTTTTCAATTCAACACTTGAATCTTACAGTAAATAACTGTAAATATATAAAATCAGATGCAGTAAGTTCTAAATCATTGTTAAAGAATTAAATACAACTCTTTTCAGTGATTGCTTGAATCTAGGATTACTTGAGTCTAGGAAACTTGCACTGTGATTTAAACAATGTGGTCTTTTAGAGCTGAAGGAAAATGGTGAAAGTCTTCAAAAAAGGTGTGGCAAGTGTGTACTCCATTTAAGGTTTCAGAGGAATGATCATCTACCAAAAATTTTCTCTATGACTGACCCTTTTGTCTCTAGTCCTCTACTAGTCCTTCTCTGCTTCAGTCCTCTGCCTAATCTCTTCTCCATCCAGAGCTGCCTTCTGCTTTTTCACTCAATTTGCTCCCCTTTCCAATTCATCATTCTCACATTACTACTGACTTCTGTCTCTCTCTGAAGGTGCTTCACTGAAGCCAGGCTCTTAATATTTGATGAAACAGAGGAGGGCTGGAGGTTTTCATCAAGATTATTGTATGTGATTTTTGGTGTTTTCATTTCTTTCCTCTTTTCAATGGCAAGAAAGTGAATACATCACCTGTCATACAGACAGAACTGTTGAACATGTTTGTGGTGAATAAAAATACTGACAAGTAGTCTAAGAGAAAGCTTTTACCAAAACCATCAGCTTGAAAGTAATATAACCAAAATGATCTTGTAGTAGAAAGCCTCAAGCAGCCTTAACTCTAGGTGGCACTACTGGTGGTACACTGGTGGTGTCTAGGAAAAAAAAAAAGAAAAAAGAAAAAAAGAAAGAAAGGAAAAAAAAAAAGAAAAAAGAAAAAAAAGAGAAAAAAAGGGGAAAAAAAAGAAAAAAAAGGAAAAAAAAAAAAAAAAAAAAAAAAAAAAAAAAAAAAAAAAAAAAAGGTATGGGAAAGCTTCCAAAGTTCCAAAGGGCCTCATCCTACAAACCTGGCAAGTATAGTCCAGATTCTCTAGATTATTCTCAAAAGCAAGGATATACAGCTATATGTTTCTTTTAAAGTGTGTGCTTTAATTCTATATCCCATACTTAGAAAAGCAATCTTGCTGATTACTGAGGAAATAAAAGATGCAAAAAATAATGTGCATTCATATCTATACAAAATGAGTTAGAATGCAGCAGCTGATTAGATGAACTCTTCATGGTTATTTTTTTTTTTTTTCTAAAAGCTTTGATCTTTCCCTCGTAGTTGAAATCATCGATGTCAGACAGAAACAAAAGTGTTCATAGTTAATGGTTATATTCAAGTGTTTTTCATATATAATAGTTCTAGACAATGAAAAAGTGACAAAAAGTGATGAAAATACAAAGTTAAAATGGATGCACTTAGCTCCTCCCAGTTTGTTTCAGAATCTTAATCCTATTGTGTATTGGGTTTGGTTTTTCATCTAAGCTCTTTCTAATCTAATGCCAAAAGGTACAGGAATAACTTTATCAAATTTTGTATTGGATACATATTTTCAGCAAGTACCAATATCACCATTTTGTAGTGCTAAAATATTTGTTAGATAATTCAGCTCTCTGCTATGCTGGTATCTGCTTCTGCTTTGTATAGCTATGTATGGACAAAATAAACAATGTCTGGTATGTAGAAAGTAGCTTGCTGCCTGATTTTTAGCAAAGCAGTGAGCAGACTTTTTTTCAAGCTTTACTAGATGGAAAAAAGATCAGGCCAAACCAGGTCATACAACATTAAGATCTGTTCCAGATCAGCAAAGCAGCCTTTTTTTTTTCAATTTAGTCCCATGTTAGAAATAGTCATTACATTTTTATGTTATGCATTTCTAATTCCAAAGCTCATGCCATATAATTATTCTGTACAATCAAACCTAACTGCTGGTTTTCTACACCAAGCTAGTGTTCCGTCAGTAAAACCAGTATTAAACTATATTTGAGAAATGTGCAGACCCATAATTTTAGAAATTTGGTAATTAAAATGTGTAACTGTATGTATATGCTATTAGCATTTATGAACAAGAGCAAAAGAAATAATACACATCAAGTAAAAAAAGGGAACCCTGAAAGAGAATGGCATCTTTGGACAAGTTGCTGTTTAGTTTTGACCAGAATGTCAAGTCTAGTCTACTTCTAGACTGATTACAAATAAGATTATCAGTCCATGCTCACAGAATCTCCACTTTCCAGGCAGCAACCTTCTATCTCACTTGATATTTTGTTTTATTTCATTTTTCAAAATCAAGCAATACCCAGAAATTTCTAAGTATTATTTGTGCTCCTGCAGTGGGATTTTCATGGGATTCCATGTCTTCATTTCTTTAACTACCATGACAGTAAATTATTTAAATTTTATCTATACTCTATTTTGAAACTGCTATATAGTATGTTACTCTGTTTAAAGATATAGAAACTCAGTTCTGAAATACATATAGTAAATATTTCTTAGGTATGCAATTTTTAAAATTCAGAAAATAATGCCATCATATATTACAGAATTTCCAAAACACACAGAAATTATTTTTTTGTGCCCAAAAAAAAAGTGATCATAATATTTTATTTTACATGTCAAGACAAAGAGGAGAATCTGGTTTTCTTCATTATTATTTTTTTAAATAATAACAATTAAACATTAAATATACCTTGTTTGATTTTCTAAATGGCTTAAGAATTCATAGTCTATGTACAGATTTGGACACATTGCAAGGAGATGTGAAAAAAGCTGAGAGATGATTTGGAAAGTTTTAACAAATTCAGTGGACACAGTCATTTGCCAAAGAACATCTGTTGGTGTTTTTATAATCCGTATGTGAAAGAAAAAGGCAAGGAAAACAATTGGAAACATACTGTTAAAACCCCAAACAAAACCTGTTTTCTGTTATGTTAATGTTTCATAGTCCAGCCTGGAACATGACACATTCCTTTTCTACATCAGGCATTTTCTACAATTTTTTCTTTGTTGTTATTTTTTTTCTAGTTAAAATTCACCTGGAAAAAACATCGCTAATTAACAGTCAGACATGTCCTCTCTTTTCAATATATAAACATGGTTTTTATTTTTATTTTTCCTAAGCAAACTTCATTTAAGAAGATTGGTGGTATTCCATCTTTCAACAGGAAAAAACACAACAGTTTATATTAATTATTCAAGTAATCAGTATTTTGCTTTGGTCAGAAATCTAAATTCCTCTAGATTTCTTCCCATAGTTCCAAAAATTAGAATTCTGCTGGAAACCTTGATACAACCTATGCATACACATATGAGGTAGCTGCTTTCTCTCAATATTTTGAATACAGTGATAGTGTAGAGCCCCTTCCATCCTGCAGATAACCCGTCCCTTGCTATGATACAGTGGATGCTTATTCTTGGTTTCCCAAAGTGACAGAGAAATGAAGAGGTGAGGGTGAATGGGTCTGAGGGACAAAACGTCTGTTGGTAGTCAGGGCATGAGGTGCTGCAATGCTTCAGGATGTGAGCTTCTCTGTGGGAGTCTTCACCCTCTTCTCACTGAGGCTTTTAATTTGCACCAGTGTGTAATAGGTAAAGAATTTAGCTACAGAAATATTCTGAAGGAGTATTTGCTCCTTATCTTTTCCCAATGGAGAATATGAATTACAGCACTATAAATGAATAATATGTTTATATACATTATAAACTTGAATCTATGCTTTGTAATGCTGGTTTTATATTATGTAATTGCACTGTAGTAACAGTCCTGCCACAAAGCAGGAACTAAATAGCCAAGTGCGGAATACCTTGCTAGGGTAGAACAGATGTGTTTCATTTCAGCAGTGTCTTCTCTTGCACAGATACAGCAGCATTTAATATTTACTATTTTTAGGAGACAATGTGAGCTACTGTCAGGCTATCAATTATTTATCAGTGGAATAAGAATTAAAGGACTATCCTTTCTGCAAACAATGCAAACACATTAGCTAGGTACCTTAAAATATCCTGATATTTGTAATTTGTTTTATTAGTACATAGCACAGAAATCATGCTGGAAGATATCACATAGGCTTGCTCAGGAAAAGGGTAGAAGAGTCAAGGTTTGCTACAGCAACCTACTCTATAAATATGATAGTGGACCACCAGTTTTAAAATATTTTTGTAAAGAACACCCAGAAATTGATTTACAGGTGTGTCTCAGTTCAAGTTTATAATCTGTTAATCTGTTTATATTAATATTACAACATGTAAATTTGATGATATCTGTAGCACATAGGAAAAGTTTGTAAAAAAATTATGCTGAGAGTATTACAAGCAGAGATTTGTCTAGGCAAAGGAAAAAAAAAAAATCACTTTTTACATCTATGGGATTGGTTTTTCATAGAATCAATCCTTTGTCTTATGAAATAGCAATCACCTGATATGCCTCAAATTTTCTCCTCCATGCATGTTTCTCTTCCTGCCTTTCTTATGTCACAACTAGAGTTTTCTGAGATGTGCTGAGCTTCCATGTTGTCAGGAAGAGCTTGAAGTACGTTCATGTCAGCATATTTTATAGGAAAGACAATAGTCATAGGCTCACTCTTTTGCTAAAACTTATATCACTTTGTCTGGCTTTGCAGTAAGGAATTCCTCATGTTTTTCTGCGTGAATATTGCTGTCATAAAACAGCTTTGTTTCTTCCTGAAAAAGATAGTACAAGTGGGAAAAAATAATTTGCTTTCTGTTCTCTTTGATTCAGGAGTGTCAAACATATCTGCTGCCTTTTGTGTGCATTAGAGTGTGTATATATCTTATATCCTTTTCCTTTTTCTAGAAAAGGCATCACAGAGCAGTAATGGATTATGAATCTGATAATATTTTTGCAAAAGATATTTTACCTCAGTAAACCAGAATAGTGGAAGATGTATAACTCTGGCAAACTGCTGAATTTGGGACCATCATGCTGAGCAATTTTATTTGAATGCCATTGCATGGGAGCAGAAACAAAATTGGGAAAGTACAGTGATGAAGTTCAGGTGATGACTGAAACTTGTGTATCTGACTATTTGTTAAGGCTTGAATTTCGAGTGAGTTCCTGAGAGTAACTTCTTAAATTCTTATTGAATATTAACACTGTCGATAAAGTATGTGAACTCTACAGTTTTAAACCTATAAAACTGAGATTTATAATCAACATTCTGGATAATTCCTGTCTTCCTATTCTGAATTGCTGGGATAGTCATGCTCAGTATTTCACCTTCAATGGATTTTCAGAAGGGAACGAAAAAGAACTTTGTACCATCACATGAAAAAGGTTTGTATTTAAGTAAGATACCTAGAATTGGTACATGCAGTAGATAAACTCTGACCACATACCAGGGAGGTCTGCAGTCCCAGATAGGACCACAGCAGAAGTTAGTGATTAATGATCTAGGGTAATTTACAGCCAAATGTGTTACAAACTCAATAAACCTTAAAGCAGGGGCATCTTATCTAAGACTGATAAAATGGAGAAGAAACATTGGCAGACCAATGGCAGGAAGCTTTAAGAATGCACCATGAATGAGGCAAACTATGCAACAATTCTTAGATTATAATTCTGTGATAATCAAAATCGCTTTGCAGAGCAGGAAATACATATAGTCTGAGGGAACAACAAAAATGTTGTTATATATATTATACATATTGATTATACGTATTGAAACATTAGTGCTGATGTTCAACATCTTAAAAAATTAATTTTTGTCACAGGTGTAAGAGAACTGGATTAAAAAAAAAAAATCCCTATGGTACTATGAAATTCTTTCTATAAATCATTTCTGGAAATACAGAGGGTGAGTTGAATTCAAATCTAGAGTTTGGAACATTGAATACCTTGGTTGTAGCATCTGTTGGACCACTAAGCTATTCATTTTTCTGTGACCTCACAGCATTAGCTTCTCTAAGAGAAATGCACAATAACAAATCATACTGTTTAAATCAATTCTGATAACAGCCAGGTTTTGTTTTTCAAAATAATTACTGCATTTAAAAAAACATTCTCCAAATAACTTTTTTTTTTTTTCTGTTTAACTCAAATCATGATAATGTTTGAAATATGAGGTATGGCAATGTAGAGGATTTTACACTATTATACAGTGGATTTTTTTCTATACCAATAGACTTTCAAAAATCATCATATTTCACCACATCATGCACCTTCCAATTGTAGCATTTGCACTTTAGTGGGAGTGCTTTCTGACCCATCAGCCTCTGCTTGGTTAAAGTAAATACCCGGCTAAATTAAATCCGAAGAAGCATGCTGGCTGTTGAATTTTATCTGCACTGTGGACGGTATGTTAACCAGGTAAGAGTTTTGTATGCAAGACAATCAAATGTTCCCCATATTACCCACAAGTCCTACAGTAATGGATTAGATGTTATCCACCTACCTCTACTGGATCAAGGTTTTCTTACAGTTCTGGGTGTCAAGTGGGAGAACGCAACTGAAAAATGATTGAAAAATAACTATCAGCTATTGTCACTTAACAAAAAGCTGTTTTCCTATAAAGTGAAGTACAAGCTGGAGTTTGTTATATGCAGAAAGAATCTCTTTTACCTTCTTATCCTTCCATGTGTTTTTTGTATAAAACCGTCTATCTTGTTTCAAGTTTGCTCTGTTAATACATCAAATGATAACCTAAGTAATACAGCTTTTTTTATACAGATTCAAACTACACAGGGTCTTACACAGGATAATTGAAGTTAGCACAGATTTTAGGGAGAGAAGGGCCTTCCACAGTGCACTAAAATGGAAATGGATAGTGCCAGGATTGGAACTGAAAGCACCCGCAGACCCGCTTTTTTACACCTGTACTTCAGCATCCATCCTTCAGTTCCATAAACTGTGCTTTGTGCATGTGTGAGTCTCAGTATCTGATGGAAACCTTCCTGCATCTAAGAGCACAATGCAAGCATAGTATCAGTCCTAGAAGTGTTTACAGTTGGAGTACCATTCTGTCCTCATTTTACTGATTTATACTAAATGTTAATCTTTTCCTGCTGCAAGAAAATGGTATGACGAAAGATCACTTGCTTCCCTATTAGGAGATTGTCTTGGCTAATGGAGCAGCATATTTTACTATTTTATAGATAATTTATGAAACTCCTTAAAGCTTATTTGTGAGAAATACTCACTTTTTTTTTCAGTCTGCACACAAAAACTCACTCATCATAACTGAGATGCTAGGATAATGTCCTGCCTTAAGACAGGAAAGCTTTTTCCTTTTTTCTTAAAATCTAATCAGTGCTGCTGTGGTATGAGAATGCCCTGTAGCTATCCACAGGTCCTTCACAGCTGCTGAAGTAGCAAACTAGTTGTAATGTGAAACTTTGTTATCTGTATCAGCAGAATAGAAAAAGACCGATGCCTCAAATTTAACAACTGAGCCCGACACCATAAAGAAATTAAGGAAGTTCTTAGACTAATGTTTTTAAAGCGTCAAGGGGAAATAACACTTCTGTCAGCACTTTGAAAACAAGTTCCTAATTCCCTTTGTCAATCTTGAAAATTTTACTGTGACTGAATTGGTTACCTGAAGACATGCCTGGACATACAATGTTTTGTAAAGTGTTGGTTTTTAGCTTGCCAATGCAGCAGAAGGTCAATATGCAAATTCTCAGTGACAACTAGACATAGTAGACATACAAAACTGCACAGAAATGTGCTTCCTGTACTGTTCCGAGAGAAAGTTCCCTGCATAATTAATCATGAAAGGATTTTTCACTGTAGACAAGCCACTAATGTGACAAGGAAGATTTGCCTGTCTTTTTATGCTTTTTTTTCTACATATTTTCTGTTCTTTCTTTTAATTTTTATTTAGAACTTGAACACAAAAATAAAATTCAGGGCTAAGGAGAAAATCAGAATTATAGTGAAGAACGACTCCAAACTAAAGTGTGTATCATGTATATCAATACAAAAATTAAAAGTGTATAAAATTCATATCTAAATGCAAACATTAAATACCCTAAGAGTGTAGCTATTATAGTAGAGCAAATTCTCCTACTAATGGCACTGTAAAGAGGATAATGTCTATAACAATAGTGTTTTTGTAATACTAATAGACCCTGATTACAAGTCATCTGAATGAAAAAGAAGGCTTCTTCCAGTGAGCACCCAAGAAATTGTCAAGCTTATGAGTATTGTCTACAGCAAAGCATATGGTGTCTGTTATTTTTAAAACAGAAAGTTCAAGGACCAGAGTACCTTATTGATGTTACCTATTAGCCACAAAATGCTCCATCAAGCACTAAAGGAAGAGGAAAACAAAATGAATACTATTTTAATCATCAGCAACACTTTTCAACCCCTTTTCTTTCTTGCCATCCAAGTCCTACTGCACTTAGGCTGCAATTCACTCTATTTCCTTGCTTCTCCTGGTTCTTCTGATACATATGTGCCTCTGTGGGAACAGCATTAATGTTTATCTGCTGGATGACTTCTCTTCCTCAAGTATTCATTCAACAGTTCTATTCTGTTCACCATATTTAAATGGCAGCATTTCCTATGAAAACAAATAAGATAACTAAAAAATGAAGATGGTTTTGCTATCCTTAGATAATCCTTATACTAATGTTACACAAATCTTTAAGCAATTAAGTAGAGGTACTGCCTGAAATGACGGTAACTTGTTCAACTAAAAGTTAAGTCACATCTTAAAAGATCATCTTGCTTTTTTATTCTCTTGTGTTTTTTTTCTTTTTTCTTTTTTTTTTTTTTTTTTTTTTTTTTGTTGGTTTTATTGTTGTCTCTTTGTTTTGTTTTGTTTTAAATTATTATTGCTACTTTTAAGGAAAAATTTGCTCACCTCTTATTTTTCAGAAAGAAAAATTATTAAGTAATATCAAAATTTCCAATGTGGTAAATATTCAAAGCAGACAGCTTTTAACTAAAGAACCCTAAAAAAATATGGAGCAATTCATACAGTATTATACCTTATGAAATACTTACTTTGACAATGTTGATAGAAAAAATTGATTTTTCACTTCAGAATCAAATTTGTGTGGTCTCCTTTGACTTTACAAAAGTAAAAGTTAGTATAAAGATTTTATCAGGTTAAGGAAAGAAGAAATTTGGCTACTGAATCTGAAAAATTGTATTAAGTGTAAGGTGGTTATACAAATTTTATCAAAGTGCATGGTCACATTCTTAGATTGATTATTTCTGAGTGTTTAGAAGAGTTCTGCCTTTGTTCTTTTGTTTGCCCATGAAATTGAAAAGAAATGTAATGGCATTGATCACTTTTATAGTAATAGAATGTGGAGGGATCTACCTTTCAATAATTCCTGTTAAAAGGACAGAGTTCACAGTATGAAAAGAAACTTTTTTAAACTGAATTAATACATTCATCAGATTTTTAGTTGGATTCATCAATAGTTTATTTGAGGAAATGAGGTTTGATATTGTTCTCCACTGGTTTTTTTTCAAGCTCCTTAATAATGTGATAAAACTAACTTTTAAGGAAGGAGACTACTATTTGTTTGGATTTTGTAAGAGTATATTGATTATAAAATGATCTTTAAAGAGAATGTGTGGAAGCACGTGTTCTTAAGTGTTCAAACTACTGCCACTTAAACATAAATCTTCCACTACTTGATATAAATTTTTATACTGTAGCTTCACTTTCTTGATCCATATTGAAGTAGTTATTCAAAAATACCTTCTCTGTGATGAATATTCCTTAAAGAATATTAACTAATTTTTAGACATAGAATATTTTTAATAAAGATGAATCTATTTTACTATTTAAAATGCCTGTGGGCTATACATAATTTGGAAAACTATGCAGCTAATCCCCATTAATTGTGTATTTTTAAAATTACTGTTTCAGAAAACCAGAAATGAGATAAATTTTCTGGTGATTGAGTAAATGCACTTCTGCTTCAAAAAAAATATTTCCCTGCTGTGGAAATACATCTTTCTTCTCCTTCATTGTCTCTACAATGATTGCTGTATTATAAAATATTTTTAGCCGAAATAATTTGCTGAAGTATTTGAACAAAAAATTAATTTACCTTCTGCAGAGCTGTGTCTACTCAGATCAGTCAAAAATATAGTTGGGTTCTGGATGCCATTTGTGTTTAATTCATGCAGATATTATCCATCCATATGTTTCTTAGTAGAAAAGTGAACTCTTAAAATTAGTTTAATATAATTTTCCTTGAGTAATATAGAAAGAGGTTTACAGATGAAAATTATTACTTGAAGGGAATGTGTTTGAGGTCACATCAGTCCCAGATCTTGGAACAACAGAAGAGCTATGTGAAGTTGCAATGAAATTAACTGTCTGGCTATGACTCAATGCCAAGAGTGTACCCTGATGCAAAAAATCCCCAAATCCCTTCACCTGTACCCACATTCTGTGGTAACACCAGATGAACAATTTCACTGGTTCCATATATGCAAGATCAGAACATATTGTGCAAATAAGTTACAGTGTAAGTAAAGACTACCAAGAGTGTGCTAAAACCCATAAGCAGTTCCTAGTGCCTGTAGGAAAAGAGGATGCTTGGTATCTCATCTACCAAGCCCAGTCTTAGAGGACTAGACTCTTAGTAAAACTTAGGAACTCCATTAATCCTATATGGTAATGATTCATGAATTAAATAAACTGTTCTTTTAGAGTGTTGTTTAGAGTGATGTAAATCAGAAATAAAGAATTTTGTCCAGTTGTTTCTCATCTACAATATCAATATCACTTCCACAGATTTCTACACTATCTCTTATCCACTGTTAATTCACTCTTAAGAATTGTAGTGCGCTATTTTCCTTCATCATTTATCCTCATCAATGAGCATGTTATGGTTTATGTATGGAATATAGGGAATAATATTCAGTCCTACTGAAGCATAGGTGGAATTTTGTGAAGTTCTGCACTGTCTTGCACATGAAAAAATAAATAAAAAATACAGTGACAATTTAATTTCTAAACTACTACTCACAAAAAGGGAATTTAAGTTCATGATTTAAATATATGTGTAGCTCTTGTTCCCTACATGCATATAACTTGTTCCCTACACCGAGCAAAAATTAATGCAGTCTGAAACATATGCACAAAATTATTAACTGAAAGAAGAGGAAGGATTGAGAAAATTTCCAACATTTAGCTTAGTGATATTAAAACCGAAGTGACAACTGAAATAATTGCTGTCAGTAAACTCAATGAGAAGGAAAGCCCTGGGGAGGAACCTAAAGAATATTGCTGGCATGATAACTAATGAGTAGATGGCCATTAAAAAATTAAGGATAACAATACAAAGCTTAGAGGTTTTTAGAGAGTGAATACGGTGTTGGTGTCTCTACATAATGTTACAGGGTGCACTTATTAAATGATTACCTACCCAGAATATTAGGCATTTTCATTCAGACATCCAGGTAAATTCTAATTCTATTATCCCACTTCCTATTAAAATTTATTTATCCACTGAAAGCTATGATTTTCTGGTGCTTTCCTTCCACTAGAAGAGTTTACATCAGTGGTCTGAAACTGGACATTAGCACGCTATTTATATGTAAGCAGAGCATTGGTTTTGTATTAAAGAACACATAGGAACTCTTGAATATGGAGGAGGTCACCTCTCTAAGACTTTAGAGAATATAATCAATTCTAATACACTAGGAAACTAAGTATGGTGTCTGACAGGAGCATTGTCCTTAATGTAATTTGATAATATTATATACAGACCAGCTGTTCCTTTTGATCCTATGACTTGAACTGGCATTGACTTGAACTATGGCATTTACCCATTTGGTCCAAAGGAAGTACAATCCACTTTGCCAGAGAAATCTCACTGATTTATAATATAATATACAAACCAAACTTACTATTTTTAAAAATTTTCTTGCCCTCACTTCTGTTAATTTCCAGTTAAATATTCTGAATTACACATCTGTGTATTCCTTAAATGCCATTTCAGTCTGACAGTCACGCCTTTGATAGAAAAGCTGAAAAGTCAATATTGAGTTGATTTTGCAGGCTTAAAAATACCTTCCTCTGCATCACCATTAAGATCTCTAAGGTTAATTTAATCAATCCTGGAGATTTTTACACCTACTGGATTTGAAGGTAGTGTCGTTTTTACTCTCAGAATTCTCTACTGAGGACACATTTTCAGTTTTAAAAATCAGGAAATAAAACTTAAAGTTTGTGAAAATCCCTAGATTTACTGGCTTGATTCCACATTCTCCCACTCTCTTAACACTGACTAAAAAAAAAAATCGGCTTTGGCTAATTCATTTGCTTTTTAACAAAAAACAAAACAAAACAAACAAACAAACAATCTATATTTATCTATAGATATATATACACACATTTCAAAATATGTCAATCTAGCAAGAAGCAGAGGTGCTTTTTGGTTCCTTTGTCTCAAATCTGCCAGTGTAGAGTGAAATCTTCAGAAGATTTTGGTCTGTCTTGCTTTGTAAACAGGGTGCCGATGCAGTACTGCTGTTATAAAACAGTAGTATCTATTCTCAGTTGGACTTTGTCAAGTGAAAAGCTTACCAGCATGCTGCTTCTAGCGCTGGTCTCTGCTCACGGACTGGATACATGTGGCTAATAAGCTTTTTTCATCCAGGTTGCAAATCTGGTATGTTCTACAGTTTCTAATACTATCTTTGTCAAAAGGTTGCATTTTTATGGGGTCATGAGCACAGTGCAAGCATCTTAGCTTTTGAAAAGCTGAGCTATTCTAATTCAGCTGGGATGTGGGATACAACAGCTAATTGTGTCCCTATTTCTCTGCTTCTGGCCAAGGTTAAGTTATCAGTGCTCTGTTTTCATGTCTTTCAGTTCACATTTTTTGCTGGGATGTAAACACTTTTGGAAGACTAAACAAGACTGCCTAATTTATTATGAATGTTTGAGCAAGAAAAGGAATTCTCTTACTTCACTGTAAAAAAGCAGAATTGTTATTTGCTTTCATATGCTTCTCTTATTTATGCTTAAGTTTGTAGAACTCTCCCCTACTTTAGTACAATCGTAAAGTTATCTTGAAAATACTTGTTTTTTTTAACCTTTATTCATTATAATGGCACTGATCAATAGCATTTAATTTAAGAAAGCAACTTGAAGGTTTTTCAGAAATGAGGCTTGTTTAGAAAATGTCTTAAAAAATTCTTGTTGCTAGCTGCATAATTTAAATGAGAAAATAGATCTGGATTGTGTTCATAAATGAGGATTTTTCAGTTTAAATAATGTTAGTTTCTTACGTGTATTTGGGCTCATATAAGAACAGGAATATTTTTTACTTTATAAGCATATCAAAACCCTGAAAAGCCAGAGTATATCAACATAGCAGAAGAAAGAGGGTCAAAATAAGCCTCTCATGTGCACCTGAATTTACTGGCCTGTTGCACCAAAGCTGAAGCTAGAATGGAAATTGCATGTTATAAAAATACTCTGGATTACTAAAGTGGTACTAATATTTAAGTTGTATTGAAGTGTTCCTCTTGCAGCTTCAGTGTTCTTTTGCTAATGTGGGTATGCACAGAGAGGATATGCATGAAAATTCTGCTCTAAGTGTGGATACTGCAAAATCAATCCTTCAGTAACTTGCCATTGAACCATTGAGGCAAGTAAGTTGACATGCAACTATCCCAAGTTATGGGTTTTCTGGAAAAACAATTTCATGCATGGTGGAATTCTAATCCCAACATTGAGTTTTGAGCTCTTTGCTTCTGTTTGTATCAGGAGCAATCTAGCTTCTGATTTCTATTGCATGGCTTGATGTTTCCTGACTAATTGGCAACATTTTGGGGAGAAAAAAAAGTCAAACATATCAACACTTCCATTTAGGTCGTGATCACAGTTTACTTTTCCAAAGCTCTATTAAAAATTAAATTCTATATTGTATTTTAATGTTTGGATTTGGAAAATGTTGGGCATTTTTTTCAAGAGGCATCTCTGAAATTAAACTTGACAGTAGCAAGAGAAAACAGCAGCACACTTACAATCGTTTATGGAAGCAGCAATAGCAGGTTTCTGGCACAATGGGTATTAGAGCTGAATAGTTCCCATTTTCTCCAGAATTCCATTTCTGACTTTTCAAGTTGGTCTCATTGAAGAAGGATGACCTAGATGGAGGTGACGTACTGTGTAATAGACAGAAGACTGTGGAAGAGAATTGCTTTGAAAATTCCCATGCACTGCTAGGTTTTTAATTAACTGTATCTGAGAAAAATTTGAGTGAAACAAGTGATGTTCTAGTGGTGTCTATTTCCATCTTTTCTGGAAAAAAGGATCAGATTCTCTTGTTGAGAAAAAGCTAGCTTTGTACTTGAACTGTGAAATATTATATCTTCAGAAGTTTACTTTTCTTGTAACTTTAAATAGGGAAAATTCATCTTTTAGGCCATTAAAATATTTAATACCTCCAATATTTTTGCAAGGTAATAAATGTTTTAATCAAAGTTCTCTGTCTTCACTATTTTCCTAGATTTCTTTTGGATATTACTAAACAGCTTGGGAAATCTGCCACTGGCTACCCACTGCCACATTAGCAGATGTTTTCTTTTATACATCCTCTCATTAAAAATGGACATTAACATTTTAATTAAGTGGCACCTTGGCACAGACAGAATCTTTCATCAATGTTTTGTGTGTGTGTAGCTGGGAAGGAGTTGTGATCCCAGAGAATGTTTCAACAGTTACTTCTTGGTGGCATGAATTTTTTTAATGGATAAATCTTGTACAAAAAGTATGAGGCAATAGAGGTATAAGAAGAAGAATGCAAGCTAGAAATATTAAGCATTTTGCCTGAAACTAATTGAACTCCTATATATATAATACCTATATCTATTGGGATCAATTACTCATGGTTTTCTTCCGGTTCTGTTGGTGAGGGTGAGGTAAAAGATACAAATTCCATCAGCTTAGTATTAGGTTTTATTCAAAGTAATAACAAGTAGCAAGAAACACTTCTTTCCAGTTGAGAGAAGATCAGCAAGGTAGTAGAGAGGATCAATTTCGCTCACTCTCAGCAAATCTTTTCCCCTCAGCCAGACATGCCAATGAAGAACTTTTTGCAGGTGTTTTCTGGCTGGTATTTTTTGCAATGCAAGCCTATACTTCTGGCTGCAGCCTCCCATGGTGGAAGGCTTCAGGCTTCCTTTATGGCAGTCAGGCACTGAGATCCCGAGCAGAACATGATTTTAAAAAATGTGTGATTTTGACAGACTAAATGGAAAATTCTGATGCATGAACAAAGTATTATTGCATTTTGGCTTCAGTCAGCACATTAGAAACAATGTCCATGAAAAGGAGTGCATGTTGTGTCTGAAAGTATGATACAGAAAATCAGGATAGGTTCTTCTTCAGTGTGTGGTTTGTATATCAAAAACATTTCACTGGCTTATCCTAGTTTAACTTCAGTCAGTCCAATGTCAACCACAGGAAAAAGAATGGTTGGGGTTGGGAGGACTTCTGGAAATTGTGTAGTCCAATCCCCTTGTTAATACAGATTCACCTACAGAAGGTTGCACTGGGTCACACACAGGTGAGTTTTAAATATCTCCAGAGAAGGAAAATCCATTACTTCTTTGGGCAGCCTGTCAATCCTTTGGGGAGGGTGGAAGCTTAAAATTTTCTGACCAGAAGACACAAGAACAGGAAAATAACTGTGAAATCTGGGCAAAACTCTTTAGAGATAAGATTCAAATTTTAAAGTTAGCAGAACTTCTAGTGAGATTTTTATGGAGAAGTCAGTAGGTTCTCAGAGGTGTTTTCTAGTCTGCAGTTGACACAGGTACTGGAGCTGTTGAAATGTTCTTCACTCATTCAGTACTCTTAAACAATCTTGTGACCACGCATACACCTTTCGTGTGTGTTGCTGGGAAATTTGTTTTAATGATTTACAAGATAGGGATTTGGGTTGCTGAAATAATTTCAAGCAGTTTTCCTGATATCTCTGTTAGAAATTATATAAAAAATTAATTTTGCCATACTAACTAAGAAGAGAACACATATATTGAAGACATTTACACTTTCAGTTCTGAAGCTGGCTTGCATAGTCAAGACAATAGCTCCTTGTGTGGTCTGCATCCTGTATGATTTTTTCTTTCAGGTTTTCTAGACCAGCTCCAGCTCCTGGTAAAGATATTTCTAAGTATAAAAGTGCTTAATTCTTTGTATCTGATTTTTGAGAACTACCTAATTCATGTTAGTCCTCAACAGATACAAAGATATGAATACTGTTTAATTCATTGCCACTGAAGACATTTAACCAAATGTTCATAAAAAGTAGCTGGGAATTTAAATAGGAAGTGTAACATTTTTTTGTATAATTGAGCTGATACAGAAATTTTAAAATGATTTACAGCTCCAGGATATTTAGTTAGCCTCATCATTACCATATTTGAATGGCCCTTTATAGTAATGGGAGTAGAAATGTAGCAATTAATTGTTCCACTGCTGCAAAATATGTATGAAAAAGTCACTGAATTTCTTTACTCATGCACATCCTCTTTGAAAGGGTCCTTTAAATTATTTTTAATTTTCCAAATTACATTAACTTTGTAGACTTTATTTTAATACAGTCAGAGACAATTAATATTCTAGTTTATTTCACCTGTAGATGTAGCAGCAGTACACTAATTAAATTGAACGTTACCGGAATTCAGATGCAATCATATTGTTTCTTATACTTTTTTCTGGCTAAGAAATGCACTTATTCTGAGTCAACCTCTAGAGTCCCACACTAGTTTTGTTCCTTCTGCTGTTAGAAATACAATTAGTCCAATGTCAAAACAAGGAACAGCCAAAATATGCTGTGATTTACTCCTATATGCTGCAGTAGGAGTTGTATAGCACTGTTATCCTACCTTTTACCTTCAGTCACAGTATTCTTTGGGAATGAAAACTTTGAAAGTATAAAATTCAAGACCATTACAGATTAAACATTTGTTTCAGTATGATGCATTACTTCAAAGGATCCATTTGGATCCTTTCTATTTTGATGTCTCCATGCACAAGTAAGTACTATGAAAAAAAAAAAAAAAAGCATAATGACAATATTCTAACATGAAAAGACATTTGCTTTGTTTCTACATTTAATTGAGTCAAATGTAAGTACTGAAGAGAATTTGCCATTTGAAGAGTATGATATTTCTGAGTCTGATAGGTTTTAGCCTGCTAGCAGCTGCTAATTTTTCCCAAGGGAAAAGTTCTCAAGAAAGCTTCTTCACAAAACAGTCTTGGCAAAACAACTATCCTTTCCTAAAACAATCTTTCTCCAGGTGGTGTTTTGCTGTTTCTCTAGTTTCACCAATGGGGTTAGACAGGTGTCATTCCTAGTCACCAATCATGTTAAGTCTGTATCGGAGCACATTATAAAAGGTACTAAGAATTAGTCAATAAAGCCTTTTCTATACTCTTTGCCTTCTGAAATATTTGGAGTCTTTCATCTTTCTTTTGTGTCATACAGTGACAGAAGAGAAATTGTCAGGTGCTTTAGATGGCCAGCTACGAGAAAAAACAATAAGTAAAAATTTAAAATCACTTCATTAACTGCTTACCTTGAAAATAATATTTCCTGAATGATTAGCTACACTGAATGGATTGAAAAAATCATGAATAGACATAAATAGAATGTTTTATTTATTTATTTTTAATTTCAAGAAAAGTTTCCAAGAAAAAAGGTTTTTCGGTACAAAGGTATATATGAGGTTAGGTTTTAGAAGCATCTGACAGAAGATTTCAGTGAAATAAAAGTGTCTGCTGGTGTCAAATGGGACCATATAAAAATTGACATAAAAATTGTGAAGGCATCAATATATTCTCTAAATCTGTATGGAACAGGAATCTCAAAAGCAAATGGCAAAATTGTTGTTGATGTCCTATGTGGAAAAGACTTGATGAATGTTTCAGCTGGTGAATCAGAAAGTTTGCTCATAAATAAGCAAACAGGGATGTAGGGGAAAACAGAGTAGCTATGCTTGTGTTGTAAAAGGTGGGTGAAATATTTGTGGCCAAGGTAGAACATGGACTGAAACAATTCAGAGAAGATGTTTCTACAGTGAGGCTTTCCAGGTACCATTTATATGGCACCAACAGATAAGTGAGAAAAAACAAATCAGTATTAGGTAGGAATAGCTATCAGCAGGTGATGGCTATGATGGGAAAGCATGCTGTATACTACATCATTTATTTTGCTATAGGAAAAAGACAGAAGGTAAATGGATTTTTTTTTTTTTTTAAGCTGAATAAGAGAAAAGAATCATAAAAAACCCAACCCACTAGACTAAAGAAAACCGTGTACCCCACTTGTTTGGGGCTGGTTTTTTGGGTTTGTTGGATTTTTTCCTGGAAGAATCATTATGAGTACCCTATTTTCTGTAATTTTTATGAAATTACAGTGTTATTAATGAGAATATCTTTTGAATATTTTGGACAAGGAAAAAAAAATATTTTGAAAATTAAAATCACAAGATTTTCAGGAAAAGGAAAAGACTGTGTTTTCTTGTCAGTAGAATCAAGGTATGAAACCAGATCCACTTAAAAACCAGAAGACTTGATCAAAGGAAAAGTGATGATACTAGGCAAAATTTGACCAGTTCCAAATAAGGCAGACTAAGACCTCTTTGTCACTATACTAACAAAAGTTTTTATAGCAATGGTAGATTCAAAAAAAAATTCTTATAAGATGCCCAACACACACAGATGCACACAGACCCCACTATGATAAAGGAAACAGAATTCAGATTTATGTTTCACTATTATTTTATAGAAATAGAAATAATCATAAAAGTTTCAAGGTTTTGTTCAATTTACACTATAATGTAAATTATTCAAATTGAATGCTATGATGGTTCAACACAATATATTAAGATACAAGAGCTAAAAAAAAGCAATATTTCAATCTCCTCTTTAAGTACCTCATGCAAAGAACTTAGAAGGAAAAATTCCTATTACAAACTAAGTTGTCAACTGCAGTATATAACTTATATTTACAATATTTTTGTTGCTGACGTCAATTTTTCACACCAAAGCCTTATTTAATATATTTTATAGTTTTAAAATTGGTTTAAGTAACTTTATTCACATCTGTTTCCTGAGACACCAAGTGAAAAACGGAACTGAAATTTCTTGCTGTGCTAGTCAGAACAATTTTCCAGGAGACTTTCAGGCCAACAGAGACACTGAATTCAGGTTGCTTACAGCAAGGACTTCCATTCCTAAGTGATTAAAGGATACACACAATCATCCTGGTTTTAATTTTACTCAGCTACTGCCTTGATTGCAGTCAAGCCAATTTTACAGCTGTAAAATGTTTTGAAAATCACTTGCTAAACACATGAGAACATCAGCAGCCTTATGGCTCTTTCTGCAATCCATATAAGCCTTTTGTACGAGAAACGTGCAGACTTTTTCAGAGTGGCTGAGTTTTACACCTGTAAACCGGTTCAGGACTCCGAGTTTTCACAGCACTGTGTAAAAGAGAGAGATGCCATGTGAGAGAAGGCTGTGTTGGAAGCTAAGGGGGAAGAGATGTGCTTTTGTGACACAGTGTTTGGTAAGGTCGTCAATTCAGACTGAGGTGCTTCCATTTTATTTATGCTTTGGTTAGATGCCTAAGCATGCTGCTAGAATTGGCTATAATCACCATATTCCTACTCTGGACAATTTCCATATGCAAGTAGAGACCTTTGAAGATGTGGTGTCTTAGTACAAAAGATTTCTTTGTTCCACTTTGAAAAGACAAAATGCTTACTTGATATAAATAACACAAACAATATGGCTCAGACCATAAAAGTCAGTGACAGCTGTGCAATTAGTAGCTATATAACAATAAATGCTTCTGAGAAGCTGGGGAACATGCAAATTCTACTGGTACCAACCTACATATATCACAGTAATTAACAAGAGTCCCTTGTCTGAGTAATAAATGCAACAAAAGTGAAAATATACAATTTTTTGAGTTTCTTTTGTTTTGAAAATAACCACTTTCAAGCCATCAGTTCTGTGTATTCAGATTTATAATGCTCATTCTACTACAGTTAAGTTTCTAGTGCATACATAAAATTACTGCATTATAATCTCATTGTGCCCACATTGTCAGGAGAACCTGAGGCTGCTTTCTCTGCTGCCTTGTATGGCCACAAAACAGGCTAACAGATTACCAAATTTTTACTTTCATAAACACGAAATCTTCAAAATTACATATTAGTCATGACATATCAGATTGCTGAAAATATATCAAAAACATAAAATGAAAATGCAGTACTGTTGAACTGGTAAAATTAATTTATAAATGGGGAATTATTTTCTAATAGTAGGTTGTGTTGTTATATGACAGGATTTATTCCAGGATATGTGAGAATGTAATTTATTTGTGATGTATTCTTGTTCTATCTTTGATGCATAAAACAGGAATGAAAATATACATGGAGGATGCCACATGGCTCAGGCTTTTTTTTTTTTTAATGAAATTGAACTTTTTGTTTTTCTGATAAAGTGACAATGTGAAATAATTCAAATGGATTTCAGTCTTATCAAAACATAGACTCTAAAACAACAGTAATCATACATATTAAAAATTCCAATTTACTGTAAATTTAATTATGACTACTGTTCACCTTTGTGACACAGGAGTCAAAAAGAGCTGGAAAAAAAGTCAAAGGTGTGGTTTTCAGTATCATCCCATAATAACAAAAGGTGAGGGGAAAACTTCCAGAATTAAAGCACTTAACAAATCTAATTTCCTATAACAATGTTTCTACACATTTATTAGTACTGAATATGTCATTCCCAGCTGAGCTACTTTGAATATGGTTAGTGTTAAAGGAATTAACTGAAGAGAAGCTACATGTAAAGGCTTCCTTGAGTTTCCCTGTGCAAATAACACTTGTAATCTTGAGCTGGAATATTTTCATTTTAGAGTATATTAATGAAGAAATCCATATGTTCCTCTCATGAACTGGTTGTGGGTTTCTGTTCCTTTGTCTGAAAGTGTTTCCATGCTGATCTTTTTGAAGAACACAACCAGCCTGGCATCTGTTGGATGAGCACTTGTTTATCAATGGGCGTCATGTACAACAAATTAATCCTGTTTCAAGTTTTACACACAAGATTAGTATCACAGTCTTGGACCCTGACAACATGAGTTTATTTTAGGTAACTCCCAGGGCAAACTGAAACGACAATTACTGTCAGTAATAGCGTACTTTAAGCATCCCTGCCGCTACCAATAGCAAAAGACAGCCTATGCTACACTGTGATTTGAGAGTACATTTTGTTTAAATGGACAAAACCCCTTGGAAATTAGTGCTGATTTATTTAATTTTTAAACTTAGTTTCTCATCATACAGCTAACATCTATATTACTTAAAAAAAATTTAACTTCTGTAAAACAAGTTACGTGTTTCTATAGAAGTTTAAATTCTCAGGTAGACACATTTAATTCTATCAAGGACTGCACTCATTAACTACCAGGTGTGTGAAAACGTGTCTGTCAATAGACTTGAGTAGGCCTTTTCCATCTGGCCACACACAGTGTTGTACTTTTAGGTAAATGCTTTCGAGACAAAATATTTGTAAGGAATATTTGTTTTCCTTCTTCCTGCCCCTCACCTAAGGGCTCTCAGAAGCTGTTGAAAAAATATGAGTACTCTGACTTCATCCTAATCAACTTCAAATACAAATGACTGAGACTGCAGACTTTCTCAAGCAGAAAGCACAGAAAATTGCTACAAAAACCCCTTCTGCTCTTTCAGCCACTGAATAAAAAAGAATAAATTGCATGGATGTTAAATACACTTTGCAGAACACTTTATTTAAACAGTACAGTAGTCTCTAGACAATTTAGAGTTTTCATTTGTGCAATTACCCTATTGATCCACAGAAAAAAATATTACACAAAAAATACATATCTCTTACTAGTTAGCTATTTCAATGTATTTGAGTATTGATTTCATTGTTTGAAAAGCTGCACAAAAATTGTCTTAAAAAGAAAGAAATACTAATATCTGACAAGCATCCAGGAAATCCTTCTCTCTTGTCATTTTATTAACTCCTAGCCTGCTGCAGTTTTTAATCAAAATTTGATTTTGACAGATTTTGGCGATCACACCAAAAGCCTAAACTATAGAAACAGATCTGAAAGATTTCAATTATGTCTCCAGTCTTCACACCAGCACCATGCCTTTGAAGTTTCCAGGTTTATCAGAAAACTAGTCTTCAATATTACATGGCTTTTTTATAGCTGTAGTCATAATATCCTTAAAAAAATATTTTTATATTCCTTCTCAAGAAGGTAGTAAAATCAGAGAAACTTTGGCTACACATGCATTTTTGTACAATATTGTTCATAATTTTTAAAGCTATTATTAAAAATTTACATGCTGCATGATTCTGAAACAACTCTTCTGACAATCAGAAAAACAAAGTTGCTGACAGCTTTAACTTGTTGTCTCCTGGCTGTGGGCTAACTGCTAGCTGCCTCTGACATCTGCTCTTCAGCGCTTGTACAGTTTTGCATGCATCTCTTCTGAGGGGAGGCAGCTTGATTTATACTTTCAGACATGATAAAAACAATATTTCTGCCTCTGTAAGGCTGAAAATCCACAATCCAAGACAGTAATGACACATGAATATAAGACATTCCTGCTTTTGCCAGCCCTCCTGCCCTACAAAATGGATGTATCATTTTTGAAGTGACTGGTTATCTTGGATTGAGATAATTATAGCATTTATGATATGTATGTACTCTTACATAGCCCTAATACAAAAAGGTTAAGTAAATTAAGTTATGTGATGACAGATGCACTCTTCTTGTTAATTGATTTACGACTTTAAAGAAATTTGCAGCACTAAGTTGCTAAAATTGTTCTGTATGTCGCTATCAGAACTACTAGCCCTTAACTAATAAAAGAGCTTAGCAGAATGGTTCTCAATTTTTTTTTTTTTCCACATGGTCTGCAATTTACTAAAAACTACTCTCTCAGACATCTCCTGGTCTCTTGTTAATAACATTTTTCTAAATTGCTTGCAAAACCTGCTTACATAGAAGAAAAAAAATGAAAAGCAATTTTCTTCTTATTTCTTTTTGTTGCTGCTAAATCCCACGTAAAACCAAAGACTAAAATCTGGGAGGAACGAAGCTTTTAATATTTGAAGAGAAATTTTGTGCCTAAAGAGGCATAAACTTGCCTATCTCACTAGTCTTAGCAGTTTGAAGACATTAGCATCAATGCCATGGGGTTTTAAATGTTTTTAATTAAATATTATATTTCATAAATGCTAAAGTAATAGTTGATCAATTTTGGAAATGAAGTATGAAACTTTCATACTGTTGTTGAAACCTTCATTCCTGTATTTTGATTGTTAGGCTGTAGTCATTCTGAGTGAGGTAAAAGCTGCTTTTTCCTCCCTGCAACACCTATCAGAGAAATGTCACAGCACAGGATTGCTTGTGGAAGCAGTGTATTCATAGATCCCTGCATATAGTCTTTCTATGAAGGGTGGGAATTACTATGGCTGTAAAGGAACCCGTGCTATTTCTAGCCAGTGTCAATCTTTCCTCAGCTCCAGGTATCTGTTGGCCGATGTGTCTGGGGAAGGAAGGGGCTGGCATATCTGCCCTTTTGCCATCACTTTGACAACCAAAGAGATCAGAATGAAACACAGCATATCTGGCCTGTGATATAGCTCTACAAATTACTGGGTTTGTTGGAAACACTGCGACAGAAACACTTTTTGTTGGAAACCAGAACTAAAACTGCACAGTTTGATTCCCAGCTCATATATGAACTTCTTCCTAGATTTGGCAAACTATTCCCTTTTGTTAGCTGTGAAGTGAGGCTAGTACTTGTACCAAGTGTAATAAAGATAGTTGCCTATATTTGTGAAATTTCTGCATCCTCTCTAATGAAAGATCCAATAAAAATATTTGCAAATTTATATATATATATATAAAAACAGATTTCTGAAGAGGCAGTTACACAAAGCTTGAACTTACAGTGACTTTTTAGGTTGTTTAATTGCTGTGTAACTCTTTTTTTTTTTTTTTTTTTTTTAATATGGCAGCTTGTGCTTTTTAAACAACTTTTAAACAATAGCACCTCTGGAAATTATCTTTCAGAGTATGTGAGGGAAGGATTATTTAAGTACCAGAGTGAAATGGCCAATAATTTCTAAAGCAAGTTTTGACCCACCCTCTGGGGAAGACAGGTTGACTTTTGGGCAAGTGATTTTACCTGCCAGCCATACAGATTCAAAAAGTGATCCTCCTCCTCCTCAACCCCTAAACCACCAGGGGAATCATCATTTGCTCTCTGTTCAAAGTACAAATATAAAACTCGAACTGCGCCTACAAAAAGCTGAATCTGATGGGGAAAGAATGACCAAAGTATAAGCTGGCAGGATGGCACTATGAGCTCATGAACCTTCTTTATGTGTTGGATATGTACCCTTTTAGCCTACAGACAGAAACTAAAATTCAGTTGGCCTCTTATATTTTCACAACCACGTTCATGCACACATAATAAGTTTTTAACCATTTTTAAATCCTAAGTACATATGCTTCACCCTTTTTGTCCTTGACCAACATAATTTTTCTATAAACAACTAGGGAATATGATAAATTATATTAATATGATAAAGCTGTTTTTAAGCAAAAACAATATCATGAAATTCAAAATATAAATAATAGATCTCATGGAGTATATAATATTAAAGTTTGGATATGAGAAATAAACTTATTTTGTTTGTTCTGTAATGTCATGAAATTGAATAATAAGTGCCATTTCATTAATGTTACCTAACACACAAACTCATAGATTGTCAAAATAGAGATGCACAAATTTCATTCGCATCACAAAATTTCTATTAGTTAAGATGGTAAATTAAACCTCAGTAGTGTTTTTGTTTTCAGAATTGAAACTAGAATTGCACATAGATGTGAATTTAAAATATAAAATAATGAAGACTTGAATAAATTGTCCCAGGTCTTTGTCTGCCTACACTACTATAATGCTTTTGTTTTTTAGGAACAAATACCTTTACCTAAATATGGTAACTCTGTAATTTCACAGCAGTTCATATGTTTTGGCTTTAATCTTTCCTGAGGGCATATTTATCTTTTCCACAGAGAAGCAAAATCATATTTTCACTATGTTACAAAACACAGAAAGAAACAAGTTGGAGAAAAATAAATCTCCTAAGAGCATAATTTTCAGACAATTATTATAGTTCATTTTTAAAGAAAACATCATATGGAGGAGTCTAATTTAAGGGAATGAAAGATAATTGTGAAGATGAACAACACACTAGACAGCACGAGGAACCACAAAGGTTGGCAGATTCAAAGGACTGATGTTTTCGTAGCCTTCTCCAAGGATGCAGAGAAGACTGGTTGTCATTTCCTAACTGTCACTGTGATGGAGGACTATCTTTATAAAGTAGAAGGAGAGTATAACAAGAAAGGATTAAGACATAATTCTAATTTAACTATATCTTCCTTTCTTACACACATGATTCATGCTCCTAATTAATGATAATTAAAGCTGAACTCAGTTCTATACAGCAATTAATTCTTTTTTGGCATTGCAAAGAGTGTTACAAGTGCACATAAGGACATGACTAGTACTTATGAATAGCACTATGATAAAAGGTAATTTTTTAATGTCAGTGTCAGCATTTGCTTCCCTTAGTGAATTTTCAGAAGCAGCACATCAGAGTCTTTCTACAATCACACTAGTTCAGATCTTATGCAAGAGGATTAATATTTTTACAAAACTTTGAATGTTTTGTGATGTTCATCTTCACATAAAGAAGCTTTTAAAACTTCTGACTCTTCATAATCTGCGAATCTTCACATGAAAGCCTTTATCAAAATTACTCATCTATGGGTCAAATTTAAGGTCACTTTCTGTAATTTCTGTACTAATCCATAGTTTGGATATCATATTTTAACTTGACCAAATTTTCATTTTCAGGAAAGCACTTAAAATGGAACTAAAAAGAGGATGGAAGTTCTCTCTTCACAAGAAGCCATATGGAGAAGCAAGAGCCAAGAGGCACAAGTTATAACATAAGAGGTTTTAAAAGTAATTATGAGAAAGGAATTTTTTACACAGAATGCAGTCATTTACTTGAACAGCCTTCCCACAGACATAGTGGAATCCCCATCAATGGAGGTTTTAAAGATATGATTGGATGTAGTGCTAGTCTCCTCTGGGCTCCCTTTCCCATAAAATATTGGACCAGAAGATCTTTTAAGGTCTGTTCCAACCTAGGCTATAATCTTATTAATACTAATACTAGAGTAGGTTACTTTCATCTTGTGCTGTTGTTGAAAGTCTTCCCAACTGTTTTCTCCTTGAAGTGTTGTGTCCAGTGTACCATCACCTCTCTAGTCTGGTTATGACAACGTGGTATTTGGTAGACAGGGGTGAGCAATGCCCTGAATCAGCAACAAGGCAATAGGCTCAATCAAGTCTTCCTGGGCTGCTGTTAACACATCCTTTTTTGATCAGCTCATATTTGACACCTCTCAGTCCTGTCAGTCTGCAGAAGACCACACAGACAAGCTCTCCAAGTGCTTGCAATATGCATGAGTGGAAGAGAGATGTATTTTGTAGAACAAATTACACAATTGGAGATTTGGGGTGGTAAATACCTAGATGAGAGATTTCATCACCTGGATGGCAATAAGGCAAACATCATTGTTTTGAAAACTTCTTGGATATGATAACTCAAAGAGAATCTCGAATTTCAGACTACACTTTGGATATAATTTGAGTTGTAAGTATAGACGGAAGATGTTATCTGTTAGAGTATATGTGAGAAAATGTGCATCAGTTAGGACTACATCTATTGTTTTGTCCTCTGCAGAAAGGCGGCAGAAGACATTATATTTATGTAAGCAGAAGAAGAAAACCGGTAAGATACCAATGCAACAGCTTAAAAACTTTGAATGATGAATAACAACACAGCTTAGAAGATAACCCCCGAAAATGAGAAGAGGTATTCAAAAGGAATTAAGAGCCACCAACTTCAGTGAATAGATAATAAGATTTCAGAAAGAGAACCATTGCCAAAGGCAACTGACTTAGTGGGAAGTATGGTGCTGGGTTTTGGGCTACCAAAGATTACTACAGACTGGATCAAGAACAGCCTGGTAAAGTACAAGGGGTAAAACTATAGTGAAAATAGTCAAAATGGACTGAAAGAGAGAAAAACTATCCAGTGCTACAACAGACTACTTTTTGTTCATGCATAAGTAAGAATAGTAGTAGGAGAAAAACAAATATTAATGAGAAGAACAGAGTGACAACAGTATTCCTCTACACCTCTCCTGGAATCATAGAGTATGTCCCAATGGTGTAAATTATCATAATGCTATTAGCTGTCGGGGGCTTTCCCCGACATTCAGGTGGTTTTAGAGTCTTTTTGCCCTCTGCAAAGCTCTGTGCCAAACGGATGAAAGAGACGGAGTCTTCAGGTTCTGATTTTTCAAGGTTGCATGCTTCATTTATTGTTCTTATCTTACAATTTTCTCAGTGCCCCACAAAGGTCTGTGCAGCTGCCCGGGCATCTGGTAACTCCTCGACTCCGACTCCGACTCCCCCCACGCAGGGTTGTCTCTATCATTTATACTAATTGCTACATATTCTTTATTTATCATTACTTGCCAATGTCTATCACTTATACTAAACAGGTCATCTCTACTTTGACCCAATCTCTTTGAACTACTTTGTGCCAACGTCACTGCTGAAATGGAGTGAGGGAAAAAGAAAGAAGACGCAGGAGACAACGCCCCAAATCCTCCATCTTGCCCCCATTCACTTCAATGCTAAAAACCTAAATTTACTGGTTTTTCACCCTGTGATAAGCTAAACTACTATCTTTCACACTCTTGTGGCCTGCAACCCGTCCCACAGTGCAGGAAGCCTCTCCCATGGACTGAAATCAAAGCCAGTGTCCCTCTGAGCTCTGGGCCGGGGTCCCAGACCCCCCTGTCCAGGTCTCTGACCCTCCAGGGCAGCCAAAGGAATGCCCTGGACTCCAACAATTAGCTTCAATCTTTTCTTAATTTTTCAAGTGTCCTGAAGGAATTCTAAACCCATGAAAGCATATGGGTGTATAGGAAGCTAACTTTATTTTTCATGTCTATTTTGCTCTTAGCTGAATGCTGGAAATGAAGGAGTAAACAAGAATGGCCATCAATACCATAATTAGTATTCCTATCTGTGGCATAACATTTTATTACATTCTATGTGGGGAGTTTGATTGCTTGTTTTGGGTTGTGTGTTTTTTGTTTTTTGTTTTTTTTTTTTTTTTTCCTTAGCATGATTCATCATTTACTTCACTGAATTAAAGAAAAAAAAATCCCATCAAAACACAAACCATACAATAATAAATACTTCAAAAAATGTATTTCCAGAAATCCAGGTGCACTAGATAAAGTCAATTTTCAGCACATACTGATTGCCACAAAAACAAGACAGTAAGACTTAATATGATTTAGCTAGCACATTGAGAAAATAATTTTATGGAGGATTCAGTAGCAAATTGGCATATGGAAAGAAAAGCTGCAACCATTGTTCATATGCTGACAGTTAGTGATAAAAACCGAACAGTTTGAGATGGCAAGCCCTAAGAGTATCCAGACTTTCAACTTTGAGGGAAACCTCATAATAATGTAGATGTTTCATGAGTATTTTCCCTTGTCCAAGAAACCATCACTCTTCTTTCTTTCTACATCCACCATGTCTCCCTTTCTATATCCACCACTTCTTCCTCTATACGGAGATCTCTTTGCTATGATTCTCTATTTTTATGCTTGTTCTGAATAAAGATTTTTCAGCTTTCTCTGTCACTTCATAGGTATGCTAAAAGAATGAAAAAATAACTTTGGTGAAATGAAAAAGAGTAGTCCTGCCACCATGCACCAGTGCGAAGAACCTGACTTGGTCTTCCCAATAGCTGCCCTCTAGGTACTGAGGGCCTGGTTTCATCTCCCCCACAAATGTAAGGTAAGACTTACATCCTGTATGGAAGATATCAGTAAGATTTATTTTATATATGCTGTACACTTTGTTATAAGGATGCATTAATTTAAAAGAAATTATGATAGATTCTTGATTTAACTAAGCCTTATTTTTTATGGAAAAGATGTAGGAAATACTTTATAGGAAAAATTGTTCCTAAAGATGTATATATCCTGATTCTTCAGGTAAGAGGTGCAACTGCATGTATGTGAGGTTAGACTTTGGTGTCAGAGTGGTCTAAATTTTTGAAAGTTAAGTAAATGTATGTGTATGCATATATATATTTATGTATACATGTAGACACTTATGTGTATGGGTTTGGACCTCTTGTATTCATCACAGATAAAATCACTGACTTATCACTTTGATTTTTATGTTAAACTTTTTTTAATTCAGAACCTTTAGGCAGAGAAGGAATACAATGTTCTATATTGGATAGAATTTTGCTTATAAACAAAGACTCCAGAGACCTTCCATCAGAGAATATAAAATGAAACAAACTAGTAAATAAAATACCTTACAACAAAATGCATTTGAGGATATACAGGTAGCAGTTCAGGCATGAATCATCAGTATATCTGCACAGATATCCATCCTCAAAAGCAAATCAGGAGGGTGCCATCTTTTGTGGCACTGTTTTCAAAAACACTGCTTTGGGACAATGATATGACCTATTTCACTGTCCATGACCTGAGTCATTTATCCTTTTATGTTCATGGCATAGAGCTATATATGCCTTATGTGTGACAAATGGAAATAAATTCCTTTTCTGAAACAAATTTCACAGTCAGTCCAATATCCGTGTTAAGAAACATGTTTCTTGCAAGAGTTTGTTTGCACAGAATTTTTTCAAACAAGTCTTGCCTCAGAGTGGAAAGAGAAGAAATGAAGGAAAATCAGAAAGATTCTGAGGAGTAGGAAGAAATAAAAAGAGAAATATAGGCAGAAATAATGTTTAAAGTATGGAAAATAGTGAAAGAAATCTCTGAACTTCTTACAGAAAAATAATAATATATGTAGCACACAGAAGAAAGAACAGAGCTTTTACAGATGATTAGCAAGGTAAAGACTTCACAGATAGCTTATAAGAAAACAAAATCATATTCCTCTGACAATCATGCTTAAGCACTATTTTTTTAGCTGTTGATTCTTTTCTCCTTATTTGTTAAACCTGTTAACAGAAACATAACCTAGCTATGCTATTTATCAATGTTTCTCATTGGAACAAAGGGAATTGAAACCATGAAGCCTCTACTGCTTTATGCCTGTAATAACCTGTTGCTTTGTCCCCAGAAATCTGTGAAACATTTTATCTTGGCAATATTATTTTCAGGTATATCTACTTTCCTCTATGTTTCATATAATTTGCTGTATTACACACTGTATCAGAAATTATGATGAACTAATAAATTACATATACATAAAAGATTGTTTAATGCAGTTAAGATGTGTCAGCTTGATCTTATCTTCACACATTTCACTTCACTGATAGATGAAAATAAAAAGAAAATAGGTGATATGCCTGTTACCAAAAGTTGCCTGCTTGATGATCCTTCTCACCTGGCTGATAGCAAAACTAGTTCTCCTTCCAAGTCATCAAAACTTCCAGAGTTGAGGTTGTCACTTAGAAAATGAAAGATTGGAAAGGTGCCGCATAGCTTTACCTTAAAACTTCACAAAGTTCATGGATACCACTGAAAAGTTATCTTTGGGAATGTTAAGTGAGGCAAACTCATCATCAAGATTGAGAGTTATTGCTGATTTTTCCCCTAAAGCTACCCAACAGATAGCAATCTGAAGCTGAATCACCTCAGCTGTTGAATAGATGGAGTGGTGCCTGGCTGGAAGCAACAGCAGCTTGATAGCATGAGACTGTGATTTAGAGAAGTAAAGAAAAAACTAATCCCCTCCCTAACACTGACTTTTACAGTCTAACTTTTTCAGACTGAATACTGGAAGTTGTATACATAAATCCAAGAAACCTTGGAGTAAGTGCCTCCTCCCACCACAGAAAGCTGTGTGGTGGGAGTACTTTATTGTTAAACAGTTATTTCAGTTGTACCAACTGTACAGCTTATTGTGGGCATCTGCACAGGGTCTTCTGGGAACTTCTTCATGTTCCAATATGCACAGTAGCAGGCCTATCCATCCCTTTGACCTGATAGAAAGAATGATATAATTTGCAGTGTAAGTTTTCTCCAAAGGGAAATCTTTACTTTGCTGCTTTGTGAGTTCAGATCCACTCTAAAATAAATATTCAATAGCATGAATATCATGTAATGTAATATGTGCTATTTGCATTTAGAAACATTATACTTCCATGGTTACTGAATTATTGACTGTGACAATGTTTCTCAAAATTACTTATAAAACAGTCATAAGGGAAGAGTAAAGAAAAATAAAATCCGAAACCCTCAGTTACCTATCCTTACTAACTTTAGTTTGTTAGCTCTGCTCACCATGTAACATTTAATACAGATCCTCTTCTCAAAAGAGAGCTTTAGAAATAATGTGCTGAGGCTTCACAGTGTGCCTCATCAACCCAATCTACGGCAAGAGACTTATAGATTTGCTGTGGTCTTTCTTCAGTGTATGTAAGCTATTGGCCGCACGCCCAGCTAATTTGAATCTGATTACTGGCATAAATTCACTTGGCTGGCAGAACGTTTTAACAAAGTAGTTCAGGTTCATTTAAGCCAAAAATATGCTGGTGTGGGGTGGTTTTTTTGGGTTTTTTTTTCACATTTCAAGGCACATGAAAAATGTATTTGAACAGACTTTACCTGTGTGGGCAGCACATTGCTTGCATCGAACTTGTCTTATCCACTGGTAATCTGCCTGAGACTCACTTAAGTGTAAAAAGATTGTCTTGTATGTTATTAAGAGGTGGACTCTGAACTGATCCTGGTTGCCTGTTTTATTGCTGATCCAGAGAGGACAGAATGCATTTGTCAGTATAAAAGTTAGTGTTTGCTGTTTTGCCTTTCTCTGTCTTAGATCCCTCTTTTGGACTAAGAAAGACATGTCTAGAGGTTAAAAGACATGAAACAGTGGACAAATTGAACTTCAGAATTGAAAGATCATTTCAAACAAATTTTCTATTTTTCCTGTGGTGGTCTGTTGCAAATAAATCTTGGTCTAATGGCTGCCTTTTCACTAGTCCTGGGTATAAAAGATTAATAGACTTTTAAGGAATCTGCAGCCAGAAGAGACCATTAAATCATATAGACTGACTCATACAGATCTCAGGTCATTACGTTTCACGAAGTTGCCTTTACATTGGATCTGATAGCTTCTGTCAAGCAGTCTTTCAAAAAGAAAGACAAATAAGATTGCAAGATATTTGGACATGCTGAATTTTGTGTTAATAGTGCGTATCTACAACTAAACAGTGGAAGTAGTTGTGGCTTTTCTTCCTTGGTAAATGCCAGTTCTGATGACATTACGGCTATTTGAGCTAAAGGGTTTATTTCAATCATACTTTCTTTTGTGAAAAAAATGACATTTGCATTTTAAAAATGGAAAAAAATGTCTTTTTTGTTGATGTGAAATAAAGTATGAACTGAAATCATGGAATCATAGAATTATTTGGGTTGGAAGAGACCTTTAAGATCACCTTGTTCCAACAGAACTAGACCTAATGTTCCAGGTGGGACCTCATGAAGCCAGAGGTGCAGAACCACCTCCCTCCACCTACTGGTCATGGATTTCTTGCAGTCCAGAATATGATTGCCATGTCATGTCAAGGTTCTTATCCACCAACACCCCACAGTCTTTCTCCTCAGAGCTGTTCTCAATCCATGTTCTGTGGCCTTGTTGAACTTCATGATGCTGGCACAGGACTGTTGTAGTGCACTAAATAGTTAGTTGATTTTTTTTTTTTTTTTTAATTAGATTGCACTGGGTGGTCTATCATATTTGAACACAAAAATAGTTTTATTATATTTTGCACGTGGTATGTTCTATACCCCCTCTAAGTTCTGGTGTTGGTACCCTCTGGACGGTCCCTCCCTATGCCCACCCTCCTAAGTTGTTTCCCATTGGTTGTGGTTCCTCTCCCTGCCTCTTTCCCCCCGGGGTTTAAAAATCCCCACGAAAAGGACCTCCTCCTCTTTCTGTTCCTCCTGGGCTGTGAGTTCTACAATAAACCTGTGGGACCGTGGTCCCGAGGAAGAAAAAAAGTGCCTCTGTCTTTTACCTTAAGTCTATCATCTGGGTAACACACTGGGGTCTGGAGCTAGCCAAGATTTGACCCCAAGCGCGAGGAACCTTGATATAGGACCTCCTCTCAAGTCTATCAAGGCTGGCATTCCTACCCTCCGGTGTGTCAACTGGACAACACACCTTGGTGTCAGCACGCTTCTTGTAAGTGAATTCAGTGCCACAGTCCGTGTCACCAACAAACACATTAAACAATGGCAGTCCCAATACTGACCGCCAAGGTATTGCACTTTTTGTAAGGGTTTTTGCTTCTTTTCTCTACTGCCATGCCAAGGTCAGGATGAGTAACACGGGAAATGAAGGTGTCGAGTTCAGACTTGGAATGTTTATTATATCTTATCTCTTTATAGTATTTATAGGCTCACAAGCCATGAGCTTAACTAGCAAGCTAGGGAAATGAGGTAAAATGGAGAGCTTCTAAGTCTTTCCAAGGTCTTTTAAGCACTAAGTACCCAATACCAAGGTGCACCTATATTATTTATGTTTTTAACCCAATAATGACCACCCAAGGCCTGCAATGCAGACCTTTTTCACCCAGTTACAGAAAACCACCTAAACCCATGAAGAAGAAGGAAGAAGAAGGTGAAGAAGGAAGAAGAAGGTGAAGAAGAAGGGCTTAGACAACACCTCAAATCCTCCATCTTGACTCATATGTACTACTATACACTGAAACCCCAAATCCTAAGTTTTTAGGACTCCAACAACTTTTCACAGATTTCAACAAAAGAAAGGCATGTCAAAGAAAACTCACAATTTTAATAGAGAGGAGAAATAATTCCAATTAAAAAGGATTGTTTGGTCTAGGCTTGACTGGAAATCAAATCAGTATATTTTGGAAATATTCATCATGAAACCTGCTTTTCATTAGGTTTTTTTAGTCAGCCAGATATTTTTGAAAAACAGGGCCCATGGTCAGGGGCAACTGTCTCTAGGTGGCCTTACTAGAGCAAGATATGACTGGACAACATGACCTCTAGAAATCCCTTCCAGCCCTACCTATTCAATAATTTGGATTCTGATAGTAAACTGGGCTACTTTAATTCAGTGGTAATAAAGTCCCCTCATATTGGTCAAAATATGTTGTAGAGAAATACCTCTGCATGAATTTAATTAGGCAAACTAATAGCTCAATTCTGAATTTCCCAGGATTTATTTAAAATAAACTGTCTGTAGGCCATAAAACTTTGGAGTAACCTCTTCTAAGATATAAATATTCCTTAGGTCTTCACAGATTAATGGATGCCCCAAAGAGTTAATCTTGTAATTCTACTTTGCAAATATAGCACAGAATATTTATTGAAGACTTCTATTTGCATCACTCATCAATTTTACCAGCTCTTTTTTTCCTAGGACAATTGTTACTGCTAAAAATCTTTAACTTCTAATTGACATATAAAAAGTACATATTTTCCTTAACCTTATCCTGAGCAGAGTTTCCTTTGATAGGTTCAGCATCTCTGATAATTTCAGTGTGACACAAGATTATAACAATTGCAATGCATTTCCCCATTTCTACATGCAGCTGTTTTTCTTGCTCCCAAATAGCTCTCTTGAATTAATCTCAGAAATAGGATGGATATTTAATTGAAGCAGTGTCCTTTCTTAATTGTAAAACTGTACCTTTTCTGTTGTGAGTGTAATATCATAAATTCCAAAACAAATAGAATAAAAATATATCTTACCTTGTATTTAATTTCTCCTTACTGCATAGTAATAAATCAACTACAATAGAACAAATTGCACCCTTCATATTCGTTACATTATAGAAAATGCACACTAATTCTTATATGAATCTTCCACTACAATATTAATGATAGGTTAAATATATTGGTACTCTCAAATGAGCAACCTATAAACTTATACTTTCCTAATCTAAGATGGGAAGTATTTTGTTTACAAGGTAGACTGCCAGGGCTTTATTGGGAATTGGTTAGAAGTCTGGAATATGAAATGTCTAATGATCTTTAGCTGTATAAAAGACTCCGTAGTATGGACAAGGATAATTATGTCCATATTGGAACATCAAGAAGTAACTTTTACATCCTCATCATCAAGAAAATCAATTATCATAGCAATATAGCTTCCTGAGATACTATCTAATTGTCTTCTGGGTTATTATAGACTGTATATCTTGAGAATTATTGCCTGAAGAGTACGTAAAGTGAAAACTTTCCTAGGGATGTTTTTTTCCATTGCTTATTCTCACATTACTAATCAAACTTAACCCAAGTAGTTTGAACTGTCACGGCAAAGGATACAACAGAGTCTATCTCATGTCCATTCATGAGAAAACAAAACAAAACAAAACAAAAGTATATTTTTTTGTAAGAAAAAGCTTAAAATATAAATTATAAATGCTTATATAATTTAATTTGTTATTAATTCAATGCATTATTGTTTCCTTGGCTTATACTCTACTGAATATTTTTTTCCTTTTGATGCAGTGTGTATCAATTAGATAGTTCTCTTGGTTCTCAGTTACTGTAACAAATTTGTCTAATGTCTACTCTACTTATGCATATATTTGCATGTGAAACCCAAAGTAGAAATACAACTTTAAAAAATCCAGACTCAAAAGTCTTGGTGTATAATTAAACATATATTAAATTTTTGAGAGATTTGCTATTATGGAGCAATAACATATTTTCTAACTATACTCAAAATACATTTTAGAAATCACACAATATAATTCCCCTAAAAAGTTGCTTTGCTATGACATGATTCAGTCAGTTCTCATTCAAGTCTGAACCTTTTATTTTCCCATCCTTCTGCTATCAGGAGTTTGTTCTGGAACACAGAACATGATAGATGAGTGTAGAGCCTTTCAAAAGCATAGTGACAGTGATGATCTACTAGCAAAGACAGTGAAGGAGCCCACAGTTTTTGTTGGCATGATAACTGTGAAGCTGCAGAGATGATATTTTTATTCCAAATATGAAAATAACCACATATTCCACATTGCTCCTTGGAATCACTCACCTAGATAGCCTCTGATCAGCCTGCAATGCAGGAGGCCTGGAGGTGCCTTTGCAAATGGATTCTCAGCCACCAGCTGATGAACTGGGTTGAACCCAGGGTGTAAAATCACCAATTGGCTACAGTGCCCCAGAGATGCAACTGGACTCTCTGGCTTCTGCCCTGATGAAGTTTTGGTGTCCACTATGCCAGAATATGGCATTACATTCAAAAGGAGGTTACAATCAAATACAAGGGAAAGACAAAAGTTTATGCAAGAGATGCGGGTTACCAGATCTATTTACAAACTATTACAATATTTAAATGCAAATTTAATTATGACAAGGATCAGGTTTGAAAGACTATTACTTTACAAGGAATGACATGCAACTCCAAGTAAATTCTAACAGCAGATTATAGCCCTTTGCATGTGAAATAATTTTGACTTTTCATTTAAAAGAATTAAAAAAAATCTAGTTCTCCCTTTGGCTGTGCATAAATATTAAGAGCATCTAGTGATGATTTTCGATAAAATATGAATTTAGATGCCCCCAGGAATTAGTTCTGTCTCTAATCAGTACTAATTTCATTTTCATAAACAAAAATGTTTTTAAATTTAATAACTGTTACATCATCTATTATACTAGAAGATTGACAGATAAAGGAAGCTGCGCATAGATAATTAATGTTAGGCTTGAAAAGGTTATGTTATATTAATGTTAGGTTATGAAACTTTTGACCTAAATAATATAAACACATGTTTAGACACCTATAAACTTAAATGTATTTATTGTTTACTAAACTTCATATTCAATATAAAAGTTATTTTTAAATAAATATATAATCTACCATATCCATTAAAAAGTCTGAGATGCAGTAATTATGTCCCAGCTGACACAAGTTAATTCAATAAAATAATCAGTTTTGCAAGTAACACTGGTATTACACAGGGCAAAAAGTGCACCTGAAAACCTATATGAATTGCTTCTTTTTCAGAGAGAAAACCCCATGATTCATCTAAAAACTAAAAATAAAAATGCATTTTTCATACTTGGTTTTGAATCATATCTCATTGGTTTGTAAGCTAATATGGTTTTTTTAACTGAAATGCAAGTATAATTTAAATATTTTGAAAAATGTGCTTTCTTTTACTAATTCATTGCTTATACAATGCTTTTTTGTAGACATGTAAAATAAAAAATACTGAAAAAAATGCTTTAATATTTGCACATAGCATAAGCGAATCTGTCAGCTCCATTTCATCGTGCAGTTATAAAATGTATAACTATTTAACGGGGTTAAAATACAGACATCTTTGAGGGCCGATGGTTATTATTTACACTGATTCATAGATTATAGTAGGAGCTTTTTTTGTTTGGCCAAGGAATGCAAGTCCACAAAAACTTTCATAACAGTCTGCATTCATTGGCAATGTTAGAACTAATATCATGCTTGGTATATGCTCATTAAGTTCATCACTTTGAGCAGCATCTTGACATGTACAGCCTCCGGAGGTGAACTAGATGAGGTTATTTGACCAAGACAGCAGTTTATACCAATGTCATTTTTCTGTAATGAAGAAGCAAGCCTCAAGCAGTTGAACAAGAGGAAGCACCAGGGACCAAACAGTTGAAGAAAATTAATTTTGTCTGCATCTCAGTCTTCAGTATGACAAAGTCAATGGAATGTTAAGAAGCTTAGTAACTAAGTCATTTGGTGATTCTCACATTAAAAAGTTGACCTATAAAGATATATGGGCCCATGCTGGTTTCAGTCACATAAATGTTATAATCTGACAGCTAAATCTGTTTGCTACGCTAAAGAGTGACTTGAGGAATTACAGAAGACTGTGTATTAAAGTATACAAAGCTATTCATAGTTGCGTACAGACCACTTCTCATCTATCACTGATGATCTCTCTTTGTATGACTGTATCTAATCATATACGACAAAACTGTTTAAAAGAATTATTTATTCATTAATAAATTCATTAATTATTTTATTAATTAATTTATTAATTATTACCCACTTGAATATGTCCTATATATCCTACCTGTGTCAACATTTATGTTTACTATTGCAAAACAGAATGACAGCAAAGAGTATCCTTCTATAGTTTTTGCTTTACTATAAAATGTATTGCAAAGGCAAATATGAAGCTGTACATAACATCTGCACTTTGCTTAAGTCTTTCGTAATTTAGTGAGCTGTAGCTAAACCAGAGTCTTCTAAGGGATGTAAATTACTTTAAAGTTACTCTGGTTCTTCCAGTATTTCCACCATCATAACACAAATTAAATAAATTTGAGTTAAATGTCATACAAACATCAAATTTAGAGATCACACATGCCTTTTTTGATCACTTAATACAGCAAGGTCTCAATGATCCCTCTGAGACTGAAGAAAAACATACACACAGAACAGCCATGCCTATGAAGTAACAGAATCTCTGTGCCACCAGGTGCTCATTTGCTGTTTTTTTTCAATTTCTTCTGATTTATATTTCTTTTACGTAAGATACTAAGATCCATAGGCTATTGTGATAGCATAGAAAAACCCCCAACCTGAAGCAGATCAACAGACTATATACTAAATAGCAACCTGATTTTTTTTCTTTCTCCTCAACAATCATTTATTTATTTGTTTACAGGAGTAAAAAACATGGTTGTGTCTACCCTCATCTTTTTCAGGTAGCTAACCTTGCAGAACATTAGAGGATTGTGTGTTCTTAGGATACGTGTTCACATAACGATAAATATCCTGGAAAGCACAGTTTCTAATAATAAATATATGCATGATATTTTTTATTATTTAGAATTTGATCATCAATATATAGATGCTTCCAAAGTTTTTTGCTTCATTTTGAGTTTATACATACATACATATATATAAATATATATATACACATAAACACACACACACAGAGGAAAAACAAGAGAGGGAAGAGAGAAGAAATAGCATTCCTGTCACAATGTATTGTGGACACATACATTGCTAAACATGAAAATGTCTGTGCTGGAATTGTAAGATATGCCATATAGAAATTTTCTTGAAATACACCAGTAAAAAGGGACATTGACCCATTTTATCTATGCAAAGGGCCACCTAAGGAGTTGTTTTTTTCCTTTCACTCATAATTTCCCATGATCTCCTCCTTGCATCGACACATGGCACTGAATTGCAGCATTTTCTTTGGTATTCAGTACAAAATCATGTTCTTCAGAAATGTTCCTTTCTCTGATATCTTTCCAGTTACATTAACACTTCTAGAAAGATCAGGAAATAGAGAGCTGTCAGAAAAAACAAAGATTAAAAAAAAAAATTGGAAATAACCACTAAAACCCAAAAAACTTTGTGAAAACTATTAACAAACACTTTCTGTTTTCTTTTGTGCCCAAGTTCTTCCTTTAATGATGTTCAATTATATAATTTACATTATTACTCCTTGCTCAAAGGCCCTTATGCTTTGAGGCACTTTCTCTCTGAAACCTATCTATTTGATTTAGTTTATACTGTTATAACTGCAAGAAAGTGACTCAGAAAATGTTAAATGAAAACCAGTATTACATTTTTTATTTAAATAACTTTTTTCCCTGGCTAATCAGAAGTATTTCATTCCAAAACATTCCTTTATGGTTTGAAATTCCACTGAAAGAAATGGACTGCACACATACTCTATCTTCTGAGTAATTTTTGTTTAATTTACTGAAAAAAAGAAAAAGTTTTACTATTTCCAGCCCTTAGAGTCAATAAATCCATATATTATTCCACCTCATTCATCTTGATGAAAAGTAAGAAATAGAAGGCAAATTCTTACTCAATGATCAAATCCTCCTTGAAAGGATTTGTCCCCCTAAGAAATCAAACAGTGTTACTATTTGATTACTATTCTACAGTATTTGTTCTGGGTATGTGGAGAATGTCATTTATTCACCCAATGTCAGCTTCTACCTCAAACAAAATGTGACATTATTGTATTTGATGACTATCATGATGATACAGGATTTGGATGGTATACATAGCAGACTTTATATTGCTTTAAATTTTTTAATGTGTTGACTGTGAGCAAATATTTGCCCAAGAATTTTATTATGCAGAAAGAAAATAAAAGGTTACTTGTGAAAGAAATTGGATTGCTTTGAGAAAATATTTTTTTCCTTTTTCTCTATCTCCTTACTGATCTTTGATAGCTCTTCCTCTTTTTTGGTTCTTGAAGTTCCATGAAAACAGTGTGTGCTAGAAACATGATATGTACAAAATACAACATTCAGGAATTAGTTTTTCCTCTGAGGCAGAGGTACGTTTTTGATTTTTCACTACTGAGACTATTGAAACAGTTTGAGTAGAGTAGAACAGCACCAAATATGCTTTTAAGCACATTTAACAAACAAGGGAGAACAGACTTCTTGGTTACTGGTGTTTGTTGCTTTTGCTTGTAAATAAAGTCAGCAAATGTAAGAACCTATTTCTCAGTCTTGCAAAAATAGAGCCATGCTGCTACAATGTGCTGGTCAAACCCAATTACAGCTACCCCTTGAGATTTTTGAAAACCCATTGGATTAGTGAGCGCCTTAATAAGCTGCCTAACTTGTAATCCTCTATTTATCCATAGTAACTGATGGGAAGAAGGAGATAACAATTTTTTTAGAAAGTTCTATGAAGCTGGAATTCTGTCTTATATCAAATTAGGACATAGAAGTTACTAAGAACATTCAAAAATGGGGCTTTGTGCCAGTTGTATGAGTTTTGTTATTTTGCTAGGTTGCCATCCCCTCAGTAGGAACTAAGAGTGGCTAACATTACAGCTTAGAAAGGTTATTGCAGCAGAAATTTGCACTTACATAAGGAATTACACAATGGTACTCAGTGGGGAATATTAGTGTGTTTTTTTATTTTTTTTTTGCCATTTCAAAGAATTTTTCTACTATTTTCACATAACTTTACACAGAAAGATAGGAGTAAGTACAAGCTTCCAAAACTTCCTGGGTGATGAGAACTTTGGGAAAAAAGTTCAAAATTATTACACTTTTATCTTTAGTCTTCTAAAGTAAAAAAAATGTTTTGAAAGTCTTAGTAAAGACTAACTGCTTGCTGGACAGAATTATCAAAAGTCTTGTTCATGGGCTGTTGTAAATAGTTACTTCATTCATATCCTGAGTACTGAGACCAGTTTTGTATTCCTAGTATGAGATATTTCATCACATAGTGTGCATCTAGTTTATTGGTGGTATTCATGGTACATGTTTTTTGGTGTGGACTCTTTTATTCAGTCCTATTTAGACAAAATATGTTCTTTACATAGATTTTTTGGTGGGATTTTGTTTTGTTTTGGATTTGCTTTCAGATACTGCCTGTAGCAAGTTACAAAAATCTGTGACATATATGAAGACAGAGGTAACATATTCTGTAAATAACCTATATAAAATATATAGCTTATGGACTAACATTAAATGTGTTGTCCAACATTTAACATTACCATGCATATTTATGTCTGGAAAGTTGTTTCAACTATTCATCTGATTTCAGCATAAAGCTCATGTAATTTGCAATAAAACAAGTTAATAAGTTTTAGTAAATTCTGTATGTTTGAAATATGCTTACCTGGACACAAAACTTTTGTCTGTATGTGCCACAGAAAATGAATGCATTGGCCTTTAAAACTGTATTGCCAGCAATCTTAGGGTCTAGATACAAGAAAAAATATGTGAAGAGTTTTAGTCTGTGTTCTTCATATTTTTAGTCCATGATCTGTAGTCAAGATCAGTTTTCTAGACCAGTCTCTAATGTTTTGTCTGGTTGAAAATATATCACATGAGGGTGCAGTTATCTCTTCTACTCTGTACAGTAATGAAATCATTTGACATGGTATTTCCTTTATGAACCATTGTCCATTTGCTCCACTGAGGCTGTTACAGGTTTGAAGCTTCTCAAAAATTAGAAGATGCTTTCAGGTTATGCTATAAAAAAATAAATTCATGCATATCTATCAACATACCCATATTTTGTTGCTGCTGTTCTTTCTTTCATTTCTTTGTTTCCTTCCCCAAATATATTCGCATTGACCTACTCATGAAGTGACACTTCCTGAGAGAGTAGTGGCCAATTTTTTAAGGGGCTGAAGGAGTACTGTAGCATGAAACACAACCAACTCTCCCTTTCTGTGCATGAGCAGATTAGATATATTATTTTGTTGTTGCTTTTGAAGATATCAAAAGTGCTCCAAGTGCATGGACTAATAGCTTACCTCTTTGTTTTCCTTTTCTTTAACACATTGAGAAAAATCTGAGTCTATCCAAATGAAAGCTTCATCTACCCAAGTATTCTATTTGCATAATATCAATGAGCATTTTAAATTAACTTGGGTTTTTTCTTTCTTACATTTATATGCAGGTTTTGCATTCTGGAAAAATACTTTATTGTTTAGCATTCTGTTTGACTAGGAATTTGGGGGCTATGCTGCCGTCAGTTTCCTGTGGTTTTCCCTGAAAGGTTTTTCTGCTATTTCCAATTTTAGGTAGGGAAACTATATCCATATTGTCCTAGATATATTATGAGTATTCTGTAGCTAATTCTCTAAATGAAATTCTAAATTTCTACCTTAGTTTTTGTTGACCAAACCTTATCATCAACATATAAAATTTTATTTGTATTTCAGATATATAATATTTCCTTTAGAAAAAGGAAACACAGTCTAATGCTATGGAATTAGAACTCTTGCTTTAAATCTCTTCCTTTTCTAATCAATCTGGGGGTTTTATGCCACTTTTCCTCACCCTTGCATCACTACTTTGTCACTGTCAAAAGCTGCTTTTTACTTGGCACTGGTGAGACTTTGGCTTGGACTACTGTGTATCATTTTCTTCGGAAGAAACTAAAAACAACCAACCAACCAACCAACCAACCAACAGACAAACAGTGGCAGGGATCCAGAACAGAACAAATCAGAAAGCTAAGAGTTTCAGAAAGCATTATGTTGTATATTCAGCTGAAAGAGGTAATTGTTCATACAAAAGGTCCTGAAGAAAGGTATAATGACACAAAAAGGTCAACACACACACACAAAAAGGACAATAGTCTTCTATTTCTACTGAAGAAATGATTAAATGGATAAGCAAAAAATACATTATAAAAGGTGAATTTGTCACGAAGAAGGCCTTCACTGGAAAACTAAAGTAGACTTTTTGTATATAAATATATATATTTGTTTTAAACATGTTAAATTGAAAAAATAGTGAAAAAGATTATTCTGGAAGGTACTGAAAAACATCTGGAGGACAACAGTCATTGGCCACAGTCAATGTGGCTTCATGATAGGAAAGTCCTGTTTGTCAAGCCGTATTTCCTTCAACAACACAGTAACTCACCTAGGAAAGCTGGTAGGTGTAATCTTTTTGGACTTCTGCAATGATTTTTATATGGTCTCATGCAGCGTCCTTCTGGACAAAATATCCAGCACAAAACTGGATAACAGTGTTACATGGTGGGTGAGGAACTGGCTCACAGGTCGAGCACAAATGGTTACAGTGAAAGGGTTGGCATCTGTCACTAGTGGGACTCTGCAGGGATCCATCTCAGGCCCAGTTCTCTTCTGCATCTTCACTAACACCTTGGACATGGGAGTCAAAGGAATATTAAGTTTCCACAGCACTGTGGAAAGGGACCAGAGGGTCCTGGTCGATGGCAAGTTGTGCATGGGTCAGCAGTGCCCTGGCAGCCAGGAGGGCCAGGCGTGTCCTGGGGGCATCAGGAACAGCATCACCAGCCAGGCAAGGGAGGTGAAATATGGGAGATAGGTATCTTTCTGTTTCAGGACATGTTATTTTGCGATCTTATAACCCATTAGAAGTAACCAAGATGGTAAACTCAAAGACTTTTACATACGTATATTTAGTACTCTGCTGAGGATATTTTGTATACAACTGATTGCAGTTTTGCACTGCAGGGTCAAAGAAACAGGAAAAAAATCTGTCAGTTTTTAGGGTAGTAGAAAATAGGAAGTGTTATAGAATTACTGGACCATATACAAAAGGAATTGCAGGTTAATATAAGAAGAAGAAATCAAACAAAACTGGTTGACCCAGTATGATACCTTGAAAGACACTATTTAATTTATTTACTTTAAATTGTTGTTTTTTTTTTTTAACTTTGAGTGACTTTTTTTGGAGGATTAGAAGTGAATAAATCCATAATTTAGCATTTAGTAAATGCTATAGAGTTATCCTGAGACTTACAGACATTATATCAATCCATTTGACAAGTACTTGCAGTTTCCACTTCAGTGCACAAAAATGATAAAGAGCAAATCCACAAAGCTGTTTCCTGATATTTTGTTAAACAAAAAAGCTACCAACAAAACATAAAAAATCTCTGCAAGCCTGATTGCTACTGCCAGGTCTTGCTAGTAATTGTATTATTTGTGAGTACTACATATATATGCATGAGCTACACACATATTTAATAAAATCACCTTTAGACATACTTTTAGATAGAATCAGTACATAAACCTATGTACACTCTTTAAATGAAATATAATTTCTAAATAAAAATGCCTTTTTTTTTTTTTTTTGGTAAAATCAAATAGAAAGTCATGAAAGTAAGGGCTATAACTAGCTTTAGAGTTCCTTTGAAAATTTCTCCCTTTAATCTTCTTAAATAACTATTCACTGTCATGCTTTTGTTTTGTATCTGCTTATTAGTTGGACTGACTTGTGAAGTGCTTTGAGATAAGTTTGTGCAGTGTATTATACAAAAGAGTATGAAGAATCATGTTGTTCCTTAATAGAGGCAGATAGGCTGTAGAAAATTGGCAAATTGCTGAAATTTCCCCAGGCACATGGTTTGCAGTAAAATGTTCTATGATTCTGTAAACATCAATCACAGACATAAGAAGCCAGGGGTTTCCCCCTTGTAACCCAGATTTTTCTAATTCTAAAGCTGTCTTCCAAGAGTAAACACAAAATTATGTATTACCTTCAAATTTTCCACATTTTTGGTTTTGGTATAGCTCCATTTTTTTTTAAGGGGAAAAAAAAAAAAAAAAAAAAAAAAAAAAAGTTCCTGCACTAGAGCATAGCCTTTACTGTGTACTTGATAAAAAATTAAGGGTTCTAAAGTTCAGCTGAAGTGAATCAATCAGATAAATATTAGGGGAGAACAATAGTAAACCTAGGAATAATATATTACTTGTATCCATATAGGTTTTAATGACAATTTTTAAATTTATGCTTAAAATTAAATTGAATTGATTCTTTCAGATTGGTATCATATAGGTTTCTTTGTATCCTTCAGATATAATTTGAACCTGCAGATAAGCCCTTGTTTTGTTTTAAGCTTTTTTTTTTCTGGTACCTGTGCTGATCTCAAAAGAAATGACAGGGCTTTAGTTTTCAACCAGACTGAAGAAAACCTATCTGTAGCTGATGTTTTCATCCAGAACACAAGGCCCAGAGATTTCATTCTGCATAGGATGCACCTGAAGCTTTGAGATTAGATCATGCAGAGAGTAGGATGTGCTCAAAATCAGTCTTCACCTCATTGCATTTACGGTAGTGGAAGCAGAGGCTTCTACAATGCAATTACTTCACCCTATATTTAGATCTCTTCATGCTGGAGTTGTCTTATTTGGAGGAATTCAGTGGTTACGATTTACTATTCTCTCCTTCCACAAATATGTGTATATAATATATACAGTTTTTCGAGGTGGATTTAAATTTACCCATGTGCACTGTTTACCTGTTTTGGCCCAGATAAGCTGTTTCTTCCAGACGACCTTCCACTTGTGCCTTTTATCTTCCAAGGAGGGACAACTTTTCTGCCGCAATGACTTTCCTCCCTGAGCAAATATAGCTGGTCACTGTCCCAGGCACGACGTTGGTTGCTGGGCTGGGTCTGCTTCCCTGGCCGGTGATCCACCCACTTGCACAGTCAGGTAGCACAATAAAGGAGAGCAACCCTTTGTTAGTAATTGCTCTTCATGTGGTGGAGTATCCAGGCAGGCTCACAAATAATGAGATTTATACAGACTCTTTGTGCTAATTTGAATTTCCAAATAGAAGCACGGTATACATCAAAATATCTTTTAAATAATAGCAAAGCTGCTTTCTAATTAGAAATATATCTGTATTACTGTTGTTTCTATCTCTCAAGTACTTGATTTATTCTCTGAGACTATTCTTATTTCTCCAAGATGTCCTTTTATTTTTCTGTATTTTGCCACCTAAAGACATCTTCCTTCTCACTTCATGCCTTTAGCACTTGCATAGTTGAAAATCCAGTGTTGTAAATGTGAAATTATGCCACCAGGACAGAAGTAAAGGACAAGATTCATGCAATATAATGAAATGAAAGCATATTTCCTGTGTAAAACATGAAAGAAAAGAGTTTTATCCATTTATGTATTTATGAATAAATGTGTGTTTCTGCTATATATAATTAATACATATTTCTGCATTCATGTATATAGTTATTTTTTTTCTAAATATTTTTTCTGCAGTTTGATGATAAGACATTTTTAATCATTCATTTTCTTAAATTTTGATATTTCAGAAAAAATTATTTTAGACCAAATTTTTTTTTCTGGAATATTCATTAATTTTCTTCTTCTGAAGAAAGACAAGGTTTAAAAAAAGGTGATTATAAACCTTTACTCCTTTAGATTAATATAAGTTAGTCAGTGGATACTACAGAGCTGAGAGACAAAACAGCTGCTACAACTGGGAGGAACACAGAGAGTATGGAGGCAAACAGATCCTTAAATAAGGCAAGATGGAATTTAAAATAGGACCTGTCTGAACTTTCAGTGGCACTGCTTGAAGCTGTGATGTAGTTCAGCTGTGATGGGAATGTGTGTGAGCACAGAGCATCTTGCAAGACAAATTATTTTCTTTAGTGCTGAGAACAACAAGCTCTGGTCCAGTGAATCATGTGCATGTGTTTAATCTATCAGCTCCTTTAAAAGCGAGTAAAAATTTATCTTTCTCTCTCTCTCTTTTTTTTTTCTTTTTTTTTTTTTTTTTTTTTTTGGCTTTGGCTTTGGCTTTGGCTTTGGCTTTGGCTTTGGCTTTATTTTCATCCGATTACCTCATTTTACTTCAAACAGTTTATGGAATATGAAAATGTGTCATTCTAGAAAATAGGACTTATGGTATACTGTACTATAATTAGTATTTCCCAGACACCATGCAAGTCCGTAGAGCTTTAACTAAACAAAAGCAATATGAGAAAGCTCTGCAGAGGTGGAGTTATAATTTACACAGATGTGTGCATGTCTAGTGTGCACACAAAGGCATGGGGAGAGGATACCTTCTGCCAAACAGGAGGTTGTTTTAGTCAGTGGTTCCTTCTTTTCCAGGTGCTCTTCTTTGCAAACTTGAAGAGTTTGACCTCTCAAGACTTTAAGTAAGAGTATTTTCTGTAAATATACAAGGAGTAAATATAATAGAAGCCAATTAACTGTATAGAAGCATTTAACTGAACAGTATTTTTTGAGTTTAAGTAACTATAAGAAATGGAGAGACTTATGAAATTCTTGATTACATATTACATATTACATATACAGTTAAAATTTCTCAACCAGATGTTTAGCCCCAGTGTTTTCATATTACACAAAAATATCATTTTCCTTTTTGATAATGTCATTAGAATTTATTTGAAAAAATATTCTAGCCCAAGTGAAATTGTTCATTCACCTCATACTCTGAAGGGATATCTATGACAAAATATGAGCAGAAATGATAATTCATATGAGACATGGAAAACTTTATTTATGCAGGGAAAAAGAATCCTTCAAGATGTTCCTCTTTAAGGGTTTAGTTACAGACCCCTGGCTCCAGCCCTAGAAAAATGAAGCAGAATAAAGGAAATGCTTTTCTGTAATAATAAGAAAAAAAAAATGGTTACAATTCAGTGAAAGGTTTTTTCCTAGTTTAAAAGAAAATCAATCACAGAAATATAGGTGTCAGCATATTGTGTAACTTAAGATATCATGTACTGAATGATATAGCTACACTTAGGGTATAGCTTTCAGTGAACACTGTTTTAACTGTAATAAGTATTTCTCTGGATGTGTGTCTGCATGTACAAAGGAGAGAAGCAAGGCTAGACAGATGTAGAGAGTAAAATGTTCTTCCATTGGAAACCTGTGAATGAGTAGAGACTAAATAATGCAACTAACTAATTTATCATTTAGATTCATAGTATTTAAGCTTTTCTTTCAATACATAGATTGTACATTATGGGTCTCCCAGAGAAACTACAGGAGCTTCATGATGTGCATGACTCAGATACCATTTTCTGAGTTTTCTGTGATCGATTTACTTAGCTGTATAATGGAGACAGCAACTGGCACTTTCAATGAAATAAAAATCATGGAAATTTGAGTAGCTTTACCTCAGATGCCCACCAAATAAGGCTGAACAGGTTACTGATGATTCACCCAGACAGATAGTAATGTTTTTTTCAGTGTGTGGAAGGGAAGTAGTGCATTAATAGGATACCAAAAATGCTTAAGGTGCATAAAATATACAAGTGTTTGGGCCAATTTAATTGAAATAATGATATTATTTGATGAAAGAATTTTTAAATCAAGTTGTAAAACAACATATCTCTTTTAAAATTATGAAGCAGACCTTTTTACTCAAAAAGTCCAGGTGTTTGCTTCAGTGTTCATATTTTATTTTTTTCCCCCTGATTTATTCCTTAAATCAAACATTTTCATCTCTGGTGATTTTTATTTGGACAGGAAAATAATTTTTATTCTTGAACTGTGTTCTACTAATTCTGCACCTAAATTGAGATCCCACTTCTAAATCTCTTGCTCTGTTTTATTATTATAAATTACTATTTCCTCGAATGTAACCAGCTCTGTAGCTATTATTTTAAAAATATAGGTCTGCCGTTCTTGAACATATTTTCTCACTTTTGGATATTTTCAGTCTTATTTGATGGGTCAGTCTCTTTGTCACACAAAACACATGGTACTGGTATTTTATAGATGTCCATGTAATATATATAGACTACAGCATGCTGAAGTGTTCAGTTTTAATAAAGCAGAGGATTAGTGAATTTCTCTACAGACATTACTTCTTTTTAATTGGGTCCAGAGTGAGAAATGTTAAATGTTTGACATGCATAATTTTATATTTTCCAATTTAAGAAGATAAATGTCAGCAGGTTATATCAATAAAGGTCTTTACAATGGAGTTCTAGGTGTAAGTCAGTGACAATTGTTGTGTTGCCTTACTAGTGACCTCATAGCCTGTTTTAGGATGTCTCTTTTTAAAGAGACAGAAGTGTCTTTTCTCTTTTTTATTATTTCTTTTTCCCTGGGGTCATTTTATGGTAAATAGAAGTTCAAGTGTCTAGCTGTTCAGTCTTTTCTTGTCAAGCAGTGTTCTTTCAGATACTTTAATGCTTTCTGCTAAAAGAGTGAGAGAGTGTGAAGGAGTAAAAGAAAATACAAGAGCTTAGTTAGGATTTCCCTCAGTTTCTACTATCTGATAAATTATGTCTCAAATGTAGTGCCTAGACCAGCACTATTCATTTGCATTGTGCTTATTTATTTCTTCGACCACCCTAAAGGATGGGTGCTGTGTTTTGTGATGCTTTATTAATGGGGCTATTACAGACACTGTGTTAAGCTGAGCTCAAGAAACTCTTTCATCTGATTGATTGTGCTGGTGATACAGAGCCAATGTGCTCTTGTGACAGCAAAATACTAAATAAGCTTCTGCAATACCTTTCATGCAAGCTCATGCTCCCTCTAACTTGTGAAGAAATGCCATGGATAAAATCATTCTGCCAGTTTGAGCTAGGGTTAATTAGAGTTAAGAAAAAGAAAGAGAAAAAAGAAAAGAAAGAAAATGAAGTTCAGATTTTTGTTTCCCTAATTTCCAAGTTTATTGAACCAGCAATGAATGCTGTCTTTGAATGAATTTCCAACTAGCATGGAAGTGAGACACAAATTAAAAGTAGATGTGCAATACTGCTTTGTAGTGTGGAACATAGAACTGTTTGCCTGTGAATAGGAAAATCTGAGGTCACTGAGTCATATAAACATGTTTCAGGGTGTGCTGGAAGCTATTGCAATTATAAAATGTAATAAATGTTTGACAATAGGTATTGAACTAACACCCCAAAGACTATCAGATTAAACTGAGGCTGTTTAGTGTGGCTTAAAATGCTTTGAACAGCTTTTTATGCTAGTATGAACACAGAGAGCATAATAAAATAAAGCTTTTCAGTAGTATAACCCAGAGGTCAAAAAAGTATAGAATGAAGTTATCAGCATCAGTCCACAGAATCCATGACTGGCTTGTACTTGGTGACTTTAGGCCTGAAGTTCCAGCAGTGAACAGTAAGCAGTATGTTGGGTGGCCTTGGAAAAAGGTAGAAAGGACTGCAGAAGCAAATTTAAACAACAGTTCTACCAGGTTTTTGGGGTTTTTTTAGCCCAGAAAGCCTAGGCTTAAATTTCCAGAATAACAAGCTACTGGAAATGACTATGAAATCATTCTGAAATTAATTAAGTTCTGTTTCTATGATATCTTTCTATCCATCCATCCATTCATCCATCCATCCATCCATCCATCCATCCTTCTCTATTTCTACCTCTTTATATATATCTATCTGAACTATTGAAGAGGTTATTTAAAACACACCTTAAATATTAAGATCTTAATATTCAAGAAGAAATCTGTAATACCAACAGACCTACATTAAACTTTTAATTGCTCCTCTGATTACCAATCACAAATTGAAGTGGAGAGAAGACCTTGTGTTAAAACTAGTTAGTATCACAGATGATGGTCTTCCAGATGGTTATTGTCAGCTATGAACTGGAAAAAACTTATTTGCAGTTAAATTTTGTTTCAGATATACTTCATACTACTGCTGTAATGCATTAATTGGGTTTATATTTATAATGTTCTTTTCTATCTGTCCCTGCCCAGCAGTGCCCACCTCCCTCACTGAGATGTAACCTAATCCTGTTTCCCCCTGCTGAACACTGATTGGGCGATGCCTCTGGGTCTCGCCTATGGGCCCTGCCCCCTGGGGGGAAAAGCCATGGTGGGGGAGAGGCCAGCACTCTCTGGCATCGGCTCTCCATTGGGAAGGGTCTCAAAAACTGAGCAGAGCATAAGAATAAAAGCAGAAATTTCCCACCCGAAGTCAGAGAGTCAAGGCTCTTCTTTTACCTTCGGCAGCTGTCTAGTCTCGTGGGGAAGGCTACAACTGGTACCCGAACTGGGGCTTGAAGCCACAAAAGGTTCCCAAAAAGCTGGAAGAACCACTCAGAGAGCACGTGACTGAGGAAACCCACGCAGAGACAGACCCATCAGGCTTGGCGTTCACTGTGGAGTCTCCAGATACAGGACTCTACAGGCCAGGGCTTCAGTTTTCTTCCTTGGACTCAAAAATCCCATAGGAGTGCTGCAAAGAAGCCCACGACTGGCAAGCTGCCTGGGGACAGCCACATGCTCATGGAAAGATGACCCAAGGATCAGAGACTAAAAGCTCTTTATGCACCAAAGAGGGGTCTCTAGGTAAAAGGAGTGATTGGGAAAGAAAGGAAATAAAAGCTGGAATTCTGGTGAGTATTACTTTCAGTTTTCTAAGGGAAAATCCCTTTCAGAGGTGGAATTCCTCAGGGAAAAGGGTTTTTTCTCTATCAGGGAAGGTTTTGCTTTCAGAGTGAACATGTTGGGGACTTACCCCAACATTGAGGTGGTTTCAGGGTCCTTGCTCCCCTGCACAGCTCCGAGCCGAGCCGAAGGAAGGGACGGAGTTCTCAGGTTTAGATTTTTCAAGGTTGCATACTTCGTTTATTGTTTCTTATCTTACAATTTTCTCGGAGTCCGACAAGATGTTCGCAGCTGCATGGATTCCTCACGTCTCCCCCCGAGCTGGGCTGTCCTTATCTTTTATACTAATTACTACGTATTTCTTATTTACTATTTCTTACCAATGTCTATCACTATTACTAAAAAGGTCATCTTTACTTTGACCCAATCCTCACTAACTACTTTGTGCCACATCAATGCAGCAATGGAGTGAGGGAAGAAGAAGGAGAAGGAGAAGGAGACAACGCCCCAGATTCTCCATCTTGTCCCCATTCACTTCAATGCTAGGAACCTAAAACTATTGTTTTCTCATCCTGTGATAAGCTAAACTACCATTTCTCACATTCTTGTGGCATGTAAACCTTCTCTCAGTGTAGGAAGTTTTTCCCATGGACTGAAATCAAAGCCAGTGTCTCTCTGAGCTCTGGGCTGGGGTCCCAGACCCCCCTGCCCAGGTCCCTGACCCTCCAGGGCAACCAAAGGAATGCCCTGGACTCCAACATGAACATTCAAAGTGCTTTTCGGCAGCCTTGGTGGGGGTGGAACCCCTTTTGGTTTTTTTCTCTCCAGCAAGTTTTTTTCTTTTCAGTTTCTCAATCACAATAGGGAGGACACAGAAAATCAAAATCAGAGCCAAAAATGGGTGCAAGATTGTCTGTTCCTCACAAAAGAGTCTATTATTACATTTTATATACCTTGAATAATGACAAGACCCATTATTCAAAGAAACAGCTGAAAAAATTGACCCTCTGGTTATTTTCTCAGTTTCCACACTTGTCATTAGAGCAAATAAGCTCCCCAGAATTCTGGGAGGCTATAAAAAAAAAAAAAAAAGTTGAATCTGGCCCCTCAAAACATTAAAGAAGATGCAAATTTTGCCTTTTATTAAACTTAAAAATTAAGTTTGCATTGCAAAAGCAAAATAAAAAGGAAAAAAGGCCAGTTCTTTGTGAATTTTCCCCAGCTTGTACCTTTGCAGGCAGTCCGAGTGCACAAACCTCCCATCTCGGGAGTCCCCGGGTGGGGGGGTCACAAGATGGAGGGGATTCCTTTGTCCAAAATGGCCGAAGCCATGTGCTCCAGAGCCATGAGGAGCCCTTTGTCCCTTCGGTGCTGCCCCCAGCACCGCCCTCTTCTCTGACTCTGTCCCCTACCCTCAAACCTCTCCCCTGCGACTCCTCCCCGTGTGACTCAAGCCTCCAGCCCCTCCCTGCCCCTGGTTCCCACGGTTTCCCCACCCACAGTCCCAGTTCCCACGCCCCGGAGAGGGGGGGAGCCGGGAACCCGGAAGCAGGGAGCGATCCCGACTTTTCTGCCATTCAATTAGCAACCCAGCCTGATAAGTCTTTCCAACCTTATAGTAAAACAAAGCAGCTTCCATCAGAACTTTTAGTAATATTTGTGGAATGTTTGACACGAGATATCAAGTTACAGGCTAAGAATAAGGGAACCCAGGAACATGTCCTGGAGGAGATGGCTCTGGCCGATGGAGACGAACAGTGCAAGGCAGCTATCCTCAGCCTGTCCACAGAACCAGCTCCAGCTTTACATGACATGCTCCAGGTGTGTGCCAGGAAGATTCCCTTCACAAAAGCTCATCAAAACCACAATTCCAGAGTCAAGCCACCACAAAAAGCTGCTGGAAACACCGTGCTTCCTGTACATGTACCACAGCCACCGCCCAAGAGGAGAACAACGTGTCTCCTGTGCGATCAGGCTGCAGATTGGGCATCTCAGTGCCCTTTAAAGATGCCATTTCTAGACTTTCAGGGTAATGGGGGTGGGAGGTCTCAAAGGGCTAAAGGGAATTTTTCAAAGAAACTAGAAAATGTAAATGTTAAACTAAATAATCCTGCTTTAACCAGTTCTGCCTTTCAGCAAAAGACACCAGAAAGGATAGTAAAGGATCCAGCGACCAGAGAAACAAAAAGTCCTCATGATCAGGTCACCTGGGGTCGTGGGTACACCTATGTGTCCACTCCCCCAGATCTCAAGTGGGTGCCAGCTGAGTGGGTGAAACCTTTCATCCCCCAAACTGCAAAACCCCCTGCAGAGGGCCCACAAGTGGCCAGTGCTGCCTGGAGGAGGAGAAAGCGCTGAACCTTCTCCTTCTAATTATCATTATTCCTTGACAGTGTCTCTCTAAACAGTTTGCATTAAAGGTCATTTTTCTTTTGCAACTTTAAAGGTACTCAAGGTCCAAACTCTGAGCATCTCCCATGAACTGAGCCTTCCTCCTTCTTAATTTAATAAGAAAAGGGGAAATGTTGTAATGCATTAATTGGGTTTATATTTGTAATGTTCTTTTCTATCTGTCCCTGTCCAGCTGTGCCCACCCCCCTCACTGAGATGTAACCTAATCCTGTTTCCTCCTACTGAACACTGATTGGGCGATGCCTCTGGGTCTTGCCTATGGGCCCTGCCCCCTGGGGGAAAAAGCCATGGTGGGGGAGGGGCCAGGACTCTCTGGCATCGGCTCTCCATTGGGTAGGTTCTCAAAAGCTGAGCAGGACATAAGAATAAAAGCAGAAATTTCCCACCCGAAGTCAGAGAGTCAAGGCTCTTCTTTTACCTTCGGCGGCCGTCTAGTCTCGTGGAGAAGGCTACATACTACCTGCTACTTTAATGTTGTTTCGGAGGTTTTGAGCTGATGTAGCTGATATAACTTTGTAAGCTTTCAGTTTGTCTTCAGGAAGTTTGATTTGGAGAAAACAGTAGATGTCACAGTGCTCCAAGGCTTATATTTGTGTATATTATTTAATTTCCCATGGAAAATGTGAAGATTTTAAACTGGAGGAAATAGTCTGATTAATGAAGTCTGAACCTCAGAAGTTTTGAAAGTTCCTGTGTACTACCACTGAAGCTGGTAATTGGACTCTTGCTGAAACAAATTTGAGCTCGGATTTTTGGTTCAGATGTGCATTCATGTGCTTGACTATGTATTCCAAGTGTACTAAAAACTTTGAAACATCTTTTGTTTGAAAATAGAATGGAAATATTAAACTTTCCTCTAGAATTTCCTTTACAGCTTATTTTCAGAAAAAGGCCCAACTGCAGCCGCTTTTAGATTTAATATCTCCTGTCAGTTCATTAGGGCATAGTTGTTGTCTTTTCTCACTGACAAACGTTCAGGGGAATAATGACCCTTTTATTATTGTTACCCATATTCTCCTGAACAACTCTTCTATAAATCTACCCACAGTTTTAAGACTCCCCAAGATTTAACATTAAAATTTATAGAGGTGGTGTATTTTTTTTTTTATTTTATTTTCATTTTAGTCCATGCTAGAGATGAGAACTTGGTTGTCCTAGAAGACAATTAAAAAATTGAAAGCAAGGACTTCCTTACCTAGGTTTTTCTTCTTGTTTTAATTTCAGTGTGTTTTATGTATTGTTCTATTCATTAATTTTTGCTGAAACTTTGATTCTGTAAATTCAAGCCTAACTGTTGATATTAGCACACAGTATTCTTTTTTTCACAGAGGGTAAAATATGACCTCAAATGCAACTCAGAAGATAAATTATTTGTAGCATGGGAATTTGCATTTGACCGTTCATTTTACAGTGATTTGCCTCTCAAGCATTGGTAAGTGTATCGGCAAGTTCCAGTTATATGATTTATCATATATTCAGAGTTAAAGTGTAGCTCTGATATTGTGTGGCTGCCTCAGGAAAAATGCAAGTGTCACATAATTTTCTGTTTGTGTTTGTGAAAGGAAAATTTTATTTTTTTCTGAAGTAGCACTGTGAAGTTTGCAAAGGATTTTGTCAACCCAAAATACAGTTTTAAAACCCCTCACTATAATAAAAGAAAATATTTATTAACCTTATCATCTCCTCATTAGCATCACTGATGTGAAATGGGAGCATTACTAAAATGTCTCATTTGCATTTTGCATATCAAACAAAAGCAGATTACTTTGTTTAAATTACAACTAATATCATTGTAGTGGTTTTATATATTAGAAATTGATTACCTTGTTTGTTCTTCTGTAATGGTCTTATTGTATTTGATTTTTATGCTTAATTTTTTTCTTATCTAAATAATGAATGTACAACAGTGAGATTATTAATATTTTATACACATTTTTTGTTTCCACCTAATATTTCAAATGAAACACATGAACTAGTCTGACAAGAAATAAAGGAATTTTGACTCCAAGCATTGTTTGTCTGTGAATAAAATAAACCTGAGATTGTGACAGCTTGGGTTGGCTACAAAGAGAAAAAAAAAAAAAAATAGTATCCTATATATTTTCAAAAAACAGTAAACCTGTAGGCTGTGTTTATAGAAAGGAACAATTCAGAGTGATGAGCAGGGTACATGATATTTGCAAAGAAACTATGAATGGGAATAAAAGTAGAAAATAAAGGAGAATCATAGTACAAACTACAGAACCAGAACTGTGAAGTACACTGCTCTTCATTATGGGAAGGCTGTTTGGTCAGTTTTAGAGGTCTTTTCTTGAGTTGTGATATTTTCTTTTGGGTTGGTCTGTTTATTTTTTTCAAGTTAACTTGGATCATCAGAAGATTTTTTTCTGTTCTGATATCTAGTTTTTTTTATTTTTTAATCTATGATGTATACAGTTACAATTTTTTATGTGTGTTAAGGTCAATTCTACCTCTGCTGCTTCCTGTGAAGTGTCTTTCTCTGAGAACAACATTGATCTGAATGACATGAGCAAGGATTTCACCCTTTTCAGAGAGTTATCAATCTTTATTCTTCTGTAGCAGCCTAGTAAGATTTATGAATATTCTGTAGTGTTTATAAGATATTCATATGACTATCTTTACTGTGTATCAGCTCAAATACACTGTAACTCATAAATAAACCCTTCTAGTCATTTAACCATTTCCCCCAATTTCTTGACAAGCTTCTGCTGTTGAGGTGCATTGTATTGCAAATGTTTGGAATTATAACTATACAGAAAGGGATGTTTATCTCCATTTCAATAATTTAAAGAAACCATGTATTTCACTATCAGTATTTTTATATAGTAGGTCAAAATATGTTGGTTTTGTTTGTACTGTATAACCTTCCAAGATCCTATTTCTTTTTCTTGCCAAAATGGTTCATGTTTTCTACAATTTAACCTCTTTCAAGGTATTCCCTTCTGTTAAGTGTAAAAACCCATTTAGAATTCATAAATATATTAGATTTTTAGGATGGATTTCTTTGTTTCTTTCCTTTCTTATGATGCTTTGTTGATGTTCCTCTGATATCTGCAGTTTTTTCAACATGTAGTTCCTCTTAAGGCTTCCATTAATTTATTTATAACTTTGTATATGTTTTTCCAGTTTCATAGGAATCTGAAAAAAACCCAGCTGATATTCATGATGATCCTTTCATTTAACTGGATTATATCTAAAAGTAGACTCTTCATTACATAAACCCAAGCCTACTATTATCATTTATACACCTTTCTTTACACAGATAAGCAAAAAGGCATTGGTCCTTTAATTGGCTTTAGTGACACTTCATGTACAAACCAATTATTTTCATGGTAATGTGTCTCATTTATTAAAATCAAAGGAACTTCAAAAGCAATTTGAAGTTGGAAGGTTCTGTCAAGGGATGTATTGGGTTATCTATTGTGTAACATTTTCACATCAACACAAAAAGCCACGCGTGGAAGAGGTAATGCAACTAGTGGGCTCTACACAGAAGGAAAAAAGTATTCTGTACCTAGAGAAGTACAGAAGAAAGAACTATATGACCCTAAAGTTTGGATTTACTCCCGGATTTCCTTGTGGTTTTGAACAAAGGAAACTATAAAATGTTTTCTCAAAGCTGAAGTTACAGTAGAAGTGCTTGATCTAATCAATTTCTTTTTAAATTCTGAAAATAAACATTACCAATAGTAAAAAATAATACTTTTAATTATAATATGGAAGTATTCATAGTATAGTAAACATTCTACTTTGCAGAAGCAAGATTCTGATGAGATGAAAACATAAGTAGCAATGACCCGTGTAGGTAGGATGACAGTGTGTTATTTTTAAATTCTTCTCAGTAAACAACTATGGTCACCTGTGTTGTATACGTGAAAAATATCCATGTCTAAGATATAAAGCAAGACTTCTGTGGAAGCAGAAGCAGGCTCTCATGGTTATATAACTATTTTTAAAAAGCTAAATTGTTTTTTTATTTACAAGGAGAGAGGGCAATAAAGGATCTCACAAACAGCTACATTTTAAAGAACTTCAGGAATCAAGTGGAACTTTTTTTTTTTTTTTTAGTTTGTATTAATTCCAGACCAAAATCCCATATATCCAATTTTAGCCTACTGCACATTTTTACAGCTGACTGTACAGTTGGAACTTCTGGAAATGAGAGCTTTTATTATGGAAATGTTGGCATAGTTTTAGCTGGGGTCGGCACATGTAGCATACCGTAATGTGCTTTAAAACTTGAGATGGAGACCAGAAGTCTGAGGCTTAACAGTAGCCAGCCCTGTATATATGAAAAACAAGCCACCCCAAAAAAGTCACACAAAACTGCTGCTTCTGGCATAACTCTCATTGATTTAAAGGCCAAAATGAACCTCACTGCATTTGTTTAAAAAATTATGACATGCTTTGCACACACAAGCTGAAGTAATTGGAATAATAAAAGATAGAAAGAGCATAACAAAATTCTGATATGCATGAAACTAAGTGATCGGGAAAAAAAAAAAAGTTGTGTTAAAATGAATTCATTAGTATTTTGAAGCCATGATAATATTTTGGTTTGGTTACTGACAATTGGAAATATATTCCTCAGCCAAAAAGTGAATACTGGAATCACTTTAATTTATTCATCTGTATAATTTTAAAGTAACAGGTGAGATAGAGGTAGTGCTATACCATACTGAGCAGCATGAAACAATAGGCTGATACTGCAGCAAATGATGTGAGAAAATGAGTTCTCTTGGCAAGGTCCATAAGGCAAGAGTAAAACAGCCTGATCATCTTACTAAGGTGGATTTAAAATGAAAGTTCAGGATTATGAGTGTAAAAAGGTGTTGATTATCAGATAAATGGAGTCAGATGGACAATGACGTACTTCCGAATTTTTACTGTGATTAATGGCGAGTGACTTGCCACACGTTTAGTACACATGAATACAGTCTTTCATTTTCTAGCCTTCCTTATTTCTTGCTTTATTCCTTACCTTCCTATTTTTCATGCACCTTCTCCTATGTTTTTAAGCTCAATACAGCTATTCAATACATCTCATGCTCTCAATCACTTCAGACAGGATAAATTCACACTCTAAGCTGTGCATTAACCTACCATCTCTGGACACACAAGTGCTTGCCTAGCTGGGACTGTGCAAAACACTAGTGCAGTGTGGATGTGGACTAAATTTAGGCAGATAACCTTGATCTCTCCTACAGCTGTTACTGACGGAGAGACACGTTTTGTTGTAATTCTGATGGTGTTTGTTGCAAATGATAATGGCACAGAACCATGGAGTGTCTGCTTCCAAATTCAGACAATGGCATTATGAAAATACAAAAAGAAATACAGAACAATTTTTGTGGATGACCATGTGTAGAGAACCCTAAACAGATTAAGATAAAGGAGAGAAAGACAATGTTGTCCTTTTCCTTTGATGGCTCCAAATTAAATAGAAAGTCTTTTTCAGGAAAAAAAAAAAAACAAAACCAAACCAAAACAAAAATGAAAAAAAACCAAAACAAAAACCACCAAACAAACAAACAAATTCTGAATGAACTCATGACGTGAAGCATTCAGAAGTTTTGTCCTAACAGTTTGAATCACCTCTATTTCATTCTACTATACTTTTTTTTTGGAAACAAATCACCACACAGTAATTGACATGACTCTGAGAAACCTGGGTAACTTGAATATTTCTCTGCTCATTACTGGGCAGTTGGACTAAAGGATATTTGGAGGTCCCTTCTACCCCAAACTATTCTATGGTTTTATGGTTCTATGTTTCTATGATTCCATAAATCAGTGTTTCATCAGTTTTGACTCTAATTTGGATTTCTTTCTATCAGCACTTGCAATATTGTCTTTTCCTAATTTTTAATTATGGAATACATTTTAAAGTTCTATTAAATATTCTGAAATTATTTAAAAATACAAATCTCAAAGCATTCTGAGAGAAAAATGAGCTGTCATTACCCAGCATTGTTGGTGTCTTCTTTGTAAAATAAAGGTCAGTTGATGAGGGGTTTTTTTCCCCTCTAAATTATACTTCTAAATAATGAGTAAATCACTAGAAGGCAGTTGGAGACAAAAACTCAACAGTTATCAGTAGGCCTAACAACAGCCAAGACTCTGTCAAGGTTGGATGTATTTCATGTAAAAAATTGATTCTGTACCACTGATAAGTTTGGGTTTCTCTGCACATGGTCATCCAACAGGCACACCAGAATTAACTGAACAAAAGGTTGATAACCTTCATTTTCCACACTGCTAGAATCTGTGATGCAAAAATGCTACAGTTCTGTAGTCAGCCTTCTCTTTTTCCAGGTCCCCTCATCAGAACCACAATTTTGGCTCTGAATTGATCAGTTATGTCTTCGATAACACTAATCTCTTTGCTTGTTCAGAATGTTTTATACCAACATATCTGTGCCTGTGCATGTTCTGCACTTCTGTAGTTCTGTAATGTGTCATTTAGAACTCAGAAATGTATATAATATATTTCAGACATCAGTTATGTTCAAATCTCAAAGTGCTCTGGGCTTTCAAAATATTTTTGAGTTGATTAATTATATGCTGAGTTTTATCTATTTTTCCACTGGTCTCAAAGTACAGCACCTGTGGCAGGTACTCTATGGGCCTGGAACAGATACTCTTTGGAATGGTTTCTGCTACAAACTAGCCTTTTTCATTGATTTATACACGCCCTTTTTGATCAATATTTCCCAGAACTATAAAGTGCAGTGTTAAAAGAAATAATTAGAAAATACTGATGCAAAAATTAAGGTTATGGTTGTACAGAAATTACTAATACTGAAATGATGAAGTGTACAGATTAGATGTTGCAGCTGAAACTCAGTATGAATCAGTATGAACAAAGTATGGAAGCCCGCTCTTGTACACTGTAGCATAAGTTCTCACAAGGCAATACCCTAGCAGTAAAAAAAAAAAAAAAAAAAAAAAAAAAAAAAAAAAAAAAAAAAAAAAAAAAAAAAGACCCAAAATTCCCTCCAACATCCTAAACCAGCATTTTTTAAACTAGGTGTATAAAATTAGCACTATTTCTACAGATTTGAAAATAATGTGTACAGTATCTTTATCATGTCTTTATTATATCTCAAGAGAGATGGACAAGCAAAAAGGTCACATATAATTTGTCCTGTAGGGAGAAATATTTTTAAAGTGGAGTTTTTACACAGGTAGAAAGAAAATAAAGAAAAGGATATGAAGCTGAATTTTAAGTATAGTTTTATATAATATACCAGTAAAATCAATGGTATTTGGCAAATGTATGTATGTGTGCATGTGATTGGCTTAAATATATATTCAGGTATTTGGGTGAAAAGTCTCATTTGTGCTTGCCAAAACCTACACCAATCCCAGATCAGGTAGGTGATGAAGATGGGGGAGCCAGATTTTCCAAGCCAGAAAAGTGGAGCTTATTTTAGCCTGGCATAATTTCAAAAGTGACACTACATCAGTGCAAAAAGAATGCTAAGACATTATAGCTAGACTCAGCATCTCATCTTTGTTATTTCCAGCTGAAAAGTACACTGATTACAAAGAAAGTGGAAGTTACTTATCAGTTACCAGATTTTTGTGAGCTATCTTGTACACATTAATATTTGTAAATGATCTTGGACCAAGGTTCTTGAAGACAGACTTTTTTTTTTTTTTAAGCTTTTGCAATGTCTGGAAATACTACATGTTTTCCAGTCTCTTTACTTATTTCATTGTCATGCCTAAAAACATTTGCAAGATCTTCACTTAGCTATCATGTACAGCTTCCACAAAATAAAGAGGCTTCCAGAGAAAAGGCAAGGAGATTTGACAGTGAATGGATGAACCTCAGAAGTATCCCTAGCAGTGTAAATAAGCCTTCTTTGAGTGCTTACTCCATGCACGTACATATGACTGGTAATTTCTGCAGGTTTGCAGGAAGGTATTTAGACTCCCCAGTAAAGACTGGCCCAGGTTCTGGAAATCTGTTCATAGTATTAGTCCAAGAGTTACAAACTGCTCTCCAGACTGCTTTGAAGACAGTGAGCCAGACATATAGCGGAATGTATGCAGGTCTACAGATTTTGACTGATTACACTTCCTCCTTGAATCAATAATGTAAAATTAATGTTTTGTGTTCCTCAAGAATTCAGAAATCAGATAGAATTTTAAGCCCAGCTCTTAAGAATCTCATTTATCACCTCTGAAGTTAATTCCACTATTTTCCTTCAGTCACTAAGGAAAAAAAAATTACTCATATAGGTAAGAAGTCATGGATATTAAACAATTTTCAAATTATAAATGTAGTCAGTTTATCTTTAAATGTAAAGATATTTACATTATATAAAATATTTGTTTAACAGAAGAGATGGACTTGTCCTTGTAGTTAATTGAGAAGTATTTATCATATATTTTTAATGGACGTGTAGGAACTCTGTTGAGGAATAAAATAGAAATGCTTCTAAAATGCCAAGCTTCTGACCAGATTTTAAATCATTATGATTTATTTAAGTTACCACCTCAAAGTGTTACTTCACCAACTGGAATCCTGTGATCTCAGTTTTCTTGAGCTTGGGATACAAGGAAGACTATTCAGTCACAGGTTAGTATTAACAGAAAGCTCAAGAACTGACATTTTGTCAACTATCAATGTTAAAAAATGGCTTGATGACACTGGGTATTCAGTAGTTCCTCTTGCCTTTAGGATTATTCAAATATCAGAACTTAATAACACAGTATAAAACGTTCTCTTAGAGTCCTTGAGCAATTCCTAAAATTCATGCTTACACGAGTGGTGTCTGTGTGAAAGACATTTCACTTTATTTTACTTTTTTTAATATCAGACCACTTGTAGTCTGGTTCCAAAGAATGAATGTCTGCTTGCACCTGGAGTACATTTTGTGATTCCTGGAGTCCATCCCCTACTTTAGTTTTATTTTTTAAAATGTTGAAAAATTCAGTTTCTAGTTTTTCAGAAAGTTTCACAATGTAGACTAGAGCACAGTAAATGGGAAACTTGCCTTGAAACATCTGTCTTTAAGACTGCTTAAGTATACAAAATACATCTTTTCAGATAGTCCACCCCCTTTACAGAGTAAATCCATATTAATTCTAATGTTACACATATTTTAATTGTTATCCTGATTTCCTACATTCATGTAGGAAGATTTTCTTCTAGGATAAGAAACTTTTGAGTTTTGCAGAAATGGTCTGTAGTTTTTGAGTTATCCATATTTATGTATGTTCTTCACCATGCTGTTACCTGTGTATAGTGGGTTGACTGGGTGACAAAGCTGCTCTCACTCCCCTCCTTCCAATGGACAGGGGAGAGAAAACATAACAAAGGGTTCATGAGTTGAGTTAGGAACAGGAGAGATCACTCACCAAATACCATCACAGGTAAAACAGGCTCTAATTAGATATATTAATTGAATTTATTGCTGACAACATCAAAGCAGGACAATGAGGAGCAAGATAAAACCTTCAAAACAGCTTCCCCCAACCCATCCCTCCTTCCCAGCTCTACCCACTTCCCCAGTAGCATAGGGAAACAGGGAATGAGGACTATGGTCTATAGCAGTGTCCTCTCACGCCTCCAGGCGTGCAGGCTAGCTCAGTTCTGCACTGCTACTACGAGGATCAGTCGGGGTTACAGGCAGGGCGAGCAACCTCCTCCCGGTAGGTTCTTGGTTCCCCACAAAGGCGAGTGGACCAGATGGAGTTGCGACTGCGGCGACAGAAAAAGAGTCGTCTCTCTTGGGCAGGGTAGAAGGTAGTTTATTAACGGGAGTCCGGCACTGCTGCCCAGAGAGAGCAGAGTCCACTGCTGCCCAGAGAGAGCAGAGATCAAAGCTTGATAGCCACTTATAAACGGGGGAGGATCCAGGGGTGGTGACAACGGGTCAGCCAACCAGGGAACACGGGGGTGTAACAGGGGTGTCAACCTTTGAACCATTAACAAATCACAGAAGGGTAGGAGGGGATTCCCCGGGCACCAGCCTACTACTCGACACCTCTCCTGGATCTTTCCAGAATCCAGGGAAGGGTCTCGAAGTGACAGACAGGGCGACCATGAGGAGAGGGAGGGAACTGACAGGGACAGGTGCAGGGAAGGAATGACTGACAGAAAACGTCTGGTTAAACACCTAACTCATAAGGGGGAAAATTATTACAAAACACAGGGGGGTACAGTGGACTAAACTGTACTATACAAAAATAACTTAAAAATCTCACAAAAATAACTTAATAAAACCACTCTCACACCACTACAATGGTCAGTTATCATGGGTTGGCCCAATTTTGTTTTCTAGATATAGAGAAATGTAAAATGTTTTTCCCTGCCCTGACCGTAGCGTGGGTTGAGGGGGGGAGGACAAGGACCTATCAAAAAGCAGGCTGGGATATTGGCAGCTAAGTTGACCAATGAGGGGTGTCGGTGTGACGTCAGAGGGAACGTTTAAAACTAATCTGCTGCTGACAGCCCTCTCTCACTTTAGAATCTGCAACGAGGTAACATCGGGGGTGGCGGGCAGCGTCGGGTCGGGCCTTGCTGCTCTTTTGGGCGGCCGGGCCGGGCCTGGCCAGGGTCTGGGGGCCGCTGCCCACACAGAGAGAGCCTGGGCTGGCTGAGCCCCTTTTCCCTTGTTTGCTGGCAGGGGAGAGGGGCAGCTGCAGCTCGGCAGCGCGGGGCCATGTGTTCACACCATGGCAGAAGGGGCCAAAACATGGCCCAGCTTAATCACCGCTGGCAGCGGAGAAAGCAGGCCTGCAGCTCCATAACAACTGGACTGCCCTAGATGAGACCGAGGGGTGGAAAAAAGGACATTTATCAGCTTCCTTTATCAGTTCTATGTACCTTCTGTTTTTTTTCTTTGTTCTTTCTCTTGAGGAAGAGTTGTGCTTTAAAAGTTCTGTGTTGCTAAGAAAGGGTTAAAATCTGTCCTGGCTTGCAAAGGCCACGTGCATGCGCCGGGCTGCAGGGCTGATGAAGAAATGCAAGGCCGTGCTGATAAAGGAAGCTGATAAATGTCCTTTTTTCCACCCCTCGGTCTCATCCAGGGCGGTCCCACTCGGAGCTATCACTAAGCTGTAAAAAAGCTTCACCCGGGCTGCTCTCATGCGGGCAGCAGCTTTCAAAGGCTCGGCTGGGCCCAGCCCAGCCGCCCAGCCGGCAATGGGGAGCCCAGCCTGGGCTGCCCCCGCTCCCCAGCAGGCAGCAGCTTCTGGAGGCCCGGCCGGGCCCAGCCCAACCACCCAGAGGGGCAGCAGAGCCCGACCTGGCCTGGGCCGGGCCCAACTACAATATCACCTCATGGCAAATCCCCGAAGTGAGAGAGCGGGCAGTCAGCAGCAGATTAATTTTAAATGTTCCTTCCAAAGTCGCACTGACACTTCTCATTGGTCAACTTAGCTGCCAATATCCCAGCCTGCTTTTTGATAGGTCCTTGTCCTCCCCACCCATAAGTTGCTAGGAGACTAAATACTGATAGTTAAAGGGTGCTTAACCTGTATAAAAGTTGTGAATCACTTAGTTTAGTGGGAGGAAAAGGCCCCCAGGAGCTGAGGGTGGGGGTTCTTTTTGGCTCTCGGTTTTTCCAGGGAGGACGGTTGAGCGACTGGTAGCTGCTTGGATTCCGTGGTTAATGGAGGGGTTTGGTCCTGAGAATTCTGTCATCTGTTGGAGCACCCAGGAATTCGGAGTTTTTTGCCTGCCCTGCTGGATTTTGGGTCAGCCCGGGTCCAGCCACTGCAGCATCTTCAGCACTGCTCACTTTGCCTGCCAGGACACCCCCCTGCCTGCTGGGGACAACCTGCTGTTTCCAGCCATCAGCGCCGGAGTTTCCACCGTTTCAGCTTGGTGCTCTTGGGATCCCAAGAGATCAGACTGCCCGGGACTTGTGAGACAATGTCCCTTGGGGTTCTTGGTTCTGTTTTATTATTATTATAATTGCTGTTGTTGTTTGTCTGTCCTGTTATATTTACTAGTAAAGGGCTGTTATTCTTTTCCCCATAGCTCTGACCGAAAAGGTCTTTTTTTAATCTTCCAAATTATAACAACACAGAGGGAAGGAATTGGAATTCCCCATTCCTAGAGAGGCCTGCCTCTCCATAGCAGATACCTGTCTTTTCAAACCAAGACAAGAAGCCACTCCTGTATCCCACCCCCACTACCAAAGCTTGGCCCCACAAAACCAGTGCACTGTGGCACTAAAGTTAATGATAGGTATGCAACTAGAAAGGAGGTATCTAGTGCTAAGGTTAAGTCCTAAAAGTCATTGGAAAGCATTGTGTCAGTGACAGAATAGCCTCTTTACTAACAACAGCATTTATTTTTTCACCCTTACTTTAGGCAGTGTGAAAAGTGGGGTTTTTTGAGTTGTAGTTAAAAGGTACAAACTTTTCTTGAATGAAGTTTTTTTTGTGGTATATGACTGAAAGAAATATATAACTAGAAAAACTTTAGCTACTTTCCTTCTAAAGGAAAACCAAGATTACGTTGTTTTTTTCAATAGGTTGTATTTAGTCATATGAGAGGAGAAGATGTGCAGCAAATAGCCAGTATCCCAGATTACAGATCAAATCTGATTTATTCTGAGTAATTACTTTGAAATCCTTTTTTGGGTTTTATCCATTTGGGAAGAGTTTTCATTTGATTTTGACTATTATTCATAAATAGGAAAAAAAGGTGATTTTACTGGAAAGGAACATTGCTTAAGAGTAGAAAGTAAACTGGAAGAGCAACAGTTTGTCAGTAGTGCTCACTATAATGCTTTTACAACTCTTACAGAATAATTATCAACATCACCTTTCTTCCTCCCTACTCCCATTATCTAAAAATTAATATTAGGAGATAAAAAATGAATATTAGGAAATATTGTGTGCATTCCTTTTATTTACAATGATATAAAAATAAAAATTACTTAGAATTTCAGCATTTATCTTAAATTTTAAATACTCATACTTTTGTCCTCAATTTGGATAGCCCCCTACAGGCAGCTCTTGCCTTTAGCCATGACACAAAACATCCCACAAATTATAAAGTGTCTAATTCAAAAATCTGATTTTTCCACAAATATATGGTCCAGTACCTTAATCAGTTCTCAGCCTGATATTCTAAGGCATCTAAGACACTATTGTATGCTACTGGCCAGCAGCTGAATAAAACCCTTAGTTGTCGATGCAGATATGGTGGCCAGCAACTATGAATCTTATACAGATAAAAGTAGAAGTTTTTTTTAATCTACAAAGCTACGCAGAAAAAATGTCCTGTATATGTTTGGAATTTGAATCTACAGCTTTTACTTGAGTAAAATACTCATAAAATTATCAATATAAATATTTTTCTTTATGTTCTTTACCCTATTTTATTGACTTGGGCCAGAGCAATCCCAGACTTGAATACAGACTGGTAGAACTCATTGCAAACAGCCTGGAAGAGAAGGATTTGGGGATGAGAGGCTGGACATGAACCAGCAATGTGCACTTGCAGCCCAGAAAGACAACCATATCCTGGATTGTATGGACAGAAGTGTGACCAGCATGTTGAGGGAGGTGAGTCTGAGTCTCTGCACTGCTCTCATAAGACCCCATGTATAGTGCTGCATCCAGCTCTGGTGTTCCCAGCACAAGAAAGATGTGGGCCTGTTGGAGTGGGTCCAGAGGAGAGCCATGGAGATGCTCAGAGGACTGGAATACATCTCTCATGAACACAGGCTGAGAACTCTGGGATTGTCCAGTGTGGAAAAGAGAAGGCTCCAGGCAGACGTCCTTATGGCCTTCCAGTACTTTAAAAGGGCTTATAAAAATAGTGACTTTTTATCTATCACAGACAGTTAGTGATAGGACAAGGAAGAATAGTTTTAAACTAAAAAAGAGAGATTTAGATTAAATGTTAAGGAAAAATTCTTTACTGTGAGGATGGTGAGGCACTGGAACAGTTTGCTCAGAGAAGTTGGGGATGTTCTATTCCTTAAGGTGTTTAAGGACAGGTTGGATGAATTTGAGCAAGCTGGACTAGTAAAAGGTGTTCTTGCCCATGGGGCAGGGCTGCTGGAACTAGGTGATCTTTAATCCAAACATTCTGTAATTCTGCAATTCTATTACATCAGTGGATATACTTTGAGGTTATGCCTTTATTTGCAGGAATGCTTGGAACTCTCCACTGTGCAGTAGTACCCTGCCTTGGGCTTTACTGTGTTATTTAGTGCTTCTGGCTGCCATGTACAAGCATTACCTGTGGAAATTTTTTAAGAATATGTGTCAAACATTTAGTGCAATATTAAGCAAATAGAATGCCTATTACTTTTTCAGAATAGTTTGATGTTTGCAAAAGGAAACTGATAGCCATGATAATTTGATTTGATAAGCAACAGTACAAGGAATAAGGGATACAATTCCACTAAAAATTAGTAGTAACTAAGGAATCTTTTTCCTGTGCTTGGAAAACCCAAGGTTTTTTTTGAGAAATATCTACAGATTTTTTGTTATTGCTTTGTGGAATGTAGCGAACAAGGAATGAATATCATCATTAAATTCATCATTAAGAAAGGCAATCTTGTCAACTTTTGGAATACTTTTTTATAACTTCTCTTTTGAGAACTGCTTTAATCAATTTCTCTGCTCCTAACATAACATCTTTGGAAGATATAAAAAAGAAATTAAAATATTTTTCCCATAAGACAAAAAAATGCATATTTGCTTTTGCTTCTTTTTTTCTGGCCAACAAAATGACATTTTGTGTTTTTTATTCAGAAATGCTCATATTGTTATTTTTTACAGACATTTGCATGGTGAAAACTATGTGAGATAAAGCAGAGTATTTTTATATACTGCTAGTTTTCCAGCCACTATTATGTTGCGCTTCACACACAGATACTGAAGAGTATGTTCACTGGTTCCTGTTGGTGTAAATTTTCTTACATCTGATGATCCTGTTAGGATGTCAGCTTCCACCTGTTGGGGGTTTGCATAGTATTCATCTTTCAGTACCATATGAACAGGTTTTAGCTTAAAATTTCCTGAGCTCTTGTCAGACTCAGTGGAGTTCAATCACAGGAGATGCAATCATTTGGAACAGTAAAACAGGTCAGAGTGCCACTATGCTATGGATAATGTGCTGAGGATTTGTCTACCATTCATTTGTCTACCATTCATTCCTTTGATATCCATAATTTTTATTGTGTTTTCTTTCTTGAATAAAGTTACATTTGTTTTATGACCTTTTGGAAATCTGGCATTAATAATAGTTGAAATGGTGCCACCATAATGTGGTAATGGTTTGATTGCTGTTGAAATTCCAGTTATTCTTAGTTCCTTTCTTCTAGAACTATTAAAGTCTGATGTGCATAAAATTTGCATAAATGAAAGTTAAGCTGATTTCCATTATGTGGCTATAAATACCATCAGATCCATTTTTTTGTTTATTATATATTTATTTTTTGAAAAATAAGAAACGCCCTTTTCAAAGCAAAGCCATTCATATTAAGGTGTAAAGAATTCAAGTAACTGAGTGAGCAAAGCATATCTTGAAAACATGTTAGATAATAAAGGCTTATAATGGCTTGATATTCCTTACTTCCTACTCACGTTATTCAGGAAATGATAGAATTTGCTTATTATCTTGGAGTTATTTTAACGCTACTGTTATTGAAGCTTCTATAAAATATTTTCTATAAAATGAATACAATTTCAAACAAGCTGCCTTTTAAAGAAATATTATTTATGAAATTATTAAGTAGGAATCCTGAGTCTGCCATGCTTTCTGGAGTCTTGAATGTTTATAGACTCTGATTTAAAACTGCAATAACAAACCCTCAGTACAAAACAGAAAAAGACCCATAAGCAAAGTAAATCAGAGCAGTGACGGTCTAGTGAAGGTGGTGGTTTACACCAAAATCATGGTCAGATAAGGGCTGTCCCACATCTCAAGGTGAAGTCATTACAAAAAGAACCCAAGTAAAAGAATATCCAGAGCTGAATGGGGCTCACAAGGATCATCAAGGTTCAGGACACATCCCAGGAGTCACACCATGTGCCTGGGAACAGTTGTGCTCTGATAGCTTTCTCAGGGAGCTCTGGAATCTGTTTTGTTAAACACCAAAGGGACCAATAACAGGGGAACACACAAATCACAAATGAAGAAATGCACACGTGCGCATACATGCAAACATAGACATAGACGTAGTCTGATTTGCCCTGGAATCTGCCCAGAGATGATGGAAGAATTGGACCAACAGTGATACAATCAAATACTGAACTAAAACCTGACTACATTTTAAGTCCTTGGAAATATTCTCTTCACTCACAAACTAGAACAAAAACCTACATCAAAATTCTGTGAAATCAGAATATTGAGAGGCAGTTCTGCACTTGAACTTTCCTGCCCATGTAATGAATATCAATTCACATCAAGCAGTTGCTAAGAATTTTATCTTCAAGTCCAGTTGAAAGCAATTTTGCTCACAAAAACAGTTTCATTTAAGTACTTGGGATGAATAAATGCTGCAGCATCAGACTCCTAAAATGTGAACTTTTGCATTACTAAGCTCATTGAGAAAGATGTAATATTTCTTTGAACACAATGTTAACTGTTTTCCTTTTTTTCTAACAGTATAATGAAGTTCTTGTGTCTGTCATAATGTACCCAGTCTTTTAAGCACTCTTTTTGAATAAAGGGCAGTGGCACTAACTCAGTACAGAGCAAGAATGCTTTACAGGATTTTTCCAGATAGTGGAAAATAGTTCCAGTGCTCCTAATAAGAATGCTAATTTAAAGAGAGAATCAAAATATGTATACACATTTGCCTGTTTCACATGATTCTTACTAACTTCTCCATGCAGGAACAAATGTACCTATGGTGAATATTTACTTATCTTTCTTTTCCATATGAAATACTTGTATGCCCTTGGCCTTGACTTCGTCTTGGGGCAGAACTGTGTTGAGCAAAACAAAAAAGATAAGATAATATTAATCTCTGCTTGGCAACAGCAGAAAAGCTAGTGAAAAATGTATTCATCTTTGTCCACAGTAGCAAGAACAAAATATATTTGAGCTTCTTCCCATGTCTGTTAATAAGCCCAGGACAAACAAACAAACAAACAAACAAATAAATAAATAAATTTCTATGTCACTGATTATACAGATGGTAAGGGCAAAATTACAGAAATCTCACTGATAAGGTTTAAGATCTGTATAAAAAATGCAATTATAACACTACAAAAATTATGAGGGTGGAAACTTTTAGCATTGACTAGTTTTGGACATTTGAGAATATTTTTCCTCCTACCATCAGCCTATTGAGAAGATATCATTTCCCTGTAAAACATAATGGTATTGGCTTTACAGGCTGGAGATCTTGGTATCCTAGTCTCCTGGAGATGTTCTGAGGATATATTTTTCAAAGTCAGTCTGAAGAGCCTTATTTGCCATGTCCAGTGCAGTCAGATACAAGGACTGACTGACTAACTTACTGCAGTTAATGAAAGAAATCTCTATTTTCCTCCATGATTCCTTTTATAGACAAATCTTTGACAAGAAGCCTGAAACCTACTGCTTATGAAAAATACAGATTTTTTTTATTTAGTGCAGTAATTTTGATTTTTCCTTGCAGCTGTACAAAACACCTGTACAGAGAATGCACAGGAAAACCAGTGCTTTCAGGAAGTGAAAAAATGAAATGAAATGAAATGAAATGAAATGAAATGAAATGAAATGAAATGAAATGAAATGAATTGCCATTGGTGTGGCAGCAGCACAGCTACTTCAGCACAACTATAACTATTTCCAGATTTCTGAAAATCACAGACTATTTTATATATTTCTATAATTCTCCAGGATGAATTGCACAAACACAAAGGCCAAAGAAAGTTTGATCTGTGAAAACAATCAATGGGGGAAGGCAGCACACAGAATTATGGGAGAGTGGTGTATATATTTTTTCTTCAGATTGTAAACAAGGATTTAATACGGGTTCCATTAAATCTAGAATTGGAAATATAACTAGAATTTGGTTATTTTATGTTGTACCTTACTTCTTCTCTACAGTGTACAAATGTTTGTCTGTAATCTTTAATAAAAAGGAGGAAAAATATAATTCTGATTGTGATCTATGTTACAATTATTTCAAACTTGAAAAGATTGACTTTTTTGTTGATTTGGGATTTTTTTTATTTGGCATTTTGTTTTTGGTTTTGTTCTTTTGGGTTTTTTTTCAGCTGGAACAAACACTTATAACCACAGAATGCTCCCATTTCTTGCTGATAGAAGTAAAAGAGTAGAATTGGAGACAAACATAACTTTAAGAAATTATAATAGTATATATTCTAATATTGGAATAATTTTTCCTAATGTGAAATATTATACTCAAAAAATTTGCTACAATTTCATGTAGTATTTTTCTTTGTTGTTTGCTCTTAGGACTCTTTTTCTTGACTCTTGACAGTTTTATCAGGACAACTTTTTTGCAGAGAAAAATACTGAACCAATATGAACCAATTATGACCCCATTTTGAGCACATGTGTGAATGAGAGACTTACTTTGAAACTGCTTAGAAATTATGGACTAATTTGTTCCTCTGCAAGCAAACACAGATGGAGTATACTGTAGGCCAGTTAATCTTTGCTTTAAAATTTGTGAGGATGAATCATTGCTTTGAAGTTCCAGTTTTACTGAAGGGATTTTCTTTCTGCTTTCTTCCTTATTTATTATCTGTATCTCCTAGCTGGATGCAGACAGTACAAAGGTAAATTGGCTGATTGACAGACACCTCAAGAGCAAATTAAAGCACCAAAATAGAGCATTATCTAAACCCAAAGAATGAAAAGGCAGTACCACTTTAAAAACTATACCTGAGGTTACTGTGTTCCTGTTACTCCAGACAGGCAAGCTGCTTGTGTAATAAGAAGCAAAATGATAATAAATTCAGGCAGGGCAATGAGAAACATTCAGTTGCTGAATTATGAATGTGAGAAGTCCCCACAGGGCAAAGTTGTGAACTCAGAAAGCACTAGGGTCATTCAAATAATGATTGTATATGTCTTGGGAAAATCATATACAAGAAAAGGATGAACCTCAGTGTGCTGCATGGCCTTTTTGTTCTCAGTATTCAAGCATCACTGCTGTAATGCTGCAAGGTATATTAAAAAAAGAGAGATTATGTCCTGATGGTTGAGATCTCTTCATCCAAAATCCAGCTCCATCTGCATATGGTTGAAGAGATTCTGTTACATGACACCCACCGGACCTAGTTGCAATTTAGCCTTTTGAGGAACTTCATTACCTAGCTCATTATTTACTTCTACAAAATAGAAATAGCAATACATTGCACAAGAGATTCCAGTGTAAGTGCAGACCAAGCATCTTTAGCACAAAACTGGCATGCTGTCACCAGTTCTGAATGGCTGTAGCCAGTAGGAAGGCAATAAAGGAAGGCAATATTTCAATATTTATAAAGCAGGAGTCATTTGCATAATTTGCTTGCCTGAACAAAGTGGTGAAAAGACCATGCTTGAAACCCGTCTGTGATTAACACTTCTATGGACACACAAAGAACTTTTCACCTTATAGTGAATAACCTTACTTAAACTGATGGTTTACAAGATACTAGGTTTCAATCCTAAAACAGGATCTCAAACTCAGCAGCAAAAGCAGGTTAATTAGCCCATCTAAGTACTTAGATCCTTGTACACTTTAAGACATGCTTCATTGAAGCTACTTGAAGGAATGTGTAAGAAGAGTAGTTGTCTTTACATCACTAAAAGTACATTTTTAAAAATCCCTTTCTCTTAGGATTTGTTGCTTAACTGGCATTGAAATGGCTTTAAAACTAATGTCAGCTTCGTTCAAACTAAGACCAGAAATTAAAAGCAATCCAAAAAGCTCTTCCTTGCCAAAGTTATAAAAATGTTTAAATATCTAGTGTAGAAGTTTTTCAGCATTTGTTTTGAAAATGTTCAATTTTGAAAGTGGTATCTATTTCAAGAATATTTATTTTCCCACCACTGTGAGAATGTTATGTTATTATATTATTGTCTTACCAAATAGAAATGACAAAACTGATATATGACAGTTCATTGAAATGAAGATATTTTACAAATTCATTGAGCTTTTACAAGCTGTGCTATTTCTATCCCAAAGGATGATTTCTCTTCTCTGCATTTAATTTCATCTGGGTTTAGAAAAAAGATTTAGTTCTCTTCAATAGCAATTAAATTGAAATTGTAGTTTTTATTCATTTGTGCTAAGAAGCAGCAGATTTGTAGGGTATAATTTGTGGAGAAAGGAATGCAAATCAAGATGAAATTTTGATTCACTATAAATATATGTTAGCTACTTGAAGCATTGGCATATCCCATACAGAGTATTTTGAGCTGGAAAGGACTGACCAGGATCATCAAGCCCGTCTACCAAGAGAATGGCCTGTACAGGGTTCAAACTCACAACGTGGGAATTATTAGCCCTGATCCCATTGTAACCCAACTGAAATAATATTTCACTACATTAATAGAGTTCAAACCCCAAAAATATGTGACATTGTATGTATGTATATTAGTATTTTATCATTATCCCTATTTCAGAGGTAAATACTGTGACCATTTGTCAATATGAGACATAAAAATTTAGGTAACTTAATAGTGAAATACCATGTCTGTGAGCACTTGTTCAAAAATTTATTTGTTGTGCTGATCAAACATTTCTTCATCCATTTTCATTTGTTTTGCAAATGCTTACAGGTTTATGTATGCTCAAATGTTTAGGAAATTACTGGGTTTTGTAAGTACATACATATTTGTATGCAAGATGGCCGTGCAAAAATGACAGACCTTGCTTGTATTTATTAAGAATTTTTCCATTAGGGAAAGACAAGCTTATAGACTGGAAAAATAAAAAGAGGTGTATGTCTCTGTAACTAGTCAGAAGTGGCAACATAAGACTTTCAAACAATGGTGAATGGTGTATAAGGATCATTCCAGACAGTTTATGCATGATACAGCTAGCATGCTAATTGAATATTGGAATAACAGGGATAGCTTTAATTGACTATGATATTCAGTAGGTGGATGTCTGGCAAAGCTGGAATCAAGATGTTTTCTGAGGACTTTGTCTTTTTATCAGTTTTGGGCCTTCTAATATAGTCTAATATGCTTTCAGATAAAAGTGGGGGATGGTTTTCCTTTTCTTTTTCAACAGAGAATATTTTGGTAATAAACCCATGTGGGCTCTAATAAATTATTTCTTACTTGTCTTTGATTTGGGGAGGTTTTTAATAATATGTCATTATCAACAGAACTAGTGGGAATACCAGTAAGAAGTAACTTGTCTGAAATACATTATTTTACAGGTTGCAGTCATTGGGAAGTTTCTCAGAAACAAGAGAGGTAACCTCAGAAAGAATTGGTACCTGAAATCTATCCTGCAGCATAATGGCTGTAGCATTCAGTCTACAAAAAGGGAAACACTGTTCCTCTGAACAGAAACATAAGGAAAAAAAAAAATCACTTGGCCTGAGGAAACCAGACTTCTAAGAGAGATGACAAAATTGTGATAAATGTGTTAAAGTTAATTCGTGTTATCAAATTATATAAGGTAAATGTTGAACTGTATAAAATATGAATGTTAGAAATGTGCTCAAATGTACATAAAGTGAAGGTAAAATGTAGAAACTAAAAATTAGAAAATTTCCTGGCTTGGGAAGCACAGGAGGGACACGAGGAAAGTATGATTGGAATTACCAGAGAGGGGGCCTTGAAACTATTGCTGCCGGGAATCCCTGAAAGGAAACAAAGAACCACGGAAGAAGAAGATACAAGTCCGGAGACCAAGATAATCACTTCAGATGGATATCTCTACTCGTCTCCGCTGAAATTAACATATACACGACACACCCGGGCCCGGTCATCAACAGCATTGTTCCACCCTACCGGTCTATTCAGACCTCCGATACCAGGACTTGAATAATTAATGAAGACGCCTCGGAGAGGATAACGTCAGAATTTCGGACTTCACTCCGCGATCTTGTGTATAAAAAGGGACAGCCGGAGACCAGAAATTGTGAACTTGGGGGGGATACCAGGCTGACAGAGCTTGTTATCCGTGTTCACCCGGCACCGATCCCGGGCTCGGCGCTGTCCTTTTAAATTGTGGCTTTCCGAGACTGATATTTTGTCTCAAAATAAAATTCTAAATTTTGATACTTTGAATTTGGTCGATTTTATTTATAACAAAAATGAAGAGATTTTGTGTTTATACGTTGAAAGGAAGATTTTATTTATTTTCATTTTAAATACAGACTCTAACTGTCCTTTTGATGTCCTCGCTGTTTCTGAGATGGCATCTAAAGCATTTGTAAGAGCAGTAAGGGAATGGTCTGTAAATGGTGATATTTTATTCTTACCATATATATTTTATAGAACTTTGAAATATAATTGTCTACGAAAAGTCCTTCTTGCAAGTTATATGAAAAGCTGTTTGCCTCTGAATTAATCTGTCCAAATCATACTAAATGGAACAGGTTTTCAGCATTTTTGAATGCCTGTTTTAATTTACCTTTGCAGAGTGGGACTTCTGAGGGCCCATAATTTTTTGCTATGATCTGTGTAATGGTTGTTTTCTATGTTACAATCATATATTAATATGTTTTTGTTTCAAATTTTAAGAGGTTATTTTTTAACTTGGTTGAACAGCTAGAATGTTACTTCAGTTAATGATATGTTTGGTCTGTTATTTGCTTTTTATATTGGATTCAGATTTTTGGCTTGGCTACATTGCTTAGATTCTAGAGGAAACAGTTTTCTCATACAAGTTTAAATCAGCTAATTTTATGTGTTTTTCTGTGGTTTTAAGAAAAACAACATATTTAGCTCATCTTCAATATATATATTATATATATACTTGGAAATATGTAGTACACTTTCTTGTGTGTATTTTGGATAAATGTTTGGATCATATCCTAGCCCTTTAAAAAAAAAAAAAAAAAAAAAGTTTAGCTTACAGCCTTGTTTATATCAATATGGAACATGTTTAGAAGAAAGACTGCAAGAGAGTATTTTATTTGCTCTCTATGAAAGAGTTAATGTGTTTTGGCTTGACCTTTATAGAGCTTCTTTGCTCTATCAGTAGCAGGTTCTAGACCTTGACAATTCTTTATTGACCTCATAGTCTCATTTATTGCATGCATGTTTCTGGCGGGCTACTACTCCATCTATTTTTGTTCCCTATAGACATTGATGATATAAAGCTCTCAGTAGTCCCAAAGATACAAAACTTCCTTCTTTCCTCTCAATGCTGCAAAGTTTTTCTTTTAGTCCCGAGTCTTGACATGCTGTCCTGAATAATCTACAAGCAATTCTCTACACCTTTACCTATACTTATTCCATTGTGTTAAAGCTTCAAGTCTTGCTAAATTTTGTCCTTGTTACTTTAAGTACGTTTCAGAATATTTGGTTTAGAAGTGGTCTACCAGAAAGAAAAAAAAGCTTGCAATCTCATGAATGATTGTTGCCTGATTTCCAGAAAAATATTTCACATCCAAAAGACATGGATAGATCAAGCAAATTTTGAAAGAAATCACTCACAAGTGATGATGTTTGAACAAACTACCTCAAGGAAATGATTGATTTGATATTCAGCCAACTTTCATTGTTTCAGTGTTGAAACAGAACATGTATTGCCTCACCTTGGTTCTGCAATGAAAGAAGCTGGTGATATAACCTCCAGCGAGATCATGTAGCCCTAGTCAGGAGAAGTTCACTATCTGTGTAGAAACACAAAGATAAGGCAGCTGCCCAGAAAATATGTTTCACAAAGTCAGAGAAAACCAACTGAAAAAAAATGCAGCTTACAGAACTGAATATTGTATTGAATATTATTTGTACATTCGGAAGTTTTTATTCAGCTGTGTGAAATACTATTCCAGGAACAACAAATGTTATTTCATTTATAAACATATTAGTGGATATTAATAATAGCTTTAACCGGGTATATCTATGGCACTAAAAAATGCAAACCATTTAAGCCTGTCAACAACATGATTTTTAACAAAGTAGTGGATTACAAGTAACTGTCAGATGTTTTGAGAAAATAAATGCACTTTTAAAGTCCATTTTTCTCAATCCATTGCAATTTATGTTCTATGTAGCCTGTAGGCACAAGAACTTCATTGTTCTGTTGAAAATTTGCTTGCCGTATTATCTTTTTTTTTTCCCCTAAATGAAAATAATTGACCATATTTAATGTAGCTTTGGCCACAAATGCTGCTATAAATATCTTTCACTTTTGCACTACAGGATTATAATACAATTCATCTACTAGATCCCACCAAAGAAAACAAATATAGCTATTGAGAAAAGAACATAAAAGTTCTGTGCAGTAGCTGTGAACACTATCTTGCTCTGTGGAACAGCCTTTCTCTTTAAAGTTCACCGTAGATGAACTTTAAAGAGATTAAAATTATATTTGTCACTTATTAGTACTTTTCCACTACAGATTTCTAAAGAAAAAATTTTCTCTTAAAGAAATGCACAGTAGCATCTAAGAACAGTCATTAATTTTAGACATATTTAATAACAATAATAAGACAAATTTAATTTAAAAAAATCAAAATGCCATGTTGAACCCCTGTGTACTTTGGCTACATCAGTTATGTGGTGATTATTGTTATATTTCAAGTTTTGTTTATTTATTTTATTTTTTCAAGCAATTTTTAGAGCTTGCTATTTTTCTGGATCAAATTTCTCTACTCATCTTTCTAAAGGTCTTGGGGTTTGTAATTTGATTTATGTGGTAACCTTGAAACAAGGAGAGGCATTAATAAACTGTTCTGTTTTAATGAATGGCTTGTCAGGTACTGGTTGACTACTTCAGTGGCAAGGAACTCTCTTCCCCCAGACGCTGTTTAGAAGGGCAAGGCTTCAGGCTCTCTGTCATGTCTATGCCTAGCCTCATTTAACATTTAACAGCTGTCAAGAATAGCAATGGTTTGAAGGACTTATTTGATTAGTAATAGTTTTGATATTTCTTCTATTAAAATTGCTTTTAACTTTTTAGATTCAAGGAAGAAGACCTAGCATAGCTTGGAAATACTGAAACTATCTGAGTGCATGCTGTCAGCTCTCTGGTTCAGACATACACAATGTGCATGGAGGCATGGAAAAAACATATTCAGGTCCTTCAAAGACAAATGTCTCCTTATCTGTTTGATAATTCTTGAAATAATGCTTTCTTTTATCCAAACTTTTCATTTATTATGCCTTTCTCCTTCTGACTTGGCTCCCAGAAGGTAGGTGGAGACTGTGAGTGGCCTCTGCGTAGCTTAGTCAGAAGACCCCATACACTTAGGACAAACAAACTTCAAAAAATCCAGTACCTCTACTTTCACCTCCTTCTGTTGATTGGATCACAGAGCAAGCATAGAGTGTGTAACCTCATATTACATACGTGTAACAGCTCTGGAGTGTACCTCCCTAAGGCAGAATCATTCCCTGAGCGCCCCTTTCCTCAAGTAATGCAGTGAGATTTTAAGTCACTTAAAAAACCAGATTTGAGTGTCATTGTTATTCGTGAATTCATTATCCTTAATTTTATGATTTCATGTCACTAGTCTATTTATTTTTTTTAATGGGGTTTTGGGGGGGTTACTTGGGATTTTTATTTCTCCCTAAAAGAGCTAAAGGCTACAGTGCTAGTTATACCCAGCTGTAGAAGGCAGTGTTACAACTCTGGCTGCAGCATCTAAACATTTGAGAAAATAGAACCTAAATATTTCTAGTTTTCAATTTTGTTCTTGCTGGAAATTATTGACAATAGACAAAACTACAAAAAACATGGAATCCTTGCACATTTCAGTATTGCTTATCTGAACTTATGGATTAATTCTTAACCTTGTGGTCATTGAAATGTTTCTAATCCACTTTTTGACAATTGTAATATTTTTGCTCTTTTTCTGTTAATTTGAATATGTGATTTTTAGTCAACAATACTTTTTCCAAGGTCATCTGCCTGGTGGATTTTGTCTGAAAAGAAAATCGAAATTATTTGCATGTCACATGTATATGTGGGTAATAGCTGCTCTTTTTTTTCAAAACATCCTGAAAAATATGAACTGCATGCATGCACAAATTATTAAGTGCAGAGACAATTGAATATAGAGAGTTGTCACTGAAATAAACTGGACATTTTACTTCTGTTGTAAGATAAAAGTGAGCTGAATTTTAGTATCCTGAAACTTGGTTCCTTTAATGACTTGTGCTTACTCAGCAGGTTTTCACAAATTTCTTTTAGAGTGTCATACATAGTCAAAGGATCCTTGTATTTATTTTTATTATTATTGTAGTTTTTGCTGTTACTATTTTTTTGTGGTTCCGCTCTAACAGATTTCAAACACATATACCTAGAGTTAGTATAAATTTTGGTTCTACTTTGTTTTAAAGTCAAGATTAAATTCCGTCAAATACACATTGGATGGTAGTTGTGGCAGTGGAAGAAGTTTTCAAATTGTACAGAAATAGATTCTATGGAGGAGCTGGATTTAATAAAATGGCAATTGCTTGGGAAATAAGCAGTAGTTATTTATATAGCGATTTCTCTGAGCCATAGCTTTTTTTCAGATATCTCAAAAAATTTGGAAAAGAACATTTGCCATGTGTGATAGGAGTTTCTCATCAGAGCAAAGAGCAAGGAAGAGATGGAACAATCTCAGGGTAGCAGGTGACACATGCCTTCACAGAACCACCGTTACTAGATTCTATCTTCAAACCAAGATACTTAAATCCTAGTGATAGTGCTCTGTCTTTAGTTGAACATAATTATTTTGTGTTTGATATTGTATATTACATCAGACACTGTAATAGCCAAACAAATCACTGAAAATATTCTTAGAAATTCTAGGGAAAACTTCTAACACTTCTGTGATTTGTTCAACTTCTGTCTTTTGACTTTTGTTATCTGACATTTTCACAAAGAATTAAAAATGGGAGAAGGTAACTTTTTAACAACAAAAATAATGCTTTTAAAACTAATTTAATGACAGGCTGTTCATGTCAAAGTCTTCTATTTCTCATCAGTATGTTACGTTTTACTTTTTACTGATACGCTTTTGGTGTTGCTCCAATTCTGTGTGCTATTCAGAATGTTCAATTAGGTGACTGATCTACTAATTTATATGGCCTATATGAAGCTGATCTGTTCTTAGCATACCTTCAATATGAGCTTGTATTCCTTTAGTATAAGAAAAAAATACATGTTTCTGTTAATCATAGATTTAAGATCACAACTCCTTTGTTTGGAAACACCCTTAAATGACTTGAATAAGATTTTTCTTCTCTCAACCACAAGATTTTCATGCCACATGATTTTTGGTTTTGATTCATTTTTACTTTAGAGTCTAGGAGTTCAAAGTATTAGAATTAGCAAGCAAAAATTTAATGTTTCTGCTATGAGCTCTTTTACCCTGAGCTTTGACTATGCCTTTCTACCAGTGTGGACTATGATTTGATATCAAATTGGTTTTAGCATCAACATGGAATAGAAAACATATATGGAAATATAGAGCAGTCTATCTTGCTATTGAATTTTGTTAACTGACCTAACAAAAACCACCTTGAGATCTAGAGAAAAAAAAATCTAAGATGTGTGTCTGCCTCTCTGTGTATACACTGATAGATATGTATCTATAGTTCCAAACAAGTCAAACCAGAGGGACATAGTGATGTATTCATTCAAGCTGGCAGTAATAAGTGAACTGGGAGCAGACAGAGATTGTTAAGTATACTTTGGGAGACATTGTGCTGAAGGAGATAAGAATCATTAGGAAAAAGGGAAGCTGGGGAGAGTCTATTTTACAACCAAGTAGCACGGAACTAAAAAATAGGTGATGGCGGTCAGGTTGATAGTTCTGTGGGGATTTTTGGAGTGTGTGTATATATGTGTGTGTATATATATGTGTGTGTGTGTGTGTGTGTGTATGTGTATATATATATATTTCTTCTTAGAGATCCAGACAAAATAAGGTTTGGTACTATAAAGGAGCCTTTGAGCAAAACTGCAGGGAAAACTGTAAATAGTAATAAACCAGTAAAATATCATGACATGGCTGAGATCAACATTGCTCAGTTCTTTTGTTGTTCTGCTATGATTTTCAATATCCAGCTGAGTGTGATTGATTCTTAGCTGGGGATTGAAGTTTACACATACTACCAAAATAACGGAGACCTCAGACAGTGAGCATTTACACCCTATTTGCATCCAAGTGTACCTTGATAATACAACTGAGATGTACCTGATAATACAACTAAAACAACAGACTATTTATCTTTTGGGAGTCCTGATTATTTCTTCACATTCACATTAAAAAGGAGTTTTTCAGGAAAATGTCCAGAAGTACTGTGGCAGAAGAAACTTGGTCTAGAGCCAGATGCTTTCTCTCTTTGCTTCTATGGACAGAGGGAAGTAAATGCAAGGCCTGAAACATGAATGAAATGAGGAAGGAACATAGATTTTTGCAGCTTGATGTTTCATTTCATTCCTGTAATCTAGCAGAAAAGAAACACCCAGTGTTCCAGAGATGGGGTTTTTTTGTGCAGATGAGCAAGAGTTTGAGTTTAAAAATGGCCATCTAGTGATCACAATAATTAAGCACTTTGTTACCCATTAACACTTGATTTTTTCAGGTTGAAGGATCATGGGTCTATTTTTCTCCCATAGGTCACAACCATCCAGGAGCCTACAGAGACTTTCTGCAACAGATCAGAGAGTCATTGATGCATTTCTTAGAGTTCAGACTGCTTATCTTTTTGGATACAACATTTTTGGAAAGGGTGTTACTTTTATCTGAACCCCACATTTAGTCAAAAATAGTAGAGTATTCAATAATCATGAAACAAATAAATTGATTAATTTTGTAGTTCATTTCATGCAACAGAAACCTGCGTGATACACTGTGATCTCTTGTGATTACATGCGTGGGCAGCTGTATATAAGTCAAAGAAAATCAAACGTGTAGAATCTTAGGATTTAGTTTTCCATATGAAGATAATGGTGGTTTCAGCTTTTAGTTAAAACTTCAACTTTTCTAGCTAGATTTCTTACCTCTTCTTGAGTCTTAGTCAGTTAGATAAGGAGTAATCTAGGGTACATATCTATTCTTATTTAGCTTAATATGGTTTTGAAAGGACTTCCACATTTTGACTACAGCCAAAAAATTGACACTAACTGTATCTTTTGTAAATCAGAGTAGCTCTGTTTTAGTCATTCCAGTAGCATTGACTGGAATAGCAGTAACAACAGTAACAGCATAGAATCACAGAATCATTAAGATCGGAAAAGATCTCTAAGATCATTGAAGGTAACCATTAATTTAACACAGCCACCTTCACCACTACACAATAGCCCCAAGTCCATTTCTACACATTTTTGAATACTTTTAGGGATTGTTATTCCGTCACTTCCCTGGGAATCTTTTTCCACTGCTTGACCCTTTAAGTGAAGAAATTATCCCTAGTACCTAACCTAAAGCTTCCCTGTCACAACCTTCCTGGGCCTGTGAGGCTATTTCCTGCAGTCTTGTCACTTTTTACATAGGAAAAGATACTGGCACCCAGCTCTCTACAACCACCTTTCAGGTAGTTGTCGAGAATGATAAGGTCCCCTCTGAGTCTCTTTTTCTTCAGGCTAAACACCCCCAGCTCTCTTAGCCACTCATAATAACTGCTCACTAGCCTTTTCACTATCTTCATCATGTTTGGTCTTATATATTGCCAAAGGTATGTTATAATAAGGAATTTTTTCCTAATTTGGTAGGAAAGATTTGCCTAGGCCTCTCACACATAGGCACAAAAAGAATTCACATATGCATGTACAAAAACCTTACAGTCTTAGGGCTGGAGTGAATCAACTGAATTTTTAAGAACCCAGAACATATACATTTACAGAAGTTCTGAGTCCCCAAGTCCAACGATTTATTTGCAATTCCTTCTAGGTTGATGTATTGTTATTATATTATTTTTGTTAAAGCATGTGGTTTATAATGCTGTTACTGATATCTCCCTTTTTGCATTCAGCAGAAGGCATGCGCTAGCTCAGAGCTTCACTGGCATTGGGCATATTATGTAAGTCACTTGGGAAGTATTTCATGCACTCATTACACTTTATCAGCACGAAAGGAAGCACAGAGAATCAAAACAAAAGATTTCACACAGAGCAATAGAAAACAAGATGTGCTCTGTAGAATATTCATGAAAGGCTTGCAGTATAACTGTGAGGTATCTGAAGATAGAAGATTTTGTGATAGCACACACATTTCTCAGGCTTAAAAATTGCATGAGCCCCCAGGTACAATTATTCATATCCTTGCACATCCTCATTCAGTAGTCTTGAAGCATTAAACACTTGTTTATAAGAGACAGAATTCCCTGGGCTTCATTGATTGTTCTTATGATGCCTTGAAGACACTGTTAACCATTTAGATTAGTAATACTTGGAACTCTGTACAAGACAGCTGCATATTTTCTGTGACACACAGCTGTAGGAAACAAAATATCATTGATGAAAACAAGTTAGAAGAACAAAAAGTTTATTGTAGCCCACATGATGGCTTCAGCTTTGATTCAGCAGCATTTAAGACACAGGAGAATAATTTTATGAGCTTGAGCAGAGCCAAAGAGCAATGGTGGAAATTGATGTAGGAGTCTTTTATGTCTTATTTCATTGACATAAAAAGTAACTAAAAATGAAAAAATAGAGAAGGTTATAATAAAATGCAGATGCTAATATTCACTTGCTAAATTCTGCTTAAAGTCTTGTAATCTCAAAGCTAATTTAATCCAATTGCCTTTTAGTTACAATGTCTTGCTCCAACTTCCAAATATAATGACTTTCTAATATAATTTGCACTGTTCTGTATCCAAAGTTGGATTTAGTCAAGCAATTTATTCAATCAGAGCCAACATATTTTGTAATTAAGCCTCACACCTGCACAATCTCTATATTAATATATTAATAAATCTATCTTGAGCCTAGAGAAAAGACAGTTTTAGGTGCAACCTTAAACTGCAATTATATTGTATAAAGCATAGTATATATATGAAATTATATTGGGTAAACCATACTATAGATATTCCACACCACTGCATTCCATTATTTTGGTATTTCATCATAGGCGGGGCTGTTTTGTTTTTTTATTATTCATATAGTGTTTTAATATCAAAGACAAAACAAAAGACTAAAGTTTGAAATAAAACTTGTGGAAAATCTGTGTGCACTATTTAGCATATATAGAATGTAGACATTAAAAAAATTACCCGAAGAACACATTGTAAAAAATGAAATACAGCAAAGCAGAAAATGTCACTTTTGTCTCTGGTTATTTAATTGGTGACTGTAACATATACATTCTAAGCCCAAGATTTTTGTATAATTAATGATGATTTTTAATATACTCTGCTTATAGAAACAAAATGGAAGTAGTTTATGAATATTGAGAGAGTGAGAATTTACTCTTAAAAATTAAGTGGGAGCTTAATTACTGTCTAAGTATTTAATTTTTTTTATGGCTCTCATTTTTAGACTGCATTCTCCTGCCTGCTGAACAAGGAGTTGCAGAAAGGCCTAATCTAAAAGTTCCTTCTTAATTGACAGCATTTTCTCACTGCTTTGCCATCCACTATAAAGTGTTATGCATAGGAACTGCTGATTCTTAACCACATTTAATGCACCTCAGTGTAAACATCCTATTTTTCATTTTCATGGGCTGCTTTACAGGCCAGGAGTGTTTTGGTGTTTTCTGATAGACAAAAAAGTCATATAATCATGTGGGAAATACTTGTAAATGCAGCCAACCAATTAAATATATGGACTTTTTCTGATTTGGAAAAAATTATTGTAAACATTTGTGTCTACTTTTGCACACTGTTCATTTTTCCTGCTTGACTGCTCATTTGCTCTCCTTAATTTTACATCTCATTTTGCTTTTGAAATGTGGCTTTGAAGTAGGAGAGAATATGCATGTTTTCTGAAGCAATTTGATAAGTTTGCAAGAACCTATGGAAGACCAAGTTCTCACCACTTCTAAACTTGCCACTAATGAGACAAAGGTGGAGCACCAGCAGCATATCGCTTGGAAATCAGAACAGAAAGCACCTGATACACCTTCTCTTTGGAAATCACAGGCAAAAATATGCTTCTAGGTGGAACTAGGTTCTATTGAAAACTTGAAACCTGGTTTGTGGTTGACTGTACTTATCTCTAAATGCCTGTGTGGTAAATGCCTCCTAGTAAAAATCGCTGTGTGCCTTATATTGTAACTTGATATTTAATTTAATTGGGTTATGAGGAAAAAAAAGTTTCAGTACTTCTGCTTTATGTCTGAGAAAGAAAATGCATCTCTAATGATACTGAAATGCTATCACAACTCTTTAGCATTGATCCACTCCATCTGTGTCCCTTTTAGCAGAGAGAATTGGAAAAATACTTTAGAGAATTTCATGCACAAATAAGCACTGTAGAAATTGTACAGTAAGAGAAAAGTGGAGACTAAAGGAACTCAGAAAGTCAGGCTGAGTCAAAATGTAAACCAGGACTAATACTCTCTGTCACACAAATTTTATATTCTGGATTTGTCTTACAACTGTGAAGGATTTGGGTTAAAAGAAAATCATGAGAAAGGCTAAAAAGCTATAATACTGATATGAGGAGAAAGGGAAAAGATTAAAGTGATCACAAGGAGACAAAAGGGGGTGTTTATGGTGGAGAAACTAGATAGGAGAGTAAGAAAGAGAGACCAAAAAGAAAAGCCTGCTCACAAAGAGGAAACCACAAATTCAAGAAATCAGGTGTTCTGACGTGTTGTGACCTAGGACAGTTTTCCAAGTCTCCTGTACTCCTTCAATTGACTCCCACTTCTGGCTTTCTCTCAGAAGTGGAGGGAGGACTGACTACCTTGATGGCTTCACCCTTGAAATGCTTCCCTTCCTTATTATAAATTAATGGGAAAATATGTAAAAAAATTTTGATATCCCAGAAAAATATCCATGTCTTTCCTGTGGTAAATCTAAAGAGGTAAAGGACAAATCAAGTTTCCTCTAGTCAGAGTGTATGGGCCCACACTGCCTAAATAATTTTTTCTTAGAAGAAGAACCTCTCTTTTTTTGAATGTGAAATTAAAAAAAATGACTCCAGAAAACTGAAATTAATATTCTTCAAGACAAAGATTCCTTTCACTTGTACAAGACATGCTCATTTTATCTTAATACCTTCTGTTGAGAGGAAAGTGTTCAAACTGGAAAATTTGGTGAGGAATAAGCAGTGTTGCTCAAAGAGACCTTGCTGCTAGGAATCCTAAGAATGATGGTGTGGGAAAACTCCATTTACTCTGCCAACTATTGTTCATCTTCTGCCTGTTTTGAGAAGTAGAATTCCTACGTAGAGATGACACACTCACGGACATGCTTGAACCTCCTGCTGGGAGAGAGATCATAAAAGACCAGCCTTGTGACAAACTGTGCCTGCAACTGATATCTTGGATCAGCAGTGATAGGAAGAACCAAGCTTGAAGAAACGTGTGACCCCACGTGTCCCTGCCACCCAGCATTGTTAGCAAGGTAATGACATAAATCTACTGTGCATTTCAGGTGGGGTTTGGTGGTTGGCCTGCTTACCTATATGTGGCAATTCAGATGCCTATATTTCTAAAACCTGGTCTCAATAAGAAAAAACAACCAGTGTGCAAACACCTTTGTAAGGGTGCTAAAAATGTTCTTTTAGTTTTAGCAAAAAATATTTGAGTATATTTTTCAATTAAGTTGCTTAAATATGGGTTCTTTAGGATGCAGAACTAATGATGTAAATGCTTATTGATTACATATGGAGCTTGCAAATACACAACCAATTGTCAATTGCAGAAGTAAAAATTCAGTTACCTTGGATAATGTGCCCTGTATCCAGTTTACCTATGTTACAGACTGGATCTTTTCTCCACGACCTTGAAATATCCCTGTTTTTGTAATTGGAAATTAGAATTCACAGCTAGGAAATGTCCTTGTCATTTATGCATCTATCACACAAGATTGTTTTTCACAAGAAAAAAAATTAATAATGCAAGACTCCTGCAACTCCTCAGTATAAAAACTACTCAACTTTTGCACAGAAAGGACCTTACACTTAGCAGTTCATTGTTTTTAAGGATTTTACCTTAGCAGGAAATGATCACAATATTAGAAAGCAGGGATCAAGGTAACAAAATAAATAAAATTGACGAGACTTTTATTTATGCTTGTTAATGCCATATTTTTATTCAAAATATTTAATGAGATTATTTTAGTAACACAAACTATGAAATGTGTTGTTTTGTGAATAATAAAATGATGTATGTTGTAGAGTCATTGTTCTCAAATGGCGATCATCAGGTCTCCAACAGTAACACACATTTATGTCCCAAAACCATGTTTCCATATAGTATAATGATTTAAAGGTTTTAAAAAAAGATGTTCATGGTAGTTATGACTGAGAGGTTTGTAGAACTTGATATGGGATAAATTAATGATTTTACAGGCTTCTAATGTGTATCAGAGGTCTGAAATCTGACTAGGAATATTCTAGCAAAATGTATTGATTGACTTGCATCAATAAATAAATAAATAAATAAATAAAACGTTACATTAAATATTTCTTGTATGTCAAACAATCTAGATGATTTATCTAATGGGATCTCATAAGCCAATTTGTACAAGATACAGGTGCAATAAAAATGTGGCTTAGGAATCAAAAAGCTGTCAATATAATTTACAACATTATTGAATTTCAGTTTGCCAAGCTACTAAAACATCATAAAGCTATAGATTAATAAACTGAGCATGTTACATAAGATCCCATAGATCTTAACTTTAAAAGAGACAAAAAAAAAAAAAAAAAAAAAAAAAAAAAAAGAAGAAAAGAGGCATATGTATATTCTTTATATAAATTTTTTCCCAGAAACTGCATCTTATTTTAACTACTAGTTACCAGTCAAAGAGCCTTTCACTAGCAATATTAACTTGTTTGCTAGATTTCTCTTTACTGTTAGACAGTTCTTGTTGAAACTGTATACTTGTAATAAAAGACAAGCATAAGTGATGTACGTCTTTACAAAAACTGTATGTATGTGTTATCAGAAGTAAAATATTCAGCTCATGTATTTGGCAAATTACACATTTGCAATGTTTTTTCCTTAATCAGTGAATGGCAGAAGATCTGATGATCTTATCAGAAAGTGAAGCATTTGTGAGACAACACTGGTTTCACTGTTGTGGATATAACATAACGAATATAAAGAACTGAGGAAATCAGTGTTTCATCATGAGACCCATGATGTTAATGAAGGTGAAGACATTGTCATTCCTCACTGGGCAGAAGGTATCAGAGAGGCCAGGAAAGAGTGGCATACAAGCAGGTGGTCTGATGTGTTTTCTTACATTAGTGTAGAATTATACTGTAAGGCTATGAAAATGCAAGGGAAATAAAGCCTCAGATCAATGCTAAGCTGTATCATTTAATGGACCAAAGCAAAAATGTTTTCGGAGACCAAACTTAGGTACCTTGCTGAGCTCAGATAGAGAAGAAAAAAATCAAAAAACTGCTTCCAGAAAATGTGATTTCACTGTTATTTTAGAGACCTCATTTTCAAAAAGCAATTTGATGCCTTCAGCCTGAACAAGTAATTCATTTTGCTGAAGACATTTAAGAAGATGATGCATAGGCTCTTTTTCAGGAAGTAGCCACCTTCCTTTCTCCAGGACTCAGACTGTGTAGACAGCCCATCATTGGGCTTCGTTGCTCTTGCTGGTAAGCTACAAGTAGCAGGGGGACAACTTTCTGAAACAAAATTGCAGTTTTAACCTCATCCATATGCAGTTCAAATGGGATTTTCACTCTCTGGATCAACCTTCAGGTTTTGCTCTTTTAAGCTCAGGACAGAATATTTGCATGCTAGGGAGAAGGTATATCCTATCAAAGACTAAGGAGAAATTATCAAGAAATGTGAGACCTTTATAACTGCAAAATTTTCCTAAATTTTTTAATCTCAGACATAAGTCTCATTTTAAAATACATATTGTTCTCAAATACCAGAAGCTATATGCCGTAAAATCTCCTCTGCTTTTTTTTTTTTTTTTTTTTTTCCCCTGAACAGGGCCACTATGTAGAAATAATAATTGCAGTACAATTTCTGATCTACAAACCAACTGAGAACTTTCAATACACCTGGAATCTAGTGAGTATCCTTTTAAGATTTTGAGTGTAAATTGCTAGGCACTCCTGAAAGGAATTAGAAAATCTGTGCAGGGCTTTGTGGCAACCTGTAGAAATCAGTAACACAAACAGAACAATTTTCTGTGGTTTTTCAAACTCACAGACTAGAGATACTATTCCTCACTTATGAGTAGGAGGAATTTTCAAGAACATCTGAAGGAGATTTGTGTCTCACCAGTTTTCTAATGAAAATGAATGGGAAACTTGCAAGTTTTCGCAAGCTTCTTGAGTCTCTGCCAGTTTGCAGAACACAGCACTATAGTAATTGCACTGAACACCGAGACTGATGCCAGGATTAAAGGTTATAAGCTATGAGGGCAAACTGAGAGTTTAGATCCATAATGTCTGAGAATGCAGGCTGTTGAAAAACCGTATTGAATGCTAACCTGAAGCTTTGGAAAGGGAAATAGTTTGTTTTTTTTCCCAGCATAACTGTGCTAATTGGACAAGTGGGTGTGAATAGTTATAGGAAAAGCAAAAAGGTAGGAAATATTTTTTCCATACAGATAACCTGTAGGTATGGACTGTTATAAGGATGAACAAAAAAATAGAATCATTAAAAAAAAAAACAATGCACACAGAAAACTGATGTCATACAGAAGTAGACTATTATTCATTAGTGGTGGATATGAGGCCAATTGTTAATCTAAGCCAGGTTGGCCATATATTGCTTTAGCAGATCTAAGCAGAATGAAACCTGTTCTGACTAACTGGGGATTTATCCCACATGGGAGATATCTCTAAGAAGTGTAAAGCTGTCATTGCAGCATCTTGGCAAAGGAAATTCTTATTGGAAATGTACTGGGGCAGGAAGGACTTTACTTGGAGCATACCATGCTTCAGTCATCCCTGCCAACGTAATTGCCTCTAAGGGGTTCTGCCATCTGGTGCAAGTTACAGAAAACCTGAGGCTATTTTAACTTGTAGTGGGATTTAACCTATAGCAGGAGAGTGCTTAACTGGCTTTAGGCCAATTTCACCTTTGTCTCCTCTGAATTAAGCAGAGAATTTAGATAATTATAAAATCTACTTAAAATCCATTGAAGTTCAATTAGTTAATATGGAATTGATTCTGCCTTCAGGTGGGAAATAGATCTTGGAACCAAATGAACTTCTGTGTTCCATGTTTTTCATGCAAGTACTCCTAATAAGAAGAAAAACAGGCAAACGTCAAATGCACAAGCAAAACGCTCTCAGAAGAGATTTTTTTTTTTCAGAATGTTTCCATTAAGTCAATTAGAAACTCTAACTTGCTGAAACACGTCCAAGAGTAATAACGAAAATACCTAAATAAATAAAAGGTGCACATATGCAATTCAGTAGGAATGATGGATGGATACAGACCTGTCATCACTCCCTCACTACATAATTTTGCCTATTCCACACCTGTGGCGTATAGTAGCAGTGAAAGAGATAACCAGGTTTAATGTTACAGCTGTATATATTTGTGTCCTTTGGAACCCTTTTCAGAATTGCAATTATTCTTCTTCAATCAATGCTCCTGAAAATTTATAATGTTGTTAATTCGTCATTTGACTTATTACTTCTGTAATACTTCCTTATTTCAGTCATATCATGCTCCTGAGACTGTTTTTTTTGTTGTTGTTGTTTTGGGTTTTTTTGTGGGTAGGTTTTTCTTGTTTTGTTTTGGGGTGGCTTTTTTGCTTGTCTGGGTTCTTTTGTTTTCTGGGGATGGATAAAACAGATATGCAAACCTTCCTGGAATAACTTATCTTCATGATTCCCTGTGACTGTGAGAACTTGATTCCCCAAGTGCTCCTTGATGTTACTAAAAACTGACCACTGCAGCTAACTGTACAACTCTCAAGAAACAGATACTTGGACGATGATTTAAACCCTACAAAATGCCTGAGTACCATTCTTATCTCAACAGCTACACTTGAAATTTGTATTTTTAATGATTGTTGGCGTAATTTCATTCCCAGTCATTCTTATTTATTAGAAGACAAAATCTATGCCTTGTGGATGACCATTCCAAACAGGATACTTCAGAGATTTCTTACCTTTTTAGGAAACAGGTCTTTAGAGTTGCTTGCATGACTCACACCTACAGTCCCTCTGGCAAAAGTAGTTTTCTTGGTTTACTTAAAGTATTGTAATTTTTCTTACACACACAGTTTTCGACAAGAAGCACTGACTATATATGAACATAAAAAGAGTAAACTAACTTTGGATATACTGCAAAGAGGGTCAAGTTTAACAAATGGAGCTTTCTAAGACATTATTAAAAACAAAAATAAAAATGAGAATTGCATGATATAATTCATATTTTTACACATTTGTGTTCCCCTTGTGTCATTTTTATCATAGTGGGAACATCTATTCTTAGAATAAATGAGCATGAAACTTCAGTTTATTGGAAAGATAGTTTTTTTTTTTTTTTTTTCCCAAAGTCCAAGCCAATTTAAGAACAGAAACTATCCCTAAATTAAGTAGAATAGGCAATAGAAAGGTTAGATTGTGCCACTGGGAACAGTAAAAACATCAGGATTTAATTAAGCCTAAAAAATATTGTTGAAGACTGTTAGCAAGTCTTCCTCTGAGTGGAAGCTCAGAGGTGAGTATGTGTTCTGTGAGCCTGCATTATCTGAGGTATCAGTATCAAATTCTACTAAGCGACACTAACGTGTCAATGAAGGTCATAGGTATATTTATTGATCTTATTATCTATCTATTGACTTACTACTCATGGAGTTTGAAGGGGCAATCTCTAGACTCATAAAAGCATAACAGGCATATGAAATCTTGATTTTTTGCCTAAAAAAAAATCAGACAGGGAAGGCAAGGTAAGCATTTGGAGTGATGATCCGCTCTGAAAAATAACTGTAAAAATGAGGAGGACAGAAGAAGAGACAAATAGCAAAGATGAGATGGGTATTTAATACAAAATGAACATGCTCTCTCAGCCAATATGTTACCAACTGACTGACAGTCATAGGTTTGTCCAAACACACGAGTTTTCATGGCCAGCTAGGACAAGAGGATGAAGGTTTTGTTCTTTTTTCAACCGATAGAAAAGAAAACTAAAAAGTGGTCATCATAAATTAGCATAATACTGCATGATGCCATATGTGCTTTTATATTCAAACAAGTCATTAGCACTGAAGGTCTTGGCATGACATGTCATAAAAACATTGTCAAAGTCAGCAAACAGCCCGGAGTGTGCCTGTCAAATGCTAAATCACTCTGCTCTCACCAGCCTGTCCAGGGTCTTACCCTAAGAGCACATTTTGCATCGTTGCCCCTATATCATCCATTAGCAGTTTGCTACATATTATTTTGCTAGTTGGGCTGCCTAACACGTTCTTTCACATGATTACTTTGGTTCCCATAAGTGGCATTTTATCATGATTTGCAGTGTTTAGAGAAATGAAAATACATTTCAAATAATTGGCAATCTAAACAGAACATAAAAATCTGTATGATTATATTTATGAATGCTGAAAGCTTAATTGTCTTCTTTACATTATCACCATTTTTAGATTGGTTTACTCCCAGCTGATTCACAGTTCCTCATACATTGTACCATTGCCACGTATTCAATGATATACACATTCTGAACAACTTTGTGGAATTCAGAAGTAATACTCTTAACGCACAGTTGCAAATGAAAAAGATTAGATGATTTTAACTCACAGAAATTAACCCTAAGTAGGGCTAAACAAATAGTATGTTTGCTGATGTTTATCAGAAACCATAGTTAGGTAGAACTGAAAGTGATATTTTACTACCATTTCAAATATTCTAATTTTTGAATTGCTGATTTTGAGCTTTCCTCTATTAAGGGAAATTTCATAAAAGTGATTTCAAATACACTTCTGTAATACTTCACTTGAAATTGCTTTTTCATGCTGAGGTGGTTTTTTTTTTTGAAAAAACCCAATAATTCAATGCAATAAAAACTAGCTGGAAACGTTTTCTTGTTATAAAACTTTCTTTTTCTTTCCCGCTGAAATCTCTTTCAAATTATACTCTAGTTTTAGTACCACTTTATTGACATTCCCCCATTTCTATAATTTTCTATCAATTTATCTCTCCTTCTAGCTATCTGTGAATTCCTTCCCTTATATCTCTGCTGTTTGTCTGCATTTAACAAAATCAAAAGAGTGGCATCAACATAAAGAATTACACAGACTGTACAAGTGTTCAGTACTCTAGAAGTAGCACAGAGGCATTCAGCCCATCATCCACTGATCTGCTGTCTTCTCATGTTGTTTGCAGCGCAGAGGTACTGGTTTCATTTGTGGACACTCTGCTGCCAGGTTAGTTAAGACTCTGCAAAACTGAACTAATGAACTTGCTTTCAGTGAGGTTAATTGACCTAGACACAGGACCAGACATGTATAAATATACTGCTTTCCTTCTTCACCCAGTTTGATCCTGGTTAATTGCAAGGACTGTGTACAGGGTATTTCATCATGATACCCCAAAGCAGCAAATCAAGGGGGTTTTTTCACTTCTATATGTATTAAACTTCTTTCCCACATATACTTTTCATCTACTTTCCTGTACATTCCTGTTGTTTTTTAAAAAGTAACCAGTGCCATGACTGATTTTGTGGTCAATAAATTTTACAATGCAGCAATCCTTTTTACAGCACAAGAAAATCTCTACATTTCAGAAAACAGGACCAGATTAATCACCACCTGAGTTCTGCTTTGTGGGATTTTAGATAGTAAGAAAATGGATCTTTAAAATCATAAATTTTATGGAGGAACTAAGACTTTAATTAATGATTAAGTAAGACTTTAATTAATGATTAAGTAACCCCACATCATGTGATAGTGATGTATTAAAATTTAATTTATATGTCCAGTTCCTTGGTTTTCATGTTAAGAACATGATACCATTACAAATTTGAGCACTGTCTCTCCAAATATTTCAGTAAGGTATACATTGCACAACTGAATTAAATTTGCACAATTTGTATAAAGCAGAAAACATGGTACAATAAGGTGGCATCACGCATTATTTACTCCTATATTTTAACTTATCACCAGCCTCAAGTTTTCTTAAGGAATCACTACAAGAAATTTTTCAAGTCCCCTCTCAAATCTTCTGTGTCTCTAATCTCCTAACAATTTCTCTTAGAGATCTTGGCACTCTGACAGAGTGCTGAAAAACTTCCAGTTTCTTATTAACAGGTCTTATGGTTATATCTTCTGTCTGTTTAACTCAGCAGCCTTCTATTTTTTTCAGGATCCTTTTCGGAAATGGTAGGTATGGGATCAAAAGGGTTCTCCCTTGTGGCTCTGACTATGATAAGCACTGTTTAGAACAGATCACATAGCCCCTGTGCTCTTCTGAAGCATGCTTTCTTCTGAAGCCCACACCCTTATTTGTGCAGTTTTCCTGTGTGCTTTTATAGGTTTTTCCCCTAAACAGAGAACATTGCACAACCTTTTCTTACCAAATCCCACCTGCAGCTATTATCTTGTCCTGGTTTTAAAAATCCCTTATTTGTAAGTGAATAGCTTTCTTACTTTGTTTTATCTGTCATGTAATACTAAAGCTGGCAAAGTTGTTTGTTCAGGTGTCTTTCTGTCACTGAGAAAAGACCAGTTAAGGGGATCAGTAAAACACTACTATAATTCTATGATGCTGCTGAACAAAATGTGTGTACTATACAGACAAATGGTCAGTGTATTCACACAAGTGAATGCAAGATTTGTTTGACTAGCTTTTCTTTTCTTTACTTACTTTAACCTAAATATTTAATGTTCTGGGATTTGTAGATATGGGGCTCAGTGCCATGTTTAACAATGCAGAAACTGTGGGTAAGAATTATTACAAAGCCATGGAGAGCTCTGTATAAAAAACAATGTCAGGATCACTTGCAGTAATCAATGGATTTTTTTTTTTTTTCTTTTTTTGCTTCAGTACTTAATCTGGCATCTGCTCTATCCCCTAACAAAGGATTGTTTTCTTGAAGGTGGTCACTATGTATTCAGTGTTATTTGAAAATCTATACTACTATGTACATTTGTGTGTTTATGTGCAATTGGGTTAAGTTACTATGTCTGTTTCCTCCAGCTGGCTTATTTCAAATTACAAAAACTACTAGCATTCATTGTTTTTGCTAAAAAACCTGTACATGCAGCTAAAATAATTTTTAAAAAACATCTCCTCCTGAGCCATAAAACTAATATGTTCCCATGGGATATATTCTTCATGAAGAAAATTGCATATACACTTGTCCAAGAGTCATAGAAGAGAAAAAACCCTCCCTCCTGCTTTTATCTGCTCACTTGTCATTTGTTTTTACAATCTTCCTTGTGCTTTTTGATCTTCACAATTTGCAGAGAAAGCAGCCTAGCTTAGAAAGTACTAACACATTACTAGATTTCTGCCCAACATGCTCCTAATGTAATATTTACCTTCAGAAAACCTCTGAAAAGAAGAATCAAACTAACAGCAGAACTTAGAAGGAAAAGGGAACTCTGAAAAAAAATTATCTTTCCACAAAAGGAAGCAAGATTTCTAAGATAAAATATAATATATGTGCAAATATTAGTTAACATAGTGGCTTCATGTTCTGTGCTATCAAATTAGAAATTCCTCTCTCCTCTTTCTTGAGTCTGGTGAAAAGTGAGAAGTAGTGAACATAGAAGGGCACTGTGGAAAGCTATAGCAGCTATAATAGATCTCTGACTGAATTATCTTGGTTTTGGGAATTTCTCCAAAACACGGATATGTGCATGCACCATTTCTGGCTCATAATCTCATTACTATGGAAGAAAAAATACAAATCCTGCTGAACTTAACAAAAATTTTACATTGTTAAACCTTCTTTTGCTTCCCTTTCTGCTTTGGAAATATTTTAATGAGATGCCATGATTCAGACTTTGTATAATTTTATCATTATATATAGAAAAAACAAAATAAATCCCTATTAAAAAATGCATCCAAATATTGTGCAAGAAAAATAGGGCATTTTTTGTTTTCTTTTCTTTATTTCTCAGGTATTTATAATCCCAGACTTACACCAGGAAAGCTGTTAAGGATAGTCCATCAAGAGTATGAAAGTCATCATGACTATTTTGTACAAGATATGAGCAGAAAAGTCCTTGTCCCCAATATACGTCCTTCCATTTACAGAACTGGTTTTAATGATATTGGCAAAAGGAATACAGCTAATACAATGGTAACTCAATTAATTGAGCAATGCAACACTAATGGACCCTTTTAAATTCTAGCAATTTTTTAGTTGTAAGTTATCACAGAACCACAGATATTAAACCATCTATATTTATTCAAACCCCCTTTTAATGGCTTAATTTTGTGCCATTTTCTATTCCTTTTACAAGTGTTATAGAAATGAAGAAGGAACACATCTGAGCATCAAATACTGGATAATTTCAGATATCAATGTGCAATTCTGACCTCATTGGTATTTGGAATTTTGATCTTGATGCTGGAGGGGCCTAAATTTCCAGCATCCCATTTTGATGAAAAGGAGGAACACATCAAATCACCACTGGAAACAGTAAATGATCAGGGTGACAGACTTTTGTGGTACCCTGTTCCACAAGGTACCAGACTATGCACATTTTCCAATTTCTTAACAAATCAGTTCACTCTCCATTTATGAAACCAGAAAATTGTTGAAGTAATTCCAGCTGTACCTACATATTCATTACAATACAAAATTAGGAAGTTTATCAAGTTTAGTTCCTCATATTACAATCAAATACACTTTTTATTCTTTTTTAAATTTAAAAGAAGTTTTCTGGTTTTGTGTGACTTTTAAACACTGTTACAGATTCAGCCCTTTGATGATAACAATTCTTCTACTTTTTAAGTCTAATTACAGTTAGCTTATATCTACTTGATCTTTTGACAGACTTTAGATCAAATATAGTTTTCATATGCGCGTCTTTTCCCTGGATGTATTAAACGACTCCATGGAGCTCAAGCCAAGGGAAGTAGTACATATATTCACAATCAAAACAGAGAATTCTGCATAGTATTGTGTCATGCCATTGTCTTGCTACAGCCAATGTCATCAGCCTGAAGCATCATAATATTTTGTCTTTGATATTCAGTGAAAGATTTTCATTTACAGTCCATGATTTTTTTTTTCTCCCCCTTCAGAGTTTTTTGTTTGTTTGTTTGTTGTTTTTTTGGGGTTTTTTTAAAGTCTACTAGAAACTCTGCAGCCATCTATAAGACTTTTTATATTCCCCCATCTCAGCTGAGAAGGGCTCACATGAATTATTGTGAGAGGGACCTGTTGTCTTCAGAGTTTTACTGTGTTACTGTCTCATAATCACTTATTGGTTAATACACAGATAATTCCTCCTTCTGGCCTAGTCTGTGAATTCAAACTCAATACTAGGCTGAAGCTGCTAATAAAGACTAGCTCATATCTTACTGTCAGCTCAGACCATGAATTTGATATCATTATTTTAATCCTATTTCTATTTCCTTAGTCACCCTCATCTTCCTGTCAAATACTCTAACTGTTCAGTACTAATGACGTCTTCCAACTTTGTGTCAATGGTAAATTAGTTAACATATTTTTTTCTGCTTTTGCGAACTTTGCTAATGAATTTGTTCAATAGCAATCAGCCTCCAACAGGTCATTAAGAAAATCATATGTTAATTTCGCTTGACACATTATAAGCTTTCAATAAAACCAGCTGACTTGTCTCCTCTTTTTAAAGTCTCAGATGAACCTCATTATCTCCAACCTAATTTTCAAATTTCCCAATGTGGAGTACTTGAGAATCAGATAAAATACAGTTTTAAAGAAATGAAATGTAACAAATCAGATTTTTCCAGAAAAAGAAATTATCAAGATGTTGGTCTACTATGACATATCCATGTTGAATACTTTATATTTTCATTCCTTGTCTTGTGTATTGCCAAAAAAATAATCAGCACTTGCATACCACTATTGTTTGAATAGTAGTATTTAAAATATTCACTAGTGAGATCATGACTTTATTGTCAGTTCATTAAGTAGTGTGGCATAAAAACCAGTTATATATCCTACTTCATTAGTATCAGGCCCATTCCTTCTCTTCCTCTTCCAGTTTAGCTAAGAGAAGTCACTTGACAAACTCTGAAAGAGCATTTACAAGGATTTATCATGCTGACTTTTGTGGAGACATGCTAGAAACCAATAATGACTTTTAATCTGACTTTTTATCTGTCTTCCTTTCATCCATTCCTGCACATTGACTTCCAATATCTTCTTATCTTCCTTTCAATAAATTTGTTTCTGCACTTTCTTCCTTCTGCATGGTTTTTTTGCTTTTCATTTTCTCTACTCTTTCAGTATCAAATAGTCTGAAGTGATGACTGAAAAAGAATCATGGCACTCTTCAGAAATGCAAATAGAGGCAAAAATAAAAGCAAAATTTTCTCTTTTCAGATTTGAAATATAATTCCAGAAAAGCATATCAGTGTACCTGAAAATTCCTAAGGATGAGGAAAATATGTTCCTGTTCAGATACAGCTTAAATTTGAGTATCTTTTTTCAGTCTATATTCTTTCACTAAGGGGTTATTTCCTATCTGTGGGGATTTTTTTTCTTTAAAAAGAAAAGAAGCAAACTAAAAGATGTATTTTCTGCCTCCCCTTTTTTTTTTGCCTGCCAGATTTTCCACATAACCTCATGATCTTACTCAGCTCAAATATTCCAGTTTGAAAGGCTTCCTTATAAAAATAATAAAGAATTCTGCTTCTTATGTTCATATTACCTACTGATGGATATATTTTCCTTCAAATATAAGGAAACCCTTCCTGCTGAGGAAGGGTTAAGGGCAGCATCACTATCACTTTTAACTAGGCAATTAAGAAGAATTCATTTACCAAAGTATACCTGAGAATTTCTTCAGAAAAGTTAGGAAAAAAATTTAAAATAGCAGCTAAATTTGCTTGCACCAGAAGTCTGTTTCCAATCATATTCTCTGGATCAGTATTTATTGAGACAGTAAGATAATTTAGAACCACGTGAAAAGAGCAGATACTCTGCTCTAGACCAATATAGTGAGAAGGGTCTAACTCACCTCCTATTGAGGAAGTTTAATTCAGTCCTATCTCATATATCCCTGCTGAATACCTATTAATCTACGGATTTATCACCTCTGAAATCATCTTCACATCATCCAGTGAATTAATCAGGAGATGAATTAAATATTTTAATAGCATATGTCTAGTACAGGTAGAATGATTTCCCCTTCTAATTATAATATCTAATTTTCTTCTTACTATTCTTTAGCAGCTCTAGTGTTGGTCATGTTGGGTTTTTTAAATTTAATTTTCTTTCTTATACACAACCTCTTCACCTTAAAATGATCTTTTATCTTGCATAAAAACAGATGACAAGACTATTTTTCAGTTCAGAACTTTTTCATAATTACATTTTTGACCTCAAGGGAAAAACTGTATACATTATCAAATCCCTTGGCTTTGCAACTGAGTAGCTTTAACAGTCTTACACACTGCCTGCAGCTATTGTAATTTATTTTGAATATTAGAAAATCCTCAGATTATAAGTTCTAGCAAGGTAGAGTCCTGTTCAAATTGAAACTAATTGTATTTCTTAGTGCCTTGTAAACTGGTCCTGTAGATTTTTTACAGTTGTTTATTTCTCTTCCAGTCCTTACAGTAACCACTAACCTTTCATGCTGTGGTGGATCTAAAAATTTTTATTTATCAATATAAAATCCACTGGCCTTTTACTACCTACATCTACAGGAACATTACAGTGCAATTCAAGAATGTTCCTCAGCAGTGCAGCACTGATTGTGGAAGTGTGAAATGTTTCCTGAAATGAAGCTCAGACTCTCTAAAAAAAATCACAGAATCAAAGAATGGGTAGTATTGGAAGGGATCACCATGGGTCATCTGGTCCAGCCTTCCTGCTCAAGCAGGATTATCCTAATACACGTGGCACAGGACTGTGTCCAGACAGTTCTGGAGCATCTCCAGTGAGGGAGGTTCCACAGCCTCTCTGGGCAATCTGCTCCAGTACTTGGATACCCACACAGTAAAGAACTTCCTCATTTCAGGTGGAACCTCCTGTACGCCATTTTCTGCCCATTGCTTCTTGTCCTATTGCTCAGCAGCACCAAGAAGAGCCTGGATCCATCCTCTGATACCTTCCCTTCAAATATTTATAGACATTTATGAGATCCCCTCTGTTTTCTTGAGGCTGAACAGGTCCTTCTCTCTCAGCCTATCCTTGAAAGAGAGATACTCCAGCCCCCTAATCATGTTTGTTGAGATCCACATTTCTCTTGTCCTAAGGAGCCCAGAGCTGGACACAGCATTCCTCATATGGCCTCACCAGGGCTGAGTAGAGGGGCAGGATCAACTCCCTCAGCCTGCTGGCAATGCCCTTCCTAAAGCCCCACAGGATCCCACTGGCCTTCTTGGCCTCAAGGACATTCTGCTGGCTCATGGACAGCTTGCTGTCCACCAGGACCCCCAGGTCTGTGGAGTCCCTAAAGCAGATTGAAATAACCCCCAGGTTTTGGCCTTGGAAGGACACGCTGTAGTTCTAATACTAAAATTCTCCTGGTTGCTTCTTTCCTGGTTCTGGGACCCCAGTGACCAGACCCGTCTTCCCTATGAGACACTGACCTTACCTGCCCTCAGTTCCATCCCTGCGCCACAAGGTCATTGGATGCTGTAAATCATACTTGAGCCTGAGCAAGGCACATGATTGTCCCTTTTTGGCACTGGATTCCCTTCAGCACCTGGAATAAACCTTGCTGGAGCTTGATCTTATGCAAAGGGCCTTCTTGCCTCTCTTTTGCTGAGCTAGCCTCGTGGCTTGCCTGAGTTGCTCCAAACAGCTTTTCTACTGGAGAGGCTGACTGGGGCCTAGGCAGTGGCTTTGCTCCTAAAAGACATGCTGTTACTCAGGTCCTTCTCTGCAGAGCTGCTTTCCAGCAGGTCACCCCTACCCTGTGCTGGTGCAGGGGGCTGTTTCTCCCCAGGTGTAGGACCCCACACCTTTGTTGAACTTCAGACAGGTTTTTTCTGCCCTACTAGAAAATACTTGTGAAGCAGAAACATACCAGTTAGTTACAGATTTTTGTTTTGGAGTTAAGCACCAAGAAAAATTATAAAGCCTGAAGAGTCATAGTATAATTTGTCCATTTGTGAAGAATTTTAGGTCAATCAGAACACAGCTCAGTACCATCCTCTCCTGGTCAGGCGTACACAGACCTGAGGGAGTCCAGGGCTCCCTCAGTCTCTGGGTTTTAATGAGTTTCACAGATACTTGTCTGAACATCAGAGTTCTAGAAAAAGGAAAGGAGCTTAGGACCTAGTCAGAATGTAACTGAAAATATGATCTTCCCAAACATCTTGCTTATTTACAGTTCACGAATAGAGATGCAAAGTATAACTACTGTAAATTGAAAGCAATGGACAGATCAGCAATTTCTGTTAGATATCTGTAGAAGTTAGTTCAGTATTTATGAAGTTACTAGTTAAATTATGACAATGGCTAAGGTGACAAGATCAGCTGTTTACATATCTGATCCTATATCTTTCTATTTCAAAGTCATACTATTAATAATTAGCAATTAGCTTTCGAATAACGTCCTTAGGCATACAGAATTGTTTCCTAGCAAAAGAAGTTTTCCCCTCAAGTCTCTTAGGACAACCTTTCATACCTAGAGGACAAAAAGTATTTTTGAATGCTTCAGGTTTAACTTAACTATACATGTTTATCACTCACCCAGACAGAAGGTAATTATGCATATAGTAATTGACACAAAAATCTCAGCAATACTTGCCCAATTTTTATAATTCTGCCTTCATATATTTGTTCCGACATGGAAAGAAAACCCTGGTACTGGTTTCAAGTCAGACTCTTTTATAAGTGCTACCAATGAATGCAGAGAAATCAACCTATGTCAGCCCTCACAACCACTATGAGATCTTTACCAACCTATGTGCTCACTTCATCAAGTCCTCTTTACTTGATAAAGGGTCTCTTAAGTCTGCATCTGGCATTATAACTATTTCTGGAAGTTTCTTACTGAGGTCCTTCCCTGATTGACTTGATCTGCTTGAAAGCCTTTGATTAGTTAATTAGCACCTGGGATCTAAATAACAGAGTTGTGCATTAACCATCAGAACATGTAATTTTTTTCTACGGCTTTTTTAGGTATTAGGATAAGCTCTCACATATGTAAATTTTTCATTCTGATTTTTTTTTTTTTTCTAATTAAGATAAACTCAGAAATTAGATTGAGATAGCAGTTGCAATCCTAAATTTTTTGTCTGGGTGTTTGATTTGAGAATGGCTGTACATAACAATAAGGTCTGTCCTTACCAGGTTGTATGAGCTCATAGCTTTTCTATTTTTTTTATTTTAAATCTTGCTGCAATAATGAGCAAGTAGAATAGGTTGTTGATTAACTATACTTTTTTTCCTAGAGCAAATGGTGCTGAGACCTATGACAATTCTGAGAGCTCTTTTTAAATTTTAAGTCATTGAAGGAACTCTGTCTGGGTTGTCCTATCAGTTGCAGTTACACTGGAGACTGGAAGAAGGAACACATTGAGTCTAATGTTTTCTAACTGCTTATGTTGATCCAGCTGTGCTTTCTCTATGACACATGGAGGAGTCTTTCTCAGTAAAGTTCTTTGAAAATATCAGAAAGAAACTCATTTAAACTGAGGCAGTACAATGGAACAGCTTGAGATAAAATATGAATAACTATTTTTTTAAAATGCTTTCTTTCTGCTTGTGGAAGTCCAGAAAATATGTTAGGGTAGAAAAAGTTTGCACATATAGGACAGAAAAAAAACAAAAAAAACCCCAGGAATACTTAATCACCCCATAATTTATTGTTATAAGCAGCATTCCTTTGACTTTGTCCTAGCACCAGATTATTTCTACTTCATACAAAATAGCTTTCTTTGGGTAGTTTCAAGTTTGATTGGTACTTCATGCAATTTTAAACACATCTACAAAATCTATTACAGTAAAGCTGGTTAAGGTTTATTGAGGTTTTGCTATACCCTTGCTTCATAAATAAGAAGTACATAATAAACACTTGAAATGGAGTAGAATCCTACTTACTTGTAAAAAACTATGTTTATTTTGGTATAATGTGGAGTGGTTCACATTCTAACTGTATATCTTTTCCTTGGCAGCCCAGGGAAATCACTGTATGTGTTTCCAAGAAATACAGAATATAGGCCTATATTTTCCAGTCTCTCACCTGTCCCAAGGACTACTGTCATGCAATAAAAAGACAAGATTGTAAATCTCTTACATTTTCTTTCATTTCCGAGCAATACATTGCTATGAAAGTAAAAATTAAACACATTTTATGCTTCTTGTGCTGCCTCATATTTTGACTAAATATTTTGCTGATACAGGCCAGAAAAGAGTCACGAAGTGAAGACTAGAAATCTGAAATATACATATCCACTAGCAATCTACATATTGGGAGAATGATGTATTGCAAATCCAGCATGCCCCTGTATACCATTCCAAAGATAAATGAAGAGTTTTAAAGTAATTAAATATGAAAGAGTCTCACAGCAGCAACAGGAAAAATAAATATAATGTTATATTGCCTGAAAGACACAAAACAAAATAAATTTCTGTTGAAATGATTTTATATAATGGTAGGGTTTCTTTATGGTTTTCATAGTAAACAAATGTAATTTAGGAAAGTCTACACTTGCTTCACAATCTAAACATGTATCTGTGGCATAGTCATGACAGCTATGAGCCACTGCATCTGTGGTTCCTCTTACTGAGCAAAAGTTTTGCATGAAAATAACTCTGCATTTCAATGGAAGTGGCAGGAAAACTTTATTTATTCTTTGATAGAAGCAATAAACTTAAGTTGGAGTACAAAACTAAGAGTGAGAAAGGTGCTCAAGTGTGTAAGTTTCCTTATTCTACGGGAATTAAAAAAAAAAAAAAATAAAAAGGGAAAGAAGGCGCAAGGAATTACTAAATTTGCCAGTACACAAATGGGAAAAAGTGTGACTCAGAGGGGAATTTTCCCATCCTGGTATACAGATAAGGAGGTAGATGTTTCAAAGCTTTCAGGAGAAACATACGTAAATGTAAGGATTCATTTTTGCACCTAGCCAGCAGCTTTCATTGAAATCAATGAGATCTGAGTTTTGGTGTTTGAAACTTTAATGAGTTCACAAAAGTTTCGATTTTCTCTCTGTAGAGTGTCAAAATAATAGCTAAATGTTATATGGGACTGAGTTTAGTCCTGATTTGAGCCTTTTCAAGTGCTATTTGAGCTTTTTAGGTCTTCCCAGTAGATTCACTTCATTCTTCATCTCTAAGTGTAAATGAAACAAGTCTGGTTTGTAGCTACCCTAGGATTTTGCAGTGACAACATTTTCTTAAATGTTTGGTCTTTTTAGATCCTGAATGTTTTAAAGAAACAAATAGATTTCTATGAAAAGGTTTTTAAGTACCACCATATGCTCAAAAAGGACTGAGCACATTAGCTGTCCTAACTGAACTGCATGAAAAATAATATTGAAAATGGCTCTTATTACCTTTTAGAAGCAAAGATATTCTAAGCCATTAGGTTTTCAAAAAGGTATTTTTGGGCACAGTTGCTGTTTATCAGTCTGCAGGTTGTACTACTATAATATGATCCTATTGCATGTGAACAGTGTTTTAAGTTGTTTCACCCGCAGAAATATTCCTGCCTTGTTTCCTAAGTGTGGTCTAAAAGTAGAGGTATTAATATTGTAGCATTTCTAATATTTATTTTTCACTTCAGTGCAAAACACATACTTGAAGCCTGTTAATAATCATGACAGTAAAGTTGAAGCCTGATAATAATCATGACAGTAAAGTTGAAGCCTGATAATAATCATGTCAGAAAATGACTAAATAGAATTTCATTTAAGACTATTATAGATTTCTGTAGTTTTAGGGGCTATCTGTATTTTATTACTTTTATTTTAGGAAAGAGGCATAGGAGCTTCACTTAGGATTTCTGAGGTAAAATTCTGAAGCATTATATAAAAATATATTTCTCTCACAAAATAATACAAGGCTTCACTGAAACAAGAGAGTGATTTCTTAAAAATATACTGAGAAAATTCCACTTGGTCATTCCCCCATCCTATAGAGCCTAGCAGTACTGCAGCTGTCTTAGCCTTCTGGAAGAGCGGTCAATAATCCCTGCATTCCAAAGATTATGTATAATTATTTCAGGGGAACGTGCCTTCTGGAACAAGTTTTCAGTTCTTTCACCCCTGCATCCGCTTTTGAATGCATTTAAATTACCTTATTTCTTACCATTATGTACATTAGATTTTAGGTACTTGTAGGAAGCTTATAATTGTACAATGTCAATTTGACAAAAGTATCACAGAAATACAGTGGGGGATTGAAGAACAAAAGTCAAATCTAATTCCCTGTTCTGATTACCAGAACCCACAGCATGTTCTACGGTATCATCACTTCAATCCAGACTTTCTACCTGCTGGAGGCAAGGATGGCCAGTGTAATGATGCATAGAGCCAGAATAACCCTACTGTTGCTTTCAGAAATAATAATTAGACCTTGATTTCTGATTCCTTCAGAGAATGGATATAGCAGTTAGAGAAAGAACTCACCACACTTTTGGAAAACAGAGACAAGATAAAACACAAAAACTCTCTTCAGCTTTGATCTAATTGCATCTCTGAAATCCTGTGATGGTAGCCAGATTTATCTTAGTGGATGTATAGAAGAAGTAATCTGCAACAGGGTTTTCAGAGTTAGATACAAAAAATTTCTTAGTGAAATTACGCCTACTGAATATTATAGGACTTCTATAGATGAGTCATGTAATTAATTCATACATAAATGCTTACCACTCTGTGAACGCAATTAAGCTAATGATTTTTCTCCTTACTGTTCTAAACTGTGGATTCATAATAATTGGGATTTCAGTCCTATGTTACAGTATTCTACATTAGATGTCTTATCTGAAATTTCCCATTCTAGGCTTTATCTATGTAGTACAAATGTAAAATTAAAATGTTATACTTAAAAGAAAATGTTTAAAACCATTTTCATGTTAGTACTATATAACTATGTCATCATGTAGCCTAAAATATCCTCTCTAAAATTAACTGACAAATTGCAGAAAATTGTTCTCTGGGTTGGCAGAAATGAATTCTATTAAAGCTAATGAAAATTGCACATCTGTGGCATAAGACCATATGTCCAGAAGAGAAGCAGTATGTAGAATAACCTTCTTTCAAAATTAAACCCAATCACTGAAGTTTTTCCATCAGGGAGTCAAGCCCACCAGACTTATGAGAGTTATGAAAAAGTCTGTACTCTGACAAATTTTAAATCAGTAGCCTACATAAAACAGTGATCAAATCAAATGAACTAAAGTAGTAGATTATTTTAACATGTCTGGAGTCTGACACATCCTTCACACACATAGATATTTAATTTAAAATAATCTGAAAAAATACAATATGTGCACATGAAATAATAGTGTGTAATTGTAAAAATGGACAAGGAACCCTTTGGTACTATTAAGATCCATGCTTTAAATAAGAAATAAATTTCAAATAAATTTTAAAACTAGAACTGTGACTCCAAATTCCTGGAGATATACTGTGTATTTTACTGCTTGTTTCTTCTGCAACATTTAACACCTTGAACCTAAAGAATTCAATACTGCATTCATTAGCAATCTAGTATATTAATACATCCAGACATTTAGAAAAAAATCCATGAATTTTTTCTTAATAACATTTAAACTTAAATCAGAATAATAATTAAACAAGTACTTGGTCTTTCTGAAAACATACTGTTTTAAATATGAAAGCAAATACCACAAATTCTCACTGTTCATGATAGTTTGAGGACTGCTTTGTCATCATAATGTCCTCAAGGTATGGGAAAAATAGATGAAAGAAGGCCTGTCTACAAAGGAAACATAGAGTGTGGAGTTACAATCTTGGATTCTGAATGCTTCAGTAAATCAGCTCTGCCTCTCATATTTTCCTGAATAATACCATTGTTTATGTTTTTCAATAATCTTGTGCTTTACTACATGAACTCAGGAAACTATACAGATGTACTTTATGATATCATGTATAAAAATGGATAATGTATAATAAATCATATATAATTAATACAGAATATGAAGTAATGTGTAATTATAGTTTATAATACAGAGGGTACAGTATGGCTATGTGGTATAAAATATGGAGAGTTTAGGATATATATGGTCTATAACAGATGTAGTTTTTATAGAGTATCTTTCAATATATTTATATAGCTACATTTAATATATATGATATAATATGTAACATTCAGATTTCAAATATACCTTAAGGAAACATTTAAGTTTAGAGTTTCACATCAGCATCACAAATGAATATAGACAATACACAGTCCAATATTATACCAGGCAAATAAACATTAATTACTGGAGAAAGTTTAGTTGCAATAGAGTGTTTAGCAACTGTTTTTTCATCTTTTAATTTGGTTTTAACTCCTGGAAGGTCAGAGTTGGAACTACAAAACTAGGAAAAATCTGGTTTTCATTGAAAAATATTGACCTGGTTACATCAACTTTATATTACTCTTTTTTGTGCTTTGAGCTCAAGTAAGAGAAAAGAAATTTTCTGGAGGAAAGTTGTAACACTAACAGTCAGATTTATGTAATGTGCTTTGGCTGTTCTCTGGCTGACAACTGAACATGGAAGTACCAATAAAGTTGAAATCTCAGCAAAATAGACAAGTTGGTTTTAGTGTTCTTTTCATCATATGTTTTCACTGTTATAGTATTTCATAATAAAGACTTCTGAATGTCTTCCTTTACTGAAGACTACATATGATCAGTAAGGTAGAGATTCAAATCCATGGTTTTGAAAGGAGAAAAAAGTGCATGTAGTTTAAATGCCCAACTAAGTGAAAAAATATTATGCAGAAACCCTGTCTCTAAATATGCACAGTTTCTAATAAGTTCTCACTTGTGTATCCAAGTGAAATCTCTGAGAGTTTAAACAAGAAAGTAGTAGTATACTGATTTATCCTTTACTCATTCCCATAAGTTTCTTGTTCTTGGTGTTCTTCTTACTGTACCAGTCCTTCATAAAATGTTGTTATGCAAGCCTTTGAGGGCTTTAATTACATTCTTTATTCTTGGTTATGAAGTTAGATGGATGGGGAAAAAAAATTACCTTACAGCTTCTCCTTTTATAGCAGTGAATTTTTTACTGCTGTGAGAAATACCTGAATAATATTGAAAATACTTAAAAACCCCCAAACCTTGAATCATAAGCTTTCATCTTGTTTTATGTTTTCTTTCACCCATGTCAAATATCCAGACATTATTATTATGAGTGAAATATTATATCCGCTAGAGCCATTTTTAACAGGTGCAAAAAAATTATATTCTTAGCTGTAATAGACTGTTGGCAACTATTGAATTGAGCAAAATTTATCTCAAGGGGTTTTCCACAGCTATAATCAGTGGGGATTTTTTTATTATTTTTTAAAAAAATTTTTTTTGGCATAGAAAAATTGTATTTCAGAATTGGTTTTTAATGTCAACAATTTATATTTATCACTTGCTATTAAAAAAAAAAAAAAAAGGACTGGGTCTATAGAAGTCAATAAAATTTTAGCTATTACCTTCAAAAGGAGAAGGATAATGGCTTCAATGATCCAGTTTCTGTTCTCAGTTGCTTGTTATAAATCAAAAGTAACTTGAAGCAAATTTCCTGTAATTAAAAGATGCATATGGTGCTATATGCTTAAACATCTTTCATGCTGAAGACTCTCTTCCAGATCTCTTGCTGAGCTATGGTTTTGTTGTCTGTGGGGGTTCTGATGGTTTTTATACCTGTTATGATTAAATAACTCTGAAACATCTAAATATTTTTTAGAAAGGGTTAAACAGGTCAATATTTATAGGAAATAAATCTGATGCTAAGTACCATCCTCTGGTTTTTATGAGGGCTTTACAAACTTTCCACAGACTTGCCTGAACCTCTTCACTTACAGACATTTTTGGGGTTTAGGGGGTAAAGAACAACCTAAGCCACTTAAAGAAACTCTTTGGCTTTACTGTCACTAACCTTCTCCTCCCTTCAAGTTGTGGGTAGTGCAGATGGACTGGCAGATGCAGTCAGTATACAAAGAAGGAAAAGATGCTTCACCACTAGTCAGCATCAGGAGTCTGAAGTTTTAAGAAGACTCTGTTCAAAGTGTTTGAACCTTTTTTTAAAATAGGAAAAGGAATAGAAAATGCCTATATTCTAGAACTTTGGCAGTTCATCAGAAGCTGATGCTCCTATGCAATGTAAGTTCCATAAGAATATTTTGGATTATTTCTTCATGACTTTTTTTAAACTGCAAAGATGCGTCACAGATGTTAAAATACCCTTGTTATTCTTTGTTATCTTCTACTGTTCATTTTGTTGCCTTTTGCTTATTCTTAAACTTTCTAAATCCCACTATTTTTCTTCATAGGTTCTGATATCATACACTGGAAGAGAGCCCTTGCACACTATGCAGTACCTTCACAATAAATAAAAGGTACCCAAATCCACACAAGGCTCATGGTGGTTAAAGGCCATTAGGGAAGGCTTTTCAACATTATTTTTAGAGAGTGATATTGTTGATCTCTGTCCTTTGAAATCAAGTTAAATCATTATCAACTTGTAAAAGAATAACCGTGCTATCCTATTTGATCTGGGATAAAGTTAATTTTCTTCTTTTGCTCAAATACATGGGGGCATTTGGTAGATAATGATGAAGGATGGGGAAATCTGGTGTGTGCCTTAAGGGGATTTGATTTTTTGTGATAATAGCCAATGAATAAAATTGCATGATGTTGCTTGATAATATAACACTGGGTAAAATCACTTCTATGGCCTGACACCACACTGAGTGACTCACAGTGGCTGTCTTTGCCAATCTGGATACAAAGATCAGAACCAGACTGCCCATTGATTGCCACATCAGTGAAGAATGAACTTTGATGAAACCAAAGAAGTGAAGACTTTGACTGAGAGGAGACCTCATCAATGTCTGCCAGCATCGGAAGGGAAGGTGCCAAGAAAATGGAGCCAGGCTCTTAGTGTTACCAAGCAATAGGACAAGACACAACAGGCAAAAATGTGTGCACAGAAGGTTCTACCTGAATATGAGGAGGAAATTTATTGTGCAGGCATCTTGAGCACTGGAACAGATTGTCCAGAGAAGTTGCAGAGTCTCCCTCACTGCAGATATTGAAGAAGCATCTGGATGTAATCCTGAGCAATGTGATCTAGAATGACCCTGCTTGAACAGAGCTGGGACCTGATGGCCCACTCTAGTTCCTTCCAACCCTACCTATTCTGTGATTCTGCAACTCTGTATAACGTCACGGGGTATGAGGAAGCATGGAATCTGGCATGATGTAAGATGCTATGGAATAAGGGGTAGACACTGTGTTAGTTTTTGCTGGGACTGAATTTCTTTTCTTCTTAGTAGCTGCTATAGTTTTGAATTCAGTATGAGAATACGTTGATGTTTGGTTGTTGCCAAGCAGTGCTTACTCTAAGTCAAGGACTTTTCAGTGTCCCAGGCTCTGCCAGGGAGGAAGTGCACAAGAAGCTGTGAGGGAGAATGGCCAGGAGAGCTAGCTTGAGCTGGCCAAAGGGATATTCCACAGCATAGAACATCATGTTGAATATGTAAACTGGGGGATACACCTGTGGCTACTGAGAGAGGGGAGTGAGGGGGAGTGAGCGAGCTGCTGCGTGGTATTTAGTTGCCACCTGGGGGTAAACTACAACACATGGGAATGGGAGGAAGAGAGAGATACTGCTGAGAGTAGTGATGAACATTAACTTACTTAAAAAGCAATATGGGCTTTACCTGCAGCACGACTCAAAAGTATTTATATCTGGTTCTTTGTTTTTTGCAAACTTCTTTCCACTGTAGGTTTTTTTGGTTTCTTTGTTTTTTTTTTTTTTTTTTGTTGTTTTTTTTTTTTTTTTTTTTTTTCTTTCCTGTCATTATATCTCTTTCTACTTTTGATCCTTATCACTTCTCTTCCTGTTTTTGCCTCAAGATTTTTCCCCAATTTTTCCAGGGTTTTGACATCTCCACTAGAAAGTTCTGGGAGAACTGCTGCTCTTAAAAACACCTTTTTATGTTTCTCTGAATTTTTACAACTTGTCAAGCAATTTAGTTCATTTTTTGCTGATAGTGAACAAATGACTGCCAAAAACATTCTTTGTGGGCTGGGTAATGATAAATTTGGATTCCAGTATTTCAAACTCAAACTCATGCTAAAAATAAATAGAGTGAACATCTGTGACAAGCAGGTAATTTTTAATAATATCAGACAGTTCCTTTCTGAGGAGAATTACTACTCTCTCATCTCTAATCAACCTCTCCTGTAATAGCAGCTGCCAATTAGGGACATTGTCTCTTGACAGAGTGCTCAACCCATGTTTAATTTATTTTAAATTTGTTGTGCTTTTCCATGGAAGGTGAGGGGTGTTTTTTTCAAAATTTCATGCCATAAGAGGCTCATATATTATACAAAGTGGTGAGATACACAGATCACAGTGCAAGACCTACAGATTCAAGCAGATTCTTAGGGAACAAATCCTCTCATCTAAGCTGCTAAAAGTTTCAGAGAAGGAAGAATAGTTAATTTTCCTTATGTATATAGATATATATATAGAGAGAGAGAGAGCGAGCAAAACCCAGATTCGTTTCTGTTGAGAGACCCTTACTTATTTCCATGAGAATTTTCTCTTTGATATTCCTAAACATATTGATCTAAAAGTTAGCTAGTTGTGTTAGCTACCTACTATATTACAAAAAAAGAGAATCCTGTGGAAAATCACACTAATTTAACATATAGGGTTTGACAGAGTGAATCTATCAATGTAAATACACCTTATATTGCTGTTAAATTTTAGCTGTATATTTTAGAGTATAAAAATCCAATTTATATAATATTTAGATCACATTTTGTTAAATGTTACCCTTTTGCCTACACCTTTCTTTTTCCACATCCAAACACAGGTTCATCATAATAAATTTCAAGTAAATCTAAAGGGCAGCCAAGGCATATTGAATCATTTCATAACAAGACAGGAAGAGACTGGCAAAGATTTTCCTTTTTTTTTTTTTTTTTTTTTTTTGGTGAAGCAAGTTCCTAGTTTCCTTTAGTGGGGTGAGAAACTTAATAGTTAAATAAGTATTTCTACCTGCAAAACAAGACATAAAAATTGGCCTGTAAATCATGCAGTATGGTCCTATTCTTCACAAAGTATAAGCTTGAAAAGACCATCAACTACTACTTAGAGAGACTGTACAGTTCTCATGCTATTTTGATTCTAGACTTTTGTTTGGCTTAAGAACCACATTCATGGCTGGGACTATGTCTGGATAATTAAGAGACTTGGAAAAAGCATAATCTCCTGGGACTTTAAACAGTATTTAGTTTGTTTTATTTTGTTGATGAGCAAGGTTTTTCTTAAAAGAACAAAAGAAAAATATCCATGACTAGAATATTATAAAAATTGATATATTTAAAAACTCACAGAATTAATTTATGGCTTGAACATCAATTTAGAAAGCAAAGAATCGACCATTTTTTTGTTTAGTTGTGTTTCTTTAAATAAAGTTGTTTGATTTGTTCTAATTGATGGTTCACTAGATTTACTGCACAATGTGAGAAATCAGCAGCCTGTCAAACCATACAATAAAACATACTTTAAGTTTAAATGACTATATATAAGCGTGTGGAAACATACATGCATACATGAAGCCTAGCTGAATGCCCCCTTCCTTAAAAAATGAAACAAAACTGAAACTCTACTGAACATTTCTAGAGTTTATGGAAAAGCTTCATAGGATTTGTGCAGTATTCTCATTCCAGTCTGTATCACACAATTCAGTATGTGTGTAGTTTATGAAATTGGTCATGTCTGTGCTTTGTAGAACATATTCTAAAGAGAAACAAATAGAACAAAAAAGAGAAAGAGGAACAATGAGAAATAACTGACTGTGAAGAACCAAAACAAAGAGGAATCATAGGAGGGAAAAATGGGAACGGGAAAGCTGAAAAGAAAAGATGATGGAAATTTTGTCTTTTAAGAAAATGATGGTTAATTGTTAAGCCAGTTTCTCTTCAAGCTGTATCATTTCCAGGAAATACCACAAGGCATAGTTATCAAGAAGATAGATCTTTTCTTCCCTTAGGCTTGAAGCAAGAACATTTTCTTTTACAGGACACAGTGAACATTGGGAATTTCTCTATTGCTGTTGATGTTTCCTTTTCTATTTAGTAAGGACTTAGATTCTTTTCAAGCAGTCTTGCTCCTTGAAAATATTTTCTTTCGTTGGTTCATTATTTGTATCATAGTGATGACCTTCTTGCTCAACTCTTCCAAGAAAAATAAACATTGCATACCGAATAATTGTGAAAAATTCAATACTTCATCTTTAGAACTCCTTTAAGACTGGATCTCCAGGAAATCTTTGATTTCATGTGGTACACATCTTCATGATGACTTATTTTTGTTATTTTCATGGCTTATTGTTGTTATTTTATTATTTCACTCCATGCTTTAGCCTTTCCCAATTATATCACTTTTGTCTTGAGCATAGAACTTGTTTATCTTGTTTGGTGTACATGGATTTTTCCTCAGTTGATAATCATCAAAATGCCTCTAAGAACTTTTGGCAGATAAATTAGCAAGAGCAAGCTCATATGAGATAACACATGTTTTATCTTGAAGTCCTTTTACTGCAGTTTTGTGTAAAACCAAATTTTTTTACCAATCCTGTTATATACACTTTACCAGTTTTTGCCAGGGTATGTTTTAGTATCACCATAGTGTTAAGAGAGATGGGGAATTCAAAATTTTCTTTCACCAAATAATTCCTGTTTAACATAGTATTAGAAGAAAAATGTCCCTCTGAAACAGAAGAGTAAATCAGAAGGAGTGCTTTGTTGGAGTCATATATCCAAAATCTGGTCAGGTTCCTACACCAAGAAGCTCTTACAAGAACACATATCTCCACTGGCTGTAGACAGCATCTGGGACCACCCTCCTGGCCCTAAAGTGTCCTGTTTCCTCTGCCAGTAGCTCTGCCTCTTCATATTACCCTATTCTTCTTTGTGTTGGCTGCCCAGCCTTTGTTGCACAAGGTCACAAGGCCCTGTTGAAATCAGCAGAAAATAATGCAGTGCTTGTGTATGTAAATGCTCATACACAAATATACTATGTATGTTGTGTTTAACCTTTTCCATTTATCTGATTCTACAATTCAAAGAAAAAGTACGCTAATATCTTCCTGTTTCAATCCATGACAGGAAGCAACATGTGAAATTTCAAAAATGCCTATGTCATGGAAACAGATATTTCTCCTCTCAGCTCCAGATTTTCAACTTTGTCCTTTCTTTTCTTAATTGTTGTACCTTTTGTGCACTGATCTCACAAAAATTGCAGTGACCTGTAGTTTCTGTGTATTTGACCTCTTTGAACTTTGGCAGGAATGTTATTAAATAGAAATACAGTTCAGTAACTAGTGATGTTTCTAGTAGATTCCTCCTTAAGAATATTTGAGATAAAACTAACATTTCCAAAAATGAGAAATATTTTTTTCCAGTAATGTTCAGCAACTTTTTTCTGCTGGACTCATTATATATAAGTGAAATTTCCAGGCTGTCACCTACTCCACTTTGACAGTCCAATGGTGCTCTTATAGAGATTAGAACAGAAAATAGCTTATCAAGAGAAACAAGATTTTTTTTTCCTTTTTAATGTACCTACATTCATGGTTTATTTTAAATGCAGCACACATTCAGAAAGATGATTTTTAAAGGGAAAAAACTGTTGCATCTATATTTTTGGAAGTAAGTCAAAGCTTTGATACAGAGATGAGATGAGATGAGATGAGACGAGATGAGATAAATCCATAGGAACTCAGCTTCATGCCAACAGGCTTGAGGATTTTTTGCTGAAATATACCAGCTGTAAAGTCTGTGGCCACACACAGCATCTGCAGACTTAAAGGTAAGCTTTCTTTTGGTCATGTGCTGATTCCATAATCCAGACCTCTCTGGGAGGGAGGGTGTCCTTACATGTTAAAAAAAAATCCCGGTATTCAGTATAATAACAGTAGCACCTTTGAGCTTGGCAAAGTACCTGTCTCTGTTCTTGCAATACATTTTTTTTCCCTGTAGTTGTTATATTTTGTCAGAATTTAGCTGTTAAAAATTGCTGAATGATTTTTATAAACTGAGCGTGTTTCAGAGTCACAGAAAAAAATCCTTGTAAAGAGGATGTGGCACATTCATTCTATGTAGTAATGACAGACTGGGCAATGGATTAGACCCAATGCATTGAGATTAACAGGACCATCTCCATTTTTGTGATCCAAATTCTTATCAAAATTCATAATTTTCAGTTTTCTATAATGAAAAAGGGGAATGTTCTTTTCTGGATGCTAATTGATTTTGTCTGAAAAGTTTCAGTACTCAAAATGATTGATCTTAATTTTTTTACCCAACTCCAAATACAGTAAATAAACAACCAAATGAAAAAAAAATCAATAAAAGAAAAATATTTACTAAGATTAGATGTTTGTGGCACTTCATTTCACACTTCAGTCACCAGGCAATCCCTTACTTCAGATACTGGGATTAGAATTTGAAGTTTGGCACCAAAATATAGGCTGCTAACCAGAAGGGGAGACATCTGTCTCAGTAAGATGGACTAGTCAAGAAAACTACTCCGTATGAGGTAGTCTGACATGGGTGTACTAAAGTAAAGGGTAGTGGTCCACATTCATCCGTCATATAAAAGTCAACCTTCAGAGTCAGGCTCAATGATTGAGAAAGGATCTTTTTTTATGCCTCACAAAGTTTTCATTTAGACTTTATAGCTCTTATTTCTCACCTTTACTGTATGAACTTACCTCTTTCATGGCAGGTAAATCATTGAAGAACAATAGATATGTAGTTGCCCATGGACACATGGCATTTTGTGACTTATATCCAGTGAAATACCCTGCATATAATTAGATTAAAATAACTCCCCTTTTTATTTTTTTTTCAATTTTTAAGTACATTTAAAAGTATGTACATACTACCTTTAGCTTCCCTGAGCTGTGATTATGGCCTGAAAAAGCAGATGCCACCTCCTTTTCCACCGCACATCAGAAAGGTTACTAGAAGTCCTGCAAATAGGAGTAAATTACTGGAAGTGGCCAGCTCACAATGCTGTGCAAACTTACAGGATTTTGTATTTATTAATGTTGCCAGGAACAAGAGGAAAACTTTTTGAGTACTGCTGAAAGCTTGCTTTCGAAAGTTTCTTGGTTTTATTAGGGGTGATACCACCGTCAGTCGAGCTAGCATCACAAATTTTGTTGTGTTTGTTATATATGACTGTACAAAGCAATTTATGAGTTCAAAAAGTATCTGCCTTCTGTCTTTGTGAGCGAAAAAACTTAAAGGGCATTTTGATTAATTGTTTAGTTATGAAGTAAATAGTGAGGTCTCCAGTGTAAGTGAGCTGGTATCAGAATTGTTACTTGGAAATGGAAAACAGTTCACTTCTTAGAAGAGCTATCTGGTCAGGTTACTCTTTAGTGGCTCAGCTTGTCTAACTGCATGAACCAAAGACACAAGTCCCTTTTCCCACTCAGAATATATCTATTCTGTCTATTTAAGCATGGATCTGGTGAATAATAAAGATGTCTTTGGCCCACTAGGGCCAGTTATGTGTTTATGTTCAACAGTGTAGTAGCATGTTCAACAAAGCCCCATACAGCTGTACTTTAGGGCTGTGTATACTGGTCCCAAAGACTGATATATTTCTAATTCCTCTGTTAGGTTTCATACTGTCTCTTCATGTTCTGGGTTTCATTTCCATGGTTTTCCATTTCATGAAAGTGAGTACAGCAGGTAAGCAATAATAGAATATCTAGCCACAAATTTTCTCCAGTATCTTAAAGTTCACATTAACTGCTGTAATTCATTCCTACATGGGATCATCTGCAGCCATTCTATTCTTCTTAAAGCAGCTGGAGGAATTACCATGCGGTCTGCTATACATCAAGTGTCCAAAACCATTACGTCTTGGTCATTGATGTTTCTCAGGTGGGGTCTCAACTTCTATTTTATGGGGTGCTTGCCACACTGTTGTCACTGCTCCTTTTCAAGGGAATCTCCTTGAAATATTTAACCTGCTAATCAATATCTATCATATTGATAAAATTAATTTATCTCACTCCCTTTAGGGAGTGAGACTGTAAAAATTCAGCAAGCACAGCATGAGCAATCACAGGTGAGTGTTTATATCCCTGTGGGAGTCTGGTAATCATATATTTTATACCTTCAAAAGGCAAAGCAAATTTCTTTCTATCTTTATCTTGTAAGGGGACCATAAAGAACATACATTTTACATCTAGCACTGCCATCCATGGGTGTGCAAGTGCTTGTACTGTGGCTGCTAGGTTTGCCTAGTATTGGGTATTGCAGCAGTTAGTAGGGCTCTGTTGGCACTTAACCACTAGTAATCATTGTTAGTTGCCATCTTCTGTCCAGTTTTTGGACTGGCCAGACCAGTGAATATGGGTTCTGGAGAGGATTTCATATCCACGTATTTCTTATGCTAATTACCAACAGTGTCAACTTCCACTGCATAGTCAAAACTGTATGAGCAGCTGCCTGTCTCCTTGTGGTGTTCTGTTCCCTGACCAATTCATCAAATCTTTACAATAAAGAGGAAATGCGTGTGAAGGAAAGAGATTGCTAAATTCTTCAGAGAATAAAGTAGAATATGAGTGAAGATAAATATATACTTATTTAGGGTACTTCAGGCTTTTCAGTTCCTCTGTACCATGTAGTTGCCTGCACATTTAGGCCTTAGGGATAAATTCTGAGGTCTATTAAAAGGGTTTATTGACAAGCTTGAAATGTTACCTTTTCTTTTTCATTTATCTGATTTCTGTTGGAAAACTAGTTACTTAGAACTGGAGTTATGAGGGGAACAGGTGGTGCTTCAGAAATTCCAGCAGGAATTTACTTCTCCATGCCTGTTTGGCACATGAATACACACACTCTGCAGGAGAAAGAAAGCAAAGCTGTCCCCAAATCTGTTTGTGTTAATGTACATACATCAAAGATTATAGAGAAGTGAGGAGAATGCGTGTGTGAAAACCACTGTGTTATGATTTTCATGTAAGTTATTTAGGATACGACTAAATACACAATTAAATAATAAACAGTTGCATAAATAGAAATCTTTAAACAGGGGAGCCTTGTCATCCACACTGAAGGGGAAATTTAAATTCACAATCTCTCACTTAAAGATACTTGGCTCTTCTTAAATGTGTAAACCTTTTCATCAAGTATCTCTACAGACTGAATTGTAAAGGAATAAATAGTTCAGACAATACTATACAGATTAACATTTATACATGTCCTTAACCCAAAGCAAGCCTATGGCAATTCTGTCCTTGTGAAAGCAGCCCTTTTCCATCCATTTTAAGTGTCTTTTCACTCACAAGGTCATCATCTATTCATGGATTGTGAATACTAGTGGGAAGCTTCTAAAATGTGCTTTTAGGTCCTAGAAGTGACATTGCTACATGATTCAGTTGTGATGCTGTAAAATAATGTGCAGTTATACAGAAATGCCTTAGTACCTGAGGAAGAACTTCTCTGTGTGAGAGGAATGCACTCTCTCAGCACAGAAATATAATTATGCCCTTTCTTTTCTACTCTGCACTTCAACAGGATTTGCTAGAGAGTGGTTGTTTTCAGCTGTCCTGTCTTTCTTGGAAGGTATATCATTACATAGTTTCAGACATTTAAAAAACAGTCCACAGCACCGATTACAATTCAGCCAGTGGTACTTAATGAACACTTAAAGTGCCAAATCAAATGTGTAATGAGACTTCTCAATTCAGGCACCCTTATCTTTGTTTTGTCTCTGATTTTTACAACCTAGAGTGATGACTGGCCTTTCTGTACCCTTTCTGGATGCATCTTATGATACAACACTGCTCAGATTTAGTGAAGTGCAGTCGACCAAATGACTAAAATTTCACTTCAGTACATTTTTTTTTTCTTTCTACAGAACGTCTTAGTCTTGACTACCCTGTAGTGCTATTCACTTGGAGTTATGAAACAATGAAGTTGGATTCTTTCACATAGTTCCATTCCTGTCCCGTGTCTTTAATTCCTAAACTCCAAGAAGGGTCCTTAGGAAGGGAGATTCTTAGACCGTCGTTGCTCTATTTTTCTCCATCAGAGTAGCATTCCACCCAGCCATGAAAGCAAAACACTGTCCCAAATCAAGATCTTAATTCAACTTCATACTGGAAAGGAGGCTGAATTTTAACCTTTAAGAGGTTCTGTCCTATTTATATACAGACTGCACATCTTAGGTTGTGAGCAGCAGTAGCAGAAGAGCATGTTCAACCCTGCAAAGAAAATCATACCACAGAAAGCACCAGAGGGACATTGGCTCATTGGACATAAGCTGATAGGGAGGAAGAAGCAGAAGGGATAGAACAGCAACCAGGGACACCATTCAAGTGAGTGGGTTTTTGTGATAAAAAATTATAAGATTAGAAATAAAGATCACATTTTACAGTAAAACATGGGTCTTATTACTATAATATAATGCTTGACTTTACCATGTTACCCTTAATATTTTCCTCTTGTGGTCATTTAACCACTTTTTTCTCCTGGTCAAATATTTTTGCTGGCTGGCTCTGGCTTTTCACAATGCTGTAAAACTTTGGGGACTTGTCTATGGCTTAGTATAACTTCATGCTCAATATGACTCCAAATGCATATTTTCTCCATCTCTTTTCCATCTCTTCTCTTCTACTTTCCTCTGTAAAGATGATTTGATATAGTTGCTAAAAATTTATTTAACTACTCAGAAGATCTTAACATAAAAGACATTAACATCATTGACCAAATAAAGAGGGGAAAAGTTATTGATTAATGCAAAAGAAGGTGAAGAATTATCTAAATTGATTTAAAACTGACTATGTATCTCTTCACTACTTGAGCTTCCTGCTCATCTCTGCCTTTTTTGTTGTTGTTTTCTGGGTTTTTTAATTCATGAGCAAACTCCATGATAATCCTGGTGTCTAGAATGACAGTCAGCAATGTATTTGCTACCTTTCTGCTTAAAGCTTACTACTTCTGCAAAAAGTCATCAGCAACTCCACAGGATAATCTTTGCAAGGTAAATCCACTTGCAGTGAATTTATGGCTAAAACGTGACCAGTACAAAATTATGGTAATTTACAGTTAAATTAGGTATCTTTAAGTTACTGTGAAGTCACTGAGATTTTGTCACATCCTCATTTTTCTCAGTGGGGGAAAAAAAAAAAAAAAAAAAAAAAAAAAAAAAAAAAAAAAAAAAAAATCTTGCAAGGCCTGTCTGTCCCTTTTATTTTATGATGATGCTTATGAGCCATACCTTTTCTACATCCTTAGATCATTTGTTCTAGTCTTGCACAACCCAGCCCAGTTCCAGCTTTGCAGAGTATTTCCCTGTAGATCACAATGTACACCTTATGCTATCAAATCACTAAAACCTAATTGATACCTAAAATATCCAAAAAAAGTATGTAGACAAGGATGGCACTGAGGAAGAAGCAGTTGGTGGCCATCCCAGATTATGTAAATCAGGAAGTGATGGTTACACCAGGTGAAGAGATGATTAGCTCTCTTTTAGCTTTATCAGCCTTTGCACTACTCCGCTCAAGTCCTTGACTTTTCTTCTTAGTTTCAGGGATATCTTCATGTTTTTATGTTCTTCATACCATCTTCTGTTCATGGAAGGATTCATCGATGACATCTTTCTACATGCAGGAGCAGCTAGCCTTTTCTCAAAAGCATAAGCGTAGAAGAAAATACAAGTGACTTCATCCCTAATAAGTAACAGCTGTGTTAATTACCCAATACAGCTTCACCCCTCATGAGTCACAGCTACAGCCAATAAAGATAAGTGTGATAAGAGGGAGTGGGTTAGCTAGTGAAGGGAATTATCATGGAAGATCATGTACGTGAGGCTCATGAAGATGCGGGATCCTAGGGAGACAGAATTATCACTGTGAGGTCAGCCTGGGTCTGCAGTTAGAGCTTGTTGTTGGAACCTGCAGCCACAGCCTAGCTAGATAAAAGCCTGCAGTCGGAGTCTGCAAACCAATACATGCAGTCACAGTTTACCAGGAAATAACTACCAGTCAGAAGCTGCAAGGGAAACCTACAGTAGGAGTTTGCTGCAGCCAGAGCCAGTGAATAGTTGGAGTCAGGATGGCTGAGCTGTGAAGAGGAATAAACCAGGACCCTTTTCATGCTGTGATAAACAAGATGTCTGTGTCTTGGCTCATTTTTGCCCTCTAACAAGAGGGCTGCTGCAACTCATAAGTACCACAACTTCTGTGTGTCAAACCTTATCTGCAGAGCCCTTTACGATTGTGATAGTATTAGCACTAGTCCATGCCGATTTATAGAACTTTTGTCTCCAACCTCCCCACACCAATCTGCTGTGCAGGGGCACTGGAACTGAACTGATTACTCTAGTGTTTACAATACTCCAGAATTATGATTTTTATTATAAGTAAAAAGAAGAGCAGTCAATTTAGCCTACTCCATAGTTCATGCTAAAATTGTGGCCTTTTTGCTGAATATGAAAATGCTAGTAAATTTAAGCAGACATATTTCTAATTATACAGAGGTATTGTTGTTAAAAAAAAAAAGAAAGAAAATTAGGTCTTTATTTCTTTATTTTAAGTCTCAAAATGAATCTTTAAAAAAAAAAAAAAAAAAAAGGAGAGTGTTTGTTATGATAAAATTAAAATTACATAGAAGCCAAGAATATATTAGGTAAGATTTTGCCAGTAGCAAATGTTTGCTTGCAAACAATAAATCCTGCACAAAGGAAAGATGTTATGTATTTGCTGGGAAAGTCCGTATTTACATGGATGTGTTTTAAGAACTTTTGTGAAATATGATCAGTTACTTAACAAATTAAGGTGCAGAAATGAAAGTCTAATTTACTGAACAAAATAGGTGTTTAGCTCTTTGTCAAAATTAAATGTTTAAGGAAGATTGAAGCTGCATTTAACATATGACATACCAACACTAGTAATTAGAAAAAAAAAAAAAAAAATCTGTGTGTGACTGAATTTGACAGTGTTTCTGAATTTGTTATTCTTACATACCATGCATGTATAATGACCAGGAAGAGTAATAACTTCCTCATACAAAAAGGTCTATTGGGAAATTGGGGTAAACCAGGCAGAACAACTTAATTCCATCCTGGGAAAGTCAGTATCTTGATTCCGATAAAAAAGAGTGTGCAATCACTGTTAACTTTATGGTTAGAAAAGCTGCAACTTAATGAAAATGATTTAGTGGTTTTTGAGACAGCAGTAAATTGCATAAAATGAAATGGACTGCATTTTTTTTTTTTTTTTTTTAAATTTCCTGGTTATAAGGTTTGAGAGTCATATCACCATGTGTATGTAATTCCTATGAGAACATGTCTTCACTAGTGCCTGTGGAAATGTCTTTTGTTAAATGTATAGAACTAATCATAGTATTTAGACATATCAGAAAAGTACATTGTCAAGAAAATTTAGTAAGATATCTCCTACTTATTTATAAGGGAATATGAAACTTAAACTGATACTAAAAATATTGTGCAATGTTGTGGAATAAAGGGTGTTGTTGTATATTATTTGGGTTTATATTGTATTTCATTTTTATATTGGGTTTGTAATGGTTTCTTCTGTACACCCTGTTCCCCTGGCAAATGTATCATCCCAAAGTTTGTCCCTGCTCCCTTTCCCCGCCCATTGTCCCGCACTGGAATGTAATCCAACTCTGTTCCACTCCCACCTTATCCCTGATTGGGTAGTAGCTTGTCCCCACCTTTAGCCCCATCCCCCTGGATAAAAGCCAGGAAGAGCACATGGAATGCCTCTTGGCTCAGGGATGGGGATGGGATCAGGGACTGGGCTCCTGACCCTGCAGAGGCAGGACCACAGGAGAACGACTGAATAAAGCCCTGATTCCCCCTGGATCAAGTGCAGACTCTTTCCTTTTGCCATTGATGGGGACATGCTCTCTCTAAAGGGAAAGGTTCACAGCTGCTCTGGGATCTATGGGGCCCTGAGGAAAAATCCTTCCAGCTGTGGTTTGTCTCTCAAGGTAGCCGAGGCAAAAATGGAGCCAGGGGGCTCAGAGGGAGGGAGACCCCACAAAAGGGAACATGCTAAGGCTGTTTAGACATGGACATAACATAACTGTTGTTATTTTGATTATAATGATTTTAGAGGGAAAATGCTTTATATCCACCAATGTTTTGATAATCTGGAAGTAAGGTGAGCTCCTTAATAGACAGGAAATAAGAAAGCTGTGCTGCCAGTACCAGTTTGAAAATGTTCCTACAAATTATTGAGATAAACATACAAATCCCATTTGCTTTATGCACCAGATAACATTATAGACCAAATCTTGTCCTGTCCATAAAATATGGCTCAATGTAATAAGGCAGGAATAATTTGTGGCAAGTTTTAAACTTAAAACATAAAATGGATGAAATAGTAAATGATAAGGAGAAGCACGTGGTGATGAACAATAGAACATAGAGACAAAGGAAGCTAAGAGAATTTTTGAAGCAGAAAGGTAAATTGCATGCCAGGCAAAATAAGTGCCTACTCACAAGTTTGAGAATATTCAGTTACGTTTATTTGTCATTGACTTTCCTCCTGAGAGGTATATGTGCAGATGGTTAGTTACTCAGTTGAAAAATATTATATTAAAACTAAAATTTCTAAACTCAAGATAAGTGGGGAGGGTGTCAGTCTCATGTAGTTTTTTTGATTGAATTATTGACTTTGAAAGAAAATTATAGTTTAATCAGGCAAGAAGCAGACACAGAGTTTGTTTGCTTGGTACTTTGACTATCGAATTAGTGCTCTGGTATTAATGTTCTGCTGATATTCCAGGGGGCATTATTTTTCAGGGTAAATTTCCCTAACTGAAATGCCATAATGCAAAAACACAACAACCGTTTTGTTCAATCCATTTTACTGGCAGAGAGTATAATTCAACTAACTTCCTTCTATGAATAAGAATTTCCAGTCAGCCCATTGCTCGTTCAGAGTGAACCTCAGCAAATCTATGATGATAACCAGAGCTTAATGACATTTGGCAGTTTCAAGAAGCTGTATATTTTTTTTGTTTTAGCTTGTGGTATCTCAAGCAGAAATGAACTAGAAACTTAATGTTAAGTACTATTCTAACACTGGCCACAAACTGTCTTGAAGTAAAAATTTAAATTAATCTGGTAAAAAGCCAAAGCATATTTCTTTGTGCAGCACAGATTTGGTGGGCTAACTTTTGAATAGAGACTTGCTGTGTTTGATTATTTATAGCATCTCATTTACATATGCAATCCAGCTAATTCTGTGTGGAAATCTCTTTTTGCAATGTGGTCTTGCAAATGTGCATTTCTTCAAGACCTGTAGATACAAACATTAATTAAAATAGTATCTGTTCACCACTCCTGCAATGCTTGCAGACAGACTTCTATAAGTCGTATTGTCAGAATATTTTTCTAAATAATTATGGAAAGAAAAATAGAAAGTTCCAACCCTTTAGCAGAATTAAAATTGGAATAAAAAGATCCAAGAGGGATTTGGTAAAAAACTATTAAAATATTCTACATTGCCAGTTTGCTTCTATAAATGAGACCCTTAGTGAGACTTAAAGGCCTAGATTTTGCCAGGAGCAAGAAAATTTACAGAAAGGTAGAGCAATCTGTTGCTGGTTTTGTCATTAACATTTCTTAAGACTAATTATAAAATTCCTGAGATTAACCTTGTCTGAACAACAAAGATATGAGTAAGGCATGTTTTCACAGTAGATTTAGTGAAAGGATTTATCTGTGCTGAAGTCATACTCATAACTTGTGGGATAAGCAATTACTCTGCTGCTGTTCCTGGGCTGTAGGTCAGAGCTAAGCCTGGCTCAATGAGGCCCAGCTTCGGCATCTCTATAGCACACTTCCGTTTATTGCTATGACTATGCACAAGCTGTCCGTGAGTGCAGTTCAGGTATTTTTTTTTTAAGATAAGAACAGAAATCCATCTAACCTCCATGACCTTTCCATATCTTTGTAGACTGATGCCTGGAGCTTTCTGATCTGAAAGCTTGAGCCTGTCCGTAGGCTAAGGTGAGAGCCAGTAAGATGATGTGCTTGGAAACGATCTTACACATAGGCACTTTAGGGCTGAACAAGCTATATAAGAATACCACATGAAATTGCTGGCAATTTGGGAAATCATATAACAAACAGGTACAACCGTACTGTGTGAGAACAGATGAAATCTCCTACAGGTTGTAGAAGGATAAAAAATAATTATATGAAGGCTAACAAAGGCTGGAAGTCTTTTACCTTTCAGTTATTTCCACTTGTGACATTAGGCAGAAACTATTTGCAATGGCTTAGAAGTATTTGGAGCCGTAGTTTCCTTAGACTGACTTGATGTACACCAATGACTTTCTCTGCAGATCCTGGTGCTGTCATGTGATGCAGGAAACCTATGGTTTCCACGGTCCTGGAAATGGTGCAGATGTATGTATTCTTAGTATCACAAACTAATTAAGTACATTAAGCATCTCCTGAGTCTAGTAGTGGACTGTTGTAAAGGCAAAAAATGGTGCAATCCATTTTGATAGTTAAAAAACCTTTTTGCTTGTTTGTTTTTACATAATACCTTGACCAAAAGAGTTTGGAATTAAACCAAAAAGAAAACGTGATTTTTGTTTTAGCAACAAAAGCAGTGCTTCAGCTCACTCTCTGGTCACAACACAGTTCTTCTCAGAGCTTCATTTTATAGCACAAAGAAAGGTTTTGGCTAAAAACCACACAGTTCTGGAACTGAATGGTATATTGAGTGGGTGTTTTTGGTGGGGTTTTTTAATTATTATTTTTTTTTCCCTTTGGGGAAGTTCAGTCTCTTTGTTTTATCTGGCAAAAAGAAATTAGTATCTGGAAACAGTATCACAATATGACATAATGTCTTGAATGCAAAAATTCCAGGAGATATTTACACATACTGAAGGAGTATATATTTTACTAAGAAGGGCCTAGATCTATGCTGCTAAGCAAAGAGAATCACTTTTAAGTGTCAATGGCTCAGACAGATTCCTGTACATCACACAACTAGAACATCTTGAACTCCACAGCCAAAACTTATTAAAAAGTTTGTTTGGTTCAATGTTTCTGCAAAGGTGTATGTTTTTATATACATATACAGACACTGGTCCACTGTGTTTAAAATTAGTAATTGAATATCAAATACATTCTGAAAGTCACAGATGGCCCAAACTTGCATCATACATAGTAAATTTTAATGACCTATTCATCATTTATTTACTCCCTTTACTCTCTCCCAACAACTGCATTTGTCACAGTGTTTTTATAAATTTTGGGATGTTAAGGAGATGAAGGGCTTGAAGGATGAAAATACAGTTTTAAAAATTATGTGACTGACAGTAGGTAGACTCAGGAAATTATGTATGTTAAGAGACTCTACATAAAAGGAATCTTTTTGCTTTTAAAAAACTCTTTATTTATTCAAATATATTCCCATAATCTGTGTTTCAGCTTGACATGTTTTAATAGGGTTAATGCTTCTCTCAAGCAAAGTATTTCAATAATTCAATTCATATGCTTACAATTTATTAAAAGCCTTTTGAAAGCATTTAAAAACAAGACTGAAAAAAAGTAATTACCTATGTTCACTACTTCTAGTATAGTCTTGTTCTTTCACGTTGACATTTATCTGTATTTTGCCTATTTGTTCACATGTTTATATGGGAAGTAGCTCATATTTATTCATGAGTAGTTTTCTGTGGGTCTATGAAAATGCTACAGATGTATATGTAGTATAAATTTGATGCATTAGAAAAAAGTAGAATTTCTTCTTTCTCTATGTACTATCATTAGAGTTCTTTTTATTTACAAAACAAGACAGGAAAATGGTGCAGAGTTGAGAGTATTTGTGCATTCCTTTGCAGACTATGATTCATTTTCCTAATTAGACCTTTGGGAAAGAAAAACTGATAGCACATCTTATATTCCCAGTTAAAAAAAAAAACAAAAACAAAACAAAACAAAAAAAAAAAAAAAAAAACAAACAAAAAAAAGAAAAAAAAACCAAAAAAAAACCCACAAAACACAACAAAACAAAACAACAACAACAAAAAAAAACAAACAAAAACAAAACAAAAAAAAAAAAAACAAAACAAAAAAAAGCCCACCAAAACCTTTCAGAACCTGGTCTTTATATTTGGATAAACCTGACAAAATATTCCTTGTTATCCTTTTTGAACAGTATGCATATACATTAAAGATAACATAAATAATTTAAATTACTTTCCTGAGTAATGTAACACATCTTGAACATTTCTACATCTTGAAAAATTAACTTAACCAACCAATATGCTAGGTCCAACACTCGCATGTCATTGGTTAGCATGACAAGGAGAAAACACAAATCAAAGGATGTGTTCAGAGATAAGAATTACTCACTATTCCACACTGAGATACAAAACAGATCCTGTGAATTTAAATTATCAGAATTCTGGTGACCAATTCTACTTCAGCACAAAGAGCTTTACTGTATTTTTCTCATTTAGTAACTTTAAAATTTCTCTCATTTGATTGGCCATTGATTATTTTTCAGTTTCTCCAATGTTTGTTTCACCCTGAGACATGGTTAGATTCTCTTTAGATACATGTTAAATTGGGTATGTGTTTTAGTACAGGAAATTCACAATTTGCAAAAAAGAAAAAAACAAATTCAACTCTTGGACAAATTTTAGGAGATGCAGAAAGAGATTGAAGACAGTCAAGTTTTATTCCTGACTTCTATTTAGTATTCTGATATGGACTTTTCTGAATTGGTAGTCTGGCCTCATCATGACACATTATGCTGTCGCTTTGCTGGGGTTTTTTTGAGATAGTGTATACTTTCATTAGCTTTAGCCAACATTGGTTAACAAGTGTTAATGTTCATTTTTTATAGCTGCTTTGAATGTCATATTGCAAAATGTGAATCAGGTAATATATTTAATTATGAATAGATTATTTATGAAATGAAAATATTACCTTAATTTTGAGCTATTTATTTAAGATAACAGTAATACCTTTTATTATACTGCTACAGTAGTTGGAAAAAACCCCAGACATTTCTATGTGTACTTCAAATTGTATTATAGAGTCCCTGGTACTAATAATCTTTTACCTTTTTTGAAATCAGGCGAGTCCAGTGCTGAGAGTGTCCTAAAAGTTAACTGAAGAGAACTTACTATTTTCAGAGTCACAGCATAAGTGTACTACCCCTCTAATAATTTTACAACTTGAAATCTTAATCATTAACTACTTTTCTGTAATTTCTCTTTTTATTAGTTTACATACAGAAAATTTTGTTGGTTATGTTACAGGTTATTCTGTTCTAGTTTGGCTCCATAGCCTACAACAAAGTTCATAGACAAAATGTGCATTATTTGCTACCTTCTTTATAAATTATTCTGATTTCTGAAAATATTTGAAGATATGCAAGAAAATTATATAATTTTTGAAAGAAAATTGTATGTATGATCCATTTATAAAAATTTTGTAGAATAAAGAAAAAAAAATGAGACAAACAAGATGGGAAAATTATCTGCTGAGTTACACTTTTTGCCTAAATATTTTGTTTGTGTTTTGTTTTCCTGAATTGTAAAATAGCTGTTACATTTTTTCTTACTTGAAAATTCCAATTTCTGAACTCTATTATGAATTTGAAAAAGTGCAAGATATCCAGAAAAGATTCCCTGAAATAATGATCGTTATGCTATATGAAGTGTAAATCCTTGATAATAATAATAGTAATAGTAATAATAATTATTATTATTATTACTTCCACCAATTCTATTTACTGTCATTACTCTTCAGAAAATGCATAAAACCATTTCATTAACACACAATGAAGACCAGTAAGGTCATGTATAAGCAGTTCATTGTGCAGTACTCCTTAGATGAAGTTACTTAATAATTTTTTCCATTGTAGGAATAGACTTAAGAAAGAAAGGACAAATCCTAAGTCACATGAGGGAAGGAGCATGCTGTCTTTCTAGGACCAAAATAAAATCATTACTTTTAAGCACAAAGATTAAACATGTTGGAATCTAATCAGGGTATCTTTCGGTGACACAGCAACAAATATGGTAGAGGTACTCTGGCCATCTGTATGGAGAAGGAGTGGCACAGCAGCATCCCTGGGGGTGGTGGCTCTCTCAGATTTGCTCTGTGTCTGTAAGCATCCCCATAGAAATCTCTAGGAAGCAACGGAGGAAGTGGGTACAAGTCTGGGTCAAGAAGTACCTGCATAATTTTTAGGCAGCTATAACATTTTTTTAACCCTCCAAGTGACCAGTATAACGGGAACGTCTGAGATTCCCTAAAAAATATTTCAAAGAGGAAATAGTGTTAAAAGTCTTGGTTCTATTTCCATGTCTGTAAAATGTAATGCTTAACAGATGCAAGCTGGAGGAGGAGAAAGGAAGAGGTCAGATTCCATCTTCTAACAAATCTGCAGAACTTTGTACTTTACAGGAGTAAAATATTTCTTTATGTTTACAATGTATTCTGTAAGGATAGCTGGGTTTCTGCTTATTCTTTCAACATATTTTCTCCTGAAAAATGTTGTTTCAGCTTGCTGCTATTGGCAGTACTCCTTCCCCTTTCCTCTCAGATATTCGGTGATGTTGAATACTCAAGTGACTAATAGCTAGGTTTTTGTGGATGTTGTTGGCAATGGAGTTCAATATAATAAAGTAAAGCTCAGATAGCACTGATTTAGTGTGGTGCTTCTCCAATATCCTTATCTCCTGAGATTCCAACAGCTCCGGCAAGAGCCAGTAGCAGTAGACAAGATGGTGTAAATGCATATGTCTTTCACAGCCTCTCCTGGGACAATTTGGGTTTTGACTACAGAATGAAAGAGACACGGAAAACTTCATTTTATTTTTTTCTGTAATTGAACTGGCTTGAACCAGACAATGAGTAGATGTTTACCGTCCTCACACAATAGATCAGCAGCAATAGCTTGGGACCATGTGCTTACTGCTGTGCTTTCCACACTGAATCTTAAACCCGTAAATATTAAACCATTAAACAATGGTTTAAACTTGATAAGAACAGAGTAGCGTCTGGTTTTGCCATTAAATTACTATGAATCTGACTCTACTTCTCTGTGGGAGAGTAAGAAGGGACTAGTACCTAATCTAATAGATACTTAGATAGGAGATTGAAATATTTTGGATTATTCATACTGCACTGGTGAGAAGACAATACATCAGATATGAATACTGATTCAAAAACAGATACAGATCCAATTCTTCTCTGCAGTGTAACAGCAAAACAGAAATGTCTTTGAAGAGAAAGCAAACACTCTTAGTTTCAGAATCGCTTTAAAGTCATAGCTAGGATGTATCTTGAACTAAACTGTTAAGTGTTGCTTCAGTCCAGTCTGGGGGGAGAGAGGGAGAGAGAGAGAGAGAGAGAGAGAGAGAGAAAGAGAGAGAAAGAGAGAGAGAGAGAGAAAGGAAGGAAGGAAGGAAGGAAGGAAGGAAGGAAGGAAGGAAGGAAGGAAGGAAGGAAGGAAGGAAGGAAGGAAGGAAGGAAGGAAGGAAGGAAGGAAGGAAGGAAGGAAGGAAGGAAGGAAGGAAGGAAGGAAGGAAGGAAGGAAGGAAGGAAGGAAGGAAGGAAGGAAGGAAGGAAGGAAGGAAGGAAGGAAGGAAGGAAGGAAGGAAGGAAGGAAGGAAGGAAGGAAGGAAGGAAGGAAGGAAGGAAGGAAGGAAGGAAGGAAGGAAGGAAGGAAGGAAGGAAGGAAGGAAGGAAGGAAGGAAGGAAGGAAGGAAGGAAGGAAGGAAGAAAAGAAGAAAGAAAGGAAGAAAATCCACCTTTCCTGAGACAGTTGTGCTCATTTTTCAGAGGACTTTAAATTTTGTTGTACTCCGTAGTGTGTGGAAAACTGCAAGAGAATGTTAAAAGACAATTGCCATGAGCTGGAGATTAGAGACAAATTTGCAAATATGGAAGCTGTAGATCAGTAACTCTATCAAATGTGAACTTAAAAGTAACTATCTTCTGCAGGAAGAATATGTATAATGAAAGATTGGACAAAGGAGCATGTACCATCCACATGTCAAAATATATTAAAGGTGTAAATTTGTGATGTCATGTTCAAAAGTCATACTTATCAGCTCAGAAGTCATCCAAAGGTATTTTAAACAGTCAAGTAGCCCATCTCAACATAAATTTCTTATGATTTATTTTGTAAATAGTTCTCATGGTCCTTTTCTTTTTCATTCAGCTCTATTAAAGGTTTTCATTTGGGTCACTAATGTATAAAGATTTTTAATTACTGGCATACTAAGAACACTGCTTGCAAAAATCAGTTTTTGTGGGGAGGAGGTTTATAATCACCAGGAATACATAGATGGTTCCTTGATATCCTTGATACCTCAGACACAGAAGTACAGAAACAGCAAAAATGTACCTTGAGTTGTTGATGTCTTGTTTCCAGAGCATAGAGAAATGTCAGATTACCCTTAGGTAAAGTTGTTCAGAAATGGTTGAAGATAGAGACAGCAGCTTTCTGAAAGTACTTGCATCATTTCTGATAAGGACACAGAGTAGATGATCCCTTTCTAGAACAATTTCTAAAGAACGCTTCATATTCAAAAACCATAAGAAATCTCCCCTGCAAATACAAAATCCTTTATTGTCAAAACTGTTATTAAACTATTGTCTTAAGTACTTAAGGTGCTTAAAATGAAAAAGTCATTGGGGAAGAATCCTTCACACAAATGTAAATAATACTTATGAAATTAAACAAATAAACAGGATGAGGAATATTAAAAGTTCATACAGTCATGCAGTAACTTTGGAAGATGCAAGTTTTAAGTTCATCCATAACAGAAAAAGATCAGATAACCAAAAAACATTTCAGGACTTCTCCTTTTTGTGTTTTTTGTTGTCTTACTTTTCCCTTTCTTTTATAAAACTTAATATGTTTTGGGCATCTCCAATAAATGTTCTCTGAAAATTTTCAGTAATACATACACAGATTAGAGATAGAAATATTTTGAATGATCGATTTCCTGCTACATCAGGCAAGCAATCAGGGGATAGGAGCTCCAGAAGATGAAGAGAGTATACAAATATCATATTCATCTGCCATTAGGTGGATTTTTCTCAATCAATTCATTTCTTGTTGCAAATACATCTATTTTCACCTTCCCAGTGCCCTGTGCCAAAAAGTTAATAATTCATTTAGAATTATTTAAAACAATCCCACCATTTAAAGAGAATATATCTTTGTGTTGTTTCTTCTCTTTATATTCCTTACATTCTATATTCTTGACTATTCAGAGAACTATTGTAACTAAGCTAATGGCAAACCCTTTTGTCATGTAAGTGAATCCTAGTGAGCCTATCATTCTGGCGTAGTGTTATTAAGCTCTGCAGAACTGACTAATTTGGCCTTGTGTAGTTTTAGAATAAAGAAAGATACAGGTCTCTCTTTCCTGTTAACCATTGGGTTTAGATCTATGATGATCAAAGTAGGAGAGAGCACATACCATCTGTTTGCCCTTTCTTAGTAAGACTTTGTCTCACACTTGATTGTCTCCATTTCCTTTGGAGATTTAGTTTTCTTGTTTATTTCCTCTGCTCACTTTATTTTCTTCCCAGTGTTTCCTGGGAATTCCTCTTTTGCACACACAGTGACTATTATTGCATTGCGTTCATTGCTTTATAAGCTGAAACAACAGCTGACAAGTATGCAGCCAATTATCAAAGGCTGTAATTACCAACAAGCTTCATGTACTTACAGAAGGTACTACAGGTTTTCCTACATCCTCATAGTAACAAACAAACAAACAAAACCACAAACCCCAAAAAACCAAGGCTGAGAATGGTATAATGGCTTCAGTGAAGCTAATTGCAACCTTCTATAGACTTCAAATAGAGGGCAATTTATCCCTCTTTGTTCAGCTATGCACAGATTTGCATGGTATCTAATATGCAGTGTGCCTGGAAAGTGTTGAGTTAAGCACTTTAAAATTTGAATGTATAGCAACACAGGAGTTCCAGAGGATTTCTTTAGACCACAAATCTAAATTTGGGAATGTTTTGACAGAGGGAGTTTAGAAAGCTATTTATTTATGCCTAGCTGAAACAAAGCTGGGAGATCTTAGATCTTTTCTATACAGGTTGTATAAAGTTGTATCTCATATGTTTATAATTCATAAACTCAAAAGATACACAAAAATACACAGAAGCAAAACCCAGTAACCCAGAAAGTTTGGAGACTTAGAAAAAATTATAGGTAATAAGATAATTTGTTAGAATGCCTCTAGTCTCCATTTAATATTTTATATATTCTTTTTAGGTCATTTTAATTAAGAGGGGGAAATAGCAATAAATGTTAACAATCTGATTTAGTTTTACTAGAGAAAAACTGAATGCAATTAAATTTCTTAAAATAGTTTTAAGCTGAGGCCTGTGCAAACTTTCCTATTAAAAATATTCTTATTTGAAATCTGATTGAGTGCAACGTGCTTCTTACAGTGGCCAGGATTTGGGATAAATTTTACATAAGTTTACGAAAACAAGCTACAGATTTTTTAAGTTCAAAAATTCTACTGAATTGCTATTATTAGTGATCTAAATGGAGTTTAATAGCTCTCCCAGTATGTTTTTAGACCATGAAGGAAGTTAAACAGGAACTTAGCTCAACTTCTCCAGAGACAAAACTCTGTTTCTTTAACAGCTCTAATGTCTAAAATAAGTACGGGGACACATTCACAGCTAGGTATCTCTTATCACATGATATTTCAATATCTTTTTCCTGCTATTAAATATTTAATATTATCATAAACATAATGTTTATGTTTGTGTTATTATTAACACTTTATGCCCTATTGCGAGGGCACTATATCACTCATTATATGTTAAGTTCAATGGAACTGTGTCATTCAGTGGAACATATGCCATTTCAATGGAATTGGTGTGGTTGGGTGCTATTTTGAAAACACTCCTAGCTCACCTCTGAAAGTGTATACTTCTGTAAGTGGATATTTCTGTAAATTACTCTAAAATTTATTTTAAAAAACATGGGAGTGTCACTGAATATGTTTTAGTGGAAATTAGGATTTGATGTTATTCAGACACAAGTAGTGTAATCATGAATGCTTTTGATGTATGAAGTCAACCAATAAACAAAGACTGCACCGTCAGTGTCTTTCCATTGGCAAAAGTCTCCAGAGGTCTTAATTTTCCACCCATTCAGACCACAGATGACAAAATGGGGTGGATCATTCCATTTTGGTTTTCTCGTATGACTTCATGACATTTCTCAATGACATTGTCTAGCAGCAGCAGATTTTGCATTTGGTTGGTTGTTTTTTGATATAAAACATGTACTAACAAGGTATAGTCAGAGTTCTTTCTTATATTGAAGTTAAATTTTTAATCTTTTTTAAATTATGCTGGGAAAATAAAATATTATCTGTTCTTGCTTCCCTCTAACCACTATATGTTAATAAAATAAAAATTATTTCATTCATTCAGGACACAGACTTCATACATGGACAGACAAAACATGCACAGCCCACAAACTTCTGAATCCTGTATCTCTTTTCTCAGCTAAATATGCTGAGTTTTTACTCATTGTGCATTTCAGCTTAGTTTTATGTTAAGTTCATTATAAAGCATTGGTCAAGAAGCTGTATTTATTATAGTGGTAATTTTTGTTATAACTCTTTGTAGGAGAATAGCTCTTCACAAGTTTTAAACTATGATTTTTTCATGTTTGCTTATAAAACTAGAAAAACTCTGTAAATTATAGTGATTATTTATGATTTTCAGAAATGGGGATGTCTCTTCTTCAATAAAATCAATACAGAAAAAAAACCCTTCCTTTTTTTGTATGTACACAATTATGTTAAATACTACTGGAGTGTAATTCATTAGTATGCACTATCCCAGGGCATATTGACCTAGAAGGTTATTGCTTAAAAAAATGCATAGATATCTTGAATTTACTTAATCTGTTCTTATTCACTTGTTCTGATTTTTTTAACCTTTTTTTTCTTTCTTAATGACTACAATCTTACACTTTTCTGCTAATGAAACTTTGGAGAGATAAGAAGAATAAGTAGAAACAGAAAAAGATTACTTCAGCAAAAAAGCTTGCTATTACCTCTCTGATAAATTGTAATTATCTTTAAAGGTAACCACCTCAATATGTAGTAGTATCTACCTGCTGCCACTGTGTTCTAAGTTTTGATGCAAGACTTCCAATATTTCCTCTGCATCAGAAACCTCCTGTATTTAGTCTGAAGTATGAAATATTATATAAGTATTATATGCTGGAGAATATTCTGCAGGTTTTTATCCATTCCTGGTCCATCCATGCTGAGAAAAGCATTTGAAGCTGTCTTGAATGTGGTCCTGTGCTGTACAAGTTATATTCTAAATATTTCATTCCAGTTCCCTATTCATGTCACCCAATCTACCCCAAATCTTAATGCATTGGTTTTATCTCTTAAAAAAATCCATTCTCTTTCTAAAATTGAAACCCTAAGATGTAGGCAAGAAATATATTAAGGTACCCAGACAAAGGATGGAAAAAGCTTATGACAGTAGGTTGCACTCATTATCTGAATTTGGATACTAGATGATGACTACAATTATGTCTTACAGGTCAGATGACCCCACCAACAGCAACAAAAACTATAAAAAAACAATGAAAAACCAACAAAACAGTATATTCTATTTATCAGTCATCAAAACACGCAGAATAGAATATGTGAAATTTCTGCTAAAACAAAGAATTTAAACTCTGATATTTTATTCAAAAATTAACTTTTCCCCAGACACACACGCAATCCTGGCACACTGGTGGCCTTTCTTACCACTTAATCTAAACTAAGGCCTATTGTAGTTTTTATTCCCAGCTAACAATGACCTACTTTAAGCTACGGATTTCTGTTGACTAAAACCCATTAAAAGGAAAAAAAAGTTCCCTCCAGGCCATCTGTTGTTTATTTTTCTATTAGCAGCAAACTGTTCTCTTGGAGAACAAGGGTCAGTCAGCTCCACAAGAAATGGGAACATTTTGCCCTTTCATTTGCTGCTTTGTAAATAGTAGCAGGTATTACTTTTCCCTCAAAATGTTTAAACAGGTAGAAGTGGGTAATGTGATAATGCAGTCTTTGCAACTATTCGTATTTGAATTCACTATAAAACATCAGCTGAATGTGGATTTATGAACTCCTACTCCATGACATTCCTTTTGAAAGAGGGCGCAATTTTCTGATTAAAATTTTTCTTTCATTGCATGTTTAAGCTTCTGACAAGATAATGACATGACACGTATTATCCTACCAGCATTTTAATATTTGCATTTTTCTTTAGTTAACTGCATTTTGTTTAGTTAAGAATATATTTTCCTGTAAAAATTAAAAATACCACAATTAAGATAAAAATGAGCAGTTCAGGTATTGCTTTTCCTTCTAAAAGGCCACAGCTATTAGCCAGCTGTGGAGAAAAGGGTGAGAAACCTTACCCCATGCATTTTCTGTAGCATGAAGAAGAAAAAATAATATGCTGGATTTGTGATGATAATTTTATACACTGCAGGTATGAAAGGATTTATTTTTTAACTAATTGAAATACAAATACGTACATATCCAATAATTTTTGCAAAATCATCTTTTGCAGCCTCTAAAATTAAGGAAGAACAAAGCAGTAGGTGATATTTGAAGATAAGGATAGTGAATCATATAGTTGTAGTGAGTAAAATGTTGAGCATTTAATGAGACATATACATAATTGGTAACACAGCCAATAAGATTTCCCCCCCTCATTTTAATTTTCTAAAAATGGAATTGTGTGATGAGCAGTAAATTTTTATTTTCATTTATTGTAATGATTAATAGTAAACTATCTTTATAATGTTCCTCAGTCTATTTGGAAGCTAGATATGAGTCATAGTTCTTGAGATAAGGAAGAAATAGAAAAAAAAAAATGCATTATATATTTTGGTTGCACTCCTCACAATTATGTTGATCCCCTATAAATTAACTTTATTAAAAGTAAGACCAAATTTCTTTAATTCACACAATGTAATCCAAGTTGAACAATGCATAAGATGAAAAAAATTCTTCAGAAATAAAATCGGAGACTCTGAGAGCAATCAATTGTAATTCTTTTCATTGCTATAAGCATTTTCTGATGAGCGTATTTATATAAAAACATAGGGAGGTTTGGGGATTTTCGTGGTTAATTGATTCTATCAGTCAGTCTGTGCTAGTACTGATTATAGAGAAGATTGTCTTCTCTGAGGAACTGACATTATTTTGAAGGAATTATGAAACCTCTCTTTGTCAAGCTTTGGTGTTTTACTATCTTTTTTAGTGCCAATACTAACTGATATGCTGTGTAAGTGAAGTATTCAAACAATCGTTTCCATTCCACTAAATTACTGGCCCAGTAAGTATTTGAATGTTCTGGTTATTTTTATAACATTTTGCTTTTGCAGGATAAGCTGGAACCTTTAATGTGACAGTTTCAGATGATTATACTACACTGATGCCAGCACAATTTATTTAAGCTACTTTTTTGCATCTGTTCCATAAGACATGCTTGAAAATATTCATCATACTGAAATACCGAAAGCAGAAATGTCATTGCTTTTGTTTTGATTTCCTCAGCTTCCCCACCAAAATATAAAGTCAAACCACATGAATTCTAGAGGATGATAAACCTATTTCATAAATTTTGATACAGGACCATAACCAGTGCTACAATGAGCAGATTTGAAATAAAGGAACCCTGGTTTAGGAAAGGCATGCATATAGGTCAGAGAAAAACCATTCTGTTCGAACATATGTTACCAATATTCTTTTTTATATATAACTTTATTTAATATAAAGATTAGGAAAAGGTAGCCTAATGGTGTAGAAAAACACCAGTTTCTTCCCTATATACTTTAATTCACCTTGCTCAGGTCTGATGAGCGTTCTAGCCTTACACTGATGCACCACTCATGAGGAAAGGAGGAAAGGCTCTCTCCCAGCTGAAACTGCTCTGAGACCACCCTGAATGGAATCCTTTCCCTCTTGGAATCAGAAGATATGTTTGCAATTTTTTTTTCCACATAAGCCCAGCTTAAAACAGCCCTATGGGTTAAAGTTTACAACCTAGTTATAAAATATCATGGTATTTTTTTGTTATTATTCTGAAGCTGTTCTTTATTCATACTATAATAATGTTTGCTTTGAGCACCACAGTGTTTTAAGCATAGCTTTTCACTGAACTCCCCTAGTGGCACTCATGTCACCTTTTTTTTTTTTTTTTTTTTATTGTGAGTTAACATGTAAATTAACGAGAATCATCAAAGCAAGGAAAACTGTGGTGTTATGAAGGGAAGACAGTCAGTGTAAGTAAGAATAAAAATATTTCTGGTTGTAAACAACAAGAAATGATAATGGGCATTCTGTTTACCAAACTTACAGGTAAATGGACCAGTTCACTCTAGGATGTTATTAAAGACAAACTGAAGAACATCAACAGTTCATCTCTGAGACCACTTCAAATTATTCTCCATAAAAAGAATTGGTACTTTTAAAATTCTGTTATGAGTAGTCTCTTTCTTTATTTTTATCAGAGAAAGTGAAGGGAAAAAAAAAAAAAAAAATCAGGATTACATATCTCACAGCCGTTCAATAAAACCTACAATTTCTCAGTGGAAAATGCCTTTAAGACCAAAGCTACAAACTGGAATGTTCAAGCAGAAAACTGAAGACTGATTTATTTATGTTGCTGATTGTTTGTCCCTTGCCTTCTGTCCCTGTCCTGGCTATCTTAGAGGTACGTCTAGCATGCACTTTTTTTCTTAACTTGAAAATCCACAAAAGATTTTGACTTTTGACTAAAACAGAAGATATTTTTAGAGATATTCTCAGTAAACCTTATGGGAAGACAGAATTGTTTTCAATTTTTTTTTAAGAGATGGTATAAAAATATAGATTTTTCTATAGGTTATGGGGTAAAAAAGAGTTGCATGACTAGAAGATCTTATTCACAGGATGAAAATGATGATGTTAATTATGTATCATTTTGGCAATTCATTACTTAAGTTGCAACGTATGTTTTTTACTTTAGCTCAATGAAATATAAAACTGAACAATGTATGATTTTAGAATTAAGTAAAATTTTAAATCAAAACTATAATTTTTAGACACAAAAGTACAGTGAGCAGGGTTTAGAAAATCCTGCTATTACTGTCCTTCCAATATCACTAAATAGATTCAAAACCAACAAATGGCTGTAGTAGCAGTGCCTTTATGATTGCATTAGTATTCTGTACTCAGACTCAGCATAAAGGTCAAATGCAATTCAATCAGGCGTATTTCACAACTTTCATAGCAGGTAGTACATGAATGAACACATGTGACTTTTTTTTTTTTTTTAACTCAAAACACTGGAAAAACTCGCGCTGAGATGGAACACTGGATAATGTACAGTACTGTTCAAATGGGGTAGGTGTGAAATTTTATTTTGAACTTTCCATCCTTGGACCTCATCACATTCATTAAAGGTATCAGATAAACATCCCAGACACAAATCAATTTTTTTATTTACTTTTATATTACCTCTAGAAGCGACTTCAGATATCCTTTTCCATAAGTACTCAGAACAGCTAGCTGCTGCTTCAAATTTATGTAATTCCCTCTTTTTGGAGGGTATCACTGAAGAGCATAAGCAATGTTCCAGTCATTACACAGACTGGTGTTTGTACAGATCTTCAAAGGCATACAGTTTCCTTCTGAGTGAAATGCACAATTTCTGATACTGCTAGCGCCTATCGTCAAAGCTATCTTTAAGCAAAGCTATACATGTTGATGACCATATCGTAAGGTTTGAGTTCAGGTGGTATTTGCTTTTTATATGGGAAATGTTAAATAATACCTATATTGGTTCACTGGATGCTTCTCATTTCCAGATTATCTGCTATTTTGTTTTAGGTTATATTTTCTTCCTTAATAATTCTTTCACTTCTTTAGTAGTCTACCAAATTTTAAGCATTTTAAATTATAATTTTAAATATTTGTCCACTTTCAATGCTCTGGAAATGCAGTCAATGACATTCAATCCCTTTTCTTAATCTTTCTTTTCATGATTTAATAAAAAGTGTCAAAACACTTCTGAAAACAAACATTACAGCAATTCCCATGGAATGAGGAAGCTTTGTACTGACTTCAATGAAAGACAATAAGATGAAATGAGAAGGGTTTTTACCATGAGGACCATCATGAAAAGGAGAGGAAGCTGGTGATGTTGGGTAGACATTAGGGCTATTAAACAGCAGGGTTTTTCTCTTCCTGGATGTCAGGTCTCCCCTAGGAAATCTTATGTTTCAGCTGAAATTGCAAGAATTCAGTCATAAAGAGCAGCATATCAGAATTTTATCCATTGATTCAGAGAAATCCTCAGTGGGACTGTAGTACCTTTCGTTCCATAGCTGTTTGATTTTGGATTTTTTTTAGAGATGATATTATTACAGATTTTCTTATTATAAGGGGAGTGAGATTTCTCACTTCTGATAATATTAATCTCTGTTTACATGGGAGATAAAGTTGTAAGAATGTACCCCCAGTGGGACAGAAGAATAAAATCTTATATTAGAAAAAGAAAAAAAATCATTTCCAAGCTCTGGCCAGGAGGTGACTGGATCATTGAAAAAAGTGTGGAACTTATCCAGCCGGTAAGTCCTTCTCTCCCGTTCAGTTTCATTTAATGTCTCAATTTTGGTTCTCAATAGCCACTGTCCAGGCACAGGAAGAACAAGTCTGCCATGCAGGACTGTTTGTGCCATGTGCCCCAAATCCAGCCAACAGACAATTCTGAGGGGTTTGTCTTGACCCAGTAAAAGCTGATCCCATAAAATGAGAATCCATTAACAATTGGAGAGTATTAGAGAATATGAAGCACATCTTCTTGCTTATTGCCCTGCTAGAACTGGGCCATGAGTCAGTTCCACCATGCAAATACCTTGTGGTAAATGAGAATAAACAGGATCTATTTCAAAACAGACTTCTTATCAAAAGTAAAATCCTAGTGCAGGTGTATCCTGTGAGTCTCTTTATCTGTAAGTAACTTAACTTTTTCGCCTTATTTTAGAATTAAAAAAACTAGACCACCTAATAACTGCAAGTATGTATTTCTTTCAGTCAGTTATTTGCTACTGTAGACTTGAAAAATGTTTCTGGAAACAGAAAATATTTTTCCAAGGAAACTTCTCTTTTATGAAATGTTTGCTATTCAATCATAGGCGATGATTGTAAAATATGTCATTGACCTAATGATAATCCTAAATAAAACATACACCCTGGAGTCCACCTGTTTCATTACATAAAAAAATGTAAAAACCCCTGTAACATGTTGATTTACTGATTGAACACTTTATTTCACTGGTTGTCTAAAACAAAAAAAAAGTTTAGAAAAACTTGTTTGTGCAGTATAAAATACAAGTGATCCCAATGATCAATGTCACCCAACTTAAGTCACAAGTCTATGATCCTTTTAATATGGTTTTGTAAAATCCATTCTTTTGATCTTGTTATAATCTCTTCCTATCTAACAAATACTTAGAGAAACTTGACCTTGGTATTTGAAATAGTAGATATGCACTGAAGGTTCCTTATCAGCAATGCAGTTTCTAAATTTAGTTCAGGTGCCGTTGTTGGCTCAGTGATGACATTGATTCCCTTGCGGAGGGACTCATGTTGTTCCTGGAGTTACTACTCACATTATAGTGATGCATCTATCTGCTATACCCTGAGGGTGGATATTAATCTCCAAGGCATTTTTTGATTTGTCCCAGAGTAAAGAATCTTCAGTTTGTGAATTCAGCCATACAGAACAGATTGTCACCTCTGCGTTGATATTATTGATTCCCCTGAACAGTTTACTGAGCAGTTTGTCTGATGACCAGTGATTGCCTCTATGGACACGAACAAAAATCCTACTCCAAGCAATATCACCTTTCACCTGTGATGAGTTTTAATGCTTGCATGAATGTAGGGCAACATAAAAATGTATTTTTAGAGCAAAAGTGCCTTTTTCCGAGCATATCCACTACCCCAGGTACATATGGTGTTGCCACTGCTTGGCACAATTTTTTGTTAGCGAAGCAACATAAGTCATCTAATGCAGAGATGACCACCCTCTGCCTTGTGATTAGTTTCAACTTCACTTTGTGCTATAATGCAGAGATATCCTACAAATCCCTATGTTCAATAAAGATAAGTAATCTTTGGGTAACTTAATTTACAAACAGAGCAATGTTAGCATCAGGTTTCTGGAAAATTTTTGAAAGTGTTGATAAACAAAACAAAGTGGAAGAGCATCCCTACACACAAATAAATGTCCCATTGGCAGAGTTCTCCTCCTGGTGGGGATGGCTCCCCCAGCACTTGCTGGAAGTAGAGGGGCTCTCAGCTTCAGCCCCTGCCTTTTTTGGGAGTATGAGAGAATCGACAGAGGGCAGATGCTTTTTGCGAAAAACAATTGTCCTTCAAGTAAAGAACTGTAAAGCTTGATACTGCAATCACTTTTGTATTAACAGACAATATTAAATGATTGGACAGATACAGACTATGCAGTTAAATAAAGATCTCCGTTTTACACCTATGATATCGCAGCTTGCAGGAAATGCATTTTAGCTTATAAAATTCAACCTCCAAGTGATGAAATAAATTAAGCTTCTAAAAAATTTCTACTTAAATGACTAGAAGAAATATTTAATATTCCTTTTGTCAATATTAAAAATTAACTAGCTTAAAAATAGAAGTCAAGATCTGATTTATCTGTGATAATTTGTTAAATGGAAAATGATTCATAAAAAGAAAAACAACTTCAAAAATCCCTAACAACTGAGTTCCTGATAATGAAGTCTGAAACCTCCTGGGTAGATTCTGAATGCTTTTTTGAAGTGCTAGGAAGACACAGGAACTTAATTTTTTAAGTTAAAATTATATTAATATTGTTTTAAAACTATTTCATTTATGTTCAAATACATTTATATCTATTTATATGAATGTATATTTGTGTACACATATAAGAAACAATAAAAGTAAGACTAAAATTTGTCTTTGCAAATGCTAAAGGGATTGCTAGTTTGCTGAAACTAGAAGGAAGTTATCTAAACTGTCATGTCAAAAAAGCAAACATGGTAATACATTTGCATACTAAAAATATAATTTACATCTTTGCTACTGAATATCAGAACAATAAAAATTCCACATTAATTGTAAGATAATTAGTAGGACCAGGATGCCAACAGTTCAGACTTGAGTATTGTAACAAACTGAAAAGGTCTGGTCTAATTTCTTTTAACACAGAAAAAGTCAGAAATTGTAAATCTGTTTTTGGATTATTTACATGTGCTATAAAATTACGGATTAATTGCCTAAGGCATTTCTGGTAAGATAAGCTTTAAGTATTGTACAACTAATGAATTAATGAACTGGAAATTTAAAAAATGGAGAATTCATTCCAAATCTTTCCATAAGAACACAGGTATTTTGGGACAAAAAATAATCACAGTTCTTCTGCACATTTGTGAGCAATGAGAACTAGACTTTTGAATCTTCTTGTGATCTTTAGACGTCAAAAGCCAAAGATTTCAGCAAATTTCAATTTCATTCATTAGAAGGAATCTGTAGGAATAAGGATGCCAGCTTACTTGCTCTTCTCCTCCTCTTTCCTGGTATGGTAACACATAAAGAAAAGGCAAAGGAAAAGGGGAAATGTGGCTGAAGAACATATGGCCATTGCAATCCTATCTTCTAGTGAATACTGTGCATATTTAAACTGATGTTTAGAGTCTTTGAAATTCAGTGACCTTTTAAGAACCACAAGGTTGGACCTGACATGGTTTTGCTCCTTTGAATCTTGCTCATTATATTTTATATATATTAATGAGAAACTGTGATTAATTTCCAAGTATTTAAGGCCAAATGAGGTCAGTTTTCCTAGTCCTCTGAACTGTGAAACCAGAGCACATTAAGTCCTGTTTAAAGCTGTAGGTAGGCAAAACTATCTCAGTCTTCAGGATGTTAAACTCTGTGACTACAGAAGGAAAAGAACAAAATTTAAGTCTTGCCAGTAGTCTTAGCTTGTAGGAGTCTTAGGAAATCAATTTTTGAAACAAACTCAAGGGATCATATTTTGTCAATACTCATCATAAGCTTCAAAGTGAAAAAAAAAAAATGCATAGACTCCTTACTAGTGTAAGGAAGGAAAATATCTTCTGAACATTTAATGAAATATGTTTATATTCCTATTAGAAAAATATCTAAGAAAGATTTAAATGGTTTTATAATTTTTTATCAAACCTTCTGCTCAATTCTGCTCAATATGGTATTTTCAGTCTATATTAAAAAAAATGAGGAAAAAAGGGAGAATATAAAATAAGAAAGAAAACATTCAACCGCCTCGGTTTCATAGGTAAAAACAACCAAATAAATTCTTGCAAACTTTAGAAAAGATAGTGTCCAAAGACACTGCATTCAAGAGAAGCCAGTATAGTTCTTTCTTCATACTGAGAACAATGTAAGCAATTCCCCCTCTTACCTGTCCATCCAAAATAAAATTGTGGATAGGCTTTCTCTGGGTAGGATCTCAAATTTACAGAACATCTAATTCTATCCCATTCAGTAATTACAGTATATTGGTCATCTTTTTTTCCTGAATCTGGGAAACAGCACATTTGCAAAGTATCTGGTAAAGTATGCCACTATGTGTTACGAAGCATCATGGTAAGAAGATGTGTATACCACATCAGTTCAAGTTTTTTAACTGCTTTTGCTGATATATTATTTCTAGACTGTGTTAGACTGAGTATAACAACCACATAGTGCGTTTTACATTTTCTTTGTAAATTTGGAAATAGTTGCCTTATTGGGTAGCTTTATAAATATCCATGCTGTAACATAGTTTTAAAACTTTTCCAACTCAATCTGACAAGCTAAATTGCTTGAAATGGATAAGTGCTTATTTTTCCTTCCTTTAATTGCTTTTCATGGCTTTGAAGCCTTTCCAGTGTACAGATATCTTTTGTGAACTGTGATCTTCAAATCTGGAGTATTTTCATAGCAAGAAATGCTCACAACACTACCAGTAAAGGCAGGATAGCTTTCCTATTTCAAATGGATGTTCCCATTTTATTTAACCAAGAAATGCATCAAGCAGGCCTTTTTACTGGAACACTGCATACAAAGGTCACGTAGAGATGATTGTTCAGGATGACCTCCTAACTCTTTCTGAATCACTGCTCCACCTTCTGGTACATGCTCCAGATAACATGTCCTCATGCGTAACATTAGTAATTTTGGATTAATAATTATTATGACTTGCTGAATATTTTGAGTATTTTTAAATTCTGAAAGAGAAACATTGAATGTATTCTGCAGATTTTTCTACTGGACAATGCATTATTAAATGTACCCAATATGCTAAACATTTAGGCTTTAAAAATTGTAGACATTTCTCTTTTTAGCAAGTTAGTGTATATTCAGATGGCAACCAGTCAGTGTAGTAGTATTAATAAATTCACTGCTTTCTAAAAAATTTGACTGTGAATATTTGAGATAATTCTACTGATGTTAATACAGTTAAATAGGTTAAACAAAATCAAATTAAAATAATATCATGCTATAGCTTACTTTTATGATCTTTCACTTTTATTTTAAATACTGAGATTTATGGGTTTCCCTTAATATTTCCAAGACTTAGAGGCATCCATCAAAGGAAATTGGAAGTTGGATTTGATATAGGTATGCATTTTCTTTCATATAATCGTTGGACAGCAAAGTAGCCCTGGAGGTCTTGAAGGGAGTATCCATCACTTACTTCAAACATGCTGACTATTTTCAGTAAATTGAAGGGAAAACAGAAGCTAATGTTCTCTTCATCTTTCTTCTCTTGACACTTCACTTCTTTGGAGGAAATGTATAAATAAAGAATGCTAACCGTGTTGCTGCTGCTGTTCTTGAAGAATCTTTATCCTCATGCACTTCTTTATCATGCTGGATTACAAAATAAGTCACATGGAGACTGGCATTTTTGATGCAGGGCAAATAGGTAAATGTTAAAAATGGCAAGATTTTAGCTGCAGTAAGCTACGTTCTAGGTACTTCTAGATTTCAGAGCCATGTGTATATTAAGCTTAATAGTGAATATCTCTGAAATTGAAAATAGAACAATAAGAAACATACTCATGAAAATGTTGAAAATTTACATTTCAGCTTATATTCAGGACAAGTTAAATGACATTCTATCTCCACTGTACAAATTTTCTTACTAAGAGCTAGAAATAAAACATTTTCTATATGATAAGGCAGAGCTAAACCAAATAGTGCTAACCCTGAAGAGTAGAAAGTGCTCATGTTAATACACCAAAAACTGAATTACTAAGTGGGACAACAGGAAATAAGTAGTCTTTTGAGTTTAGAGAAAAGCTGCTGCTGTTAGTATGGAAAAAAATATTGAATAACAAGTAGAGGATTCTCACCCTCTTATCAGCTCCTAATATTTGTTCTTTTCTCTTTTTATGTATTATTCTTTATAATAAATAATCTCTGATGAAACTTTCTGAAACCTTGTTCTTAGAATTTTTCAGATCAGTAGACTCATACATTTCCACAAAATGAATGTGGAACAAATAACCAAAAATTCTGATTTCCATCTCATCAGGCTCTGTTCTCAAACATTGACCTATGTATTTGACATTTATTTATACAGTAGATATATACTCATCTTGACATTTAAGGTTGTCTCTAGCGACTTCCTACCACTCAGTAAAAAGAACACCCAAATACACTTTATATGGGCATGAATTTTAAAAAATACAGAATGAAGAAATAAACACAGAAATATGAAAATTCACAACACTGGTTTCTTTAATTTACATAGGCTGTAATAAATTTGTGCACATGTTATGCAAATTATATGTAGGGAGAGGAAGTACCATCTTCACCTAATTTTATAAACACTTTCAAATATTTGCTTCAGACTTTTCCAAAGGTCCACAAAAGCTTTCTTCTCTCTGCTTCAACTATTTCTTTGATACTTCCTAGCACATCAGACATTTCAGTGGAAAACCTTATCGCGTACTATTTTCCCATTTCATTTTCTGTTGTCACACAGTAAAGAAATACAGCTAGTGGTGCAATGAAGTGAAATCTGTTTTCTTCTTTTTCCTATTCCTTTGTACAGAGGTACAAAGCACATGAACCAAAAAAGCATGAGCACCATTCATGCTTTTTTTTGGTTTTTTTTCCCCCAGTTATGTAACTGAGGTATATAACTGGTATACCTTCATTGTATAAAATAGGGGAGATTTTGTTAATCTAGGCAACTGAAATTACTTGTCACACTTCAGTACACTTCCTTTGATCACAACAATTTGCTGTTATAAAGTATCACAAAGATAGAAGTAAATATGCTTTGTAAGAAAAAAAACTGTTCTTTTTGTTATGACAAATAAACTATTTTGGACTATCCTCTATGATTTTATATGGATTTTCTATCAGGGAGAAAATTCAATGCATATTAAACTTTTTTTTGTTTATTTTTCCTGTATTTCATTTTCTCTTCTTACTTGCAGTACAATATATTCATTAAAATAGCAAACATATGTTCACAGAGCTGTGACGAAATTTTTGCTAAACCATTCAGTGAGTTTTATCAAAATAACTCTTCCAGCACCTTGTGAAACCTTCCTAAATGTTGCTAAAGATCTTGCTAAAAACTTTTGCATGTTAGTAGTATGATGAAGTGGCAAGGATAGTCATATAGCTGGAATCAAGTATATGCTTTCAGACTTTGCTCAAAGATATATTTTAATTGTTATATCTTTATTTCTGCAGCTTCATCTGTTTTTGTACTTTAAGTAGTCATTCCTCTGGACCCATCTTTTAAACTAAATAATGCGTCTTCAGTCGCACTGGTTGATTATCTATCTACAGCTTATTATTTTAAGTATTTTGACAGCTAGAAGTAATTGTATGCATTTCATAAATTTATTACTTAGCTTTTCAGGTTCTGCACTGCCTAGGGGTGTAGTTCTGAGCCTCATATTAAATGTTGGTAAGTTCTCTCCACAGAGTAGGTAGACAAAACAAATCCTTTCCTGCTGAAGACCAAGGACAACTTTCAGTCCAAAAGCACAAACAATGGTGGACTGAAGGGAGGAACAAGAAGGATGAAACCTCACAACCTGAAGCTGTAATTGGACAATTAAACCCCAATATGCAAATGGACCAAAACTTATAAAAGTGTAAGACCTCATGACCAGTCCATTTTGTGACCATTCTAAGTCCACCTTGGGTGTAGCCCTGGTCAGGCTCTTGTCCTGCCCAAGGTGTACCCTAAAGGCCGTTCAATAAATACTTACTTTATTCTCTAGCTCTGTTCAGTCTGTTTCAAGTCAGCCTTCCCAAAGCATCATAGGAAGTGCTAAATTGTAAGTTCTTGTCAAAATAAAGGGAATTTTCTATCATTCCAGCTCATTCTGAGATGATAAATTCATTGATTTGGCTTAAAACACAGGTAAACCCAAGTTTTATTTTACTTGCATATTAAATGCTCCAAGGACCTAATACGAGTGGTTGAGTGTTTTTATCTTCTGGTAGCACAGGGTTTCCACATAACCAATGATGTGTTGTACAAGGGAGAAGGCTGGAATTCGACTGTGGTTAAACACTGAAAAAAAGGGGGTTGGATTTTGTTCACGCCCCCAGCATTGCTGCCCAGTCATTACTGCACATCCTGGGATAACCAATAGCAACGCATGATTGACACTGTGGATGGCTTCCATTTAAATCCCTTCATTTGGATTTTATTAGAACGGTACTAAATTGGGAGAGCAGTTTAGTTTTAGGCAACAGAATTAATACCTGGATTTCTAGCCACAGGACAGATATTAACTCTAATGGGAAAGGTAAATCCCTTGCATTTTGTTACAAATACCCTTTAGTGATTTCCCAAGACTGCTACTCATGTTAAATATCCATTCACTCTGTTTATTTTCAGATAAGCATGGTTTGGGGTCTGACATTGATATAGAGACAGTGAACACATTTTGCAAAGAGAGAACATGCTCTGTTTCATGAGGGCCTCTGTGGTGAATGCCAGCCCTGCTCCCAGATCTGGTCAAGTTGAGTATAGTGACGTTCAGCACCTCCTGTATCTGACAACACACGAGGGACAGACTTTGACAGGTTTTGGAAGTGCAGATCTCTTGGCTGGTGCCATAATGAAGTCATGAAGTCATAGAGGGGAAGGGAAAGATTGGAGTGAAAATGTGAGTGAGGGATTCTAAACCCCTACCAGCGCTATGCTGATAGGAGCAGTGTCTACAGAAATGTCTCTGCTGATTATATTCAGCAGACATCTGGAATCTGTTTTTAGCACAAAGATGCATTTCTTGTGTGACCTTGAAAAAGACATTTCATAAAGTTGTTGCCATATTCAAGCTGACTGTAAAATGTCCATTCATTTCAATAAGTTATACTGTGAATAAGGAGAGCTGCAGCCTGCCTTGATTAGATCATGTGCTGTACAGGCATAATTCCAGTTGGCAAGACAGAGTTAGTGTAGCACTAATGTAGCATTATAAATGTTGACAAATATAATAACTTTTAGCCTGTGAATAGCAGCTCAGAGTGACTGTAATATTTTTGTTCACTTCATAGAAGGTGACATTTCTCCAATACTCTTTTCTCAATAGCCCCTGTATGAATCCATTGTTACTACATTAAAATAATTGTTCATAACTGCAGGTTTTTGGCTTGTGAAATAATGAAATCTGTATGTAAAATGCAGGCTAATTAAATACCATTTCGTACCTCTAAGTTTTGTTGAGTGGCATTTCCATAGTGGATATCTTCATGTTCCAATCACAAATAATTATCTCTACAGCTCCAGAGGGAGAAACTGCTCATTGAGAAAGTGCACAGATTTTCAGGGCAAAAACCCCCTAAACCTACCACTTGCCAGAATGCTCAGAATTTTGGTAGAGAGCAGGGAGGGGAACACAAAAATAGATAGAAATTTTAAGGAGATGGATAATGCTAAAATAAATGGTTGAGCTTGCTGGTATCAGTGAAATCACTATCTGTGCCTTTACTATAATGATATGGAAGAGGAGTAGCTTCCTCACAGTATCCCCACTGAGGGCCCTAGTGGTGTATTCCTGAAGCTACACTTCTGATTTCCTTGGATCTCATGACAATTCAGGGAGCGCACAAAACAAGATGTTCCTTGGTGTATTAGGGTAGATAGATACAGGTAAGATGTAATGTTGAATAGTATCCTTTGGAACAGTAAAAATTATAAATTTTGCTGACTTTTCTTTGGAAAGAAGTCAAAACAGCAAATACAGTAATCTGTATCAGATTTCCCTACTGAAAGCAGCCCTTTAGTCTGCTTTTCTGCTTTTCAAGATCATAGCATCCTTTCTCTTTGTCTGATTCAAAAAATTCATGCATTCTGTGAAAACTTGCTGGAGAAAGCAGGCTTTCAAAGAGTCGGAGCTGCTCAGACAGTCTGTGTTTTCTACAGATGCAACATGTTAGCTCAAGAATAAAACAGTGCAATCTCCCAAACTGAGCAAGGTATTCACAGAAATACATGCAGACATCAATTAAAATTTTGAATCCCTGAAAATCAAACCATGAGATAATTTGTGTCTCAATCTTAATCCAGAGTTGGGGATTTTATTCCATTCCTGTTTCCAAAACATACTTTTTGACATTTTTGACAGTGGCAGTTAAGTCTATTTTCTTTTGCTTCCCTGGAACCTACTGCTTCTTTCAATGAGCACCATCTGAAAAAAAGGTCAAACCAACCAGCTACAAAATCACTTCATTGAGCAACTTCTTTCTCAAACATGAAGTATTTCTTCTAGGTTGATATTTAGCGATTCTTAATCAGCCTTTTCTTTTCTTTGGCTGTTCCCATAAATAACCACATAACATTTTCTTATAAAAACAAAAGCCTGCTAAAATTAAGTAGCAAATTTTAAACAAAAGAATGGGATTCTCCTACCCATTAGATAGAACATCTGTGCACAGTTTCTTCAGAAGGTCAAATGTTGAATTAAATACTGTGAAGGACTGTTTCTGTCATGCCAGCTAGACACATGCACATCTGAAAAAGCAGGAATAATCAAATTTCATACTTTAACAAGCAGATTACTTATCAAGGTTAGGAAACAATTTTATAGGGGAAATATTTCAATTTGCTATAGTGGGTTCTAGATGAAACCAGCACAGGCAAACAAAAGAATTTGGGTTTATTCCCTCAGTAAAAACGTTTTCAGCTTCCTAAATTCACAGTCAATAGCCTGGACAGTCTCACTATTTTTTTTTAAAACACCAGCTACACATTATTACTACTACATGCATAGTAGGAAAATACTTGCTTTAATTTAAGGATTACATTTTTCTTTCAGTCTCTCAGTAGTCCTCTGCTTGGACATCAAGTTGGAACATTCAAGAGGTATGGACATATGGGCCAAAAAGGTATTTTCTATGGTGTTTACTGAAATTTAGTGATAGTGAATTAAAGGCACTTGAGGATGCATTGATGTGGAGATGGGAACACAGATGACCTTGTCCCTGATAAGTAACAGCTGTGTTAATTGCCCAATACAGCCTCACCCCTGATGAGTCACAGCTATGTCCAAGGAAAGTAAGTGTGATAAAAGGGAGTGGGTTAGCTAGAGTTGAGAATTATGAAGGAGAAAGAACCATAAGGAAGAAGGCTCCTGGGGAGAGAGAATCCCTGTTGTGAGGTCAGTCTGGATCTGCAGTCAGAGCCTGTTGCTGGAACCTGCAGTTGCAGTCTAGCTAGGTAAAAGACTGCAGTCAAGAGTTTGCAATCTAATGGATGCAGTCATAGTTTAGCAGGAAATAACCAGCAGTCAGAGGCTGCAAGGGAAACCTACAGTAGGAGCTTGCTGCAGCCAGAGTTAGTGAATAGTTGGAGTGAGGATGGCTGAGCTGTAAAGAGGAATAAACCAGGACCCTTTTTATACTGTGATAAACAAGATGTCTGTGTCTCAGCTCATTTCTACCTTCTAGCAAGAGGGCTGTTGCAACACATGAATGCCTGAAGAAGCACTGTGAGGAGACAACAGATTGTGCCAGTGTCAGCTACCAGCTGGGTGGGGCAGCAGCATTGCAGGGAGGAGAGCACAGTGCCCTGTAGGGACCAGGGAACACATCCAGGCTGGATGGGGCACACACAGGGTGGGTACACTGGGTGCTTCTGTGAAGGGAAGAACTGACTGTCCACTGCAGGGGGATTCTCCCACACAGAACTGCAGCTATAAAATACAGCTGCCTTCGCAGGCTGGAAGAGCAGCCTAAATAATAACAAAAACTGGGACTTTTTGGTGGTGGTAGTGACAATAGTTGGCCTTTGGGGTTGGCTTGTTTGTTTTTTGTTGTTTGGGGTTTTTTTGTTTGCTTGGTGGTTTGTTTTTTTTTTTTTTTTTTTTTTTTTTGTTGTTGTTGTTGTTGTTGTTTTTTGTTTTACAATCTCATTAGTGGCTCTGGATATTTACTAGGACTTTTAATTTAAAAAGTAAGTAAGACATTTTGGATGCTTTGTTTATTTTAATTGACACATATCCTAAACATTGCCTATTAAAAATGAAATAAAGGCATTAATCTGGAAGAAAACTATTTTTCTACTTATTCTCACTCACAATGATTTTCAACCCATTTTGTGTTTTTGTTACCATAGAGTAATTAGAAACTTAGTTTACTGAATCTTTAAAAAGAATACAGGTTTAGATACATGAAACATTTTCTGATTATTTTGATGATACTTACTGCATTTGAGTCACCTGTGTGATATACAGTCAGAAAAGTTAGCTCCAGAAGACTATCCATCTACATCCTCAAATAATTTCATTGAGAAACATGAAGTATGTGATATGTGAATCTCTGTGCCTTCAGAGGGGGGAAAAAGGACAATGAGATATTTTAAGGTTTTTGTGAAGGCGTATTTTGCAGGAATCTTTGTGGAGTTACTTCTAGATGTTGAAAAGCAGAACCAACCAAATAATCTCCATTCAGTTGAATATTAGTTTCTTGTTTGCAGTTTATCAGTGTGAGGTCACTCTTATGACATAAAACTCTATATGATAGCTTAATCTTCAAGAAATTGAAGACAAAGTATGATATGCTAGGATACAATAATTTGGCCTTAGACCTGTGTACAGTTTAATAAGTTAAATACTGGTAATGTATTATTTAAAATATTATCTAACCACACTGTTTATACTGCTTATTAATATATAATCTATGAAAATGTGTATAAAGTAATTATTAATGAAAAATTTGTTTGACTGTATATATACATATGTCTATGTAATTCCACATCTAGAAAAGTATGTGGTAGGTGTAATTAGCATTTGCTACTGCTGCAGTTGAAGCCAGTGATTTGCTTACTTGTCTGCCTCTAATTCCTTCATCCATTGCTCATCTGACAGCATATTTCAGCTAATTTCAGTTTTATCTGCTCAACTTTGGCTGCTTGTTCCAATGTATTATATTTTCAATGACAGTTAAATGACTCTTTTCTCAAGATGCAGTTTAGTATGCAGGATGATGATTTGGCAGTTAAATAGTACACTGCGATACGTAGCAGTTCTGATGAAAGTTTTAGTATGAATTATGCTATGGAGTAAAATTTGCCCTAATTACATATCCAAAAGCTGTGGAAAATACAATGTGAATGTTTAGATGTAGGGGTTGGGAGGTTTCAGCTTTACTTTTTCCCCCAAAGGAATAAATATCTGCTATTCTTTTGTTTATTTATCTAATAATAAATAGAGTTGAATTTTGCTCCATGGGAAATAAGATAGTAGAGCATACATGGCTTTTAAAAAGTTATTACTTTATATGTTCATTAAAGCATAAAATTAAAGTTACAAAGAATAGCTTATCAAGGACCTTGCTGCTCAGCTTAAGTGCAGCATTCCTAAATCTTCCCCAAACTCTCTTTAAAGGTTTGCATTTTATTTCAGCTTTTCCCAGGCTGCTACTCAATTTCATTTTCTACACAGATCAGGTTCTACAAAAAGTACCCTGTTTCTAAATCAAACAGGTATTTTATATTTAAGAGCTGCAGAGCTGTATTATTTGTTAAGTGGATCAGAATCTCTCTTAATCCAATAAGCAGTCTTTAAAGACCAGTAGGCAGCCTGTGTTCCATTACTGCTGTTTAAAGACTAATTTAAATGGTGGTGATTGCTACTGTTTTTAGATATCATTAAAAAAATAGTAACAATAATTTGTTGAGAAATTTATGTTTCAATTTTCAGATTACAAAACATTTCCAGGGCCCCAACCAATATTCCTTTTCTTTCTAACTTCCTGGTTGCTTTCTTAACCTCATTGTTTATTGTGATTTTTCTGCAAAGTTCAAATGTAGGTGTTAATTTTTGTTAATGTTACTTATAATTAAAATTTAGTTTTCCTTATACAATTTATGACTACTAAGAAAAGAATAGCTCTTTTGAAAGTATGGTTCAAAATGGAGTGAAAATAGTAACTTGCAAAACATCACCATAAATCTGGTTTTCAATATAGATAGTTGCATGTACAAAGTACGGGTTTTTTTAAAGATACATTTCAAGTTTTCTTATCACCTTTAAGAATTAATATAATTTTAAGGAATAGCAAGTATAAATTAAAGTATGTCCTGTATGACAGTAATCTCCAGAAATTACTTCTAAGGCTAGCAGTTAAAAAAGGAATCAGCTTTAATAATTGGACATTTAACTTAATTTTTTTTAAACAGGAATAATTTGCTAATAACTAATGTTTTTCAAAATATATATCAGACAGCTCAGAATCATCCCTCCAAACAGTGAACCTTTTCTACCATCCTGTCAAGTGTTCACCACTATTGTAGCATACCACTCTTTGCAATTTTTCTTTTTCAGTTTAAATGAATAATTCAATATAAATTACTAACCTTTCTATGATTTTCTTGGTCTTAAACCAGTACAAGTAACAATTAAAAAGACTAGTTCTCCTCTACCCACTAATACACACTATCATATTTCTAAGAGGACAAAAAGCACTCTGAGAAAAGGAGTAGGCACAGCAATACAACTATCAGTAATGTCCAATAAAGTTATAGGTTGTTTCTTTTGAGGGCTCATGACAGAGAGATTGAAATACATATATATATAGGCCAAACAAACATTTGGCATAGCTTTGAAGTAAAAATGTTGATGGAAGAGGACAATGTTTAAACTTCACCACTGACAAAAAGGAGATTGAAAATCAATTTTCAATATATTGACTCACTGTTGCTGCCTTGGAGCTTTGGGGCAAGGCAGTTTAGTGTCAGGATAAGGATGTAACAGGTAGGAAACATGATGTGTTGAAAAATCAGGATTATTCCTTTGACGTTAAGTTATCCAATCCTGAAACTGCTTGACAGGTTGTGTGATGAGCTCCTAGGCTGATTTCAGCTAAACTGTTGAGGTTAAAACTCAGTGCTTGTTGGTGGCTTTTTTTTTTTTTTTTTTTTTTTTTTTTTTTTTTTTTTTTTTTTGTGTGTGTGTGTTTGTTAGTTTGTTTGGGTTTTGGTGGTTTTGTTTTGGGATTTTTGGTTGGTTGGGTTTGTTTTGTTTATTTTGTTTGGTTTTTAGGAATTAATTAAGTAATACTGTATTTATTATACAATTTTAAATGTGAAGTCATTAAGTTTGAAGCTGTTCCATTTCACTCAAATCTAGGTCTTCTATCTTTTGGTTCCTTATCCCACCTTTAATTCTGCAAAAAGCCTCAGCTTTAAGACTGCCTGGCTGTACTTTGCCGGCCACAAGCATGGTGCAGACAGAGAATACCCCACATACCTCTGTGGTCTGGTGAGCTAAACCACAGCATGGACATCGTATAAATTCATTGTCACATTATAAAGCTGAGCAAAAAATGGTTAGATAAAACAAAGCAGATTACTTGCTTAGATCAGTTACATCTCTTATAATCCTGCCACTTCCCAGTTTGGGAAGCATTATTTTAATTTGTGCAGTAACAGCAAAGTAGGGTGCAATTAAAGTAGTGCATCTGCACCACCATTATTTTAATTGTAGTGCCATTAACTGTAAAATGCTGTGTAGCATACACAGGTGCAAAGGTGAATGAGGAATAATTTATTCTCGAGACTTACTGAGCAGTAAATATACTGCTATGCTGAATTGGTTTTATGATTACATTTGACTGTGGAGGCTGTTTACAGGAGCATGAAGTGACAGGAAAAAGGGGAATGCCTTCAGACTGAAAGAGAGGTTTTTATTAGATATTAATGAAAAATTTTTGACTCAGGTCAAAAAAAAGATAGCAAAGACAAACTATTGACAATAATGCTGAGCTCAGGATAAGAACTTAGTGATCATACAGAAACTGGAATAGTTTTCTACTATGCCAAGTATGATCTGCCTTCCTTAAAAAGTCATCAAGTAAATAAAGCAGTTAATGTGGTGCTGGAGAAAGATCAGCCTTTGTCAGTGGGACAAACTGAGCTGATATTTAGAAGTGGGTATATGGGTGTTAGCTATGATGCTTAGTCAGACAAACTTGACACCTTAACATATTTTCCTGTTTTGATGTTGAGAAAACATTAGGTAGAGATAATAATAGATAAAACAAACTTTTAGATACCTTTACTGTGTATAGTTCTACAACTGGGTGTTAGAGAACTTTTACTGTTAGATAAAACAAACTTTTAGATACCTTTACTGTGTATAGTTCTGTGTATAGTTTACTGTGTATAGTTCTACAACTGGGTGTTAGAGAACTTTTACTGTTAAAAACTGGATTGCTTACAAATATTCACTGTTATTTTCAAGTAAAGATGTGTTTTGTCCAGTTTTACATACTTTTCCGTGCCAATGTCAGTTTTAATACAGAGAATAAAAATCTAATATGTACATAGCAGATGCTAGCAGCATTGTTACTAGATATTTTCTGATGTTTAAATTGAGGACTACACAAGCATAAGGGGAAAATGCTGTGTTATTTGAATTCAAATGCTCTGAGAATGACCAGAAGATTGCTGCACTTTGCCTTTTTGTTCATAAAGCAGGCAAAACTCACCATGAGTTTTCAAGTTGAAAGCTACCGAACAGTAGTCAGAATATTAATCATGCCCCTAGATAGCTGTCTGCATCAAGTCACAAATATTATGCTTATGCCACAAACAAGTATCTTGACTTCTCCTATAGTGGGTAAGGGCAATGAGCTGTTTGGAGCTGGGGCTTGGTAAGCAAGAATGGAAGTGTGTTTGCTCTTTTTATGTTTCCAAAGTCCTGTTGCATTTACAGGTATGTTCAGCATAAATGCCCTGATGCTTATAAGTGTTCTCTTGGGATATGCAACCAATTTTCTTTCTCTGACCACTATCTTGAATAAAAAACAAATTTGGCCCATTGCTTGCCATAATTCAAAGATCACCTGGCTGTTACACTGCTATGTTTTGTATCTGCCAGTACTAGCAGACATAAATGTGCTATGTGTATATATCCAAAAATAGCTGGTAGGGTTTTACATTTACACTGAGTTTCCTTAACTCCCTGGCTGGAATTTTGAAAGCAAGCTTTATCCTGCTAGAGACTGATCGCTCTGCAAGGCAAAGCTGGTCTTTCATTCGTGTGTGTAACTGTTCATGTCTTAAGACATTCAACAGTCACAGTGTTTTTCCTCTCCATTTTTGTGGAAAATGAAAAATGATATAAGTCTGGCCCAACAGTGTCACATATCTGGCTAGAAAGATTGCATGCCTTCCTATTTTTGTATGAATTCCATTAATCTCTGCAGATTGGTGCCAAATAACTGTTAAATCTACACTAACAATGACCTTATTTGTAATGTAGCGGAGCAGACAACGTGAGGGCTGAGGGAGCCTCTCACCGCTGGGTGACAAGGGCGCAAAGTTTCAAGCTATGGAAAAGGATATGATTTTGGGAATGGAATGCAGACTATGTGAAGTAGTGTCGTATCAACTCTGAGGACTTCAGTTCTGGAACAAGCATGAGAGATGGACTGTCACCCTGGTTTTTCTGAGTTTTTTAAAGCCTTTTGATTGTTCATAAGATGGAGTCAGACTTTTTAGCTACTGTACAATATTAGGAACAGTTTTCGCCTTTTCTCACACATGTAACATAAACAAATCCTTTGTTTTTCATTCTCTGTCCTTTGTTTGCATATTTCTAACCTGAAACCAATTGTAACTGACAGTTGGTCTGGCCATTTGGCTGGGAGGTGAAAACTCCAGAAGCCAATCCACAGCCAGACCCACAAATATATAAAAAGTAAGAAATAAACAGGCAGAGAGGCTATCGGCCCTGGCTCAGCCTGGGGCTCTCTCTGAGGAACTCTCTGCCCTGTGAAATCTCTCATCTCCGTGTGATTGCTTTGTGTATCCCCATCACAATGGACAGTAGGTCCTCCAGATGCACTAGAATGAATTAGTAAAAAACATGGAGTATGAATGCAAAAGGGCCATGGCCTGGAAACCCGTGCTCAGTAAAGCCCTGGATGAATAATGGCAGCCTTATATTGTGTGGAATAACTTCTGAGGTGCTCACCACCTTAATAATATGGCATAAGAAGAGGGTAATAAAAAGATAATAGGAGTATTTTACACAGCAAAACATGAAATTATTCAGAATTTTTCAGAATAAGGCAGCACCTTGAGTAGATGAGAAACTACTGGAACTGAGAAATGAAGAGAGATTGATGAGTGACATGAAAGATTGCAGCCATCTGGACTGGAGAAATGAAAATATGGATAAAACAATAAGCATAGACATTGTGAGGACACCTAAATAGTGATTACCTCCAAATCTGTAACATCTGTGAATTTGGGGAAGTATCTCTTCATCCTTTCTTCCAGTCTAAGAAGTTTTCAATAAAGTCTGTGTTACTTGCTGTTTCATCTGCAGGAGAATCTGCTTTGCACTTTTCCTCAAAACTTCCTTTAAGTCTTTCAAACAATGGCTTTATTGTAATGATTCACACTGGTACAGAGTTTAAGGCAAATTCTTCCTAAGAAAGTGGCTGAGATTTCAGAATATTTAAATACAGGCCATATATTATGTCATCATAGTGCTTCTGATTATGGCAGACTTTTTTCTTTTCTTTAGGTTCTATTAATTTTATTTGGTTGGGTGGGGGCTGCTGCTGGTTTTGATTTTTGGTTAGTTCATTGGTTTGGGGGTTTTTGTTTGTTTATTTACACTACTGTATTTCCAGCAGTAAAGTTCAGGCTTTCACTTTTATTTTGTTTTGATGGGGCTATACTTAAGTATATCTGTGTGATTATTTACAGTTTCTAGTAAAGCCCAAACCTTTGCAGGCATATTGTAAAATGGGAAAATAACTTAAATATCCCTTAAGACTGAACTTGGAAAATAGATTTTGAATTGCAAAAACCCATTTCAAGGCTTGCAAATTTGCAGTAGTTTTCCTATAAGTAATGTGCTTTAATTGGTATAAAACTTAAAAATGTCCCAAGAAGGCTTTTCAGAATTAATAGTAAAAGTGCAATCAAAACAGCTTTGAACAATTTAACAGTTCCTTTACATAGAAAGGCAACCATAAGACATAGATTTTCCCACCTTGTAAACTGGCAAAAATAGGGAAGGCTAGTTGCTTTAGTTGCTTTTCTTTGGTGGGTGGGGTTTTTGTTTGTTTGTTTGTTTGTTTTTTGTTTTTGAATATCACATATATGTGGATTTTTTACCAGCACCTTTCTTATTAAATTTAACTACTAAAGTAAAACGAAATAGTTATTTTTCATCCTGCTTGATTTTTTTCTCACCTTTACAGCTTGGACAGTGAAAGACAGAGTGTTAGACCTAAAAATTATATTTATAGTGAGTTTATTTTAAATTTTTTTTATGTTTGCTAACTGCTATATTGTCTAAATTGCACATATTTGTGAATGTGTGATGTTTATTATTAAGAATGATTAAGGTGTCAGTTTCCTCATTTCTTTTTTCCTAAAACTGAATTTTTAACCATACCATATCTCACCAAATTGTGCTGTTCAGTAATACAAGTTTTTTATATTTTTTCTAGCATCTAGTATTTGAAATTTTAAGAGGTTCCTTACAGCCAACTGGGCCTTTTGCAGGATTAAGAAAAAAAAAGAAAAGAGAGAACAGCAAAATACATGATGAGCTAAAACTTTGTAACAGAATATTAGAATACAAGTTTGCATTCTTTACTAAATCAATGAAGTCTTATAATGGACCAAATCACCACATGCAGGATGTGCATTCCAGTGGCTTTAGAAGTCTTAATAGTTCACAATAACTGTTCAGTATGTCTTGGTCTTTCCTCTACCTCTTAGTGATCTTTGAATCAGAGTATCTTAAAGGAGTGATTGAAATAACTCTTGCACAGAGCCATTTTCCACCTCTATCTCATAACTTCTGCCATCTGACCTTGGTATCAAAGCATAGGCGGACAGGACTGCCTTTAAATAAAACTGAGTTCTTGCATTGGGAACAAAGACATAGTACTGTATGAGGCAGTGTAGTAGCAGGATGAAGATGGATGTTTCCTTTTAAAACATCTAGAATAGATAGCCAATAACCTCTGCAGGAAAGCTGAAGGACTCCTTGCATCCTCTCATCCAAAACTCTTTGTGCACAAAGAGTGTAGAGACACATTAAACACTGAGGTGAGGAGACTTTTTTAAAAAAAAGAGTATCTTGATTTAATACTGCATCATGTCCACTTTAATTATCATAGTTTGCTTGAGAACAGTCAAGCATGCCTCTTTTCCATTTAGCATCCCTGTCTGTCCTTACATGACCCTCTGTGAGGATTTCCATGAAGTGGAGAGGTCCAGAAGGCTGGAAGTGTGGAATCGCAAAGAGCCACATTGCAATTGCTCAGAGCAAAGGTCAGAAAGACAGAAATCCCAGTGTTGCAGGCAAGGCCACCACAAGCTAGTTAAATCCTTTCCATAATGTCAGTTTGGCTGTGAAATGCAGACATCCTGGGAAGCAAAAGTCGAATTTGGGAAAATAAGTCACTTCTCAATGATTTAGGTTAATAGGCTGCAGAGCCAGAAAACACCACTGTGCTCACTGAATGAATCTGTTGCATAGGCTACACAAAAATTGCTTTTAAATGTATTTTTATTTGTGTAAGAAATGTATTTTAGAAAAATTGTCAAGCCTTAATTTTCAGAATGTTTGTTAAGGAAAACTATACCACATCTCAAAAGCCTGCATTGGGATTAAGTTTAAACCCTTTGAACTTTTCCAAGAGAAATGACATTAGATAACCAATCACTTTCAAAATCAAGTAGCTTGACAGGCAAAGCTCTTTTACCTGGACTATGGATATGATGGATTCAAAGTTGATCAGTAAAAAGGGAAAGAACAGAAGTCTTTGTGCTTACATTCTTTGTCAGAAAATAAGGTGTATATATAAATATTTCTTCTAAATTACTATTTGGAAAATGAGAAATTGGCTCGATTGATTTCCCTTCTAAATATTGCAGCCACCCAGAAATTTCTGTGGATAAAAAGATGAATGCCAAATATTAGATCTGTATGGCAAAAAAATTAATCTGTTAAATGTTAATATGTTCTGGTAATCAGCCAATTTTTATTGCCAAGGGAGAGGTTCTTTTCCGTCTCTGATTAATGAGTTATATAAATATTTAAATATATCCTTTTTTTAGCAAGAATTGTACCTGATCTGCTAAGATAACGTCATTCCATATGAATAAAATATGTAGTTCCTCTTTTGAAATGCTTTATAATATTTCAGACTTCTCTGCTTCTTTATGGATTTCAATACATAAAATATTCTATATTGTGTAGCTGTAATACTTCATAGGTGTTAGACAGTGTGTAAAAATTCATTGTATTCTTTAAAAGGGCTGGTATTTGATGATTGTTTTCCTGAGGTCCTGCTGCACCTCACAAGCATAGCATTATTCAATTGCTCAGATGCCAGGACTCCTCCAGTTTTCTAATATTTTTATTTTATTTGAACAGCAAACATCACCAAATCTCAGCCAGAAGAGCTTCCTTACCAAAATGTCAGTCATATGTTTAACACTTCCCACCTGGCACAAGGGGAGTGTTGATCGCAGTGCCAGAGAGTATCCCAGTACTCTGTGCCTCGTTTGGCACACAGTTTTCAGACCCGCTTGGGAAAATGAGGAGAAGTCTGTTTTACTAGGTTACTTGAATATTATTTTGCAAGAAGATAATTTGGATGTTCAGAGGATTCAGTCATGCTAGAACATATGCCAGTGACTTGTGACCCCACAGCACTGGCGGCAGGCAAGAAAGGTCATCAACAAAGTTCATCACTGGAAAAGCTGCTCTGCATCAGGTACCGACCAGTTGGAATGTCTCTCTTAAAATTGTTAGCACACAATACCAAATCATCTGGCTACATTTTTCTTTTAATGAACGATTTCTAGGTAACATCAAGCTGTCTTCCTGTGTCTGTGCCCCTCCACGCCGGGGAGTTTTGGTCTTGGTTGCAAGCCGGCAACCTCTTCCTGTGGGACTCAGCTTCTTACCAGCGGCTGGTCCAAATTGCTTCGTGACGGCGGCGGTGGATAAAAGGTCGGCTCTCAGCTAAGCAGGTTTAAAGATGGTTTATTCAGGGCAGCGGGAGCTCCGCCACCCTCCCACGCCCAGCCAGAGAGACTCTTTGAATTTCCCTCCCCAAACTTATAAGCGGGGGAGGATTCAAGGGTGGCAACAACAGATTAGTGAATCAGGGAATTCGGGGGGATAACAGTGGGTGTCCACTTGTAAACTTTGGACCACTCACCAAAGGGAAGAAAGGGATTTCCTGGGCATCAGCCTATGACTTGACACCCCTCTGGGAATTTCCCGAGCCCGGGGAGGGGTCCTGAAGTGACAGACAGGATGCCCCAGAGCGGGGGGGGAGAGGGGATTGACAAGGATAGGTGGAGGGGTGGGATGATTGACATGAAACAACTTGCTATACAGAAAAACCAAAAGGGGAGGAACTGTTACAGAACCGGGGGCACAGTGTAATGAACCATAACATAAAACTTCTTATAAACCTTGATAAAACAATTCTTGCACCCCTACATTTTCCTAATTTTTAGAGGGTAGCATTATTTGACACCATCAATGTGCAGTGAGGTGCATCCTGAAAGAAGTGGGAGCTTGTCCTGCCTGTAAAGAGTTTTTCTCTTCCACATTCCACATGTTCTCTTCCAGGCTGAAAAGCATAAAACTGGGGAAGATAGATCAGAAAAACACATTCATTGTGTTGTGTATATAGGGGACTTTCTACATGTCAGGCTTTCATTCTCTGAGTAAAAATTTTTAAGGAAAAAACCTTCACTTAAAAAAAAAATCACTACTAAAATGGGCTGAAAACTATGCAGATATGCAATTAGCTACTACTTTATTGTGGTGTTTATGAAGTTATGGCTAAGTTCATTAGTTTACCTTAAACCATTTGCCATTCACATTATAGTATATATTTTGTGTTTCAATTAGTTAGAACAGCCTATAGTTATCATGTTGATACTATAAATATAGCCAAAGGGAATATTTTTTTTCAAAACAAAGGCTGGTTTTGACATTAGATTGTTCCTTTTAGTAGTATATTTAGCTGAAATGACATGATTTGGCACTGTCAATGCTTTTGACTCATGATGTAGGGTGAAGCATTTTGAAAATAAACTCTTCTCTCTCTAATATATTTAGGAAAAATCAAACATTATCTGAACCTCATTTTCAACTGCTTAAACCAGCACTAACCCTTAAAGAAATTAGTCACTGTTAAACTGGGTTTGCTGGTAACAAACTGCTGAACTTCATGTAGTATTTGAAGGACAAATAGAGTAGATTTGGAAGACTTATTTACATGGCTTCTTGTAATTCACACAAACACACAAACTGTGTATTTCTTTTGGCAAGGGCTGCTAAAGTCACAATTCCTGATACAGCTGTGCACATACTACTGTCAGCATAAAAATGGGGGCAAGAATTAGTCGATCTTGGTGAAACAGAGGATGAGATCTCCTTTGCCATTGAATTCATACAGAAGTGAAGTTGTCCAGGTTTCTATCTGGTCAATGTAAAAAATAATCTACAGGGAAATAAAACAGCAGTCACAAAGCAAACTATGTATGTTCGCATCACATCTTTTTTGATTTGCATTTTTCTAGACACAAAAGGTGAAAATATTTTTAAAGGCAGTATTTTATGCACTGAATCAGGAAACATTTTGCAATGTTTTCGAATCACTGCCTCTGATGGCTCATCTGCCTTTAGGAAAAAGAGCTCTATGCTCTAGGAAAAACAGACACAGCATTTCATAGCACAATAAATATAACTATGACTATTATAATAAATATGACTATTATCAAAGAAGATTTTGACATTTTGAACACTTGAAAATATTTAATCTCTGAGGACTACAAATTACTAGTTTTATTTCATATTGTTTTTCTTAAAAATGTTACTGTACCTTGCCTGGCTTGGCAGGGAGTGTGAAGAGAAGCTCAGTCTGCTCATCCAAAATGTTGAACTCATGTCCAAGCAAAGCAATATAATTGTGACCCCACTTTAATCTTCCCTCAGATGTCTAGAGAAAAGTAAGTGTGGTGCTTCAGCCAAAGGCCACAAAAGAACACCGCTGCACAAGCAGAGGTGTTCTTTTGGAGCCTTTGGCTGAAATATGTTCCCATCTAAGTTTAAGAAAATGCAAAATGATGTGTAGATAAATTTGCCTATCTGCATCACATAGTCTTTACTTTGAGTATTGTTGAGTATTCTCCCTAGAACTGAAAGCTGAATAAAAGTGCTCTATTCTGTTGTGAAAAACTAGTTTATCTCTGCTTAAGCGCCAGATTTCTGGAAAAACAAAACGCTTCAGCATAAATGACAAAAAATACTGATGTATTACTCATGGGTAAATATTTGCACAATATTCAAATATACCATGCATATGTAGTTCCAAATATCTGGCCCTGAAACTATCCATATTTCAAGGAAACTTCTCCCAAATGTTCTAATGTAATTTCCAGGCAATATAAATGCTCGTTATATTGGGCAGCTTTCCCAATCCTGGAGAAGAAAGAAGTGTTTCTTCAGAAAGCCTTCATAACTCCTAAATACGGATTCCTTTTGCTTCTGGAGTAAGAATTCCCCTTTCTGCTCATCATAGTTTTTCTTTTGTCCATGACAGTTGTTGAAGGGGAAGCAGTCCAAAGAGGAGATACGTATTTCAGAAGTGACAGCATTTGCTTTTAGCATATAGATCGAATTAGACATATTTACCTTTCAATGATTACAGAAGCTCCAACCTCCTTTAAGGTGTAAGCATATACTGCTTTGTTCTTTCTTAGGACAGCTGTGTGAAAATACCTCATATGAGAAGGGAAGACGGAAGGGAGGAGGAAAAGATGAATAGAATGAAGGATTTGAACCAAAAATCTATGGCTGAGTTCATGTTTAAAGTGCTAGCCGCAGCTATACAAATTTTCTTTGTCAAAGACTTTCTGAAATAGAAAAACTTATTTAACCTTACCAGAATAGAGCAATTTTATAGAATTAGTGGATGTTAACATGACAACATGAATAATTTTGTTGTCTTATTTTCTCTTATGCCTTGTTGGCTGTGGGGCTCAACACAGTAAAGCCTACTTTGCAGTAAAAACTGTAAAGCATCCAAAGACCCATATAAATAGAATTTACTCATATTGTTACTGTTTGAACCAAAGTAGAGTCTAATGGCTGCTCTATTTTTAGTGTCCTTGTGTTCTTTACTACACAAATATTCTCAGCATGATTTATACTCTATGTAAGGATCACAGATGGATACAGGAATAAAGATAAGCACAGAAAGAAGAGCAAAAACAAGGTCACAAATGTTATCAAATATACATTCTGACAATAAAGTAAGGTTGTCCTTTTTGTTAGTGTTTCTTCCATTGTCTTATCAGAGTAAGTAAAGAGTTCTGATCGGGTTATCGGACTTTCTTCATAAAAGCAGATTGTGGGAGAAAGAAAAACAAAATCAGCTGTGGAGTCAAAAGAAATGAGAAAAGAAACTGAGGCTTTATGAAGAGTCTTGTAAAGGAAGCCAAACTGTTCAATTAATGCAAAAGTTCACGTTATATTTCATCAGTGAAGCAGAAAATACAGATTAAAAGATAAAATTACTTTTTTAAAAAATGTATCTTTAATTAGGCTTGCCACTGATGTTTTCCTTTTTGTCCTAGATGTACATGAGAACTAACAAAATATGCTAGAAAACTTTAATCAGCAGATAGTGTCAGAGGTGCTGTTTACTGCCCAACATTCCAGACATGAGTCTACCTTTTTCTGTGTTCATGCTCTTGGAAAGTCTAAACAGATCTAGTAACTATCAATAACTATCAACATTAATATAAAGACACTTTTGAAAGCTTCATTTTTAGGATCCTTAGTCTTATTTAAATTTTTTGAGGACATTTTCTCTGTGTGGGAAACCATCATTATTCCTGTGCAATAGCCTCACTAACACTGAAAACAAGAGATTGTGGAATTTTGAAAATAGCTTCGCATGCCTATTTTTATTAGGCTTTAGGATAGTTCTTAAAGTTACATTATTATGGCAGAACATGTTATGGTGTTTACTCTAAAGATTTCTAACTTCAAAAGTCTTGTTCTCCATTAAAGACCTTGTATTTCCACTTCTGCACTAAAAGCAGCATTGCTTTATAACCTACAGGTAGCGTATACAGGTCGATAGATAAAAATCCAAAGCAATACAATAGAGATGATAGAATGTTTATGATCTGCTTTTACTAATCCTCACTATCGTTCAGAACCTGAGCTGGCATTTTCCAAACCTGAGACGATATCCAAAGAGAACAGATTGACCTATAGACTCTACCCTGTGGCATTTTGGGCCAGGTCACTTTTCAAAGTGTGCTCTTTCTGCCCCATGTACCATCTGAACAGGTGTTCCACTGAAATTTCAATGATGGCCAGCTAGCTCAAAAACAGCTAGGGAGTAGAGGTGAAGGGAATCAAGGGACTCAAGGCAGAAATACGGATAGAAGCAAATGAAAAACAGAAAGGAAAAGGTCATATTAAAGTAGATATGGGTGAATAAATATAAGCAAAACTTGGGAAGAGACAAGGTACAAGATATTGCAAATAGTAAAGAAAGACACGAAAAGTGAGAAAATATAGCAAAAAATAAATAAATAACAAAACAAAAAAAAAAAGAAAGAAAAAAGCAGAAAAAGGATAAAAGAATATGAAAAAATGGAATAGAACTTTATATAAAGGTAGAAAAAAGATAATTAAATCATATATTTATTATTGTCTGTAATGGAGAAAGATTCTTTGAGACTGAAGTATATCCATTGGATATAATGCACGTGGATATGCATTATAGCTGTGATTTTACTAAATATAGTTTAAATTTGGATTATATGGACTATTACAGGATTCAGATGTATATCACTTGAGTAATTCAAGATAAAATCACACTCTCTATATAGAATATTACCTCTGTCTTTATAAGAAAGACAGTACATTGAAATAACTACAAAGATAAAGCTATTGAGGTAACTGGAGCAAAAGACTGAACATGGATAAAATAACAAATGTAAACAAGAAATTAAGAACTATTTTAACTAAGACATATTGCAGTCATATTTATCCAAGCAGCTTGAGACATTTAAATCTAAATTGGCAGAATTGTTTTGAAATGAATGTACACTCTTTACACACTCAATAAAAACGAAGTAAGTAAATACAGCATCCTTGAGTAATTTACAGAAAAAATTAAAGACTGGAGTTTTTAATAAATGTTTAAGTCTAGAGAAAAGAAAAATTAAGCTAACTTTACTCGTTTTAAGATACAAGACTTTGTCTAAGCTATAGTTGGCTTCAAATTATCCTTGAAACATTTATAAATTGCATTACAAAACTCTGGGTGCATATAACTATGTGGCTGGATCTTAAGTTTAGAGGAACAATACAGTTCTGATTGGAAGGAAATACATTTCCTCTTCTAAAACTTTTTAATGTAATTTCTGGTCCAAAATATAAAATAGTATTCAACCAGCTTTCACCAAATGAGGAAAACACAGGAAAGTACGGGACTCTGCCAGGAATTCACAGTGTCTGGATCTCACCTCTTGTGTAACAAGAGAATACTTACCTTAGGAAAGCTAATTTTCCCTTGTAAAATTGGACTATATTTGTGAAAGCCAAAAATGTAGAATAAGTGAGACAGTTCCCACTAACAGAAAGAAATATAGGAAATCACATTGCCAGGATCACTCAGACACAGAGGCAACCGGATTTTTTCTCCACCTCATTTTTATAGCTAAGAACTTAACTAAAATAGTACCATTATTCAATGATCCTAAGGAACAGGGTTTTTTTTTTTAATGTATTCTGCTAGGATGAACATCTTGATAACACATCAAATTCTGTGATAGAGCTGCGCAGGAGGGACATCAGCTGACTTGCCCTAGGTATACTACCATAGAAAACTAGATTTGTTGAGTTCTCTTTGAGCAGAGGGCTCATTCTGTTGGTAAATAGCCTTACGTAGCTTTCTCCACAGCATAGTTTGTACTGTTTCTTGGGGTTTTCCATATAAGTCCATAAGACAGAGAGTTTCAGTAGATAGGGTGGTGATTTAAGATATCCTTTATAAAAACCCAAACCCCTTAGAGTGAAATGGATAGGGCTTTATTGAAAGACTTTTAAGAATGTTGTTGGATATTACATTACCATTATATATTGAGATTCCTAAATATTAGTAAAAACCATAATTGCATGCTCTCTAATTAGGTTCACCATAAAAATAAAGCCTGGTTGATTTTCTTTTGTTGTTTTTAATGTTACTTGTTCCCTTGCTCCAGGATACTTTCATCCTTCATCAAATGTCTTAGGAAAGGCACTGATGCCTAGAATAATTAAAATGTGATACTAAAAGATCTGAAGTGACTGAAACTGGACAGAATATTAGTGCATTTTATATGCACACCTAGTTCAAGAAGACATTTGTATAGCAAATTTTCTTTCAAGCAGCAATCAGACTGTATGATCCCAGTGATATTACAACTTGCTCTTTGCCCCAGGAATGATAAAACTTACAGCTCTCTAAATATTAATTCTTAGAGAAAGACAGAATCCTTAAGAGGACTTCAGTTTGAGGAAGGCAGGAATACAGCAGTAAATTCAAGTCTCTCTCTCTCAAAAAAAAAATCATATGACTTACAACAGATGTTACTAATAAATAAAAAATTTGTCTGTTTTTCAAAAGATGACGGGCAGTCCCATTACAGTTCCAAACTAGTATTTAAATACACATCATGTATCTTCCTTCTGTGGCAGGCATAATTTAAAAAAAAAATACAGAACTCTTCTTGTAAAATATTACTTTATGCTGTTAAAGCAGAACTCTTACTAATCAACTCTCAACTTAGGGGAAAATTACAAAAACCTGTAAAAATATAAACCTCATGACTGGTATTTGCACAGATCCCAGAATTAAAAATAATTACCTTTCCATTTAATTACTTTGGCTGTTATTTTTTTAGACTTTCTTCACATTTCTAAAATATAAATATCACAGCTAGACAACATAGCTTGGAAGCCATGACAGGTTTGGCAGTCAGTTTATCCATTCTGCTTTCCCTTATCATTAATGTAGTCCTGAGTCTATCTTGGAAAAATAAACCAATATTTTTAGTGACTTTGTTACTGAAACTGGTATACAGGTTTAATTAATTTGATTAAATGTGATGGAAAATATTAGAATAATACTTTATTTTTGAATAATACTTTTTATTACAATTAAAATGAAAGTAAATTAAAATTAAAAATAATAATTAATTTTCTTGAATTGCAATATTTAAGTAATTTAGGACAATTTCTGTTACAATATTCTAGCTACTTTTCGGATTTATATTAGGCCTTTGGTTTAAAGATGGAAAATATTCAAATAATGTAGATTGGGAGCTCTTTTAAATTTTTTTCTTATGTAATTTCTTAAAAATAAGTTTGATCACTAGTGAACTTGTTTTATAATGCTTTTTTTTTCCAGACTTGCTTAAGATCAAAGGATTAGCTCATACTAGATTTTCTAGCAATAAAATATGCTCTGCATCTTAGAATTCTGATATGCACATGCATTTTAGAACTTCAGTTAAAAATTTTGAGTCAAATGCCACAAATTAGTTTAACAACTTACATCTTAGCATTTGCTTGTCAATAAACCCATCCAGAGAGAGTTGATAGTCTAAAAAATAATAATTCAGATTTTTCTTTACTTAACAATTCATCTTCACTGTATACATCAGACACTGTATATATTCCTGCAATTGTAAAGAGATTAAATAACTAAAAGATCTAAACGAACATGTCTAGGGCAAATAAGAGACTGAAGTATTATTCTAAATCATATGTTATAAGTCCTTGCAAGTGTTCCTGCAAAGTGTTTCTCTCCTATTCAAGCCTGATGTCAGGATGCAACGAAGGAACAAAACTTTTAACGGGAGATGGAACTACAGAAAATACCCTTTTACATATTTAAGTGATGGTCAATGAACATTCCTGATCAGGCCTTGTGTTCAACATTTTTTTTTCAGGCTCATGCTATTATGTGGGCTTTCAACAAAATATTCCTGAGAGTTTTGCTCCTGGAGATGAGAGCATAACTGGACTTTAATTTTAAATTATCGACATTCCTTTAGGCATGAAATTAACTATTTTAGTGATCTTTTTGAGGATCAAGAGCAAGTTAAACTTGTCATTCAGACAAAGTCACACAAATTAGCAGAATTAATTTTATGCCACTAAAAAGGGCAATATAAATACATTGATTCCAATTCTTTTGTCAAATATCTTTCACAAACAACATTAAGGGCTTATAAAAAAATGTAAACTGATAAAAAGAAAGAGATGTTTTTGCCACTAATGCAAAGTGAAGACACCACTAAAGTTTAGGAAACCACCACATGGTGATAACTATCCTTTTAAGCAGGAATGAAAAAGTACTTTGTATCAATATATTTTACTCTGATATCACAATATTTCTGTCCTCATGACAATATTTTCATTAAAATTTAGGCTTATATTTTCATACACTGCACAGGGTACAAGAGTTTTGACCTTGTCAGTTTTCTGGAATTTTGACTGGTTGTCTCTGCTACCTCTTGCTTCCACCACCCTGACAAAATTTAAAAAGGGATGAAATTGCCAGCCTACTAAACTACAGAAAAATCTGAAAGGTTAACACAGTACATCAAGTGAATAATAAATTGTGCATGAAAAGTTTAATGTTTTATTCACAGTGCAGGAATTAGTAATAAGGACAGGGAATTACAGAAAATTATTTAGTCCTCATGATAATGTTTGTAATAAGAACAGAAAGTGTTACTGAAAAATAAAATACTTTTGAAGTGCATGGTCAAAATTGTAATCCAGAACTTGAATTGTGAAAGAGTAGACAATGGTCATCATCAAATGAAAAGCAGATGTAAGAGAGACCAAAACCAAGGAAAAAATCAGTGCTTTGATAAATGTTCATTATAAGTTATGAAACATTCTAAGAGCTTGGCTTATGGAGGTAGTCTGTGATTTTAAAGCACCTTATCTTTTAGGTACTTTTTTTGTAGCTAATCATTAACAAAATCTCTGTATCTAATCTGAAAAAACAGGTACCATTTTCAAGCAGAAAATCAGAATAACTAAAAAATAACATTTTCTGTTATTGTTTCTAAATTTGAGTATATGCAGGTTCTGTTCTGAAACATATATTTTTTTTTTTAAAAAAAGCAAAATTTGATGATTTAAGTAGTGAATAGAATGTTAGAATTGCTTCAAAAGGAACTTTTGTGTCACAGTACTTAGTAGTAGTCCCATCTTAAAATAGTGATTTTCTTCTCTGATCTGAAGGTAGAATACTCTACAAAACGTAGCTATCTCATTATTTATTTCTTCAGCCTTATTTCATAAGTATCTAAGTCTAAAACTGGAAACTAGTAACAGTAAGAGAAGATTAAATCTTGTCCAACTCATTAATTGAACTGAAATTTCTGTAAAATGGAACACTTTTCCTGTTCCTGATTTCAGTGGAAAACCACAGTGCATATGAAAAACTTAGTCACTAGTTTGTTTCAGCCATTAAAAAACTTCATCAAATACTTCCATGGTAACTTCTTATGACACTCGACTCTCAGTGGAGAAATAAAGTGATACTCTGTTCAAGGCTGAACATTCAATTTAGCTTGTGACTTATGAACATCACTATGCCAGTTTAACAGTGGGCTCTCAGACGCACATGAAGTGATTGACAGTGGGAACAATTGAGCTGCTACTTGGCCATAAAAGGAAAAAAAAAAAAAAAGCCTGTGTTACTGGGATATCTGTCTACATTTGCTTTAGTGAACAGTTCACTTTATGGTGATGCTCTGACTCAAAGACTCAGAGTACCCATTTAATCATATCATCCTTCTTTTTTTCACTCTCCACTGTAGATGGATCCTAGCTGTGTTCCATCGACTGGATGCCCATTGGCAAGCAGAGCGCATCAGTTTGAGAATACAAACACATTTCCAGATTGCATTAATTAAAAAAAACAGTTCATGCACTCCAAGACCACTCTAATACATTAATATTGTTCCAGTTCTATCTTCAAAAAAGAATACATAGTAGAAATAACTGGAAAAATAGTCTTCATAGACATCATGGAAGTTATTTAAAATTAAGTTTCCATTTCTCACTTAGACTGATAATGATTATAGTGGTTCTATATAAATTTCAAAATGATGACAATTTTAAAATGGAGATGTTATAAAAAAAATTATTTTGATCTTTACACATTACCATCTTAACAAATCTGACTGTGGCAATTTTGGAATTACCCAGTTGAATTTAAAATATATAGGATTATATAGAATATATATAATTTTTCAGATGAAAATTCTATTAAAGGAGTATGCAAATAATTCTACAATAATTTTCCTACAAATAGCTGTTTGTTAATGCATTTATTATTTAATTATTTAATAATGCAATACAAGGCAGCAAGAATTTGTCTAGCTTCTGAAGGAAAAATATGTGTCAGTGTTTTCTGCCTCCTGCCTGTACATACTGAGGCAGGGATCAAATATATTGAGTGTCCAGATTTCTTTCAATCTGTTAATCAGAGGGTTAAAGAATATTTCTAAATAAGAATAAAGAAGAATGATTATTTTTTCACCATTCTGGCTTTGAGTGGGAAATGGATTGAATTATCAAAGAGGAAATAAGAAATCGGGACAAATGTAATTTGCCCATCCTACCACTCAAGTCCTGCTGCAAAATCACTTTGGCTGCCTTGAGGCAAGAGAGAAGATACAAGCAATTAACTGCTCCTGCAATTCAAGGGAAGACAGATTCTCCTGTTAAGTAAAACTGAAGAAGAAACTTTCTCTAAATTTACAGTTCTAAGCAACTAGTTTAAATGTGTAAATGAGGCTGAATATTACTCCTGTCATATAGACTTTGTATAATTCTAATGGCATAGTGAAATCTATCTTGATTCCCAAGTTTTTCTAACTTTATATAATTACCTACATATCTTCTTTATACACTTTTGACAAAAAAAATCTAGAGAGTTCGTACAGTAATTTTGACTCCTTTTGGAAAATCATCTTAAAAATTTCTTACCATTTACCATGTGACTTTAAACAGAAAATGGCCTGACACATATTAGGGATGCCACTGTTACTTAATGACTCAGGACATGGAAAAACTAGTGTATTGTCCACATACCATAAAAAACTCCTGTAGTGGATATGAAATTCTGGTGTGATACATTAATAAATAATGGTCATTTTTTATTACCCTGTGGATCTGCAATATGTTCAACAAAAGAAAAATCCATGTGAATTAGGTCTTGAAACTGCAACTTATAATTCAAAATTCCAAGTGTGTGAAAATGAGAAAGTGCTATGGTCTCTATATTTGATGGGTAAATTGATATATATATATATACAGGAGAAGTTAGATTTGTATAAAATTTTCTTTGCAGCGGGTGAAGTTTTATTTAGAACGTAAAAGGAGAAAGAAATGGAGCTCAAATAGCAAAACATACCTGCAGCAACCAACATGGTACTTGTGCTTGCCATGGTCAGATTTTCTTTCTTTTGAGTCCTAAATGAATATATGGAGTTTGAAATTATATATTGAATATAACTAATCTTAATGACTTCATTAAAATTTGCATGAAACCAGTTGGAAGCAATGATAAAAAAACCTCTGAAACAAAAAAGAAACTTGCTGCTCTGAAGAGAAATACTTCCTGCATTTTCACAAAATGCAGGCCATTCTTTCCTTTCAAACAAACAGGTCATCCCTTCTTAATTCCAGGCAGGATATTTCATCTTAACATTGATGATGTCTAACAAGGGAGAATCTGCTGATCTTTGAATGAAAAGTGAATGTATAATGGAGACTTCCCAGGCTTCTAAAGTTTATGTCATGAGCACGCTTACAAAACTAGACCTTTTTTTTTTTTTACTTTTTTTTTTTACTTTTTTTTTTTTTTTTTTTTTTCCTAGTGGGAATAATTTATTGATTTTATGGTCAATTAAAAATCAATATGTTCTTATTCTTAAATCCACATGCCTCTGCCAAAATGGAATAGGCTTTTAAAAAGTATTTTTCCTCCAGCAATTCTTTATATAGTCTGCATTCTGCATGCTTTACCGGTTGCTGCTTTCCCTGCCAGCTTGTCTCTCTTTTTGCACTCCCTCTGATGCTGCCTGTTAAAAAGTTTGGAATTTTAATAATCAATTTTGATACTGAAATTCTGTCTTTGGGATTTTAAGCTTAGATGCCACTGAGATTAATTAAGGTGAACTTTTGGTTAAGACTGTAATTTGTATAAGTGCCCATGAATGAGAGTGTTAAAAAGTAAGGTATTCAGAGCAAACTGAGAAGATTCTGTGATTAATGTGTGGATTATAATATGATAATTATAATATATATTATGATAAAATATAATATGATTTATTAAAATAAAATATGTGGATTATATTTTTGTCCCTTGCCTTAGGATTCATCTAATGAATTCATTCATCTGATGGCTCACACAGTTATAAACTAATAAACAGCTGTAGGAAAACAAAAATCTCAGTAAATTACTGTTTCTTTCTCAGTAACATTATTATTTCTATATGTTGCAACCACCAACTATTACAACCTGTCGAACTAGTACAATTTTTTTTATTCCCTTTAATGCCCTTATTTTTTCACAGTTTTTGTCCAGAAATCAAGTTCAGACTAAAATTTTCAAGTAAATAATTCATCTTGCTATGAGTAGACTTTATGATGTTGCTTAGAAGCCAGCTGGTTTTACCACTCTCTAGCATCTGTTAGGGTTCTTGGTGTAAAGATTAAATGTTACTTCAGACTTATAATTTCTGAAGAATTTCTAATATTCTAATTTTGTACTCAGTCTATAGTCTTCTGTCTGCAAAGTCTATGCATATATAATTCCTTTCAAAAAGCTATAGTACTAAGTATTTTTTGTCTAATTTTTTTTCACAGTTAGGTGCTGAGTTATTTATGACCAGTGATGCTAAGTACTGCATTATAGTAAAACTGGCCCTTGTGTGACAAATTCCATTTTCACAAAATACATTTTCCCAAAGTAACCAGTAAACTTTAATCTAAATTTTAGGTTAGACCTTGGGGGAACAAAGTGACAAAGGCATTTTTTTAATTGAAATAAGACTTTTTTTGCTGTATATAAATTTAAGCCCACTGTCATTTAACATTCTCAGAAAGAAAACTGACTCAATTTTAACCACATTTCTCTTATTGACACTAATGGGAATTGTACAACCAGTAAAGTTTACAACCCATTAAATATCCAGAGGAAAACATAAAACACTTCTGCTTCCTACTGCTGTACCCTAATTCAGTAAAATTTGCTGAACTTTTGCTATGCTGATAGTGGGAGTGGTGTCAGAGGGATGAATTTTATTTGTCATCTCAACTACCTTTAAAGAAACATTTACTAAAGTTTTGGTAAGTTGTTTGGTACCTTAAAAAGGAACAAACTGAACCTGCAGACTCTTGGACAGGTGGACCATGAGCTAACCCAGCTGTATGGAGGCAAGCTCAGCCTCAATTGAATCTTTGGCAGAAAAGGTTCAGCATGGACATGTGTGTACTACTGTCAGAAGGTGCAGTGAGTCCACAGCATGGTGCAAAAAAAGAAGAAAAATAGAATTGCTTCCTAAATAATTTTGAAGTCAACCTAAATCACTCCAAACCTCATATGATACATTTTGAAGGAAAAATGTATGGATTTGTGAAATGAAAATGATTGTCATATAAGATATATTTTAAAATTCATGTTTTATCTGTTTAAACACAAAAGTAAGTACTTTATCACCTTTTCTGCTTTCAGAAGTCAAGACTTGTTCACCCATTAATATATGAGGTACACTTGAGAACCAACCAAATTTTAGATTTCTGTAAGAAAAACATGACATATAACCTGTACAAACATTATCATAAAATATTATATGGTTATTATATTATTAACCATAGCTCATAAATCATTCTCTCAGTTTGTCTTCGTATACACATGACTAAAAAATAACTAGTGAAATTCAAAGGCTAGAGATTAGATGGATCTCAAAACAAATTTTATAATCTAAGGAAAAAAATACTATGAATTTCACACAGTGTTATTTTGATTATCCTGGAACACTTAGTGACATTTGATGTTGATTAATTTTGGATTGCTTTGAAATAGAAAGCAAGAGCTGCAAATGTTGGAATAGTTCAGCAACTTTCTCAGTTTATAAACTGGTGTGGCAGGTAATTTATTAAACAAATTAAGTAGTGGCTGTTTGCTGAATTTTTGGGATATTTTTACTCGTTTTCTCTGAGTGAAAGTTTTTCTATCTTTGGGCAGCAGTGATTTCTGTTTTTTCTTCTGTGATATTTTCTTCCTGGGTCAAAGATAAATTAAGGTAAAACAGGTAGGAGAAGCGAGCCTTGGAGGTGTTTAGAAATATAATCCAGAAACATTTCTGTTGCAGATTAAAAATAAAATATTTTCATCTATAATATCATGCTCATGGTGAGGAAAGTGTCTTTTAATATAAAGTCACATTTTGAAAGATTTTGTCCTAGGGGAAACCTGAGATTGCATTGCTTGTGTGCTAGGTCACAGTACTGGATGCATATTCTGCCTTTCGTAGCAGTGCCAGAGGAATAAAGGGAAAAAAATTAACAAGAAATATTTCTGTTGCAGGCAAGTTTACTGACTTTATTTTTAAATCAGCCTGGTGATCCATGGAAAATATACATTAACATTCACGTTCTCCATCGGAGCTACAGTGAAATGTCAGATGGAGAAAACTTTACAATAATACCACATCTTCAAAACAAACACCAGAAACTTCTGGTTTTTATTGCTTCCAGTATTTTCTCCAAAGCAGAGATTTAAGGGGCCTGTGAGCATTTGCTACTCCAGGGCTTGGTCAGGCTAATGATTGGCACCAAGAAGTGGCAGCTCCATCTCCTGCATGTCCCTCTGCCAGCTCAAGGGCATGAGCACAGTGAGGTGCCCAAGTGAGGTGAATTTTGTCCCTTTGTCCCACACCTAAAAGAGAGCAAACAGTTGGGATATCTTACCACTTACAACCACCAGATCTGCAGTAAGGCAGATCAAAGAGGGAAAATTATTCTGCTTTTGGTTAAGGACATCTCTGTGGAAAAAAAAAAAAAATAGAGCAGAGTTTATGTTTTGGACTGCCCTTGCCTATAAGGCCATATGCCTATCCTCTGACATGAAAATACAATACTGACGTCACTAAGTGAAAATTTTAATGAAGAAAGGTTTTTAAAATATTGTTTTCATCATCTACATAAGATGCCTGCAAGATCCAGCATTGCAGAAAACTATAAACGCTCAAATGTCTATCAGCCCCTGTACAAATGTAGAACTTTTCTGTCTGCATAGCACATTCAACCATAATGTAGACACCAGCCACGGCTGAGAATAGTATTAATTGTTGTTTTTTACTAGGTTTTTATTTCTTAGGACAGAAAGAAAGTGTATATTGTAATGGAATATGTGTATTTCAAATCCATTCTGTTTCCATAACAGGCACACAATAATACATCAAATGTGTTTTTCATTTACCCCAGATGAATTCAATGCAGTTACCTAAAATTCAGTATCTAAATAACAATATCTGAATAGTTGTATTTTAAAGCCTATTATGCATTATGGGCTAATTTGAATTATTCAAGAATACTCAAGTAATATAAAATCATATTTGTGTTCTTGAAGTCTTTCTAAAAATTAAATATGCACACACATACCTATGATTCCTTCATTTGCTGCTGCATTCCTGTAACTATGTGCACAGTTATAGGGTGTGAATTATGTATAACTATGGGTTCACTGGCAATAAAGATACACACAAATACAACACACACTTTCTGCTTCTTTATATATTTCTCTAATTCATATTTTTATTTTGTACATGTATATTAAAGAGCATATATACACACTCAGAAAGAAGTTATCAGTATGTACAACCACATGCACATAAACATTGTCCAACAGTAAGAAGATCTTTGTAAGAAAACTGCCTAATGGCATTTCCTAAACAATTTGACAGCCTCATTTACATTTCTCTAGAACTGACAAACTGGGATTACCATTTAGGTTTTGGGTTTAAGTGTAACAGATATAGCCTTAGCTTATCACTTAGCAGATCATTCTGAATCTCTTAAAAGTCAGATTATTCTGTAATCAAGGCTCACAGCTTAAAACAATTTACACAAGTGCATAAATATTGTTTTAAAAGCTGAAATAAAAATAATAAAAAGTTGTATGTTTTTCTTTGTTTATTTTTATTTTTTATTTTGCTTCTTGAAGATATACCCTGGCATTTGTTTATACTTTTCTTTGTATCCTTCCACTCGAGTTTATGGTTTAAAATTTCCAAACATGCAGAACTCCCAGGAGAATGAGTTCATCCAAAGAAATAAGGCCCATTCTGCAAATAATGTGAACTATAATCACTCCTTCCCCACCCAGGTGCAAATTCAGCAATTTTGACTACAACTCAGTGACAATTCATGGTGCCAAGGTCATACACTGTTTCACAGAGGAATCACAGTTATTGAAACAGCAGTTCCCTGTCACTAAGTTGGTTTGGCTACTGGGAGTAACATTAGAAACAACTACTTCCTGAAAATTCCTGTGCTTAGCAGCTATTAAACTCTGCATGGCCTGCATTTTCCACATACCTTTCATATTTTTCCCTTTCAATATGTTCTGCAGCTAAGGAAAGTCTCATCCTCTCAGCCCACAGCTACAAGCTACTAGTCTGGAACCAAGATCAAATCTAAAAAATGTCAAATATAATGAAAAAGAGCAGAGGATGAGACTGTATAACTTAGTGGAATGGAAATGGTTTATGAAGTCTCTCACCTCTAGCTCACTGCTCTGAATCTTCTGCTGTCAATAGTCACTGGAACTTTGGAGTATTTCACAATTGTTCAGTGACCTATGCTAAAGAAGTTGTTAGTCTCGGCTGAGCTCCTTGTGATGGCTGTCCACATCCCAGAAAAAACACAGCATCTGATACTGAGAGAATTTTACATTGTCATTGGCGATATTAGCAAAAAACTAAAAGAGAATTATGCATATTTATCCAAAAGGAATTTGTACATCCATTTCATTGGGATGTTATTAGCAACTGCTGAACATTATTGATATTATTTAGATACCCTTTTCTGCTCTTAGCAAATTATCTTTAAAAGTAGCTAGGAGCCATTTTGCATTTAATAAGAATTCAAGAATTATAGAAGATTGTGAAACTATATATTTTTCTTTCTCTCTGTCTTTGTAGTCTCAAATATCACACAAAGATAAAGGAGACCATTATCCAAAATTTCTGCAATCTAACGCTCAATAAATATATATATATATCATGGAAATTAAAATATTTGCCATAATTTACCATTTACCAGACATTAAAATTGTTTGCACCATTTGCTTCAGATAAGGATGTAACATTCTGAAAAGTTCTCTGACTCTATCTTTTCTGATTTTATGCTTTATCAGTTAATAAGGATTATTTTTGGGAATGGGAGAATAGAATCTTCAGCTTTAAAAGGAACACATTGGAAAGTTTGCATAAGCAGGGGTTTAAAGTTTTTCAGTTTTAAAATCTGAGAAGATAGATTTCAATAAAATGGGAAGTATTTTCATACTAACTTTTATGAAGAAGTACTAGAAATATCCTTCGATTCTACAGAAATTTGAGCTTCATTTAGTTAGATTAAGGAACAGTAGAGCAGACCAACACAATCATAACATTTTTTTCAATATTTTCAGAAACTTTCCTAATATACAAGGTGTGCAAATATTACATACCTTTTTCTATATTAGTGCCAATACTTCTACCTCTTCCTCTTCTCCTCATAGTGCTCTCTTTCCTTTTTTGGTTGCTCTCTTAAAATGTCAAAACAAATCACTTTGTAAGATTTATAGCTCAGTTAAGATTTGCAAGAAAGTTCTAATTCCCTGCCAAAGGCCCAGGTAAATTTCTTTATTTACCCTGCACTTTTTAGAGGAAGTGTGTAGCAAGTGTGTAGCATACAAACAGGAAACATTTCATCAGCCAGTAAGGAGAGTACTTTCATTAAAAAGATAATGAAAAGATTTTTTTCACTCATATTTTAACAAAAATATACTGTGTGCATTCATCCACTGTAAAGACTATTTTTTCAGTAATTGAAATAGATGTCTGGATGTCGTGATAAGTACGGAGACCCTCTTACGGAAATTAACCTTTAAAGTGCCGTTCTATCATGTTTTGCTCTCACATCTGGCGTGTCAAAGAAAGCAGGAAAATAAATGCAATTTTCTTATTTGTTGACTGCTTATTTTTCATTTACTTTCTTTGTGAGAGATTTAGTTCATGGTAGATGAGAAATGCCTGAAGGTCAGGAAGCCAAAAGTACAAGCAACTACCAGAAAAAAAAAAAAAAAAAAAAAAAAAAAAAAAAAAAAAAAAAAAAAAAAGGAATTAAATTGAATTAAATATATTATTTAAAATTTGATATTTGTATACATTTTACTAGGGTTTGTTGTAGCATAAAAGCTTATAATGTCAGCAAAAATGCAAAACATTGAACTATGCTAATATGCCTCATTGGTCTCCAGACGGAAGGATTTTATATGAAAGGATTTTTCCTGGGGAAAATGCCATCACAAACATAGGCTATCAATTACACCTATGAAGACAATACTTCTTTAAAAAACATCATGCCCCAAATCTAACAAATATTCACAGACACTAATAAAATAAATCACCTTTCTATCACATAAGATAGCTTGTGACGTTGTCATTTCACAGTTTTCTAAAGCAACACTGGTATCTGAATTATGTAAAATCCTTAGGTCTATAAAAGCGATGCAAGTGGATAGCACAGGTTACATGCCACTTCAGAATTTAAAATTAAGTCTTACTTTTAATCCACAATTCCCCTTTTTCCTTTTTATTTTTCCTTTTTCCACTTTTTCCACTCCTGGCTGAAGTGGCAGATGCTCCCTCAGCACATTCATTGACAAAACTGTGAGGAGTGGCCAATGCACCAGAGTGTTGTGCAGCCCTTCAGGAAGGCTTCAACAAGCTGGAGAGATGGTCAGAGAGGAACCTTCTGAAATTCAACAAAGGCAAAAGCAGAGTTCTTCACCTGGGGAGGAATAGCCCCCTGTACCAGCACAGGCTGGGGATTGATCTGCAGGAAAGCAGCTCTGCAGAGAAGGACCTCGGGGTCCTGGTGGGCAGCAAGAGGTCCATGAGCCAGCAGAGTGTCCTTGTGGCCAAGAAGGCCAGTGGGATCCTGTGGGGCTTTAGGAAGGGCATTGCCAGCAGGCTGAGGGAGATGATCCTGCCCCTCTACTCAGCCCTGGTGAGGCCACATCAGGAGTGCTGTGTCCAGTTCTGGGCTCCTCAGGAAAAGAGAGACATGGAGATCCTGGAGAGGGTCCAGAGGAGAGCTATGAAGATGATTAAGGAACTGGGGCATCTCTCTTATGAGAAAAGGCTGGGTCTGTTTAGACTCAAGAAGGCTGAGGGGGGATCATATCAATTCCTCTAAGTGTTTAAAAGGAGGTTTCCAAGAGGCTGGAGCCAGACTCTTGGTGGTGGTGACAAATAATAGGACAAGAGGCAACAGACGTAAACTGGAGCACCTGAACATGAGGGAAAACTTTACTGAGAGGATGACTGAGCATGGAAACAGATGGCCTAGAGAGGTGGAGTCTCTTTCTCTGGATATATTCAAAAGCTGCCAGGACACAGTCCTGAGTAATGTACTTAGGGGACTCTGCTTGAGCAGTTAAGTGGAACTAGATGACCCAGTGTTCTCTTCCAATTTTTGACCCATTTTGGGATTTTTCCTTCCTTCCTTCTCTCTTCCATTCTGGCTTCCCTTTCCATTCTCCCTTCTTCTTTTCTGTTGACACATTCAACTTCACATTACACCATAAACTGGCAATGGAGAAATCTCCCTGCACCCTGCAACTCTCTCCTAAGATTATCACTCTTGCTGACTTCTGCTGAAAGTTTGAGTTACATTGTTCTAATTCTTTGTGGGATTTCTTTCTTTTGATTTATTTGCTTTTCTTTCCTTCTTTTTGTTTTTTTTTTTCCTCATTTTTTCCATCCTTTTTTTTTCCTTCAGAAGAACTGACGTTTCATACCTGCACTACTACCATGTGCACCATGGTTTTTTATGGTCTATCGTTAAAAAAAATAAAAAAAGGATTTGACCCTTGAAGAAGTATAAAAATGGAAAACATCCATCAGAGAACAACTCTGGAGGATTTAGCCCAATAGCAGTAGGAAATATATAATGATGATGATATACTGAAAACCAGCCAGGACTTTTTTCTCACCCTGAAGAATAGTATGTAGGTAACTCCCAAGCCTTGAGACAACAAACACAACTCATTGCGCAATTGGTGTTACTGATGTGCTTTTACTTTTCTTGATGACCTGCAGTTTTGTATTTTTTTGCACATTATATTCTATTTCCTATGATAATATTTATATATTATTTACACTAATCAGGTCCTTAAAAATATGAATCATCTGACCTGAAAAATCTCTGGCTTACAAAGAACTCAGTTTAGGACGTGGAATAGAAAGGATGAGGTACCATCAATTATAAACCCAGACACATATGTTCACGCGTGTATGTATCATATTTTAGAGCAGTAAATGATCTTTAAATCATTCATGTCATTCTTTTCTGTTTCTTCATTCAAAGCTATCATTTGTAGAAAATATTTGACTAAGCTTCATTAGTTAGAATATTCAAGGGTCAACATCACAGCTTTGGATACTATTTGTGAAATGAAGCAGAAGCTTCCTTTTTGAAAGAAAATATGATCAACACTAAAAATCAACTCACTGTTTCCGGTTCCTTGTTCTCTGCACTGCCTCATCACTCCTTTGTGCAATCAAAACGTTCAGAGGTTATCTCAGTCTTGTGATCTGGAACAGTCAAAGAAAATACAGGATGTCTTGCATGCAGTTAACAGAATATTATTGACATGACAGGAGCATTGTATCCATGCTACCCTGCACTCGAGCTAGCATTCAGCATTTAGCTAGAAGCAAAATAAACCCTGGACCCAGAGAATTCATACTAACTTGTTCAACTTTGTAATGCCTTGTTATATAGAAATGTATTGTTGCGTGTTTAGGTTGTTTTGTATGCATTTAGTAATCAATCTTCAAATCATGGGTTTCAAGCTGATGTATCAGAACCATCCATGCTACAGTGCCTAAGAGAAGGAAAAAAATTGAAATTCTAGTTCAGTGCTGGGTAAACACTTCCGTGTGGCCTGACTCCAATATCAGCACTTCATTTTAATGATAACGACATCTCTGGTGTTCATTCTAAAATCCTTAAATGTACTTAACAACCTGTTTATGCTTGGAGAGCAGTGAGTTTATGAGGACAGCCAAATGAAACAGATAAGAGTATTATGTAAAACCATATTCTGAAATGTTTATTCTAGCAGTTAGTATGCATCTGGAGTAAATTTGCAGACTGTTATCCTCAGGTTTCATGCATTTTAAACAGAGCATATTTATTTTAATTCAGAAGCAGACGATTATGTGGGAAAGAGAAAGGTTTTGACAGCACAACTGCAAATTAGGCATTGTTTGAAAAGGTATAGTCATCTTATAATCATCATTAATATTTTATGAATCTGAATTTGTCCCACATGTAGGTTGTGTGCTATTTCAGCCATGGATCAACAGCTGCAGCTATTAAAGCTTTATTTTCATTTTGATATTAAAACTGTTTTTGTAACACAATGGCATAATTTCCCCCCTTATCCAAAAAAACACTTTCTGCACTGAAATCAAGGAATCCGAGTCTGACTTATACCGAATGTGTACATATGTAGCAAGGAATTTATTATCTTTTTGCCACCATTAGCACTTACAAAATGTCTACCATTCCACTTGAAAATACTTTTTTTTAAAATGACTAGTCATTGTTAAAAGCACAGTCAATTTGATTTTTATAGCTGTGAAATAATTTTTACACAATTTTTAATAACCTTTTGCAACCTCATAAAATTACTTTTCTCTGCAAATGCTTTCTTCATACAACATATTTACATATTACATGTGGATTTAGTAGATATGAGAACTTTGCTCCTCCTAATACCATTGAAAATTGGTAAAAAGTTGCTAGATTTTTACCTAGGAGTTTTATAAAGAGATGTAAGGAAATGCAACCAGGGACTGGTAGCATTTGTAATACTTTTTTTTCCTAGATTTAAATAATTTATTTGAGTTTTATTTAAGTTTATTTATAATATATTATATTATATATATTATTTTATATAATATATATATTATATATATATTATATTATATATAATATATTATATTAAATTATTAAGTTTAATTAAGTTAGTTTGTTGAAACTTTTTTTATTAAATCAAGAAATTTCAGACTATATTTTAAGATGAGTAAAGACTGATCTGTATATTTTGACATAAATAGCCAATTAAAACCGAGATGTGTCACATTCTGTCCCCACTTACTATTCTCATGTCTATAAATTTCCTTATAGAATAAGCTAAAACTAGCAGTGTTTTAAACCTGAGTTTTATACACTATTATAAAACTACTAATCTTTTGTCACTATATGCTGTCCTGAAGCAAGCAGAAGGAATTTTATTGACTATATATTTTTCCTACAGAAAACAGATTTATGACTTTCAATGAGGGCTCTGAAACATCTAAAGAAAGTATGAGTGCAAGTACGCTACCTGGGGCATATATTTTTTCATGGTAAATATCATCAGGAAGACACCCTACATAGGTGTAGGTAGTAGATATCTACTACATATCCATGTAGATATCCAGGACCATGAGAACACAGCTTTTGCTTCAAAACTTTTGTTTCCCTATCACAAGAAAATTTTTCAGGGCAAAACCCAACTTCTCTCTAAGACTTTCTCTCTCGGAAGAACACAGCTTGATTTTATGCTACAGAAGCTGTGACTTTTACCCTTAAGGCACAAAACAACTTTGATAAACAATAGAAAATATGAATACTTAAGGGACAGAACAACTAGTTCCCTTTCATTAAGAAACTGGCGTGCATATAATGGAAATCTCCCGTGGGTTTGCACGCATCTTGTTCTCAATAAGAAAATAGTGTGCAAGCCTCTCTAAATGAGGAAAGTAATCAGAAAATACCATCTGAGGGCAATACGTAGCAGCTATGGTTCATCAGACATCATAAATGACAAGACAGATTCAGAAATTCTTATCAGCCTGATTTTCTCTTCCATCTGTCATCACAGGATTGATGCTACTGACCACCTGATTCTACAGTACTGAAAAAAAAGGAAAAAAAAGAGAGATTTACAGTCTTACTTATATACCTTTAGCCTTCATTTCCAAATCAACCATAGATTTCAGTAAGGTCAAATAATGTTAAAATATGATAGCATCATGTGGGATTGAGAGCAGCTTAAACAGTCCTAAAGCTAAAAGCAAAACCCAAGCCTCTTCAAAATAAAAAATGCTTAGTGAAGTAGAATATGAAGCAGATTTTTATTTTAGTTACAGGTGTATAAAATAATTTAGGTGTACTAATTTAAGAATTTGAATCACAAATAAACATCAAACCTTAAGGAAAATCATAGAGTGGAATATCTGTATCAAGATATATTCACATGGGGGGCTTTATGCTGGGCATTGTTATTTTGATAGCCTACTCAGTTTTAATAAGCAAAATTCAGGTCTTCTTTTTAACAATTGTGGAGCGGAGATGTCAGCTAAGCATAAAAGTTTCAAAAAGGTCTGGAAACCAAAGCTCTTTAATGTTCACTGTTTTCCAAATGTCACAGATTTTAGTACATCTTTTATGAACTCACAAGATGAGTTCACAAATTCAGCAAATCCTTTCCTCCATGAATAAATTCCCTTGTTGCTTTCCAGAGACCTTGAATTACGAAACATGGTTGTCCACTTGGGGAAGTATCTGTTATGAAAACAATGAAGAATAGCAAGAAAGGAAATTTTGTATGCTGTTGTTGTTCTTTCCAGAAGCATAAAAATCCCCAGCTATCCACCAGTTACCTTAGAGATGAATTAGCTGCTAAACCATCAGGGAAATTAATTATCCACTTGTAGGAATAAAGTTGTGGGGGAAAATGTCCTACAGTATTTCCAGTGGTGAGATGAATCTAGCTGCTTCATTAAAGGAAAACTAAACTATTTCCTAAGTATTACAATGTTTGTATAAAATGGGATATTATCTTCCTACAACAAGGCCAGGGGAAAATTCCTGTTTTTACCGAGATTCTTACTGTCATTTCCTCTTACCAGCTATCTGTAGTGGGCAGACAGTTCCACCTAAACCTGGTTTCTTATGCAAACTAAAAGTGGAATCCCAAAGAACAAGGGAACATCATACTGGTCCAGAGTATATTTACCTGTCCTGTTATCGAGAAAAACTCACTTGAGCGCACAAGTCACAGAAGAAAATAATTACTTTTCAATTTAACAGTTACTAAGAAAGCAAAACACCTACAACGGAGAAACTAAACCTGGTGGAAATTACTGACATGAATCAAACATGATTAACAAGTACTTCTGTGACTTTAATCAAATTCTAGGCAATGAAACTGGTCCAAAGTTATTTCTCTAATTTTAATTTTCCTGGAACTAGCTTTTAATTCCTGAAAGTAGGGCAGACCTGAGGCACAGAAGGTCAAAACTGAAGATAAGGGTATTTGTGCAGCGTTACAATTTTAAGAGAACTATCTTTATCTACATTTTCATAGCATTAGAATTTATAGGCCACATTTAAACTATATCCTGAAAAAGCTTTCTGTGCTTTTTGCTGTTTCTCCTAAGATTTTTTTCCTACAGTCCTTAGACTTTGTTTTGAATTGCTCAGAGAAAACCAACTGATTTAATTTATGAAAACAGGGAGCTACCAGACTGACTTTTCCCTTAAAAAATCTCAAATTTACTCACTGAGCTAGGAAAAACACTGAAGAGAGTAATTTCTTGTGCAAGCTTTTCAGTGTTTCTAAATAGTCATGACCAGGGTTGCAATGGTGCAATGGTGATGCCGTTAGACTTAGGAAAAATATGTGTTTGCTTAGAACAACATCCCATGGGGGAGCTGTTCTGTACTCCCACTCCCTTATTTTTGTCAAGCAAGAAGTCATATAGACCAGGTAACTTGAAAACAGACAATTTGGGTAGTGGGGAAGTAGAAAGAATGTGGGGCCTAAAGGTTTCTTTAGGGCTTTGTTTTATTTTTGCAGTAGAAATTACTGCTCTTCCTCTCATCTTTCCAAGAGTAGTATGATTCCCCACATGATCTCCAGCTGCATAGTGCTAGGAAGGCCTTCAGGAAAGGGGGTCTGTACTTAGAGGTCTGACCAGTTTAGTAAGGTATACCTTTCTTCTCTCAAAATACAGACTTCCCACTGTCCCTCTGTTTTCAAACCCCAGTATTTCTTTTCCCCCTCATCAAAGTTCAAGGTCTCATTGAGTTCTCTCAATCCCTCTCCTAGTATCCCCAAACTATCTGACTTTTCTGAGTCTGCCTAGAGGCATTCTCCCAACTTAGCTGCATTTTCCATTTCAGATCACTTACTTTCATAAAATTAATTCTTGCCAATCCATGGACACATAATTTTTTCTTGACTTCTGGGACAATTGAATTCGAATTTGGTTACTGGGGCCAAGATTGAGGCCCACTGTAGTTAGAAAATACCAAATGACATACTGCATTTGGCAGCAAAATGGACACAGCTAACTCAACATAAATAGGGATGCCGCATGAGTAAACTGGAATTCATTAGACAGAAAAGATGAGCCCCCCTCTTTGTGAATAGCAGAGAAGGTGAGTTTACCAGGGAAGAACTTGTGAAAGTGAGCAGTAAAGATGTGAGATGTCATATCTTTGCTCAACAAAGTCAATTTTGTATTGAGTGGTATTAGACCTTACTGGTAGTGGATCAGATCATAAATCTTTATTTTAAATGCATCAGCTGCTTCTGAATATAAGACTATTTGCACCCCAATAAAATAAACCAAAGGCATGCTGAGCTGAATGAGCTGTTAATATTCTATTATTGTTTCTCTTATTCATGACTCTGATACCACTAAGGGTGGTGAATACATAAACTCTTCTTAGTACACCTATGTAAGTTTTATAAACAGACAGTATCCCCATTTTATGTCAGAGGTAACTGACACAAAAGCTGAATCACACTCAGAGGATTCATGTTATGGTCTTATTGATTTGTCTACATGAAATATTCTAACAAGTTCAGAGTTCTAAATCCAAAACACTGGACTAGTCGGCAAGCAAGATGTCTGTACATGATTGTGTGTAAGTAGCTGAGCTAAGACAGAGTGAATAGGAGCTGACAGCCTGAAAGCTAGCTAGTGTCAGCCTTATCTGAAGTTCTTAAGATAAACACTCATGGATTTTCTCATTTGCTTTTTTTTTTTTTTTTTTTTTTTTTTTCCTCCACTATTCTGGGTACAAATGTGATCGGCAAACTAATTTCTCTTTTTTCTTATATCACCATGAAAATAAAGTACATGGTCTTGAACTTAATGGATGATTTTACCTTTTCAATAGGAACATGAAACAGGCCAAATTCTTTGCTGATTTAGTTTTCTTCAGAGAAAAAAAAATAAAAGAAAAAAAGGAAGTAATAAAAAGAGAGTCTAGTGCTCCAAATAAAATACTGTAGAACAAACTTCAATCTTTGAGTCATTGGAAAACATTGCTTACAGTACAGAACAGAAAACATCCTGAAGTGACCATCTATCATTGCTCCAGATTGCTGGAGGAAATAGAAATAAAATGAGAAAACAGCATGATTTTATATTAATTGCAACTCCAAGATGGTCTTACCACAATCAAAATAAGGCCAGTGTGATGGAATTTATAGATAGGTTTTATTGAAAACATATTTTGAGCCTCATTTGATGTCAAGGTACAAAAATCAGATTTCAGATCAATGGTGTAATAAAATGGTACAAAGTAGCTGATGAAAGCTAACTTGGTTCCAACACAGGAATTCATCATGATAAACATATCTCTCATTTCCACATCTGTCATCCATTTTTAAAACCAATAAATCATTTAAATATGGATTTAACTGTTCCTACAAGTTGTTAGAGTGTTATGTACTGCACCGCAGGAGAACTTTAACAATAGTTCACTTTACTGAATTCAGAAGTTTAAAAAATGAATTGGAAGGTTAAGTTATGCTCACATAATTACTGTGCCCAAACACAATATACAGTAAAACAACTGGGCTTTTTCTGGCTTACATGTCTATCTTCCCTGGGCTTGAATTCACCTAATAGACCCTTTTTTTGCACAGGAATGAGTGAGTAGTTCAGATTAAAAAATGCCCAAGCAAGCAAAAGTGTGGAATCCAAGGACAGAATGTAGATATTTGTGAGCTGGATTGGACTGCCACATAAATGCTGAGGGCAAGGCTGAGATTTGTTTCATCCTAAGCACAGCTTGAGCCCTGCAGGGCATGGAAGGAATGCTGGCTACAAGGCCCTTAATGAGAGCTAAAAATGCCCGGTGGAATGGTCTTAAAGCCCTCTCCAAAGCCCCCATGTAAAAACATCTACAAATGTTGGACTGAACTGCTGATTGTTTCCTTCTTTCTGTGATAAAGAGGTTGGGTGGGGAAAAAAGGGCTTTGGAGGAAAGCAAAAAGAGGGAGTAATGTTAAAAGGCTCATATATTTTCATTCTTGTTCATACTGAAGGAAATGCTGGCAAAGTAAAGGATCACTAGTCCCAACAAACATAATCAGATTCTGATTTCATTATTAAGCTTTGCACAACCTTGATAAAAGAGATTATTCGAGTCTCAGTGGTAAACTCACTTTATGGATCTTTATTTCAGAATTTTAATTCATTTAATCTAGTAAACATTAACCTTTTGCTTCAATAGATGTATATCTAAGGGAAGTTTCTAAGAAATTCTCCAAAATCTCATTCAGAATTAGGCTAAAATTTTAAAATATTGTGATAATGATTATAAAAGTGCTTATATATAGGCTTTAACATATATGCATAATAATTTAGCAATACACTGGCTGTAATTAAATTACTGTTAATTTTGTAATTATTGCATTTTTAGCTGTTTAATGTGCTATTCTTACATTGGAACCATGAAGTCAATCTAACACTGCAGACAGTATTCTTCCGTGTAAGAGCTGATGGAAAAAAAATCCTACAGTCTCTCTAGTTGTTACAATAATGATGTAGGTTTCCTGTTCACTACAAGGGTAATTAATGAAGAATTTGGCTGAACCGCACATACCAGGCAGCTAAGGTAATACTGTATATATACATTTCACTAGAGCATAACACATAACACAGGGCTTGTTTTCTTTTTTTTATTATTTTTAAAATCAATTAAGTCTCTAGACAACTAAAATTTCAAGTTATGACTATTAGCTCTTTGCTGAAGCTGTGTGTAATTTCATTAATTCTTCTGCTAGTGCTGTCCATCTGAGATAGTAAAAATTTCATTAGTCACTGAATATACTTCATGCATAACAAATGACCAATCAATTAAACATGATTTTCAAAATTGTTTTTTTTGTCTATTTTCCCCCTAAACTTTATTAATGTTCTACATGATATTTACTCTTCCCTTCAGTCTTTAAGTAATTGTTGGTCTTATAATACAATTCACCTTTTTCTAGCCTTAAACAAGCTGACAAACTAAAAATTAAAATATCACTAGTTATTCCCATGGTATTCTGCATGACTTCAAGCTTTGTGGTAAACTTAGAGATTTACACATCTAGATTTTGTTTTGTTTCTGGCATTTGGTTGCATTCACCAAAAACAAGTGAAAATGTTGACTGACTCTGGTTGAGAGCTAACGTGAGTCACTTTGGGTCTTTCTTTTCACATGAGCTCCTGCCTGATTTTTCTCTTGTGTGGGGCATTTCCATTTCTGTTGTGCAGCAAGGGTCCTCCTTGCCCACACTCAGCTCTTATCATGGCAGGTCATCTCCAGCCGTAGAGAAGAGCTCCAGGAAGGATATTCTTTTCTTACACACCTGCAGATCTCTTGATATGGTTAAAAGACCTTTCATGCTTCAGCCTTCTACAGGACAATACCAGAGACAGTAAAACACTGAGGCTGGCTAATCCAGAAATTAAGACTCTCCACTTCAACAGTCTAATAGGTGATGTTGTGTCATTCACATATTTATAAGGAAACTGAAAGAAGTGGAATGGAATACAGAGACAGGAGATTTGTGTTCAGCCTTCTGAAACTCTTTGAGGCGTTTTTTTTTTAGTAAGTACATTATTAACAAGCAAAGCTTCCAATTATTTTCAGTATCTGGCACCACATGGATTTACAACAAACTTACAAGTCTCCAAAAGCATTCACCGATAGGATCTAATCAACCATCTTCTCAGAGAGCAGAAAAATCAAGGATGTACTAAGGGAAGGAAGATCCACTTACCATGGACTTATAACTACTAATACTTAGTTAGAAACATTTATAAACTACCTCAAAACACATCTGCTGGTGTGCAGAATAAATCAAATAGATCTAATGCAGATGAGTCTGAACAGTCTACCAGCAGAATTCACTCAAAATATTGAAATAATACCTAAGGCTGAACAATGTTTGAGTTCAATCATGCATATACATTTGTAGTAAAACCAATATAAAATATGTGAATCTAGAAGAAAGTGAAAGATATAAGCAAATCTTCTCAGTGCAAAACTTCATTAAATTTTTTCCATATAAAATTTTTGTTTGTCTTGTGTGCACTCTGGTTAAAGTTCCTCAGGATGTAAAGCCAGTCTTCATGAGCTACCTGCCATCAATGTCCCATTTCTCACTTTTTTTAGGATAGGTCAAATACAAAATATGCCTTGAATGAAAAAGTATGAAATCTTCATTTTATATCCCAGTTAAAAAACACAGGAAAAACACCGTATAATGTTCTTCAATGTCATAAAAGAAAGTTACTTTTTAAGGAGTTGTTGATGATAAGATTGCTGTGCATATATATATATTCTACCATTTTGCCAAAACTAGCAGCCCATTTCATTTTCTGAACTGTAAATACATTGATTTACAACAACTAAGGGGTCTGTGAACTACCCATCCAAAAGCAAGCAACCCTACTTGACATAAAATGATTCCCTTTACTTGTAATATAATGCACATCTTGCTCAGCCACGGAGGAGAAGCTCCCTCTTTCATCTCCTTTTTTCCCTTTACAAAATCTTTTCCATCCACCCTCTGGGAGAAAGGTTTTGCCCAGGGTTAATAGAAAAATTGCCACACAGAAAGGTAGGTATTTGAGACAACATCTGGCAGAATACCCTGCTCCTTGCTGCTACTCAGCAAGATAACAGAGCCTACTCAGCTAAGGAGCAAGGATTCTTCATGTAGAAAGACTTTTTTTTTAGGTGGAGATATGAGGGATGCAGTGTTGCAAGAGGCATTCTGTGCACTGGGCGGACACGGGCCCCTGGCTGGCTCAGATCTGCACAGTGGCCAGAGCATTTTCGGTCCAGGTATGCAAGCAGGTTATCTTTACCTGCAGGACTCGGCTTTTCAGCAGCGGCTGGCCCAGATAGTGTTGTGACCGCGGTGGTAGATAAAGGATGGCTCTTGGCTAAGCAGGTTTAAAGATGGTTTATCCAAGCCGAGCTGCGGGAGATCCACAGCTCGTCCAAACTACTGGCCAGAGACCCTTTGAATTTCCCTCCCCAATCTTATAAGTGGGGAGGATTCAGGGGAGGTGACAACAGGACAGCAAATCAGGGAATTTGGGGGGTAACAGGGGGTGTCCACTTCTAAGCCTCTGACCACTGACAAAAGGGGAAAAGGGGATTCCCCCGGGCACCAACCTATCACTCAACGCCTCCCTGGGAATTTCCCAGGCCTGGGAGGGGTCCCAAAGTGACAGACAGGATGCCCCAGAGCAGGGGGGAGAGGGGATTGACAAGGATAGGTGGGGGGTGGGATGACTGACATGAAACAACTCAAAGGGGATGGACTGTTACAGAACTGGGGGCACAGTGAAATGAACCATAACATAAAACTTCTTATGAAAACTTAATAAAACAATTCTTGCACTGCCACAGCATTCAAAGGTCTGAAGGGAGGTAGTGTTGGTAGAGGAGGTGCTTCAGAAAATTTAGTCTACCTGCCTCTTGCTCAGATTCAGAGTTATTCTATAAAATAGTAGGCAGAATACATTTAAATCCTGGTTCATCAAAATTATTTATATAATACTGTACCAGCTATATTCTAAAAGTTACAAAGAAGAGGAGTCATCTTCAGCCTCCAGACCAAGTGTTTAATGAGGAGTATTGAGTCCCTTGACTGCAATTGTCAAAAGGGATGCAAATAACACAGCAGTTGTTTCACTTAGTATTTGTTTTTAATCAATTTAAAACTGATTAAAATTTTAATCAATTTTAGTTCAGAATTTTATTTCAAAAATTAACAAGGGTTCCCTGTAAGCTGCTGCTAAGCACTATTTCAATCACCACTCTCACCACTGCTGCTTTCTGGAAAGCTCTTTGAGTCACTGTCTAAAGAAAGAAAAGACAGCATGTTTTCATCCTATTCTGGTCTGCTTAAAGATAACATGAAACACTTTCTTGTAGCAGTAATTTATTTAAGAAAATGAGGAAGGAATTGTTCATTTACTGTATTTTACTTTTCTGCTGAAGGGAGGATGGGAAGAAAATGCTGTCTATTTGAACACATTTAAGGGAGAAGAGATGAAAGGTTCATTATATTTACCAAATAAAATGGTAAAAGTGGCATATTGCAACAGCAAAAGCCTGACAACTGACAGCCCTGAACTATGCTCTCTGTTCTGCATTAGTTGAAACATACAGCTGGTAGATGGGATGAGGGAAAAGGAATACAGACCATTTGGGTGATATAAAGGGTAGCAATTCCTCATCACAGGGAAATTAGGGTAATACAGCTAAGGAAATTTTGTTGTTCATATCTAGGAATAGTGGAAAGGGGGGTTTTGGAACATTTAATCAGAAAACTTGATGTAGTTAAAGATATAAACTACTCCTTACATGTTCAAAATTCCCACTGACTTTGATAGGAACTTCACCTGTGCAAGTGGTGCAAGTCAAGACATGAATTTACATGCTTAGGGTAAACACAAGAGTGTGGGAAAGCTTTTGTTGTTCCTTGCAAGGCAAAGCAGCCAGTGAGTCACAGTTTCCATATTTACTGTGAGCCTCCTCCCTATCATTAAGAATCAGCTTACTTTGGAAGAAGTGTTTGGACATAGTTGCATTTCCCTGTCTAAGACCACCATCAATTTGTCCCAGTGAAGAAGGACACCACATCTATATCTCTTCAAATTACTTTGTAGTATGTGATGAAATGAGTGCAATATTCGATGGGTAATATAACTTCTCATGACTCTTTTTTATTCTACACTATTTTGTATGCTGTGAATACAAATTTAGAGTTATGGTCTCTAATATGCAATTTTAATCAACACATAATCACTTTTATAAAATGTGGGGTTAGTAAAGTTTTAGCTGCATATATTATATCAGTTCTAAAACCCACTATAAAACACAGTATCATTACTTCTTTCAGCTGTAACAATTTTGGATAAAATAAAATGTCACATATTGGGATAAAGTATTAATACTTTTTTTCCATCTAGATTCCTACCCCAAAGGTACTTGAGGACTGTTATTTTTGTTGTATTCCTCCAAAAATTAAATTGAAGGTGTTCCAAACAGATCAAATTCAAATAATATATGTCTGTGTATATTATGTGATATTTAATTGCCTACTACAGGGAATTAAAATAGTTTTTTTTCCCAGAGGGGAGCATTACGATGCCTTCCATATTCATACTGTGCCATTTGCTATAAGTATTCTAGGGTCCACAGACTATAGGGACAATAATTCCTTTGTACTCTCTAATCTTACTTTTAAACTCTTTGGCAATAAATGTTATACATTGTATTTTAAACTCTACATAACTGATAGGAGGACAGACATATCTATGTTTTTGTGATTAGTTCCTTTATTTCCTATTTCCTTACTAATGCAAATACTTTGGTTTTTTTATGACTCTGCTGTTAAATTATTCTTGTAGTATGACTCCCTAGCTTTACAACTCCAGTTGACCTAGTCTTATCAGTAAATTTTTTTACACAGTTCACCTATTTGATCAGTCCAGTTTAGAACATCTATTGCTTAAGGTTGGAGACAACTTGCTAAGTTATCTACCAAACATTTTCCAAAAGATTGTGATATTTTTTTTAAACATAGAAAATGTTTAAAGTGAAAGTTTAAAGTTCGTGTGAAAGTGTCATGACATAATTGGTTATTAGTGGTTATGTGCTAATTTATTAAATGTTCTTAAGGACCAACCAACCCTTTCCCCATCCTTCAAAGGTAATTTTGTGCAGAGACTGAAGTTTCAAAGGCAAAGAAGACCTCTGGATAACAGTTACTGAGTCACATTATATATGTGTATATATATATATATATCAAAGTTAAGAATAAATTGCTTTTTTATGCAGAACGCAAAGGGCTAATAAAAAAGGTGTAAGCAAACACTTTTTGAAAAATTCTGGTTGTCGACCTGTTGGCTGGAGCTTGGTTTCATACTACCCCAGGGTAGAACAGCTTGAAGTGATAATATCCTGCATGAGCCTCTGATGGATTCCCACAAATAATGTTACAAAATACAGCAAAAAACACAGCTAGGCCAGCAGCATGTCACCTGTGAGACTTAAAGCCTCCAAGCTGGCTGCTTCTACCAAGGACTTTGTTCTTTTTAGCTAGTGCTGAAGAAACCAATGAAGGCCAAATATGGGCTGGTAGCTATGCTCATTAATGTTCCCTGCCACTTTCATTATAAAATGCTGATTTTAGTACTTTTCAATTTGCCAGTTGGTAGACATTTGGGCTTAAATATTCCTTAGTGTCTGCTCTGAGGTTGTCAAAATATGTGTTGGAATGCCTTTTTTGCCAAAACAATCCAGTAATTTCTGAGAATGAGGCAAAAGATATGTTGTTTCACTCATGATAGCAAATCAAAAAGGAGGGAGGAGGGTAAGAGATGATAAGGAAAGAAGTTATTTAAATAGTTAATGTAATTTAAAGCTGCAGATTGATATTTGGCAGCTGCGAATAACAATGTGGAATGAAAACTGAAATTTGGCTTTCTTTGCCACTTTAAATTATGAGGCTTGGAAAAAAATATTCAGGCTCGACAGAGATTTCTTATGTCTTATGCAAAGAATATTAATTAGGCAAGGAGTTAAGAGGTTCAACTTATGGCTATGCAACACTTTTCTTATATATGCACCTCTACGATATTTTAAACCCAGAGGCACAAGTAAATAAAGTGAACAGGGTCTGCTGAATTCAGTAGTATTAACACCTACTTCAGCCACAAAGTGGCAATGGAGGAACTGCAGGGAACAGTTGCAGCAAGAAACAATGTCAAAGGGATCAGGCACTGGGACACTAGGACTCTATCATGTAAAAAGAGGATAAAAAGTAGGATTTTTATTGAGGAATGTGTCAGGAACTTAAAGAATAAAGATTGTACTTGATGTGATTTAGAAATGGGGCTTAGGTGAGAACCTAAACCTTTGCAAGATAAGGCCATCATGCCTTTGAAGAACTGAAGGCAGGACAATCTGTGACAATAAAAATATACTGTCTCATTGGAAATTAGAAAGGATTCCGGCATACCTGAACTGCTCCATTACTATACTAGCTGAAGTTATTAGTTGTCTGTAAAATGATTCAGTATTTCTATTCATAGAGATCAGTATTTTTAATAAATCCATTAGACACTTTTCTGGTGGCATATTGCAGTTAGTTATGGTGGAAATCCAAATTTGGTAACACTTGAGTAAAATTTGCTTGAGCAATCTTAATGACTGAACAATCCCTATGAGAACACACTAAGAAATTATTACATAACAATACACTCTTTTTTCTTTCAGGAAACATTCCTCATGGGGGACCAAAACAAGACTCTACAGTACCGATGCTTGCTGTAGCCTGGATCCCCCCATTTACAGCAGAAATTGAAGCAAGAGTGGGTGAAGAAAAGATGGAGGGGGAGAGGGAGGAAAGATGAGAAGAATGGTTTAATTAGTTCAGTCAAGGCCACCTTGGAGAACAGCCACCTGCTAACTTTTTATAGGTGTCCACAAGCTATATGTTCACCAGTTTTCCATTGCCTGACATGAGACTATGGTCTGCTTTGCAGAAGAACTTTTGAACACATCCAGTGGCAGCTGAAGGTAATACTGGAAGATATTTAAATACAGCAGGAGCTGAACAATGACAGTTCCTCTAAAAATATATACTTTATTTGTCTTAGAAAAGCATAACTTAAACTTCAGCCTCAAAGAAAACTCTTAGTCCATCAGTCCTCTTCTTATTTGTGTTGTGGCCAGACGAGGTTATTAGAATAACTTAATTACTCTGAAGAACTCAGAAGTCAATTTTACGACCTCTAGATTCACTGTACTATGATTACCCAGAGAATATCAAGAAAAGTGACTAAGATGTATCCAGTTTTCTTCCTAGAATATGAAGAATCATCTCAGGTGGTTTTTTGAAACTCTTAAAGATGATTAATTCTTACTGATGTGTTTATTTGCTTTAGAGAAGAAAAATTTGAATAGCAGAAAGGGGAGAGCTAGAGATTTCTTCAGGTTCTACACAGTCTTACACAAAGCTTAGGACAAGTCTGCCCCAGTTTAAAGACATTTTTGTTCTATACAAAAAATAAACTCAATTTGAAGCAGCAATATTTCTCATCTTGTCCATAACTTCACCTGGAACTTCATGGTCTATTTTATCATCACACTATTGTTGCAGCAGCCCTCTTGTTAGAAGGTGGAAATGAGCTGAGACACAGACTTCTTTTTAAACACAGCATAAAAAGGCTCCTGGTTTATTCCTCTTTAAAGCTCAGCCATCCTGATTCCAACTATTCACTGGCTCTGGCTGCAGCAAGCTCCTACTATAGGTTTCTCTTACAGCCTCTCCCTGCTGGTTATTTCCTGCTAAACTGTGACTGCATGTATTGGTTTGCAGACTCTGACTGCAGGCTTTTACCTAGCTAGACTGTGACTGCAGGTTCCAACTGCAGACCCAGACTGACCTCACAGCAGTGATTCTCTCTGCCCAGGATCCTTCTTCCTCAAGGTTCCCTCTTTCTCAAGGTTCTTTCTCCTTCATAATTCTTGTCAGCAACTAACACACTCCCTTTTATCACACTTATCTTTATTGGCTGTAGATGTGACTCATCAGGGGTGAGGCTGTATTGGGTAATTAACACAGCTGTTACTTATCAGGAGTGAGGTCACCTGTATTCCCTTCTCCTACACACCAGGCATGGTCATGTGCATCAAGTTATGATAATCCTCCTCCTCTTTCTTCTCTGTCTATGTTGCAATAGATTTTACACAGTCATGTTTCTTTCACATCTAAAATTTAGCATTACAGAGGGAAGGAGATTTAGCTTGATGATGAAAAGGAGTCAGATTTAGCTTAACAGACTACTCTCCTGAAGAGATACACTGCATGGGTGACATATATTTGAAAATACCAAATGCTGAAGACTTTGAGACCATATAAATGGCAATAATACAGTTCAACTGGAACAGATAGAAGATGATCATTCCAGAACAGGGAAAACATTCAACTATATACTTGACTTAAATTCGACAGAAAAAATAAAAGAAATTAAGACAAAGTAAGAGATAAATAAAAGCTGGTGCTAGAAGGAAAGTTTTGACAAATTTGTCATTTGGAAAGTATTCTGCTGTTGGATTAGTTTTTATGTTGGTATAAATTTTTTTTTGGTTATTGCCAACGCAAATGATATCAGAATCCTGAGACTAAAAATCATTGAGAATTTTGGAGCATATCAGTATAACATCTGTCACTTTTTATGACAGAGTTTTAAACTGGATAAATTTAAAAAAAACCCTGACCAAATATTTGCCAATTAATTAACTGAGTTAACTGTGATCACTAGAAATTAAAGGAGCTTTAAAATAATTAAACTTCGATCTTTAACAAATAAATTAATGGATATCTTTAGAAATGCAGACATGAAAAACTTAAGAGAGTGATGTAGACTATTAAGCTGGATAGATAAAAGGTAATGGAAATGCAGAGAAAAAGAAAACAGAAGATACATATAAGCTCTCTGGAGCATGTAGTTTTGTCACATAGAGAAGGCTGTGAGAGCAATGCCATAACTTTAGAATGTGATAGCCTTAAAGATGTAAGCAGGAATTGCATATGAACTGTCATGCTCATCTTTTAAAATGTTGGAAAATATTACATGTATTAGAGGGGAAAGAGTAAAAAAACTAATGGGATCCGCTATAGAATCACAAGGTCACGTTTGCATATAGAAAGACATCTGGAAATACTACCAGAAACTCTGTCGCTAAATGTAGTTTGAACTTCCCAAAAATATACTTCAGAACAAATGCTAAAATGAAATTAAGGTTTGTATTGTGTTGGACTCAGTAGCCAACAAATTTATATACCAGAAAGAAACATACATTGTTATTGCAGACTTTGGCAACTAACAAGCACTAAAAACATAGCTGTAGAAAATAACCTTGGGAAGAAAAATCATGAGATAATTCACTTTAAATTAAATAGAAAGAAAAGCACAAACTAGTCTTTAAAGCTTCTGATTCAAAGTGAATACTTCAATAAAATTACCTTAAGTCAAGCTAAGCAGAATGTGAAACTGTGTTTTTCATTCACAGATCACTATAGAAGGAACCTTAATACTTAAAAAATGTCAATCAACAAACCCCCCAAAATTACAAAGTTGTGGAAACCATAAGGAACAAAGTAAAATAAAAATGAATGAATGTATAAATAAATAAAAAATGAATGAGAATAATCAAAGAAGAATAGAAAGTCTAAAGGAATTGAAAATGGACCTGATTAGAAAATTATCATTTAAATCTTAGTATTTTTAAGATAAGGAAGAATGTTCTAAAGTGAAATTGATTTAGTTTTTGTGTTTCTTTGTGTTTTTTAAATTAAACATAATGATACTTCTAAAAATGAAGAATTCAGATGAAGTGAAAAGAGTGTCTAGAGAAGAGGGGATAAGGATTAAGAAAGGTCTATGCTGAAGTTCAGTTTTCAGTGAAGTTACAGGGATGATATGGGACACAAGTGACCCTTTGATATGGAGAAAAACACACTTACTATTTTGTATCCTTTCCCATGAGACTAGACAGCCACCAAAGGTAAAAGAAGAGCCTTGACTCTCTGACTTCGGATGGATATTTCTGCTTTTATTCTTATGTCCTGCTCAGCTTTGAGACCCTACCCGATGGAGAGCCGATGCCAGAGAGTGCTGGCCTCTCCCCTGCCGTGGTTTTTCCCCCCCAGGGGGCAGGGCCCATAGGCGAGACCCAGAGGCATCGCCCAATCAGTGTTCAGTAGGAGGAAACAGGATTAGGTTGCATCTCAGTGAGGGGAGTGGGCACAGCTGGACAGGGGCAGATAGAAAAAAACATTACAAATATAAACCCAATTAATGCATTACAACACTACTTCATGTATAAAAACTGAGACAGATTGCTGCTGTCCCAGAATCACAAGAATACTAGCACAATGTTGCAGACCCTCTAGGAGAGGAGCAAAATCCATCAAGTTCCAGTAAATGCTAAAATTGAGAAAAAAGATTAAATGTTACATATACTTAAGACACTAAACTAGGGTTATCCTTACAACCATGGCTCTGTCTGGGCTATGTTTTGCAACAGGAAAGAATGACGGCACAGAAGTACAGCAAAAATGTTATAAAATGCAGCCTCAGTTTGACAAAGACAAACTGTACCAGGCTAATCTGATAGCCTTCATTGGGGAGATAATTGCTTTTCTAGACAAGGGAAATAGTTCTAATCTAGATATAATCTACTTGGAAGCTGGGAAAATATTTGATGCTTAACAGGAAATTATTAGTTAAAGTAGAGAAGATTATTAGGACAGGAACTGAGGAATGGATAAACAGGCAGCTAACAGATCACTGACAACAGCATAGCACAGAGAAGCTACCGTGACATGGATGATCAGTCCTCAGCTGTGGTCTTTAGTTAAAAATGAAAAATATGCTGATGAATTCTCACAAAAGCATGAGTCTGAGAAGCTTCGCAAGTCCTAAAGAAGAAATGGTCTCAGGTACAAGAGGGTTAGAAATAGCCTGCTGTATTTCCAGAGGAATTTCAGAAAGAGATTCAGAGATCTAAACAATTATCTGTGCTGAAACCTACAATGGTTTTGGTGCTGTACCTCCACGAATATGTACATTTTCCATCAATCACCCCCATTAACACTGAAAAAAATTACACCTATAGAAACTAATTACAGGGTAGAACAAGTGGAATTTTGATTACAGACAATGTCATAAAATAGCTCAGTAGACACATTAGCAATTGCATTTCATTCCAATTGAGTTTAATTATGTGTTTTCTGCTTTTTTGTACTGCTTTTACTCTAAGACATTTTCTGCCTTGTTTTGGGTTTTTTGTACTGTAAGAAATAGCTTCCGTTTCCCTTTTTATTTTAACCTATATTTGAATTGACATCAATTCTTAAACCAAGAAGGCAGGCCAGTGGTTAACTCTAAAGCAGAAAACAATTAATGACCGATAGGAAACATAACATGATGCTAATTAAAAAATTCAATAGCTAGTCATACTTTTGGAATCTGATTTTATCATCATTCATTTGGCAGTACACAAAATCCTCCACAAGGAGTGAAGAAGGAAGCTGCTGTTTGCTTGAAATTGGAATGTAATTGCACCTGAAGAAACTTCACAGTTCCAGGAGCCATCTGACCAGTTTTAACTGATCAGCTATTTATGTACACTTTTTAATTTTAGCCCAAATATAATTTTTAAATTGTTTCTATTTAATATTACTTGAGATGAGTTAAAATATTTGATCTACTTGCATCTGACCACTTTGAATGTTTTCTTGTTGCTTGGCAATATTATTCCTTATACAGTTCTGTTGAATGTGTGATGATTTCATGGCAACAATACTGTCATTATAAAGTCATAATCCATAATAAGTCATTTTGGGAAATAATGTTATGATTTATGATGAATTTAAATAAAACCAACTTGCTACTGAACTACATATCAAGTGCACATAAGTATTTTAAACAGGTGTTACATTTATTTTTGATCCATCCCATAATTCAGATCCTCTAAGAATGAAAATATTGTCTTTTTATTTCCAAACTTTAAATTTTTTTCTATCTAGCTTCCAAAGACTTTTAATATTTCTAATCCCTTGAAGTACTTATGGTTAGAACTTTTTTTTTTTTTCTTTTTTTTTCCTACAAATTTATGAATGAGATTACTGGTCAGATTAAAATCAAAGGTTAACTTGAAAGTATTACAATGAAAACACATGCTACTCTAACAAGTGACATTTAGAACAAATCGACATAGTTCACAAATTTGATTAAATTTTAAATAGTGTGTCTAAGCAGCTGTAGCTGAAGTGACTCACTTGATATATATATATAAATATATATAGTTTTTATATGGCTCAGTATCCATAGGAAATGTTAGAGTATTTCTATCATTTGTCAATCACAGTCCAAGCAACTTTCTCAAATTAAAGTCTACTGTCTGAATATTTTGGGGATGCTTAAACAGGACATAGATAGATTTTGATAAAGATGCTTATATAGATATAAACAAGGAAATCACAGACTTCATGCTGAAGAAATAAAAATTATAACTTATCAGGTAATCTATGGAATCAGTTGTTTGTTCAGTATAGTGATTGAGTCCACATTATAAATAGGTTACAGATATTTAAGAATGTTTCTTAAAAATTACACCAAAAATTGCTAACTGGATAAAAAAAACCATTGTATAAATCAGCTTTTCTCAGTTCTATGACTTTTTTTTTTTTGTATATTCATCTCTGTTTTTAAATTAGAGAATACTTTTCTGTAGGAAGATGGGTCTTATCAAGCAATAAAATCGAAAATATTTATTTGATATGGAAGATAAAACACATGCATATAGATTCACGAAGGTGTAATGTAACTCATAAACAGGTCACTCATTTGTATACACTGTAGTAGTGGCTTCCAAAGTGCCCTAGTAAAGCTAGATGCCCAGTTAATTTTAATGAGTATTAGGCTTCCAGATCCCTTAGGCAGCTTTCAAAATGTCAGCCTATAATTACAAACAGCTTGGATGAAAGCCCATTGAATTTAATGGAAAGTCTCCCATTGATTTCAATGAGCTTTTGGATCATTGGCTTTCCTCTTTCCACAAATATTTCTAAAGGCTTTGGATAGTAAATACCACATACTTTAGAAACACTAAAATGCATATAATATCTTCACCTTTCCATATATTGAACTATTTGCAAAGTAAAAAACAAATAAACAAAAAAAAAAAAAAAAAAAAAACAAAAACCACCAACCCAAAACAAACAAAAAAGAAAAACCAAAAAACCTATGAGAAAGCATAAAACTGCAGAACAATGATAAAATTTGGTGAGAAGTCTAGGAAAATGTAATATTAAAAATAAAGGAAAGCAATTCCACTTCTGAGCTGCTCAGGACTGTTTTACAGAATTGTGTAAGCTGACAAAAGCAAATGAACCAAAACAGACTTTTGCAAGGAATGACTGACTGTGAGGAATGTAACTGTTGGTAAGGAGTGTTTCTTAAGGTTCTGAAATTTTGACTTGTTCCTTTCAACATTTTCTAAGTAATGAATATTTGCTTCAGTTTCTTCTACTTGAAACTTTATTCTATTTTTAGAAACATGGGATATTTAAAAAGTTGTTTTTTTTTTTTTTTTTTTTAATATTGAAAGAAAAGTGATCAGGAAGCATAAAGTTTAACTTAGTATGAGAGAGGAACAGTTTCCTTACACAGAACTCATCAAAAGTTTATCTGTCTCTATCACTAAGCTATATTTTAACAGCTTAGACTTCTACCTTTCCATACCTAGATATTCAGGAGTCATTTTGCTACAGACACACTAAAAGCCTTAGGCATGAATTGCTGGTAAAGTCACAAACATTACAAACAAAGGTTATTATACTGTGGAGGTCCTCGTGAGACAATAATCCAAGCAGGTGGCTCAGCCCCAGGAATCCAAAATCAGACCATGACACCTGTTTTATCACCATGCTGTAATAAAATGCCGGTAGCCAAAAGCAGAGTCCCAAACAGAGGTTCATGTGTGGGAGCAGAGAGGGTCTCAGCTATGTTGGGGAAAGAAAAAGGAGTCAAAAAAGCAGGACTTAGGGTGAAAACACCACAAATAATAGTTAAATACAATTAATATAGAAATAAGCTACATGAAAAGTGTCATATATTTCATATAGTCACAGTGGGAAATCACTCATTTGGAAATTAGCTTATATAGTACGTAGTAGTGGGAGGGAGGGAGGGAGGGAGGGAGAGACAATCTTTTGAGTCTATTCCCTTGACACTGGTAATTCTGAGAGCAGATAATAATTTAAGTAATGTAACTGACAAATCTAAACACTGTTTCTAAAACTTAGCCTTATAATTAGCTTTGCCTTATAATTAGCTCATGCAAATATACACACACATGCACAACACACACAAACAGATGAAACTGCTTTAAACAGAATTGCAATGACACAAGATGAGCTGCCAGACCTCAGGGATTTAACCAGTGACTGTCATTTAACATAGCTGTAAGAGGCCCTGAAGCTATAGTTCTACCCTACACAAAATGAAATGCAGATCTATTAAGAAACTGAAACACTAGAGTAGAATTTGCCATGCATCATGGAGCATTCCAGGGGTGCAGGAGCAGATAAGGCTGAACCAAAACTTCTCCCCAGGGTGTGCACAATGAGTTTGAACTGCAAGCAGGCCTTTAGTCCTGGTGACCAGGAAGAGAGCCAGTGCAAAACCTGGAAAATCATAGGCAATTGGATGACTGTTTCAGTTTCTAGACTAGGTCCTGCTACGTCATCCCACTTGCTAGTGTAGGCAAGGCCCTGGAAATCTATCCATACAACTCTTATTCTGATTGGCAATTAATATATGTTACTGCAAAGTGTTCTGTGTGAGCGTCAATGAAATACTGTCTCTCTTGGACAGAGGTGCTGGAATTGGTCTTCAGTTTGATATTTTTATAATGTGTTCATAATGGCTTTACATCAAGGGCAATAAAATGGAAAGAAATAATCTACTTTTAATTTACATTGTTGCATTTTACCATTCACTTAAATAAATGAGAGATTCATTCTGAACATTTAGACAGTTCAAATAGAAATTAATTGAACTGTTAATATTTCTCTTATTAAATCATCTAAGTATTGGCTCTGATGTTTGTCTCTTCCAGCTGTGAAACAAAAAAGTTGCTTTGTCTACACTGTGTGTTTATGAGTGAGAAAGAGAAAGATAAGTTTTCCACGTAATTATTTTCCATTATTTAGACAAAGACAGGGGAAACACCAAATTCAGATTTGTTTTGCAGTATCTTCACTTCCATTATTCAGTCAAGATTATTTTCCCAAAACACAGCAAATTTCTACCTAATAAAAAATTGTTAAGGAAAACAAGCATAAAATCACCATGACAGATTTGAAAATCTTCCATCTACTCACAATAAATCACTGGGAGAGAAGTGAAGGCAGTTTACTAGAGATTATTTTGCTTCCAAGATAGAAAGCTGTATGTTCACATAATTACCTCTTTGCAGTAAACTGTCAATTTTGACATATTTTTTGTTAAGAAAAACAGACAAGTATAAAATGAGGAGCTCCAAACATCATAAAATAATATTGTTATATTTCTATTAAAAGGCTGTTTCAAAATTTATAACATATACTAATAATGAAATATACAAGTCAGCGATGAAATTTTAATTTTCATAAAAATGTAACATATGGTTACTTAAGATATTTTCCCAAAAAATGATTCATTAGTAGAAATTGTTCTATTTCTTGCCAGATCAGAGTGAAACTATATAGAGTAGAATTTTCTACAATACAGAAATTCCAGATTCCTTCAGGCATATATTTTAATTGCTCTTCATTTAAGAATGCATTGTTTTAAAACACTTACATGAGAAATATTTTTGTGTGCCTCATAGTTATTTAAAGTTTATATATCAGCATATTAACTCTAGATGCAAAAGAGCAGCTGCTCTGATCATGGGTTCTAGTAAGTTCCTTTGTTCTAAATTTTTTTTGTTCATTTTTGTTTATGGCCCAGAGTGTTAGTACATAGTGTCTTTTTGCAACAACTGTCTTGCCACTAAATTCCTTTACACCTACTCTTCCCAGTTTAACGATTAATTAAGTTTTTATGAAATAAAAATGATTACATTGAACATGCCATCCTGCAAGGAACAGAGGTGGTGGACTAACCGTCCATACAGACAAGACAATGTAAACAAGTCATTCAACATCACATCCTTCCTGGCTCTTGACATCATTATGTAAAATGTCTCACATATTTTTAATCTAACATTCTTATGGAATGTTAGCTGAATTGATATTATCACATAAATGAAGTTATTCAGTTTATGCAGCTTTTTCTTTTCACTCTCAGTTATAGAGAGTTGTGTACTCATTTGGTCTTTATCTTGCTCCTTATTTTACATGTCATTCTCGAATGTGATTTTATTTTGGTTATTGTCTGCTGACTTTTTCTGACTTTTTAATGCTTAACCTGGGCTTTATTTGTGTAAAGACACACAGAACATTTTCAAGTTTTCATCATGAGTAATTTCAATTAGCCATATTTCTTCTCGGTTCCAGAACTGGTTCCACTTTGTATCTACAGCAGTTCCACATTGGGAAGGCTCTAGTTACTCCAAAGGTTTCTAATAAAAAAGTTTAAATTCCTACTCCCTTGCAGGGATTCTCTTTCTTTTTAATATTAGGGACAGGAGGAAAACACCACGGCAGTGTCCCGAGTAAGATTTAAACTCAATCATTAAAATACCTGGTTGTCATCCCTCTGAGGTGCATTTTACTATCACCAGAGCCGTTATGATCTTGACATCTTTATCAGGTATTATTGTTTGTGATATTTGTTGTATATTATCTATCAAGAGTCCAGCATTCTGTATGCATTCAAAATTTTGTGCAGGAGTTCATAAAATCTGGCTCTGAATTTGTTAAATTATATTGTGTGTAAGAAGTTCTGTTTGAGCTCTTGAGACTCTTTTCAATACTTTTGTGGAGTTGAATTCATTTTTTTTGAAAAATATTTCCTTGTTATGTCAGTCTACATCCATTATAACCTAATTACTCAAATGACACTGGTTGTCATTTTTTAGAATTTAGATGATTTGATCTTCTTCTCGAATTGAACTAAACCTTTCTGAAAAATGTATTCCTGGTAAAAAAGTAAAATGCAAAAACAATGCCTGAAGATTTTAAATAAGAGGTAAATATTTTTCATCATATTTGCAGGGTTAGGCTTAGGGTTAGGGTTAATTATTAGAATGCCTGCCTCTGTGGTTTCTAGCTAGTGTTATGCCCTAAAATTTTAGGGCGTCATTTTACTTTTTTAGACTTTAAAAGATGAATTTTTATCTTTCTGAAGCAAATTCTATGTGCAGAGATTAGTGCCTTTACATGAATTACAAGTCATTACAGTTCCTTGTTCATAAAATTCATACTCTCTCCCCCAAGATACCTAGACTGTATGTATTACCTTGTCTTACTAATGTCCCACCATCTAGAGTTAACAATTTTTATTTTTTACAAGCCTCACCCCAGTTTCCTAGGTCTTCATAATTCATTGTCTTTATCTGTCTATTAACAATTCATAAATGACTTGCTATAGTTACGCACAACCCAGAGAAGGTAAAAAGACCTCAATGTCTTTAACTGTTTCATTTTGTTCAGGGTCAACCTTCCTTAGTGTTCAGGGTCAGAAAGAAAAAATATGAGTCAAATATCAGTAACAAGAGAAAGAAAATTCTTCCTCAGGGCCATTTCACTGGTGGAAATTTTATATCTGCTCATTAAGTTACAATTCTCTTACAAGAGAATTCAGGCAGAACAGTGGCATATTAAAAAAAAAAAAAAAAGGTGCCATAGTACAACAACTGAATATATAATCAAAACATCACTATGTTGTGACTGAACAAGTCACTGAACTGTTCTTCACATCAAACATTTTATTTAGAACTGACTTTTACTCTAGTTTTATATATTAGATAAACCTATATAATTTGTTTCATGACAACTACATCAATATAGTGTTGTCATTATCTTTTGGGAATATTGCCTAGAAATGTTTTCAGCAACAAACAGGGCTGATTTTCCACTAACTTGGTAAAAAAATCATCACTTTGTTTCAACAACTAAGTTCCCAGTTCAAAACCATTGAAAAGCAATGACAATCAAGCTCCAAGGCATGACATCTGCTAAAAACCTAGATTCTGTGCCACTGAACTAGAGAGACAAAGAGAAGACATCCTAGTAATAGTGCATGGTGTCTGTGATGGCAAAGAATATAAACAACTTTTCAATGCTCTGTTCATACTCAGTTTAGCTTTTGGTCCTATTAAACCAGTCATAGCCTATAGGGAGAACAATATTTTACCATGTAGTTAACAATTCTTCATATGCTATGTGATCTAAATGCTAGTGAGGATTTACAGATTCCATTCCACGTAAGAAAATCTGGGAAAACTGACCATTTAATCCAGGCCATTTTCAGAAGGAAGTGATAAAACGGGAATATGGGAAGACACCATGGATATCATTGCACTCCCACCTTCTAGTAATGTAGTGGTGTGACGTATTTCCTAAGAGTGTAACCTACAATAATCTCATAATTCATAGATTTAAGTTAAGTAAATCCAGATGACCTGGGATATCTTCAACCCTGGAGTAATGAGAGGAGAAAACTAGATATAACACTGATTTTTCCTCTGAGGTATCTGATATCTTGCTAGTTAAAATTGAGTTCTGACCTGAAGCCTACATAAATGCATCTGCTGAGCATATACCATTTAGTAAAGCCAGCTAATCTATCCATGGTAATTTAAGAATTTCTAGCAGTGCATCTAGCAGTGCAGCCAGTCCTTCAGACAGAGCTTTGGAGATACTTCATCTCATCTCAAAGAGGTAGAAAAGGCAGGTTGTAATTAAGATATAAGCTTTTGCATTGAAGTTGTTTTGAGATTATACTGAGACCAGTCTGGCAATCCTTTCAAGCCTTACTGCTATTTAGTAGTGGCCAAACTTGATGTGGAAGTTCTGGGTCGGATGAAGTTTCAGAGACACTGCCTGTCAAATCCTTTATATTTAAGAAAGAGACAAATGACTATGCTATACCTGACTGGAGCCAAAACAAGCCTTGTACAAAGTACTGAGGGATGGAGGGGAGCTATATTCAGTTCAGCAGTGAAAAGAGACGGTTCACCCCATAGGCTGCTGAAGAGCCCAGTATGTCTGAGAGCTAGATTCCTCACTCTGCTTCAGGGCTAGACTGTGAGATCTCCAAGACAATTAGCTAAACAGTGCAGCACCCTCTGAGACCACCTGCGTGCATGACCCGAGCGAAATGTAAATGCATTTCCAGTTTTAAGGATTCTTCTGTAGCAGTCAATAAAATGCATCACATTCTGAAAATGTACATTGTGAGGCCAAAATCCTTTTCAAAACTTGTCTTTACCCTTTTTCATTAAATGGCATCACTGATGAAAAGGCAAAACAATAAAACACTGATTTTACTTCATGAGCTATGTTAAGTTTGGTAGTATTCATCATTCACAGCTGTCTCGATTACATTTCCTGTGTGATTACAAAGTCTGCAGTGTGTCTAGATCTAGATTTTCATCCACAACTTGATTTTATCTGTATTTACCTGTCTAGGATGAAATATGCTGTAGAAGTACACCTGGAAAATTGCTTCTGGACCAAATTCTTTAATTTAATTAATCTTCAATCTGATTTCCCCTCTGTAACTAAGATAGTTTTTTTGAAAAAAAGCACTAGCCCCAGACTTAAATGAAGAGAGGGACAGAGTAATATACTACAAAAATATATATCAGGAAGAGATTTCAGAAAACAGCTGAGTTCATTGGAAATCTAATCAATTTCTCTACTGAGAGATATTAAGAGTAGGATTTCCAGGACATTGTAAGTTAGCATTTCAAATCAATTGAAAGTTATACCTCATTGTAGTTCTTTTGAAATCTCAACTATATAAATTAAGAATTATTAAAACCTGAGATAAAATAATATACCATATTTATTGCATTTTATTCATACTGTCAAATAGATTTTTTTAATAAAGACTTTAAAAAGCTTTAAAAAATGGATAAATTAGACTGTGCTGTCTCAGTTTAAGAAACCAAATGTTTAAAATGTCAAACTGAAGTACAAAACAGCTTGAAAATGGACAGAAACACTGACAACTCTTCATCATCTGTCAAAGATTCAGTCAGGTTGTGCAAAGGTCATGCCAATGGATTAAATGCAGAAATAATGGAGTGACTTATGGGTAATAAAAATATACAGCTGGTCACTTTCCTAAGTCATGCACTTCTCTACACTGACAAACTATTTCTGACAGCAGCTGGATCCAAAAGTTGCTACCTTCCCAAAGACTTTGCACCTGATAACTCCAGGTTCATGGAATTTCTTTCCAGTTTCTCTGCATCTGGACTTTGAGTACACTGTATTTACAGTAGTTCTGGAGTAGAATAAGATTTACATGGAAGATACTCACGAATCCTGATTCCAAGCTCCCTCTGTCAAAAGTCACCTGGAAATTCCTGACAGCAGCCTTCTCACACCTTTTAGATTCCTGATTATCTAATGTATCCATTGTCTGATTCATTCTAATTCCCCATTACCTTTAGTAAGTAGCAACATGTATATGTGAATTTTCTCTGGAAAAGTACTAATAGTTTAATTTTAATTAATATATTTTATAGAAAAATTTAAAATACTAGATCCTTTACATTCTTTTTCATTTTCACACCTATCCTACAGAAGGTAATGCTATGTATTTGATGGGGACCATCATGTCTTTTTAGAACAAGCTATGCTTAGCCGGGAGCAAAAATCCTGAACTTGCATAAAGTTTTCTGAACAGGACTGGGGTAAAGTGCAAACAGTCTAATATGCAGTTTGTGCTCAAAGGGGCTGAGTGATAAGAAATTATTGAGAAATTATTTGCGGGTTAACAATATAACTGCGTTTCATACCGTTAGTGAAAATAAATCTGATATCATCTGTAAATCAAATTCCAGTAGACAAACAGACTAATCTACTGATTTCAAAGGATGTAGGATAAGTCCTAGGAGTTTGAACAATCCAAATATATATAAAGAAAGTTAATAAATACTATAAGCTTCACGATCTCCTCTTTTGATTGCAGCTGTATGCCATGCCTAGTGTTAAAGAGAGGAAAAGACCCTCAGAAAAACCTATTACCAGCTAATTATTATTCCTAACACATTCAAATTCCAGAGTCAGCCTTGTAGAATAGAGTTAGAATTTTCTAAGAAAAACTTATTTATCGGTTGCTAAGGTTAATGCAACCATTCTTTTTCTTTCTTTTGGAAACTGATTAAGTGGCTTGGGCCTGAAATATCTGACAATAAAAAGAAAGAAGATAGAGAGCAACTGCTTAACCAGATGGAATACCATTTCATTATTTCTTACAGGATCAGTCAGAAGCAAAAGAAAATAATGTCACTGAACAAACTGCACTCTGTATTTGTGTGCTCACAGCATGGTACTTACTGTTATATATGACAGGGGTCACTTATTTTTAAAATCTTGCTTATTTCTGTTTCATGGTTGGGGATAAACAAGAACATTTTTTGAGCTAAATTTACTAAACAGGGGATAAATTTCAGACATACTAATCTTTTAAGTTCTCAGTCCTGCTATGTAGCTGCAGACTGTATTTTATGAATGAATCATTTTGTTATCTAAGTTCCAATAGCCTGTTATCAATTGAACTAAGTATCATTAGCATTTATTGAAGATATTTTTTGAAGACTACTTCCTCAACCTGCTGAACATGACTTTGTTGTTCTCACAATCATACTATTGTATGGCACCTGCTGAATTGTTGTAGAGACTGGAGGTGTTTCCTGTTTCCATCTGTTTTCCCACAAACACTCATTTTTAGAGAATGGACTTCAGACTCCACAATATGTAGCCTACAGGGAATTTTCAGATGTTTGTGAATGTACTCTACTCCTTTTGTCAGATACAGTGAGTGAATTAAAATGGTCTGGAAGTAAAAATCATAAAAGAACAGATGGGCACCATTCTTTCTGTTTTCTTACTTACAAAGAAGTGTGGGAAAGCACTTAGGAAGCAATGAAAACTACTATGTTAATAGGGATTTGAATAATCATTATGATCTAAGTTTTCAAATTTGCATGAGATGAAATTCACACTTTGACAGTTTAAATTGAAAATACAAGCCTTTTCCAGGATGTATATGGCTCATGGAGAATAACCACAAACATACAGCAATCTGTAACGGGTATGATTTACACTGGCAGCTAACTTCTCACAGAAAATATCATCTCTCCACTGGGACTTTTGCCATTTTATTGCTCAGACTATTCTCATATCATAAACTTCTGCAAAAAGAAATAAGATTTTCTCTGGGGGACAGATATGCTAAGATGTATTTTATTTTATACACGGTGTGTGTATATTTTGTCAATAGGAAACTGTAAGGCCTGTTTTTTTATAAGTTGGTGTTAAACTAGGAAGCATGTTACATCTGCTGACAACTTTTGTATTTTCCTTCACACTGATTATTTACACCTCAGACTTTTTTTACCTGAATGAATATCTTTTCTAGAAATTTTTGTGTCCTGATTTTTTTTGCTAGCATAATCCTTGAACTTCTCATGCTGCATAAGTTGTGGAAACTCCATTATTATTTGAGAGAGTAGAGAATTTTAATATACACTTTTAATAGAGAACTATAGCATTTATAAGATTTGTGAAAGTTTTTTAATATATGATTGGGTAAAGCTGATTCGATATTACAGGCACTCATGATTTCAATTTCATAACCAAAGAATACTAGAAGCTAAAAAGTAGTACGTTTTCTTGGATATACTGCAACAATTGCAAGGCACACATTTTACACTTTCTTTTTGGATGTTACATACATAACGGAATCATATACCTAAAGGTAGTTCTGAGTCAATTTTATCCTTGGACAGTTGCATATTTTTAATATCTATGAATCTTAATATCTTTCCTTCCTTTTTATTTCATCTATGGGCTTCTAGTGTAACACTACAATGATGTGCAATAATATAATGCAGTAACCCTCCTGCCTATGAAGGACATCACTGATCTCAATGGTTCTGCTTGCATGAGAACTTACCTGCTGGGACCTTATTATGAAACTAGTACCATAAACTTCCTAAATAGATATCACAAACTGATTATTAACTACTCATTAACAAGCAAATGACATTAATAGATGTGATTAACTAGTTCCATTAACAGCCTGCATGATTCCATGAGGCACATTCTACTATGACATACTTGTGTAATAATGATAACCTATGGGACCTATAAATTAGAACTATTTTATAGTTATCCATTAAGGAATTATGGTGCTAATCAAAATGATGGTCATTATCAGACCTATAAAAAATAAAGCAAGACCCAAGACCATAGTAGAGAATTCTACTTCTTGCCCACCAAATTTGTAGCTACTAACAAAATTCACTTATGAGTGGAAGGATATAAAACTATTAGTGCTATCTGAAAAATTAATAAGGAGAAGGTATGTCAATAGTATAGAATGACAGTACTTCAGAGACCACGCAAATATTAGCTAATAAAGGCATGGGGTAAACTTAGCTTGCAAATCTGGGCAAGTGTTTGTTCTCAGTTACAATAAATTCTAGAATAAAACTAGAAAACATTTTCACTATTCCTATAAAGATTTGATACAATTAAACAATACTTTGTGACACAAGTTTTTAAAAGATTATGGTTGCCTGTGATTTTTGTTATTTTCTTGTTGCATCAGTGAAATGGTACCCTTATATATTTTCATTTTTATAGAGAGGTAAGAGACACTCGATAATAAATTGTGAAGTGTTTAAAAAAGGAAATTCCTTGTAGGCAGATACAACAGTGTGGTTTGAATAACAAAAAGTGTAACCAGAAATCAAAACATTTCTTAATTGTTTATTTATTATAGAAATTTTAATTGCTTGCACCTTACATGGAGTGTACAATAAGACAGGTTAATTAGGCTGAGAAATGGCTAGCTCTAAAGGTGCAAGCTCAGAATAATTAAAACTCCTGCATCATGTTAATACAACTCTCCTGTCATTTGGGCTCCAAGGATACTGCTTTGCATTTTCTTTTCTTTTTCTTTCTGTTAAATAGTATGTGATTTTTACAGCAAATGAAGAAATCCAAGGATAGAGCTTTGGCCGACTACTGATATCATGTGAGACAGATTTTCATGTGGATTTGACTGCATTGTGGGGAATGAAAGGACTACATCAGTCTGAATGACTTACAGTGATCCTTTCAAAGCCTTATTTGCAACTGTCAGTACTAAACCAAACAGCAGGAGCCCTTAATACTGCCAGGAAATAAAGTGGCCTCTAATTGCTTGTATGTTGATTGCAAGCTTTTCAGAAACAAATCCGTCACATAAAATGTCTCCTTGGTGCTGAGCAGTGCAATGGTCACATGCCTTCTTTAAAGAAGGTCAGCCACTGAGAAAGATGAGGGCCTACCAGGGGGAAGCTAGGCAGAAAAGAAGTAATTTCAAAAGTGGAATCAAATTCTTACTGATCCTTATTCATGCCAAGGCTTCTCAGAACATCAGCAGCACAAAAACATATAAAGCAGGTGGAAATTACAGTTATAACTATGGTATGACAACCCAGTGGTGTTGAAGCAGCACAAAAGAGTTTTTTTGCAGACAAGGGTTCGATGACTGCTGTTCTTGTAGTTGTACCTGAAACTACCAGCAGTGAAATAGAGCTCAGGGAGGCTAACACTGACCACTTACCAGGCAGCACTTTGCTAACACTCTGTAATATCACACCTCCTACTAACTCTGGCAAGTTTGTTCAAAACCAATAGAAGTTGCATTGTATAAGCTCTAGTAAATTTTCTTTTTCCAAAAGTGGATTGCTCTCATTGTGCATCAGCACCATGTCCATTAAGTGACAAAAGATAATTGAGCTGAAGAGTCATGAAGAAGAAAATTAAACACAACATTGGCTTGGGATCAAAAATTAAAAAGGAGTGAAAAGAATAACTTTAAATAAGTGAAAAGCAATTCCAATGAGGAACTGTGGATAAGTCAACTGTTTCACATAGGAATCTATCCCCAATAGACATTCAATCTATCCCCAATACATTCACCTTGATGGAAGCACCTGTAGGTCTCTGGATATAAGAACTCTCTCAGAATGTGAATGGAAACACCTTCAATAGATAAACTGGCATATGGAAATAAATTAGGAGATTTTAAACACTTCCTGTCAATTTTTTCCACAAGACAGAACACTCTGTTCTAGTTTAACATAAATCAGAAATATTTTCATTCTGGAAAGGACAGGAAGGGAAGCCAGATTTACATGTGGGTGAGAAAACTACATTTTCTCTTGTCACATTAAGAGAAACATATTGTATTCACATTTTTTTTTCCTTCCTGGTACTGAAGAATACAGTTAGATAGAATTTTATAGTTATTTTTTTATATTAGCTCACTGTTTTCCATATTTCTTCCCAAAACATGAAACACTGCGAGGAGCCACTAAGTCTAGTGTACAGTTTTTAAAGTAGTAATATGCCATACACAAAGCTATAAACTATGCATTTGCTGATTTGATTTCTTGATTGTATGCAGAATAATAACTTTCTTGGGTTTATGTTCACTTGTGTTACTAAGCTTAAAAATGAAGATAATATTCAAATATTTTCATTTGCAAGTTTTGATCAAAGCTGCTTTCTGGTAGATGTACAGAGCTTTTCTGGACCTTGTTCTTCTCGGTATAAGTAATTTTGTGATCATTCAAAGCTTATCATTATTTTATGTAAATAGTTCCAAGTACACAATCAAAAGTGTAACCCCCAGACATCCCCTTATGTTCCAACTCAGTAAAAATTGGGGATAAGGTATGCATCTTCATCATTTTACTTGGGCTGGTATTTCTCATCTCCATTCAGGTACAATGTTGCTGAATAATCATCTTCAGGTGTGTCATGGTGTGCCTGGTGGTATGGTGCTTGTCTGGGGTGTGACACAACCCCTGGGGTCCTCAGAGTCCCAAGCAGTCACTGCAGGATCAGTGTAGAAAGGAGTGAAGAGGGCCTCGCGTGCAAGTACAAGGAGTAACATAAGAGTATAACATTAGAGTAACATAAATCGTAACATAACTCAAATGCAGAGGAGAGGCAAGGGTCCAGAACAAAGGCATGGACAGTGGGTTTTAAGGAGCAGAATCAGGGTGGAGTTTAGGGTCGAGGGACCAATAGGAAGAAGACTGGGGAGAAGAGCAAGGAGAAGAACAAGGTTTACAGAGCACAAACCAATGGGGAGGCTAATGGGAAGAGACTAATACAGACAAATCACTGGGGCCTTGAAGAATAGGGGATTCCCCAAGCGGGCGGTCCATGCAGGGGCTGGTGCAAGGGAGGATTGACAGAGAACATTTGGGAATAAGGGGTCGGTATCAGGGAATAATGACAGCTTAATGGGTGGATACAATTTAGGCTAAACCAACAACCTGTGGCGGAAAAGGTACAAACCATCAGGGATTAAAACACAAAATTACACATCATTACACATCTATGATGTGTTCATTACTAAGACCATTTCAGACTTCCCATTCTATCATCAATCAGATTAGAGAAGAACTTTTTCTTACTAATTTTCTTAGTTCTGTGGAGAGGAATTGTCTTCATATGAAAATAAAAATAAGGGAGAAAGAATGATGTTTGGCTGCTTTTTTTCTCAGCATAGTATTGTGATCAAGCTAGTGTTTTTACTTTTGGAAACACTAATACTCTCTAGAGTTTTATCCTAAAAATAGATTCAGGTAACTCTGGCAAACCTATGTATGAAATATCAGTATTGAAGTTCTGGGACTTGCAGGTGGCTCCTCTTATACTGAAGTTTCAAAGCCTTTTAAAAGAAAAATGTCTTTTCCTGCACATACATGTAGTCACTGGGAGGTTTAAGTAGAAAGGCAGGTACTTTATGTGCATTTTCATTGTAGCATCCAATTCCTTTCAGTTTATAGTCAATAAGTCAATACACTAGTCAATAACTAGTCAATAAGACAAAGCCTGGACAAAGATTTCTTGGGCAAAGACTATTGAACATCGCAGCAGCTACAAACTTTTGTCTCCGTGGTTCGAAAGTGTAAGCTACTCATTTCTTCAGAAACTCCAGACAGTCTGTTAAAGAAATAGAATAGATGGTGACATCAAATCATATTGCACACACGGATACTCCAGAAAGGCAGATTTTCTTGTGCACGTAGGTCTAATTCCAGGAGAAGATAATTGCTTGCATATAAAAAGGCTAGCTGAAAAACTCATCTGCACTTGTGGAAGAGTTACTGTTCTGATAAAAACATTACGCTGGCAGTTTTTCTATATTAATACTGGTTTTGCACTTTTAATTATTCTGTGATCAAGTCAAACTCCTCTTTGGTTCTTGTGTATGTTATTTTCCTGGGTTCCTGTAACTTAGCTGTTCCCTGCTCAGCCACTTTGAACCCACATTTCCCAGCATAGGGACAGTAACCTAGTGCAGGAAATCTTTCTCTTAACCAATCATGGGTATTAAAAAAACCCAAACAAACAAAAAAAACCAACCAACGAACCAACCAACCAACCAACCAAAATCCTTCCAGAAAATATCCTCAAGAACAGAATTTAAACAAATGACAATACATTTTGTCAAGTTTGAAATAATGGTTGACACAGTGTCCCTTATGGAGCAGCATCTCCATCCACCCGAGTTAGCCCAACACTGTGGTCATGCGCGGGAAACTCCTCTGGATCCTGGGAACCAGAGGGGCAGCTAAGGGGACTTGACCCTTCTCATGGGAGAGGGCCATGCCAATGGCGGAGGATGGCTGACTCAGCTGGAGGGCAGAGTCCAAGGTCTTTATTCGGGCCCATCAGGGACATCCAAGCCTCAGTGACCCAACCCCAGCAGAGCTGCCTCAGGCAAGGTGACCTGGTGCTTAAATGCAAGGGAGGGACTAAGGGAGGGGACAAACTACTGTCCAATGAAAGATGAGGTGCGAGTGGAACAGGGTTGGAGGGACATTCAAAGAAACCAGTGAGAATATCAAGGGAGGAACTTCCTCTGCTCCTACCCTATCACTCGATGCCCTTACCTGAGCTTTCTAGAAGCTGGGAGGAACAATCAAATGACAGGCAGGGCTCAAAGGAGGGGACTGGGAGGAATATGGGAGGACTGAGAGGGAAGAGGGTTAGGGACAAACCTTGGAACATAACAATTCTTCAGGAGAAAAGGGAGTGCAGAACAAACCATTATAACGAAAACTAAATAACATAAAATACAATACAAAAATAAATAACATAGAACATAATGCAACAAATGGTGAGGGTTTTTCCTGTTCATTTCACACCAGTACCTATTTTTGATATAAAATGTGAAATGAGTTAGTTAATACATCTTTGTAAAATGCTGAATTTAGAAATGTCAAATTAGAACCATAACAGATCATTTCAAATTCATATAACTCTTGACTTTTAAAGTATTACTTGACCTCATTTTTTATGGTATACTCCCACAGAAACAAGATAATACTGCAGAGCTTAGAGAATTGAATAGCAAGAACATGATATCAAGAAAGTACCACTTCTTTAGCAGGCATACTGCTCTTACTAGGAAAATCCATGTTGCGTTTTGGAATTCTGAAGTAGTTGCTTAAACGTACCTGGCTGAGATTTCACTGGATTTACTACGGCTTGCTTTAATGCAGTCAGCTGCGGAAATTAATTACATGTTTGCTTCAAGAAACTTAATTTTTTTTTCCAGTGTATCTAAGTGAACAATCTGCATGGAAAGCCTGACTTCTGCTGTTACATCACTGTTCCATGGTTTTTCATATTGTGCAGCAGACAAGAAGAGCCAAAAGAAATTTTGTGATTTCTCAGCACTGGTATCATTTAATTATTAACATTTCACCATGTGAACTACAGTGCATCTGCATGCATGCAGCAGTCTCATTATTTCCATTATCTAGCATTAATTTAGGCTTCACAACACAGTATACAAGCATTACAATGTTGATTTTTAAAGGAAACCCAAAGGCAAGTTTCATTTTAAACAGCATTAATTTACATGGTGAAAAACTTCAGTGGCTTGTCTTATGCATGGATGTTGATGTTAAATTTGCTATTTAATAAAGACTGACAAACAAATGGAGGGAAGTTTGTCAATGAGGATTTGTCAGTTTTGCTTCCTTTCCTCACAAGTTAATGACATTTGCTTCACAGACCGTCCCTAATGATGCAAGGGAGATCTGGCATTGCACAAGTTGCTGCTGCTGTCTTGGTTCAGCAGTATTAGTCAATCATACAAGTGTAGCACATTAAAAAGAGATGAGCAAGCCTGACTGAACTAAAATACAAAGTTGGCAATTTCTTAAATAAAATAAATCTAAAATATGCCTGCGGGAGTTTTTGTTTGTTTGTTTGTTTGGTGTTTATTTGTTTTGTGTTTTGTTTTGTTTTGTTTTGTTTTGTGGAGAGTCACACTTCAGGAAGAGTTCTGCATTACAGAGAAAAAATAAAAAACCCCAATGGGAAAAACATGAAGCAAAGCACTCCATATCAGTTGAATGTGAGAGACCATAAAGGGTACCTATGCCAGTCATGTTCCAGTTATAATAGCCCCCAAAATGTATATTTTGTGTTAAAATCACTATCTTGAAAAAAACCCTTGGGCTTTAAGCCTTGGACAAGATCAGTGATACAAAGACTATACTGAGGTAAGTTTGCTTTAGCTGGACTTAAAAATACTCCTCTAACCATATTTAGGTGCTATACCAAAAAGGAAAAAGAGGTGTTTGCTTATTTTCTCTCACTTTGTACTCCTCAAAATCAACCATCTTTGAGGGGGAAAAAAAAAAATAAAAATATATATATATATATAACTGTTCCCATATGAATTTAATCCTAGACAACTGGAATCTCACAGGAATTTATTCATTGAGCATATCCAGTTTTAGTCATCATTTCATGAAGAATAGTTGAGAGACTCTGATACCCTCAAATACAATGTAAAACCATATCTCTAATGTCTCTTGGGACAGATTGTAAACTTACTTTGGAACTCATTTGATTGATCTCCAATTAAGTTAATATTCTGCCTGTATGTACTGTACATACATTGATTTAGATGGCTTTCCTCTGTGCAGGTAAGATAAGAAGGCATCACAGAAAGCCTTTGGATAAAGAAAGTTTGTGAGTAAATTCTATTATTTCAACTCTTGTGTTGAAGGGGCCTGCTAAACACCAAATCTCGTGCTAGACCCATTGTTGTTCTTAAGCCCCACCACACACTCTCTCCCCTCCAGTAGGATGGGGGAGAAAACTGGAAGAACAAAAGTGGGAAATAAAGACAGTTTAAGAGGTAAATAAAAAGTTGTGTAAGCAAAGCAAAAATAAGGAATCCATTCACCTCTTCCCATGGGCAGGCCAGCTCCAGGAGAAGGGGGCTCCATCATGTGTAACAGTGTCTTGGGAAGACAAACACCATCACTCTAAATGTTCTTCCCTCTCCTCCTCCATCATCCTCAGCTTTTTATACTGAGTGGGATGTAACATGGCATGGAACATCCCTGATCCAGTGAGAGTCAGCTGTTCCAGCTGTGTTCCCTCCCAGTTCCTTGTGCACCCTCAATCTCCTGGCAGGTGGGGTGGGGTGAAGAGCAGAGAAGTACTTGACTCTTTGCAACTGCTGCTCAACAAAAACAAAAACATCCCGTATTATCAACATTTTCTCAAATGCCACATGGCCCCTCCCTTTATTTGAATAAAATTACAGGACTGCTCTGTCTCTTTTTGGAAAAAAAACTCTGTCAATGTGGATTAATGAAAACATTAAAACAGATGACAAGGTATTCCAGAACTTCAAGTGGCATTGTAGGATCATATTTTGGCCCTTAAAAAGTAATTTTCCAACAGACTTGACTGAAGTTTCACCAATGACAGGAAAAACATCACTGATATGGATATTTGCAATGTTGCTGATTGCTAACATAATGGTTGCTTTTACACTGCTTCCAAAAATTGAGGGGATATTCATTTAAATTGCTCCTGTAAGACTTTTTGTAATAACTTCTTTATAGAAAGAGTCACTAGTTAAATTCAGAAGTCCTGTAAAGGAGTTACCATATGCCAGATTCCTTCTGTAAGGGCGTTTATGACCACATTATAAAGCCAGAACAAACAAAACCTCTCATCTGAAATGATAGAAATGTTGATGCTTGTTTCCCAAACCTTAATTATATTATAAACAGTCAACTCAATCCAGCCATTATGTGATAGGCTCTTTTCAGAGCCTTACAAAATGATGTTCAAGTGATTAAGAAGGAAATAAACCAATATGAGCTTGTTCAGGCTGTTCTCATGCTACTGAAACTCCATATATTTTGTGAATGTGAGATTGGTGCATGAGCCTGGGATAATGGCTGTGTGCTGGAAGTCTGGAGAGAGAGCAATGCTTTAAGCTGTTGGGTGGCATAGATAATAACCAGACAGGTCTTATACATTGTACTGCTACGGAGGTATAATGTCACAGGACTTTTGCACAACTTCTGAATAATAGGATATTAGAGTAAGCAGATACCTTGCATAAAGAAAAAGAAAGAAAGATGAATAGATGAAAGGAAGCTTAAAAATAGGAAATCCGACTTTTTTCCCCCCCCATTTCTGTATGAAAGGAAAGCTCCCTGATGCCGAGGTTATTCATTACACAAGGACTGAAGCAATTTATTCAACTATAGCTCAGGTAGTGTCAGCAGTTTCATTAAATCCACTTCTAAGAGGTCCAAAGCCTGACTGCAATAATTTTTTCAGACCTGAAACATTTCCTTAAAGGTCTCTCCCTGTGCACCAAAAAATATCATAGAATTATGTGCAGCTATTTCTTTCATTTTCTGGTTAAAATGATAGCACTTTGCAAAATCTAGAAAGTTTCCCTCCCTCATTCTTTTAAATTTGTTTTAGCTGACCCAAGTTTTTCCTTACTGGGTTTCCCAGTGGCTTTATTTTTTCAAGCAAAGAAATCTTAGAAGCAGAAAGCTGCAGTTGAACTATCCTCTATCCTGCTTTTTTCTTTTCCTCCTTTACCACACTAGCTTAGATCTTGCAAGCAGGTAGCTTAAAATGACCTTTTTTTTTTTTTTTTACCTCTGTGATATTTGTGGTCACTCAGCATCAATTTCTAAAAATTCATAAACATCTGAGTTAATTTTTTGGTAACAGGCTGTAGCTTCCTGTTGTTAATAATCAAAGTTATGCTTGCAAAACTCTCAGTATATTTTGTTCTGTCTTCTATGCCACTCTATCCAAAAGATATCAGAGTCTGGCAGTAGAGGTTGAAATTTTATACCACATATTAACATTTCAAACTTCTAATACTTTTATTTATTTTCTTTAACTATCTTTGCAGACCTACAGTAATTCAGAATTCTGCACATCTAGAAAAATTGACAGATATTATTCCTAAACTTATATTACACTTTTCTCCATTCTACAGCTTTTTTTCTAAAATCTTCCCCACACAATTTTGAAATTTGAGTTCATCACATAGTTTTAAAGAAACATTACACACAGTTTTAACATCCTTTCAGGTAACTGTGTGGTCCATGGATAACAGCATGTAACTTGATTTTAAACTGAGGGAGATCTATGCATATATTCTATTTTCTATTGCTTTGCTGAAAAGCAGACATAATACAGTATGCAATTTTGCAGCATTACAGAACACTAACAAAAAGGATGCATCAGGATAAGGAGTAGTCTTAAAAATGTTCTGTCAGCATAGCAGCCTAGTGGACCATTGCTTTATCTTGCTATAGCTCCTGTGGCAGCTGAGTCCTATATTATGGTATTGTCAGTTAAATTCCCTGCAATACATATCCCACTTCTAGTGAGTTCTTCCTCTATTTTGGCCTTAGATGCTTTCTTTCTATTTTCATAGTTATGTCAGCTAATAGAAATTGAGATTATGTGCATTAATGGGACACATATTTGATGATGTTAAAAGTGTAGGTATTGCTTTCTGGAACTTCAAATTAAAATTTTTTCCACTGCAATTACTTTCAACAGATTATTACTTTAACTTGTCTAGCAGTTAAACAGATTTATACTTAATTAGTTCCCAAGGAAGTCAGAAATTAGTGTGGGATTTTTCAGTCAATGAAGTAAAATGGCACAGAAACATGATCTACTTAAGCAAAGACAATTTAGCTAAAGTTATTTAAATTGTGGAACCACTCAGTATCATTTATGCTACACTAGAGCAGAATACTTTGCGCACTCTTTCATAGAAATGTTAACATCAAAATAAATTTCATCTCAACAAATATCCCACACAGAAGTAATTGGTCATTAGCATCTATTCATAGCATTGGACAGAGCAGAATCATAGAGAAAAAGTTTAGATTATTCATCACAGGATTTCTACTTGAAATCAGTATGAGATGCCTGATGTAATTAAGAGCCACAAAACAGCAGCAAGTTGGACTGCCACACTAGACATACTGAGAGATACTGAGTGCCCTGCAGTATCTTTTAAAATGCTGACCCTAAAACACTTTTTCAATGAATTAGATCTCTCTTCCTGTTTCAAACTCCCTGAGGCTCACACACCTCTCAAAAATTACTTTCTTTGCTTTGCAAACTGATTTTCTTCTGAAAGGTCATTAAAAAGCAGTGTTGTGCCTCCTTCTGCAGTTCATAAAAATCTTAATCTGTGCCTCAGAAGCAAGGAAAACTTGTGAGCAATTAAATCCCTAAGTCCCCCCTTCCTGTTTTTAATTAATGGTATTTTAAAATGAAACTCCAGAGACATGAATTGTGTCAGTTACATTGAAGGATTTGGCTGGTGTGCAGATTATCTCCATTACATTAAAATCCTTTAGCAATGCCAAGTATAGCATTAGAAAATTCCAGTGAGGGATCAGATTGGGATTCCTGATTTCTCCCATCTGGGAATTGAAGGCCAGGTGCCTTTTTTTTTGTTTGCTTGTCTTCATAAAAGACAGTTCTTCTGGTTGTTACAAAATCATGGCTGACATATTTCTGTGATTTTCCAGGTGCTTTTAAGAAGCTACCCAGTTAATAGTAGAAAAGTGGTGTAGCTGGGAAAGCGAGTACAAATGATTTTGTGAATTTCAGAAAATTCTGTAGATTCTATTGACTTCCACTTCCAGCCTGAACCATGAACCTATTCTGCAGTCTCCATTCACAGAAGGACTTTCCTTGAAGTTAGTTGGCCTTAATGCAGGAGTCCATAAAATCTCCCTGTGAATTTGTTAAATTATATTGTGTGTAAGAAGTTCTGTTGAAGCTCTTGATATGCACTTCAATACTAATGACACAAAACACACAGTTGACGTGACTTTCTCTCAACTGCTCTGTATATTGAAAACTTGCAAAGCTGTGAATGTCTGGTGATTTTTAAACTTTATTTTCAGTGAACATGATCTGGGATTCAAGCTTACCAGAGAGCACAGAGCAGTCTGATTGCTTCAACTCTGTATACAACCACTGCTCTGTCTGCAGATACTGAACTAGATTCTCTGTGTCAGTTATTTCTGTCAGCAAGTCCTAGTGATAACTATGTGCCGTGTCCTTTAGGTTACATAATTCCTCTTGGAAAAATTTTAATTCCTTTAGCTCCTTGCTCATATGCAGTTGTACTTACTTTAACACATTCTCATAAAGCCAATAGCAAATGTTTAGCTCGTTGGGGTGTTGGCTTGTTTGTTACAAGGCAAAGATTGCTGATCGTAGTTCTTGGAGGAAGGGAAACTGTGAGTGCTGCCAAATTTTTATCAAGTCAGAACATTTTATCACACTGGAACATTTTATCATCTTATCCATGACAAACTTTCCATTGCCATACAAGGGCAATCCCAAGCTACTGAATACATGAGTGACAACGTTCTGTTGAAATACTTTTCAGATTACTCTTTTTCTCCTCCTGTGACAGTTATCTCATTGTCTGAGTTCATTATAGTAAAGGACATTTGTGTCTCAATGAAACAGTGGCATTCATCTTAAAAGTTTAAATATTTGTTTTATTGTATGGTTTCTAAACTTTTAATAAAAATCCAGCATATACGTAAGATAGAGAAGAAAAAATTCTGTGTCATCATCTGTTAACATAGAAGAGGGACTTCTGCAATTTATAGTCCAACATACTCTGATTAATAGTAATTCAGAGAATGGGAAAGGTCAATTGAAAGTCACTTTCTTTGTTTGTACCACTTATAGCAGCTTATAGACCCAGTTTTAACATTCTTTCAGTTATTTCTCTTTCTCATTCCCATTGTCTCTTTTTAGTCTGCTATTCTGTCAATACCTTTTACTTAACAAACTCTAGATAAAGAGTGCATTAATTTAAACTGGGCAGCAGCTAGGTTAAGTAGCAATAGGTAACAATATTGCAGAGGCAGACTAGAGAATGAAGAATACATACTATGTGTCTTGGAGCAGGCGTGTATCAGAAATTGCCTACATATGTGAATAATACAATCTTACTGATTTATATAAAACTTAAAACTTAGAGACTACTTCTCTTTCTCAAAATGGGAAGACTGATAGATGTCTGCCTTGAGGTGGTGCAAAGAAGCAAGAGGACAGAAAATGCTTGAAAAACATGACATACATGGACAACAATCTTTTTAAAAGAGTCTTAATTTGTCCAAGGGGACAAAGGGTGTAACAAGCTTTGAATATTTAAAAGACTACTGCTGATCTACCACCTCATCTATCCATCTGTGATGGGTGGCGGGGGACAAGAGCAGCTTTAAACTCCTAATTTGTGGTGGTGTGCAATTTGTTTTATTTGTTTTATGTGAATTTATACTTGTTTTATGTAATGGTTTGTTCCTTGTACCCCCCTATTTCGTTAATGGTTTCAACTTGTTTAATCACAAAGTGCTCCGAGTTCGTTTTGTGTCAATCATTCCTTCCCCCTTATACCCAGGTTGTCAATCCCCTCTCTCTCCCCTTGGGCGCCCTGTCTATCACTCTAGGACCCTTCCCTGGCTTCTGGAAAGCTCCAGGGAGGGCGTCGAGTGATAGGCTGGGGCCCTGGAAATCCCCTCCCAGCGTTTTGTGGTTGGTCCCTTGTTCTATGGTTTACACCCCTGGTTACACCCCCAAGTTCTGTAATTGGCTTACCCGCTGTCGCCACCCCTGTTTCCACCCCCCCTTAAAGGTTGCTGCACCCCTGCTCTCGGGGCTCTTCTGGGCAGCAGGTCAGAGAGTTCAGAGCTCTGTGCTCCCTCTCCCCCCAATAAAACCGAGTTGTACCCTGTCCAGAGGAGTCAGCCTTTTGTTCGGTTGCCGTGGTTGCTGTACCATCACTGTCCCCGTCGCTGGTGTGGGGGATCCAAGTCCCCACTGGGAGGAGGTGGCTTGCCCAGCCTGCCACCCCGACCATTCCACGTTGCCGCAGTGGGAACCCGCTGAGCTAGCCTGTGGCTGCGCTGGTCAGCGCTTTTGGGACACTGCGACACTAAGTCAGTATGATCTTTGCAGATCTTTTCAACAGAAAGGTGACAGAAACTGAATTTCATTGTTTGGGAGAATTGCACAGTCAGCATTACTAAGTACAAAAAAGCCTCAAGAAGGTAGGAGTCTGTCAAGAAGCAGAGGAAAGCAGTTGCTCTCCACAGTCAGATCAACCAAACCACCTCTGGCCTTCCTCTCCCTCAGCTCTCTGCTAGCTCTGTTATTCATGTATTTGCATTGGTCATTATAAAAACATGTTCAAAATCCTGCTTAATGTGTAAGGTATTTTGGGGTCTTTGCTAGCTTCTCAGCCTGTGAGAACAGGTGGATTTTCATGTCTCATGACTGAGGAGACCCCAGGTGGCTGGGGAGGGACTCCTCTCAGTCCTTCTTCTTGCAAAAGCATTCCCTTCTTTCTTACTATGTCCTATCTGGATCCTAGAAATGTGCTTGGGTTTTGTTTTTGGGTTTGGTTTGGTTTGGTTTGGTTTTTCTCTTGCTGTTGCTTGTTCTGTCTTGTTTCGTTGGTTTCTTTTTTCTGTATGCCTTAGGAGGACCATTCTTTCATCTTTAAAATAAGGATCCTGTTTCTTGGACCTGGTGGAGGGCAAAAGCATGTAAGGAATATTATCTTCCTTACAGTATAACATTTAGTAGCCATATGGTAGCATGTAGTAAAATAATTCAAACTAGTATAATCAATAAAGCCTAAGAAAAATCAATCCAACCTAAATGAAACTAAATGACTGATAAATCAGAAATAAAGGCTGTCTGGATTGGATGACATTTTCCTTATATTAGTTTTAATGAACACTCTGGGATAACAAAGAGGTTGCCATACATATGCACACTGTCATCTCTGTATGTATATTTTGCTAAATATTCCCCATGATATTATTAAGCCAGTATCATTATTTTGGCTCCTGCAACAAATAATGATAGTCTACCTATCCTAGGGTAGTAACAGTATTGATAACCACAAGCCACTGATAAATTAGATCTTCATAAATCATTAGTTTAGGTTGTATTACATAAATTATTTTGAAAGTACTCATGATTAAAATTTCGTGGTGGTGGGTGTTGTGGGTTTTTTGTTTGTTTGTGGGGTTTTTTTTGTTTGTTTGTTTGTTTTTGGTTTTTTTTTTTTTTTTTCCCCTGTCATCATTCATGGGATCAATTTTCAAACCTTGGGATTTTTTAATAACAAAAATAGAACAAACTTGGTCAGCTTGGTCTTTTTAATGAAGGTTGGGATTTATGGCTAATCCCAGGGTTGTAGCAGCATGAATTTTAAAAGAAATAACCTGAAACACACAGCTGTCACAGAAGTTGGAATGTTTGTATCACTTTATTTTCCCAATAAAAATAGTATGATACTGTGGAGAATTCCTCTAAACAGATTTTAGTTTGGTTGAAGTTGGTATTTTTTCCACATATTCGAGCCACATGAATCTAATTGTCATTTGTACTTAAGGCTTAAGGTCCTTTTTACTTCTCTTGGGAGGAGTGTACAAATGTCTGTATGTGAACAGATAATTATTTTATGACCAGTTTAATATTTATTTTCTCTTTCAGGATGAGATAAAGGGTTTAAAAGAGGGATTTCAGTTCCCAAAGAAGGAAGTAAACTATTCTTAGCACTAATATTATTTTTCAGTTGTGCTATTGGCTTGGGGAAAATGTGGAAAGGAATTTGTAGAATTTCCTTGCTGATTTTCCCTTCCAGAAATGGTTTGTCTTGTGGCTTTCTGAGATCTTTATTTCTTTTGTTTGTTTGTTTGTTTCCTAATAGAAGAAAGCAAATCAAGGTTTATCCAAATACAGCAGAGATGATTCTCCTTTTCTCTTAGATTTTCTGCATCTTCTTTGAATAGGGTTTTTGTGGTTTTATTTTGCTTTCAAATATGAATTAATTCCTGCTCTTTCTCAAAATTTTATTTTCTGTCATACTATTTTAAAAATCCTATGTTGTAAGATGGACATCGGAAGTACCATATCTTCTTTATTGTTTTTCACTTTTACGTGGGGACCGAAAAATAATACATGCCATATTAGTAAGTAAATGTGACAGATATGACATTTAGGATGTTTTTCTAAGTGTATATGCTTTCATTTTTTGTCTTATTTTAGTCTGATTCTATTTCTGGTTTTACAGCAGAATAATTAAAGTTTCTGGATTAAAATCTTTATAACTGTTAGTTTAAACTTAGTATCCAAAATATTTGCAGACATTAAGATGAAAGAATTTATTATTACTACATATTTTCATTTCAATTTAGATCGACAGAAGTTATTACATGCAGAACTGGAAAATTAGAATTGATTACAGTTTTGTCTCTTGCAAAGTTAATATTTTGAGTTTCCCAATGTTAGCTAAGCACTTCAAACTGTATTTTCCATTCCATTTTTAAATGTGTAAGTTCTAAAAAACAATGAAACACATTTCTGTTTTGGCTTTTGCTAAGGAGTTTAGAGCCCATGATGTGTGATGACTGCAAAGCTGCTTTGTCAAAGAGAGATGACAAATTGTGTTAATTATAACAAATGTCAGTTGTTGAAGTGATTTATTGCAAGAGCAAGGATTGGTTGGTTGTATACAGTAAAGGCCACGGAAGTCCTTTTCACATGTATGTAAACACACTCTATTCACAATCCCAGAAACAGCAAGCTATAGTAGCTTTGTAGATGAATTGATAAAGCAGTATAGGTAATTAATTAAGGTACTGCAAATATAAGTATCATATTTAGGCAAAGTAAGAGGAATTCAGAGTGACATATGACTGTGACCATAAATAATTTTCAGGTTTTGAATACATATGATTACTGTGCTTCATTCCAGTGAAAGAAACAGACACTTAACATGCTGTGTGTGTTTTAAAAGCTGCATATGTGTATGATGTGTAAAAAAGTACTTAATCACTAAGCACATATTTTATTCATTTTTTTCCTTAAACTGAGAAATTTTTTTCAAATGAAAATGACTTATTTGATGAGTTTGTCAATGGCATTAATAAGGCATTTTACTCAGAAAAGAAGAATAGATATTTAAAGTGCATTTGAAGCTATTGTCTTTACTATTGTTTGAGGTTAACCTTATTTTCTTGAAGACAAAACATAATAAAATTACATACAGAAAGAACTAGATGTAGCCCTCTTGATTTTTTTTTTTTTTTTTTTTTTTTTTGCGTGTATTTGGATTTTGTTGATTTTTTTTATTATTATTATTTTTTTTTTTCCTGACTTAGCTTACAGGCTTGCTAGTGAGGAAAAACAGAATTTAAACATTGCCAATTTTTCAAAGGTCTGTCACATTTGTACCAATATCAGAGTTCCTAAAACATTTTTATTTGCTATCTTTTCACTCTTCATCTCCCAGTGATGCTGTGATAATGAAGTGTTAGCTATGAAAGCAAGTTATTTCTAACAGAAAGCAAGGAAATTAAAGACTGGGAAAAAAATTAAAAGTGAAGAAGAGAAAGTAAAAGGAAAATTAGGAATAAGGAGGTAAACAGAAACAAATGTGCATTAGTGCAAAATAGTTTTGCAGAAAAGATGAAGAATTTTTATTTCATTATATGCAGAATACCTGCAGAAAGGGAAGGACAAATGCCCAGTTACATCCAGATGGATATTAGTGCCCCATGTGATTTAGGGCATGACATCTATAAGAAGGAACTTACTGTTTCAATTTATTTTAATTTTCAGTACCAATATTACATTATGTACCTCAAGACGTAAGATCTCTTCTACTATTTTACCAGTCAGCCAAGTGTAATTCACAGCTCCTAGAGTCTATATAAAGATCAGAATGAAGGACATATGTGATGCCAAGAAGCATAGATACATGTATTCAGATGCATCTCAAGAATGACACGCATTTTTGGCAGGTCCTGCATCAAATCATGAAAGATGGAAATACCAGATAGCTCTGAAATGGAATTATTGTCCTCTGGTTTGATACATGAGTGACTCCCATAATTTCCATTCCTTCAGGAACATAAATGCTGTACTGTCTTCCAGTTGGATTGGTGGCAGATTTGATTCAGCAGAGTCAGGTTTTCCATCTCCATCTTTCCTTTGATTTCCATGAACAACAAATGGCAGCGTGAGTTGGGTCTTCTTTGGAGTGAAAAATGTTGTAAATTTTTTCTTTTTCTCTGAATTCTAGCACCACAGGTTTTTAAATAAGCTCAGAATAACATGTTGGAGAATATTTACTAGGTGTAAGCCTGTATATGACCTACACCTGCAGGGTATACTTTTGGCTGCATTTCACTCCTGGAACAGGCAACAAAAGACCAGGAGCTTTGTGAACTGTTCTAGGAGCTCAAAAAGAGAGAAATATGATGAATAAGCAAGGGATTTTATCCACAGACTTTAGTAAAATGAAGCTGATTAATATCTCTATTCATAAAAATGTAAAGGTACAGTTTTAATGGTTTTGGCTGACATTAAATATGAGATTTCCCCTTTTCTTAATCTTACAAAATCTCTTCAAACATTGATTTGGGAGGTGAACTTGAGAGAAAAGATCAGAAAACAAAATCTATCTTCCTATCTGGAAGGTAGAAAATTTGTTTTATTCTTATCGGTTATGCCCTCTTTTCTTTGTGAATATTGGAGTAGACACAGAGAACAGGCCAGAAGATTTTGGGTTGCTAGATGGTTTACTTACAGTTAGTATTCAGGCTCTGCTGAATGTAGTTGAAGCAAAGGAAGCTTTGACTTTAAAACCACTTTTATGAACTATTTTCTGAATATTGACGGGAATGAAGATGATCCTTATTTTTGTAGGGCTCAAGATAATACAGAGATATGATCTAGTTTTTCACTTTTTTCCCAAAAAGCCAATGTTGACCCATGAAAAATCATTTACACCTGATGTGTTAATACGATGCTTATTCTTTAAACAATCCACTGGCCTATGGATGGAACTGCACCATGCTTATTGAGTAGGAAGAACTGGAAAGCAACCAGCCCAGTTCTGCCAGCTTTTACCAGTTCTCTAGGTGGTCAGGTATGACTTTGGGGTTGACCACCCCCAGGGACCACCAAAGAGACCCCCAGGACAGAAGAAGGCATAAAGAGGAGGGAACACTTCATTTTTACCAATTTTTGGTAATATCAGATATAATTAGAACAAAGAAGCAGCAAAAATTATTGCTCCAACATTCAAATTACCAGTCGACCTTTGTTTTACAAAATGGTTTTAGATAGCCATTAGCATTTCACAAAACTCACCCTCTGTGCTGAGATTATTTATTTCTTGTTAGAATTGTAACTCACTCTAATTAAGATAAACTGTTTCTAGGTAATTGAAACCTGGCATTTTTAGACTGAATTCTAAATGTCTGCAAAGAGCACAGGATTCAGAGTCAGACAAGTGATATTGATTTTGCAAGTGTCTGATTTATTTTCCTGGATATGCATTACTCATATGCACATCTATGTAAAAAGGTTCCAGAAATCTAACAGAAAGTGAAAAAAATCATTTGCTAACTATTAGTGTATCTGAAAACTAGGGATTAGTGGCACTACACACTAAAGAGGGCTATCAGTTATGTGAACATGCTTCAGGAAGACTAATTTTCAGTTGATGATGGTTATTTATTTGACTGTAAGAGGACACAGCTATTGCCCACATACAGAAAAAAGTCACGATAAATGGATGGAGTTCATGTTAAAATAAGCTCTTACTATCTTCCTTTTGACCATTTGAAGCTTAATGTGGTATTTCAAGCTGAAGAACATGTTTATGGTCTCCCATGGAGGTTTTTTTATAACTCCAATTTATCCAAGTAATATCTCATTAGAGCTCTCTGTCATGGAATTAAGATTCACAAACCCTAACCCCTAAAATCAACACTGGGCAGGGCCTGGAGACCGGGGGTTTTCAGAAAATAATGGTTAATCAGTATTTACCTTGCACATATCATTGTGACAACGAAGGGATATACACTCTTTCAAATTCCACAGCTAATCTATTTCAGACTGTGAGATGACAGTAGGGAAGGAGGGTGTCTTACTCAGGGGTACTGTTTTTCTCACCAGGCAAAGTAGAGACAGGACTTAATCAGCAACATGCCTGCTGACTCATTCACTTTCAAAAGTTGGAAAATAAACAATAAATGCTTAGCAACCAAAGTCATGCACAGTGACTGACTCATGAAAATATATACCACAGCTGTAGTCCTCACTGTTTTCCTCCCATTATTAGTTTCAGTAACCCATTCCATGTTTTTTTTTTTAAGAAACAACTTAATGACTCCAACACTGCCATCAAAGGTGAGTCTAGAGATATGCTTTATATTATCATAGTAACCTAGATGACAAAGAGTAGGTTTAGAGATGTTCATTAACCATAAAACACCTTACAGTGGCACTCAGCACCTCTTTATCTGTATTCTTACTGCCCTTTCTCCTAGTTCACCTGGTGAGCTAAAACCATCGAGCCCTCCAAAGACTGATAGGGTTTAGAAAACACAAGCTATAAGCAATCTTGGATTCAAAAAATCAGCCCAAATTTCATTTTCTGAAGTGAAGAGTTAAAGAAAAGCATTTGCCTGCTTTTGATACAGTTCCCTCTCTGGATCTTTCCTGAGGCACACACAAGCAGCTGAATCCATGATGATATTTAAGTTCTCTTTGAACCTGGTCTCAAGTCTGTAAATGCCATTTCTCTGCTGCAGGGCCTACTTTTACAACCTGTCAGCAATGTGTACCATCCCTAGAAAGAAGAAAGGTTACCACATTGACCCTGTAGGCACCAAGGTCCTAAGCTGTATGTTTTTGGGAGAATCCCCATGCTTGCATGCCTCAAGCACAGGCAGCTCTCTTGTGGCATTGTCCAGGTTCTTCCCTGGTCCTCCTCCCTGGCAGATGGGAGACAAAGAACATGTAAAAACTGCAAGGGACACAGTTTCCACAGCACAAGGGTTGCACTGTGACTGAAAAACAGTGCATGCTGTGAGGGTGGCTTTTGAGTGGGTTTCATGTCTCAGCATAGGTGGGAGAAATATTACTCATGAGTGCAGCAATGATCTCAAGAAATGAAATTAAAAAATTGAACTCAGTCTATTTCCTAAGAAAATGGTGGGTTGATACAATTCATAAAGTAATAGGAATTCATTCTTTTTGCTGAATAGTGGGACTGATGTTGTGGGTCTGAAGGAGCCACTAAGCCCTGACATTACAAGAGGCACTTTCTCCAGTTCCCTTTGTTATAGAGGTTTAAGGAAAGGATATAACCATAATCTACTTCATCCACTTTAAATGAAGCTGAGCTCATGATAACACTTAGTCTGCTGAACTCAGTACATAGCACATGGGTTTCTTATTTTTTCATTCTCTAAGGTATTTCTTTGAAAAAGAATGTGCTGTAGGATCACTCGTTTGGTCGAGGTCAATTCAGCTCTTTCTCTCAGCAGAATTGTTTGATTTCTTTAAGAGGTACAAAGAACTAGTTCTTTTATAAGTTAGATAAGCATGAATGAAGAAGAAACCACAAAAATTCTTGACTGAATAGAGAAGTATGTAGAGTGTTTAAGTTGTTACTACAAATAGATATGAGCTCAGTCATTCTGGTAGTTAATGTCCATTGAGATAACTATCAAAAAGAACTGCGCTTTTTTAGAGAAGTAGCCTTGTAATCCTTAAAATATTAAAGTGGCTCCATATAAAATGGCTCCAGTATGTAACGTCTTATTTTAAATAGCAGAATCAAGCTAAGGGCCACAAAGACATGCAATGCATAGTGTTTCTTCAAACACATGACAGATAAATAAATAATCCAAAACATATCTGAAGGCTTCTTGTACACATAGCTAGGGATTACAATTCAACCATGTGTACCAAAAGTTATTTATTACATGGAACAAATATATATTTATTTCAGACACCAAGATACAAAGGAGATAAATATAGACAGAATAAATTTGCCAAGATACAATTCATCATGAACTGAGGTCTTCAAAGCCCAAATCAAATTCCACTGAAGAAATAAAATATTTTCACTAATATCTCATCCTGAATATACTGTAAATATTTCGTCTCATAGCATGGAAATGTTCCTTTTTATGGTATATGGCACATTAAAAAAAAAAACCAAAACAAACACCACCACCACCACCAACAACAACAAACCCAAAAAACCGACCAAACAAAAAACCCCCATAAATCAGGTTCCACTTTTTTCTTTTTTTTCTTTTTTCTTTTTTCTTTTTTCTTTTTTCTTTTTTCTTTTTTCTTTTTTCTTTTTTCTTTTTTCTTTTTTTCTCCCTTAGACAAATTAAGTATTTCTTCTGTGGTTTGTATATTTGCTTGATTTTGCTTTTTAACTTAAGAGTGGAAATTTTGGACTCTAAGTTAAGCGAAAGCCCATTAAAACAAACTAATCCACTTAAGGATCAGTTCAGGTTTTCTGGAGTCCGTTGCAAGGGCAGCCAACTGTGCAGCCTGCTAAAGGTAAGACATTTATTGAGAAAGCTTGGGAAAAATGTGACTCTGAAGTACATATTTTTGCATCAAGTGTACATAAGACACATTCAATTAGTCAGTAATGAACTATCAGATGAGCTCATGCAGGGGTGTAGGAGATTGCATGCCTGCCATTGAGGCTCTTGCATGCACACCCTTGAGGCTCTTTTCTGTGATGAGTAACTCCCATTTTTTGCAGATGACAAAATAGTTGCTCTTCCTCTGGGGTCCAGGGTTTGATTAACAAAAAACCTCTAAAATGCCAAAGCAAAATAGCAATTTGCAGAACTAGAACTGGGCATTTAAAATTCTTATTTACACAAAGAAAGAGTATGCCTGTAGATTAATAGTCAAAGAAAATGGAGTGCCTGTATTCAGGCCCAAGTATAGCTGCAATTGTCCCACTTACAGGATGCAGCCTGAGAGCTCATTCCTTGGGCTCATTTGCTACTGGTAACTCAGAAAAAGCACAGGACATCTGGAGTGCTTCTTTACCCCTTGTGTTAACTGAGTGTCTGCAGGTTGAAGAGGTTACTCTGCACTGTAGAAGTGGCATAAGAGCATCAGACCTGGGCCCAAGGGTTCTTATGACATGTGTGAGAGACTCAAGTTTGGTTTTTGTCACCAGTTTAAATCAACATCAGTTAAATCCTCTGTCTTTAGAAATTTTCCGTAATTTTGCCGTAATCCTAAAATACTAATTGGAGAATTTAGCAAGTGAAATCTAACAAAAATACCATGCCAGTGCTTGAAATATAATAATGTATTTTTTGTTCTTAAAAAAGGTGACATAATCTTATGTATTCAAAAATATGTTTCCTTTTAATACACTTTCAAATACAGAAACTCTAATGTTAAATCCATGTTTTAAGTCATTATGCAGTATAAATAGCTTCTTGTTTAAAATAAGCATATATTTTAAAGTGATATTTTAAATCTGCATAGCAAATATGAACCATGGGAAAGATATAAACTCCTACTGCATTCTCTGGCTTAAAAAAAATGTTTTCCTGTAAATGCACTAGCAATGAAATAAGTAGTTGCTTAAATTGGAACATGGAAGTACCAGTTAGCCTGAGAAACAATTTCTGTGGTAAAACAAAAAAACCCCCTCTTAGTTAAGATCTAAATTATTTCTGCCTACAATGTTTTAATCTCCTCAAGTTAAGGAGAAAATGCATAAAAAGCAGAGGAAAAATTCTAATCCAAGACTAAAAGGAGCATAACAATTATTGAAACACTTTGTTTCTTGTTTTCTGAGGTGTCATAATGTATTTTTTTTTTAATTTCAGCACTTCTTCTAAATATAAATTTTATCTTAATTCTTTTTTTCTATTCAAATATCAAGCAAATGTGGGGGTTACTCAATATTTTACTACAGTAAAACACAAATAAATGATAGCTCAAGCTTAAAATGCTGAAAGTAGATACCCCAAGTCAGTAGTGTATGATTTAAAACTATGTAAGAAGCCATTTTTCAAGTTCCTTTCTACCTCAGAAGAGTGCAAACCGTGCCTGAGAATTTACAGTGCATCAAAATACAATTCTTCTCCAGAAGATTACATCAATTTCTGTCATTTCTGTAATAGCTTATTAATAAAAACATGTACTATACATATATTAACCCAGATGCTGTCTAATTATGATGATTCTGAGTATAATTTTGTGTCATACTGGGCTGATCCCTTTTTAAAACAATCATGGGAGATGAAATTTGCAGTGTTCACAGACCTGAAAATGACACAGGGTTCTCAAATTAGCTACAGTCACTTGGCACATCTTTAGAGGTGACTCGCTATTTTCAGTACTCAGGTGCCTGGCAGGAAACGATGAACAAAACCAAGCACTGCCTAAAACATTTATCATTATAAACCAATCCTGAGACAGCCTTTCCAAAGGTATACATTTATTAGTGTTTGATGCTGATAAAGAATAACCAAAAATATATCCAGCAGATGCTAAAAAAAACCCCAGAAACTTGCAAATACATGCTTATTATTCATTACAAGTTATTTTTTAGGATCACTCTGTGGAAAACAGAATAGAAAGCACTTCAAGAAGGTATCCATTCAGTAATATTTGCTTTTTTTTAAATCAGGGATGAAATAGTGTACTTCTTTCTCAAAATTTCTGTTTTGCTTTTTTTCAAAAATAAAGCTGATAGCTTACTTCAAGGAAACATTTTAGGCATCAGACAAGCAAGGAGGATCATCCTCCTAGACTTGTAGAGTTATGGAAATTTGGGGCATTCTTGAGAAGAGTTCTCACGTTTGTAGTCATGCTCTTTTTCTCTCTAGAATTGCTATCACCAGGATATGTGTTCTATTGGGCACATTTCAGATGGGCAAAATGCATGTAACATTCATGTTATCAGTTTCCATCATAAAAGTAGCAAGCAGTAGCAGTAGGGAAGAATTATTAATTTAGATGCTCCACTTTTATTCCCTGTGAAGGATCAATCACAATAAATCTGCCAGAAACATCTCTTGCAGTTTGTGGGATGCTGCCTTAGAGAGTAACAAGGAATAGATTTCTTTTGCATACAATAGAAGCTGGATTTATAAGCAAACAAAAAGGTGTCTATGAGATACACCTCTATATATAGGTTTCCGTGGGTTTTTTGTTTTGTTTTTTTGTTGTTGTTTGTTTGTTCGGTTTGTTTTGTTTTGTTTTGTTTTAGTGCAGTTCTGGTATGGGAAATTAAGGGAAATTTTGGCAGGCTCTCAAGTGAAATATTCGAGTGCTATCTCTAGGTCCTCAATGGTTTTAAAATGTCAGTAACCTACTCTGGTGCTCAATCTATAAAGAACATTTTTTTCTCTTTTGGTCCAAGTAAAATTTAATGCCTCAGCTGTATATACAAAGGCAGTATACATGTATGTATATTAAAATAATTGGTAGATTTTATAATTTACACAAATTCTTGCTTTTTATGTAACTAGGTAAGTTCTTTATTTTTTCAAAGAAAAAAGTAATTCCTTTGAATACACATTAAATGATATGTCAACATTTTTTCCTCAAAGAAGGTTGTTGTATAATTTTTAAACATTTTTGCCTGAGTTGTCCTTTTAATTGGAAAAAAAGAATGTATAACTTAAATTATATAATCAAACATTAAATCATTTATTATAAATCTGTTTTTCAACTGAGAAGAAAATAATTTGCTTCATGATCCTCTTATATAATTGCTTTTCTCTATTTTTAATATAATATATATAGGATGACTGCAGAAAAAAATTACCGTAGCAGTTTTTTAGTAGTTCTTATTACTATTTTAGAGTGAGTAAAGTCACACAGGTTCTTTGCCTAGTCATAATAAATCCAGAATTTGAAGTAACGCACCATAACCCTGATTTTTATCTCTTTTTACTTAGTTCATTAAATTTTTACTGCACAAATGGAAAAAAACCCAGAATAATCTACGCATTGTGTCCTGAAATTAAGCAATTATTTCCTAGAACAATAAAAACAGCAGCCACCTCTACAGATCTTTTTCTCAGTCATATAGTGTTAAATCTAGAAAGCTTTACAAAGTCAAGCTTTATAAATAGCCATTATTGCATGTATGTTATGGACCTTAGATTTCCTTTCATGAAACTTTGTCTTTTGCAAGGAGGAAATGATAAAACTTTCTAAGACTGGACTTGCCAAAACTGTATCAAATAGCACATTTTGCAACTGAACATATGTTCAAAGATTCTATAGAATATTGTAAGTACTTGAGACTTTTATTCTGTTTGTGAATAAATAAAGTGAGCAAATGATTACAAATATATATAATTATAAATTACATACATACAAATGTTGTTTTACATATAATTATAAATTACAAATAAAAAACTGTTGTTGATTATAATTATTTTATTGCTTTCAGATTAGGATTATGCATTTGTATCAGAAATTTTAAACTGCAAGTCAAATTAGTACGTTTTTCAACCATATTCATTTGAAAGTGGTTTAAAGACAAAATTATCAATATTTAACCATCAAACTGCCCTTGGTCTTTTCACCAATGTTTCTTTTCAAAACACCTTGCACTTTTTAACTAAAAAGGATCACGTGTTAATATATCATACTGAATACGCCACAATTCTGGCATAGTTTCAAATTCTGTAATTTAACAGAAATTATAGAACATTAATATAACATTAATAATTGCAATGAATTCTACTGAAAATTTATTTCAAATTGTAAAAACAAAGTCAGTGAATTAGATATGTTTTCTCATGGTGTCTGAGGTATCGTGTTATGCAGAAATAAAGGGTGAAAACTTGAGTAAACTGCTAACAAGTTCTAATAATCAGCAGCAGTAAAAAAAAAAAAAAAAAAAAAAAAAAAAATTGTTCAGGCGTCACCTTTATCAAAACAACCCAAACAGAGTTTTGGGTACCACAGACATTCTGTCTGCTAGACCTGAGAAATGAGTGCTTGAAAATCAATTATGATGTGTTCAGAGTGATGTTAGTTTACACATAGATTTCTAAAAGTGCTGGTGTTACACAAGCTGAAAAAGGAACACAGTTCATACAGCTCCAAGAAATTACAATATATTCTGGGTTGAAACATCCATGATTTAAAGAACGGTTCTGAAAATGTTAAAGTCTGTGGATCAGTTATACTGAAATACTTCTTGTTCAAAATGAAACTAAGATTGCTTAAATGTGAAGATCAGTTTGCTGGTTGTTTGCTAGTTTCAAAGTTACTACAAAAACCTTAAAAATAATGTGACCAAGTTAAAAAAAAAAAAAAAAAAAAAAAAAGCATGTTTGCTATACCTGTGAACACAGTCAGTGTGAAAGCCATGGTGTTAGGGACCAGGGTCAAATTGGACACTGTACAATTTACAGTACTCTGCTAACATATCTTTTGGAAACCTAATTATTTTGTTGTGCATATGAAAAATTATTTTTCTAGTTTCTCTATGTTCATAAAACATTGGCCGGGCTTGTGATTTGATAATGATACTTTATCAAATTCTTTTTCTCCTGTATAACTTTTTGAGGGAGATGATTGCAGGAGTTGATAATCACCAGTCTGAGTTTGGCATGTTCCCAGAGCATAATGTCACTATGGTTTAAAACTGAAGTAAATCCTGTAAACTGATTTAAATAATGTATCCACTAAGTCTTAACTGTATTCTGTTCATTGCAAACAGGTTTAGCTTTATACTGAAAATATTTTAAATATAGACTGTTAGCAAAAATAAGAAGTACTGATAACATATTCTCTTTCTTTCTGCGATTCTTACATGTCTATTTTTGGGAAAAGAATCTTTTAAACATATTTGTCTGAACACTCACTGGTACTTACCTGGTCTGTGCAACTTGAACGGTGGAACCACCCTGAGCAGGAATGATGCCCTCCGGCAGCGTCTGTGCATGCTCCTCATGAGATATGAAACACTGTCCTAACTCAAAATTCCTACAATTACACACACAGGTTTTTTTCTTGAAACTCACCACCAGCTGAAGATCCTTTCTTTGTTCTCAGCTGAAGTGATAAATCCTCTCCCTTAGACTTAGAAGCCAGAAAGTTTCACTCAAATTTAAATCATATTTTAGTACAATCTGAAATCAACTGCTGAACTAATATTTGATTATTTCTATTTCCGGGGGGAGTGCACAAGCAGTACCTGTTTTGGAGAAGTCTCAGTGGGAGCACTAAACTGTGGAGTACCATTCCTAAACCACCACACTGAGCTGGTAGCAACACAAAGTATTTCTGTCGAAAACTTGTGAACCAGCAGCCCAAATGAAAAAAAAAATTAATTTTTTTGCATTGCAAAAATTTACATCTGTGCATATACCTGTTATGTATGATGCAAGTTGACACACGTCGAGTCCACCTGATCCTATGTTAACAAGAACCAGAGGGTACAATTCAATGACTGTAGCTTTACAATGTTTTACCACTGTGTACTTAGAGATACAGCATTCTGTCTGTACCACAAATTGCTAAAATTTTGTTACTGTGAATTTTTAGTTGCTGAAGTAAGGGCCTCAGTCAGAAAAGAAACCCAGACCGGTGTTGCTGTTGTGGAAAGTAACAGCTTTTGCCAACTGCCTGTTATTGTCAGTATTGGCGTGTCCATTGCTTTTTCAGAAAGAAGCCCAGACATATCTTCAACAAAGGCTTCCTTTAAACTCTATATATTAATAGGAAAGTTACCAGTTTTGGAGAACTGTTGTTCCTTCACATGCTTCTCCTTCCATCCTTCATAAAATTAATACAAATACAACATTGGAAATAAAGGTGGGGGAAAAAACATCTCTGTAATGCTGGTATACTAGTTCCAGATGATAATGATTTTATTAGTACGAAAAGAAAATAATTCTGCTTTTAGATGGTAATTTTTTTGTAGTTTTCTCTTGCTTATCTATTCCAACATGAAAAGCAAACAAGTAAGTTAATAAGTCAACTTCGCATATGACTTATATTTCCTCTTTAACATTTTTGTAAAGATATTCAAAAAACATCGAGGAATCTTTAGGTGCCAAAACACACAATATACAGGTAATTGTTTATACGTATATGAAATGTATCATCTTCTGTAAGTTGTTCTATCACTTCAAGAAGTTATGAAGTATTTCTGCTATGATGAAGATTACATAGGATCCCTAACTCATTCACTAACTTAAGCATATTGAACATTATAATTACTTAATGTTTTCTCTCCTGGGACATTTTGCTGACAGCCAGGTCCTACTGACTGCTCCTGACAGTCCAAGCTGTTGAAGATGTAACTGCTCAATCACTGGTCATAAATAGCTGCTGGAAAACCTGTTTCTTTCACACCTTTTAAGGTACCAAAATCATTCAAACTTACAACTAACCTGACACTGGATTTATCACATTTCTTTACTCAACATGGCTGTAGAGAGCAAGTGTAAAAAGCATGGGTGATCCAGCAGCAAACAGTTCTAGAAGTGCAGTAGTTCAACAGAAAAAAATTTTTGTTTAGGTTTCAATAAGATATTTAGTGCCCAGAGTAAGTTATTAATTATAATGAAGGAAATATGGATTAATTCAAATGGGAAGAAATGAAAATGCCATAAAAACTAACAGGACAATTTATTTGATAGCTTTGAAGTGGCTGATATTAGCTCATAGGAAAGTTTCTATAGAAGTTCCTTCAAACCAATTTTAGGATGAGATTTGCATAGTATACATGATTTTTTTTCATAATTATATGAGGTGTTAAATGATCAAAAATTGTAAAACACCCAAACCCCGTGGATGATCTAATAACTAGCATAAAAAGGACAATTACTTGACACTTAACAAGAAATTTGACTACGAGAACATAGATTGAAATGGTCCTGTCATTGTAAGAAATTACAGTTTTACGTTCCCATAAATAGTGCCTGTTACATCTTCCCGTGTGATATTAGTGAATCTTGTGTGCTGTTTACATAAACATACACCTTCCCCTTCTCCCATCACATCCTCTCTCCCTGATTTTGATTATGTGCTTTTGTTAAAAGTTTTAAAAGGGAATTTTCCTTAGAGTCTGAACAGTTTAAAACATCTCTCAATTAAAAAAAACAAAAACAAAAACAAAACAAAACAAAAAACTAAACAAACAACAAAAAAACCCCAACAAACATCTACTGAAGAGCATCCTATCACTTGATCTTCAGCTCATTCAATAGTAACATTGCTCTTTTCTCCTCACAGATCAATGCCAGCCTTTTTTCTCAGTCATACCCATTTTTTGACCTGTGACAAAATCTGGTTTGGCATATTACCCTGAGAATGACAGTTCTTCAAACTACGCTTTGTATGGCTATGAGTCCAATTCTATGTCCATGAACATTTTTGCTTCATTCATTGTTTCTTTTATAATTCTATATACTGTTGTAAAAAAGGAGTGCATTCTTCCATGTGAATTATTTTTCTAAGAGTTTTCATTACTTTTATTTGAAGTATTTTCTTATTTGTCTGCTGGAATTACTTTCATTTTTCTGCAACAGTCTGTGCTTTCTTTTGCTTATTGTTAATACAACACTACCTTTTTTTAACCTAAATCTATTTAATTTGACCTACCTCTAGGCATTTGGGATGTTTCACATTTTCCTAATAGCATCATGCTTTACAAAATAAATAATTCAGTTGGGGTTTTTTTCCAAAAACAGAGGGAATACAGACATTCTTTTTTCAGCTACAGAATTAGAAGCATGAAGTCCAATTGGAGGCCAGTAACTGCCTAGCATTGTAGCCAGGGATCATGGTTGACCAGAGTGGTTCAACAATACTGTTCAAAGTCTTCATTAATGAGCTGAATGATGGAGCAGAACATAGTCTCATCAAGTTTGCAGATGACACAAATCTAGGAAGAGGGATATCCCAGAAGAACCTCAACAAGGAGAAGAACCTCAACAAGGTGAAGAAATGGGCTGACAGGAACCTTGTGAAGTTCAACAAAGGACAGATGTAGAGCCCTGCACAGGGAGAGGAACAATCCACTGCACCAGTATGCACAGGGGCTGCCTATCCCTTGTTTACCAAGTGGCTTGGTAAAAAAAAACTCTGGCTCCCATGGCTCCAAGTCAAGCATGAGCCAGCTAAGTGACCTTGCGGCAAAGAGTAACACTGTGCCGCATACTGGGGTACTATGTCCAGTTCCAGGCTCCACAGTGTAATAAATATTGGCACACTGGAGAGAGTCCAAAAGAGGCCATGAAGATTCTGTGGGCCTAGAGCATTTCTCCTACCAGTAAAAGCTGAGAGCAGGGATGCTGGGTGCACTGGGTGATTAACTGGCTGAAGGGCAGAGCTCAAAGTGTTGTGACAAGTGGGGCTACATCTGGCTAGTGTTCTTCAGTATTCAGCTCTAGGACCAATTCTGCGCAATACTTTTATCAATGATCTGAATGCAAGAGTTGAAATAAATGTTAGCAAGTTTGGTGATGATACCAAACTTGGAAGTGCTGTTGGCTGTATTGAAGGACAGGAAACCTTGCAGATTGATGTAGGTAGATTGGAATTTTGGGCAATGATTAATGGGATGAAAATTAACAAGTCAAGATGCTGTATTCTGCATATGGGATAATTTAACTCCCCGTACACATTATAAATTGGAAGAGAAGTGCTGGAGAGCAGTCTGGCAGAGAGGGATCTGAGGGTGCTGGTTGTCAGCACGCTCAGCATGAGTCATCTGTAGGCCTTGAAGCCAAGAGGGCAAACTGCAACTTGGGATGCAATGGATACAGTACAACCAATTGGTCAAGAGAGATGATTATTCTGTGTGAACTTCTCGGCCCCAAAACTTAAGGATGTGATGGTTCTTGAATTCATCCAGAGGACAGCAACAAAGTTGGTGAAAGGGCTGGAGAGGCTGTGCTGTGAGGAAAATGCTTTACTAAATGGTGAGCACTTTGGGCTTGTGTAGTTCAGAGAAAAGGAGGCTGTGGGACGACTTCATTGGTCTCTACAGATTCCTGAGGAAGAGATATGAAAAGGGAGATACTTGTCTCTTTTCCCTGGTATCCAGTGGTAAGAAGTGTGTGGAAATGGTTCAAAGTTGCACTTGAGGAGGTTTAGACTGGACGTTAGGAAGTATTTCTTTACTGAGGAGGTGGGCAAGCCCTGAAAAATGCTTCTTTGAGAGGGAGTTGTTCCTTCTTAGAGGTAGATAGGCTCAATGCTCCAAGCTTGTCAGTGTTAAGGAGGTATTTGGACAATGCTCCTGGATATCATGTTTAAATTTTTGGTCAGACCTGAAGAGGTCAGGTAGTTAGACTAGAGGATCATTGTAGATGATTTTGCGCATTTTAAATGAAAAAAAAAAAAATCTATTATATCTATTTTAGTCTTTAGTCATTTTACTACATTGGTTTTGGAGTCATGAGTGTGTTCATATGCTTCACACAGTCTCTTGATGCCACAAAGCAGACTTTTTCATGTGCACGCTTTCACTGCAGACATGTACAAGCTTGTTTTCATTTACAGTATTTCTTTTTGAAATTTCACTCCTTTCCTACCTAGCTCCTTCCTTTGGCACACATTTTGCACCATACCCTATAAAGTCATAAAACCAGCTTCCTGTTGGTGTCACCCCAGGAAAAGAGAGCTCTGTCATATGATTCCACTGACTATAAACCCTAATTTTATCCATTAGTAACTCATTACAAGATATCATAATGAGATGGGATTGCAAAGGTAATTGAGGAGGTACAGGTAGTGTCCAGTGACTCCTCAAACTCCTATAAAATATCAGGACTTTTCTAAAGATACTTGAATGCTAGTTCTAGTTCCTGGGCTTACATTTTAAAACCTGCTTTTTTTCTTTTTCCATTTTTTTCTTTTTTCTTCTTTTTTCTTTTTTTTTTCCTTAATTTTTGCTTTGTTTTGCTTTATTCTTAGTTTAGTTTCTACCAGCCACTCGGTACTAAAAGAAGAAAACTTTTCGTTTTGAGAGGTCACATCAACACTCCAATAATATTAAATGGGTCAAACTCACATTCAGGTTAAATTGATGTAGCCTAGCAAAAAAGGCAAGGTTCTGATTGCCTAGAAGCAGAGAATAAATTAGCCTTTAGAGGTTTAACTATTCTAACTATACTAAACAGAAGTAGTTTTTGAAGGTTAATACAGCTGAAAAAAGTGATTAAAAAAACTACCTGACCTTATAGAAAAGGGAGGACAGAGACATTTAAGAGCCTTTTATGTTTCAGTGTGTCAAAATCCTATAAAACTACACTATGTTTTATCATTTATCAGTAATAATTAGGGGAAAGATTATACTCTTACCTGCAGAGAGTCTTGAAAGGCAACAGAGCTGTCTTGGTTTCATGTAAGCTGCTAGACTCATTAGACAGATGAAGGAATGTAAAGCATCTGCTGAAAATAATTTATAAAACAATTGGTTTAAAAAGTTATCTCCTTGCTGCAGTTCCTAGGAAGAAATCATATGGCACTTTGTAAACACAGGATTTGAATTTCTGATGAGGATGAGAAATATCTTTTTTAATGTATGTATATCCAAGAAAGTAAACAGATTTTTTTTTTTTTTTTTTCATTTCAAAAGAAATGAATTTTTTCTTCTAGGAAAATCAAACAGAAAAGACAAGAAAATGCATTTTGATATTTATGGTGTTACAGTGAAAGCTGTGATTTTTGCACCCTTTTTTTTACCTGTAAATACCTGCTGTTATTTTGTAAACTTAGGTTTAATTGCCTCTGATCATGAAGGTGTTGAAGGCTTGATTGTACAGTCAGGGTAATTACTTCTTCATGTAAAGTATTTGGATTACTTTACATTATTATTATTATTATTATTATTAATAATAATAATAATAATAATAATTGTTAACAGCTCAGTTAAGAAAGAGGTTCTGTACCTACCAATTGCTGACTTTGCCAGTTTTCAGGTGTTTCAAGGATGGTTGTGTACTGTCTGCAGGTGCAAGAGGAGAGAAATGGATATGACAGTAACATTTCTACAAGGATACAATTGTAACCATAAAATTAGGAAGCCAGGGCTTCTAAATGATCTTCTAACCTGGAGGAGCCATGAGTTGCCTGTGCTCAGACAGAATAAATGGCACACAGAGTTTCATGGACAGACCTTGGAAATGCATATAGTTGCAAGAACCTATTTAGTTCCTTTTTCTTAATTTAGTTTTTCAAGACAGTTTTCATATTTTTAAGTTAAGCACATACTAACACTTCTAGTAGAGAATCTATAATTTGCTGTACAAAGTGAAGAAGATTGTGTTTATTATTTATATAGTTTAGTAAAGCAATAAAACTTCAAACAAATTTTACTTTTGCTTTCCATGGTCTCATTCTTCATTATGATACAGGGGTTTTATTTTTATTTTATTGTTAAAAATAGCTTTAAAAAAGAAAATTGGCTTCCTTCCTCAACATCCAAATTGTAGGGTCTAGAATATTAACCATATCTGGGCCTAAACTGCAATTAGGAACACTTTTAAATAACAAACCTTGTCCTAGGGTAACTTTATGATGCCTGTATCCCCAATCGTCTGTTCTGTTTGTGCTGTACATTGAGTCCTGTGCCTTTAAGACTGGTTCTAAGAGCAAGGAGAAGCGCGGAGTTTGTTTTGAGAAAACTGCCCGACTCCTCCACATTCTGCTGCGGACAGCGTGTTCGGCGGAGGCTTGGAGAGACGGCAGGACAGAGATCTTTTTCTTTGCTTTTAGTTAATTTCAGCTAGCTAGGGCAGAGAAGTTCCCTGGACTGTTTTTTTTTCCTTTTTCTTGGAACTGTTTAAACCTGCTCTGGACTGAAAACCCAGGGGAGCACTGGGGGCTGCACCTGCGGCCCACCGGGGCCTGGACCTCGGCATTTTCCAGCAGCGCCGGAGGGACTGGGACTGAGAGAGAGCCGAGCTACACCCACGGCAAGGACTTTCTCAGTTTGCCATCTCACTTCAGAAGGAGAGGTTTTATTGTTTCATACTATTCATTCTTTATACTTGTATGCACTTCATTTGTTTAGTAAAATAGTTTTTTCCACTTTTCTCCAAAGAGGGTTTTGGGTTTTTTTTCCGGACCGGTGGGAGGGAGGGATCCTATATAGGGGTTTTCTCCCAAATTTGTCCCAAACCAGGACATACTTCTAACTGGCGCCCACTGCGGGGCACGAGAGAGTGGAAAAAACTTGTATTGATTATTATTAACTGCATTTTTTGGTTGTCCTTTGGGTGGGGATTAAACAATCAGTAGCCATGTTGCTTCTTGAATTCCTAATGTCTCTTAGAATGGAGTCTTTTCTGCATTTCTGTTCCCTAGGCTTTTTTGAGGTCTTAATACCTTTCTGGTCCCTAGGTTTGTTTTCTTACCCAGAAATAGCTCCAATATTGTCCCTAACATACAGCTTTTACATTAGGGATGCACAAATTAGAATAGCTATTTTGCTGGGTTCGGTGATTATGGTTTACAAGAAGCTTATAAAGATACTGGAGTTTGTTCTGGGTATGTTCAGTTTATGGTTTTTTCGTCCTACCCTGCGTCCTAGTTCCAGCAGCATGTTTTGGGGATTTATCAACAATTGCACCCAGTTTGTTAGAGGAGGAGTAGGGGATGAGGCTCTTCAGCCTCTTCTTTCCTTCTTCTCTTTTGAGTCAGTTACATCACTTTTGGAGAAGGTTCAGCGTCTCCTGAACGTTAAAGACCCCACCTCCCTGGTATTTCACCTGGTGACTTTCCTCTATATAGTTTATAGCTTTTCTAGAATAAGTCACACACTGCTAAACCCTGTAGGGCAGCAGACAGAAGCAAGGGAGCAGGGAGATAAATCAGTCATTCAGGCTGCAGCTAAACCAGACAGTGAGGCTAAGACACCAGCAGTTGCTGCAGTAAAGAAGGGAAAGAAGCACACGGACAAAACCGATCGACCAGTAGATGATGATTCAGGTGAAGGATCCTCAATGCCTCCTGACACCAAGTCAGGAGTCAAACCACCTGACACACAATCAGAAGCTGAAGCAACTGATGATACACAGTCAGAAACCGAACCAACTGATAGAAAATCGGAAGCCCAACCAGCTGCTACAAGATCAGGAGCCCAACCAACTGCTACAACATCAGGAGCCCGACCAACTGCTACAAGATCAGGAGCCCGACCAACTGCTGCAAGAGCAGGAGATACTATTGAGTCCTTTTCCCTGAAGGACCTTCGTGGCCTAAGAAAGGATTATACTCGACGACCTGATGAATCTATAATTAGTTGGTTAGTCCGCCTCTGGGATGCTGCAGGCGAGGCTACAATACTGGATGGCACTGAAGCGAGACATCTTGGGTCCCTATCACATGATCCAGTTATTGACCAAGAAATGATGAGGGAGGCTAGTCCTTGCAGTCTCTGGGAACGGGTCCTGGGAAGTGTGGCACAAAGATATCTGTGTGCCGACGATCTCTATATGCAGCAAACCCAGTGGAAAACCATTGAACAAGGGATCCAGCGCTTGAGGGAAATGGCAGTGGCGGAGATTGTCTTTTCAGATGACATAAACACTAGGAACCCCGACTTGGTACCATGTACACCTGTGATGTGGCGAAAACTTGTACGACTTGGGCCACAAGAATACTCCTCTGCTTTAGCAATAATGAAGAGGGATGAGACAGAGGAGACCGTGCTTGATATGGCAAAGAAGCTCCGAACATATGCAGATGCCGTGCATGGTCCAACACATGCAAGAATTGCAGCTCTGGAAACGCGTATGAGGAAATTAGAAGACAAGATAGAGGAGAATCACAAAGAACTCAAGCAGGACATTCTCCAGATCTCTGCAGTACAAGTTAGGGGCTCTGGCACCACACGCAAACGTTCCCTAGATAGAGAGGGAAAAGGCATCCCACGGGCTAAGCTGTGGTCCTTCCTGCGTGATTGTGGAGAAAACATGAAAAGATGGGATGGAGAATCTACTGATGCTATGACGCAACGGCTGCATGAATTGTTGGATGGCAAGACTGTGAGAGGAAATTCTAGCAAGAAGGAAGCAGCTCCGGTTACCCAGGGAAATAAAGATAATCAGGCTTAGAGGGGCCCTGCCTCTAGCCAGGTAGAGGCTAGGGAAAACCGTGTTTTTTGGACTGTGTGGATTCGTTGGCCTGGCACGTCAGAACCACAAAAATATGAGGCCTTAGTTGACACTGGTGCACAGTGCACATTACTCCCATCAAGACATGTGGGGGAAGAATCTGTTTCCATTGCTGGAGTGACAGGGGGTTCACAAGATTTTACTTTGGTGGAAGCTGATGTGAGCCTGACTGGAAATGAGTGGAAGAGACACCCTATTGTGACTGGCCCAGAAGCTCCATGCATTTTGGGCATAGACTTCCTCCGAAATGGGTATTTCAAAGACCCAAAGGGATTTAGGTGGGCATTCGGGATAGCAGCTGTAGAGACAGAGGGTGTTAAGCAGTTGAATACCTTGCCTGGACTATCAGAGAACCCATCTGCTGTAGGTCTTCTGAAGGTGGAAGAGCAACAAGTGCCAATTGCCACTTCAATAGTGCATCGCCGACAGTACAGAACAACTCGAGATGCTGTGATCCCCCTCCACGAGATGATTCGTGAGCTGGAGAGCCAAGGGGTGGTCAGCAAAACCCACTCACCCTTCAATAGCCCCATCTGGCCTGTGCGCAAGTCTGACGGAGGATGGAGATTGACTGTGGACTACCGCGCCTTGAACGAAGTGACTCCACCATTAAGCGCTGCTGTGCCGGACATGCTGGAACTCCAGTACGAGCTGGAGTCCAAGGCAGCAAAGTGGTACGCCACAATTGACATTGCTAATGCCTTTTTCTCCATTCCTCTGGCTGCAGAATGCAGGCCTCAGTTTGCTTTCACCTGGAGGGGCGTGCAGTACACCTGGAACCGACTGCCCCAGGGGTGGAAACACAGCCCCACCATCTGCCATGGACTGATCCAGGCTGCACTGGAAAAGGGTGAGGCTCCGGAACATTTACAGTACATCGATGACATCATTGTGTGGGGAAACACAGCAATGGAAGTGTTTGAGAAGGGAGAGAAGATCATCCAGATTCTCCTGAAGGCTGGCTTTGCTATCAAGAAGAGCAAAGTTAAGGGACCCGCTCGAGAGATCCAGTTTCTGGGAGTAAAGTGGCACGATGGAAGGCGTCAGATTCCCACTGAAGTCATCAACAAGATCACCGCAATGTCCCCACCGACCAGTAAGAAGGAGACACAAGCTTTCCTAGGCACCATAGGTTTCTGGAGAATGCACATTCCTGAGTACAGCCAGATTGTGAGCCCTCTCTACCTGGTCACCCGCAAGAAGAACGATTTCCACTGGGGCCCTGAACAGCAACAAGCCTTTGCCCAGATCAAGCAGGAGATCGCTCATGCAGTAGCCCTTGGCCCAGTGAGGACGGGACCAGATGTGAAGAACGTGCTCTACTCAGCAGCCGGGAACAATGGCCTGTCCTGGAGCCTTTGGCAGAAGGTGCCTGGGGAGACTCGGGGCCGACCACTGGGATTCTGGAGCCGAAGCTACAGAGGGTCCGAAGCCAACTACACTCCAACAGAAAAGGAAATCTTGGCCGCCTATGAAGGAGTTCAAGCCGCCTCAGAAGTAGTAGGCACTGAAACACAACTCCTGCTGGCACCCCGACTACCAGTGCTGGGATGGATGTTCAAAGCAGAAGTTCCCTCTACCCACCATGCCACCAATGCCACATGGAGCAAATGGATTGCCCTCATCACTCAGCGCGCCCGCATTGGAAACCCAAATCGTCCTGGGATTTTGGAAATAATTACAAACTGGCCGGAAGGTGAAAACTTTGATCTCATGGATGAAGCAGAGCAGGAACAAGTGACACGTGCTGAAGAAGCTCCACCATACAACCAACTGCCAGCAGAAGAAACACGCTATGCGCTTTTCACTGACGGTTCCTGCCGCATCGTAGGGATGAACCGGAAGTGGAAAGCAGCTGTATGGAGCCCCACACGACAGGTTGCACAAGCCACTGAAGGAGAAGGTGGGTCAAGCCAACTCGCTGAGCTCAAAGCTGTTCAACTGGCCCTGGACATTGCTGAAAGAGAGAAGTGGCCAAAGCTCTACCTCTACACTGATTCGTGGATGGTGGCCAATGCTCTGTGGGGCTGGCTGGAGAAGTGGAAAAAGGCCAACTGGCAGCGTAGGGGAAAACCAATCTGGGCTGCAGATGAGTGGAAGGACATTGCCACTCGGGTAGAGAAGCTACCTGTCAAAGTCCGTCATGTAGATGCCCATGTCCCCAAGAGTCGGGCTAATGAGGAGCACCGAAACAACGAGCAGGTAGATCAAGCTGCAAAGATAGAGGTGTCAAAGATAGACTTAGACTGGCAACACAAAGGAGAGTTGTTTCTAGCTCGATGGGCCCATGATGCCTCAGGCCATCAGGGCAGAGATGCCACCTATAATTGGGCCCGAGACCGAGGGGTGGATCTAACTATGGACAGTATTTCTCAGGTTATCCATGACTGTGAGACGTGTGCTGCCATCAAGCAGGCCAAGCGGGTGAAGCCCCTGTGGTATGGCGGGCGATGGTCCAAGTATAAGTATGGGGAAGCCTGGCAGATTGACTACATCACCCTTCCCCAAACCCGCCAAGGCAAGCGCTACGTGCTTACAATGGTAGAGGCCACCACAGGATGGCTGGAGACCTACCCTGTGCCTCACGCTACGGCCCGTAACACCATTCTAGGCCTTGAAAAACAAGTTCTTTGGAGGCATGGTACCCCTGAGAGGATTGAGTCAGACAATGGAACTCATTTCAAGAACAGCCTCATCAACAACTGGGCTAGGGAACATGGCATTGAGTGGGTGTACCATATCCCCTATCATGCACCAGCTTCAGGGAAAGTAGAAAGATACAATGGACTGCTAAAAACCACCCTGAAAGCACTGGGTGGGGGATCATTCAAAAACTGGGAGCAGCATCTAGCAAAGGCCACCTGGTTAGTTAACACCCGAGGTTCCACCAACAGAGCAGGCCCTGCCCAATCTGAGTCCCTACATACAGTAGATGGAGAGAAAGTCCCAGTAGTACATGTAAGAGGTTTATTAGGGAAGACAGTTTGGATCAATTCTGCTTCAAGTACAGAGGACCCCATCCGTGGGATTGTCTTTGCTCAGGGGCCAGGCTGCACATGGTGGGTAATGCAGAAAGATGGAACCACACGATGTGTACCCCAGGGAGATTTGATTGTTGGGTGAGAACCGTGTGTAATTATCACTGTGTGCTGAATGGTACTGCCACTGTATGTAGCTGTATATTGCATATTGTTTTTATATAGATGTATGTGTGTGTAGAGCTGGAATATATATTAGTTTTAGTAAATTGACGATATGGGGATACAAGGGGTGGAATGTCCTAGGGTAACTTTATGATGCCTGTATCCCCAATCGTCTGTTCTGTTTGTGCTGTACATTGAGTCCTGTGCCTTTAAGACTGGTTCTAAGAGCAAGGAGAAGCGCGGAGTTTGTTTTGAGAAAACTGCCCGACTCCTCCACATTCTGCTGCGGACAGCGTGTTCGGCGGAGGCTTGGAGAGACGGCAGGACAGAGATCTTTTTCTTTGCTTTTAGTTAATTTCAGCTAGCTAGGGCAGAGAAGTTCCCTGGACTGTTTTTTTTTCCTTTTTCTTGGAACTGTTTAAACCTGCTCTGGACTGAAAACCCAGGGGAGCACTGGGGGCTGCACCTGCGGCCCACCGGGGCCTGGACCTCGGCATTTTCCAGCAGCGCCGGAGGGACTGGGACTGAGAGAGAGCCGAGCTACACCCACGGCAAGGACTTTCTCAGTTTGCCATCTCACTTCAGAAGGAGAGGTTTTATTGTTTCATACTATTCATTCTTTATACTTGTATGCACTTCATTTGTTTAGTAAAATAGTTTTTTTCCACTTTTCTCCAAAGAGGGTTTTGGGTTTTTTTTCCGGACCGGTGGGAGGGAGGGATCCTATATAGGGGTTTTCTCCCAAATTTGTCCCAAACCAGGACAAACCTGTTATTGAAATGGTTTTGTTTCTCCCTGATTCAAGATTATCTCCCTTATTTTCAACATCACTTGAAATTTAGATTTCAAGTATTGGATGTCAGTGGAAGACTTGAACGACTTTAGTATTCATTAGGAAATAAAACTTCAGTAATTAGACTTAAATATAAAATCTTTTTTGTGTATAAACATAATATCTTTTAATAGTATGGCCCAACTTGGAGGAAATTTTTGGAAGAGAGAGTCCTGGTTTCTGCATCCTTGTGTTTTGTGATAGTGCTGCTACCAAAAGTACTACCTCAATTGTAACCGAGATGTCAGTTTCTCTGATATCTATAATCCTTGTCTAACAATGAAAGAGACAAATTGCAATTATGTGGTATTGGTAATGTTTCTTTTCCAAATCACCTCCTTCTGACAGCTTTTGACATTCTGAAAGACATTCTGTAAACAGAATATACTCAACTGAGAGTGCAAATATATTTATTGGCCAAGAGATACATTAAACCACAAGTACTAGCTAAGCATTTATATGTTCACCATTCCTTGATGAGTGTCTCCAAGCTAGGCAGCCAGACTCAGGAGAAATTGCCAAGGGCTCTGACCTCTTGCCTCCTGATTCTTTGAGCATATCCTTGGGATTTTTGTAAACTTTCCCATCAGTATTTCTTCTTGTGAGTCATTGAGTTGTTAATACTCTCTCAGCAATTGTACTTTTTTCTGTGCTTTTACTTGTTTTATATCTCTTTCTTTCACAGACTTTCTCACAAATTAACTCTTAGTAAGACTGGGTCAAGGTCACAGAGCAATGTGGCACCAAAATAGGGCATAAATTACAGACATCAGAGCCCTAGGGAGGAGGGTTTCAGAAAAATGGGACAACTCTGAACCAGTTTTCTGAAAAGAAACCTAGTGCCAACTCTCTTACTGCTGTGCAAATTATGGGTAATTATGAAGAATATATTATCAAATTGTAAAAAAATTAAAATGTAGTGACATAATTGTGTACAAAATTGAAAAATATTTTTATTATATCCTTAGTAGGACAACAGTTTATTTTAGAGGAAAGGATTGACTGTATATTTAACAGAGTTTCCAAAAGTGGTAAACACAAATATTTAAAAATAAAATTCTAGAAATCTAAAAATACTAGTGTAAATACTCAACTAATTAAAAAAATAAATGCATAAAAATCTTGATAGGGAAAAGATCAATATTTATGCTGTTTGTGTGGGTTTCATTAAGATGTATCAACTCAGCCAATGGTGCATAAAATCATGGAGATTGACATAAACCTCCAAATGGAAATAAATGGGAAGCCTGATTATTGAAGGAATGAAAAAAGACAACATTGGTCAGCAGTCCCGGGACCTTCTGGCTGACAATAATGTTTTGATTTTTGGTTCTTTATGACTGATCTAAAATGCTTAAAGTCTACTGAGGTGTTTTATTTAAAGAAGAATGAGGCTCTACAAAAACTATCAAGTCTTTGACCAACTTAATTCCTTATTTTGGAATAGAAAAATATACTTTCTTACCTTTACTATGGACACTACTTTATTTCATCCTTGAAGAATATCAACATTATTGCTAATTATTAATCCAGAGAGATTACTTTGTTTGATTGTCACTTTATTTCCAAACATGTTTTTTCAGAATTAAAAAGGACGAAAAGAAGAAAGATGTTGGCCATCCCCCAACTTATGTACAAAAGCAGAGAAAACATGACAGATCTGAGGGGATTTTTTTTTTGTAGACTGTTCCAATAATATGTCTTGGGTTTGGTTTTTTAATTTGCTTGTTCTTTGTTTGGTTGGTTTTTGTTCTGGCTTTTGTTTGTTATGCTTGTTTGTTGGTTGGTTGGGTTTTGTGGGTTTTTTGTTTGGTTGGTTTGGAGGTTTGTGGTTGGTTTTTGGTTTTTTTTTGTTTTTTTTTGTTTTTTTTTTAATGCTTATTCCAAACCTTATAAAATTTACCCTTAAAAATCTCATTTTGTGAACTATTCTCCACTTATACTCAAGGTCATGCTATAAGTAGTTCATCTGAAATACCTGAAACATTCCTTTTAAGATAAGATCAGTCTTATCTAAGGTTTACCTGTTTCTATTGCCTATGAAGAGATATTCATATGTATAAGGTATAAATACAAAAGCCAAAATAAAATAAAAATATATGAATGTCCTGGGTTGTTAGTTAGGGAGGAACGTGGAGTGCGTTTCCCTGTCAGGACCTGGGAATTGCTTTAGAAAGGACAGGGACCTATCAGAAGGTTAGTTGGGATATTGGCATCTGTTTTGACCACTGAGAATGTCAAACGTGACTTTTGTCAGTACCCATATGAAACCCTGATTTCGGGCAGGTCGGCCCTTTTCTCTTTGGCCAGAGAGAGAGGAAATGTCGTACGGCAGCCGGGGGTCGGCCGGGGCGGGCTGAGGCGGGCCCAGAGGAGCGGCCCAGGCCGGGCTGTGCCTCGGGCCCAGCTGCTGCCGGCACGGGGCCGGGCAGGCTCTGCCGGCCGGGCCCTGATACCAGCTACGGGCCTGGCTGGGCTGGGACCGCCCCGATTTACACTGAGGGGTGGGCAAAAAAGGCATTCGTGATCCTGCCTGGTTCTTTTTGATTCCGGACTGCCTGGGTCCTCTGATCTCTGATCTTTCTGTGTGATTCTTCCCCACTTCACCAGTGCAGCCTTGAAAATCTTAACACCATGAGCTGCAGAGAGAGAGACAAAGACGCTGAGCAGATTTAACACTTTCCTGGCAACATGAAGCTTCCAAGGCGTATTGCTTTCCTGAGAGAGAAAAAAAAGGGACAGAGTGAACATAGAGAAAACACAGCATGAAGTCAATGGAGCAAGAGTGAAAAGACTATTGGGACAGAGGGTTGAGAAGTTTGTCATTCCATTCTTATTGAGCCATGGAAATGAACTCTATATTTAGGCCATTCCTTTAAATCATGGGAAATACATGCATTTGGGGAGATGATTGTTTAGGTCTGTGTGTGGATTTGAACAAAGGTGTTTGTGATGGAATAAGTGATATTACTCCCATAAAATGCTTGAACAGAGATAGAGATGAGAAGCCCTCTGCCCCAGTGAAGAAGTGAGAAGATATCTCTGTTCCTTGAGATGAAGAATCCTTTGCCTTTAGAGTTATTCACCTTTAAAAGGTGACACCCCAGTATGCAAGAGTCTAAGACCCATGACCCATAAGCAGCTTGGGAAACTGCTCCTGGGAGGGTCACAAAGGCAGGTTTCCCTGGGCAGTTGTTTTTGTGTCAGTTAAACCCACACGAGAACTGTTCGAAGTTGTCAGTGGGATCCATGACTCTAAGAGAGACTCTTCTCCTAAAGAATTGATGAAAGACTATTTTCAAATGGTGAAACTGACTGAAGATCACAGGTTTTGTCTCTTTATGTCATTTTGTAGGAAAGTTAACAGTTTGTAGTGGGGGGGAAAGAGTGTTTTTGGAGTTTCATTCTGTTTTGTTTTAGTTTTTTTCCCCAACTTTCTTTTTCCATTCTTTTAGTGTGTGTTAATAAAACTATTTGTTTAAGCTTGAGCCTGCTTTTCTTTTCTCCTAACCTTTCTCCCACCAAAAGAGAATAAACACTAGGACCACTACACTAAATTTGGTAACCAGAATTTGGCAAATGTGAAACTGCTCCATTAACAGGTGTTTCTGCCCGGCTTCGAATTAAAACCATTACAACTAGATATACAGTAAAGGATATGATTTCTTCCCTCTTCCTAGTTTATAAAACATTTTTCTTTAATTTATATACTCAGTAAATGCACAGATCAGCATCATTTATAAATGTTTACTTAGCACATGTTTAAGTGTAGTTGTACTTAATGCGTTAATCTTGAATAAAAAAGATTTAATACGACTATGCTTCCTGTTGACACCCAATACTATATCATCAAAATTGTTTGTTAAAAAGAAATTATTTAGGGATTTTAGGAATTTTTATTTCAGCAGTAAATCTTCTGATTTGATTTTAAATTAATTAGCTCAATTTGTCTAAGCTTGTATAAAAATATGAAATAGGAAAAAAAAAAGTCACACATAAAATTTTGTGACTACAACAAAATAGCTAAACATTTTTCATTGTGTTTCTGATTTTCCCAAACTGTGCAGCATCAGATCTTAAACTGGTGCCAATATGTATCAGGAAATGAGCATATTATGGAGAAAAATAACGTAAGTCAGAAGTGACTGAGTCTTGTATAAATTTTCTTGTAGAAAATCAAAATCCAACTGCCAGTTCAGAAAGCACTAGAAGTTTAAAAATAAATTTTCATGTTCTCACAATTCTGCAGTGTGCTGTTATTATAGCTCAAGAGGCTGAGATAATAACAGCATCAAAAAACTGGTAAATACAGGTGGGATTGAGCGATCTCTGCTTCCATTTTAAATTTATTCCTAGTTGTTTATATTTCATGCAGCTCTTTGCCTGTGGACACATTGTACTCTCTGGAGTCAGATTAATATATGAAGAATTCTACAGCCATGTAAGAAATTAATGTGTGTGAGATGATGATAAATGGAATTTCATTGACTAAACTTACTGTTCTGTTCATCATGATATAATGAACAACATCAGAAGTGGCAGGCATATGAAACTGCAGGTTCCTTAAACAAAATGCATTTGATCAAAAAGTCCCAAAATAGAAGAACCCTTTTTGATGGTCATAAGATCCATTAGAGTTTTATTACTTGAACTAGAGTATATTGTCCCAGTTTGAGACAAATCTGGGAGGAAACAAAATTAACAAAAAAATATTAACAAAAAATGCTTGTTATAAAAAAAGCATTTTCAGGGCTATGAAAACCCTAGTAGTGTTCCTTGTTGATGTGTCATTCCTTTCTCTCCTATCAACAAGTTCTTTTATACACCTTAGAATTTGCAATTTCACAGATTATCAGCAAGTTGATTTCCACTGATGAGGTGGGAATTGATGGTGCTGCACTCTGGCAATTACCATGACAATTTTACTTAGGACCCTTCTCAGTGGTAAAGCAGAAAGGTTATTAGATAAGATCTGAGGTGCTGACAGTAGGCTTTCCATGTTCAAACAACAGTGAAGTAGCAACTAGAATATTGTCTGACCACTGTTTTGATGCACTTCTCCTTTATGATTTTCCTCTTGCCCTTATCTCTTCTGTATCATTCCGCTGCCACCACAGAGACCATAAATACATACTTGAATCCCAACTCTGTCTTTAAAATGGTAGACAAATTTATTATTCCACTGAGATTTTTCCCTGATCAGGAGTCAGAAGGAAACTTATCAAAATGGTGGACGTTTTTTGCTTTATTCTGTGGAAAATTTATAATGTAATAAAGCTCTTGTTGGTAAGAATACATTTAACTCCATAGCTTTCTGTACTGTCCCCATTGTTTCGATTCTGTTAGTAGATTCTAATGCTGAGCAAAAACATTTGTCATCCACCAACTGGAGGCTCTGCAGTCTCTCTTTCTGTCTATGCTGCAGACACGTAAGAAAACTTTTCCAAACAAAATATAATTTTCTTACAAAAATTAATTTCCATAATGTCAAACTTGATTTGGTTTTGCAAGGTTATATGTTCTTCAGTGAACTTCTGTAAGACCGTATGAGGATCACTTTTTGTCACATTACCATTAAGCTACTTACCATGTATGTACTGCAATTAAGCTACTTGTTATGTATCAAAGCAGCTATTTTAAGAAACCAAATAATATGTGTATGCACGCATGCATGTGCATACGCACATACAACAAATATGATTTTAGTTTCTCAAAAGACATCTCAAAATTGTAATGCTATCTAATGCTGTGAAATGCTATCTAATTCTGTGAAATGTGAAAATCAAAGTTTTATATGATGATTTTGTTTAATGTTCTTTTATGTATTTTAAATTTTAAAGTTATGATTTTGTATTCTGTGTTGGTCATTGAGTGAGTTAGGAAGGCTGTTCTCTAAAACTGAGCCTGACAGTGCATAAATTAAATAGTAGCTCTGCTTCTCAGCTATTAAATCTTGTATCCACACATAAATACTTGAACTGGCTCCTGAGTGCAAGTTCCATAGCTACCTAGAGACAAGTATACACACATGCACTCCATCTGAGCACCTGGGCACTTAGCAACTGACTAAGCTGCATCACAATTCACAAATCAACTGGAAAAGGACTAAATGACACCTAACTTCACGGTAACTACAATCCAGTAGTCATGCTCAGACCATGAATAAGCTTTGAGCTTTCTTCTAATCACAGAAGTTGCGTTGGTTTCATTCAAAAACTTCCTGGAGAAGATTGAATCTGAGGTCCAAAATCATTATTCTTAGTACTGGAGGATTCAAAAGCCAAAAAAAAAGCAATATGAGCTACAAATTAACTTGGAATGCTTCCATGCTTCACTCAGCTCAGAAATACTCAACCAATGTTATCTAAGGTGTATATAATCACATAATCACAAAATATATAGCATTTACCATGGAAAATTTCTTTTTACTGGGTTATACTGTAAGGAAGGAAGGCTACTATGTACTTAGAAATCTAGGCAAAAAATTCTTACACTTCAAAATCTTCTAAAGAGCAAAAGTGAATACAACTCTTACAGAAAGATAAAGATTTTTTGTTAGTTTCATTCATGTTTCAAATTGATAGTCCAGATTATAAATGCTGAAAAGCCTCATTAACAATACAACTAAAATTTTTATTTTAAAAAAAGCACTTAGTCACTCTTAGTAGCTCTCTCTGTTCCCTGGTGTGATAGTCACACCCAAGAAATATCCCCAAGGATCTGAAAGTCAACACTTAGGCCTTCCTCGAGAAGAAGAGAGATGTTAAAGGATATTGTGATGAAATGACAGTACTCTGCCCTGCCTGCTGGTCTCAAGGATGAGAAAAAATTGTTCAGACATAGACCAAACAATAAGCATCCACTCCCATACACAAGATTCTAAACACTTTACAGAAAACCCTGACTGCTCTTACCACCTGGGAGATGACAAGAAATGCCCAATCGTTCATTAACTGTGTTAAATCATGCATTTTGGGATATTTGAAAATGTAAATATATCTTCAACAAGGAAAGAGAAGGTGAAGACTCCACATTTATACTGGAGCGGGTGCTAACAATTTGAGAATAGGCTTAACTTTTTATTCAGAATGTTGGTTAATGCAGAATACATTCAGAAATCTAGTTCCTTAGAAAATAATTTTGAAATTATGTTTTGAAAATATGTGTCCAAAAATATGCAAAAAAATTATTTACTTCTGCAGGTTTTTGTAAGTCTTGAATACAAGGTCCTGGAGGAAAAAAATATTGGAGCAACTCTCTACATTGAGCATAACATGATATTTTTTGTATTTTGATGGTCCATAATTACAGTTATCTTTTTTTGGGATAATCTGGAATTGGTCACAAGATACTTGTATTTACACTGAAGCAGCCATATTTTCCCCTTTTTTATTATGTGCTTCATTTCAGTTTGGGACATGGTGCTACTTCTGATGTTCATAAAGGAGCTCTTCCATTCACAGAGTGATAATTCTCCTACTTTTTTGCTTGCTACCATCATTTTAAGATTATTCTAATTTAGTTTCATTCATTTGGTTTATGTTAAGAAAAATTAAAGCTTCATTTCTGATTCTAATTCTACCAGATTAAAAGCAATAAAAGATAACACCAGACCTCACTAAAATAAAAGTGCCTTTTTGTAAACAGGATAATCCTCCCTGCCCCCCACCCCCTATTTTTTAGCTGCCAGTTATTTAGATCTGGAATCCTTCCAAAACTGAGAGTCATAGATGCATTATGCTTAATTCAGCTGCAACACACATTTCATCTTATGTTTGTTTCCCTATAACCTAAACCCTCATTTGAGGAAGAACAAGAAGTTTAATTAAATATGTATTGAGACTTTCCTCCACAATGTCAGCCCAGGATGATGATAAATGCGAGTGGCTTGCCAGCAGTACAGCTACTCCTTTTATCTCTCTCTATTTTTCAGCTGCCAAGAGAAAAGTCCCTCAATCTAAAGTTTATAAGCAACAAAAAAGTACAATTAAACCACTGTATAACCTTTTATGTAACTTTAAAATTACGTGTATATAATTGTACACATAGTTATTGACTTGTATGTGCATATTCAAATATGTCTATATATTTATATGTACATATATAAAAGCTTTAGGAAGATTTTTTTTTCCATTGCAAATAAGAAAACCTACTTGCAACAGCCTTGAATATACTGAAATGTCTTTCCTGTACCAGGGAAATGAACAACAAGCTATAGTTTCAGTAAAGGAAAATTCTGTACAGTTCAGACACTGCAGAAAGGGGATTGGTGAAGGTATAATAGGAATAAAGAATTTCAAAAGGTACATTTTTCATACTGTGCTTTTACTCTACTACCTTTATGTTGTTTAAAAGTTTATGGATTTTTTTTTTTTTAAGAATTTTACCTACAATTAATGCATTAGAAAGCTCAAATTCAACATTCTCGGTTTTCTTTATAATCACTGAAACAGTAGTACTCTGCCATTGGACCAACTGCTGTTTCAAATATGAGTTTTGAAAGTCTTACCCTAGTAGAGTAAGAGAAAGAAGACTTCAGGTTGGTGGATAGTCTGTTCCATGCCTTTGTCTCCCACTTCTCACTCTTTCTTCTGCTGTCAAAGAAGGAATGGATCAGTCTTCAGAAAGGATGAACTTTATGCTCTTATGACTGAAATGAACCTAGATAGCCAGTATAAATTGTTTGGGTTTTTAGACGATACAAGCAAGAACTAAATTAAGATCTGTTTCAAGTAAGTGGATCATTCCATCTAATCACTGCTGCCAAAAACTGGTAACTTTTTTATTAATCTCCATCTAGATATTAAACAGGGCGCAGGAGTGTTTTAAAACCAAAATGTTTATTCTTCTGTAAATTTGTATTCTTAATGTTACATGTATAATTTAACATCACTTTTACACAAAAAAAATAAAGATTAAATATGAATGTTTATTTCCTTTAACGGTAAGTACACACATCCTCAAAGAAAAGAATAATTTAAATGATCATACTATGCATTCCTTTGTTTTAAAATCCAACATATTACGTAGTTAATCTTTACAACAGTAATATAAAGAAACAGTGTATCAATGTAATGGTATACTATAGATGTACAATGGCAATTTTGTAAGAGTACACTGATGATATAAAACCATAGAAGTCCTAAAAATAAACACACACACATTTTTTTCTTAGCCCACCATAAATTTTTCATTCTAGTTTGTGCACAAGGAATGTATGTCTCAATATTCCCATTTCTTTTCTGGCAACAGAAATTGCAATTCAGGCACATTGAGGACGAGCAAGAATTAAAAGAAAATATGAATACCTAAAAGAAGGAAAGTTAGTAGTAGTACAGTCTGAGCCTGTAATCAATAATAACATAAGTTAACTGTGAGATGTGAGAAAAGTTTATGTCACTATAGTTTACCTCAGGGCTTGACCACTCAAGCTGCCTATATTTATAACTAAGGTTGTTCTGATCTACAGTCAAGCCTAGTTCAAGAGAAATTATGACTCAATAGCACAAACTGCAAGAGCTTTGGAACAAGGTGAGGAAGTTTGTGTCAAAGTGCATGAAAAAGAAGCTACATTATTACTTAACCTCACAAAAACTATCATAAAACTTTTACTGAAAGAAGATTTTTGAGTTAGTTAAGCTTCATCTGTTGTTACAGAACAACCCAAACTTGAGCCTCTAGAAAGCAGCAAACTTTTCTGTAGAACAAGTCAGACACCTCTGGCCTCTACAGCAGGGAGTCACTGCTATCAGCCATCACTTTCTCCTGGTGCTCCTTCGTGGTCCAGGGTTCATATTCACTGGTTGAAAGCACACCTTCTCTCAGCTTCTCCTCAATTTGAGGGCATCGAACCTATTCAGTAGCTGCAAATGGTCAGGTGTAGCAGGAGCATTCTTTCTGGTACCAGGAGGCACCCTTGCCTTCCAGACTTCACCTGCCTTCCTCCTTCCTGTTTCCTATTGCCATTCTTCTAGGGACAGATTCCATAGCTGAGCTCATGGAAGGAACAGTGTGGCACCAACCACACAAACTTTTACCATACATAGATCTCCTCAGATATTTAGCACACCAGTGACTATGTTGCCATCCCTTACTGAATAATGAGAATCACTCTGCAAGGCTCACTCATGTTAGGTAATAGGCCAGTAGACCATATTGTTCTAATTAATTTCTGAGTTCTGTAATTTAAATGTCATGGAGGGTAAAATATGAAGAGGCCTCTTTTTAAGCTCACAAGCTTTCTAGGCAGCTCAGTTTGCACACAGGAACAACTAAAATAATACCTAAAGCTACAGATCACAAAATTTGAACAGTAAAGCACTAATGAAATGAAAAATTCTTGTAAAATTTCCAAATCAGTTGTCTCCACCATTAGATTACAAAAAACCTAGGTATTAAGTATCCTAAGTAATATATTTTCAGACTAACTTTAACAAATGTACATGAAAATATTTATTGGCAAGTACTTTTTGTACTAATGTATTTGAACTGAAACAAGTACAAAACTAATGGCTGTAGTGTATCCCTTGAGCTGAAATGATGTCTTCCCACTATATAAAATACTTTCCAAACAGTTCCCTACTTTCCATGGTTTAAAAATTGCTGTATTTATACCAAGTGGAATATGAATGAAGAAACAAAGCAAAAATTTCAGCATCAATGTGTTTATTATTTCAGCTCCCTGACATCCTCTTTGCTGATCTTCCAGGCTGCAGTGTCTTTTTCCATTCTAAATATGCAGACAAATCCCCACGGGCACACTTGCGTTCAAGTTTCAGAAAAAATAAGGATCACACATATAGATGCTCTATATATGGAAATATTTCTTGTCACACAAAATGGATCTTTTCACTGTCTGACTGTCAACCTCTTCCTGATCAAACCAGACAACACCAGCTTCTGCTGCTTTTCCAGACTCTTGGCAGCCTCTCCTGACATCTGCACATCTTGCATTTACAAGTACACTGATTCCAGAGCTGTCAGTGGATGGAAATAATTTTGAAATCCAGAGTGAATACAAATGGATTCCCTGTAAAAGGCTTTTATTTCTGTGTCAAGTCGTAGAGTTGCTAGAACAGAAGCTTCCATTTTACACTTCCCCATTTCCAACAACATCACAGAAGACTGGAAATGTCCCAACAGCAAATGGATGTAAGTTTTTTTGGTTTTTTTTTCTATTTTTTTAAAATTCTTTGTGTATTAAATAAGCAAGTGGAAAAAAATCTTATTTTTTTTCTTTGGATATTTGGCTACATAAAAATAAATATAAGTGGGGGGGTCTCTTTTACTGCTTTCTTTTTTTTTTTTTTTTTCAAAGAAAACTTTCAAACAACAAAAAAAAGAGGTGTCTGGTTTGTTTACAATGCAGTGTCACATAGGACCATATACAGTATTGGCAAGGTAATGTAATCCACCCATTTCCTATTATACTTCACTTAAAAAAAAAAAGAAAAGTTATAACATTAAAGACCAGTATTAGTTTGTTTTGGAACTCATTAGCCTGAACTACTTGTTTATTTTGGATGCTGAAAAACTGTGATCTCACATTTGTGATGTGAGATTGAGATCCTGACAATTGAGCAGAACTTCGTAACTTTTCCACCACAATCAAGCTTTTTAAATGAAAACAGATTCCCCTTAGTATAAATTTTTTGGGGGTAAAATTTAACAACTTCCAAATTTTTGTGCAGAAAAATAAACAAAATTGCCAGACTTCTAACTGCTACCAAAAAAAAAAAACCAAACCAAAACAAAAAAACACCACAAAAAAACCAAAAAAAAACAACCCAAACCCACAATCAAATAAACCAAAAGAGTTAGAAAGAGACAGATAATTTCTGGTTTTGCCAATGCTAGGAAACACACAATATTACTTCTGTCCCTCAGTACTTAAAGAAGGCATACAAGAAAGGTGAGTACAGATATTTTAGCAGGGATCATGATAAAACAAGGGGTAATGGTTTCAGACTGAGCGGTTGTGGTGGCCCCTGGGCCAGCCACAGAGGAGCTCACCCTCCCTTGGAGGACTGACAGCATGTAAGTTGATTCTAAACTTGAAACTCCCCCTCAGAGAGTCTCTCTAAGAGATTTCTCCAGGGCTCGTGGCAAGCAAGAAACTTCACAATCCTGTGAGCCTTTGCAGCTACTCTAATCCTTTGTTCATGATTTGTCGTTACCCTAGTTTCTGGTTTTTGCCTTCCCCTGACTGGATGATTTTGGATCCCTTCCCCGACTGGTTGTTTCCCCAATCCTTTCCCTCATTGGTCCATGTTGCTGACTCTGCCCACTCCAAACCCTATAAAATCCTGTGTTTCTGAGCCCTCAGGGTCTTTCAGTCACCTGTTCCTGTTTTGATAAAGACGTCCCTGACGCTGGAAGATCCTGCTCCTTCTATCATGCATCACCTGAGAAACGCTTCACTGCTCCGCTGCTCCTGCAGCCCTCACAACTGAGCTGTATCCCTGTGGTGTGCCTGTGCGCTGGACATTGTGAGTGTCTTTTTACAGACACTTCACCCAGAAGGTCGTGGCACCCAGAAAAGCCTCCGGTCTGCGACAAGGGTTGATTTAGATTATATGTAAGGAAGAAAGCTTTTGTAATAAGGTTGGTGAAACACTGAAACCATTGCCCAGAAACATAGTAGATGCACCATCCCTGGAAACATTCAGGGTTAGGTTGCATAGGACTGTGAGCAACCTGGTCTAGCTGAAGGTGTCCTACTCAGTGAAGGAGGATTGGAGTAGATGGCAAAGTTCCCTTCCACCCCAAACCATTCTATGACTCTGAGATTGTGATTTTTTTCCTGAGTAGTTGGACAAAAAGCAGAGAGGAAAAAGCTGTTTCTGCTGGATCATTTGGAGTGTAGCCCTACTAGTTGCTGAATGCAAGATTGGAGTCTTTTAAAGCTGTGCCTGGCCAAAAGCAGCCATTCAGGGAGTCAGATGCAACAGACCCCTTTAAATGATCAGCATGCACTTGGTAGTACATTGACCCTGACCTCAGTGACAAAACTTGAGCACTCTGTTTAGCTGTGAGGCAGCCTGGAAAGAAATGCCAAACTTGTATACCTCCAGTATGCAAATCCCTTGGACCATTATCATAGAGATAGATATGTCACCAGAGAGCTTTTCTAGATTATGCATTTTGCTGCAGGAAGAACAAGTGCATTCGTTAATAAGAAGGCATTACAGGACTGTGAGGAAAACCGTGTCAGCAAAACACAACTGGCTTTTGGTTAAAGCCTTGAGAGTGGCAAGTGTCAGCCAAACTCTCACCCCAGTCTGAATTACTGAATGTTGTCTGCATGAAAAAAAGCTGCTTGACCTACTTTTATCTTCTGCATGAAAAATAATGGTTTCTGTGTGCTGACAGCTGTTGCACTTCCAAAATAGCAGTAATCAAGTGATTTTTTTTTTTCCCCTTCTAAAAATAGCTGTGCTGAATCTGTCCTGGATGATGAAGGCTGAATAATAATTTATCCTGAGGAAATTATGAGTTCTCCATTGACCATTGATTAGGAAAAGGCACAAGTTACTTAAGCAACACGTGGCATAAGGTGAGCATGAGAAATAAGAACAAAAAATATCTTCCCTAAGATGCTCATGACTACAATTGTAAGGACATATTTGTAAAAGTTTGTAGAAACTGCATGTCGAGTGTTTTACAGCACTTTCTCATTTTAGTTAGAATGAGGTAATGACTGGCAGTGAGTGCTGGGAGTATCCTGTGTATATGGCAGGTAGCCTCAAAAAGGACTTCAGTTGTAAAACACTTCCTTTATGACTTGGCCACTTTAGCTATTATTAAATCTCTTAATTGCCTTTTATTTCTATATGTATTTCTTTTATTCCTGATTTTTTTTAAAGCAAAATATCATAGTGCAATAGTAATGGCATAACACAACAATTTACATTTTTAAGAGCAGAATATCATTTAAATGTCTTTTCCTGCATGATCCATTCAAGCATCAATAAAAAGTATAAAAATTTCAAGATTCTTATTTAAGGATCTCTGACATGTCATGATGCTTGTTGATGGAGATGATACTACTCAAAGCTCAGGGTCTCTCTGGGAAGTTCACTGGGGTGGAGAGTGACATACTGATTGACTGCAAATGAACTTCTATAAGCATTGAAAGTAAACCTTGCAATGTCAGATTTAATTTCAACTTCTAGTCCAAAACAGGAAAAGTTCATCTGGAAATCATATTTTCATTTACATTGTTTAATATGCCATATTGTTTAATAATAACAGCAATAATATTCCTTGGATAATGCAGCAATGAGATGGTAAAACTTTACAGAAAAAGACAGTTTATTCCCCTAGATACCTTACTGTCTTCAGAACATGACGAGTTGTATGAAAGAAAATCGAAACACAGAAGAGAAGCTGGAAAAAAAGGAATAAGAATGCAATCAAAATAACAGCATTATTTTATTCAGGACTTAATAACTTATAATAAGTACTGCTTTGGACAAAAAACTATTTCCACCGAGTTTAAAAAAAAAAAAAAAAAAAAGGCAAAGCAAAAGAAAACAAAAACAAACAAACAAAAAAAAACAAGCCCAAAACAACAACAACAACAAACCAAAACTAGCAACAGAATTTAAACTGTAGAATACGATAAATATGAATGGCAATGACTTTTAACCTACTTTTTCTGATTCTGCGTCCTTGTACCTGAAGATAAAAAGAGTTTTTTCAAATATATTAATGTCAAAAGGCAGTGTAAAAATAATGTTGGCCTGTTACAGGATGAGGATGGTCACCTCACAAACAGGGACAGGGACAAGGCAGAGGTGTTTAACGCATTCTTTGCCTCTGTCTTCAACACAGATGATGGACCAAGGGAGTTTCAGTGGCATGAGCTGGAAGATCAGGGCTATGGGAATGGTCTACTCATGGTCAACCCTAAAATTGTGCAGGATCTCCTGCTCTAGTTGCATCCCAACAAAACTATGGGGCCTGATGGGATTCATGCAAGAATCCTCAAGGAGCTAGTTGATGTCATTGCAAAGCCTCTCTCACTGATTTTTGAACGATCTTGGGAATTTGTAGAGGTCCCAGCTGACTGGAAGCTTGCAAAGGTTTTCCCAGTTTTCAAAAAGAGCAAGAAGGAGAAACATGGAAACTAGAGTCCTGTCAGTCTTATTTCAGTGCCTAGTTAAATAATGGGAAATTATTCTGGGAAATACTGAAAAACACCTGAAGGATAGTGCAGTCATCAGTTACAGCCAGCACGGCTTCATGAGGGGAAAGTTCTGCTTATCAAACCTGATTTCCTTTTATGACAAGGTAACACACCAGTTGATCAAAGGAGGACAGCTGTAATCTTTTTGGACTTCAGCAAAGCTTTTGATATGATTGAACACAGTGTCCTTCTGGAACAAAATATCCAGCATACAGCTGGATAACTGTGCTCTGTGGTGGGTGAACAACTGGCTCACAGGTCAGGCACAGGACATCAGGCTGGTGTCTAACCACTAATGGGGTCCCACAAGGCTTCATCATTGGCCCAGTCATCTTCAGCACCTTCATTAATGACCTGGACACAGGACTTAAAGGAATATTAAGTTTGGTGACAACACTAAATTGGGAGGAGCTGTCAACTTTCTCAAGGGCAGAGAGGCCCTTCAGAGACACCCCAACAAATTAGAGGGCTATCACCAAACATATGAAGTTTTACAATGGCAAGTGCCACATTCTGTAGCTGGGAGGGGCAACCCTGAATGTGTGTATAGACTGGGGAATGAGAATGCTGGATAGCAGTGCTTTGGAAAGGGACCTGGGGGTCTTGGTTGATGGCAAATTTAACATGCGTCACCAGTGCCCTGGCAGCCAGGAGGGCCAACTGTGTCCTTTGTGTGCATCAGGCACAGCTTGGCCAGCCGGGCAAGGGTGGGGATTGTCCCACTCTGCTCTGAGCTAGGGTGGCCTCACTTCAAGTTCTGGGGGCAGTTTGGGGTACCACAATGTGAGAAGGATGTAAAGCTATGAGGGTATTCAAAGGAGGGCCACAAGGACGGTGAAGGCCCTTGAGGGGAAGTCATATGAGGAGCAGCTGAGGTAATTTGGTCTCTTCCTGCAGAAGAGGAGACTGAGGGGAGATCTCATTGCAGGCTTCAATATCCTCATGAAGGCAAGAAGAGGGGCAGGTTCAGATGTCTTCACTCTGATGATCAGTGACAGGACTCAGAAAAATGGTGTGAAGCTGAGTTGGGATAGGTTTATGTTGGACGTCTGGAAAATTTTTCACCTGGGGTGGTTGGACATTGGAACAGGCTCCCCAGGCAAGTGATTACAGCACCAGTGTGACAGAGTGCAAAAGAAGTGTTGGTCAACACTCTCTGTCACATGTGATTCTTGGGACAGTCCTCTGCAGGGCCAGGACTTGGCCTCAATGGTCCTGATGGTTCCCATCCAACTCAGCACACTGTGATTCTAAGACTCTATGATTCTATGATTATGATTCTATGATTCTACAATTCATAGAGAGAGGCTAGTCTTACTCTAGACATTCAAGTTTTTATATAGATCTTAGTCACAACCTCTTCGCATGGTACTTCCTAACTTTAAAAATGCAGCATGGAAAATCAAAGGAACATATCTGAGCTATCTGCAGCAATTACAAAAGATACAGCAAAGACTGCCTCTCTATTCCTACAGCTTTTTGAGTGAGAGTGTTTTTCAATCCACAGCAAAGACGCTCTTCCATGTACAACTTAAGAGGATTGTTGCTTAAAAAAATAAAACTTTAAGTGTAGACTGTCCCAATTCAGAATAAAAAAAAGGGATGTTCAGATGGAAATGTAGAGCTCAGAATCCTCAGTCTTGTGTTGCTGAACCAAATAGGTCATCAGTTTTTACCCTGGGGCATAGACTTTCTTTCCTCCTAGCCTTTTCTCCTCAAAAAAAAAAAAAAAAAAGCAAGCATTATAAAACAATAATATAGTTCCTCCTTGCCAAGGGATTTGGCACATTATATCACAATTAAAAAATGCAATAAACCCATGAGGCAATAAAAATGCTGTAGAATCTTCTATAAACTAAGCTAACAAGCAATAAAACAAATCAAGTTTAAGTGTAAGAAAGGGGTTTTGCTGCCAGTAGTGGAAGAATTTTATTGAAAAGTATATATAGTCATCTGTGCATTCATACTGTTGAAATAGTGAATGTTCTTTAAAGGGCAGTACTGCTGTTTAATTCGGTGTTTGAGATCAGCACATATACTGGAAGGATTTCTGAACTGTAGGTAACCAATTCAGCTGCCCTTAGGCAGCAAAAATATCCCCAGATAAGAGTAATGATTTGGTTAGAAGCTGAACTGATTCTTTTCCTTAACACACCAGGAAACTGCTATAACAGAGAAAAGAGATAAAGCTACATAAACAAACACTTTAGAAGTAGTTACATTTTGAAAAGAATGCAGACACACAAAAAAGGCACACTTCAGTGTTCCTTTAAGCCTGAAAAAATCCCCCCACTTAGAATATTTGTACCAAAGCTAATACTTCTGCCCCTTCACCTTTCTCTTTGCTGTAGGAAACAGGGAGACACATGTTGGCTCCCTTTTGTGGTGATAGCATTACATGCTAGGGGAAAACTGAAGCCAATGTCTGGATTTAGAAATGCTTGTCACCAGCTTGAGGGTGGCAGTGGGCCAGGCTGAGCTGGCAGAGCCTCTGAACTTGAATATGCTCCCTGACACGCTTCCAGTTCTCCAACCTCAAGCTGACTGCTGGCACCAACAATCTGAGAATAGGCTACTGTGCACAAATAGATGGAAAGGGACATAATATTTATTTTTCGTTATTGGTTCATACTGCCTTTTCAGCCTAAAGATTTATATAACTGTTTTGGGATAGAGTAGAAATAGCATTCAATTTCCTTCTCAGCTCTTTTTCTTGAACTTACTTCTATGTTAAAGGCTAGTGGTTACTCAAAGATACACAAACAATACCTAAAATTCAAAGAGGTTCGCTATTAATACTCTCTCATTTTTTTAAAACAAAATATTTTTAAAATACTGTCATTGTGACTAAGACCTGAAAGCACTTAACATTATGTGAAAAGAAGGGAAACAAACACTTAAATTGGAAAACATCTGTTTGATTCAGAATATTAAAGTTTATCATCCTAATATCATAGCTATACAATTTATGCTTCTTTTATGCTTTTTGAGCGGAAAGGACTTTTAAATGGCTTTGTTTACCCTAGCTTAATTGGGTAGATGCCCAGTTCTTTAATGAGGGCACTGAGTACTGTTTCTGCTGTCAGTTCTTTATGTCTAGAGCACCCCTGTGCAGCTCACTTTGCCTTCAGAGTCACAAACCTTCATTGAAAGTCAGCAACTGTCTACACCGGAGTATGAAAGGCTCTTACTTTTAGGAGCTGAAAACTTCTGCAAATAAACTACTAACCAGCACCTAATAACAAAGGGAATCAATTTTGCTTTTTCTTTCTCACTTCTGTTGACAATGAAAATATGCTAAGAATACATGCTTTGCCAGAAATTCCATAAAAGCTCCTACTGGGGCAACAGTCTGAGCAAGGGCCTGCTCTCCTCACTGTCAGGGAGTCCATAATTGGATGAAAAGTAAGCTTTGAGTAAACAACCTCCAAATCAGCAGAGACACTTTGAATTTTATTCTAGATTATGAAGGAGAAGTTCTTCTATGTATCCATCACCATTCTGTCAAGCAAAACCATCCTCACTCCCAACAGCATGACACTGTATTGTTATTTTTGTGACTCTGCACGTGTGTTTGACAGTGTATTTACAGGCATAACTATGTATATATTACCTTTCCATCAATCATATTTCTAAGAAGATTCATGACCATGTACAGAAATCAGTTTGAGATGAGCTCATCTAACTACACTAGCAGATGCCAATAGATAAAAGAATTACAGGGTCATGATGGCAATCTTGTATTTTCAATCACAGAGCTACTTGTTATATCCTGTGTTGTCTGTGGCAGTTAGCCTGCTTTCTCAAGTAGGCTTACAATCATGATGAGGAAAAGTGTTGAATCTGAGTGGTCTTGATGAAAAGCACTAATTACTTTTTCCTTTTTTTTTTTTTTTTTTTTTTTTAATTCTGTGTCTTCAGCAGTTCGGCATGTAATCCTAAAATAAAAAAATTGGGAGGAGTATTGAAAGATAGCCTTGGTTCTATGTCTTTAGGAACTCAAAGACATTTTTCTGATATGATTAAGGAATAGGTAGACTAGCAAATTACCCTCAGGTACAGGACTGTGGATATTAACTCATGGCAACTACTGTCATTTCTGTGTATGCACTCCTGTCCATATATAAATATAAAATGATCCCAGAGAACAAAACAGGTAATAACAGAGAACTAAGAATCCTCATATTTATCACACAGGCGGAGTGAAAGAAGCTGGCACCAAAACTTATCTCATTCATCTTCTTATGTCCCTTTGATGTTTTTTTGAGATCCCTGAATGCCTTCAGTCCAAGTTTGTGAAAAGCAGAATACAGATGCCTAAAGGCTATCTGAGTTTTAAATTTGACTGATAAATCAGGGCCCTGGATCTGTTTTAAGCAAAAATTAATTATTCCTGATTTTATGTTTTTATATATGTTTTAAGAAATTACACTAACTGCACTCTCAGCTGTTGAAGAGCTCTGTCATAGTTTAACCATAGCTAGCAAAAAAGTAACACGTGGCGGCTCCCTCCCCAGCCCCTCCATCCCCACAAAATGTGAGATAGATGGAGAATCAAAAAAAGGTCAGATCCATGGGCTGAGATAAAAACAGTTTAATAACTGAAATGAAGTAAAATACTACTACTACTACTACTACTAGCAGCAGCAGCAGCAGCAGCAGCAGCAGCAGTAGTAGTAGTAGTAGTAGTAGTAGTAACAAAAAGGAAGATAACAAAAAAGAGAGACATAAATCTCAAGTTATAAAACCAGTAATGCACAATACAATTGCTCACTGTTTGCTGAGAAACTACCATGCTCCCACTTATGTACTGGGCATGATGTTCTGTGGTGCAGACTAGCCCTTTGGTCACCTGTCCTGGTCACATGCTCCCTCCGGGTTCTTGTGCACTTCCTGGCTGGCAGAGCCTGGCACACTGAAAAATCCTTTACTTAGGGCAAATGCTATGCAGCAACAAGTAAAACATCGGCATGCTAGCAATCATACTAAATTCAAAACACAGAATTATACCAGCTACTAGGAAGGAAACCAACTCTATCCCAGGTGAAATCACAACGCTCACAGCACTAATCATATCACCAGCACCACTTGGCAGTTCAGTAGGTGTATTCACCATTGTTTGGTTGGCTTTATTAAGAATACAAAGCTTATTAATGGTGGTTATGATACAAGTCTGAAGACTCTTGTCATAGAACACTATAAAATTCAGCCAAATATGAAATATTTCAGCCAGAAATTTAGGAAGACTTCATAACTTCCTGAATGGAATGATAAAGGAGCATGTTTCTGGACTGTAAATTATTTTTATTACTTGGGTTTTGCTGCTTGTGGTGTATGTTTTGACCTCACCATTTGGAAGAAGGTTGCAAAATTATAAATGAATCTGACCTGAAAACCTCAGAGACAGGACTTTGAAAAATGCCATTTTCATTGAACAGCAAAGATAACAAAACAACTTTTCATATTCATGGACTTGCATTTCAAACCACTGGGCAGATTTAAAGGAATATACCTAAGCAATTGTAGAGAAAATGCATCAGATTTTCTACCTTCCTTTTTCTTGATTCCTTTTAAAGGACTTTTCACTTATTTTAAATAGAAATGTCATGTCAACTGGGTTAGAAGAAGAAAATACTATAGCATTAATACATGGGATAGAGCAATTTTAATTTAACATGAGACACTTCCATGTTTACAGTACTGAGTGTCAAAAATGGCTGAAAAAATATATTATTCTCGAAACATCCTCTCTCCTGCCCACCCCCTCCACCCCTTGCCTGAAAAAAAGGCCAAAACTGATTTGATTTTGGACAAATTTTCATTTATGCTGCAGTCTTTCTGCAAAAAAGATACAGCTTCTAGTGTAAAGAGAATCACACATCATCTCAAGCTGTGAGATATATTGAATTTGGGAGACTATCATGGGAACAAACACTATATATTTAAAGTGTCCTCTATTCAGCACTAATTTAAGTGGATCTTTATTATCATCTAGTACAGCTATTCTTACATTCTTGAGAATGACAGACAGAACAAGCAATAGGAGATGTACCAAAAGAAAAGAAGAAAATGTTCAGAAAAATAAAAGCTCTAGCAATTACCATGAAGAGAATAGAGAAGGGAAAGTAACTGGGGAAGTGCATTAGTGAGTCAGATACTGAGGGAAAAATCTTAAGCATGAATAGATGTATTCATTGTACTCTTGAAGGAAGCACAGGTAAAGATAAGGAGTTATATTTAGTAGTAAGAATATTGGGAAGACGAAGAGATTGCAGGACATTGGGAAAAGAAAGGGCAAGTCAGGGCAGCTTGGTCAGTTCAAGAAAAGGAGGTCAGAAGAATTTGCATTATGAAATTGCTCTCATCAAAGCACCTAAGATCTTAGTCTTAGGAGACCTTAAAAACTTATGCTGGAATGAAGACATTCAAAACTGACTTTAAATCATATTCTTTCTCTATTCTGAGATTTTGAGTAACCTTTCATGTTGAAAAGTAAATTGTAACTTTGCTTTTGAATAGAGGCCATTGTGATTTGCTGATCTGTACTTTTAGGGAAATGAATGAAATTCTAACATAGGACCAATAAAATGTGTTGCTTAAAAACAAACAAACAAACAAACAAACAAACAAAAATAGTTGAAAGTTAGAAACAATTTCCTTGTGGATGATATCCTGTTTATTTAGCGGACCAGTATACAAAGAGAAATTAAATTCTTTTTCCACATGAGTGCTCATCTCTCTTGTTACTAATTTACTCTAGATCTGCCCAAGTTCTTTTAGTGAATATGCTCTCAAAAGAGTATCAAAATCTATTTCAATATGCAATATCAGTACTAAAAGTCCCTAGAAATATCTCATGATCTTTTGAAATAATCTCTCCACTGTATCTAGCTAACTGAAATGTGGGTCAGTCAGTCTTAGCTTCCTAACCAGATATGCAAAACACAGAACCAGCTATCTGTTTAAATTTTGGTCATGAAGGAGCTTGTGATAGCAGTCCTACTTGAAAGACAGGTTATATATTCCAGTTTCACTGGAAATATATATTTTTCTCTATTACTACCTTTAATGTTATGTGTATGCTATATTTTACTACTAGACATAACTACAGAATCTGCAAAGGTCAGGTACCACACCTACTGTCGCATCCTTAGTGTCTTTTACCAAGGCACATTTGTCTCCTGAAGGATGCTTTAGTTTTTCAGAGAATTCCCTCGACTTCTGTCTGACATGCTTCCACACTTTGTGTTAATTACAGTGAAAGGTCAACTGGGCCTTTTGGGGCACTCCTCTATAGAGCACAGTCAATATGTTTGAAAAGCTTGAAAAGCCCATATAGCATAAATGGTTTGGTTAAATGTTCCAATTCACTTTTTATCATGATATAGCTATGCATGTTGAACTATATGCTACACTTAAACATGTTTACCAGATTCACCATTTACTAGGAAAATCCAGAAAAAAAGCATGAGGTCTCTGTTTATGTTCTAAAGCTCTGAGACTTGAAAAATCGATTAACATCCCACAAGAAAGAAAAGCAATTGGGACAATACCTTGGCAGAAAAGAAAACTGCATGGAGATAGAATGAAAATGAAATGATGATGCCTCTTTATTATCCCATTGTTTTGGAAAGAACAGAAGCACAAAACATTAGACTTGGAGTGAACTACTGATGTTCTGGTGAACACTCACACCCTTTTCTTTGCTTCAGTACAAGGCAGGCAGTGTTTTCTGTTCTCTGTCTCTGGAAGCTAAACTACATCTGTTTGCTTTTTAGCATCAGTGATGCTCTTGAAGTGAGTGTCCCAATATCTTGGTTTCATCCCAGGTAGCAGCCAAGCCCCATGCAGCTACTTAGTCGGCCCCCCACCAGCAGGAGAGAATCAGAAGGGTAAAAGCCAGGAAACTCATGGGTTGAAATAAAGACAATTTGACAGGGAAAGCAAAAGCCACACACACAAAAAAAGCAAACCAAAGAATGATTTCACTGTTTCCCATGGGCAGGCAGGTGTTCAGCCATCCCCAGGAGAGCAGGGTCCCGTCACACGTAACAGTGACTTGGGAGGAAAAAGCCATCACTCCAAACATCCCTGCTATACACACTGAGCATGACATCCTATGGTCTGGAATATCCCTTTGGTCAGCTGGGGTCACCTGTCCTGGCTGTGTCTCTCCCAGTCTCCCATACAACCCCAGTCTGCTCTCCAGTGTGGCAGTACAAAAGCAGAAAAGGGCTTGTCTGTGTGTAAGCCCTGCTTAGCAGTAACAAAAATACCTCTATATGATCAACCCTATCTTCAGCACAAGTCCAAAATATAGCCCTGTACTAGTAACTGTGAAGAAAATTAACTGTACTTCAGCCAAAATCAGACACACAGTCACATCTGTTCTCTGACTCCATGGTGCACTCCTGAAACAGTCTTGAAAGAGACAGACAGGCTGGATTTCTTACAGACAACATAAAACTAACAGATAGAGTTCAGGATCACAAATTACATTCTGTAACTGGTCTTTTAGACCATGGAACTCAATCAAGACTAATCTGAAGTAAATTCCCCATAAAATATGGACAATATAGACATCAGACAGAAACCCTCATAATGTAAATTCTCTCTAGTAGCTTCACGCTACTACTTGAACTAGACAAAACCTTAGTCTTGAGTATTTGTGTGGGAATAAAAGAATGCTTTGTCCTTGCTCTGAACTAAATTATGAGGTAAACATATTCTTGTTCCTCACTTAGTTTTTTTCTGCATACATTGAATAAACAAAAATATGTCTTAAGAATATATAGAAGGTCAAAAATGGAGAAATAGAAAGCTTAGCAGAAGCAAAAGAAATAGAAACACTTTTGGAATACATCTCTATGATAAATATTGACAATTCCTGAAAAATCTCAGATTTCAAGAAGTTGAACAACCCAAAGTTCAGATCCTAAATCAGCCTGCTGGATGAGTAGGACCACAATCATAATTCACATAAAACTTCTTTATAACCTTTGATAAATGTATCTAAATATACTTTTTTACTTTATATGGCTCTTTGCTTGTTCAAACTTATTTTAAAACTCTAAGTTTTTAATCTTAGATATTTTGCAGTTTTGTCTCCCAGTATGCCTGGATTTGACTTTTACCTACTGTATGATCACATAAACGGGGATTCAGATGCTCAAATATCTTAATATACCTTAAAAAGAACATTGAAAGAGGTATCCTTCACAGTTTCTGAAAACAGCAACCAGTCCAGATCCTGTCCTGATTTTTACAACAGTATCTTCAGTCCCTGAGGAATAATCAGTCCCTTCAGAAAGGATAATATTCAATACAAGAAAATTTGAAGCCAAAAAAAGAAAAAATTATGAAGGTTAAAAAAGGATAAAAGAAATAAGCAAGAATCTTGAAGGAGAATCACATTTTTCTCATGAGACTAAAATATGTCTTTCAGTATGTCAGCAGTAATGCTTTCAAAAATTCAGTCTATTGTATCAAAATTTGCACAAATTAGTACCTGAGAAAGGATAAAATTTATCTTGAAACTAAATACCATGTACAGGATATTATGAGACATTGCAAATACTAATGGCATGTGGAAGACTGACTAAAATAATCTAAAAAATATATATATAAATTTAGAACATTACTGTATTAATATTCTTTTTCTGTGAAAATTAGAAACACTGCATCAGTCACTGATAATTTGCAATACATACTTTCCTTCTGGAAAAGACAGAAAGCTAGTCTGTTAACCCACCAATAACGTAGCCCCACTGATTAATTGGCTTAATTAAAATTTTAAAACAAAATATTAATTGAAACAAGTTTATTCAACATCTGACTTTGTCTTGAAATATAAGCTAAAAAACCCCAAACATACCCACGTTCAGAACAGGACTAAATGTCCCAGGTCTATGGATAGACAAGGAGTCTCAGAGAAGGAAATTGTGGAGGCCAAAAGTGTTTTCAGGTCCATACTTCACCATCAGTCACAGGACATATTCAGCACATAATTTTGGGAGATTTATTTTGTAGGACCAAATTGATATAAACTATAGGAACACATTTCAGGCCCTCATTTTCCAGTTCAAAGTCATCTTTCCTCCCCAAAGTTTTTAAACTTTATAAGAAGTTTACAGAAACTGAGATTAAGGAAGCTGGATGTGAGTAGCTTAGAAAACTGCATTCATTTTATCAGGTCTATGTTCCTATATTGCAAATATGCCTGAGAGAATTAGACTCTGAGCACCCAAGCAGTTCAAAATAATACTCCTGAGCAATGTGAACTGCCTCTTTCATAAAAATGAGATGATAAACTCCAAGAACATGCTGCCTGCAGATTCTACATGACAGAAGAGGTTGGTTAGCTATTTCCAAATACAAGGGTCCATAGGAATTGTTCTCTGTGTGTCAAGGATATTTTCCAGATATATATAACTTGAAGTGAAAACAATGAATATTATGTGTAGAGCAAATATTTTTGTTTATGAAAGAATTCAACGTTTTTTATTCCCTGTTTTGGAAGTTAACCTTCACTTATCAACCAACAAGGAATCCTGTTAAAAAGTCTGGGAGTGAGAAAACACATTTAGGTAAGAATATTTTCTATATTAACCCACCATTGAAGATAAATGCTGATTGTACACTTCTGGTAAGGATGAAACATCTGAAGTTGGGAGGTGTAAGGTACCCTTTCTGGACAGGATTGTACAATAATGCAGTTAAGACCTATTCTCCTTAACACATTCATAAAACAGATCCATACTGTGCCAAGAAGGTCATGTCTTGCTAAATGATACCTGAAAGAAACAGCATGCACAGAAATTAACTTTCAACATTAGGATGACAGAAGTGCTATTATCACACAGACTGTTTAATTAGATATCATACAGTCACCGAAGTGTTGTCACTCTCTGATGTATTAATCTGTTCTTAAGGCTAGATTAATTCAAATGCCTATGATATAACACAGTCTCTCTGACCTGTGCTGATACTCCCTCATGAACAGGAGAGCTCTGTTGGTTTTGCAGGAAGCTGTTGCAATTATTTTCATAATTTATTGCTGTGACCATTTTATTAGTGTGTGAACATCTCTCCACTGGCTCCTGCTCTTTTTTTACTTTGAGCATAAAACTACTCAATTGCAATCTCAGTGATTCTCATAACTATCTTAACTATTTCCTCTCATCCAACTTTTAAAGGCTGACTTGGTTTTGACTGACTTGAGGTTTCAACCACTCAAACATTTCACGGATTTTCAAAGAAAATTTTCGCTTTGTTATACTGACCCCATACAGATGCAGCATATAAGTACATGCATACCTTTATCTCCTTCCATTTTCTCAAATTCCTTCTTAAAATCACAACATATTTAATAAATCTGACCTCCTGTTAATAATATAAACAATATTCTTAAATTATTTCCCTTATTATTGATAGTCTGCCCTCATAAAATCTTGTGTTCAAACCATATCCTGGTTTAGGCAGGAAATGTCATATTTTCCTGTGTTTATACATTTTGGGCTGTCTTGAAATCACACAAGCATTAGTAAATGCTGAAGAATTAACAAATTAAACCTTTACTGAAGAGTTAGGTTGTAAGAGGGGATGGTGAAAGGGCATGTAAGACAAGGACAATTTCTTGGAATTATTCCTCTTTCTAAAAAAGTTATAAATATCCTGTCATTTTGGAGGTCAACTCTATCAGCAGCACTGACATTAAAAAAAATCCCAAACAAAAGATATTAAAATTTAAAAAGTGTTTTATAGGAGGTAAAATTCAAACTCGCTTGAAACAACCACTCTCAGAAATTTAATGTCAGTGTCATTTGAGTCAAGTCTTACCTTCTAAATTAGTAGAAAGGTAATAAGGTCTAAAACACTTAGAAAATAATGAAGCATTTAAAGTAATCAAGCAATCATTCTGTAATGATGGGGGGTTGCTCACAAAACCAGATCCTGACACATTGCAAGTACTTGATAGGAAGAGCAGGAGCAGGAGAGATCTTAAGTTAGGAAGCATTGTAAATTACAATTATTTAAATTATACTTTTAATTGCATTTTAGGTACACATACATACATGTGTGTTAATTTAGTTTATAGAATATTTTGAGGCTTGCAGTGTAAGTATACATTGTATAACTAAAAGAGTTTAAAAAAACTTAACATATCTTTTCAACCAGCTGAGGAGGGATACCAAACATATTTGTCCCAGCTAGACCATTTTTCTCCTCCCCTTCTTTCCACCTGGTTCTACATGCTTTCAGACTGCACCCTTGCTTGCAAGTATTACATCTAGCTAACAAGTACTGGTGTATCCTTTTTTATGATAATTGCATGCTAAGGTTGGTTAGGTGTTGAATAGTTGCATTTTTATGCTAAAGTAGGAAGGTAAAGTTCCTCTTCTTTATTTTTGTCTGGGTTTTTTTTGGTTTTTGTTTTTTTTTTTCCTATGATTGAAAAGTAAAAAACAAACAAATATAGAAACAATGTGAGAAATTATTTTTATTGAATAATTTATTGGTACAAGAAGAACATTCCTTGTTCTTGAAAGAGATTACCAAATTAAGCAATGACAGTTGTTCAGAGATTCTTTTAAATATTAAATTTCTAGTTTGTTTCTTTGGTTAAGTACAGACACAGAGACAGATTCATTTGATTTGACAAAGTGTGGAGTTTTAGATTCAGCAACTGATCAAACTCAGAAGCTAGCTAGATAGTGAATGACTGAATCCTCTAAGATCCTTACAGTTTTAGCTGTAAACCCCTTACAGTTAAGTATAACACATTTCATTTTAAATATATATTAAATGTTTTCACATTTACTTCTGTGTTTAGATGCTTGTCACTTACTGATGTGCTTCAGCACTCCTTAAATGCTTTTCTGAAGCTGAGCCCAAATGAACCCTATGCTCTGGAAAACCCCTTCAGGAGCAGAGTTCAGACCCACAAGCACACCTGAAATGCCAGTTGAAAATCAGTACCTTATTGCAGCAAACTTCTTTTTTGAGTTATTTTCATGGAGACAGAAATAAGTCAGTTTCATGAGGGATTTCTTGAAGATTTATTTCAAGGATAGCTGGAGTATATTGTTTTCCACTTGTTGACATTCTAATACAAAAAGTGGAGAAAATAAAATTGCTAGGTGACAGCAGCATATTTACTAGAGCTCTGCAAACCTGGGAACACTCTGCACAAAATTTCTATTTCCACTTTTACTTGTAACTGTTGTTTGCAGAAAGACAAAAAATGAAAATGCAGAAAGTACAATTGCATGCATGTTTTTAAACAAAGTTTTATTTCAGGGGAACAAAATAGAAAATTGTTTACATTTCTAGGAGGGGAGGCAGGGATCCTAAAAAGCTGAGTAGGTGTGTTACCACCAGAAACAAAGAGCTGGTGAAAAGCAACCTGGTGCAAGGGGCAAGTGATCAGCCTACATATGTGCTTGCTTAAGAGTCCATTAGGTGGAGAGAGATATACTTTCTTTGGAGTTATGTAACTAAGAAACCTGTGATGTCAGAGAACTGAATATTTTTTCCTAAGATAAGTTGTCCTGGAACTTAAAAGGACTCCTTTGGAAAACTATCCTTACCACATTGCCTGAAGAAAGCAAGCATTTATACTGCCTAGTTCAAATTATAAAGAACACTTTCAAACACCTTTCTTGAAAAATTATTATGGCTATCTTTAGGTCAGTCTACTTTTTGTCTTAAAAGATGGAAGATGGATTAGCAATGGGATTGGTTCATAACTTAGATATAAATTTGTAAAATAGGTCAGGATACTGTCTAAAAAAAGATCAGTAGCCTCAATATTAAGCAATTTCTGTGATTAATTAAAGAAAAACATATTATTAATCTTATCAAAAACAGAGGAATTGCTGTTTTCCAAAAGGAAAAAGGATAAAATATGAAATGAAAGGAAGATGTTTGAAGCATTCTTTGTCTAACACTAGTCATTTGCCTTTATGGAAATTTCTGTGACTTTATTTGTCTGCAAATGTAACGATTATCAAACTCAAGGAGGCAGAATAGAAGTAGTTACATATTCCATTTAAGCAAGGACACAGAGGGCTAGGCAGGAGCAATTTACAGAAAAGAACACTGTTTGCCTTTTTTTATTGCTTGCAAAATGCCAGGAGAGTTTAAAAGTAATAGCATTTATTTAAAAAAAAAAAAAAAAAAAAAAAAAAAAAAAAAAAAAAAAAAGAGAGAGAGAGAGAGAGAATGAGAGAGAAAGAGAAAAAATAGGAAAAGAGTATTGCCTGAGAATTGGCCCAATTTTAAATGTCTTCACCTTTTCATCCTGATACATAAGCCTTCTGTCTGCTTTAACCCTGTAAAAGTTGTATTTATTTAATTTGTTTATGAGACCTAGGCTGTTTTTGTGCTTTTGAAAGCTGTATGGGAATGTTTTTAGCTTCCTTTCAAAAAATTGCTTAGAGATTTTTACATCCAGAGAAGACACACCTTGTCTTGTGTACATTTGATGTTGTTTTTAATGGAAATTTCTGATGTTTAAATAATTTTTCCATGGTTCAGTGTTATCTTTTTTATTTCTTTGACCAAAATCTAATTTCTCTTTCAAATACTCACTATTGTTATGAATGTAATGTTATGTTGTTATGGTGTAAGCAGGATTTCTACTACTGGACAGACTGGAAAGGTAAAAATAGAGAAAAAAATCCACTTAAGCCATCTTTGTTAGAAAAAACTTTAATTCCACATTTTTGAAGTTCCAGTATATTCATTGTCACTCTTTGCAAGCTGTGTGTTTTGAAGAAACTGGAATTCCCAAAGACTGCAAAATCCATTTCTTCTGTTGACAGCAAATATTGAACTTTCTTACCTGAAAAAGAGAAAACTTTCTGAGATTTACCTTACTCTTAACACAAGAGTAACTTATGTTTACCAAAACCAGAGGCTATATGAAGCAGTGCAGTATGTTCTGGCAAGGAAACAGCAGGAGCAATTTGTGTTCCACTCAGGATATTGAAGCGTCATTCGAGTAACAATCAGGTATTTGGCTCAGATTTCTGAAACTCTTTTGAGCGTTTCCTATCTCTAATACCTAGATTGGCTGGATATCCAAATCCAGTGAGTTCCATGCCACCTTGCAGTGTATTTCTCACGCCACCATGCATGGAGAGATGCAGGGCTGCAGCTCCTCAGGTGTTCCTCCAACACTATCCACCTTCCAAATCTACGACTCTTGTCCTTATGCTGCCTCCCTTCTATTCCCGGTCCTTTACTCCCGGTGTGCACGGGATCCCGAGCACAGCAGGGGCACTGAAGACTCCTATTTTCCCCAAAGCAAATACAGCTCTGATCTGCACAGCCCGTTTTGCCTTGTGGCAACAGGCAGCTGCAGCAGACCAGGCTGGGAGCCAGGAGCGGCCGGCACACCTTGCGTGCTTTGATCTCGCTGTTTCCAGTCTGCTGTGCCAGACACAGCCTGTCAGTAGGGCTCGCAGGCAGCTGCCAGCTGCACCTGGCCCAGCCCCGCGCTGCTGCAGACAGGGAAGGGGCCTCACTGCCAGGAGGAGCCTCCCCATTGCAAGAGGCTGGATGAGCTTGTTTCATGGGCTGCTGCTTTGAACTCCCATCACTTTGCTGCCTCCCACATCTGGAGCCTGAGGTGAAGGAAGATGAAAGCGTGCTGGGGAGTGCAGAGGCTTGTGAGGCACGCTGGGAATGCTCCCAGCCTCTGAGCAGGGCTCCCGACTTGGCCGTTCCCCAACTTGGGAAGTTAACAGCTCATGGGTTAGAGGAGCTATCCCTGGGGGTGTGTGCAAACTACCAGGGGTGCACTTGATGTACTCCGGAGTGTTTGTACATAAACCAGGGGGTGTTAGTAGGTGCTTGCATTTATACTTACAAACAGTGGGTCTGTTAGTATCCAGAGATCATGCCTGGATTAATCTTAATACTTTTCAGAGATACTGATGATGACCAAACACTGTCAGAGTCCAAGGTATTTAACATTTACAAACCTCGCTTGATGACTTATCCACTGTATCTTCCCATTGACTTCAAAAAGTTTTAAATCAAATCTTTAAAACGTTGAAAGAAAGAAAAAAGGAGAAAAATTCTCAACAAATACTGCTTTCCAATTCTGCTAGGCTTTGTAGTAAATCTATTAAAATAAATGGCAAGTCAATAGGAAATGCACCTGGCCAGTTACACTGGAGCTGAGAACTGTCTCCAGCTCAGGCAACCCTGTTAACATGAGCATTAGCCTCATGTTGTTCTGCACAACTAAGGCACTTGCTGGGCTAGCTTTTCTAAATAAGGATGTTTTCTGAATGGAAAATTCCAGGTGCACATATTACATTAGTAGGAAAGCATAACATGCATTTTTCTGACCTGTAAATTTTATTGTGTTTATGGTTTGTGATATCATAACATTTCCTGAATATTAGTGTTAGAGGAGGCAGAGAAAACTGCCTTTGCAAATTTATAATAATGTAAATCTTAGTCTCCCTGGTCTTTTTAGAATAACAAACAATGATACATAATTAATTGTAATTTTTCTGGAAGTGACATTATCGCCATACTCATAAATACCCACAAGGCAAGGACTGTCCCAGAGGAGATAACTTTCTTTCAATGGTGTGATAAAATGCCCTCATCACAGACAGTATTTATTGCTTGTGTCTCTTGAGAGATGATTAAAACAGGAGAAGAGCAAATAAGCAGACACAAAACATCCCACTATACTCATTTCACAGGCTTGTTTCTACTTGTTTAAGACACAGTGTATTAATATGGGATCTGAGATGATAATTTTTTCCTGCTTCTGCTTTCTTACTGAGTTTTTATTATTGTTTTGGAGAAAAACGTCTAGAGAAACCTTAATGTCGTTTTTAAGGAGTTTTTAGAACTCCTACACTGAGCTATAATCCCTGCTGCAGTAAACTGCACACAATCTCATCACTTAGTTTCCTCTAGCTAGAATTCATGCCTCTTTGTGAGCACAAATAGAAAGGCATTTCATTACATTCACTTTTCTTACAAGGCAAACCACCAGAAATGAAAATAAATTAATAACATTAAAATTATACATTATTTACTGTGCTCAAATAAAGCATGAGCTATAATAAAGTCATGTTTGGGAGTTTTTTAGCTGAACAAAATGCCCTTTTTGATTGATTGCTAGACTTTCAGAAAGGCAGGTGACATTTCCTGCAACACTGTCTGGAACTCGCAGTGCCCTTTAAGAAAAGCTAAGGAAACTTACCGTTTGGAAAAAAAATGTGAAGTTACACACTCAGCTAGGATGAAACATTGTGGAAACAATGTTTCATTGTGAAACATTAGCCAAGTTGGTGAAAAACTCTTGTTGCCAACTTTTCCTTAGTTTTTTGGTTGTGGTGGGTTTTGTTGTTGTTGTTTGTTTGTTTGTTTGTTTGGGGGTTTGTGTGTGTGTGTGTGTGTTTTGTTTTGTTTTTTCACTCTCTCAGTGTATATTTGATTCATACCACCTAAAAATGAATGTGCAAAGCAGAAATTTTATCTGTGCCATCATGGTATCAGTACTTCCCTCTTTTTGTTACAAGATAACTTAAGATCCTAAAATGAATTTCGGTTTCTTGGTTCTTTCTTAAAAGGCCTTGCTTTTTGTTTTTCTTTTTATGTAGACATCTTTTTTTGCATTAATGATGTATTAATTGTTTGAACTCTCTTTTTGTGACATTGTTTAAATTTTCCATGAGTAACATCAGCTACTTGCTTCAGAAAATATGACGCAAAGTTGAATAGAAGGATAAAAATGCCACTGACCATGAATATCTTATAGTGCATTCAAGATTAATTAAGGTTCATATGCAGCATGAATTAAATGCACCTCTAAATGAAATAAGTTATAACCTGTAGTATTCCTTAGACTATTACAGTAGTTTAGAAATTAATATTTAGTCATATGGTGCCGAAAATTTGACATTTTGCCTTTAATTTGCTGAAGTTTGAACTTTCTTTTTTGCTGTACCATCCAGTATCTTTAACACTAACTTTATGCCTAAGGTTTTAGCTAATTTCTGTCTACAAGGAAAAACCTTTTTATATTAGTGAAGTATATGAACTAGAAAATGAAACATTAAAAGACAAAGATTATTTTCTCATAAGTTTATGTTATGGAGGAAAACACTATTGAGAATTGAATTCAGGTTCCTTCCTGTTAATTCTGCAAGGTTTACGTGGATGTCTTATTAGATCTAGATAACCATTTTGGTTGTCAGGGTTCTGACAGATCCCTATCTTCTTCACAAGTATCAGCCATTGAAGATGAGATGAAAAGACACTTAGACAAAGATGCCGAATGTCTCCTTCAGAACTACAGGGTACGTTTCCTTGTTTGACAATTTTTCTTACCTTGAAGATTTTACATTTAATAAAACATATTTCAGCACCATCAATTACATTCTAACAGATGTAATGTGATGGTTGGGTTGTGATTGGCCTGGTTCTTCTCATGATTTGAAATGAGTAAAGTAGCAATGTCTCCATATAAACCAGTTCAGTGGAATTTAATTTTTTAACAGCTATTTCCTTTATTTCTACAGTCTTTAAAACAAATGACAAAAATAATTTTTCTCCTGGTTTCTTACAAGAGAACTACACCTTGCTGTTTTTCCACACTTTGACTGTGCTGCAGTACACATCATATGGCATGATTAGAAACATAATGACTCATGATACTATTGAATTTAAACAATGCATTGAATCTTTTTTAAATTTAAACCCCTGGAAAACTCACAAACAAGCAAAGTAATAGTGGTGCAATTAATGCTGCCATATAAAAAAGAATTTATTTTCCTGTAATTTGTGAAATATGGATAGTTCTGTAAATACTCAGTGCTAGCTTAACTCCAAAATGAGCTAACATCTGCTCAGTTTTAGGTGAATAAAGTACTAGAGATGACTTACGTTGTTTTTCTTCATTGCTATTTTTTTTCTTGCCCTAAATAACGAGAGTTTTTCATAGTAAAGTCTTACTCTGCCTTCAGCAACGCTATCACTAATCACTCCTTAAATTATTTGATACAAAAAATATTACAAGTTTGTGCAACTGATTCTAAGTTTTTTTATTAGTATTTGATTTTAAACTATGATAGACATTAACATGATACCAGTTCAATTTTATAATGAAATCACTCATCCAGGCGGCTTGACATGAGAATTAATCTACCAGATACTGCTGAAAAAATAAGAAGAAATTTTATTTGTTATTAGAAGAAACAATTACCTCTTTTCTTCAAATTTCAAGGGTCCTGTATTCAAAATAAGTGATTTTAATAAGCTGGTAGTTGTTTTAGTTCAGTGTCCCTAAATGGGAGAGATATGTAGAAGAAAGTTAAATTAAGGAAAAGTCAGTAGGTCAAATAATTACCTACTGTCTGTGACTGGAGATGGCAAATCCATAAACATACCAGGACTCAAGTCAGGAAAGTGATAAAGATTTTTTGACTTATGAGAGAAGAGTCCTACATATGAAGGAAAAGAGTTGCCGTAAAAAACCCACATAAAATCATAATACTTGGAAGGAACCACTTTGAGTCATCTGGTCCAGCCTCCTTGCTCAAGCAGGGTCATCCTAGAGCACATGGCGCAGGATTGTGTCCAGATGGTTCTTGAGTATCTTGAATATCCCCCTTGGGAGAGACTCCACAACATCTCTGGGAAACTTGTTCCAGTGCTTTGATATCCCCACAGTAAAGAAGTACTTCCTCATGCTCAGGTGGTACTTCCTGTATATCAGTTTCTGCACATTGCCTCTTGTTGCTTGGCATCACTAGAAAAGCCTGTCTCCATCCTCTCGATACCTAGTTAGGTATATAACTGCCCTATCTTCATGGTCTTCCAAAGAGGATTATGGACCACCTCACTATGGCATCCACCAGTTCTCTCAACGGTCTTGGATGAATTATGTCAAGGCCCTTAGACTTGTGGATGTCAAGTCTTTCTAGGTGTTGTCTAACCCAATCCTCCTCAACAAAGTTAAAGTCTTCCTTTCAACATTCTTTTATCCTGGTATCTTGGGTCCAAGAGTCACGAGGACTGATCTTGGCAGTGAAGATGTTTTTTGAACAAATCCCGAGGCAATGTTTTCAAACAAGGCTTCTTATTTTCTGTCTTTCCTTCTTCACTTTTCAATCCTCTGTGTCATATTCACATTCCTAACCACTGTTTTGCTCTAAAGTGAATGCTGGACACTGTAATTTTTGAGAACATTCATCATTTTGAGTTACAGGACATCAACACAACACATTAAAAAATTTGCTTCTTCTTCTGTACTATTACAGAATTCCTGCACAAACAGAAGGTTTAGAGCTTTCATATCTTCCTTTCTGTAAATACTGTTTTTAATTTAATTTTCAAGTATTTTTAAGATTTTGGGGTGGGGTTTCTAACCTGTTAAACTCGCCTTGACTTTACTTTATGAAGAAGCCTCAGTATTCTTTTAGTACCTTGCAATTTCTTTTTAAGGTATTTTTCCTATGTATGTATGCTAAAAATACAATACTTTTTTGTGAGAATTTTCATGCTGAGTTCCAGTCTGGAGTGAATTTTACAGCTAGGTTACAAATCCCAGAGAGCAGAAGTTTATAATGGAAATGCTTCTAAGTCTGCACACTGAACTGCTGCTGGAATGATTTTCTACACAGTATAAAGGCCACTTGAAGGTTTTCTATTTTCCCCCATAAAGACAAAAAGATCTATTTCAGAAGGTGGAACTTTTGAATAAAATCAAAATTTTTCTTATAGTGTATTATCATGAAACTAAATTAATTTTATTCAGCTGTTAATTTTCTCCTAAAAATCATGATGCCTTTCTGGGCAATAGGTTTTGCCTATTGAAACTGACAACAAGCAAAGCAAATTTTTTACATAATGGGACTGAGTGACATGAATAATCAGAAGTATCTGTGCATTTCCTTAGATTTAAACGCACTGTGTGATCTCAAAATATCCTGTCTACAACCAGTCTGATAAAACCATCTTAAAACCCATATTGTTTTCTTTTCTTTTTAATTTGGTGGAGCATGGAGACAAGCATCTCCATATCAGAATTCATTATGTATTTTGCTTTTTTTCTTAGGGAAAGAATCATGCATAAAGAGTTGGGGAATCTATGCTAGTAAAAGTAATGACACTTCACTAATGACAAATTTAATTAATTTCAAGAACATTCATCAAATTCCTGTTGGCTTAGGTTTTTAAATTTCCTTCAGTATGTAAAATATTTGTTAAAGGCATAGGCCTATATATTTCTGGTAATCTAAGAATCTGTTTAATGCCTAAACTTCATAACTGGTTCCTGACTGCAGGTTTCATCAATTTTAATCTTCTGGAGAATATATGTGCTACATAAACGAGTATCAAAGATAATAAATCAAAGTAGAATACCATGGAATGTATTTTTTTCCAACCACTTATTAAAATCTGCTTTATGGAATATATCGGAAATACAATTTGTGTAGAAGCAGATTGAAATTGTAATAAGTAATTCTAGTCTTTCCCATATACCCACAGATTAATCTTCACATTTATACATATGATGGCTACAAATATTTTAGATTTTATAGAGCAGATGCACATTTAACTAATCTATATATATTAAATATGGGAAAAGAAAGTGTTACCTGGCTGTTCTAGTACGAGTAACTATTGATATGAGTTTCCTTCCAGTCATATTTGTTACACGATAAAACATTATATTTGTGACATAAGTTTTTCACATTTGCAACTTCCACAAAGTCATTCTAGCAGGAAAAAACAGTCAAAATCCTAAAATATCTAATATAGTAAGGATAGATATCTACCCTTTAGAATTTATAACCCTCACCATCACTTTTTAAAATTTCATCCACAAAATAGGAGATTGGATTTTTGTTTGGTTGTATGCTTAAAATTGCTAAGCTGAAGAACATTCTCCAAAATTCTCAAGTTTTTAAACATCATGAGAAAGTAGTAGCTCTACATGACAGGTAGACAAATGAAACAGAGACTTTTATGAAATATTCCTTAATTCATTGCCAAAGAAGTACATTAGAAGTCATCGTTCTTACTATCAAATCTTCCCTACATTAATGTCTGAGCACCACACTCCACTAAGAGAAACAGGGACAGACTACTTGACTTTAAGCATAACTTGCTATACCACTTGACAAGCATGGCAAGAAGAGTGAAGAATGCAAGAAATATACATTTAAATATAGAACTTAATGCTATGCTTATATTTGATCCAGATATTAGAAAAAATATGGACTGTCATTATGCCATTATTACATGCAGCCTGTTGACATGCGTGTACTGTATACACTATATACTTCATTTAAATTATGATTCACAAGAACACAAAAGATAATATATTATTTTCTCAACCTTAAAAAAATGTGGGATTAAAAGGAAATATTATGAGACTGTGACATAAGAAAACAACCTTTTCTAATTGCCTGCTGTTTGAATTTCAACATTCTGAGACTAGTTACATGTGCAAAGCAGACCAGGAAAGCTGTTAAGAGTGTTTGAGTACTATGTTCAATAAGATTTTCTGCCATTTCTGTCCCCAATTCATCATTGTTTATTGCATTATATTTAAATGAAACCTAGCCACTCCCTTAAAAAAAAATCAAACAAAAACCCCAAATCAAACAAAAAATCCAACAAACCCCAACCCAAGATTTAAAAAAAAAAAAAAAAAAAAAAAAAAAATCAACCCAACAAATCAGAAACAATCCAAAAAACCAGAAAACACTGATAAATAGTTGTAGTTCTGGGAAACTAAAATCACAGTTCAATTCATAGTGGCAAGAGAAGTATCAGCATTGAAAAAAAAAATTAGATCTTCTGGCTTTTCAATCTGGAGACTGAAATAGGGAACATCAGTTTAGTGTAAAGACACTGCTCAAGTGAAGCACATAAACAAAAGCTTAAACAAAAAGAGATTTTAAGTGTTACTAAAAAGTAACATTTTAAAACCTATTTTTTTTACTTTTTTTGATGTACTGATTTGCTGGCTTTGTTGATTAGAGACAGAAGAGTGTGACTAACTTTTGGCTATGTGCTCCTCTGTCAAGACTGTTGAAAAAAATGGTATTTTACATTGGATATTTAAGAAAATGTCAACAATCTCAGAATGCTCATAGGTGTATAAATACACCTAAAATGCTCCATTTTGTTGTCAATATTCCAGTCATCTAGAAAGAACAAGTAGCACTATTACTGAGGTGATTATCATAGATGAAGTATTGAGGTATCAGATACAAATTAATTACTTTTTCTATGAAAATAGTTTACTGATAGCCATAAATAATGTATACAGTCAAACAAGATAAGCTAAGAAGCTCAACAATTTATCAACACAAGTGAACTTCTTACAGGACTATTTATATGTCTGTAAACAGCAACAGATATAATTTGGGGTGGTGGGGGTTTTTTTGCGTAGAACATATAATTTTGGTTCTTTTCTTTTTACTCAACTATTGTGAGTGAAACTTGCCAGTCTGTGATTCTGCAAGGGAGAACAGTAGTTTTTTTGCATTGTGTGGCAAGTTGTGGCAAGCTAGCTTTAGATTGTTCAGGATGATATTTGGTTGAGTGATGGTTTGAACATAATAAAATATGGAAACTTGAAAAATAAAAAGGGAATTCTAAGAGAAGAAATAGTTTCTGTGTATCTTCAAAGAGAATAATAACCCTCTGCTGTAGTGAGATGTTACACAGTTCTTTTATTATGAATAAAGAGGAATTTTATAGAAATATACAAGAATACAATGCTATTGTATTTGCTGCTTCTATATGCAAGGCAAAACATCTAAATGCTTTTAAATGTTTTTAAAATGTTTTAAGAAGAATTATAAATATTGTTACTATTTTTTAAAAAGCAAAAACTATTACTCAGCTTCTCATAGTTTTGTTTGATTTATACTGTGCAAAAAGCAGATAAATAAGCGTAAGCTACATAAGACAAAGAATTAGATGAATATGAGATGACATTAATATTCTCTTAAGTTTTCCATTAATTTTTGAAATAATTCTGAACACATGAGAATGGCACATTCCCCCCAAGAAACACAAAGAAAGTATTTTTTATTTTGACAGGAAGAAAGAACATTGCAAGCTGATTGCCATGACCTGATCATATGAAGTAAGAGATATGTGTCAGTTGATTGAATGCAGTGTACCTATACCAAAGTGTTTAATATTCTCAAGAAAGTGTGTGGGAAAAAAAAAAAAAAAAGAGATAGGTAGAATATAGAAACAGTGTTTGGCAACTGTTGATTGCATGTCTCAATTGTTGAAAACTATTTCTTTCTATTAGTCTATCCATTACTATTATTCTTCTGATAATATTTTTGTTACTTTAGGTTTACTCATAATTTCTGATGGACAAAAATCCTTGCAGGCTATGAAACTCTAAGATGCGGGAGCACTTCCAAAATTCCAGCTCCGTGTTCATACCTTGACTGCACATGGTATCCATACCCCTTTTCTCTTGTCTTCTGAACTAACACGTGCGTTCACACATTCATATACATTGGTGTCTGTGCTGTCATTCTTTATTTTTTACTGCGTAAATCTTGAGGACATAAGTGTTTTTCTTGATCTTCCTCCTCTGGACACACAAATAGTTATGATTGTACTCTAATTTATCAAAGATTGTTAATTATCTGGAATTAATCAAATGTCAGTATAATTTCTAAGATTGTAGATTTTTACATTATGCAATAGTCTTCTTAATTAAAAAAAAACAAAACACCCCCACCAAAAACAAAAACAAAAACAAAAAACCAAACCAACAAACAAAAAGACACAAAAAAACACAACCCCCCCCCAACCCCCCAAAAAACAAACAAAAAAAACCCCACCCAAACCCACAGCATTCTGTATTTGTATATTATATTTCTTCTTGTAGAATTTGATATCCACATTGCATCTAACACACATATATATGTCTATATATTCAGCTGACATGTCAGGATGGGTTAGTATAATATACATCAAAACAAAATTACACACTAGGTACAAAATAAAAAAATTACATTACCCTCTATATCCCTTATGTGACACAAAGTGAGCAGCAAAGCATGGAAGTGCAGAATGAGGAATCTTAATAATTAATAAATGTTTAGTAATTCAAAGTTTAGTATTTAGAAACAAAATTAGAAAATATTAATTTTGAATTTTCTGGTTATTTTTTCTTTTCCACATGCTTGCATTTTTTAAGTATAAATCACCGAATAACTTTACCAAATCACATCCTGAACTTTTCTCAAAACTTCCATCTTCCCTACAGCACCCAAGAGTACCACATAATAGCTATTTTAAAATCCATTTAAAACAATAATTAATCTTTAATTTTCAGAGGAAAAAAAAAAAATAATTGGAAATCCTACTTCTCAGTTATTTCTGAGAGAGGTGCAGTATGAGCAGGCAGATTCACCCAGTGAGGTACCTGCAATACATTTGAAGGTAAGCCAATCATTAACTCATATTAACCTAAATGTCCGGGTGGCAATGACCACGAAAATGAGATAACCTCTGTGAATTTGGGAAAACAAAAATAAAAATCCACTCATATCTTGAATGGCATGTCTCAGCTAGATAACTGCAGTAATGCTACATATCTCTGGTTCTGCAGTAGAAAATGAAAATAACTTCTCAGGCTGAAGTTCCAAGAAAAAAATTTGTTTTGTTTTTACTCTGTGGCCCTGGAAAACCATTAAGGTCTAAATTACAAAGGTGGATTAGATCATCTGTTTCCTAGCTCTGAATTAAAAATGCAGGTTAAATGCCTAGAACTGCAATGCACTTGTTTGAGAGACTCCATACATCCAGACAGACTTTTTAGATCGACATTATTAATCCAGTAAGAGAATGCAAAAGATGGCAAAATTTCTTACCCTCCACCTCAATATTACAAATGTTTTTATACATTATCAAGATTTGCAGGTCATGATTTTATCATACAAGAAAATTACTCCACCTGCTTTAAGAAAAATTTCATCATATAGTTCTCACTTCTGTCCCTGCAAAATTTTAAGCAAAGAATGCATTTATAGAAAAGTATCTTGATCTTTTCTTTTAGGGTGGGAGTGTTCTTAAAATTATGCAACAAGTCATTTAGTGCAGGCCCCTGCTTGGGATGTGAAGTTATATGTTTAGTTCCTTCTGCTTCAGGACAGTTCCATCTATTGTCTTTTACTTGCGTACTGCTATGATTATTGCCTGTAGGTATTTTGAGTTGTGCTGGCCTCACGACTCTCCTTTTTGAAGTTCCACAATTCAAAACCAAACCAACCAACCAGACAAGAAAGAGCTTCATCCAAGAGGAAAAGAAAGGAGCATGACATCGCAGTGCAGTGATTTGGGTTCTCATCAGAATGGAAGTGGGGGGCAGCATCTATGCTTTTTCACTACACAAGGACTAGACAGAGAGCTCCCCCTCCTCCATTATTTCCAGTTCCAGTCTGGTTTTCCTTGATGTCCAATCAGAGATTTCTGTATCCTGCTCAGTAGCAGGTTTAATATATAAGAATCAGGTACATATGAAATTTTAACTTATGGGCTAAGTGCCTAGTGCTGTTTCTAAGCCTGAAGTTTTAACCATAACCATAACCATAACCTCAATAACCATAACCATAACCATAACCTCAATCCTGCTTAAATACTGCCAAAGGACCTAATTCATTTTAGAGGAGCTAGATTTTCTATTGGAGGCCTGAAGCTGGCACCCCCCTGCCTCTTCACTATGGTTCTGTGCTGGGAAGCATCATGAAGGTGATTACATGAAAATCTTCATTCAGCAGAAGACTTAGAATACAGGTATACAGGCAGTTCAGAACTGCTCCACATGATCTGTGTTTCTACCTCCTCTACCTGTGTCAAATGCTGTAGGAGGCATCAAATTTGAACAGCACCTGGGCTTTTTTAACTGAAAAAGATCACTTTTCTCTGTAAAAAATGGAGCAAGATTCGTACCTAAATCATTGACTTTTACATACTGGAGAAAGCAGCTGGGGAGGGGGCAGGGCAGAGGCCTTAAAAATCTTGTGTTCCTCATATTAATTTTTGGTTTTGTCTTAAGTAAAAAGGTTAGAGTCAATGTCCTTACCAGAAGAACTACTTTTTGCTTTAGCATTTAATAACACAACTTTAAATGTGCATATGTTAAACATTATTTGATAGCAAAAACTACATTATCAGACAGTGCAGTGAAGTATAAAGGATAAAGCTCATTTCTGTCATGCGAGGACTAGATAAAATATCTTATTCTTGCAAGTGTTCTCGTCCTTTCCTCCCTCCAAGCCCTTCAGCTATAAAGCTGCAGTCTGATTTAATAGCTTTTCTTGCAACTTAAAATAAGTTGTTTAAGTATTTAATATGTCATGGAACTGCTATTTTTTTTTTTTTTTTCTGTCATTTAGTCAAGTTCTTTACAATCTGATAGCAAGAACAAACAGACAATGAAGAAAAACAATACAATTATACTCTTAACACTGCAAAATTCCAAAAAAAACCAACCAACCAACCAAAACCCAAAACAAACAAACAAACAAACAAAACCCCAAAAACCACAAAACCCCAAGAAAGCGCACAAAACCCTTAGAGAAATACAATGTCCCAAATCCTGACAAAGACAAAATTTATTAACTCCTTTGGTGTAAATAACCAAGCAAAAATTCTTGAAAGAACTAAGAATATTTTCCCCAAAATCATCTTTATATTGTCCTTTTTTTAACACCATTTTCATGCAGAGCATCCTACTTAACATGCAGAGTAAAATGTTCACCCTTTCTGCCAGTGAAGCAGGAAAATACTTCCCATTAGAATAAATAGCTGAAATTGTTGCCAGGGTCCAAGTAATTTGCAGAGTATTTCCTTGGTCCTCAGAAACACTGTCCATATAGAAAGTGTGTGGATTACATCTCACCTCTTTTCTCACCTGAACTGTAGCCCAGTGTACAAAGTTGATTTGCAATATATCTTTCTAATTTTATTACATTTAAAAATAAATTTCACAAGTTAGAGACTGCATATAAAAAATTCTTATTACAGGGCATAAATAACTGCAGTTCTTGAAGCTAGCTCTTTTTTTAAAAGTCAGTATTTATTTGAACCTTTCCATACTAGACTTTCTGAACTTCTATTTTGGATAAAACATTTTAGAAACAAGAGGGGTTGTGGAAACAGACTAAAGAGCAATTTTTATTTGCATGGGATGCTTCATTCACATTTCAGTGACACTCTAGAACCATATTTCCTCAGGTTAGTGGTATAAGAGCGAAATATATCATGTATGCACATAACAATGTAATATATGCAAAAAAAAATTCAAGCCAAAAAAACCCAAAACCACTTGAAAGTAGAAACAAATAAAATCAAAATACAGAAGTATGTGCACATGGATTTATAGATAATTAGCTTCCCTGAGAACATATATGACTTTGTGACTGAAGATGAGAGAATATATAGTTAAATATTTCAGAACTTCCTAAAAGGTTGTAACAATAAATGAAGATACTGAAAACATTGAAAACATTGAAAGATTGAGAAGAATGCAACTTTTCCAAAGGATGATTTTTAGAGTTAAATTGGAATTTGCAATTTTGTACTTCACTGCATTTAAGACATCTATGGTTGTTCTTATGGCATTAGTACGCACACAAAATCACATATACCCATATATAATTTGAACGTGTATGTCAGAGGACCAGTTTCAACCAGCAGTAAAAATAGGGTAGTGAATTCATTCAGGAATATAAATCCAGATAATTTGTCTTTGTTATACTCCTTTTTACATTTGTGTGTTAAAATTGTTGCAGGAATTATCTGGGCATGGAATTCTTATGACGTGACACTGGAACTCAGTCTTCTGTAGCCAATATTCCCTAAATACAGAATGTTTTGCCTTTTGGTCCTTGCATTAGAGGAAAACCTAATATATTAAATCATACTAGTATATCAAAATTTTAATATTTCTCCTTTGTGAGAGCAAAGTCCTAAACTTCAGTTTATGAAGGAATTTGATCCCATGAGTTTTAAGGAAAGAAAAGCAGAAAGGAAATTAAAAGGATTGTACTATATTTCTTAAAATAAAGACTCTTAATTAAGTCTTTAATGTTGGGGGGTTTTTATTCTTTACCTAATATTACATTGATTTAATTATTATTTTATTTAGGTGATTCATGCACATTTCTTCAGTGCAGTTGTGTGATATTATTATAATAACTCTAGATTCAGATAAATTTGTACAGTCAAGATTTATCTGCCCTTAAGTAAAACAACTGGCCATGGGATAGAATACATTGATGTATAACATTAATGGTAATGATAACAAGTTACTTAGATTAAAAATGTCAGGAGATTTTCCTGAAACAAATCCAGTAGGAAATAAAATAACTTTTGGAAAAAAACAAACAAAACAAAAAAACCCACCACTTTGCCTTGAAGTAGAGATTTGAAGAAGCCCTGGAAGTCCTTTCTAATTTTTTTGTTCTTTTTCAAAGAAAAAGAAGAAGAAGGAAAAAAAAAAAAAAAAAAAAAAAAAAAAAAAAAAAAGAAGAAGGCTTTATTCTTATTTGAAACAAACTTTTTGATCCTGTCAACCTTATTAAAATTTGCTACACATGCAAAGACCTGTTTCTGTTCTCAATGCCAGTATTCCCAATCTGTGACAAAATTACCCAACCCCCATTTATTCCTTTGAGAAGCCTGCATTGTTCACTGAAGGCATATTTAATTAAACATAATTTGCAATCCTTTGATCACTTTCATGGTTCTTGTTTGAATTAGAAAATTATTTCAATACCCTTCTTAGCTGCAGAAATCTGAACACCAAGATCCAGCAATAAAAAGCAGAGCCAAATGCATACCATCTGCTATATGATATTATCATTTGAATTCACCCAGCAATTAATTTATCAACATATTATGCACAAGACTTCACATCTCCCTTTAAAAGGATGCATGCTTCTTGTATCCCAAAATATTCTAATAATTCCTTATTAGAGGTTATCTGCTTCCTTATTTTCTACATTCTCTTTTCGTCATCTTTAGATACATTCAATAATGTATTATTTTTATTTTCTTTTTTGTCTTCAGACTGTTTTTTGATAGAATGTTGAATAGCACACAATGAAGATCTGATCTCAGAGACATACTAGAAATAACATATTTTGTTTGATGAAAATTTCCCATTTATGTTTGTCCTGGTTTCAGCTGGTGTGGCACTGTGTTTTGGATTCAGTATGAGAATGATGTTGATAACACACAAATGTTTGGTTGTTGCCAAGCAGTGCTTACTCCAAGTCAAAGACTTTTCAGTGTCTCAGGCTCTGCCAGGGAGGAAGTGCACAAGAAGCTGTGAGGGAGAATGGCCAGGAGAGCTGACATGAACTGGCCAAAGGAATACTCAGTGCCGCATCCCATATCATAGAAAGGCATAGCCAGTACATAAAAGGAGGGCAGTTGTCCAGGAGACACTGGTGGCTGCTTAAGGTTGAGCTGGACATTGATCAGCAACGGTATTGTTGTGCATCACTTGTTTTTCTTGTGTTTTATTCCCTTTTCTCTCTATTTTTGATTACTATTATCATTAGTAATAACAATATATTATTATATTTTGTTTAAATTATTAAGCTGTTCTTATCTCAAGATTTACATTTTCTTTTTCTGATTCTCATCCCCACTGGGATGGGGCAGGGAGTGAGCAAGCAGCTATGTGGTGTGTCATTGCCAGCTGGGGTTAAACCATGACAAATATTCTCCAATCTAACTTATAATTTTGAATCTTTTTAACATACAGTTAAACAGGTGATATGAAGCTGCATGAAAATCCAATTACATTAAAACACTATTATCTTTCTCAACAAAACCTCTTATTTCAAGTTGATTTTTAAAAGTTCTATTTTCCTCAAACTAATGACAATTGGCTTTGATTTTGTGGCCTCAAACCTATTCTCACCAATTTGTTACATCACTTAGAATGGGTATCACATGAGCAGATGTGTAATCTATGATAATTCTCCCTTCCCAGAATGCCTCTAGAAACCAGAGCTATCTCATTACTATAATATGGCTAGGATCCAAAAGGTGAGAAGTTTCTATGTCTTACCCTCTCCCACATTGACATTTATTAAAAGAATGTAAAAAGAATAAACTGAAACACATTTTTTGGTAAGCCAAAGGCAGATATTCTAAAATACATACTTTGCTCAATGGGGAAAAGATGAAGGGATGAAGAGTATGTGACAGATCCCTGTAATTTTGCTTAATCAGCAGCACCAGTGCAGCTGAGAATATATAGACTGTTACTGTCAGAATCATATATTTTTTAGTACTGTCAAATTTTACCCCTGTTTTATAGTCTTCCAAGATCAACAGAAAATCAGCACTCCTGATCTATAAAATTACTTGCTTAGCTAAGATCATTATCTGCTTGTGTTTGCCAGCTAGAATGTTCAAATTTTCCATTGGTTTCTGGATTTCATTAGTTTCTTTATAAAGTTAAATTTTACATCACTTAAGCTACATTTGTGTCCTCCTCAGCTGACTTGTTTTTCAGAGTCTGAAATAACATTTTAGGCAGAATGCTTTTGTCATTTTAAAAGCATGCTAAAATATTTCTTAAATCTCTTCTGTATTTTTTGTAAAATTCTTTTGCTCACATAACACAACTGCAAACCTGCCCCTTAAAATAAGTATGCATTTCTGACGGAGACATTTTTGAAACTACATGCTTGCTGAGTTTTTTGAGTTCATTTACCCATTCTTGATGGTAGTATGATAGAGACAATAAACACATGGATTCAATGGCGTTACATAGTTTGTACCGTGATAAATTCTTCCTCAACAGTACAATGTACAACAGTGCACAGTAGAAGTATAAACTACAATATCAAAATTTAATTATAATTAGTACTACTGAGTTTTTTATATGAAACCAGAGGTGTTCAAAAGCAGATGTTTGTTTTCCAAAGAACTGTGGGAAGAAAACTGCAACACAACTCAAACCAAAAGTGCTACTCAGGGAGGTCATACAAAGCAAGATTCTGGTGTTGCTGGATGCCCCAAAAATATATCACTATCCTTGAAAAGAATTAAGAAATTTCTTTTAACAGAAATATACCCTCATTTTGAGGAAAAATCAAGAAAGTGACAACCGGAGAGGTGTCTGCTCAAACTGAGAGGAGTATCTTTTTATTCAGTCATTTGATTTCAAATCTTTTTATTCAGTCATTTGATTTCAAATCTTTTTATTCAGTCATTTGATTTCAAATCTGTGCCTATTTCATCCTCCTCTTCATCCAAGTTCCAGACTGATTAGGGTAAAGACAGAATTTTCTTTCAATCTCAGAACATCAGATAGTTATATCAAAGTATTTCTATCTAAATCCTTTATTTTTTCCTGTGGATGGAAGTGTAACAGTATGAAAAATTTCTTCCTTCCCCTGGTTATGTTGCCAGATTGGTATTTACATTAATCCACAATTTCCACCATGCAGCAGTTTGGATGGCAAACTGCCCACTCCAGGCCTTGTAGGTTAATGTGGAGCGTGACTTCCAGCGAATGAAAAGTTATTGTGAAATTTTTGCATGGCACTGGTAGAGAGAGGAAGGAGGTAATATTTTCAAAGTGTGACATAAAGTTAAGCTCTCTCCTTCTGCAGGTGGGAAGAACCATGACCTTTGTTAAGAGTATTGTTAAGAATTGTTCACTGATTCTATATTATGCCATTAGAGAGGTGTTACTGAGCAACTACTGTTTGGGCTAAGGAACCAAGGCCAGCAGCAGTGGGAATGTTAGATTTCACTTCAGTAGCTCAGAAACACAAGGGGCCAGCGTGCCCTGCTGTCTTGTGAGACTTATGATAGTCCTGTGACATGGCACTTTTATAAAAACCCTTTTATCTTTTTTTTCCTATTTGATAATATCATAACATAAGATGCTCACACCTATAATTATGTAAAACATATGCACTCCCTTTGGAGTTGTTTCAGCCTACCAACCTAATGTGCTCACAAATCACAGTGATGACTGATTGGTAATCCTGCACCTGCTGTGGGTAAAAACAAGGGGAGTAAAAGACAATACTCTGGCCCTAATATCAATAATATCCCATGAGTATTAGGACTTCATTTACCCATATATTGCTGCATCATCAGGGACCTAGTTAATGCCAAACTATCTGTCTACTATACAATTTCTTATGCAGTCAAAATGGGGACTGGACTGGCTATAAATAGGGCATTAACTAAACACAGGCATGGAATATTTCTTCTCTGACTGTGCATGAAGATAAGAAACTCTGTGTATCCCCATCTTGAGCCTGATATTTGTATATTTCTTACAGTTCCAACAGGAAAATAATTACAGTACTTGCCTCTATGTTTACTCTCAGTGAGGAGAAGCAACTGCATCCTGTCTCACACATGATTTTGTTGCTTCATTAATTAAAACACAGTTCAAAAAAGAGCTGGTCTAACTTTCAGTTAATGAATAGAAAGCATGCGAAAAATAACTGGTCCATCTATGAGCTGTCAATTATTTGAACCAGGAAATGGAAATAGGAGAATGCTTTCAGATTTCAAGGAATAGAACTCACTATCATACATTAGCCCAAGTGTGAATCTGGGACTGGTGAAACAGGAATGTGTATATATCCAAAAAAGCATGTTAATATGAGTAAGAATACTTATAAGTTAATAATATTTGAAAGAAAACATAATTGAAATAAAAATTGATTTTATAGTATATATATAGAGAGAGCACTTGTGCATTGTGAATTTACACAAATTTTCATTAAACAGGTTAGCTTTGGTTCCAAAACCATCATGTGTGTCATCCTAAAAGTTTGAAAGACTGATATAGCTTACAGATTTCCTGTAAGACAAAGTAGATCACTCTGAGTTCCATATTGCTAGGCTTTTTCTGCTGTTCAAGCTTGCATTTGTTGCAGTACATTATTCCAAAACTGCAAATTGCAATGTAGTAATTTTAATTAATCACTCTAACAGTGGCCAAACATATCCCTTTCTATTAAAAGGCAGAGAGCTTCCATAAATACAATCAAAATATTACTTGCTACTGCTTCTATTATTACAAAGGAACACTTGCACAAAGTAAGACAGAATTTCTCATGGCTTATTCATCACTCTGAGAACTAAGTTTTGTTGTGAAAATTCATACAGCTGGTTTTTATTTTAAAAGATTAGTGGTAAGCCCTAATGTTTAGCTTCCAGATTTTATCTGTAATGGCTCATAGTTATAGGAAAAGTAAATTTTTAAAGATATATATGTATATATTTTACTTGTGAGTTAACAAATTTCAGATAATTTTAAACATATTGTATTGTTCTGTTGTGGGTACCACAACTTTCAATAAAACTACTTAAATAATGCTTGTATAAAAATGGGTTTTATTTATTTGCATTTGTTCGTGAATAGTCAAGTACTTGTACAGTGAATTGTTTCATCACTTAGCATTATTCAGCATAACCACTTGTAAGGTTTTTGCTGGAAGCGCGTCCCTGTTTCAACTGCCTCCCCTACACAGGATTTGTTAGTTGTATATAATCTTTGAAATATTTGTTCAAGCAAAACCAAATAGCAATCATTTTGTTCAAGCCCAGTCTAGAGTCCAATAGAGTCAAGGCACAAAACAATTTTCAGTGTTTCCACTATATACAGTAATTTTGCCTTGAGAAATGTGCATTAAGTCAAGTAGCCTTGACTTAATATTGTCACATTATTCAAATCAATTTTAACATTATTTTTTCGTGTTGCTGTTTATTTCTTTATTTTAACCCTTAGTGAAGGAAACAAATCCCCTAAACCTCAGACAGGTGACTAAGGTTTCTGAATATGTGTTGTACAGAGGATAGCTCTTCTGCAGTGCCCGCAGGTATCTCCTAAGAGATGTTAACCTCCCAAACCAAGGGCTGTTAGGGCAATAAACATGCTGGAATAGAACAGTATTTAAGGACATCAGTAACCTTTTCAGCCTATACTGTATTCAGCACTGACATGATTTTGCTGTTAGTGGAGAACTGCCCTGGGGAGTTTTAAATAGTTCAGACAAGTCTACATGAACTGAAGATGCCCCAGCAGCTGTAGTGTAGTTTCTTCTCTCAAGAAGAAAGGATAGTGTTGCCTTTCAAAATTGTTTCATTATTTTATGTGAGTACATTATGAAGCAGGTTCAGTTAAGTACCTTTTATTTTCAAGTGATCAAAAGGAAATTTTCACTCTTTGCACAGGCAGAGAAAACAGAGAAAAAGTAGATTTCTGTGAGGAAGACTTTTTTAAAATTATAAAGAGATCATTAACACATAAAGTTAGACGGTGGGTCTGGTGTAGAGCTGGAATGAAATTATGAGTAGGATTTATAAACCACTGAAATAGAGGTTAATCATAGAAGTGCTAGCATAGCAGTAGCAAGGGTGCCATAGGAAGTTAAAATGTTAGCAACATATTCCTTGATGTAGCTAAATCCCTTCACTTCTAAGACCACCTCCTGTTTATGTCTCCTGTATATAGTGAAGGGCTGGGTTTTTTCTGGTGCTTTTTCAGGTACCAGGAGAGTATCTTCAGCTGCTGACTTAATCCCATACTCATTAGAAAAGTCTGTCAAAGGAGTTTTTTGCAGTCTTTGTTTATCTGGTACTATTTTTTTGAGAACTCGTGCTATGCTTCTATCTGTCATGATATTTTAGCACCATGGTCTGGAATCAAAGAAACTGAAAATATGGAGATAGATAGATTTTAAAGGTCAGCACTCCACAGGATTTCATGTCTGAAATAAAATCATGTACATTGCAAAAATGACACATTTGTTGCAAAGTGTTTATCACCTTTTAAACTTTCATCATAATGAAACTATTTTTACTCTTTGGTATTGATTTTTAGAATTTTAGCCACACTGTTTCCTCCTTTATGATTATAAGGAAAACAATCCTTTGTTATATACTTGTACCACACAACAGGCCTTTGAGAGCTCAGTATTGGTGTGATATGACACAGAACACGGGAGATTAAACATCATTATTGAAGGTCTTTTTTTTAATTATGGCAAGGATAATGAAGTGAGCTGTACCTGGCAGACCCTTTGGAACCCATTACTGTGCTGTACAGCAGCTCATGCTGACACCAGTGAGGCGCAAAACTTCAGACACTGAC